>NC_065447.1:216221704-217492954 GCF_917563875.1 Diabrotica virgifera virgifera
GTGAACTTGGGCCCGAAAGTGTTTGCGTAAGGACAGGCTTAAAAGCCTGCATTGAGCCTGTAAAGCTTACGTTTCATTGAGCCGAGTGCGATCATTAAGGTACGTATCCATACAAGGGTGAACCCCGCTCGGTGTAGCTGCATAAATGGATACAGCATGCGCTCCCTTATATATAAACCGCAAACCGGTTGAAACGAAGAGTGTACGCGCCAAGCGGCGATCACCGACGTATCCACTAAGTGGAGTTACTACACCGAGCGAGGTTTACCCTTGTATGGATACGTACCTTTAGACGCTTGCGCATCGAAGAACTGCATTGCGAGAAATTAACAGCGTCTACACAGTGCAATAGTAAAGTATTACAAGAGATGGAAATACTGCGAAAACTGTAATAGTCGTAAATAATGATTTTGATTTAAGAAATGTGTGAAGAAATTACAGAAAATGTACAATGTATGTATCAAAAATTAAAATAAATTAATGCAAAGAAGGTATCTGTCATATACCTACATCCTCTTTTTAAAAATGACGATATATTTTAATCTTTGAAAAGTGTAAGACTAAAAAGTAAAAAATAAAACAATATGAAAAAAAATTTTTTAAGAAACGCTTTTATTTAGTTATGAGTAAAGACTGGATTATATGCAAAATGCATATGCATATATATGCTGCATATTTCTCATGTTTTTCATAAATGCATATGCCTTGCATATTTGGAGATTTAAGAGCATATAAATGCATATTTTGATGGGAATTTACTCTACCCCATTTAAAAATAAGGTATATATTAGTAACATCAACATCCATTAAAATAAAATGTGAAAGTAAATATTTTGCTGTTAAGCTCCTTTGTTGTTGTACCCATAAACATAATGGGCGTTATTTATAGCTGCAGGTATCATTATCCGGATATTTAAGATTTATAGACTTCTCAGAATTTACAAATTACCTAAGTAAATACCGATTATATTTTGAATAACATTACAAATATTACCTGTACTTTCTGCTGGTGTCGGCCAACTATGAATTATTCTGGGAAAACCAACCAAAACGAAATTTTAAGCATTTTAAGGGTAGGATAGATTATTTTATTTTATGAATGGTTAGTCTTAAATCAATCGCCGATTATTCAACTTTTGTGATTGCAAGTTATTGACTATACTGTGTAAAAAAATCATTTTATTATTATTGTGAAAATGCCTAAAGTAGCAAGGGAAAAATCAAGTCTTCTCAGAAGTTGGATTGGAAGTAACAATCATCTAAAAGTTATCGACAGTGAAAGTATGTTTTGCACCATTTGTGATAAAAAGGTAAGTTCTCCACTTCAATAGATTTTTAAACTTATCAAACTTCTTTGCACATCTATGTGTCTGTCTATTCTAAAATGACAAACCGTCCCATTTCTTCAAAAACTGTTTTTTAAAGTTCGCAACGGTTTGGCTTATACAGAGCGAGGTGTTGAGAGTGGCCCACCCTGTATACTACGGTACACTGACTGTACTTTATTGTTTGACGATTTCAATTTCACTTTGAGAAATAAAAAAAAAATTGGGGGAGGTTTAAAAAGTTTGATCATTTTAATGTAGGTATCTATTTACGAAAACATCTAAAACATCATTATCATTATATTCCAGATTCCATGTCAAAAGAAATTCCAAGTAGTTCAACACATAAAAACTTCACTTCACCAAACTAAGCTATCAAAAAATGATAATAAACCTCGCCAGCAGATTCTACAGAACAGTTTGCAGATTCAGAATACGTCAGTTGGGCAAGAAACCTTTGCAAAGGATTTATGCCATTTTTTTTTGAACTGCAATATCCCTCTGCACAAGTTAGAACATAAATCGTGTCAAAACTTTTTAAAAACTTATTGCAAGATTAAAGATAAACCAGCTCAAATACCAAGTTCTTCAACTCTTCGGAAAAAATATGTCAGTGCATGTTACAAAGATGTGATGACGAGTATTAAAAATCAGTTAAAAGCCGAATATCTTTGGATTTCCGTCGACGAAACAACGGATACAAAGGGTCGACAAATTGCGAATCTAATTGTTGGAGTTCTTAACGACTCTGGCGATTTTAAAAACTCATACTTAATTAGTGTAAAATGTTTGGAAAAAACAAACTATGCTACAATAGCTAGATTTGTTAACGAATCCCTAACAAATTTTTTTTTACCTGATCAAGTACCATTTGAAAAAATATTATTAATGCTTAGTGATGCCGCCTCATATATGATGAAAGCTGCATCCAATCTTAAAATCTTTTTCCCTAATTTAATTCACTGTACATGTTTGGCGCACGGCCTAAACAGAGTTGCAGAGAAAGTTAGAATTGAATTTCCCAATGTAAACACCTTAATAAATAATGTAAAAAAAGTATTTCTGAAAGCACCACTACGTGTACAGGTATATAGGGAGATGCTTCCCGATATTCCTTTACCACCAGAACCAGTATTAACCAGATGGGGAACTTGGCTTAAAAGTGCTATATTTTTATCTGAACACTACGACGACATCAAAAGCGTTATTTCAAGTTTTGATCCGACTTGTACCGCTATTGATAACTGTCAAAATATTTTTAAAGAAAAGTCTATTAAAAATCAATTGTTGTATATAAAATCGAATTTCGATATCATTGAAAGTTCAATTACAAAATTAGAGGCTCAAAATTTATGTCTTCACAATAGTATGTCTATTGTTGATTCGGTTAAACAGAAAATAACAAATCTGAATGGGGAAATTGGAGTAAAAATTAAAGATAAACTTGATGACGTTTTAAACAAAAATGAGGGTTTCACTTTATTGCGTTCAATAAATAATATAATCAATTTTGGAAACTTCGATGAAAATATTAATATGGATCCGTCTCTAATAGCAAAGTTTAAATATGCCCCAATTACATCTTGTGACGTTGAGAGATCTTTTTCTGCCTATAAACAAATATTAACAGATAGAAGACATAATATTAGTTTAGAAAATATGAATCAATATATGATTATTTATTGTAACAATAAAAATATGTAAATTTGTTTTATTGTACTCTTTTTATAATATTAGTTTAGAAAATATGAATCAATATTGTAACAATAAAAATATGTACATTTATTTTATTGTACTCTTATTTATCTTGTGGTCAAAATAAAATATTTTGCCGTTTTATTTGTCACAAAACCTGAAGTTAAAAAAATATATTAAGAAATAATAATACAATTTGGTTTAAATTCAAACCTATTTATTTATTTTTATTATTTTTTATTTATTTATGTATTTAACGTAAACCATAAAATTATTCATATAAAAATAAGTGCATATATAAATGCATATTTGCATGTTAATTGTGCATATTCAGCTTGTTTTAAAATGCATATTGCATGCATATTTTAGACATTTTTTAGTGCATATTTTCCAGTCTCTAGTTATGAGTGACTAAAAGTTGAAATATAAAAAAATCAACTAAAAAGCAAAAAATAAAAAAAAACAAACTCGACGGATTATTCGAAAAAAAAAACGTTCGTTAAAAAAATGAAAAAATCTAACACATTCGTTAAAGAAAAGCGTGGAGCGCGTCTTCATCGAATAAAGGGTTTTCGCCCCACGCTTTTCTTTAACGAATGTGTTAGATTTTTTCATTTTTTAACGAACGTTTTTTTTTCGAATAATCCGTCGAGTTTGTTTTTTTTATTTTTTTGTTTTTAGTTGATTTTTTTATATTTTAACTTTAAGTCACTCATAACTAAATAAAAGCGTTTCTTAAAAAAATTTTTTTCATATTGTTTTATTTGAATATTATAAATGATTGTAGAACTTAATAGGGTTAAGTAACCGAAATCGCTCTCAAAATCTTCCAAAGTGGAAATCAAAACGTCAAAAACTATAGCCTATAGCGGGATAATACGGTAAAATCTGCGTTTGGCGTGGCTCTTATTTGAGATTGAGCACTCAAAAGTACATTATTTAGAAACCCCAAATTCTTAGATCGCTAGGTGGCCTCAGGGGTCTCCAATCGCAAAAATGTGTTTTTCATGGACATACATTTTCATGTCCAAAAACACTATGATCTTTTTGATCAAAATTGGGCTCGGTAAAAATATTCGTATTTTTCAAAGAATATTAAGGTTATGTACGTAATTTTTGGCAAACTTTTAAATAATTATTTACTGTATATTTTTTCCATTATTTTGAAAGGCGAGATTAGATTTGCCAATTTCTCTTCGAAACATCCTTTAAAAATTCTAAAAAAAAAGTCAAAATTTTTGCTTTTCCCCACTATTTTTAGCACATTAACTCAACTGCATTTGAAGAAATAATAAGTAGTTATTTATGATATAAATGTTAAAAGTACACGTTTAAGGCACGCATGTGAAAGTTTGCAGAAAGAGCGAAGCGAGTTCTGCAATTCACATGAGTGCCTTAAAAATGTACTTTTTAACACGCATATCATACAATATTTTTTCTACAAACGTAATTACAGGACAATATCTACAAGAACTTTTACTTGAACTTCTGACATTCCATTTTTATATTTTTTTGACATTACGTTAAAATGGCCTATATGGTCAATACGAAGTATAGTGCCATAAAAATTTTAAAGCACTAGTGCCTTAAAGTAGCATTTTTATCGCTCGTATGGAGTGCTAAAATAGTTATTTATGAAACAGTTCGTGAAGTATGCTTTTTGCGAACGCACGCGATTTTTAGAGCACGAGCGACAACGAAGCGGGTGCTATAAATCGCGTAAGTTCGCAAAAAGTACTTCACGCACAGTTTCATACAATATTTTATCTACGATAAACAAATAAAAAAAGCTATAACTCTTCGTCACTGGAATTCATTTCTATTCTACAATTTTTAGAACTTTGACATTTAAAAATTCTAACTACTTTCAAACCACAAAACTGTCAAAACTTTTGTTGTAATTTATTGCTCATATTATCATCACCATGACAACGCGAAAGTTAAGGATTGTCACCCTGACAACGCGAAGGTTAAAACAGTGCGAAAAAGTAAATCCCATTTAAAATACATTGTTACTTCACGCACACTTTAAATCCTTCACGCACTGCTCTCTGTAGACAGTTTTCACAAACTAAAAACTTATACATAATATGACATAGAGTAGATAAATTGCATTTTTAACACGGTTGTAGAAAAGGATTTTTAATATATTTTTTCGTTATTTCTAATAGCAGGATCAGAATATGGCAAAATATGCCAAATATGGCAAACCTTCTTTTGGATATTTTTCCCATAATTTTAGCACATAATCTAACACGTATGGCTAGATAATGTTTTCATGAGATCTTAGTTCGTTGTGTCTTTTGATTTCTCAGTAGGAATTGAATTATTCAATTTAAATTAGGGAAATTTAAAATTATGATTTTGATTATGTTTAGATATTATTTTGTAATTTTATAAAATTTCATTATTATTAATGTCAACTGAAAAAATATCTAATAAGAAATTACATATAATTATTGGATTAATTCAATCCATAAATAATTATATTTAAATGATAATCACCACTCGAAACTAATAAAGGGAGAGGGGGAAATCAATGATAAAATATAGAAAAAAATCACCGAATTATACAGTTTTTTGAATTTAGAAGTTATGTTTTGGTTTAAAAATGGCCAATATGACCTTGCTATTGGAAAAAAGGGGGAAAATAGATGAAAAAATAGGTGCTAAACACATGAGGAAAATATCAAAATAGGGGGTTTGTCATATTTTAACCTTTAACTACCAGCGCATCAAGTTATAACATAACTACACGCGTGGCGTACTTTATACGCCACAAGATATACACTTAAAAATAGCGGATTAGTTTATTTTTTTTTTTGAAAAAATACACTTAGTTGTTTGTTATAAACCTTATTCGGCATCAGTGAATACTTCCTTCTCAGTAAGCCTATTGGGATTTATAACTGGAATCATGGAATAACTGGATTCCATGATAAATAAAATTACTAATAAAAATTTTTTGTAATGTGATTTTTTACAGGAGGAAAAGTATTGTTTATAAAGAAATAGTTATTTTCCTAACAAGTGCAGAAAGTCATTATTTTCCGCAAGCGACTGCAGTTTGCCGAACGACGCGAAGCGGGAGTTCGGCAAGCAGTCGAGTGCGGAAAAGAGACTTTCTGCAATAGTTAGGAACAATATTTTCTCTAAGAGCAATGCTAAGAGTCTTTAAAAAATTACCAAATCTTAATCAATTAATTTAATTAATATGAAAATACATACACAAATTAATTCTTTGACAAGGTTGTCAAAACCAAACTTTCAATATAATTAGTTAGCATGACGACGATCTTGGTTTCCATGACGATGATTCAAAACGACTGTTATTGTCTATCGATTTGACTTTCGAATATTATGTCAAAATAATTTTTTCTTCAAACGTCAAATAATGATGGCATTACTTATCTAACTTGATCCTGTCAAAGTTTGATGTCTCCGCCGGCAGCAGTTTTTTTCCCATTTCTTTACGGCGGAGGGAAAAATGTTGTCATGGCAACAATATGAAACATGTCACAAAGCAACAATACAAATGTCATTAACAACAATTAAACATCATTTTTATTTATAGTAATATTAAAAGTACAATTAGTTAATGAGGCATTTTCAAAATTGAAACCGTGCAAAAATGTTCCCGACTCTTGATACGCATTGGTAATTGTTGATGATACTGATGGTCGAGCACAACTTTCAGCAATCATTCCCGATGTTGGCGAATCATGACTTAATTATTTTAATTTCTAACATCTAGACGACTTTGATGGTTGTCACAGTTAATTTCGAGTAAAAATAGCGTATGAATTGTACTATTTATGGTTGAAAATTGCTACGTTTGAAGAAAAAATAGTATACTTTATTCGGCAAAGAAGCGACTTTTCTTGACTTGCCCTCTATTACGCGCCTCACTTCGTTCGGCGCGTAATATCGGGCGCGTCAAGAAAAGTCATGCTTCTACGCCTCATAAAGTAATATACTATTATTTCATCGAATTGTCGCGTTAATTTCATTAAAGCAGGAACACAATAAGATATATTTGAAATAAATTAGTAAATAATATCTAAATATTAGTTTATTACATAATGTATTATAATTACTTTAAGGCCATATTAACATATCTAAATTAACACGCTTGCGGAAAAGTAAAGACCGCGTGCGGAAAAGTAACACGCGTGCGGAAAAGTGAAACTTTCTAAACTAAAATGCGTGCGCGAAAGTAGACATTTTTGCACGCTCGTAGAAAAAATATATTTTGTGCCATAATGACTAAAAAACAATTGAAATATGTACTTATATTACGACTTATATTAATATAATCGTGACGTATATTGTCCACCACCGGAAACAACAAATAATAAACTGTAAATTACGATCTTCTCAGAACGCCGATTATAACGAAACTAAAACCAAATTGCAAAGCACCTTCCAGTGATAAGTTAGACTCGGTTAGAGAGATAAACAAGGTCAAAAATTAAATTTTTAAATATATTTGCAGTAGAATTCTTATATCTGGCGTACAAAATACGCCAGCGCGTGTAGTTAAAGGTTAAGTATGTTCTGGTCTAAAACTAGCAAAGCTGACCCCACTATTAGAAATAAAAAAAATATCAAAATTCTTTATTTATTGACAGCATAGTAGTTGAGTTTATGTACAGTGGAACCTCGATAAGTCGGCCCCCGATAAGTCGGCCCCCGATAACCCGGAAGTCCGGCTAATCCGGACCGATTTTCATCAGACAAACATTTCAACAATAAAAATGTATGTATTATGTTAAAACATTTTATCTGTAGCCGCTTCTGGAATGTCTTAAAACTATCGAGTTTCATTGATAAAACTTGGCTTGGACCATAATATAATATTTGAGAGATAATGGGTATTCGTGTATGTAATTTGAACTATACCGTAAAAATGACTCATGGCACACGGCGGCAGAGCGACGATCATTATCCATTATCGGGCTATCGCAAACAGCAGGCACCTTTTATTCCTTTATTTATTTTCAACTGTCTTTTAAAAAATTATTTTTAGAACAATGGTCTTTTAAACTTTAAACAATGAAAGAGCCACTGTTCTTAAATAACATAACATCGTTCCGATGGCAGACGAAATTGACACAACCGAAACTGACTGAGTTTTTTTTACCTAGAAATGAACAATACTCTATCTATACTGTCTATACTATACTCTATACAATATACAACTATAATAGGTAAGTTAGATGTGTACTGTGCATATATATTTCATGTTATTTTAATTATAACGGACTTTATCTATAAGTATACCGTATTTTATTAATTTTTACAATGCTCTCCGGCTAACCCGGATTTTCGATAACCCGGATCGGCCGCGGTCCCGATTAATCCGAGTTATCGAGGTTCCACTGTAATAACAATATGAAGGAAAACACCAAAAGATGGGTTTTTTTCGAATGTTTCGGAAATTGAGCAAATCAAACTGCGCTTTTCAAAAGAACGGAAAAAATACAAGAAAAATTATTATTTAGAAGTTTGCCAAAAATTACTTACCTACATAACCTAAAAATTCACTCCAAACGTTCACCATTAATATTTATAATTTATTATTTTTGGTGGGAATAAGCTATAATTTTCTTTCAAAATTAAGATTATTTGACGATTTGATTTCCACTTCGTAAATCGTTATTAAAATACAAAACATTAATAAATTAAACAAATTTTCACATTCAAAATCGGCTCTCTTATTTTTTGCCGCCGAAAATCAAATCTGTTTTAAGAAGAAAGGAACATTTTGACGCCTGTCAAAATTTTCAATGTATTTTAAATGCAATAATTTGTCGAATCCTGAGAACACTAATAAGTATTTTTGAAAAATTTTAACGCAGAATGAAAGATTACGTTATTACCGAGGGCCGAAAGTCCCTCAGAATGAATAAAAAGTTTCTTTTAAATAAGATATTTGAAATTAAAAATCACACTAAATTTTCTCTTAGTTTTTCACCCCTATAACTTATTAAAATAAACATTATAGAAGTTTTCGGGGACTTTCTGCCGTCGGTAATAACATAATCTTTCATTCTGCGTTTAAATTTTTTAAAACTACTTATCAGTTTTCTTAGGATTCTAAAAAAATGAATCCCATTTAAATAGCATTGAAGCCGAAAGTTCGTACCCACCCCCTTAATAAGATCATAGGGAGTTCAATCTCTAAATTATTTAATACAACTCTGTGAGTAATAAATAGAATTAAATTACATTTAGGTATAACCTGTTCTTTAAAATTTGCCGATGTATTTATTAGAGGAATTATGATTCTTTTCAGGGTTTGTGTTAATTTAAAGGTATGTATAAATATGCGCGCCGCGCCCTTCGCGCCATATGTGCGCCGTGCGTTCTTGGCAGCGACAGAAGTTGGATCGTGTGCGCACCGTTTGTGTGTCACTTGAAAACACGTACTAACGCGTACTGATCTATTGAACCCGCCACGAACGCGTACCGCACACACCGCGCGAAGTGTCCATCACGCATATCTATACGTATGGTTTGTTCAACAGTAAATGGTTTGAATTCAATTAGTCCGGTCGTAAATATTATTAAATTTATCTGACCTGGCCCATTGTTAAGACCCACCCGGAGCGATAAGCCACCGAGGTGGACAGAGTTGGTCTTAAACACTGACTAGACGGTACTCCCATAATAAAGCCTAAAATAAATTTTACCTGAAACCGGGCCTTTTATACTATTATCGGTTAATCCGGGCTGTTTATAGTGGTAACTAATTGAACTTAACCATTTACTGTTTAACATACCATACCTTTATGCCTTGTTACTAAATAAAGCCGGCTTCATTTTTTTTACAAAGCCCGATAAACATGGGAATTTTTTTAATAGAAAAATTCGCACGTTTGGTCAGAATATGTGCAATAAAATATTGTGCAATATTCTTGTCTATTTATTCCACAGTAGGACACGAACCATTTGAATATTTATGATAAATGTCAAAATATTTAATTGTTAATGTTATGGGAACATTTTTTAATAGAAAAATTCGCACGCTTGGTTGGGTTATGTGCAATACAATATTGTGCAATATTCTTGTTTATTTATTCGATAACAGTATATTGCAATGGGTACGAAACAAACCATTTGAATAATTATTTTTAAATATACTGTAATCCTTACTTTTGTAACCACGTCAATGGCCTTTGTGGCTGAGACGCGTTAATTTAAATAAAAAAAATATTCTAAATGTGTCAATATTTAATTGTTAATTTTATGGGTTCTTTTTTTTTAATGGAAAAATTCCCACGCTTGGTCGATTTACGTGCAATGCAATCTTGTGCAATATTCTTGTTTATTCCTACGATAAAAACAAGGAAATAAACATCGAGGACGGAGAGGTAAAGAAAGCATTAAGAAAATTAGAGAATATAAAATCTCGATAACTCCGCCTCCGGTAAGTGCTGGGTGGATTGAGTAGCTCAGTAAATTCCGGTGCCGGTCCCAAGCCCGGATAAAGGAGGAGGGTTGAGGCGATGGGCTAGCAACTCGTCCCTTGTCAAAAGAAATAAATGCTGCAAATTTCGACAAAACGCCTCGGAATGCGGACGGATCAAAACAAAGACGACTAATGCAACGGAAAAGGAAAATGATATTGGCTACATGGAATGTGCAAGGACTTACAACCAAACAAGCAGAAGTATTCAAAGAATTAGCGGAAAGAAAAATAGATGTATGTATTCTTACCGAAACAAAGAAAAAGGGAAAAGGAAATGAAGAGATAGGAGAGTATATACATATCTTCAGTGGAGTGAGCAAAGATAACAGAGCTAAGAGAGGAGTCTCTATTGCTATTCGAAAAAATCTTAAAAATAATATTAAATCGTGGACTGAAGTAAATGAACAACTGCTGATGCTGGAAATGACAAAGAATGGGCACAATATCGTAATTGTCGGAGTGTATGCCCCAAATGAAGATGCAGATCCACAAAGTAAAGACGATTTCTACGACAAGATGAATGAAATAATCTCTCAAGTTAAAGATAACTGTGAAATCTATGTACTAGGAGATTTAAACGGCAGAGTAGGTAGAGAAGAAAATAATAGAGTCGTAGGAAGATATGGGGAACAAATAACCAATGACAACGGAATGCGTCTTAGAGATTTTTGTGAAACAATGTCTCTCAAGATTATGAATGGATTTTTTCAACATAGAGACATCCACAAATTTACATGGATACAACCTACTAGGAATCTGCGCTCGATAATCGACTACGTAATTCAACGTCAAACTTCCCAGCTGAAAACCACTGACGTAAGGGTATACCGTGGATCAGAATGTGGATCCGATCATCGTTTACTTATGGCCAACGTGATAGTTAACTATCGCAAAAACAATAATACTCAGGTACAGAATATAGAAAAGGGACAAGAAGTAAGATCTCATAAATATAACCTAGAAAGCTTGAAAGAAGACTCAACGAAATTTCTATATAAATTACGACTGGCCACAACATTACAAAATGTGGGACGAAAAAATATAACAGCGGAAGAATTATACCAGCAAATTAAAAAATACATTCATGAGGCTGCAAGTGAAGCTTTGGGGTATAAATACAAACATGAAATAAAAAATACAGAATGGTGGTCGGAGAATATGCAAACGTTAGTAAACAAGAAGAAAACTGCTTATCAGATGTCAACAAGAAAGGAGGAAGATCACAAGAGATATGCAGCATTAAATCGAGATGTAAAAAGAGAAGTAGTGAAAAGTAAAAATGAGATGTGGGACCGAAAATGCGCAGAAGTGGATAGGTATATGGGTGGAACAAGAGTTGGGCAAGCGTGGAAGGTAATAAAGTCTCTCCAGAGGGAAGGAAAGGAAAAATCTAACATAAAGTTAATAGATCTTAAACAGTGGAAACCATTATGAGATTTTACTGACAGAAGATAGATGTAAATTCCAAGAGATCGAAATGGAAGAATTAGCCGAACATACACAAATAGTTGAGATAACAACCGGAGAGTTAAGCGAAGCCCTCAAAAGATCTAAAAACGGTAAAGCAGCAGGACCTGAAGACATCCCAATTGAGTTGGTAAAGTACGGACCAAACATATTACATGAGATGTTGGTTCAACTATTTAATAAATGCTTAAAAGGACAAAATATCCCTGATGATTGGAATGTTGGATACATCAGCTCAGTATTCAAGAAAGGGGATAAACGCATATGCTCTGATTATACAGGAATAACTGTTACCAGCTCAGTAGGGAGGTTGTACGGTCGAATAATAAAGAAAAGAATAGAATCAGACATGGAAGAACAAAGTGGATTTCGTGCAGGAAGATCGTGCACTGATAATATAGTCGTTCTGCAGCAGGTAATAGAAAAACGGAAGGCAAGGAATCTATCTACCCACCTATTGTTTGTAGATTTGGAGAAGGCATACGATACGGTACCTTTGAAAAAACTGTTTCAAACATTGACGAAGGTAGGTCTCAGTAGAGAGTATGTGGATGCTATCGCAAATATATACAAAAATGCAAGAAGTGTCGTTAAAGAAGGAAACTTTATATCTGAATCATTCCCTATATCAAAGGGGCTTAAACAAGGATGTTGTCTGTCTCCGACTTTATTTAAAATATATATTCAATCATCGCTAGAGCAGTGGAGGAAACAAGTATCCGGAATGGGAATAGACATAGGCAGTGGTAAATGTCTAACAACTTTGTTTTTTGCAGATGATCAGGTAGTCGTAGCGAATGATGAGGAAGACATGGACTACATGTTTAGAAAACTAAAGAAAGAATATGAAAAATGGGGCCTCAACATGGATATGTCAAAGACAGAGTATCTTAAAATAGGGGATGATGAAGAAGATCCAGAGTTAGAAATTAGAACCACGAAAAGATGTAATGAATATAAATATCTCGGATCTATAATATCTAAAGAAGGCACTACCAAAAGAGACATCGAAAAGAGAACGCAGCAGGGCAAAAAAGCGGTAAACATTCTGAGCTCTCTACTGTGGTCTAAAGATATAATGCAAGAAACGAAATTGACAATCTATCGTACCTTCGTAGAGCCTATTATGACTTATGGGGCAGAAGTTTGGCAGATGACAAAAAAAGATAGGAAAAGAATACAAGTAGTAGAAATGGATTATCTAAGGAGAGCGTGTGATATATCTAGAAGAAATCACATCAGGAATGAAGATATTAGAAGGAGGACACATACTGTATATTCCAGTGTAGATAAAATTGAAACTAGACAACTAGTGTGGTATGGTCACGTGAAACGAATGAATGAAGATAGATGGCCAAAGAAAGCTTTAAATTACATACCACACCAAAGAAGAAGAAGGGGAAGACCTTCAGTTGCCTGGGAAGAAAATGTACGGCACATCATGAAAGATAGAACCATCAAAGAAGACGAATGGATGGACAGAAAACGATGGCGGTCGAAATGCGAGAAGCGGCAGAGGCTGTAGGAACCTCGCTGATAGATAGATAGATAGAAAATCTCGATGAAAGGACAGAATATCAAACGAACTCCTAAAGTATGGAGGACAAGATCTGACGAAAAAACTGTTAAAACTAATACAAAAATAATAGAACAAAACAGAATTCCACAAGAATGGAAATAAAGCATCCTAATACCTCTCTTCAAAAAAAAAGAGACAAAACAAATCGGACCCGGAGAATTACAAATAAACTAATGTATTAAACACATTAAAATTAACGGCCAAAGTGATAATAAACAAACTGAATGAAATTATAACACTATCAGAAGTACAACAAGGTTTTAGGTCGGGAAGATCATGCACCGATGCTATATTTATAATGAATCAAGTTCAAAAGAAAACATCAGAATACAACAGATGGGCATATTTATGTTTCGTAGACCTTAAGAAAGCATTTGACAGGGTCCAATTAAAGGACGTTATCCATTTATACTCAAGAGAGGTACCTCTAAGAATAATAATTAATACGATCGAAAACATCTACCGGAAGAACACAATAGAAGTAAAATTTCCTTTATTGTTCAACCATATCATAGATGAAATAATAAAAAAAGAAAAAGTAAAAAAGGATACCAAATGGGAGAAAAACAACTTAAAATAATCTGCTATGCAGACGATGCAATACTAATCTCTCAAAGTGAAGATGATTTACAACGTACGATGCACCAATTTAATATAACTGCCAAAAAATTTAACATGTTAATTTCCCCAAAAAAAGACAAAATGCATGATTATAACAGTAAATCCAATAATATGTAAATCGGAGTTGGAGTGGAGTTGAAGGGGCAGATAATAGAGCAAGTGATGAAGTTTAAATATCTAGGCATCACACTATCTAGCTATGGAAAACTCGAAACACAAGGTGAAGATCAAGTGAATAGGGCAGACAGAGCCGCAGTTTGACGGAATCACACAATATGAAGAAATAAAAATATCGAAAAAAAAATGAAAGGCAGAATTTACACAACAGCCATCAGACCAATAATGACATACTAGGCAGAAACACGACCTGACACAAAGAAAACAAAAAGATTGCTCGTAACAGCGAAGATGAAAACACTTCGAAAAATCGGTGGTAAGACACTATGGGACTGTGACAGAGCTAGAAGTACAGATATACGACGGAGATGCAAGGTAGGGAACATTAATAACTGGGTAAGAAGCAGAAGAGAAGAATGGAATGAACACATAAGCTGAATGACAACAAATAGAGTAGTAAAGATGGGACTGGAGAAATGGTTCCCCAATAGGAAGATGATCAATGGGAAGACCACGAAAACGATGGAATAACTTACTGGAGGCACATTGAAAAACAGAGAGAGCCATGTCTATACAAAAAGAAGAAGAAGAAGAAGAAGATTTCTAGGAGATTCCCCCTTTTTAATCATTCACAGAAGATGATATGAAATTCTCTAACCAACTTTTGAAGATTATTAAATATTTTCTAATACAAGAGGAAGATATCGCTGTAAATAAAGCAGAAATATTTGAAGCTACTAAAAATCGGAATAAAAACACAGTTTGGAATGATTGAAAAGCAACTTGATGAGGCTAAAGAGTTTGTTGAATCGGAGAGACAGAAAATAGAGATATCTGTTGAATCCGCTACTAAAAATGCAGAAGTACTTTGAAAATTATCGAAATTCGAAACTTTTAATGCCATCACCGACAGCAATAGTCTAAGACAGGAAGGAAATGCTCTAGCCTCCCAATTAGGAGACCTCCGAAGTAAAGCAGAAATAGTCGAAACTGATGTCGAATTTTTGCAAGAGGAGAACAGAGAGCTCACATCAATTACAAAGTGAAAATATAATAAAATATCGCTACGGGAAAGAATCTTCTTATGCTTCTTATAAGAAGATCTTTGTATAACTAAACGGTATTTAGGATTGAATGCAAACGTGTTGTATTTTACATCAAGGCTACTACATAGAAAAATTATTTTTTCTTTAATGCTTACCGGCAATTGCTACCAAATATAGGTATGTACGATTTGGTCCGCTAGCCCCCATTTCCCCAGGATGGTTGTATAAAAACTAACAGTGCTCTTCTAAAATGTATCTTATATACTCTACAATTGGTATATTCTAATTCCATGTTTAACATTTGTTTATATCACAGAACAAATCTTTTATAATAGAACATTCTCCATCCGACTTTGTTCAAATGTTAATGACGTACAATCTGATCTAAAACACAATAGTACATTTTCTCTTGTTTAAATTATGCTTATCAAATTTTAATTTTAGTACAACATATTTGCTTTTCTAGTACATTTTGATGAGACTATAATAATTATTAAACTGCTAAATTCACTTAATTATAATCTGAATACAACATTGATTAACAAAATCATAAAACACAATAAAATACCGGAAGAATGGAGAACGAGCTTACTAGTTCTACTTTTAAAAAATAGAGATAAAAAGCAGCCGGAAAACTACAGAGATATCAGCTTGTTAAATACGATCCAGAACTTACAGCTAAAATCTTACAAGATCTAGTGAATCACAGGATAAATTTTCAGATGAAGAGGGTTTTCGTACTGGAAGATATACTGGAAGATCGTGTATACAGATGCAATATTCGCCATAAAGCAAATTACTCAGAAATCACTAGAGTATAATACACTAGCATTTCTAAATCTGATTGACTTGAAAAAGCATTTGACAGAGTAAGACTCAAAGATGTAATCAATCTTCTGTATAATATAGAAGTCCCTCTTGATATCATAAAAACTATTGAAAACATCTACCAAAACAACAAAATGTAAGTCAGACTAGATGGACAGCTTACAAAACCTATAGATATAGGCAGGGGAATAAGACAGGGAGACTCATTGAGTCATATGCTCTTCAATTTTATCATAAATGAAATCATCAAAAACGGCAACAAAGGATGAGGATATAGAATGGGAAATAAAGAAGTAAAATTACTCTCTTACGCAGACGACGCAATATTGATAGTCCAAAATGCAGATAGTCTGCAACGGTTAGTCCAGAGATTTAACATAAGAGCAAAATAATTTAATACAACAATTTTATCTCAAAAACCTAAAACAATAGTAAAAAAACCATAAAATCCTTTATAAAAGGTATATTTGTTAAAATCCCTATTATATACTTTATCCCCATTTATACTTTAATTAACAATAATGATAGAAGAACTCAAATGGAACAATTTGAGCTTACGAAAGTGTTCGTAAGTTTATTTTTGGCCAAGATATCGATATTTTAATGGCGCGCTAAGAGGCGCAAGATCGGCTCACTGTCAAGTATTTTCGACGCTTTATCGATCGTAACTCGGCTTCTACGCATGCAAATAAGCTTTTCAAGGTCTCATTTTAAACCCTAATTGATAGACTAAGCACTTAATTCATAGACACTTTCGTAACCTCAAAATATCCCTTTTGAGTTCTTCTATTATTAATGTTAATTAAAGTGTAACTGTTTATTGCTCAAAACTAAAAACCCTTATAAACAAATTAATGAACAATTGTTTTAAGAAAATTATAACTTCAAACGAGTATAGCTTTAAAACAGATGAAGATAAAGTATAAGACCTTGAAAATCACATTTGCATGCGTAGAAGCCGAGTTAGTGCTGTTTCACATTATAAGAATTTTGAACGTGCGAGGGATTTCTCGTGCCGTAGTTCTGTCGCACTTGTCCTTTTCACACAATAAGAATTGAGCCACACGAAGATATTTTGCTGTGCTGTTTGGTATATTATTTTTATTTACACTTTGTGGCTGAGATAGGTACATGATACGATGTCGGGTATGTATATCATTACGATGTATCATTACAAATGGGTATTTTTTGTCCATACTTTTGTTCTAATGTACTGTAATGCGTATTTAATTCATTTGTAATTTCTATGTTGTCAGTTATTATTTCTTATATTTTTAATTAAAAGTCTTGATTTGTTTTTATAATCGTTGTTCTACTAAGTTATTTGTGGGATCTTGGATTAGCTCATCTAATTAGCTCATACAATCTATATAATAAACTGTTAATAATGGGAAATAAGCCACAATTTAACTAAAAAAATATTTTATTAACGTTTCGACATCCGATTTGGGCGTCGAAGCGTTAATAACTCCATTTTTTTAGTTAAATTGTGGCTTATTTTCCATTTAGAATAGTTTATTACAAAAATGTCATAAGGAAACAGCTTCAGAACAACATTACAATATAGTATATTTTTCATGTACAGAATTTAAAAGACTCTCTATGATCTACTCGTTTTTAAAAGTTGTTTCACTCGTTTTAAATGTTGTTTTTAGATAATTTCACACAAGACGTGACGGCCGACCTCTTCAGTCTTCAACCGGTTCTTCACCCTATAATAATACTAAATATAATTTTAAAAAGTATAAATGGTGTATATTATATTGAGGGAAATCAAATTATAGCGTTGTGGTTACTTTATCGTCGAAGAAAGAGAAATAAGAGGAACCGAACCCATTGGGTCCATCTTATTATAGCAAAAAGATACGATTTATATATTTTTTTCTACAACCGTGTTAAAAATGCAATTTTTAGCACTCCATACGAGCGTTAAAAATGCTACTTTAAGGCACTAGTGCTTTAAAAACATTTTAAGGCACTGCAGTTCGTATTGACCGTATATGCAATTTTGATCTAATGTCAAAAAAATATAAAATTGGAATGTCAGTCAAGTTCAAGTAAAAGTTTTTGTAGATATTGTCCCGTAATTACGTTTGTAGAAAAAATATTGTATGATATGCGTGTACATTTAGTACTTAGCCTTAAAAAAACTACATTTTTAAGGCACTCATGTGAATTGCAGAACTCGCTTTCGCTCATTCTGCAAACTTCCACATGCGTGCCTTAAACGTGTACTTTTAACACATATCATAAATAACTATTATATTCACACATATTGATGGAACACCATCTATACTCAACGTTAATGGCAACTATGTAAAATAAAATTTATTATAATATACTTGGCAGTTCTAATTATTGTTGTTATCAGGAACTTATAAATAATTTTTCTGTACTTACCAAATGTGTTTTTTTCTTTATCACCTAATTAGTCAAATTCACTGTTAAGTGCACGGCATACACCATTCCAAGCATTTCTCGTCAAGTTTATATCTTTATATATTTCTATTGTTTTGTCCCAAAGAACAAGTATTGCTTTAATTAATGTTATTAATATTTCGCTATCAATCTGAGACATCATAACATAAAATATATGCACCTACTTCAAACAGCCACAAAGTGAAAAATGAAAATCATATACCAAACAACCGAGGAAGCTACCTTCGTGCAAGTGAACGACAGTATCATAGAAAGGATGCATTAAGTCCCCTATGCTACTGGGTGCGTAAAGACGGCACGGCTGTTGTTATAAGCGAGGGACTGTAAGGTAGGCAATACATTCACCATATGATGGAAAGGTGTATTGCCTGCTATTTATATAGTTGGTAGAAGCATGAAAATAAAGAACATAGTTTATAACCTAACAATGGAGTATCATTAACCTTACATGGCGCTGACATGGCTTACATAAAATTAATAAAGAAGATAAATCAGTAATAATTATAGTAAACATGGACTTTAAAGGCGTACCTCCTATGGAGATGTCAGGGAATGTCTCCGAAAATTGGAAATTCTGGAAACAGCGATTCACAACTTACCTCGTGGCAACCGAGATTTCAAAAAAGGCACAAGAGACTTAATGTGCCCTGTTGTTAACGTTAATAGGTGACGAAGGAATGAGAATTTATAATACATTCACATTCTTAGACGAAGAAAAAAATAATCTAGAAGTTTTACTTACAAAATATGATAACCACTTTACACCAAAGAAAAATTTAACCTATGAAAGACATCAACTATTAACCAGTAAGCAAACAGAGTTTAAAAGTATTGAGCAATTTAGTGTAAGAGTGAAAAATATATCATTACACTGTGAACTAGATCAACTAAGGGAGAGCCTAGTTAAAGATATTTTAATTTGTGGTATAAAATCTAGCGAAATTAGAGAAAAACTCCTACAAGATGATTTAAAAACATTAGAAGAAGTTATAAAGAAAGCAGTTATCATAGAAAAGACTAAAGAACGTAATATGGCTATATCCAGTTACATGGAGGCAGGTACGAGTGACTTAAATGTAGATAAAGTAAACAAAAAACCCTCAAGAGATGTAAGGGGAGAATTCAGACAGAAATTGGTGACCCAACATCAAAGCAACAATAACCAAGAATGTAAGAAATGTTCATATAAACATGATTTTAGAAAATGCCCGGCTTATGGTAAAGTGTGTGCAAGATGTGGAGGTTACAATCATTTTTCATCAGCCTGCTACAATAAGAAGAACAACAGAGATAGAAGAAGTGTTTATGCTGTGGGTGATAACAGTGAAAGTGAAGTGAAAACGGTTTATGTGGAAGCAATTGATATGATTTCAAAGAATGGAGAAATGGCATGGGATCAGGAATTAAATGTAGAAGGTAACATTATAAATTTTAAATTAGACACAGGCTCCATGGCTAATGTTATAGCTGTAAATATTTTAAATAAAATAGGTTTTGATTTAAATAGAATAAGAAATACTGAAGTCACTTTAAGTTCATATTCAAAAAATTTACTACCTATAGTTGGAGAATGTTTGTTGAATTGCAACTATAAAAATAAGCAGAAATCTAAGTATTTTGTTTCATGTTATCGATTTAAATACATGTCCAATATTGGGTTTAAAAGACTGCATAGAATTTGATTTAATTAGTAGAGTTGGTATGGTAAATATAGAACAAACAAATAGTGTGAATAAATTATTGACAAATTATAACTCACTGTTTAAAGGCATAGGTTGTCTAGAAGAACCTTACCATATTGAGCTCAAACCAGATGCAAAACCAGTAATATATCCCCCTAGAAAAATTCCATTTTCCATTAAAGAAAAGTTCAAAATAACACTTGATAGTTTAGTAAGGCAAAGGTTAATTGAAAAAGCAGATGATGCTGCAGACTGGGTAAATGCATATGTTTTGGTGAGAAAACAAAATGGAGATTTAAGACTTTGCTTGGATCCCAAGGACTTAAATACCGCTATCAAAAGGCACTATCTCCAACTACCAACATTTGATGAACTGATAGAAAAACTGGCAGGAGCAAAATTTTTTAGCACCCTAGACGCTACTCAACGTTTCCTTCAGATAAATTTGGATGCAGATAGCTCAAAACTGTGTACTTTTTCTACACCGTTTGGCAGGTATAGATTCCTTAGAATGCCCTATGGACTATCCAGTACACCAGAGGTATATCAGGAAAGAATGTCTGAGATTTTTCAAGACATAGAAGGCGTAAGTGTCTTTATTGATGATATTATAGTGTCTGGCAAGAATGAAAGTGAGCATTATAATAGATTGCAAGAAGTTTTAAAGAGAGCCGAAGAAAACAACATTCGTTTTAACAGAAGTAAATGTAAGTTTGGCCTTTCAGAAGTTAAATACATGGGATATAAAATTACAGCAGAATGCCTGAAACCAGATGATGAAAAAGTGGAAGCAATAAAAAACATGTCTTATCCAAAAAACGTAGCGGATGTGCAAAGATTCTTAGGCATGGTTACTTATCTAGGTAAGTTTAAAAACAATTTAACAGAAAAGACTGTCCCCCTCAGAAAATTGATAAAAAAAGATATAGTATTTGAATGGACTAATGTTCACAGTAATGCATTTGATAACCATAAGAAAATCATTAGTAGTAGCCCTTGCCTAAATTTTTTTGACATAAATAAATTAACTACTATATCTGTAGATAGCTCTAAATATGGCATGGCCGCAGTGTTATTACAGGATAATATGCCTTGTGCTCACTCTTCATGCTCTTTTACAGAAACTCAAACTCGCTATGCGCAAATTGAGAAAGAGTTGCTTGCAGTCTGGTTCGGTGTTAATAAGTTCTCACAATATGTGTTTGGAAAAAAATTCGTAGTGCAAACAGACCACAAACCGTTAACCAGTATAATAAAGAAACCTTTGAATACATGCCCAGCTCGACTACAAAGAATACTTATTCAACTTAGAAAATATGAATTCGAATTAGTATATAAACCAGGAAAAAATCTAATATTAGCTGATACATTATCCAGAGCGTTCCAAAACAAAACATTCAACGAAAACATAGACATAGAATTAAAAGCACAAGTATGCATGATAATGGAAAATGTAAATGTCTCAAAACAAAAAGAGATGAAATAATAGAAGCAACTAAAAATGACCCAGTACTTGAAAAACTAAAAAATCAAATCCTTACAGGTTGGCCTAATCGTATTAAACAAGTACAAGAAGAAATTAAACCCTATTTCAAATACAGAGATGAACTAACTTTAGTAGAAGATTTAATATTTAAAGGCCAAACTTTAGTAGTACCAAAAACAATTAGAAAGGAAATTTTGGAAAAACTGCACTATAGTCACATTGGTGTGAGAAGAAGTATCGATAAAGCGAACCTATCCTTTTTTTGGCCTCACATGAACAACCAAATAAAGGACATGATTTTAAACTGTAACATATGTCAAACTTTTCAAAATTCGCAAAAGCCTGAACCCATGATTCCTCATTCATACGAAAAAAAACCATGGTATAAAATAGGTTGTGATTTATTTCATTTTAAAAACAGTGTATTTTTAATAGCTTGTGATTATTATTCAAAATTTTTTGAGATTGTCGATTTAAATAAAAATTTAACAAGTGAAAATATAATACTAGCGCTTAAAACAATATTTTCCAGGCAAGGCATTCCTGTAGAACTAATGACAGATAATGGTCCAGAATTTTCAAGTAATATATTTAAAGAATTCACGAAAAAATGGAACTTTACTCATATAACTAGCTCACCGAGATATCCACAATTTAATGGATTCGTGGAAAGGCAAATTCAAACAATTAAAAAAAACTTTACAGAAATGCGCTGCCGAAAACAAGGACATATATTTAGCGTTATTAGATTTAAGAAATACTCCCTTAAATAATAGTGACACTCCTGCAAGAATTCTAATGAATAGGGACCTTAGGGACCAAATGCCAAACTTAACTAATGATAAAACTAAACAATTCGACACATCCACATATGATAAATTTTTAGAAGATAGTAAGTACAAACAAAGAATTAATTTTGATAAAAAAGGTGTTAAAGGACTTCCTGATTTGCAAATCAATTCCAGGGTTAAAGTACAAATCAAACCGGGTGACAATTTCTGGCATTCGGGAAAAATTTTACAAAAAGTTAATATTAGATCATATAGAATAAAGCTATCTAATGGTACACAAATAGTAAGAAACAGAAAATTCATTAGAATTCTTAATACTAGTCAAGAGAAGTCGGCAGAGGATCCTAAAAACGATTTGTTTATAGATAAGAATAAAACCCGTAGTTACAGTTATATACCAATTGCTAAAAGTTCTGTAAATCCAAATCCCAGATTCGGTAACTCAAATCTGGAACTTTCCTCAACTTCCACAGCTACTACTGATTACTCAGAGACTGAAAGTGTAAGTAGTGATGTTGGGGGAGAGGAAGGAAATACAAAATATACTCGTAGTGGTAGACCTTCTCGTACACCTTCGTACTTATATGAACACATTATATCACAATTCTGCCTACTACTAATCTTGGGACTCCTGTTTCCCAGTTTTCTTCACTTCCTTATTTTCCTCAGGTTACTGATAAACTTATTAAACTATATAAAAATAATAATATTCCTGTTAAGATTGCAATTAAGAACGCAAGATCAGTCAGAAATTTGTTCTCTAAGACTAAAACACCCTTGTCCCCTTTGGAACAGGTTAATGTGGTCTACCACATACCTTGTGCTGAATGTGACGCATGTTATGTAGGGCAGACAAAGCGAGCTTTAAAATCACGTTTAATTTCACACCGTAGTGATATCAATTTGAAAAAACCAACTTGTGCCTTAGCCCAACATGCAATAGATACAAAACATAAGGTGGACTTTGATGAAGCCAAGATCCTTTGCAATGAACGCAACCTGTCGAAAAGACAGTTCTTAGAGATGTGTTTCATATTAAAAACCTCTAATGTACTTAACAAGAGAACTGACATCAGTAACTTGAGTCAAATATACCATGCATTGATTTTGCAGAATTAGTTGGTATTATTACACTCAAATTATTATATTGTAAAAAAGTTTTTGTGGTTTTCAGGCTTTTCCCACTTCTTTTAATATTGATCTTGCGGAATCAGTAGATGTTATTACACTTAAATTATTTTATTGTAAAAAAGTTTTTGGTGGTTTTTTCAAGCTTTTCCCACTTTTTTTTTTTTTGATAATAACAGTTACTTAATAGATTGAACAATTTAAAATTTTCCATAGGATAAAATTTTGCATTATTGATATTAATTATAAATTACAATTTGCTAAACTGATTTATAAATTTTCTTAAATTATTGCATATTTTTTCTTGCATTTTGAGCTGCGATATATGGGAGTTATACTATTGTACTATCTTATATATTCGTTAGTAACTGGATGACCAGTACTAACGTAGGCACTTTTCCATATAATTGTGTGAAGTGCCCTCACTTGTTTAAAATAAACTGTGATTCTTGTCTACGAGGTATAAGGTACATCCCTTGATTACTTCTTGATATTACTTTCACTTTTTAAACACTTTTATAACTGTTTTAAATACATCAATTTAAATTTTACCGCGCTGCGCTGCAGTTGTCAGTCACTCTTTGTTATAAAATTTTTTAAAGGTTGCCTGCCTCTTGGCGAGATGTCAGTTTACACCTGATAATTCAAACTCCATTTTCTTTTGTGTGTCCGTTGGGCTAGGATGACCTGCTGGTAACTATTCAACTTTAAATTTTCGAAGTTGCATATTAGCACTATATTCATTTAATGATGTTGCCTAAGGTTAAAATGAAGTATGCTTAAACACTACTAAATTTTTGGAAGTGTGAATCTGGTTTTTTCTTGGTTCATTCTTGACTTTGGAAAAAAAGCAAGCCAGCTTTTTTCCACTTGTTTTTTATATGTGACTGTTACCACATGGTCTTGTCTTTGGCTGTACTAAAGTTTTTAAATATTAACTATACACTTAAATGTTACATACTTATACATTACATTGGTTCATGGATAAGGTTTTTTTTACTATGTACATCTTATCTTTTGCTACATGTCTTTTTAAGGTAACGCTAGTGCTTTTTTACCTCTCTTTTGGATGTTGTTTCTTATAACACTCTTTTTGTAGATGAACTGATGATGTCTACTGAGCAGTAGACGAAACGTCTTCAATAAATAGATGAAGTAGCTGAATTCTTTGTCTCTTTTTTCACCCACTTGACCGATAAAACCCTACACTTACGAGTGCTCCTTTGTTATATATGATGTAGTATATGATATATGATGTAGTTGTAATATGTTTAATCTGGGTTGTGTTTTCTGTTCATGTGAACTTTTATTTTGTTTGTTAGACTTAGACTTAGGAAGAGAGGTGTAAGGTAGGCAATACATTCACCATATGACGGAAAGGTGTATTGCCTGCTATCTATATAGTTGGTAGAAGCATGACAATAAAGAACATAGTTTATAACCTAACAATGGAGTATCATTAACCTTACAGGGTCGACATAAACACGGCAACTTCACCGAACGTTCCAACACCGTCTATTGAGAAAGGCTCCATATGATTACATGCGCCACCATTGGAATGTCGTCGTGCGTTCTAACCCTCGCACGTTTAAATTCTTATAATGTGAAACAGCACTTACGATCGATAAAGCGTCGAAAAATACTTGACAGTGAGCCGATCTTGTGCCTCATAGCGCGCCATTAAAATATCGATATCTTGGCCAAAAAATAAACTTACTAACATTTGCACATACCCATAATGTTCCTTTTGAGTTCTTCTATCATTATGGTTAATTAAAGTATAAATGTTAATAGCTCAAATTTTCTTATAAAAAACAAGAATACTCTAATTTCTTCGAAACGCTTGGAAACATATTCATAGCAGGAGGAGACTATAATGCCAAACACAAATCCTGGGGCTCCAGACTAATAACTACGAAAGGTACAGAATTATTTCAAACTATAAATCACAGTAACTTAAAGCACTTCGCCACAGGAGAACCCACATACTGGCCCAGTGATTCACAGAAAACACCAGATGCCATAGATTTTTTCGTAACAAAAGTCATTAATACTCACGTTCGCACCTAACCTATTGATACTAGACTTTCCTCAGAAACGGATATGAGTTTTTAGGTAAAAAACAGGAATATTGGATTAAAACTCGGACACATGGATTAGTATATAGATATTTAAACATTTTTTTTGGTTTACTTAGCCTGTCAGTATAGTGGTAGTCAGGATATAGATGTACGTTTTTGACTATATACTGAATGCCAGTATACTGGCAGGCTAATCTAGGCAAAATGAACAACAATAATCGCTGTATAATTGGGAAAAAAATTGGTGTTATAAATTTTATAATTTTTTTGTTACAAAAGAAACATAATTATCATTATAAATTTAAAACTATAAGAAATAAATTTATTGTTTGACTTGTGTATGGAACAATTTGTAGCAAGAAACTATGCATACGAGTAGTCCTGGTGAGTCGAAGCAGCTGTTACAATTAATGACGTGATCTATTTCGGGCATTTTTCTTAGTGCAATATTGGCACCGTAACATACCACTTTTATTTTTTTCCGTGGACGGAACTTTTTCTGGGTAATGCATGTTGTTTTCAGTTGTTTGTACCTGAATAGCCTTGTTATTGTCGATAAGGTCCATTACTATGCACTCACGAAATTTCAAAAAAGAAGTGTTCCTATTCGATGCTCTCTTGTACATGTAAAAGCTGTTGCAAATGCATATATGTCTAATAGATGGAAAAACAATCTTTAATACCACCGAAGTGTTTTTCTTCGTACTGGGTAATATGACAACATATGCTCGATCTATCCCAGACATGTGCTTATTGTAGTCAAGCACACAATCAAGTTTAATTTTCGTAGCACCTCGTTTACAAACAACTTCAGTCATAACATGCTTTATGCTGATCATTCTGATATCGCGCTTATCTTTCCCTAGTAACCAATACGGGCCCTTTACGTTTCCATACAGCATCTCCTTTCTTTAGCTTGTTCTTTAACATATCATTAGGGTTTCCAGTTCTTTCTTCTCGAAAAGTTCCAACAACATATGTTTTTTCCTTGAATAGGGTTTCCGCTAATTCTACGCTGTTGTAAAAATTATCCATGTATAAAACATGACCTTTTCCGAAATAATTCGTCGTGACCTCTTTGACAATATCCGCCGTTTCCAAGATACCTCTTCCGGTATATACAATAATTATTAATTATAATAATTAAATATTATAATATTTAATATATATCCATCGTGTGTAGTGAGTTCGTATAGTTTAATCCCATATTTGTGACGTTTACTGCCTATGTATTGTCGAAAGATGAGACAAACTCTAAATGTGTCGATAATCGCTTAGGAACGAACTACCAGTATACTGGCAGAGATTACAATATTATAGGCTACATACATATACGGCGTCTACAACTTGTTCCTTCACTCCTGGTCTGTGTGAATATATAAAGCATTGAAATTAGTAGAGTTGTGAGCCAGTAAAGTGGTAGTCAGTATGTTACGGAAAACTCGAACTACCAGTATAGTGGTAGTCAGGTGCGAACGTGTTAATACTAAACAACTCAAAATACATTCAAACTTTGATCTATCATCTGATCATTCACCAATACTCTTAACCATGCTTGAGGGAATAGTAGGGCGACCAAAAAAACCTATAGTATGCAATCATAAAACAAATTGGGACACCTTCCAGGAACGGGTGGATGCATGTATAGATCTCAAAATTCCTCTTAAAACAACCGAGGACATAGAAGTAGCATTAAAAAAACTAACAACTTCCATTCAAACTGCGGGTTGGGTCGCAACTCCGATACAAAAAGACAGTGATAAAATCGACGAAAACCCAATCATAATAAAAGACCAAATTGCTGAAAAGAGAAGACTACGCAAGAAATGGCAGCAAACAAGGACAGCAGAAAATAAGAAAAACCTCAATAAAGCATGTAAGGACCTAAAAAAACTTCTGTTAACGATGAAAAATGACTCGGTTCAGGCATACCTCGAAAACCTAACGCCAACGAAAGCAACAGACTACTAACTCTGGAGAGCAACAAAAAATTGAACAGGCAACAACAACATATTCCCCCTATAAAAGATCAACAGGGGAAATGGGCCAGAAACGACAAAGAAAAGGCCAATGCATTTGCACTTCACCTATCAAATGTGTTTAAACCAAATGAAGTAGAGAGTACACAAGAAGACATGGACGACATACAAAACTACCTGGAGTCACCTCTCCAAATAGAACAGCCCATAAGCAACTTTAAATACAAGGAAATAAGAGATGTAATTGTACACCAAATTAAACCAAAACCAGCACCGGGCTATGACCTAATAACCGGCATTATAGTGCAAAAACTTACTAGAAAAGGAATAACAGCATTACTACAAATTTTTAACGCAATGCTAAGGCTGAGCTACTTTCCAAATCAGTGAAAAGTAGCAGAAATAATAATGCTTCCCAAACCAGGTAAAAACCCTAATGAACTATGCTCGTACAGACCCATCAGTCTCTTGCCAATCTTATCAAAAATATTTGAGAAACTTCTACTCAAGCGAATGCAGCCAATATTAACGGAAAAAAGCTCATAGCAGATCATCAGTTTGGCTTTAGAGCAAAACATGGCACAATAGAAGAAGTCCACAGAGTCGTTAAACAAATTAGCAATGACTTAGAAAAGAAAAGGTATTGTTCAGCCGCATTCATAGATATTAGCCAAGCTTTTGATAAGGTGTGGCATCCTGGACTATTGTATAAAATAAAAAAAGGTTTACCTCACAACTTCTATCCATTATTAAAATCATATATAACTAACAGATTTTTCTTAGTAAAACAGCAGTCCGAATATACTAACATCTACCACATAGAATCTGGAGTACCACAGGGTAGTACCTTGGGTCCAATATTATATTTATTGTACACGGCAGACATTCCCACTACAGAATAAACAACAGTATCAACATTTGCTGATGATACAGCAATACTAGCCTCCCATCACAATCCTGCAGGAGCTACAAGAAACCTACAAACAAACTTAAACAAAATAGGAGTATGGCTAAATAAGTTGAAAATAAAAGCGAATGAATCCAAATCAATACACGTTACTTTCACGATGAAAAGAGATCAGTGTCCACCAGTGAAACCAATAACAGCCAATTAGCACAAGTTGATAGTGTGAAATACTTAGGCATGCACCTAGACAAACGTCTCACATGGCGGACACATAATATATTCAACAAGCGAAAACAATTAGGACTTAGACTGCAGCAACTATACTGGATTATCGGCAGGAAATCTAAACTGACCATTCAAAACAAAATACTTGTATATGTATACATCAATTCTAAAACCAATCTGGACATATGGAATCCAGCTCTGGGGCACAGCGTCACATTCAAACTTAGAAATACTTCAAAGGTTCCAAAATAAGGTTTTAAGAATTCAATGCCCCCTGGTACGTGCCAAATACAGCAATAGAAAGAGACTTAGAAATCCCCACCATCAAAAGTGAAATAAAACGACATAGTGAAAAATATCGGGATATAGTGAATACGCATGTGAACCCGCTCGCGAGTGATCTATTTAACACCATAGGTGAAGTGCGCCGCTTAAAAAAAATTTAAACCAACGGACCTGATAAGCAGATTTATCTAAGTGTACTCAGAATAGAATAACAAACAAATAACGGTTTTAAATAAATAGGTTAATAATTATGTAAAGGAAATAATTCACTGGAAATATTTCCTACATGTCAAATGTAAATATCCGATCATTTACTTATTGTCCTTTAATATTATATATGATATGTGACAGATTGTAAATATACTGGGAGTTAATAAAAAAAAATTCTTGAAACCCGTATTAACAAATTAATGTACAATTTTTTTAGCAAAATTATAACTTCAAACGGGTATAACTTTAAAACAAATGAAGATAAAGTAATGTAGAAAATTTTGTTTGGAAGTTACGATCGATAAACCTTCGAAAAATACTTATTTTGCAATTGGCATTGTGCACAAATTTTACAATATCTTGAGTTCTAATTGTTGGATTTAAGTTTAGTAAATGTTTTTTTCTTCGTTTTTTATTAACGAACAAATTTTATTTGAAATATTCTTTTTTATCTCTTCTAGTTTATGAGTCAGAGCCTTATAAACAATTTATAAACAATTAAATTGTTTATAACAATTTTTTGACCACTCAGATCGAAATCCACCTGTAACGGTCACGTTACGAAAGTAGCTCTTTAATAATTATTATTATTATTTTCCCTCGGTCTCTCATTTAAATTCTCGTATAGGACCACTGAGGTGACGTCATACCTCGGTGATGGAACGTACTCCACCTATCGAGAATTATTCGGGTTCTGAGAGAATTTGACGTTTACCTTGGCGGAGAAACGCCTCTCGTTCTTTACTTGACTGTGAGCTGTGGTGTCGAATAGATATACCATATAGAATGGCGGATGATTTCATCCAACTTATTTTATAACATCAAGCAATTTAAAGTAAAGTAAAAGGTTACCACCAAGGATTGTCTGGAGTGAGGAGACATGTGGGTGACAACTCCTGTTGGAGTCTAAATAGGAATCATTCGCCATTTGGGAGAAACCCTACCATGAAGTCATAGACCTTATTTGACCACCTAGAGAAACCACTACAGCCACAGTCAAGTCATCATTGGGTAGTAATTTTGGGAACAAGCTATGGGAGCGTTCCAGCTCAATTTTCGTCTTGGCACCTGGGCCTAGTCGCACCATCCTGGTGCATCATTTTCTAGGATGCAACCGCAACCTCGTTTGGGAACATTCAGTGAGGTGTTTAGTAACTATTGGGTTTTTTTTATATTTCAGACATTTGATTAAATACACCATGTTTTTTTCCAGATTTAGTTAACCTCTGGTTTTTTCTTTTTTAATGACATATTTGTATTGTATTAGGTTCCCAAACTATTGTAAGTTATCTATGGTATTTACATTGTGCACAAGGTAATAAGCCTAGAAAATTAGGTTTTGTACTTTATTATTGCTTTGATATTGGTTTATGTAATTCGGGTAAATTTATTTTTTAATATTGCTAGCTTGTTTCCCAAATATTTTACTGTTATTCGCTTTATTCCATTTGTTCGGTTAATTTAGGTCATCGTCGGTATTTATTTCAACTTCATTTCTACTTTAGTCAATTGTATATTTAACTTTATTTATTCATTATTGTATTTTCCCTTAGTGAGGCTTGGGCCTATTTATTTGTAGTATTTTCATCTTTGTCAGTTTCCTTTAGTTGTACGTAGCAGGCGTACTATAACCATTTGGTAGAAGACTTATGTAATTTTGTACCCTATATATATGTAAGAGGTATTTAAGTTTATAACAGATAACATTATTGTTGTTATCTTTAAAAAATATATAACTTTTTGTATAACTTATGTCATTTTAGAGTCACATGATATACACTTTGTGTAACTCAGAGATTGTCAAAAATCTAGTAGTTCTTTTTAATAAATATGTATTTATTTTGTATATCAATTATTTTATTATTCCTTTATGTTCATTATTACAGATTTAATAGATTTAATATTTGACAGCAGTGTAAGATACCTGGGAAAATGATCGAAGATCATTTTCATGGCGCCCATGATTAGTTAGTTTTATTTATTTTGTTCGTCTTTAGCAATTATCCATCTTCATTCAGTTTCAGTACATTATTCTTATTTTATTATTTCACCTTCTAGTCATCATTACTATCTATATAGAGCTACTGTTCTTCCACAGGCATGCAAACGAGCCGTATCCATCCTTGAGTGTCAAGTTGCTCTCTTGCATCTATAGCTAGCCAACTCTATTCAGTTTGCCTCTGTCTCTTCCCACTTCTACTTCTATCCCTTCTAATTCCCCTTTCTTCAGTACTACTGCACTTTAGTAGTATTTTTTTTTTATTTTTCCTATTGCGGCTTCTCAACGTAGAAGTCACTTCATCCTTTTCTTTACACATCCCACTCTCTCTTCATTTTTATACCTAGTCTTTTCTTTATTCTTTTTCCTTACTTCTGTTGGAGTATATCTTTCTTTTTACTTTCACTCCAACAGAAGTTTCCTTCTTTTTGTTACATTGGCGTTACATCTCTTCCTTTTTATTACTTAGTCTTTTTTTTCCTTACTTCTGTTGGAGTATATCTTTCTTTTTACTTTCACTCCAACAGAAGTTTCCTTATTTTTGTTACACTGGCTGCCCAATGCGTGGTGCCAACCGTTTATGGTTCTAAGACAGTAGTTCTTTTAGTTCAATTTCCTTTTATTGGAATTTTCTGTATTATTACCTTCTTGATATGTTTGTATACATGTTATTTCTGATTTATTTTTGGTCTTTTTATTTTTATTAATACTAAACAGGTAGACTTATACTGCTTTTGGTTTTGATTAGTTTATTTTTGATACCTCATTTTTAGTTTTAGTGGTACAGCTCATATTTTAGTTTGAATTTTGTATTTTTATTGGAAACTTATTTGTGTATTTAGAATGAGTATACATGACTGACATTATGTTCTATTATTATGGATTTTTAGTCCTTCTACCAATGGTAGTATGTTTGCACGTACAATTAATTATTGACTATATGCATATATTTTTTTTCTAGTGTGGTTATATTTTACACCTAACTAGAAATTATTTTCAGTATTTAGGTATTTTATTTACTTTATTGATTTGATTATTTATATATTTTGCTGGCATTTTGATTTGTTGGTGTGTCGCTAATATTTTCTCCATATGTATCTTTGTCTTACAAACTTTAGATTATATTTTATATTTGTTATTTTTGATATTTGGGTTGTTTGGTAAGACAGGCACACACCACAAAGCACAATCAGTCCACAACATTAGCTTCTACACATGATACGTTGAATTCGCATGGTTCGGATGATTACAGATGGTCATCCAAATTATTTTTCTTTAATTGGTAGTGTTAAACATAACAATTATAATTATTTTATAGTAAAGTAGTTCCATTATCCATCTCAGTTTCTAGTTTTATTATTGTTGATAATAATATTATATCAATGTGGGTACCATAATATAATGCTCATAGAAATCAGATACTTTAGGTTGAGATTTAAATATAAATTCTTTATTAGTTAGGAAACATTGATACTATTTTCCTACTAAGTTATAGAACAGTCTTCAGAAGAAGATTACCTTAACAGTGTTGTTCAAGCTAATCTCTTCTTCTGTTTGTCTTTAGCTTAGCTCAATCTTTAGTATGGTTAGAAATTTTAGTCTGATATTTTTTTTGTCATCTGATAATGCAGGTACCTACATACATTGCTTGATTTCATCTTTGACTTTGTTGTTGATGACTTTTAATTTATTACTTATTAATTTAATTATTATGTAGTACTTTATGTATGAGTTTAACTTTTTTTTGGTATTAGGCATGGTGCATTGTAATTATTATTATGAGTCAATGTTATTAATTGCTAATCCTGTCAGTAGGATTATACAATTAATCAGAACTTCACTTGTATTTTTGTTTAGTTTTTGCACACCTAACCCCTTAAGTTAGAAGGGTTGTTGAATTACTGTATATTTATATACTTATTTGGACAGGTAAGCTCGTACAAGTACTCTTGTTTAATATGGATATTATTATGGAACTGTATGTTATGCACTACTTATCTCAGGTTATGTGTTATATTATTTGGAATATTTGATTACTTACTAATTTTTTTTGATCATATTTATATCTTATTAATGAATTTGCCATATTGGAAAGATGTGGTTTTTAATTTGTTATTGGGTTACTCTATTAACATTTGTCTCAAATATCTTAAACACTTTATAATAATTTATATCCTTCTATCCTACACACTATGATTCTGGAATTAGATTGGAATGTTGATGTGAGTATGTATGGTTTCTTAAGTCTTTTATTGATTTCTTCTTGTGGACTAGCCTGTCCTTACTCTGTTAATGCTAGTGAGTGAGTACGTGGGTTCGAAATTCAGCAATTGGCCATTGCTATCCAATTTCGTAATCTATGTCCTCATGGCAGAGTATGCAGATGTCTATTCATCATCAGTTCCTAACCATTCTCCTGTAATTAGTCCACTTATTCCAGTTTTTGTTACAAATTGATAGGGAGGTTTATTTAATTTGTATTATGTCTCGTACTTCATAGTATGTATGTGGAACTTTGACTGATGAGGGATAAATATCCTAGTGTGCACGTATTCATCGATCAAAGCTTTGACTATACCTATACATAGTAGGTTTGTTAAGTCAGTATTTGGAGTGTTTAGACAGAGGAGTTGTTCATTTGAGTATATTCCCACTTCTTTCCTTAGGCATTAGTCTTGCTATTCAGATTCTGGAATATTTCCTGAATAATTCCACGTATGTGAGAGCGCATGAATCTGCAGTTTTAATTAAAATTGGTTGCCTGTTCTCGTCAATTTTTTTTTCCCTATCACTTATCATATTTTTTTTTCTTCCTATTATTTATCATAGTGCCATAGACCTTGTAAGTTCACCATTCATTCTGTTTTCTTCCTTACTTATTCTTACATTATTGGTACCTTATCTGAGTCTGGTTATTCTAATACATCTGTTGTAGCAACATGCTATAGTTCGCGAATACCAGCACGAATTAAGTTTATGTAGTTTCTATAATATTTTAGTCAATACACTAGGTATTTATCATACCTTTGATTTAGTTTGGTTACATCTCTGTTACTTAGTCTGTTAGTAATTTTTTTCCTGACTTATTTTGATTACTTAGTTTGGATAGGTTCATATTACTGGATGAGGGTGTATGTAGACCTAATTTATTTATTTTGTTCAGTATTAGTTACCATTGGATCCAATAATTTAGTTTATTTAGTATTAGTAAGAATTGGTCCATAAATTTGCCTGATCGTTCTTTCTTTGGATATACTCCTATATAAATCTGGTATCCATTGATAGTCCGATTCTGGATAAGTGTCCGATTCTTCATTTATTTTGTGTATTTGGTTGGATAGGTTCGTATTACCGGATGTGGGTGTACGTAGACCTGATCTGTTTATGTGGTTTAGTATTGGTGTGAATTGGTCCATAAATTTACCTGGTCGTTCTACTTTGGATATGCCTTTTATGAATCTGGTGTCCACTGATAGTCCGACTTTGGATTAAGTGTCCGATTTCACATCTATTTTGGTTATTGAGTTTTGGATTCCTTTGGTATGTTTATTATTGGTATTATTTGGCATTAGTGAGAGTTGTTCCATAAATCTTCCTGATTGTTCTTCTCTGGATATACTATTATGAATCTGGTGTCCATTGTTAGTTCAATTTTGGATTAAGTGTTCAATTCTTTACTTATTTTAGTTACTGATTTTTTTTTAATTTCACTTTGGTATATTTACTTGTGATGGTTCGAATTGGCCACACCTTTTCCTGGTTGTTCCGTCCTTGGATATACCCTTTATAAATCTGATGTCCATGGATATCTCAATTTTGGTTTTAGTGCCCAATTCGACACTTAGTTATTAGTATGAACTTTAGTACAATATTTAGTTTGTTTGGTTTTTGAAGCAATTCATTAATATTGGTAACAGAGAGTAACATAGTAACATTTTAGTATGAATTTGAGTCATATATTTATTTTTCCTTGATCATTAGTTTATATTTAGAAGTAATCTTGCGAATCAACGTGGATTGTTAGACTATGTATTGCAAAGTTAGTTGTTATTATTTTGAAGTTTAGAAAAAAAAAATTTTATGGATAAAATTTTTTTTCCCAAGTAGAAGGGGATTGTAACGGTCACGTTACGAAAGTAGCTCTTTAATAATTATTATTATTATTTTCCCTCGGTCTCTCATTTAAATTCTCGTATAGGACCACTGAGGTGACGTCATACCTCGGTGATGGAACGTACTCCACCTATCGAGAATTATTCGGGTTCTGAGAGAATTTGACGTTTACCTTGGCGGAGAAACGCCTCTCGTTCTTTACTTGACTGTTGGCTGTTGTGTCGAATAGAGGTACCATATAGAATGGCGGATGATTTCCTCCAACTTATTTTATCACATAAGAAATTTAACGTAAAGTAAAAAGTTACCACCAGGGATTGTCTGGAGTGAGGAGACATGTGGGTGACAACTCCTGTTGGAGTATAAATAGGAATCATTCGGTGAGATTTATTTTTTTTGTAATAATTTTTAATTAGCCATTGTCATGTGTTTTTTGTTGTGGAATATTTAAAATATTAGTCCCATTGTTAAACTTTCTTAGTCAATCTATTAAGGGAAGGGTGTAGATGATTTCGATCTTTATATTATCTTTATATCGATCTTTTATATTAATGTGGTTTTTGGTTTTACATAACCAAACATTTTTGAAGTCCTCAAATTAATATTGAAAATAATTACCATTTCTCTGTAGGTTTTAAATTATTCAACATCCAATATTTTATAAATTCAATATATTTTTACAGATATTTCCTCAAATAAATCATTTCAATGTCATTTGTCCATGTATTCACACTCAAAACAGTTCAAGGTTACCTGAGATTGGTTTTTGTTCCAGTTTTAATGGTCGGTTTTTCTATACTATTGCTTCTAAAAAGTTCCTCAATTATTTCTTCTTCCCTTTACTTTTTGCTCATGTTTAAAATGAGAAATAAAACTGGGAATGTTTTTTAGCCATTTGGGAGAAACCCTACCATGAAGTCACAGACCTTATTTGACCACCTAGAGAAACCACTACAGCCACAGTCAAGTCATCATGGGAGTATGTCGATTTGGGAGCAAGCTATGGGAGCGTTCCAGCTCAATTTTCGTCTTGGCACCTGGGCCTACAGGAGCCATGGGGTCGCACCATCCTGGTGCATCATTTTCTAGGATGCAACCGCAACCTCGTTTGGGAACATTTAGTGAGGTGTTTTAGTAACTATTGGTTTTTTTTATATTTCAGACTATCTGTTAAATACACTATGTTTTTTTTCCAGATTTAGGTTACCTCTGGTTTTTTTTGACATATTTGTATATTAGATTATTTGGTTCCCAAACTTTGTATCTACGGTAACTTCTTGTGCACAGGAATAAGCCTAGAGAAAATTAGGTTTTTAATACTTTATTATTGCTTTGATATTGGTTTATGTAATTCGGGTAAATTTATTTTTTAATATTACTAGCTTGTTTCCCAAATATTTTACTGTTATTCGCTTTATTCCATTTGTTCGGTTAATTTAGGTCATCGTCGGTATTTATCTCAACTTCATTTCTACTTTAGTCAATTGTATATTTAACTTTATTTATTCATTACTGTATTTTCCCTTAGTGAGGCTTGGGCCTATTTATTTGTAGTATTTTCATCTTTGTCAGTTTCCTTTAGTTGTACGTAGCAGGCGTACTATAACCATTTGGTAGAAGACTTATGTAATTTTGTACCCTATATGTAAGTAAGAGGTACTAATACCTGTAATTTTGTAACAGATAACATTATTGTTGTTATCTTAGATATAACCTCTGTATAACTTTTGTCATGTTAGAGTCACAGCATAATATGAACTTGCTTAACTCAGAGATTGTTAAAAATCTGGTAGTTATTTTTAATAAATATTTACTTATTTTGTATATCAATTATTTTATTACTCCTTTATGTTCATTATTACAGGTTTGATATATTTAATATTTGACAGCAGTATAAGATACCTGGGAAAATGATCGAAGATCATTTTCATGGCGCCCATGATTTGTTAGATTTATTTATCTTGTTCGTCTTTAGCAATTATCCATCTTCATTCAGTTTCAGTACATTATTCTTATTTTATTATTTCATCTTTTAGTCATCATTACTACCTATATAGAGCTACTGTTCTTCGACAGGCATGCAAACGAGCCGTATCCATCCTTGAGTGTCAAGTTGCTCTCTTGCATCTATAGCTAGCCAACTCTATTCAGTTTGCCTCTGTCTCTTCCCACTTCTACTTCTATCCCTTCTAATTCCCCTTTCTTCAGTACTACTGCACTTTAGTAGTATTTTTTTTTTATTTTTCCTATTGCGGCTTCTCAACGTAGAAGTCACTTCATCCTTTTCTTTACACATCCCACTCTCTCTTCATTTTTATACCTAGTCTTTTCTTTATTCTTTTTCCTTACTTCTGTTGGAGTATATCTTTCTTTTTACTTTCACTCCAACAGAAGTTTCCTTCTTTTTGTTACATTGGCGTTACATCTCTTCCTTTTTATTACTTAGTCTTTTTTTTCCTTACTTCTGTTGGAGTATATCTTTCTTTTTACTTTCACTCCAACAGAAGTTTTCTCACTTTTGTTACACACCGTCGAAATTCCTAATCAGCAGTCAAAAATCCATAAGAAATCGTTGAGTTTCTCCATCAGAATTGAAAAGGACACAGTGACCCCTCTAGCGCCTAGACTAAGTAATGGAAATAAAATACGTTGAAATTACATTGCCAAGCTACGGAGACCTGGACAAAGAATTGAGAAATCAAGTACAAAAAGAAAATGAATCGGTCATTTTAAAAACTACATGTATCCACTGAAGTGCTTTTGAGAAAATCCATTTTAAAATAGGGGGCATTTTAAAATCCCATATTGTTTAAGGGGGCAATTATTGTGGCTTGGTACTTACTTATATTAGGTATAATATAAATATGCAATGCCTTTTGAGGTCGGATTAGTGTGATCCTTTTTTTACAAAATAGAAGAGGTTGGTACAAACTACATGAAAATGTTATAAAGTTATTTTTGACAAAATGTGGATATATTATGTCGTTTTTAAAATGACCGATTCAAATAGACTGGCAGGATGCCTTAATAACGCTATAAATATCACGAAACCGACATATTATGAGATGAAGTCAAGAATTTATAAAGCCAATGTAAGAACAATAGTGACATATGCATCAGAAACAGGAGCCGATATAACCGACTAAGAACAAAACAATTTAAAAAATTTTTTGATCGTTTTATTAAGATTTACTGAAATCTGTTAAAAACCTATACAATGTTAATAAACAGTTAATAAGTTTATAACCATATATTATTTAAATAAGATTTAAAAAGATTATAAATGATATCAAACACAATTGTTACGTTCTATTTTGGGAAGACAAAATTTGAATTGTTGGTAGGTATTTATTTAACATTCTATAAAGTTAAGCTGAAAAGATAATATTGTGTTTTGCCAATGTGGTGCTAAAAAGTAAATAAACATAATAATTTAACCCGGCATCAGACAGGTGGGGTGTGGTACACCCCAACAATGCTGAAGCGGCTAAAACATAAGGAAATTTTGCTTGTAGTGGCCACAGCGGCTAGATAGCTTTCTATTGTATATTCATCTATGCGATGACACATAGATTTTAGTCGTGTTTAGTTTCAGCAAGTACATTTGGATTGAAAGGGGTCACGCCCCACGTTTTTGATTTTGTACTTTCTGCAGAATTGTCTTTATTTTGTTTTATTACTCCTATAAATAAGTAAGTATAGGTGAGTGAATAATACTTATTACAGATTTTAACATATTGTTTTATTAATCTAAGCTAAAATGAATTACGATCGAGAATAAATACGTCTTCATTTCTTATGGGATGAAGCAGACAATGACGAATGTATTGACAAGAGTAATTCGGAAGTAAGTGAAGAAATAAACAATGTTAGTGTAAATAGTGACTATCTGACCAGCTTTAAGATGTTGACGTTCCAGACATCACAGACAACTAAACGCAAAGAGATTTTTTGAGAATATTTAACTTTTTCAATTACTGGGGTTTGTCACACCCCACCTGTCTGTTAGTGGCTTAAAAGTTCACCTGTCGGATGCCGGGTTAAAGCTGATTTTTTCATGAAATTACACGAAATTTTTTGTTATCGACAGTATATTATTTTAAAACAATCTTCTTCAAGTATCGGGTTTTGTCACGAATTAAAAAAATTATCTTTTCTCGTCAACTTAATATTTCGCCAAATGATTGTTGGTTTCATCAAAAATGCGCTACAATGTATTAAAACAAAGATATCAGCAACGTAGAATAAAATTACATGAGTACTTATACGAGTAGACGTGGAATTAATTGCAAAAATAATAGTTGGGGATGAATCATTCCAAACAGAAAAGGTCTTTAGTGATTTTTCTCTTAAGTTAATAGTTTTTGTTATATAAGCGATTGAAAATTTGGAAATTGCGAAATCGGCCATTTTTAACCCTAAATCGGACATTTATCTAAAAATTTCAATGTTGCCAAGGTAGGTAGATATTCTTTAAACATTGATTGATGAAATCCCAAAGAGTTTTTTGCAATACAATATCGGAAACCCCTTTCTTTTTTAATTGCAAATCAAGCGGGCGCGACACTGTAGTATAAGTGAGGACGTTTGAGTTGGCATAAATTCATTATCTCGAGAATGGGCAAATTTCAAGAGAAATCCTCAGACAGGTCGATTTTTATTTTTAACTTAGGACTTTTTGGCATATATATAATACTAGTGACGTCATCCATCTGAGCGTGATGACGTAATCGATGATTTTTTTAAATAAGAGTAGCGGTTGTGTGATAGCTCATTTGAAAGGCTATTTAATTCTCTATTCACTAATATAAACACTAACATAATTATTTATACAGGGTGTACAAAAAAATTTTTTGTATTAAATTAACTTTGATTAAATTTGACACATAGAAGAAATTTTTTTTGTACACCCTGTATAAATACTTATGTTAGTGTTTATATTATTGAATAAAGAATTAAATAACCTTTCAAATGAGCTATCACACAACCCCTACTCTTATTTAAAAAAAATCATCGATTACGTCAACACTCTCAGATGGATGACGTCACTAGTATTATATATATGCCAAAAAGTCCTAATTCAAAAATAAAAATCGACCTGTCTAAGGATTTCTCTTGAAATTTGCCCATTCTCGAGATAATGAATTTATGCAAACTCAAACGTCCTCACTTATACTAGAGTGTCGCGCCCGCTTGATTAGCAATTAAAAAAAACCAAAGGGATGATATTTTATTGCAAAAAACTCTTCGGGATTTCATCAACCAATGTTTAAAGAATAAAATTTAAAAATGTTTAAAAATGACCGATTTCGCAATTTTCAAAATTTTCAATCGCTTATATAACAAAAACTATTAACTTAAGAGAAAAATCACTAAAGACCTTTTCTATTTGGAATGATTCAAAAAACCTAAAAAAAAACCCTAATCTTTCCCATCGCCTGGCAAGGTCTTATGCTCTTTAGAATCGCCTGTCATTGTACACATTTCTTCTAAATGACTTGTGTACGTTGATGCCTGCCAGGTCATGGTTTTTAGCCTTGGTGTGCTATGAATTATCACTAGACAAATTTCTAGCCTTACAGGGCGACCGTTAGTCGGAGGGTTCACTAGCTCTTAGACTATAAAGCTTTGCAAACCCTGCTATTTCGAATCGTTTGTGAAGATATGGATTCGCTTCATCAAAATCTCCTTTATCACACAGAGGTCAGTTGGCTATCGAAAAAAAAAGGTATTGACAAGCGTTCTGGAACTGAGAGCTGAATTGTTAATGTTCTTACAAGATGCAAAATCTAAATACGCTTACGGTTTTTCTGATCCTATTGGCTCTTGAAATTAGCATTTTGGCAGTTTTTTAGCCACCTTATCAATTTGAATAAGAACCGTCATGGAAGAGAAGAGAATATTTTAACAGCTAAAGATAAAGTAAAAGCATTTCACGCAAAACTTCGTTTGTGGTCAACCTCTCTGCAAAACAAAATGTTTCAGTCTTTTCCATGTTTTCGGAAGATTGATGAAGATAATGCAAAATAATGCAACATACCAAGTTTTGCAGTATCGGCTTACATTCCTTGCATTATACAGAGCTTGCATAATTTACAAGAGCTACTTTTGACATACTTTCCAGAGTTGCACTCTGAAGCTGACAATAGGCGTAGATGGATTCAAAATTCTAAACCCTTTGCTAGGCACATCAATAGATCTGACTGGTTTCAACAAAAAAAATGAAAGAATGTCTTCTAGATTTTGCTGCTGATGGCATGCTTAAAATGAAATTTTATTCTCAAAATGTCGAACGTATTTTGGATAAAAATAAAACACCAATATCCAGAGCTGGCAAGGGAAGCTCTTAAATGATTAATGCAATTCGCCACTTCAAACTTGTGTGAACTGACATTTTCTTCAATGGTAGACATTAAAACTAAAAAGAGAAATAGACTGCAATTAGAAAATGATTTGATTAGTAACCTTTCAAAAATAGTACCACAATTTGATAAACTTTTGGAAAACAAACAAGCACATCCTTCCCACTAAAATTGTGTTTTAAGAACCTCAACTGTTTCTTTCAGTCGGCGACCCCCCTGGGGGTTGCGACCCACAGATTGAAAAACACTGATCCAGACCATCTACGTATGGTACAAGATAAAGAGGTTTCTTCTTCAGGTCCAATGTCCAATGTGAAAAATAAATAAATGAAAGACACGTATAAATTTAGCCAGAAGTCTTCCCTAAACTACTTTCCTTCTAGGCTCCAAGATTTTCTGAGGGGTATAGAAGCAAAACCAGCAATCTCCACATGTTCATCAAATTGAGTTATTGCTGCCATCTATATTTTTGTGTTCATTTCTACAACTTCACAAAATATTATGTAGCAAAACCCCCAATATCTTGTGAATATTTAACGTCAAAAAATAGGGTTAGTAGCAAAAACAGCAATCTCCATCGGTGCGTGAGTAGCAACACCAGCAATCTCCATTTTCACCAATCACAGCTCACAACCTATAACATGCTTCAGTCTTTGACGAATGGATGAAACGTTTTGATACGGGGAGAGCCGCACTATCGAAGCGATATTGAACAACCAAAAAGTGTTTGTAAGGCTGGAAAAAATATCAGGATGATTAATCCTGGTATTATTGAATTGGGGGCTATTAAGGTTAGCCCCTTAAAACTTCGAGACGTTAATAAACTCCTAACAAAACATTTTGGAAAAGAGTGAAAAAACTAAGAAAATTTTGAGCTCTACCATAACGCTTTAAATAGGAATAATGATATGTTAGAAAACATTATTGATTCCGAAGAAAATGAAGGAGCTATTGAACATATTGAAGGAGAAGCTGATGCTTGTGATGAAATTTCAGATTTGATCCTTTAAAAATTTTTTGTTCCATAAATATTTGTATTTTTCAATAAAAATTTAGTTTCAAAGAAGATGTGTGTTTTTTGAATTCATATATTGTTTTCTCTGTTGCAAAATCGACAATCTCCAAGTGTTTGAAGCAAAACCAGAAAATTCCAAACTTAAATTGTTAATTACTTAAAATTTAATGTAAATAATTAAGTTTTTTTTGCATAATAAAAGCCAATGTACAAATAAATATAAATAACAAAAAAAAACAAACTTCAATAAAACGCTAAAATTTTATTAAAAAATTCTATTTCCTGAAAAATTTGTCTAAGTGGAGATTGCTGGTTTTGCTTTTAGACCCCTCTTCTTTGCTCTAAGGTCATATCCTCAATTATCCATCCATATTTCACATGGGTTTTCTCTGGTTCCTAGGGTATTTCATATTCAATTTTTGATCAAAATATTAAAAATAAAAAAACTATGTGGTTACAAAATTTATTGTAATAAAACATACATATTTACAAATCATCATCGACTACAATAATCAGTTCTTTGTGTCTGTACACTATGTACAAATGGCTACAAATAGGTAATAAATAAATAAATACTTTGATGTAAGTAACATAGTGATTTACGTTAAATGAAATGAATAAATCAGTAAACATTTTTTCAGTCTTCATATTTGAACGTTTTAACGCAAATGTGTTAATAAAAATAAAACAAAAGTAATGTATAAAAAGGATAGCTATAGAAAATAGGTTATTGTGGTTATAAAAATAAAGGCATTTCTTCAAAGCACTTTTATAGTAGTTGATACAGATAAACTTCTCGATTGTTAATATCGTAATCTTAAAATATTGCTATAGTGCATTGAAAAAATACTCCCAATATAGGTGATGAGGTAAGAGACACACAGACTGCGCCATTCCAAAATTATCTGACCTTCGTTCATAATTTCACGCCAAACAGTTTCTGTTTTCATCGTTTTTCATCGTTATTCAAAAATGCTACGATGAAATTATATATCTTGAAGGTGAAGTGTTGTTCAGCTTATTGGGAAATATTAACTATACCCCGAGCTGGGTGACTCAGTAAAAGCATAGTGGAATTGGAAAGTCAGATACTTTTGGCACAGACCTTTTATTATTTCTGAAATCCTGCATTCATTTCCTTGTCTACCACAAGTCATAAACATTGAGGTACTGGTTGGATACAAAATTATTTATTTTTATTTATAAGACTTTCTTAAAGCACTTGTATAAAGTAATGTTAATTTATTTGCACCTAAAAAGAATAACCTCTTTTAGGTAAAGTAAGTAACGTTTTTGGAATGATTAGCAGTCTTAACCTGGACAGCCTATTGAAAAAATAGAAATCAAAATATAACAACATATACTAATTGTCATTTATTTTTTTCCGGCCAGAAGAGCCTGAATTTCGTTAAGACTCTTTCCCGCAGTCTCAGGTAAAAATTTGAAGGTAAAAATAGCCGACAAAAGGCAGCAAATTGTGAAGAAACCAAAAGATCCAGATTTTCCTATAACTCCTGCAACTGCACCAAAGTAGTTAGTTAGCAAGAAGCCAAGGATCCAGCAAAATGAAGCCGTAGCTGTAGAGGCTACAGATTTGACATTTCCTGGGAACAATTCTCCCATAACTGCCCATGGTAGAGGTCCGAAACCAAGACAATACGTAATAATGAAGACTACAAGACTTAAAATTGGCACCCACCCGATGTTAGAGATATCTTTGTGCTGGTTATCTTTAAGATAAAAGAAGTATGTTAATACACCCTGAGATATGAACATGCCTATACCAGAAAACATCAATAGGAACCTCTTACCCCACTTCTCTACAAGAAGAGGAGTAGCACCGCTTGCTAGAACTTGAACAACTCCTATGATAATTGTACATATTTCTGGAGCTATAGACACGCCTGCATCTGTAAAAATGTTTTGACTGTAAAACAACACCACGTTAATTCCAGAAAGCTGTTGCCAACTTACTAAAGCAAGAGCTAAAAACAAAGCCATTTTTAATGATTTCGAATCAAAAATTGTCTTAAAAGTACCTGTAAAACTACCTTTACTTTTAAGATCTTCCTCTACTTGAAGTTTGATCACTTCTAATTCTTTTTGAGCTAAAGATTTATTTCCACCTCTTAATTTAATGAGAGCTTCTAATGCAGCTTCGCTATCATCACTCTGTATGAGGTAGTAAGGACTATCAGGTATGAACAAGAAAAATAGAACTATAAATATCACTGGAGGGAATAGTAATATAATATTAAACGTTTTTACTGGTAAATAAGGTCCAAGCGCATAAGAAAACAGCAGTCCAATTACTATGAACAGTTGCATAAATGACCCTAGTGAGCCTCTGACCTCATCATCAGATATTTCCCCAATATACATCGGCAAGACAGTAAAAATCATACCCACTCCCAAACCACACAAGAATCTAGAAACATAAAAATAGAAAACTGTGCTGGCCATAACATTCAATAAAAAGGCTAGTAGGAAAGGTAGTGTAGCCACCAGCAACGATTTTTTTCTTCCAATCATGTCTGCCATAATTCCTCCTCCAATTGGTCCAATAGCTGCTGCTAATGGTAAGAATGAGCCGACCCAACCTTCTTGGGAAGGAGTCAAAACATCTGCAAGTGGAGTTGTTGTTAAATTGTTTAGTTTTGGAATTTCTGGAGATGTCCATCCAAAAGCTGTGCCGCAAACAAATGATGCTATGTTAGCTAAAAAAAAACGATTGATTAGAGTTCTGGTCTTACATAGCTCGTTGATTATAATAATAATAAATAATATAATAAATTTGATAACATGGAATGAATAGGTATTCTCTTAAAGAACTCGCTCACGCAATACCTCAACAACGTAGTGCCTATAATCGAAAGAATCATATTGTTATATCAAACCCATAAATGTAAATACATATTCTTCAAATATACGCTTCTACAGCTGACAAACCAGATACAGAAGCTGAACAGTTCTATGAAGAACTACGGAATGCCATAAAATTAATAAAATCTAATGAAATAAAAAATATTATTCGTCACTATAACGTTAAGGTAGGAAAATAAACAGCAGAAGAAGTCATCGGACCTTTTGGCTTGGGATAAATAAATCAACGAAGAAATATATTAGTACGCTTCTGTCAGGAAGGAAAAGTGGTAATTACCAATACTAAAATCAATCACCCAGACGATTATATACATGGGAATCTCCACCAGATAATGAAGAACACAAAATTATAAACCAAATGGATTATGTCCTAATAAATAAACGATTCCAAAATAGCATTAAAAGAATAACTGCTTACACTGGAGCAGATATTGGCTCTGACCGTATGACACCAATTAGCCACTTTAGGCTTAAAGGTAAAATTATATCTAGGCTTCAAAACACATTGCATATAATATTGAAACTTTTTAAAATAAAACACTGCAGAAAAATTACAAAAGTAACTAGAAAATGAATACGAAAATGAATAATGAATGAATAATGAAAAAGAAAGCGTAGAAAAACAACGGAAGAACATCAAAAATACTATATATAAAGCTTCAAAAGATGTTCTGGGTTCCAAAAGAACACAAGCAAAGAAATATTGGATGACAGAAGAAATACTGGATAAGATTGAAGAAAGAAAAAAATTAGAATAATCATAGACAAAGAAATCACTACTAGTTGTAAGGCATGACTTTTTCTCAACTTTATTTTCTCAATAAAAAATTCAAAGAAATAACAAATACCTTCAGAAAACGATATTGGTCTATTTAGATATTGGTATTGATGGAAAAGATATTAGATCAATCCAGCTGTACTGGAATAAAAATGGTAGAATTAAAGATCGATCTTCTACACAACAAGTAGAAATTGTTGTGTAGACTGTAGACTATTGTTGATGCTCCCTACTACGTCAGTTACGAAATCATTCAGCATGCTATCCCTTTAGAATCCATCAAAGATGCCATACATCGTTTTAGTGTTAACTATAGTGAAAGAGTGTCAGTGCACCCAAATGGGTTAGCCGTCCAACTAAACGTGCTTGATGCCAATGAAATCCGTAGGCTAAAACGTCTGCTGTCATCCGACCTATCTACATCACACAAACTTTAGCTTAGTTTTTAAGGCAAATGTTTTTAAATTCGTACCCACAGTGTTTAACTTAGGTTTAGACAATATATTTAAAAGAGATTATTCATTGGAATGATACTCTACATATCATCAGCTTCATTGTAAGAAAAAAACGCTTGCTTGCTGGCAGATTGCAGATCTGCCTAGGAGTTAATAAAAAAAAAACAAGTAGAAATAAGTAAGGGAGTGGGAAAGGGCTGCATCTTCTTCCCTCTGCTATTTGACAATTATGTCAAAAAGATCTGTCCACTTGCACAGTAAAAGGAAAAAGGTATCAAAATAAATGGAATTCCCATAAATAATTTGCGATATGCCGATGATACCGCAATCATAGCAGAGAACATAAAAGAATTGCAAGAAATAGTAAATAATATTAATACGGTGGGAAAGGAATATGGTCTCAACATTAACGTCACAAAAACGAAATTAATGATAATCAGCAGACAATCCCATATGCAAGCACAGTTGAAAATAAATAACCAACTTATAGACAAACTTGAGAAATTTAGTTATCTTGAAGTTAGCCAAAATAGTAAATTTGGCCACGACGAAGAAGTGAAAATCCTAATAGCAAAAACTAGTGCAATTGAGCCAAAATTTGGTTCAATTTCCGAATCTCAAAAACTGTGTGGCCGTTAACATTTAATATAATATATGGACCTAAATAACACAATTATTATACAAATACCACAAATAACACAGTTTGGTTTAACAATAGAAAACAGAAAGCATTGTCAACAGTAAGAGGGGTAAAGTCATAATAAGGATCCAGATAGAAAATAAATATATTGAACAAGGGAACAAAGTGAAATAGGAGTCTGGATTACTGAAGATCTAAATTCGAAATCAGAAATTCTATAAAGAATAGAGCAATCAAAAGCAGCCTTTTTGAAGATGAATAAATATCTGAGTAACCAATGCTCAATCTACAAATCTGACATCGGATGGTAAAATGCTATATCCACTATAATAAAATCACAATAAAGATGCACTAGAAATAAACAAACCAAGACACCAAGAATGCTACAAGGGGCACTCCCAAACCATGATTTACAATTTATACACATTATAAATAAAAAATCATGATTTACAAAAAATTGTAAATGATGATTCGGGAGTGCTCCAACGTGTCTTTATTCGTTTATTTCTAGTGCATCTTTATTGTGTACTCAATTTAGTAATATATATTCTTCTGTATGGTGCCGAAGCTTGTACTGTTCATGTTACGAACTTAATGGTGTCGCACAGAATGGGAAGAGACAGAGAACTTTTGAGCACCATTAAATGAGAAAGACGGCATATTTGGGGCACATACTTAGAAATGATAAGTACGAGCTATTGCAGCTGATTATGAAGGGCAAAAGGGGTCCTGGTCAAGGGCGGATCCAGGACCGATTTTCGGGACGTGCCATGAACTTTTTTTGGGAGAGAGACCGGGGGTCTGGGGGTAATTTTTAAAAATTTGTTTTACAATGGTGAGTTTTAAGGCACTTTTCACATACTATTGAGTGCCATAAAGACATTCAAAACTTATCGTTTTTAAAGTATTATTAAAGTCAGTACCGATTCCTACACATTTTTTCGGATCCAAATGCAGTTCTTTCAACAAGTTTAATACTATCTTTCCCAATGCTTCTCCTGTCAGGCCTTCTTTTTCCCCTCATTCATGATTTTCACTAATTATTTTTATCTTCTCATAATCGTCAATGAACTTGACAAAGTCTTCACGAATGTTGTTATTGTGTACAGTAGGAAAAATGAAAGATTACCCATGAACGAACATATAAAACACGCTGTATTTTTCTGTCACCGTGTCACAAAAAAATTGGCCAACGCAAGTGCATGAATAATACTTATATAAGCTGTTCTTATAGTACTGGCACTATAGTTCATTACTTTCTGGAACATAGAAAATATGTGTTTAGTATGATCGCTCCTGGGTAATCTATCATTTTTCCTGCATAATATGTACATATCTCAAATTTAGAAAAAGCGTTTCCACGTGGGATACGTCGGTCGTTTCGTCAAATATGATAGGGTAAAAATTTGCACTTTGAACCTGATTCATTATTTGTTCAATTACTTGTTCACCACAACATGTTATCAATTGACTTTGATTGGTGCCACTAACGTATGTTGCTCGGGAGGATGCTGTGGATAGGTGTTGTTTAAGAATCTTATCCCCTGATGCTATTTTAATCCTAAACAATTCCCTCATTACTCGGTCCAGCAGCTTCTCCCAGAAGCAGAAAGACATCATCACGGTGGTCTCTTAGAGCAATAATTTGTCGACCTACGAACACTATAGACTCTACTATTGGTCGTAGTCTTTCTCTATTTGCTTGTATCTGTCTAGACCTCTGAGAGTCTATCTGTTTTTGTAATTGCATGGACTTTATGTAAATCAGCCAGTCACAACATGACCACTATATTATCAAGAAGAATAAATATTTAAAGACCTATCTGGTTAATACCTGGTCTATCTGGTTAATGTCTGACTTTTGCGGGTTGAGATAACTTCATGGTTTTGTATGGCTCCGTCCTTGCCCATGAGTTTGGCGAAAGATGTTAAAGGTTTCGTGACACGGCTTTGGGCTGTCATCCCTTTATTGTAACCATATTTTTTATTAGAAAAATAAAACGCAGTACTTGCAAAATTTTTAATGTGCGAAAGTACCAACCAACTCCTTTGTTCTAAGTGCCGGTGACCCAAGTAATGCTTAATTTCTTTTTTATTTTTTGTGTGTACAGAATTTTGAAATTGATACGATTGATGGCTGCCAAAGTCGTTCTAACAAATGGGACTTTGTAAAATTATCAACATTTTTATTTACAAAAAATCCTATGTCATTCTTGAAGCTTCCGTTACTGCTTTTGTTCAATTATAGTTCAGAAGATATAATATGTATCCCCTGTTTTGTACATATATAAGTATGTGTTTAAAACTAAAAATATTTCAACTGCAAATATTTAAACTTCTATTTTTTTAAATTCTCGGAGGGAGCCATGGCCCCATGGCCCTCTCCCTGGATCCGCCCTTGGTCCTGGTAGACGACAAATATCCTGGCTAAAAAACATTCGCGACTGAACTGGGTTGAGTTGAATACACAGACGCCCTTAATAAAAGAAAAGCAGAAGATAGAGACGAATTTGCAATGGTTATATAGCCAACCTTTATTAATTTTCCGGTGACCAACCTTTTTTTGTTACACGGATGACCAACGGGGGTAAAAAATGACCCCAGGTCAAAAATGACCTGGAATGAATGTTTTCAGCATTTAAATCTTCAGCTAACAATACATCCTCGTTTTCAGATACTATTTCATCTTTTATATCATCATAAAAATCGCTAGCAGTAACAATTTCCTGTAACTCAGCCTCAGTAAGATATTTGCGGGCCATATCTTATATGTACACAAAATACTAAGAAACTATAATAATATACGCCAGGAAATAATAATAATGACTAACTGTAGCAGACAGGAATGTCATGATTCGTACATAACAGGCCCCGCAGTCTAAAAATAGATTTTGATAACGCGCAGTGTAAAACTACTTGGAATTCCACATAATACACGGAATTTTTTACTAAACATCAACTTCATTTAGAACAACAACAGAATATATTTTTTATTCGTAAAATATAGGGAATTTTTTTTATTTCAAAAGATGAGGATATCTAGAATGATATTAAAGTCAAATAAAAAAATAATGAGTTAAAAATTGAAAACAGTTTTGAATTTATTAAAGAAAAACATACGCTGGGGTCCAAATTTACCCCCATTGGTGATCCAAAGGTTAATGGAGTAATCACTATAAGAAGAAGAATGGACGCTACTGAACCATTAAAGATTCGATGAATTTTTGTTTTTAAATATCTTTTTTTTTTATTGGACCACTGGTAATATATGCGGAAAGTATGTGCTGTTAATTTGTGTGAAAAATTTATTTAATTGTATTAAAATATAAATGGTTCTTATGATAAGATATCTACCTAATTAAAGTTACTTCAAATTATGCAAAATATGGATAATGTTAAGACTATTTATTTAACAATTATTTCATTACTGACACTACATTATTTCCTTTTATCATCACAAAGCATTCCGTCCCAACACAACTACTTGTCATAATCGTACAAGATAAAGTGAAAGAAGATTACTTCAGGTAATTTATTGTAGGCCCAAATCAGTTATCATTATATTGCCATGCAGATTTATTGTATTGTACGTTGAAATAACATCACTACATCAAGTATCTACATTAGGTAAATAAGGCTTACGCTCGGCCTTGACACTGGTTATAAATCAACGACTCATGTTTGTTGTATAAAATATTTATATAATGTGAACAAATCTGGGCAGACACGGAATGAAATAAATGATAAATACACACACCCAAACTTATATGGAATCACCATGTATTTCAAAGTAATATTTATTTCTTTTGAAAAAACTTGTTATTGTTGCGAAGATTAAAGGTTTTTATTGAAAATAAATAAATATACAAGACAATCGGATAGTACAGCCCGGTACGGTATAGATTATTTGCTTGAGTTGATAGTTGAACGAAAATAAATAAACTAACTTTTGCGTCCAAAAACGAAAATATGCCTCAAGTGGGGTTATAGAACTTACAACGAGGAAAGGTTATTGGTCTTGTGGAGAAAGTAATGTTCTCAGATGAACATAGCTGCAGGGCTAGGCGTAATACAGGGCGTTCTGTCCAAAACATATGCTAGGTAACAGGAACTAGGAAAGCTCAAAAATAAAGCAAGGGAAAGTCACCAAAAGTAGTAACGGCTCTCCACGATCGTTTAATTGTCCAATCAGCTGGAAGACACCCAACCATTTCTCACCTGCAGCTCCAAAGGCAGCTTTTGGAAGCTACATGTGTAACTGTTTCAGTTGAAAGGATAAGAAGAAGAGTTCGTACCAAGAAGTATACAGCAGGTGACAGTTATGGGTTCCCGAGCTATCCAGGCAGCATAAGATTGATCACCAAAATTGGTGTCTTCACCATCAAAACTGGAACATTTGGGAATTGACAAAATGTGCTATTTTCAAAAACAGTCAGAATTTAATGTAATCAGATGAAAAATCAGATGATCCACGAAATCGTGTACTTAGAGGTCGAGGGAGACAAGCAAGAGTGAAAACTGTCAGATCTGTTCACAAATGTACAAGGGGAAGTGTAATGTTCTGGAGAGGAATTGTGATCCGTAAAAAAACTCCTTTAATTTTCATCCAACCAACTTTAACTGCTCACAGGTATGTTGATAATCTGTAGTCAGGCTCTGGAGAGGCGCAACAGGAGAAAATTTAATTTTATTTCATGATAATGGACCTCTACATACCATTAGAGTGACTAGAGACATCATTGAAGCAAAAGGTATCCCTTGTTTGGAGTGGTCTGCTTGCTCACCCGAGCTTAATCCTATAGAGTATTTGTGGGATATGCTTAAAAGAAAAATTAGAGCTCGCCGGGATAATCCACAAAACACCGCACGGCTAGTACAAGCTGCTTTTAAAGGATGGAGCAACCTACCACAATAAAATGTTGATAATTTGATTAGGAACGTGCCCACGCAAACTGAAGCTTGCATAAGGACTAGAGGTGAAAACACTGACTACCACACAATACAAAAAAATAAATAAAAACAAGTTAAACATTATTCGTTTTCCATTGAAATTTTGTATGCTATTGACTTTAAAACAACTATTGTTTTTCTCATGATCATCTTTCAGTGCGTCACAGTTTTTCGATTTCTTTCTAACGCATTAAATTGTATGTGACAGAAAAAAACGCACGTCGGTGATTACATTTCGTCGGTGACATTTATAACATTTATTCTAGTTATTCTAGTGGTCGATAGATGGCGCCATATTAAAAAAAATTATTTTTTTTTAAATTAGGTAATAATATTACAAATATAATCTGTAGAATTTATAAGACTATACAAATCAAAGAAAGTACCATTTTATAAATGCAAGAAACACATTTGATTTGTTTTTATTCCAAATTGAAAATAAAATGTGACAACTGTCAGATTTAACTAAAATGTCATGTTAGAATAAATGTCATAAATGTGTATTATCACGGACTTACCCTTTTTCCTATCATTTGTTACGCACTGAAAAATGCTCATGAAAAGGACAATACTTTCAATTTGTTTGTTAAATACGTTATTGTTTTATTTAATTGTTGAGTATTTAAAATATAAAGGAAAAGATTCCTCTCATTGGTTGTATACCATAATAAAAACTTACTAATGAAGTAAAAACCTCACATGTAGGTAGGTGGTATATAATTTATTAAAAAATTTTTTCCAAAAATGATCCAAGATGGATAAAATCACAAACGTTTTCGGACCAATCAGTCCATCATCAGGTGGTAGAAACCTAAAATAAGCAAACCACTGTATTAAAAAAGCCAAGATGAAATTTGACTGTCTGAAAGTTAGGAAAATTACAACATGTGGTTACTTACTTCAGATCCAAAGTAGTTGGAACTAGCTACATATTTAGGTCAAAAGACCTTAATGTAATAATAATTATGCCATTTAGGCTACAAAAATGTCGACAATAAGTCGATGTCACAAGAAATTAAATTGCAACGGTATTACAAAGTGGTCTTCATCTTGGCCTCAAACTGACAGACTAAAATATGACATTGAACGGATATTGACAAGACCTTCTAGGGAATTTTGTGTGTATGTAGTTATATTGTATTTTAGAAATGCGAAAAATATAAAAAATATTTTTACTTAACTGAATGAATTTAATTAGATATTAAATAAATGAGTAAGAATAAACAATTTAAATTAATAGTCACATAAAATTATTTATGAAAATTTCATGGCGGTGAAAGCGAAAAATTTGCCAACAGGTAATGACGTCACTTGGTAAAAAGAAGAACAAAAAGAAAAATAAACTGAAGAAAAATAAAAATAAAATAAAAAGAAAATTATTAGATAATAATTATAAGGATAAGGTAAAAGAATTAGTGAATAAATCTGGAATTTGGCTATAATGAAATGTAATAATATAGTTGATAGTCATAATGTAACAGTATAACTGGTTGTCTAATTTCAAGTAGATGTAATAGGGTGAATAAAACACAACTAAGTAGTACCATAGTATTTTACTTAGTTGTGTTTTATTCACCCTATTACATCTACTTGAAATTAGACAACCAGTTATACTGTTACATTATGACTATCAACTATATTACATTTCATTATAGCCAAATTCCAGATTTATTCACTAATTCTTTTACCTTATAATTATTATCTAATAATTTTCTTTTTATTTTATTTTTATTTTTCTTCAGTTTATTTTTCTTTTTGTTCTTCTTTTTACCAAGTGACGTCATTACCTGTTGGCAAAATTTTCGCTTTCACCGCCATGAAATTTTCATAAATAATTTTATGTGACTATTAATTTAAATTGTTTATTCTTACTCATTTATTTAATATCTAATTAAATTCATTCAGTTAAGTAAAAATATTTTTTATATTTTTCGCATTTCTAAAATACAATATAACTACATACACACAAAATTCCCTAGAAGGTCTTGTCAATATCCGTTCAATGTCATATTTTAGTCTGTCAGTTTGAGGCCAAGATGAAGACCACTTTGTAATACCGTTGCAATTTAATTTCTTGTGACATCGACTTATTGTCGACATTTTTGTAGCCTAAATGGCATAATTATTATTACATTAAGGTCTTTTGACCTAAATATGTAGCTAGTTCCAACTACTTTGGATCTGAAGTAAGTAACCACATGTTGTAATTTTCCTAACTTTCAGACAGACAAATTTCATCTTGGCTTTTTTAATACAGTGGTTTGCTTATTTTAGGTTCCTACCACCTGATGATGGACTGATTGGTCCGAAAACGTTTGTGATTTTATCCATCTTGGATCATTTTTGGAAAAAATTTTTTAATAAATTATATACCACCTACCTACATGTGAGGTTTTTACTTCATTAGTAAGTATGTTATGTATTTGTTATTAAATTGCTTTCAAATAAATATTGTTTGACTTCGTGTGTTCGTTTTTTTAAAATCACCGAAATAATAAGAAATATCAGGTGATTCCTTATAAGTTTGGGTGTGTGTAGTTCTTAACAAGCACAGTAATATAGTTCTGAGCGGGGACTAGGCGCCCAGCAAGCAAAAGCACAATGTTGATAAGTCAATTAAGGTGACCCCAGGATTATAGCGCCTCACGCTCTCCAGCCTAACTATTAGAGAAGTATTTCATGTGAGAAGTGAGAGCCCACAAGCATTTTGCCTATTTGTAGGCTCTATAGCGCATCAGCATGCTATAATGGAGTAATGAGGCGAGGTATAGGGTTCCTGTTCTGTTCGGATCAACCCCCTCACCTCAAGGAATTTCACCAGCTGTATATCATTTTAAACAAGGTCTTCTACTCAGTAAACAAGCCAAAAAAGCCTCATTTCATGGAAACCCATTAATGACAGAATTATGACTGCCAGATTTTATACCAGATACCGTAAGATAACAGTTATTCAGTGCTATGCTCCTACGAACACATCTCTCCACGAAGATAAAGACATTTTCTACGAACAACTAGAACAAACGACCCAACAAGTAAACAAAGGCGATATCTTAATAGTGATGGGCGATATGAACGCTAAAGTTGGAGAAGACAATATTAATTTAGAAACCGTAATGGACAAACATGGCCTGGGAGTGATGAATGAAAATGGAGAGCGCTTTACAAATTTTTTCTCCAATCATCGTTTAGTTATTGGTGGAACCATCTTCCCACATAAAAATATTCACAAGGTAACATGGACTGCACCTGGTCATACAAGAGAAAATCAAATAGACCACATCGCCATATCAAAAAGATGGAGATCATCCCTTCTTGATGTACGAAATAAAAGAGGAGCAGACATCGCAAGTGACCACCATCTGTTAATTGGTACCATTAAAATCAAGATGGCAAAAAACAAAACCACAGGAAATACCAACAGACTCACATATAATCTAAACATATTAAAAACGCTCCCAGGAAAACACATGTTTAGGGAGAAGCTTCAAGAAAAAACAAGAGAACGTGAAGTAAATAGCTGGGAAGACTTGGCAAATATTCTGACAGAAATAGCTGAAGACAAACTGGGTAAAAAAGAGAAAGATAGGAAGGAATGGATATCAGATGAAACTGGGAATCTTATCGAGGAAAGAAAACAACTAAAAAAAGATATCTTGCAAGCAAGAACTGTAGAAGAAAGAACGAACCGACAATAAGAATATAAAACAGTAAATAACGCAGTTAAAAGAAATGCAAGAAGAGATAAAAGAAGGTGGGCTGAAGAACTGGCAAAACAAGCAGAAACAGCTGCACAACACAACAGGACTAGAGAGCTGTATCAAATTACTAGACGATTAACAAAAAATGGGCTTAACTGTTCGAACATTGTAAGATCCAAGACAGGTGAATTACTTACTACAACGGATGACCAAGTAGAGAGATGGAAAGAGCACTTTCAGGAGATGCTAGGCACACCCAGGGATAACGCAGATGAAATTGTTGAACACCCTCAGAATATAGACTTGCATATATCTTGCGAGTCCCCTTCCAAAACGGAGATAATAACAGCTATCAAATCTCTGAGAAATAACAGGTCCCCGGGAATCGATAACATTGCTGCCGAACTACTTAAAACTGACCCGCATCTAACCGCTGAACTTTTGCTCCCCATAGTCCGAGAGGTGTGGGAAACAAACCGCATTCCAGCGGGCTGGAAAAAAGGTAACATTATTAAGCTTCCAAAAAAGGGCAACCTCACACTGTGCAAAAATTGGAGAGGAATAACCTTGCTTACCGTCATAAATAAAAATTTTACGACCATCGTACACAAAAGATTAACAAACAAGGTTGAATTTCGAGCAAATCAAGCAGGTTTTAGACCAGAATCTTCCTGCATAGATCACATTAATACTGTGAGGGTAATAATGGAACAATCGGTTGAATGGAACACACCTCTATACATGGTTTTTGTTGATTTCGAACGTGCCTTTGACAGCCTATCTCATGCTGCTATATGGAAAATTTTAGAGCTAAGAAACATTCCACATAAAATAATTTCGATTGTAAAGTCACTGTACACTGAGGCGACGTGCAGCGTGAGACACAATGGGATCAACAGTGACGAATTTGACGTACTTACTGGAGTCAGACAGGGATGTGTGCTTTCTCCGTTTCTGTTTAACATAGCTCTAGACTATGTTCTCTCCAAACTAGACTTCGACACAAAAGGGATACGATGGACGTTAACCACACGCCTAAGTGATCTGGAATACGCCGATGATATCTGCCTGTTAGGACAAAGGTTCCAGGATGTGGCCGACCAATTGGAAACACTATCCACTGAGGCCAATAAAATAGGTTTAAAAATCAATATTAGTAAAACCAAATCCATGACAATAAACGCAAGGAACAACACGCTGTTTAATATTGACAACATGCAGATTGAAAATGGGGAAAACTTCACGTACCTTGGAAGTGTCATAACAGAAAGCGGAGGTACAGAAAACGATATTCGTATGAGGATACGAAAAGCTCAACAAGCATTCAGCATGCTTAACCCTGTGTGGAGGTCTGGGGAGTATTCCAGTCAAATGTTATATCTGTTCTACTCTATGGATGTGAAACCTGGAAAGTGACAAAATCCCTTACAGACAATTGCAGGTCTTTGTTAACAAATGTCTACGAAGAATTGTGCGTATTTTCTGGCCAAACACCATCAGAAACGAAGATCTGCTACACCTGACCCAACAAAATAGGGTAGAAAATGAAATAAAATCCAGAAAGTGGGGGTGGATAGGTCACACACTCCGAAAAGATAGTTGCAGTATTGCAAAAACTGCCCTAGAGTGGAATCCCCAAGGAAAAAAAAGAGGTCGCCCAGCACAAACTTGGAGAAGATCCATCATGGACGAGATAAGAAGTCAAGGAAAGTCTTGGAATGAGGTGAAGGCCCTAGCGCAAAATTGAACCCGATGGCGCGTCTTCACTGAAGCTCTATGCTCCACTTAGGAGTTCAAGAACATTATATATATGTCATTTCATTTCATGTCAACATATATCATTTTAAAGAGATATGCGTGCCTCACAGACTGTATTCATTTCTATTGCTTGCTTGCTAATATTATCAATCCGTTCCCGAGGCTTTACATTGTTTCTTTGAGCAGTATTCGTTTTTACGATTGGTAGGTTGCTATCTTTGCCAATCACCCTCCACATTTTATCCGGGCTTGGGACCACAGTATAAGGAGGGACAGTAAAACCTCTTCCATGTCGGCACTTTGATCTCAAGAAGTAATACCGGCAGTGGTGGATGCGGGTTTTCCCTGTTAAAACCCGTACGTTTCTACGCGACTAGCAATGCGAGAGTGGGGCAAAAGCGACTGGGAACATTGCGTGGTCGCCATGCGCGACTGAAGATTTTACTTCCAATTTTTCGGAGAGTGGTTCTACTGTCCATCTTTATACTGTGCTTGGGACCGGCTGTGGTAACCACAGAGCTACTCGATAGACCCCGAAATTTCAACAATTTCACCTCAGAGCTTCTAGCTCAAAAGCTCGAAACAGAAGTGGAAGATCAGGTGGATAAAGCAATAACAGAGCCGCAGGTTGTCTGAATGAAACAATATGGAGAAATATCAATATCGGAAAAGAAGTGAAAGGCAGAATTTACCAAACAGTAATCAGACCAATAATGACACACGCGGCAGAAATACGACCTGATACAGAAAGGACAAAAAGAATACTAGAAACAGCAGAGACGATAAGATATTATGGGATAGAGCTAGAAGTGCAGATTATATGACGGAGATACAAGGTGGACAACATTAATAACTGGGTGAAGAACAGAAGAGTAGAATGGAACGACCAATAAGCCGAATGACAACAAATAGAGTAGTCAGGACGTCGAGAGACGGTTCTCCAATAGGAGTCACCTTGTCAACTTGTTGGAGGCACCTTGAAAAACAGACAGTCATATCTGCATAAAACGAAGAAGAAGAAAAAGAAGAGCTTGCTAATATTTACAGATTCAAAGAAAATGGCTCAGTTTGTAATTTAATGAGATGTTGTCAAAAGGACTAGCAAAAAATTGAAATTAGGAGTAAAGATCCAATAGAGTAGAATTACATACAAAAATAAACATATACTAAGAAATTTTCAGTTTATGACACCTAGTAGAAGAATATTAAAATATTATAGAAATACATATAGGTAGATACGCTCATATGATATTCCCTATTGCATAAATTTTGATACCTTATATGTCAAAAGAAGCGGGATTGTCGAATATTTCACATCACAAAACGCTATATTTTTTTTTCAACAACCTTTGGAATGACACCAAACACAATCCCCCATACCAACTCCCCTATGGTAATGAAGGGGCCAACTCTGAAATCTTTATAAGAATCCCCATTTTTTACTACAGAATTGGATTTCTTTTGCAAACATAAAGTAACTTTTATTAGAGATAATTTTTCGATTGTGATTTTTCATTTTTCATTATATTGCAGATTCATTTTCTACGTAAAAACTGTATTGGGTAAGTACCATAAAATTTGTTTTAAGTTTGCATACATTAATTTGTTGACTTTTGATATCTAGTTGTTTTTTTTTGCGGTTACAGGGACACCTATCGTGAATGGAAAAAAATTCAGATAAAACTTGTTTGCTTTTTCACGTAGAATCCGAATCCGAATATGCACTAAAAATAGAGTTTTCTGTTTAGTATTTTAAAGTTGCCCACGTCCTCCACCAGGAGGTAGGGGTGAAGGTTTTGTTTGGTATCATTCGATAGATTCTTGAAAAATAAAGAATCATTTAGAAGTTTATTTCTCGAGATATTAAACCGTTTCCATAATTTTCCAAGGGTATCAGGAATTACCTTTTTTCCACTTATAGCGACATCTATCAACAATTCGACAAAAATGTTTTGAATAAAATTTGCTAACTTTTTTACGAAGAACACAAATCTGCAATAGAAAATGGTGGATCCTGCTGTAATCACATATCCGTCTACCACAAGACGTATAATATTCCATTTTTACTGTAGATAAAGTTTCACAGTCAATATTCCAACCAAACACAGTGAGTTATGCAACCAAATATACGTTTACTAGTGCTATTGATAAGAACAAGCCCTGGAAGGACATTTAGGAAAAATAAAGCGGTTTTTAACTTGCAACTTTTTGCATTGTGTTCGAGAAGGCGCCAGGAAAGAAGTATACAATAGAAAAATTGGTGGAAATGCATACCATAATCGCATCTATAGTGCGTAAAATACATTCAAAAGAGCTAAAAATGTCAAATTCAGTATATTAAGGCCTATATTTTGTTTCTTGGCGGTTTTTGGGGTCGCTAAACACGAAAATGTCATCAAAACCGTCCCCCCGAAGCATCTGGTGCCCAGGGATACTAATAAGACACGTTTTTTTGGAGTTTCGAGGGTTTTTGGTACTGAATTGATACAACAGATTATCCGGGAGTTTTTGGGGTCGCTGATCACGAGTACACGCCTTCAGAACCGACCTCCGGAGTACCTAATCCCCAGGGTCACTCCTAAGGCACGTCATCTTCTATAGTTTGGAGGGTTTACGACACTTAATTGATGTAGATTACTCGGGGGTTCTTGGGATCACTAAAAACGAATACGCCATCAGGACCAACCTCTGGACGTGTATCAGTGGTGACCCTGGGTATCAGGTGCTTCGAGGATTGGTTCTGGTGAAGTATTCATGTTTAGAGACCTCAAAAACCCTCGAGTAACAAGATCTGGCCCTCAATATACTGATTTTGATATGTTTATGTCGCTGAACACGAGAATGTCATCAAAACCGGCCACCTAAAGCACCTGGTGCCCAGGGTTACTAATAAGACACGTTATTTGGAGTTTCGAGGGTTTTTGGTACTGAATTGATAAAACAGATTATCCGGGAGTTTATGGGGTCGCTGATCACGAGCACGCGCCTTCAGAACCGAGCTCCGGAGTACCTAATCCCCAGGGTCACTGCTAAGGCACGTCATCTTCTATAGTTTGGAGGGTTTTCGACACTTAATTGATGCAGATTACTCGGGGGTTCTTGGGCTCACTAAAAACGAATACGCCATCAGGACCAACTTCTGGACGTGTATTAGAGGTGACCCTGGGTATCAGGTGCTTTGGGGGTTGGTTCTGGTGGAGTATTCATGTTTAGCGACCCCAAAAACCCTCAAGTAACAAGATCTGGCCCTTAATATACTGATTTTGATATTTTATGCACTTTGGATGTATTTTATCGTGACCAGACACCTCGTAACGCGACAGTTCGTAACCTGAGAGTTGGTAACGGACAATTCGTAACGTCCAAATTGAATTATTATGTTTATTTTTGTTAACGTGGAAACTAACTGTTATTACAGTTATAATTGAAATTATGTTGTTCTGAAGCTATTTCCTTGTGGCATTTTTATAATTACGTATTTTTTATGGGAAATAAGCCACAATTTTACTAAAAAATGAATTTATTAACGTTTCGAAGCCCAAATCGGGTTTCGTTGTCAAAATACAAAATACTATTAAAATAAACAAACACGTTGTTGCTAAGTACAAAAATTCTTCTAATAATTTATTTAATCTGACTCATTTATATTGGAAATTCAGACGTATATTATACATTTTAAAGTAGAAGACTTTAAAATGATATCGCCAATATTTATGAGTTGCGTTCCTGGGACGACTTTACTAAAAGATAGTTCATTCGATTACATGAAATCAATCCCACATCAAGAATATCCGTCGCAAAAAAATCATAGCATGTGATCTGTCTTTAAAAAGACAACCAAATGCAACGATGACAGTAAAATTCTCGTGTTAGAGATTCCATAGTAAATCACGAGGGAAAACCAGGAAAAAACCTCGTGATACTATCCCGACATCGTAAGTATTTGGTTTTACATTTAATCTACCTTCAAAAAACTAATACCAAATTCTGACTTTAATATGTTTAAATTATAAATAATATTAATATTACATAGATATACAATAAGTAATACTAAAATATAAAATTTGTACTAACTCGATATGTTATTTACTTACTAATCGTGGTATTTTCTTTCTATTGACTTCCTCTTTCAGTATGGGTAACCACATCCTACTACATTCTACCGAGGAATTTGCGACACAATTGGTTTCATTTAGCATAATTAGAGCCGCTTCTTTGATTTTTCTCTTTTTACTATCTGATTCTTTCAGGACTATACTTGAATCTCTCCACTGAACTCTATGTTCATTATCCTTTGTTTATATGAGAATTTTACTGTCATCGTTGCATTTGGTTGTCTTTTTAAAGACAGATCACATGCTATGATTTTTTTGCGACGGATATTCTTGATGTGGGATTGATTTCATGTAATCGAATGAACTATCTTTTAGTAAAGTCGTCCCAGGAACGCAACTCATAAATATTGGCGATATCATTTTAAAGTCTTCTACTTTAAAATGTATAATATACGTCTGAATTTCCAATATAAATGAGTCAGATTAAATAAATTATTAGAAGAATTTTTGTACTTAGCAACAACGTGTTTGTTTATTTTAATAGTATTTTGTATTTTGACAACGAAACCCGATTTGGGCTTCGAAACGTTAATAAATTCATTTTTTAGTAAAATTGTGGCTTATTTCCCATAAAAAATACGTTATTGAAATTATGTTTATCAATTTAACGAATCAGTATGGATAAACATGTTTAAGACATTTTATATGTGTTTAAGACTATTTAAAATTCTTTAAACACAAACAAATATATTTAAATAAGTACATAGAAACTTTTAACATTATTTTCAAAATTGTATCACTCTTATTATTCCTTAAATTTAATAAATCTTTAATCTGACAACCGTCTTTAGACATTCCAAACTTTTTAAATAAACATTTTGTAAAGGAAAGATTATAATTACCTGTTATTAAAATAAACCTTGTGATTGGTAATAGCTTTGGGGCATTCAATCAACGGTTATAGTTGATAAGAGGGATGGCTTGTAATACTTTAATACTTGGTTTAACTACTTTTATTATATTCTGAAACACGAAATATGAAATGCCTTAAAAATGTTTATCCTGATACTGATTCGTTAAATTGATAAACATAATTTCATTTATAACTGTAATAACAGTTAGTTTCCACGTTAACAACAATAAACAGAATAATTCAATTTGGAGGTTACGAATTGTCCCGTTACGAATTTGTATAGTTACGAACTGTCGCCGTTACGAACTGTCCAGGGGCGGCTCGTGATAGTACAAGATGGTGAGGCACACTACACTTGAGGATTATTATTATTATGGTTAGATTTTCTTTAATAGCCGGAAGGTCGATTTTGTGACGTCATAACGTCACAGAACGGCACCGTATTTATTTTAAGGCTTGCAAACGATATTAAATAACAATTTTATTCGCAAAAGAATAGCTACGAAAGTTCTAAGTCTCTAACAGGTTCATACTCATAGCAGCTGTTTTTTTAGCTAAAAATAATAATTAATATGATACCACATATCAAAACAGCATGAATCAGATGTTTCGTCGTTGGCTCATCAGCGTTGAACACTTGAACAGCCATATTAAGCAAAATTTACATTATATACTACATGAAAACAACGGACATCTGATTCCAGTGGCGTAACTGGGGGGGGGTTATAAGCCTTAAATGCTTTAAATCCTTAAAGCCTTAAATCCATATCCCCAGAGACCCACCAGTTGTAGCCCCCCTTAGGATCATTCTGGTTTGGCCGTTGACTGATTCTGTTATTATTAATCACTTGCCAAAATGAAATTATGGTACGCAAACAATATACCTGCAAACACGTGATAATTTCATTTTAGAACCAATTTTATTATATTGTAAATGTATTGCATATATGCAAATAGAAACAAGCAAGTAAGCAAATTACGGTTATATTATAAGATTGTTTTTTTTATGTTAAATAAACTAAGGGTTAAATTTTATTTTTTTGGTTTTTTATTTATTTTATAAACAGCGTACTTAAAAGTAAATGAATTATTATGAAAGAAATCATAATTTCTAATTTTTTTATTAATTTATTTATTTAATTGACATTGGCAAATGACTTTCAGTCAGTCAGAGCATAATAACATATTCTAAACATCTATTGTATCTCTTATACTAATAGTAAGTACACGTAACTAGAACAAACTGCTCTAACAAACTACCTAAAACTGCAAAACCACGCTAGAGGCATATTTTTGCCTGCCTCTGAAAGGATACTTAATCCCGCTTCCAAAAATTATTCTCAGTCATGCTGCCGGCCGATCTCCGTCGGCTTCGTAATATGCTAGACGAGGTACCATCAGAGGCAGTGCCTCTAATGGTACCTTGTAGAGTAGGTATATCGGTGTGTTATGAAGAACGGGTCAGGGCCGTACTAATTTTTTTTTATCATAAAAATAAAGTTAATAAAAAAAGTTTTATAATAAAAATTAAATTATTTAGCAATTTTCAAAAAGTTAAATTGTATTTAAAGAATTATTGATGATGATATAACGAAAATAAGTTATTTAGCAAATTTCAAACAGTTAAATTGTATTTAAAGAATTGATGATGAAATAACGAAATAACGTAAATAGTCGATTGGTATACTGGTGAGGCACTGCCTCACCTGCCTCATAGGACCAGCCGCCACTGGAACTGTCGCTGTTACGAATTGTCCGTTACCAACTGTCCGGTTACGAACTGTCGCGTTACGAGATGTCATGGAACCGTATTTTATACACCGTAGATGCAATTAAGCATTTCCACCCATTTTTCTATTGTAGACTTTTTTCCTGACGTCACCCCAAACATAATGCAAAGAGTTGTAAGTCGATAGGTACTGTATTTAAAAATCGATGTATTCCGGTACTTTAAGTTCGAAATGACCTGGTCTAATTGGTTTACTTATTCAGACTAGACATTTACCTGCACTTGCCGCTATGTAAAGGAAATTTCTACTGGTAGGCCCAGGAAGAGTGGTGGTCACATATACACTGTCTCTTTCAGCCGCATACGCTGCTTCAACTACGCCCTCTTCGTGAACTGGTACTTTTTTGTAACCACGATCCTCCTTGTTTTCCATTTTTCTGAAAGCAAAATATCAAATTATTGAATATAGTTCAACTTTGACGACAAATTTCTTATAATCAACATACAAAAACGCTAACTTTTACTTGATTTATGTGTGGATAAGACTCGATTGAAAGAAAGAAATGAATAAATCAAAAATATCGGAAATTATTTTACTCTGATCAAAGACAATTAGACTTTTAGAATACCTACACATAACAGGGACCATTACTTGTTATTCAGCCCAAAGTAGGCTGTTTGTGAGTAATTCGATTGAAAGAAAGAAATCAATACTTAAGGGTAAAGTAAACTTATGAATATTTTATTAGTAGGTAAGGTCAGTTAATGATATAATTATGAAATTATTTTTACAGAACATACTAGTGTTTCAAAAATTATTGCATTACTACCGGTACTCTCCAAAAAAATTATTGAGAGACTCATAAAAGCCCGACTTATGTCCTTTCTCGTTGATAACAAGATTTTATTACAAAATCAGTATAATAAATGTACCACCGATGCCATGTTTTCTGTACTACATGAGGTTAATCAAGCATTAAACAATAATCTTCACACTGCCACTGATTTTTGTGATTATGGGAAAGCTTTTGATTGTGTAAATCACGACATTTTGATAAAAAAAACTAGATTTCTATGGAATTCGAGGTATTTCTTTGAACTGGTTTCAATCTTACTTGGATAATAGGAAAAAACTGGTTAGAGCAAATGATACAGACTTTAGTCTAAAAAATGTTGTATGTGGGGTACCACAAGGTTCAGTATTGGGTCCTCTACTTTTCCTTATCTTTATGAATGACATCACTAGTTTAAAAATCGATGGAAAAGTTTTACTTTTTGCTGACGATACCAGTATCACTTGGAGCAACTCAAATATCGCAACTCTTCATGCTACTATAACTTCTGATCTACTCACAATAAAATCCTGGTCCGATTCTCATTTACTCTCTTTTAACGTAGATAAAACAGTAGCATTACCCTATAAAGGAACTCTTCAACCCTTACCTCTTCATAACAGTCAGATCAGTATCGTTGATTCTGTAAATTTTCTTGGTATTTTTTTAGATAGCAATCTTAAATGGTCCCTTCATATCGATGTGTAAAGCAAGAAACTATCCTCAGCTTGCTTTGCAATAAGATCTGTTTCGAAGGAAATGAATTTAGCCTCTTCCAAAATAACATACTTTTTATTGTTCGAGTCCCATCTTCGATATGGTCTGCCTTTTTGGGGTACTGGTACAGCTGCCCAATCCGATGTTATTTTTAAATTACAAAAAAGAGCAATAAGATATCTGTTTGGCCTCAGAAGAACAACACATTGCAGAAGCGACTTCAAAGATCACAGGATTCTAACATTACCTTCTTTATATATTTTAGAAACTGTTTGCTTAATTCGTAAACATCTACATGTCTTTACAGTGAGTTTGTAAAGAAATCTATATTATATTCTGCAAAAAACTATACAAGCATCTCCCTCTACAACTTAAATCTACAACATCTTTCCCCAAGTTCCGTAAAATGACAAAAGCCTATTTATCTGAAAGACCATATTATTCAATAGCAGAGTTTCTTAACCAATAACTAGTATTCTTATGTAAAAGTAGAATCTTAATCTATATTTGAGTGTCATATGGAGCAGCATAACTTATTAAATTACTTATTAAATTTCTTAAGGTAGATTACGCAATTTGCAATTTTTTTTTAATTTTGCAATAGATTGTTACTGATTTTTATTTCACTATTATGTTTTATTTATATTGACGATTTGTATAATTTTAGTAAATTATATTTAAAAAAAAAAATTAATAACCATTTTCATTTTCAATTTCGTTGCAAAACGAAAATACAGCCGAACTATATTCTAGTCCAATCAGAGAGTGCAGCAAGCACCTCTACCGGTTTCGAAACTTATTAGTCTCTCATCAGGAGGCACATATGCTGCTCTGCCTGATCCAACCAAAACAAACCCCAACGTGCAGTCCCGGATTGCAACGAACGAAATGGCATAGATGCCCTAGCGGCAACTGCTACAACAAGACTAAGTTTTCACTCTAATGGCATATAAAACAACATAATGCTATTCTACACCCCACCAGAATGAAAACAATGGGAACCTTCTCTGGTTACACCTTCGAGGCTTCTACAATATGCAAGCCATACGGATGCTGAGACTAAGGAAGATGAGGGAATTCTACAATTTACAATTCACGTCCCATCTGCTCAGCACGGTAAAGTTCCAACGAGAATGGTTCCCTTCGTACTCTAATCAGAGTAAATGTAAATCAAAAATGAATAACCATTTTCAATTTTCATTTTCATTTTTGATTTACATTTACTCTGATTGGAGTACGAAGGGAACCATTCTCGTTGGAACTTTACCGCGCTGACCAGATGGGACGTGAATTGTAAATTGTAGAATTCCCTCATCTTCCTTAGTCTCAGCATCCGTATGGCTTGCATATTGTAGAAGCCTCGGAGGTGTAACCAGAGAAGGTTCCCATTGTTTTCATTCTGGTGGGGTGTAGAATAGCATTATGTTGTTTTATATGCCATTAGAGTGAAAACTTAGTCTTAAATTATATTAGTTATTGTTTTTATTTATGATTCTTGTAAGCTTTGTCTATAAAATTGTTAAATTTTTTCATGACAATAACGCATATTTCTATTCTATTCTATTATAAAAAACTGAATATAAACAAAAATGATAAAACTGAACCAAGTTATTTATTTCGTAGCTATAATGCACCTTAGATATAGTATCCATTTTGAGTCTGATCAAATTTTGGTAAATCGGATACATTTTGAGTATTTTTATTCGGTATTGATATCTTATCAATTATACTGTAATTTTAATTTTAATTTTCTTGAGTAATTAGTAATTAGTAGTCCGGATTTCTAAGCATAATGCTTATGATAAATAATACAGGCAGGACTATTTTCTTTTTAGTCATTTTGACTTTTATGCTTTTTTTGCTTTCTTTTTAATTATTATGCCTTTTTTGAATTGTTGTGCTTATTTGGTGCTTTTTTATATACTATTATCATTTTTTGCATTTGCGAACATCAGAAATTTATTTTGATCTATGTAGTGCAATTGTGGACTCAACTCCCATTAAATAAATTGCAAAATGAAAGTTTTAAATCATTTTTGGAAAAGTACCTACTATCGAAAACATGTGCTAGATGAAAGTACTCTGCGAAAAAATATGTTAATTGCATTTACAGTAAAGCCAGAAAAAAAGTAAAAACACTAGTGGGAAACAATTACATCTGATTTGCAGTGGACAAGACTACGTATATTTATGGAATATATGTCGCCAATTTAATTATAGGCGTACTTCACGAAGAAATCTTGACGAAGGGTTATTTAGTATGCTCAAAAGAACTAGAAGCAATAAATAACAATACAGTTCCAAGATTCGTAAATGGCGCTTTAACAAATTTTTATCTTCCCGAGGCTGTGCCCACTGCCCACCAACAAAATAATATTAATGCTTTTCGACGCTGCACCATATATGATCAAAACAGCATAAAATCTTAAAGTGTTTTATCCAAATATAATTCACTGTACGTGTCTAGCACACGGCCTGAATCGCGTTGCTGAGACTATACGAATTTCCACTTGTTAATGAGTTGATAAAAAATGGAAAAAAAATTCATTAAAGCTCATTTAAGGATGCAACTTTTTGGAGACAGATTCCCTAACACTCCATTCCCACCGGAACCAGTGTTAACTCGGTGGGGTAGATGGTTAGATAGTTAGATGCAGCTTTATACAACGCCGAATATTTCGAAAATTTTAAAAGCTTCGTATTGAAACTTAAAGAGACTGTTAGCAAATCGATAAAATATTGTCAGGATGTTTTAGGTGAAACAGAATTACAAAACAATCTTGCTTTTATCAAAAGCAACTTTTGTTCTGTGAGCGAAACAATAAAATATTTGGAGAAACAGCAAATTTCATTAGTTGAGTCGATCCAAAAAATAAACAGTTTTGAAAAAAAGATGGAAGGTATCCCTGGAAAAATTGGTCAGATAGTATTAACAAAATTCAAAGACGTATTAAAAAAACGAAGGATTTCAAAAGATGAAGAAAATATATTCAGTTTTAAATTGAGAACACCTTGAAGGATTATAGATATGGATCCGGCAGTAGGGGCAAAGTATAAGTATGCATCGGTAACCAGTGTGGACGTTGAAAGAAGCTTTTAGATATACAAAAATGTTTTGAGTGATAGGTGCCGAAACTTTACAATGGAACATTTAATGAGTAATTAGTTATTTCATGCTTTAAACAAAAATGATACATTTTCCGTCATCTAAACATATATAAAAATTAAGTTAAAGCATTTTTTATTCAGTTATCTATTTTTTTTTGTTTATTATATTTTATTATTAAATTTATAATAGGTCTTGACTAGTTCTTAAGCTAAGCCTAGAGATAATTAGGTATATATTTATATTTTCTTAAAAAAATGGTTTGTCAAAATTTATATACTTATTTTTATGCTTTTTTTGTATAATAAAATGCTTTTTTTTGTAAAATTTTTATGCTTTTTAAGCGCTTTTTTGCGTTTCTTTATGCTTTTAAATCCGAACTCTAGTAATTAGGATTAAGCAGAATAATCTTTTTTTAGTCAGTATCTTATATTATAATAACCATTTTTTTTCCACGGAAACATCTATCAAATAATAAGTTCTTTTTAATAAAGAAGTGATTTATCTAGTTTACTCTAATTAAGTTATCCTAAAAAAATCTGAAAAAAAATTAAATATTTGATCATTCTATCCACGAGTCTTTTTTTTCAGATATGATTTAATATATATGCGTGATTGAAGTACTATTTATTTTTAAACAAACAGAATGTTATCAATTTATTAAAACAAGTAGTAGATGGAGCCACCGTATCTAAAAGTTAAAAACATTGATAAAAGTATAAATAAACTTTTAATTTCTATTGCTCAAAATTAAGATAAAAATCGAAAAATTTCAAAACTCACATGAAAAAAACACTGTTTGAATTCACCATTACGCCTGGATTTATAATCAACATAAACACGTGTACACAAAGAATTGTAAATAATTCCCATTTTCTCTTCTGCAGTTTTTTACTCACAAATTTTCTTTTCAAAAATTTTTTCCATTTAACTTAACTATATCGCGCTCTCCCAACAAAAGAGTAAAACTTCTTCTGGATATTGATTTGTGAATCACTACTAGTTTTATCCAGATCGGACTAACGTCATAGGATGTTGGCAACTACCCCCAAATTAGAATTTATGGTAAATTCCACTCTATAATCTCTAATGGGGAAAAGAATTCTAAAACGGGTGCCCTGTCAGAAGTATATTTAGAATGTCTGTATAAAACGGGAATAACCAACATTGGAGTTTATTATTGTTATCATTTTTTAAAGAAACTATGAGTGTTTAAGTGACAGATACTCATTTGTTTATAAAAAAAAATTGTCTAATTTCTTACTGTCACGTTTATTACCAGAGAACGGCAGTTCTCGCTAGTGGCGCACAACCCCCCTACACGCGACACTATATTTATGTATACACGAAATTTTCGATTTTCTAAATCTGACTGAACTGAAAATTGGACCAACTCCCATCTTAAAAATCAGGAAAAGACTCACCCATTCATATTTCAACCATCCATTTTGGTCCAAGGGTGTGGATTTTACGGCCCTACCTATTTAGGGTCTGTTTTTCGTTCTCGTCCCCAAAACTCCCAAAAACTTCGAAAATTTAAGTTCGACCTTTGCGGCTTATAATAGTACTTTTCATTACCGTTCCAACGCATGTCTAATTTTGAAAATCGTTTATACCTTTCAAAAGTTACCGAGTTTAGAAATATTACTCAATTTCTATTTAAAAAGGAAAAATGTGTGTGAATATGTATGTATGTATGTGTGTGGAAAAGTTAAACTAATCTAAATGTTTTTTTCTGTGTTTGAAGAAGGGGTCAGGTCCGATTCAGAACCGGTCTAGTTTGTGACTTTTGACCACCCAATAAGCCAGCTATAGGACTTGGTAGGTACAAAACTGCATATTTTGGGGGTATATATCTTCAGTTCAAGAAGAGACAGGAGAACCGCAAATACACCAAATCAATAGTGTTGAGTTAAGCTTTCAAATGGTGTTAAAGCCGTCAGGAACAGACATACACACGGCTCAGCATAGCCAAAAAACTGAAAAACTGAACTTTGAAAATTTTGCTTATTCGACAATTACTCAAAATTTCAACCTAAGAATTGCGTCAATAACTGAGCGTTTGTAGAAGGACTCTAGACAAATCTAACGGTGTATACCTCATATCCGGGAAAATTCGAATTTTTGAGTTATAGGCTTCATAAGTATGATCAAATCTATTTCATATGGGAAAAACGGATTTTCAAGCTCAATAATTCCTGTAATAGCTTTAGTTATCATACTTGACCTTATGTGCATCAGATACTACTTGTCAATACGTTTCGAACTCATGTTTAGTGATCAAAATCGGTTAAGCCTTTTAGAAGTTATTAAGCTACAAAATATAATTAAATTAACGATTATTCCCGAAATGGTTTATGTAGTTGTAGTGGTTACGACGCTAAATTTGATCTGGCAACGGGTAATCCGAATTCATTTACCGGCCATCCCAATATTGTTTTTCAATCTATTTCGAATAGAAAAACAATCGAGTGTACATTCGATGGACATTAGATCATTTGGGAGATAATGCGACAAAGGCGACCATTTATAAAGCTTAACGTATAATCGAGAAACATTGCATTCAACTTCATACATTTAATTTATAAATAACTTTGAAAAACTCCTGATACAAGACTAAAAAACCGCTAAACGCCGTAAAAATGAGTGGCGCATACAATATTCCAGCTACAAAAGATCTGATATGAATATTACGTGTCGCGAAAATGTATTTCCATTTTGATGCAAAACAAAATTCTGGTTTTATTTTAAAAGATTTTTCCAGAATATTTGCTAAATTTGAAGTAAACTCGCCACAAAAAGTTTCAAAATTTAAACTGTATCAAAGTTTGTGGCACGTTTTACTTCAAATAAAGAAAATATTATAAAAAATATTTTAAAATAAAACTAGAATTTTGTTTTGCATCAAAATGAAAATATATTTTCGCGCCACGTAATATTCATAGGTATCAGATATTTTTTAGCTGGAATATCGTATGCGCCACTCATTTTTACGGCGTTTAGCGGTTTTTTATTCTTGTATAATGTAAACAACAAGCACACACCAGTTGTAAACATTCTAGTCAACAACAATCTCGTTGAACAAGTGAAAAAGTTTAAGTACCTAGCATGTTGGATACATGAAACTTTAGACCAAGAACAAGAGGTTAAATGTAGAATAGAACACACAAGAAACACCTTCTTTCTAACACCTTATTTTAGACAAGAAACTCCTTTAAGATGCGACAGTTACTCACTACCCGTAATCTTGACTTGTCCCTACGATATTGGATGATAAAATGTTATGTATATTGTGTACTATTACACGGCATGGAAGCTTGGACGTTAACAGTCAGATCGTTACAACGTTAAGAGAACTTTTAGATGTGGGTATTTCGTCGTATGCTGAAAATTCCATGGCTCGACCACGTTAGAAATGAAGAAGTTTTAAGGCGTATGAATAGAGAACGTGAACTCGCAGAGATTGTCTAGAAACATAAAACATCTTATCTTGGACAGATATTTGGACAGATAGGTATAACTTCCTTCATCTTATTATAGAAGGGAAAATAGAAGGCAGATGCTGCCCGGATAAACGACAAATGATCTGACGGCGCAACATCAAAGAATGGACAGGATTAGACTTTCAAAGTTTAATAAGAAAAGCCCAAAATGGAGAAGACTTTGCAGAAGTCATCGCCAACCTTCACTAAGAAGACGGCACCTAAAGAAGAAAAAGAAACAACATAATAATTTAGAATTTCCTCACTTTTCTTAGTGTGCATTCAACCAACTTTAGGGTTTGAATTTGTCTTCAAGTGTATTTGATCTTTAATATTGCCGAATAGCTATTAATGGCTGATGTTCTTAACAAATTGCAATGTCGTGGTTACTGCTACCACCTATCTGGTTGAAGCTGTGCAAAAATAAGGATACGTGCTGATTTTTGTTAACTGATTAATACTAATTCGTGTAAATAACGCTGATTGACTTTACAATTTTTATCCTATTTGCAGACAGAACGCTCACAATTAAAGAACGTCTGACAAAAACAGTAGAAAAACTAAAAACCCCTAACAATATAATATCGATTAATTAGCCTAATGAGCCACACTCTTAAGATTTTCCTAAGAATACTTCACAACAGAATTAGACGGAAATGCGAAGAAGATCTCGAAGATACCCAATTTGGTTTTAGAAATGCTATGGGTTCCAGGGAGGCACTTTTTGCGCTTAACATCCTATTACAAAAATGCCGTGATCAAAGAAAAGATGTATTTGCATGTTTCGTGGACTTCGAAAAGGCATTCGATAAAGTACAGCATGTAAAATTAATGCAAATACTAAAAAATATCGGAATAGATGACAAAGATATTCTTGTCATTAAAAATTTGTACTGGAATCAAACTGCTACGGTCAAAATTGGAGATAACTACACCGATGAAATCTCCATACAACGAGGCGTCAGACGAGGTTGCATTTTGTCACCAACATTGTTTAATGTTTACTCGGACCAGTTATTTAAAAAGGCACTTGAGAGACAGCCATATGGAATAAAAATCAACGGAGAACTACTTAATGTGATAAGATATGCAGACAATGCAGTAATTCTGTCAGATAATATTGAAGGTCTCCAAATTCTGCTTGATCGTATTCACGAGGTGGGAGAGGAAATGGGCATTAAAATAAACTCAAACAAAACCAAATTTTTAGTGTTTAGTCGTGACCCACATCCCGATGCAAAGCTTCAATTAAACGGAGTCCAAGTTGAGAAAGTTCACAAAATGACATATCTGGGAACTGTGATAACGGACCAACTAGATCCAGACATAGAAATAAAACGTAGAATAGCAATGACTAGAACCACTTTTACGAAAATGAAGTCATTTCTTTGCAATAATCATCTCAGTTTAGAACTAAGACAAAGAATGGTCAAGTGCTATGTTTGGTCCGTACTTTTGTATGGTGCAGAAGTGTGGACGCTAAAAGTATCGATTATGAACAGAATTGAAGCATTGGAAATGTGGATTCATAGACGGATGCTGAAGATACCCTGGACAGCAAGAAAAACTAATGAAGAAGTACTAAGGAAGGTCAACAAAGATAGAGAACTGCTAACGACTGGTAAACATCGAAAAATGTCTTATCTGGGACATATTTATTTATTAATAACAGATACAAACAGGTTTCCCTACTTACATGTATCCGTATCTACAATGACAACAGTTTAGTACAACATGCACATAATGTAATAATTCGAGGTAATACAGACAAAAACGACAGATGCTTACCAGCAAAAACGTTAAAAATAATAATAATAAAAAAACCTCTCTTTATATTATTCATGCAATAGACGTTTAAATAATTGCAAGTTTATTCCAAATAATTCCAGACGAGTGGTTGTTGTTAAATCGTTGTAAATTTGGCACATTTTATTAAGTGGGCTAGAAGTATTTACAAAAAATAATATTTTTCTTCGACGGGTTCTGTGATCCGGGATATAAAATTGTATTTGCCCCAAAAGATCAGGCGAGTCTATTAAGTGATTACATAGTCTATAGAGAAAAATTAAACAACGTTGAAGTCTTCTTTGCTCTAATTTTTTTATATTAAATTCTTTTCCTAATGGTTGACACGAATCATATTCTGGCGATATTTTATGCTTTTTGTAAAATAAATATTTAATAAACTTGTTTTGAATTGATTCAATTTGGCTCATGTGACCACTATTTATTAAGGTACTCCAGACAATACTCCCAAATTCTAATTTGCTTCTAACAAATGAATTAAAGAGCCGTTTAATTGAGTCGATATTATGAAATTTATATGTTACACGTTTAATAAGTCCCATCATTTTGTATGACTGAGACATAATATTTTGCACATGTGAGTTGAAACTTAAATTATTTACAAACGTAATACCAAGATCCATCACTTCATTGACCCTATGTAAGTTATTATTTCCCATATTGTACATAAAATAACTAGGGTTTGCCTGACGACTATATGTCATGATCGTACATTTGTTCAAATTAAAATACAGTTTATTACGTATTGACCAATCATAAATCTCGTTTAAATCGTACTGTAATTGAAAATAATCATTCAAATCTTTAATTTCTCTAAATATTTTTAAATCATCCGCATATAAAAGGCACCGAGATGTAATTAAAGAAGGTAATTCATGCACAAACAGTAAAAATAATAGCGGTCCTAAATTTGAACCTTGTGGTATACCTGATTCCACCAGGAAAACCTCCGATTTATCTCCTTTATATGATACAAATTGCCATCTATCTGTCAAGTATGTTACAAAAAGTTCTAGCAATGAATTGCTTAGCCCAAAGTACAATAATTTTTCTAATAGAATATCATGGTTGACCTTATCGAAGGCTTTGGCGAAATCAGTGTATACCACGTCTACCTGGTTCTTGTTGACTATGACATCATTAATATAATTAGTAAATAATAATAAATTAGCTTCAATAGATTTATTTTTACAAAATCCATATTGTTGTGGGCATATCATTTTCTATACATGTGCATACATTTTTTCATGTAAGATGTGTTCAAAAATTTTTGCTATACAATTCAAAATTGCAATAGGTCTGTAATTTTTGCAATCATTTCTTGAACCTTTTTTATGGATAGGAGTTACCTTAGTCACTTTAAACAATTTCGGAAAATAATTATTATCTACTATTTTTTGGAAGGTAGTCGCGACATGCTTTAAATATATACCCCGGAATACCATCAGGTACATATAGTGAGGGGAAGTCGATATAAAATATTACAACTGATCCTTAAAGGCAAAATAAAGGGCCGTAGAGGTGTAGGAAGAAAACAAGTTTCTTGGTTGAAAAACATTCGTGAGTGGACTCAAATATCAAATGCAGGACAATTATTCCATATTGCAGAAGATCGAGAAGCCTTCGCAATGGTGATCGCCAACGTCAAATAATTCTGATATGGCACGTGAAGAAGAAGAACAATATAATACATAAACTCTGCTCCATTCTTGGCTTGATATACCCAGTGGCAGATTACTGTGCACCCTCAGCTAAACCATGCTATATCCATGATAATGGGCACAATTATATCTACCCTCACATTGGGGCTACCCACCCTTTCTAGTCCACAATGGCATTTCCGATATTCTTGGAAATCGTCTCAAATCCAGGTTACCCCCTCTGAAATCCACTCAAGCGCTACATCTTTCCAATTTTGATTTAAATGACTGATGGAGATAAAAAGTGAGACAAATCCCCATTACGATAGACTACTTTACATCTCAGACAAACCTCACGAATTTGAACGTCTTTGTAAGATTTGGGAAGACCTCAATCGAATCGGAACAAACTGCGGAATATGCGTCGACTACCTTTACAGACAAAGTAAACTTTTCTCGCCTTCTTGTGATTGCGGCATTGCTATACAGGCGATCAGGTACATGCACGTAGTACAAGACTGCCCACGTAGAGCATACATATTCACATTTTAATGCTTCAATTTGATTTATCGTTGGCATTTTTATTGTCCATATTTCTACTCCATACAGCAATTCTGACCAAACATAAGACTTCATCTTTTTTTTTGTCTTAATTCTAAACTGAGGTGGTTATTACCAAGAAATAGATAGAAATAGATAGATCTGCAGCATGACTTTATGCGCGAATAGTGCTTCTTTGGTTCCGAGACACCATCATCGATAAAACTAAGTCGAATATTATTTGTTTAAGTTATCTAAGAACAAACTTTGCGTCTTGTGTAGATCTTTTTCTTGGAAAGCATGTTTATTTAAATCGTATAAACGTTTCTGTTTAATATTTTTAATTTTAGTTGTAAATCATTTTATCATTATGGGAAATACAGTTTTTTTTGCTTTTGTGTTTTGACCCATTTTGAAAAAAGGCATAGTGAGACGTGTCAGTCGTTAAAGATTACTGTTTATTTTAAAAATTACCTGGATACCATTTGTTAATTTTTAATATTTCGATGATTTTGCTTCCATAAATTATTTTTTAATAAGTCGTAGGGCTTTTGAAAATAATACACAGCAGAATTGTTAAAACTCTCGAATATGAAATCAGTGACATACAATTTGGCTTTAGAAATGGTATGAGCACACGAGATGATTTGTACGGCTTGAATGTGCTGGCCCAGAGATGGATGGACATGAATCAGGATATGTATTTATGTTTTGTAGACTTTGAAAAGGCATTTGATAAAGTTCAACATAAAAAGCTTGTAGATATATTAAATAGCAAAAATATTGACATAGGGCAGTCAATGAGGCTATGTGGCTCCGAATTCCATCCTACTATATCGATTTACGTGATATTTTCACAGTAAGTAGGGAATAGCCCAAGAAACAAAGTCTACCCTATGCCGATGTGTGCTTTTGTCTTGGGGGTTGTTCCCACCCCTTTTCGCGGGTGGAAAATTGTTTGCTTAAATAACTACGGAAGTTGCTAGAGAACCTAATACTAAGCAAAAACTGTTCTATAACTTTTTTCGAAAACTCAATACTTTTTGAGTTATTCCTGGGTGAAAATTGGCCATTTTCATTGAAACATAACACCTTTTTAAACGGTTTTTTGCGAATACCTTAAAAACTATGCATCTAACTACAAAAACCATATAAAACATTTTTGTAGCTTATAAAATCACAAAGAGATTCTTTCCCTTATGAATCTTCTAGTTATAACACAAAAAAAGATATGGTAAGTGAAAAAAACTTGTTTTCTTGGTGCATGCTCAAATCAGTATATTTAACTTGAAATAACAGAGAAACGGTCGATTTTAGGTGTATAATGCTACCAATAACTTTTGTTGTGCTTGAAAAGACCTTTAAAATAAGCAATATTAAATGTCGATTACATTCAAACTATGCAAGATAAACTGTAGAAAATTTGATGACTAACGTATTTAAAAAAAATGAGAAGTATATTTAACCCCTCATCCACAAGGATTTAAATGCATCGTTTTCCTTTTACAATACATTTAACTATAGTGTTCTGTTTATGTTCAAAAAGTTGGGCTGGTTTAAAATGAATGGTTTAAAAAAAATAAGATCAAATTATTGAGCGCATTTTTAAATTTTCTTAAAAATTTTCTTATTTCTCTATGTAACTCGAAAATGGTAAGAGATGCCAAAAAAGATGCCATACAAAAATGTAGGTTTTTTCTAAATAAACATTTTGATTTTATTTTTTATGACAGTATCTCTTATAATTTTCAAGTTACATGGAGAAAAAGGAAGATTTTCAAGAAAATTAAAATATGCGCTCTATAATTTGATCTTATTTTTTTTCAAAAACCATTCATTTTAAACCCGCTCAACTTTTTGAACACAAAAATAACACTGTAGTAAAATTTATTGTAGAAGGAAAACGATGCATTTAAATTCTTGTGGATGAGGGGTTAAATACACTTCTCAATTTTTTTCTTAAAATTCGTTAGTCATCAATTTTTTGCGGCATATCTCGCTTAGTTTGAATGTAATCGACATTTAATATTGCTTATTTGAAAGGACTTTTCAAGCAAAGGTATTGGTAGCATTATACACCTAAAATCGACCGTTTCTCTGTTATTTCAAGTTGAATACACTGATTTGAGCATGCACCAAAAAAACAAACTCTTTTTGCCAACCATATATTATTTTGGGTTATAACTAGAAGATTGAAGAAGGAACGAATCTCTTTGTTTTTTTATGAGCTACAAAAATGTTTAATATCCTAATTTTTTTAGTTAGATGCATTGTTTTTAAGGTATTCGCAAAAAACCGTTTGAAAAGGTGTTATATTTCAATGAAAATGGCCAATTTTCAACCATGAATAACTCAAAAGGTATTGAGTTTTCGAAAAAAAATTATAGAACAGTTTTTGCTTAGAATTAGGTTCCATAGTAACTTCAGCGCTACTCGTATTTGTACGATTTTATTTTCATGAAGAAGTTGTAGAAGAGTTTTTGTTATGCAAACCACTTATCACTACATAGGATAGGAATCGAACACTACAGCGGAACTCATTTTTAATACAAGAAATGAATATGTGCTCAAATTAATCGTTCCTTGGTCAAAGTGTATTGGTTGATGTAAAGATGGAGCAAAAGCTATGTCAGGAAAATTGAGAGGACTAGCAGCAAAGATAAAGAAAGTTGCTTCTGAATGCAGAAGTACACATTGGGTCTACATCGAGAAGAATAAGCTGCTAAAAGTGTGCCAGAAAATATGATATTTATTTTATCGCATACTTTATACTCGTTAATTCAAGCTCTTAATTCAAGATTATTCTCCTTGATATGTGAAGATATGGGTGGCAAGTTCAAAACTCTTCTGTTGCAAATATAAGTGTGATGGTTATCTCGAGGAAAAATTTTCACCCTTCTCTTTGAACTGAGGTCAGAAGTTTTAATGCTTTTAACTGAAAAAAAAAATGACGTGAACAAACTGTCCTATTATGAAGAATGTTTGTCACGGTTGGCATATCTAGCTGACATTTTTGAATGACGAAAAAAGATGAAGCCCAACTCAGGACATTCGAGAGAACAATACTGAGAAAAGTATATGGCCCGGTGCAAGGGGAAGAAGGCACATGGAGAATCTGGAGAAACGACGAGGTTAATGAACTGAATGAAGGGTATGACATTATAAGGTTTGTGACAAGTCAAATACTGACGTGGTTGGGACATGTTCAGCTACCAGAAGACATCAAAACGACAAAGAAGATGTTGCCGTGGAAGCCGATAGGAAGGCGGAAAAAAGGAAGACCCAGGACGAAATGGTTGGATGACGTGGAAGACGACCTGAAAACCATGAAGGGTTATGATGCCAAAAGAAAAAGAAGACCGCAAATCTTGCCAAGAGAATGATATGCTAAATGTCAACTAAAGACCACCAGAGAGAAACTGAATAAGCTTCAACGACAAGCAAGCTTAATAATAACATGCTTAATAACAGTAACGATGTCGACTACTCCAACCACCGACATGGAGGTGATGGTTGACCTCTCTCCATTAAATATATGGATGGAGAAGGAGGCGAAAGTAGAAGCATACAGAAAGCAGATAAGATGCCAAAAAGCAGGGCAAAAGAATACCTGGATCAAAACTGGAGAGATGATTAAAAATCATCCAGAGTTAAAAATGGTACAAGATTCAATGCAACCAATGCAATATTCTGATTTATACGAGTATGTAGTAAAAACTAGTGACAGTAGAAACTGAAACTCTGCCGTAATTCAAATAATTAAAAATTATATTTTGGTTTTTTTTCTATTAAAGGCACTCGAGATTATTGAAGGCCTTGAATATAGGATAAGTAAATGGATAGTTAATATTATCTTACTTATCAAATTGATTTTAAATTATATAACGTATAAGATAACGTATATATAACCAAATTAGTGCAAACCAGATGTTAATTTAAATACAATCAAATGATAACTACGTCACATATGGAATATAACTAGAGTTGGATCATAATATGATTGATAGCGGTAATGTTATTATAATTAGATGAAAATTACCAACAAAAAATCCATTTTGCGACTTATAATATTGCAAAAATTGTCAAACTTTGCCGAACAAATAATCAAAAGAATTAAAAGAAGAAAGTTTTTATATAAAATAATTGATAAAAGGCAAGTCACTAAGGCTGTGGTCTTCAATAGATGATGTAGGCTGCGTACTACGTCACGCTCGCCATAGGAAATAGTTCATTTTCGTTACTTTTAATAAACTTTGAAGAACAAAAATTATCTTACAACCAAAAATAGTTAAAAACGAGAAATTCTAAAACAAATTTAAATTACGGGGTGACTTAAAGTGACCACTAACTTAGCTGGTAGTATCCAATAGACGCCATAGGCTACGTACAGCGTATATAGGGTGAGGCAGATAACTGGCCTATTAGAAATATCTCGAGATCTAAAGGCAACAGAATCATAAAAATTGGAATAAAGGGGTTTTAAAGGATGATCTATTAAATGAAAATATTTTTATCTCTTTGCAACTTCCGGTTATACCTGAAGTTGCTTATAACTTCGTTTTTTAAATGGGACACTCTGTATATTTTTACATTTTTGGATTCTCTTCGATGTCTTCTTTCTTAAAATATGAGAATTTGTAATATTGTACAGGGTATTTTAAAAAATAATTACGTTTTTTTATTAATTTCGTAGCAATATTCACACCCTGTAGAATTGTAGTAGTTTGACATCTAAAACTCTACTTACGTTCAAATGATTTTTAATATACTCTACTATTGTTAAGAATCATTAGTATAGCTAAATTTTTAATTTTAGTATACAGGGTTGGTCGAAACTCGGAATGAGTATTTTCTGAGTTTTCTTAAATGGAACACCTGTATTTTTTTATTGTAGTGAAATGATATTTTATAGTACTTTTTTATTTCTTTAACATTCCCTATACCTACCTAACTGCTTTAATTTGTGAGTTATTGGTGATTCAAGCTAAACATTAATTGCAACAAAAAATACGTAGAATTTTATTAGGTTGGTCGTGAAAATACTCAATCCCAAATAATTTTTCAGAAATAAATGCATATTAATCCAGACTGGTCCTTAAAATTACCAATAATGGTTTAGCTATCAAAATACCTACCTACGTAATAAAGATTGTTGGTGCGATTAACAATTAAGCACAAATTAAAGCAGTCGGGTATAGGGAATGCTTAAGAAATAAAAAATTACCATAAAATATCATTTCATTACAATACTAAAATACAGGATGTTCCATTTAAGAAAACTCAGAAAATACTCATTCCGAGTTTCGACCAACCCTGTATACTAAAATCAAAAATTTAGCTATACTAATGATTCTTAACAATAGTAGAGTATATTAAAACCATTTGAACGTAAGTAGAGTTTTAGATGTCAAACTGCTACAATTCTACAGGGTGTTAATTTTGCTACAAAATTAATAAAAAAACGTAATTATCTTTTAAAACACCCTGTATAATATTACAAAACCTCATATTTTAAGAAAGAAGACTTCAAAGAGAATCCAAAAATGTAAAAATATACAGGGTGTCCCATTAAAAAAACGAAGTTATAAGCAACTTCCGGTAACCGGAAGTTGCAAAGATATGAAAATATTTTCATTTAATAGATCATCCTTCAAAACCCCTTTATTCCAATTTTCATGATTCTGTTGCCTTTAGTTCTCGAGATGTTTCTAATAGGCTCTTTATTTGCCTCACCCTGTATTGGACACCATCGACTAAGTTTCTATATTGTCAGTCTAAGTCCAGAGCTCAATAAAAAAAATTAATATTATGACAAAAAATCTTTATTTATTTCGATAATTTAAAAGAAAATAATAAGTGTTAGACACAGGAAACAAAAACAAGTAATAAACAAATACACAAAAAATATTAAACAGGAAAAAATATTAAAATGTGATTGAATATTACCAGAATTAATATATTATGGGTTACTGATAATTCATTAAACAAAGTAAACAATAAATAAAATTAATTACTTCACCTCATAAAGAACGTAAAAACCAATAGTCCAGCTAATAACATATTATTGATAACTTTGTTGACAAAACAAACGAATGCGTGATCAAAAATTTCGCGCTTGATAAAGTCATTAAACTTTTTACACCAAGGGAGGAAATCAACAGACGATACAAAGTGCATAGAACGTAAACATGCCGCAACTTTAGATAATCACTTGACATAATTTAAGGTTACAAAAATTTAAATACAGATACAGATTACAGATTTAGTATTGTCCTGAAGCTATTTCCTTGTGGCATTTTTATGATTAACTATTTAGATGGGAAATAAGCCACAATTAAATTGAAAAAATAATGTTATTAACGTTTCGACACACGTAAATCTGGTGCCGTTGTCAAAATACAAAATACTACTAAATTAAACAAAAATGTTGTTGCTAAGTAAAAAATTCTTCTAATAATTTATTTAATCTGACTCATTTATACTGGCAATTCAGACGTATATTATACATTTTAAAGTAGAAGACTTTAAAATGATATCGTCAATATTTATGAGTTGCGTTCCTGGGACGACTTTACTAAAAGATAGTTCATTAGATTACATGAAATCAATCCCAACTCAAGAATATTGGTCACAAAAAAATCATAGCATGTGATCTGTCTTTAAAAAGACAACCAAATGCAACGATGACAGTAAAATTCTCGCGTTAGAGATTCCATAGTAAATCACGAGGGAAAACCAGGAAAAAACCTCGTGATACTATCCCGACATCGTAAGTATTTGGTCTTACATTTAATTTACTTTCAAAAAACTAATACCAAATTCTGACTTTAATATGTTTAAATTATAAATAATATTAATAATACATAGATATGCAATAAGTACATAATACTCAAATATAAAATATGTACTAACTCGATATGTTATTAACTTACTAATCGTGGTATTTTCTTTCTATTGACTTCCTCTTTCAATATGGGTAACCACATCCTACTACATTATACCGAGGAATTTGCGACACAAGTGGTTTCATTTAGCACAATTAGAGCCGCTTCTTTGATTTTTCCCTTTTTACTATCTGATTCTTTCAGGACTATACTTGAATCTCTCCACTGAACTCTATGTTCATTATCCCATGCGTCTTGACATATTTGAGACCTATCAAATTCTCTATTTTTAATATAAGACTGATGTTCACTTATTCTAACGTTTAATGGTCTTGATGTTTCACCTAAATAAAATTGTTCGCATTCACAAGGTATTTTATAGATGCAATTCTTTGTTCTTTCTTGTTCGCTGTTAGGTTTAGTTTTAGATAGAATAGATCTCAATGTGTTTGTTTTTTTGAATGTTGTTGAAATGTTGAATTTATTTCCTATTGTTTAAAGGTTCTCGGATAGTCCTTTTAAATATGGTATTGATATTTTCCTCGTATTATTTCTTGTGAATGTTATAGGATCCCGTTCTAAGTTGTTCTGTTCTCTTCGATCCAATCTTGACAATTCCTTATTTATAAACGATAAAGGATAATCATTTTTTTAATAAAACAGATGTTAACAATTATTTTTCTTCTAAAAATGAATTTTCGATAGAACAAGTAATTTTGGCCTTATCATATAAGGATTTAATGATTCCTTTTTAACGTTGATGTTGTGATTTGATTTGTAATTGAGATATCTGTTGGTGTGTGTTGGTTTTCTATACACTTGGGTCTCATATCCAGTATCCTTCTTTGAGACTAAAACATCGAGGAAAGGCAAAGTGTTATTATATTCCTTTTCCATTGTAAATTTTATTGTCTCTTCTTGATCGTTTATAATATTCAGGAATGTATCCAACAATTCTGATCCACGAGGCCATATTGAAAACACATCATCTACATATCTCCACCATGCTGTGGGTTTTAAATTTTGTATAGAAATGATATTAGTTTCGAAATCCTCCATAAATATATTAGCCAATAATGGAAATAAAGAAGAGCCCATTGCTAGACCAAAATTTTGTTTATAAAATTCATTATTTAGTCGAAAATAGGTATTATTAGTACATAATGTCAATAACTCCATTATAGTTGATACATTTATATCGAGTTAGTACAAATTTTATATTTTAGTATTAATTATTGTATATAAATATGTATTATTAATATTATTTATAATTTAAACATAATAAAGTCAGAATTTGGTATTAGTTTTTTTTTTAAGTAAATTAAATGTAAGACCAAATACTTACGATGTCGGGATAGTATCACGAGGTTTTTTCCTGGTTTTCCCTCGTGATTTACTATGGAATCTCTAACGCGAGAATTTTACTGTCATCGTTGCATTTGGTTGTCTTTTTAAAGACAGATCATATGCTATGATTTTTTTGTGACTCATTCTTGAGTTGGGATTGATTTCATGTAATCGAATGAACTATCTTTTAGTAAAGTTGTCCCAGGAACGCAACTCATAAATATTGGCGATATCATTTTAAAGTCTTCTACTTTAAAATGTATAATATACGTCTAAATTGCCAATATAAATGAGTCAGATTAAATAAATTATTAGAAGAATTTTTTGAAGTTATACTTTTTTAGCCTCGATTGAGGGTGAAATTTTAACATTCCCGGCGCATGCGCACAACGACAGTATGGTGTTAGTCGCTAAATCTTTTAAATTATGTAGCGCAACAAAGGTGTGCGTGAAAAGAATATATTAGTGTTTTTAGTAAATATATTTATTATAATTTTTGTGTCTTTGGGAGTAAGGTAATAAATATTATTGAAAATGTTTATCTAATTATCTATTTGTCACCGCGATTGTCATTATTATGACCGGGAAATAATCGTACGTAAAGGTAACGTCGATAGCTTGTCGATAGAGCATTCGCCTAGAGATCGAAAGGTCCCACGTTCGAATCCCGGACAATGCATATTCTTTTTCTTGTATTCCTTTAGTTCTTTTAAAAAATGAGTTTTTAAATTTTTTAAAATTAATTTAATATTTATACAATACAAAAAAACTGTTTAAAGTAGATTATATTGATTTTGTTGAAATCATATGTAGAAGTATAACTTCTTACGTGCGTACAAAGTAGACACACATCCTTTTTTTTTTACTTAGCAACAACATTTTTGTTTATTTTAGTAGTATTTTGTATTTTGAAAACGAAACCCGATTTGGGCTGCGAAACGTAAATAAAATCATTTTTTTGGTAAAACTGTGGCTTATTTCCCATTGGAAATAGTTGATTAAGGTTACAAATTTAAATACAGATAGGTTACAGACTTAGTAGGTAATAAAAAATTGTAAAACTGATTTTGAAGGGAGTTCCTACAGGAAAAAGACCTACTGGTCATCTCAGAATACAGTGAAGAGACAACATCCTCAGAAATCCAAGAAATGAATATCCTGTATGACATCAGATTGATGTAAGGCCTTTTGGAAAAAAAGTTGTATAGTCAGCCAAGACCTATACAGGGTTGTAGCGGTACATGATGATGATGATGACAACTTTGAGAATATTTATCAGCAATAAAACATACCTAACCCTAAGTACAAAATCAGACATATTTCTTATAAACCAGGCTGGATCTGTCGAAAAGCAAACTATAATTACAGATCATAAAGCAACTTTATTCAGCATACCTGTAAACAGTGTAAAATATTTAAAACAGAAAATCAGAGAACTAGTACAGGGTAATAAAGTTTTTTCCATGACACTTGAACAGCCAGGTTACTGAAGCGTTTTTGCGACAGGTAATACCTACAAGAGCAAATTGTAACTATTTCCTGCGTAGGATCTGACGGCTATTTTTATTTATTAACAATTAAGTATCAAAAAATGGCATTTTTCACTTTTTTTTCTAATCAATGGAAAACAGGGAAACTTATGGTTTTTTAGTTCAAATATCTTCGAGAATATGGAAAAAGCTTTAAAATGACGTATTACAAAGTTTGATATACTCATTTATTGTTAATATAATTGCGAAAAAAGGTCGGAATTGCAAAACAAATTATTTTCGCAATAACTGTTGTAAAAATTAGTGTACAGCTTTGAAATTTTTGTCAAATAAGGGTTCTTTGGTGCTTAATATGTGATAAAAATTTCAAAGCGATTCATTCAATTGTTTAAATTTTATTCAAATTGTTTATCCCAGAGACCATTTTTTTTGCAATAACATAAGTCAGAAGAAAATGACGTTAAAACCTTTCCACGTTGTCAAATGAAAGAGCATAAGCTATATTTTCAACTTGGTTTAAAAAAAGTGAATAAAAAATGCATTTATTAGTAATAAATAATTGGCGGGCGTATGTGAAAAGGGATATAAGTCAAAAAAGTATAGTTTTGGAAAAACGGGTTTTTGTGATTTTTGTGACGTAAATGGAATACATTATTATTTTTCAATAAAATGTGTATTATCTTCTGTGTATGACTTCATTATGTCGCAAGAACACATTTTTTGTAGTAAATATGGAGTATATCGAATATTTTTTGAAAAAAATAGAACATATACCTCTTTTCACAAACATTTTTTATTAAAACCTTGGTACAAACAAAACATATCTAATTATTACTAGTAATTTATTATTGTTAATTACCCTCTGTTAGTTATCCTCGTGGTCAGATGCATCTGGCAAAATATCCCTTACACTATCTGACTTATATTTATTAACCCAAACGCAATTCAGAAAAATATTAGAACGCTTTTGATCATATGTGAACATATACCTCTATTCACAAAATATTTCATTTATTTTCATATATTTCACATATAAGTCTACATAAGCCCGTATTACTTTAAAAATCTCATTTTTAGTCGGATATATCATTTTACACATACCAAATCGCTCGTAAATATGTGTAGAATGACTTATATCTCTTTTCCTCTAAGTGTAATATCCATTTTTGGAATGTATGGTGTACTTAGCTCATTTTTCGCATTTTTCGACTTATATCCCTTTTCACATACACCCGACAATTATGCAAAAGTATCGTAAATATTTCCTTATAAACTTTTTATTTTGTTATATAAGAAATTATACATATTTATTACAATTTTTTGTCAATTATGATATAGATAACATTACTTGGTAGTTGTGCACTTAAAACAGGGTAAAAAAGTAAATTTTTTTGTAAAAAGTTATTCAAAAAGTTTATAAAGAAAAATTGACGATACTTTTGCATAATTATTTATTGCCAATAAATGCATTTTTTTATTCACTTTTTTAAACCATTTTAAAAATGTAGCTCATGCTCTTTCATTTGACACCTGTTGAATGGTTTTAAGGTCATTTTTTTTTGACTTATGTTATTGCAAAAAAATGCTCTCTGGGAAAACAATTTGAATAAAATTTAAACAATTAAATGAGTCGCTTTGAAATTTTTATCACATATTAAGCACCAAACAACCCTCATTTGACAAAAATTTCAAAGCTGTAGACTAATTTTTACAACAGTTATTGAGAAAATTTTTTTTTGCAATTCCGACTTTTTTTCGCAATTATATTAACAATAAATGAGTGTATCAAACTTTGTAATACGTCATTTTAAAGTTTTTTCCATAATCCCGAAGATATTTGTACTAAAAAAATCATAAGTTTCGCTGTTTTCCGTTCATTTGAAAAAAAGGGGAAATGCCATTTTTTGACAGTTAATTGTTTATAAATAAAAATGGCCGTCAGATCCTACGCAGGAAATAGTTATAATTTGTTCCTATAGGTATTACCTGTCGAAAAAAACGCTTCAGTACCCTGGCTGCTGAAGTGTCACGAACAGGGTATATTTTGGTCTTATTACCCTGGCCTAATATAAAATAATTGATTATAAAACCCTACAAATTGATATCAGAAATTTTGATTGGACTGAGTATTACAATATAAAAAATACGAACCACATAACGGAATATGTACCTAATAAAATCATTAAATAACTATATAATTAAACATACTAAAACCATCAAAATAAAACATGCAAATGAAAAGCGAAAATGGATTACGGCAGAACTAGTCAAATCAATTAATAATAAAAATAAACTATATAAAGATTACATAAATGAGCCAACAAATAAAGAAAAAAGGAAGCATACATAGATTACCTAAACAATTGAACATACTTATTAAGGCGACAAAGAAAAATTACTTTAAAGAAGAAATTATGATAATTAACAAGCCTTCAAGAAATATGTGGAAAATAGTGAATAACTATAATAGTGCTCATACTCAGATGTTCATACTCAAAATATCAAAGAAATACTTACTGCAAAAAACCAATCTATTACCGATCCAAATGATATTGCTGAGGAATTCAACGAATATTTTTCAAAAGTTGGAGAAACATATGCTCAGAAAATAATAAAACCCTCTTCTCAACCACCAAAGAGAAACGTTGCAATAAACTCCTTTTTTTATCACCTGTGAATGAAAATAACGTTGCCCAGATTATAGCCTCCTTAAAATCGAACAAAGTACCAGGAATAGATGGTATTAAATCTGAAGTACTTAAAGAACTATCACAAGTAATAACTGGTCCCATTACCCATTTAATAAATAATGTATTTTCTACGGGAAATGGCACGAACAACGTAAGCAAACCGTGGTGATTCCCGTTCATAAGAAAGGCGATAAAAAGTTAACAAACAATTACAGACCAATCTCACTAATCACTTCACTTAGCAAAATATTGGAAAAGGCTATAAAATATCAACTAGCAATATACTTAGAAAAATATAATTTAATATCAAACAAACAATATGATTTTAGGGAGGGAGTATCCGCGGAGAATGCAATTTCATACCTATCAAACAAAATTTACAACTTAGTCGACAGCAGTACACCAACAGCCTGTGTATTCCTAGACCTGGCAAAGGCGTTTGATACGGTTAGTCACTCACAACTATTAGATACATTGGCAGACATGGGTATAAGAGGAAACACCTTTAACTTAATGGAAAGCTACTTAGAAAATCGATATCAAAGAGTGCGGCTAGAAGGGAAATTGAGTAGTGCAAGAAACATAAATTTTGTTATACCACAAGGGACTGTACTACGAGCCATATTATTTATAATGTATAAAATAACATCCTTACTTGCCGTACTGAAGGTGATATATTAAGTTTTGCAGATGATGCAGCAATTTTGTACTCTGCAGATACGTGGATGTAACTAAGGAGAAAAATGGAACATGACGTAGGAAGAATTATTGATATATTTAACCACAAACTTCTTACAGTAAATATAGATAAGACGGTTTATGTTCCATTTACAAGCTATAAGAGATGTCTACCAGATTATAAATTTATAAAAATTGCAGATACAGCAATTTTGTACTCTGCAGATACGTGGATGGAGCTAAAGAGAAAAATGGAACATGAAGTAGGAAGAATTATTGATATATAACCACAAACTTCTTACAGTAAATATGAATAAGACGGTTTATGTTCCATTTACAAGCTATAAGAGAGGTCTACCAGATTATAAATTTATAAAAATACAAAATCTGAATATTAATGCAGTAACCAATACAAAATACCTTGGAGTTCACACTGACTCATATCTACGAGTACACATAAAAGAGTACACATAAACCAAACGTGTAAAACATTGAGATGTCTGTTGTACAAATTTCGATATTTACGTAACATACTGGATATCCATTATCTAAAGGTTATTTACTATTCTTTGGTAGAATCGCGTCTACGTTATGGAATCCTTAGTTGGGGTGGAGTTGTAAAACCAATTAGACATTATCCAGAGAAAAGTATTGAAATTTATTTACAATAGATCTTCGAGATACTCTACTAATGATCTATGTAGCGATTCTTAAACGTTAGATACAAGACAATTATATTATATTCTTACCATAATTACCAATCTATACAAAAATACACATTTACTCACACCATTAGAGCATACGTTTAATACAAGAACAAGTCTTGTTCTCTTAGAGCACAGTCATATGTTAGATTAAATATTGTAAAGAAAGCAGTTGGGAAACAAAATTTTGAGTATTTACAAGGAAGAATCTACAATTTGATCCCTGAAATTTACAAAACATACCTAATCACTATAAATTCCCTGAAAATGATTAAGAAATTATTTAGTAGGTATTCGAAACAAAATCAGTCAAATGTTCAGCCACCTTTTTGAAACCAATTAATAAATAAAGTTGATAGACTCAGATTAAATAATAATTATGCATAAATTGTTATAAGCATGAAATATCTCTCCTTTGTAAAAAATTTTTTTTGTCAATTTTTTTTAAAGAATCGCTAAATTAATTAGAATCGATTAATAAAAAAATTAGAAATGTTAAATTATTTAAAAATGCTTAATCGCTTAAATAAAAATTTAATGTAAGCTCAATATAAATAAGCAATATAAAAAAATTGGCCCATGCTTAACTTAATTGTTTTAATGGGCACTATTTTTTATTTACCTTGAACAACGTAGAGAACAATTAAATAAATGTAATATTAAATTATTGTATTGTGATGTAAGCATAGTATTGTATTATTATTAAATGTATACTTTCATGGAAAATAAACGCTATTATTATTATTATAATTGACACTTTCCATATGAGCCTATTTTTGGCTGAATTAAAACTAATTCAGACATGCAAACTATGCTGAGTCTTACTGAAAATAAATGTTTAAATGCTGTTAAATGACTTATACGAGACAGGCAGAATTTAAGATGACTATCAAGATTACTCATATGCCATGAGAAAGTAAAACGAAATTATTAAAAATATGAAAATATAAACAAATCTCGTCAGAGGAAAAAATAAGTATATATATATTAAAGTTCGTGTTTTATCTTAACCCTCGTAAGGCGGTGCGGGGTGCAGCTGCACCCCAGACCTCATTTTTTTCACCTGATTGCAAAATTTATTTTGCAAAATCTATTGAACTGATCTTAATGAACCTTACAGTATTGTTTTACTGTATCATAAAGTTTTTCTGGGTGAAATATGAAGGTCCTAAGTGTAGCATAAATGGTTGAAAAACGTAAAATGCGAATACTTGTTTTTGTATGTTTTTTTCGCAATTATTGCTATTTTGCAACAAGGGTGACTATTTTTTAAATTTTTAACCAATTCTATATTATATGAAATTGAATTATTCAACTTTTATGTCAGTACAACTTTTCTCGGAAATGAATACTTTTAAAGTTATAATCAAAAAACGAAGAAAAAAATAGAATTTTTCCTTCATTTTTTGACATTTTGATTATTTAAACAATGTTCCGGACCTTTTTGAGAGGGAGGATAACTCAAATGTTATTATTTGAGTTATTTTGAAACAATTTCTGCAAAAAAATTTGAGTCGCCTCTCAACGTCCAAATGTACTAATATTTTTACAGATGCGCCCTGGCCTGTAGTGGATTGTTCGTTACACAGTGCGGAAAGAGGTGAATTCTGAATCTCGGAGAATTTGAAAGAACTATTCTGAAGGCCGCGTCTCACCATCAAATAATGTGATCAAACAGTTTGAGCAAACTTGACGTACTTGAGGAAGTACGTCAAAGTGACGTCACAATTGCAGTTTTTTTGAAATTCTAAAAATCTGTGCTCTCACTATCAGTCTACTTTGATCAAATTTTTTGTATTGAGTTGTCTAACTTGTTTGTACTTTATTTAAAATTAAAATTTTTCATTAATATCCACAATGAACACTCAGGATGTGACGTCACTAACTGTCACTTTCAGTTTGCTCAAACCAGTTTGATCAAATTATTTGATGGTGGGACGCGGTCTTTAAAGAACGCCACTGAAATATTCTGTATTGAAAAAGATAGACGCTACTGAAATGTTTTGTTGCTACGAATTCTACGAATTCCTTGGACCCACTGGCGAAGCGTCTATGTAACCACTGTTATTTACCATTGGTAACAGTTAAAAATCTTGCAAATAAATATGTATTTTATGACGATGAATAATTCCATTTATTATTTTATTTTATTTTTACCAATAGAAATATATTATTATATTATGTGTTAATAGTACCTAATTCAATAAATAGCCAGACACACGAAAACATTGGCGAGTTTATGTGACTCAGTTGCACTTTATTATATTCTGTTACCAGTCTCATTTGTGGTGATAATGAATGGTTGTTATCTCGCTGTCGCTCGGGCGGCTCGGGACCGGCTAGTACTGAAAATTTTGAAGGAGCGATGGGCGTAAGCGCGCTGTGTATATCAGTAGGGCTGTTACCAGATTTAATTTTGCTAACAGTACCTATAATAAAAAGTGTGCGTGCAGTTCACCATGGATGAGTGTCGCTGCGTAATCGATCAACTACTTGAAAAGTAATTCTGATTGAAAAATAAAATGAGATTATTGAAAATGAAAGACCTATTTTAAACAATTTAAAAAAGGAATTTAAAAATTTAGCTCGATATTTTAAATTTAGTTGGTACAGTGAAAATCCTTGGTTATGTGGTTGCAAGAAAAATAAACTGTATTGTTGGCCATGTCTTCTGGTTTTTACAGAAAAATGGGTGGACCAGGTTCACGATTTAAATAGTTTTAGAGTTTTAAAAAAGAGACATGAAATTTCTCCGTTACCTACATGTAAGATGTATACCCAATTTGATTCAGTTTGGCAAAACAAGAATCAAAAGTTCTCTTAACCAAGCATTTAAAGCAAATATTGCTAAACATATAATGAGTTTGTTAAAAAAATAGATAGGTACTCGTATATCCTTAGCTCACTTATAATAGATATGTACCGTATGTTTTTTAGCCGAACAAGAATTAGCGTTTCGTGGTCATTTTGAGGGCGACGGCTCTGACATTCGAGGCAATTACAGGGAATTGTTAACATTAATTGCCAAAAAAGATCAAAAATTTTGCCAACATCTAGAAACATCAACTGTTTTTTCGAGAGTTTCAAGTGATATACAAAATGATATTATTGAAGCTATATGTATATACATTTAGCCATATCCTCATTTTTTTAAATAAGATTTTTTGCATCTGGTTTTGGTAACACTTTAGAAAAAGTCACGCGTCGCCACTGCTTGGATCGACCACAGGATAAATAATTCAATTTTAAGTGAGCTAAAAGTTAGCCAACGACTCTCCAGTAAAGTCCATCTCCAACAATTAAAATACTTTGGCCATGTTATGAGAGAAAACACAGAAAACATGGAAAGACAAGGAAAGGTGGAAGGCCGAAGATCATGAGGAAGATCCTCAACAAGATGGATCGATCAGATTACAGGAATATGCAAAAGACCTATGCATGAGTTAAAAGAAATGACCAGAGACAGAGATCTTTGGAGACGGACAATACACGACATCACGTTGACCACTACACTCCCTCGGGGGGTCAGGATTGAAGAGTGAAATTTAAAGTGCGGTGCCAAAAGTGATTATTCAATATTTAAAGGCAGTAAATTATTAATGGTAGGGGAGCAAAGTATGCTAAATGTGCAGTCACTCGAACGCTTTGGGGACCTATTGGGTTATTATTATTAGGTCCTAAAACCAAAAAAAGTTAAGTAAAATTTTCCATTTTAGCGGGCGCTTGCCATTTTTTAATTTAATTTTCCATTTCCATTAATTGTTTTTTTCCGATTATAGCGCTATCTATCCATAATTCGAAAAAAGGTTTCGAATAAAAGTTTCTTATTTTTATGCAGAGAATCCAAATCTGCAATAAAAAATGGGGGTTCCCATTTAAGATTTTAAAGTAACCCCCCACCCTACATCTGTGGGGGTCGCGTTTGGTACCATTCGATATATTTTTCAAAAATATTAAATAAGTGTACTTTGCAGTTTTTCGATCTGATGTTTATTTTGCTAAATATCGCGGGATTTGTATTTAAAATTTTAAATTTACCCCCACCCCTCTCTGTGAGGGGTCATGTTTGGTATCTTTCGATAGATTTTTGAAAAATATTGAACGTGCAGTTTTTAGCTTTTCGATCTGACGTTCATTTCGCGAAATATTAGCTTTTTTCTTGTGAAAATTTGTGACTCGCCAATTTCCTTACACCCCGCTCAAATCGTCAGATTTTTTAAATATACACTGTTTTGCATGTACTTAACTTACCTTATCTTAATCTGACAATTTCGAGTATTTTTAAGGATAGATTTTTATTTTCGGGCCCCCCTAAACGAACTCCCCTGTGTTAAGAGCCAATATATGGCAGAGGTACATCTGCAGGGTACCACGTTTCTCCCCATATGATAATCTGACGCGCTCGAGTAAGTGCAAAAATCCCCGCTTGGGCTCCCCTACCATAATTTATACAAATTATTTATTGTACATACTATTTTATGGATGTTAATATTTAATGGCCATTAAAATGTTACATTTTTTAGGCCATACCTTGCATTTGTTAGTGGAGTCAATTTTATTTTTTTAATATGTAGGTGGTATCAGTAGAAGCTTAAGATCAAGTTTTTGGGGTCGGGACCCTTGTCCCCCGGCCGCCATCTTGGAAATGGGGTGCAAAGGGGTTGCGCGCTATATCTCGTAAACTACCAACCCTACGGAAAATCTAGTTAAACATAAAATGTAGCAAATTAAATTTTCTACAATTTTGTTTCTATTACTTTTTATCGCAGACCGGTTCTGGTAAAGAGACAGTGAGGTATATTTAAATCCGCTCCGCAAAAAAACTTCAAATACTGAAACTTTGCGAGCAGAAAAATCACCAAATTATTTGCAAAGTGTAAATAAGTGAGTTAAGAAACTTACAGTGTAAATTTAAAAAGAATATTGAAAGTAAGATCCATACATTATTAATCTAACCTAGTTTTAATAAAATTATATTTTAACTACTAACAGTAAAATAATTACAGTCATAGTCAAGATTTTTGGCACTGATAAGAAGTCAAGGTCCTATGGGTGGACTAGCCGAAGCTGCTTTCAGCAGTGGTAATTACTAATAAATTGATTTAATTATAATTAAGGTACTTCGGTATCTATCAATCGAAAAATACAGAGTCGGCTTTCTGAACGAAAACAAGAAGATATTGAAGAATAATAAGATATTGAAGAATAAGAAGATATCGAAGAATAAGAAGATATTGAAGATAAGAAGAAGACATTGTTGATAAATCTAATTTATTCAAGTGAACATTAATTGTTGATATAAATAAATAAATAAGATATTAAATGGTATTTAAATAGTTTCATAATTAAAGTAAAAAATTGAATAATATATAAATATTTTGTAATTAAAGTAAAAAATTTAATTAATTTGATTTAATCAAGTAGGTTTAATTTGATTTAATATTTGTATTTATAAATACATACCTACTTTAATAATTTGAATAGGAAGAAAGATGGCGGATGGTAATGATAGCATTAATGAGGACGGTAAAAGAAAAAGCAAAGAGGAGCCAGATATATTTAGCAGGAGTAGAAAAGTGAACCGAACACCAGACAGGTCGAAACCATCAACGAATGAAACCAGCAGCCAGAACGAAATGATGGAACTAATGAGACAATTAGCAAGCGATAACAAAAAGAAAAACAAGGACCTGGAAGATATAAAAAATACAATGGGTAATATGATTGAGGAACTAAAAGAAATTAGGAAGGAAAATAATGAATACAAATTGCAAATGAAAGAAATAATAAGAGAAAATGAAAATCTAAAGAAAGAAATGGCTACGATGAAACAAAAAATAGATAAAATAGAAATAACCTTGGAAGCATGTCAGAAAGAAAAGAAGAAAAATAACCTAATAATGAGAGGCTTACCACTAGACACAATAGGAACAGAGCAAATAGAGAACTTCATAGAAGCAAAAATGGGAGTAAAATCAGAAATAAATAGGGTACAAAAGATAAATGAAACAATGTGTGTTATAGAATGTAAAAAATTCGAAGATAAAATGAAAATACTGAAAGCCAAGGGTAAACTAATGAGCTATAAACAACATAGAGTATATATAGAATGTGACCTAACATTAAAAGAGATAGAAATACAAAGAAACCTTAGGAAGATAGCAGCAGAGGAAAAGACTAATGGGAAAAGGACAAAAATTGGATATGGATTCATAATTATTGAAGGCATTAAGTGGAAATGGAACCAAAAAACAAGCCGGATAGAAAAAGTAACATACAATACAGAACCAACTTGTTCAAAAAACTAGCTGTAGAAAACACAATGATGGACCGAGAAACAAAACAGGCAAAGAACAGGGACATGACCAGATTTAAAGATAATAACACAAACGTAAGGAAAAACAAACTGAAGTACAACTTAAACATAGAAAAGAACAGAACAATTTTGAAAATGGCATCATGGAATGTAAGAGGTATAAATGGGAAAGAAATAGAACTGGGGGAAGAAATTAGAGATAAGAACATTGAAATAGTAGCTATAACAGAGACAAAGAAAAAAGGAAGAGGATCAATAATATTAGAAAACGGAATGCTACTAATATACAGTGGAGTGGAAGAAACGAAGAGAGCTCAGGCAGGAGTAGCGTGCCTGATTAAGAAGGAGAGTATCAACAAAGTAAAAATTGGATATATTATAACGAACGTATACTAAGAGTAGACATATATATGGATACAGAGGAAACCAATACAAACCTAATCATATGCTATGGACCAGATGAAGACGCAACAAAAAACGAAAAGAATGAGTTCTGGGACAAATTACAAGAAGTGATAAATGATTGTACAGAGAAAATGGTGATCACAGGAGACATGAACAGTAGAGTGGGGAAAGAAGCAGAAAAATGGAACAATGTCATCGGACCGTATGGGGAGGAAAAAATAAACAAAAATGGAAAATTACTACTTGAATTCTGTCTAGACAATAACCTGGTGATTATGAACACACACTTCCAACATAAAAGGATACACAAGATCACAAGAGAAGTCAAATCAAGAGACGAACAATCAATTATAGACTATACTATAGTGCAAAAAACAGAGAAGAACTGGATAAAAGACGTAAGGGTGAAAAGGAGTTATGAAATTGGTAGTGACCACTATCTACTAGAAACCACATTCAAAAGCAAAAGAAAAGAAATAAAAAGAAATGAGAACATAAACAGAGAACACAAAGAAATAATAAAAATTTATAAACTAAGGGAAGAAACAACGAAAATAAGATACACAGAAGGGCTAGAGAAAGAAATAGACAATGAACATATAATAACAGAAACAATAGAAGAAGAATGGGGAAAATTTAAAAATGCGATGATAAAAACAGCTAAATCAACATGTGGAACCACAAGAAATAACAACAGAGGGAAACGAACGTCTTGGTGGAACGATGAAGTGAAAAGAGAAATAAAAGAAAAGAAGAAATTATGGAAAGAATACATACAAGACAAAACACAACAAAAATATGAAAATTATAAGAGAAAAAGAACAAAAGTTAAAGAGATAGTTAGGAAAGAGAAAAAGAAAAGTTGGGAAAAATTCGGAGAAAAAATGGAAGAAAACAGCACAGAAAACGTAAAATTATTTTATAGAACACTGAAAAACCTAAGAAGCAACAAAGAAACGAAACTGAAACAAATAATGAACAAGGAAGGAATAATAATAAATGACGATAAAACAATAATGGAAAGATGGAGGGAACATTTCCAGCTGTTAATGAATGGAAATCAAGTGAACACAATGGAGAAGGAAAGCCACATAAAGAGAGTATCCATAAGAAACACGGAAAATCCAGAAACTATAGAAAAAGAAGAACTAGAAGAAGCAATAAGAAAGATAAAGATTGGAAAAGCACCAGGAAGCGATGAAGTAGCACCAGAAATGATGAAATATATAGGAATAAAAGCAAAAGAAAAATTGTTATACATATATAACCTAATATGGAAGAGAAAAGTAATACCCAGAGAATGGACAAATGCAGTAATTATACCTATATACAAAAAAGGAAACACAAGAGACTGTAAGAACTATAGAGGTATATCACTACTATGTGTAGCAGCAAAAGTATACGAAACCATAATAGAAAGGAAAATCAGAAAAGAAATAGAACATAAATTAGAGGACGTACAAAGTGGATTCAGGAAAGGACACAACACACAAGACCATATATTTACCATGCAACAAGTAATAGAAAAAGCATTAAAGAAAAATAGAGAAATATACCTGAGCTTTATAGACATGGAAAAAGCCTTCGACTCAGTCAAAAGAAAAGATATATGGGAAAGCCTAAAGAAGAAGGAAGTAAGCGAAGAACTGATAGAAGCAACAAAGAGTATATACATGAAAACAACAAATACAGTAAGAATGTTAAATATACAGTCAGAACCATTTGAAACAACTCAAGGAGTTAGACAAGGGGGAAGTCTCAGCCCAGTGCTATTCATAAATGTAATAGATGAGATAGTGAAAGAATGTAAGAAAACTTTCAAGAAATACTGCATCGGTTGGAACAGAATGCAAATGATAAACGCTGAGATGTGTATATTTGCAGACGACATAGTATTAATTGCGGAAACAGCAGAAAAACTGAAATACAACTTAGAGAAATGGAACCTAGAAGCAAGCAAATACAACTTAAACGTAAACAAAGAGAAGACTCAGATAATGAAAATATCAAGGAAACAAGGGACGGAAGATCAAATAGAAATAATGATAGACCAACATCAATTAATACAGACAAATTCATACAAATACTTAGGAACAGTAATCAACAACAAAGGAGACATAGAGGACGATCTTAACAAAAGAATGGAAAACACAGGAAAACTATTCCAAGCACTAAATAGAGGATTCCTTAATAATAAAGGAATATCAACAAAGACCAAGATGACAATATACAAAACAATATATAGACCTACGGTGACATATGGAGCAGAAAATTGGATATTAAACAAAAGACACCAGAGCAGAATACAGGCAGCAGAGATGAAATACCTCAGAAGAACGATAGGAGTAAAAAGAACAGATAGAATCAGAAATGAAGAAATAAGAGAAAGACTCAAAATCAAGCCGATACTCGACACAATCAAGAAGAAAAAATTGGCATGGTTCGGACATCTAACCCGGATGGACAATGATAGACAAGTGAAAAGAGTATGGGAAGCCAAACCAATAGGTAAGAATAGAAGAGGAAGGCCCATCAAAGAATGGAACAGTGACATTTCGCAGATACTGCAGAGTAAGGGTAAGACTTGGCAGGAAGCAACACAGATGGCATCCAATAGGAAGGAATGGAGAAAGTTCGTTAAGAGCTAGGACAATTCAGAAGATTGTAAAATATTGTAATTTATTGAATTGTAATTTAATGAATTGTATTATAAATGACCCTACACCGAAAGGTACTAATGGGTCTACTGATTAAGTAAAGTAAAGTAAAGTACTTTTTATCGTCAACTGACCAACAAAAAAGATATAAACAAAAATAAGTAAAAATTTTTTAACAAGTTTCTTTTTGGAGGTTATAACTTTTTTTCAGTTCATTTTAAAATAAAATAGCAGTATATCAATTTTGTAGAGGGTTTTTCAGCGAACAATTTCCACTATAAGGTTATTTAATTCTATTTATGTATATAGGTTTTACAGCGCTCCAAACTTGACCAGATGCTCGAATGCTCACAGGGATACAATAAAAAAAAGGTTAGGCTTACTTTTCTATCTATATAAATTTCTTATTCATACAATTTATTATGATTTTAACATCCTTATGCTATTATTAATGTATTTTTGACCTTTCTCCCCACTATAAAACTTATAACGTAAGCATATATAGAAAAGGCCCAAGAAGTTGTTTGAGGACAAATTCGCCGGTCCAGAAGAAGAATGACGCAACCGCAAAATACAAAATTCTTAAGAAGAACAAAAAACGATTTTTGATATCAAAATTATAAAGTATGATCAAAATTAGCCATCCACCACACCTTGACCAGAATCTCGAGATATAAGCGTTTTTTGGGTTGTGCCGCTTGTCTATTAAGTAACATAACTTTTTTTCTATTGTATATTTTGACTTAAAATTTTCCAATAAACTTCTTCATGAATCATATTTTATTACTGTGTTGGCAAAATTATAAACTAAAAAGTTTGTCACTCAACTTTTTTAACTAAACATGAAACTAACCAAATATGGTGACAAAATGTTTAAAAATTAAAAACTCCTTTTTGTAATGTGTTTAAACATTTTGTACAAATTTCATTGTCACCTAAATACCTCAAAGATGACACAGTAAAAGTTTCAAAAGGAAATATTTACAGCGACAAATGATACAGCGAGGTAAATTTGAAAAATAATAAAAATTAATTTTTGGCATTTTTGTATAAAATTTGACTTTTGAACATGTTCCACCAACTCTAGATAAAAATAAACTTCATATTCGGATTCAGCGACCTCGAAAACATAAAAAATGACTAACATTCGTCATTCACCTTAAATTTGATTTTCGTGGTCGACATAACGTAATTTTAATTTAAGTATTGTTTTTATTTGTATTCCTATGAGAATTAGAGAATCTGGTCAAGTTTGGAGCGCTGTAAAACCTAGATAATAAATAAAATAAAACAAGTGTATAGTGAAAAATGTTCATCGAAAAATCCTCTACAAAATAGCTATTATGTTATTTTATTGTGAAATGAACGGAGAAAAAGTTATAACCTCCAAAAGGAAACCTTACAAAATTTTCTCTTATTTTTGTTTATAGCTTTTTTGTTGGTCACTTGACGATAAAAAGTAATAGATATAAAATTGTAGAAAATTTAATTTGCTACATTTTATGTGTAACTAAATTTTCTGTAGTGTTGCTAGTTTAGGAGATACAGCGCGAAAGCCCTTTGCAGCCCTTTTTCCAATATGGCGGCCGGGGGACAAGGGTAGCGACCCCAAAAACTTGAACTTAAGCTTCTACTGAACCCCCCTACACACTAAAAAAATAAAATTGACTCCTCTAAGAAATGCACACTAAATGTAACATTTCAATGGATTAATAGGCTGATGCGAGTTTGCAAATAAAAAAATATACATATATTCAGCCTACCTGGTTATTTTCGTCATCTTGTAAATCTTCCGCACTGACTTTTCAATAAAAAACTCTATGCAATCGTTAAGTTAAGTGTCAATAAAAATTAACTTCAATGCGTTCCAATTTTTTTCGTACTGACCGGTTTATTTGGGAATTAGCCCATTTTATTTACTTTCCTGACCTTTTAAAATTTCCGTTGTTAGCGTACGAACGACTTAATTAATAAATGTTGTTATGATCTATGTTTATTTATTGTTGATATTTGTCGCAAATAGGTTCTGTAATTCAATAAGCTATCGGTGCATGTGATAGGAGAATAAACAAGATATTTTGCGGTGTCGGATTGATAATAAATACCCTTAGGTGTTTTTTAGCATAGTTCCAATATGTACTTCCTTTTTACGGTCATAACTCTGTCTGGGTACTCTATTTGTTGGCAATGCGCAGTGTTTTAATTACTGTTATACAGGGTGTCCCGAAAAGAATGGTCATAAATTATACCACACATTCTAGGGTCAAAAATAGTTCGATTAAGCCTAACTTACCTTAGTACAAATGTGCTCATAAAAAAAGTTACAGCCCTTTGAAGTTACAAAATAAAAATCGATTTTTTTCAATATATCGAAAACTATTAGAGATTTTTTATTAAAAATGGACACGTATCATTCTTATGGCAGGAAAATCTTAAAACAAAATTATATTAAAATTTGTCCACCCCATAAAAAATTTATGGGGATTTTGTTCCCTTAAACCCCCCCAAACTTTTGTGTACGTTCCAATTAATTCATTATTGTGGTACCATTAGTTAAACACAACGTTTTTAAAACTTTTTTGCCTCCTAGTATTTTTTCGATAAGCCAGTTTTTATCGAGATGAGGCTTCTTTTTCAATATATTTACGTAAAAATTTTATGGGGGTTTTGTTCCTTTAAACCCCCCAAATATTTGTGTAAGTTCCAATTAAACTATTATTGTGGTACCATTAGTTAAACACAGTGTTTTTAAAACTTTTGCCTTTTAGTCTTTTTTTCGTAAGTCACCTTTTATCAAGATGTAGCTTCTTTTTCAAAATATACCTAAAAATGTAAATTGTAAAAAAAAAATTCAGATATTATTAATAGGTCTCTATAATCGTACGTAACAATATACAAATATGTAGTGGATTCGACAAATATTTAAAATATCTCGATAAACACTGGTTTATCGAAAAAGTACTAAGAGGCAAAAAAGTTTTAAAAATATTGTGTTTAACTAATGGTACCACAATAATAATTTAGTTGGAACGTACACAAAAGTTTGGGGGGTTTAAGGGAACAAAACCCCCATAAAATTTTTATGGGGTGCACAAATTTTACTTTAATTTTTTTTAAGATGTTGCTGCCATAGAAATTCCACATGCAAATTTTCAATTAAAAATCTCTGAGAATTTTCGATATATGAAAAAAAATAGATTTTCATTTTGTAACTTCAAAGGGCTGTAATTTTTTGTGTGCAATATTGTATATAGGTAAGTGAGGTCCAATCAACCTATTTTTGACCCCAGAATCTGTGGTATAATTTATGACCAATCTTTTCGGGACACCCTGTATAACTATTTTATATTATTATCAGAAGGCGTTTGACTGTGTAGACTGGACAGTTTTGTGGAAAGTTCTACATGAGATGGGGGTTCCTGACCATCTGTCAGCTCTGGTGAAAAGCCTATATGAGAACAGTGAAACCAGAATAAGAATTGAAAACCATAAGTCCGATCCTTTTAAAATAGGTAGAGGAGTCCGACAAGAATGTATTCTATCTCCAAGTCTTTTTAATTTCTATGGGGAATATATAATGAGAAAAGCACTCGACAAATGGAATGGCGGTATTTCTATCGCAGGAAAGATCTCAAATCTCAGATATGCAGATGATACAACATTAATAACTGCATCCGAAGAAGAAATGTCCAGCCTGCTGCAGCTAGTGGAAGCCGAAAGCAATAGATGTGGTCTCAAGATCAATAAACAAAAAACAAAAATTATGATAGTAGATTATTAAAATTCACCTCAGACAACAGGAGCCTTAGACCAGTTTGAAGCGGTTAACGAGTTCAATTATCTAGGATCCTACATCAGTAATACAGGATCTTGTGAAACAGAAATACGTAGGAGAATAGACATTGCCAAAAACGCTATGAGTCGATTATCGAAAATCTGGAAAGATCGATCCTTGTCGAAGAACACCAAAATAAGATTAGTACGTGCCTTAATTTTTCCCATATTTAATTACGGATCTGAAACATGGACAATGAAATCGGACGACAGAAAAAGGATTGACGCCTTTGAAATGTGGTGCTGGAGAAGAATGCTTCGGATCTCATCGACGGAACTCGGAACAAATCACTCAATCCTCCAAGAGCTTAATATTCAGACTCGACTTTCCTCTATTTGCCTCTCCACCGTCTTAAAATTTTTCGGCCATATTGCAAGAAGAAGTGATGATAATCTTGAGAGACTTATATAATTTCGGGAAACCTTGAAGGGCGCAGAAGTAGAGGTCGCTCACCTACTCGATGGACGGATCAAGTACAGAAAGCCAGTGGAAAAACATTCTCTGAATCCATGAGGGAAGCTCAGGACAGAAGCCGATGGAAAGAGATAGTTGCTCTTATTATAGGGAATCACGACACTCAGCAATGAAGAAACGACTGAGGAGGAGGATAATTTTATTAACCTATATGGTTGGAAGTGACCAACTTTTTTTGATAGTGTGCCACTCTCTGTGTGTGAAATGTTATTCGTATGTCGTATGTGCAATTAAATTAGTTTATATTTAAAAAAATTTCTTCATAAACGTACGTCGTACTGAAATGACAATAGGCAAAGCAAAATTGAAGCGCTCAGAGCAACAGTGGCCTACCACACAACCCACATTTTTGCCAAAACGCTTTTATTACATTAAAGTTATCCCGTATGTACATTTACAGATGCTAGCGCGTGTTGACACCACGGTGTGCCGCGGTGTTGAAATCAGTTAAGGTTTGGAGAAACAGTACGTTTACAGATGCTAGCGTGTGTTGACACTATGGTGCTGAAATCAGTTAGGGTTTGAAAAAACAGTACATTTACAAATACTAACAGATTTGGACACCAGAGTGTTGAAACCAGCTAGCTTTTTTAGTGGTTATACATGCATAGATGCTTACGGCTATTGACATTGAATTTATATACCTACTGGTGTGGAAAAATATTTAAGTGATTTAGGTATTAATAAATAATTAAACGTTGTTGGGATATAAACATTAATATATTAACACACAAGAACAACATAAAAAGTAATGTTGTTCTGAGGCTATTTCCTTGTGGCATTTTTATAATAATTAACTATTTAGATGGGAAATATGAATAGATAATAACACCCAAGACTTTACCCGTGAGGACTACTTCATTACTCACGGGTCATTACTCACGGGCTGAAGTAAGGTTCAAGTAGTGCATGCCACTTTTAGTATATTAGTTGCATATAAACCGCAGATAATAGCATATATTATTCAACGAGCTTCATCATGTAATGATGGCTATTACTCACGATGATGAAGTTTCATCAGAGTGAATAATAGCCATTACGTGCAAGTATAATCCTATACTTTTTCTACGACCTTTTTTATTTTAATTAGTAAAAACATGATTATCAACTACTCGAGATTAAAATTATACAGAATTATAAAAAATGTAACAATGGTTGAGTATACTTTTACGTTTATACCTTGTTTAATATGTATGAATTTTGACCTTTATCATTTTTAGTGAGAGTGACATTAGCGCATTTGCTGTGTTTATTGGAATTTATAACTTACACTTATTGTGTTTATTTTATAAAGTTATATTTTCTTAAATATATTATAACATAGTTATATTATTATATTATATAGTTAAATTTAAAAACGTACATTATAACTTTATAACATACGTCCACCAATAATAGCCATTTCTTATTTATTACATTGACAATAGGTACAAAGTGCTTAAAATTTTCGTAAACGAATAGAACTTGAATTGAATATTTCTTGTTGTATTTTTAGAATACATAAGACAGTATTTGCCGTTTTTTTTTAATTTTATAAAGCAACATTTAATTTTGTATATTATAATTTTAATCTCGAGTACTTAGCTGACAATATTATTTTTTACTAATTAAAATAAAACAAAAAGGTCGTAGAAAAAGTATAGTATTCTACTCTCATGTAATGGCAATTACTCACTCTGATGAATTACGACACTCGCCTTCGGCTCGTACCGCAAATTTCATTGTGAGTAGTAGCTGCCTATCAATGCATGCTCGTTGAATAATATACTATGAAGACCTAAGTGGAAGAAGGGGGTATGTAACATTTTCTAAAATTTTGAGTTTCTTAGTGAATGAAGTTGGTATGTAATATTTAAAATACGATTCTTGAATGGAAGAAGGAGGTATGAAATATGTTTCGTCTTTTTCAGGTTTAAATTGTTTATAACTCAAAAATATTAATTTTAGAGAAAAATTACAAAAGACCTTTTCTGTTTCCAATGATCAAAAGAACCTAAAATAATGTACCCGGGTTGAAAAAAGTGATTTTTTTAAATTTGATTAAATTTTTTTTTATTAAATGTAGCTACGTTTTTTATTAAATGTATAACTACGAAATTATGGTATTTAGATATAGGGAATACAACACGAAAAATAAGCAGCATTTCCTAAGGACTTCAAAACGGAAAAATATACAGGGTGTTCCATTTGACAAAAGAAAATTCATTAGATTTACAGAAAAACGGAAGTTCTGACAACAATTTAATTGTCACTATTATATCGGCCGCATTAGAAAACCTTTTGTCACCAAAATCTATAAAAAATCGTGCATGCCGTTTCCGAGATAATTGAGGCTTTCCATATATAAAACTCAGTCTGTGTATTATACTCCATTTAATAATACAAGGCAAGGTATACGGAAGAAGAAAGGCCAGGTCGAATAAGACCGTCATGGCTTAGACACCTGTGAGAATGGTTTAACAGATCCTCTGCATCCCTTTACCGAGCTGCCATTAACAAAATTGCTATAGCCTTGCCAATATAAATGAGTCAGATTAAATAAATTATTACACAAGAATATTTTTTACTAAGCAACAACATTTTTGTTTAATTTAGTAGTATTTTGTATTTTGACAACGACACCCGATTTGGGCATCGAAACGTTAATAAAATTATTTTTTTCAATTTAATTGTGGCTTATTTTCTAGTTTTTCCTATCTAAATAGTTAATTATAAAAATGCCACAAGGAAATAGCCTAAGAACAACATTATTTTGTTTGTTGATCTTTTGTGTTAATATATTATTGTTTATATCCCAACAACGTTTAAATATTTATTAATACCTAAATCACTTAAATATTTTTCCACTCCACAGCAGTAGGTATATAAAATTAGGGTCAATAGCCGTTAGCATATATGCATGTATAACCACTAAAAAAGCTAGCTGCTTTCAACACTCTGGTGTCCAAATCTGTTAGTATTTGTAAATGTACTGTTTTTCCAAACCCTAACTGATTTCAACACCCTAGTGTCAACAAATGCTAGGCATCTGTAAATGTACTGTTTTTCCAAACCCTAATTGATTTCAACACAGCGGCACACCGTGGTGTCAACACGCGCTAGCATCTGTAAATATACTGTTTTTTCAAACCCTAACTGATTTCAACACGCTGGTGTCTACACACGCTAGCATTTGTAAATATGCATACGGGATGCATATTTACAGATGCTAGCGTGTGTAGACACCAGCGTGTTGAAATCAGTTAGGGTTTGAAAAAACAGTACATTTATAAATACTAACAGATTAGGACACAAGAGTGTTGAAACCAGCTAGCTTTTTTAGTGGCAATGCATGCATAGATGCTAACGGCTATTGACATTGATCAATGGCTAATCAATGCATTGATTTTAAATACCTACTTCTGTGAAAAAATATTTAAGTGATTTAGATATTAATAAATAATTAAACGTTGTTAGGATATGAACAATGTAAATATACAGGGTGATTCATTAAGAATGTCCAATCTCTGAGTTGTAGATTCTAGACCTCAAAATAATAAGATTTAACCCAAATCACTTAGATAAAATGTGGCTCGTTACTCAGTTACAGGGTGTTTTATTTAAAAATTTAATAATTAATTTTACTCGGTACCTTATCACTATTTGACGTATCCTTGTCATACTTGGCAGAAAGTGTAAATACTGTGTACCCTATTAAATTATGGTAAACAAACGTTTCTGGCTACTACTAAAGGCGTACGACAGGGGAAAGTGAATTGTTGACCCTTCCCAAATTCTACGCCACTGACGGAAGTGCTATTTTAGGAAAATTTTTGTATTATCCAATACTTTCCATGTAACAATATACTGTTCATTCGTAACGATAAAATAATTAGTTTGCGAGATATTTGAAGTTAAAAATGGAGGGACACAAAACATTAATCAAAATAGCTGTGCCGTTCATAGGCGTAACCAGAGGGTGGTTTTTGGGGTTATAACCCCCCTTTTAAATGTACTTTGAGGGCTATACGCTTAACACCATTACTATTCAATACCTCCCAGAGACCATCAAGTAGTTATAACCCCCCCTTAGGATCATCCTGGTTACAACTCTGGTGCCGTTTAATTTTTACTTCAAATATCTCGAAAACTAACGACTTTATCGTTATGAATGAAGAGTATATTATTTACACAGAATGTATCAAAAAATCTAAATATTAAGCTAAAATAGCAATTCTGCCGGTGGCGTAGAATTTGGGAAGGGTCAACCATTTACTATCCCCTGTCGTACGCCTTTGGTAGTAGCAGAAGCGTTTGTTTACCATAATTTAATAGGATACACAGTACTTACACTTTCTGCCAAGTATGACAAGGATACGTCAAACAGCCTGTAACTCAGTAACGAGCCACATTTTATCTAAGTAATTTGGGTTTAATCTTATTATTTTGAGGTCTGGAATCTACAACTCAGAGATTGGACATTCTTAATGAATCACCTTGTATTAACACAAAAGAACAACATAAAAAATATTAGGTTAATGAGCAGGTCCATGCCCTTTAGCGTTAGGTTGGTTCTGTGTGATGTTTCTGATCAGGTTTCTACTTCTTTTTTTTTTTCAATCTGGACATCCGTCCAAAACCGAGGCAACAAAAGGAAAAAAAGAAGTAGAAACACACCTAAATCACAATTTCTTTCTTTTATGCCTTCTTGACAACTTTATTAGCTTCTCTATAACTTTCTCTAAGTCCTTCTTTCTCAACTTCTGTTTTGGAAGCTTCTATAGTTCTAGATTAATGTGATTGCGGCTTACTATTTTGTTCCGTTTTTCTCTACCAAATGAGCTTTAAAAGTTTTTTTAATTTTTAACCTTATAGTATTTTGGAGCATTAAGAAATATGAAGAAATTTAATAAGTACTTCGTAGCGCTTCAGGTTAATAAAATTTGGCACTACTATACAAATTTCACATATAAAATTCCAAGACTTCGAAGTACTGTGAGTCAGTAAATATTTAGGTAAGTATTCTTTACTTCTTCTTACTTAGTTTTAAATTGACAAATCGCTATATCGTCTCTATATTAATATTTTAAAGTTGGCTCACTCATGATTATTTCTAAAATATTTATTTTAAAAATAAATTAACTTTAAAATCACTATATTATGTCACATAACAAAATTAAAAAAAAAAACTTAAAACGTCTCGTATAAAAGTTGAAAATCAATTGAGTAAGCCGATTATATCATATGTCACGTCCATTGTAAGTAGATGACAAAGTCATCATCAGCAAAACAATGACTAAGGTATCTTATGACACTTGTGACAATTAATGAGTAGGTACTCACTTGTCTAGATGTCTAGACATGGTTACTTGGTTACAGCTTCTACTTAACAGCGCGTGTCAGTGACGTAATAAAAAAATGAATTATGAACCGATGATATTATCATACGTTACGTTCATTGTAATTAGATGACGATGTCATCGACAGAACAATAACTAAAATGTCTGGTGACACTTATGAGGTTTGTTCCAACCCGTCACATTACCGTACTTGAATGGTTACGAGCATGCGCAGTAACGAAAAATGTGTTACTGCGCATACGCGTAACCATTTAAGAACGGTAAGGTGGCGGATTGGAACAAACCTATGTACTCATGTGTCTAGACATGGTTATATAAATGCTGCTCTACAGCACGTGTCAGTGACGTAGTAGGTGTAAAAAATGAATTAACCCATTATATCGTAATATATGTTACGTAAATTTTAATTATCTGGTGATGTCATCGATAAAACAATGACTAAAAAGGCTAGTGACACTACTTGTGACAGTGAATGTGTACTCATGTGTCTAGACATGGTTATAGTTGCTGCTTTACGCAGTTATGTGTCAGTGACGTAGTATAAGTTATGAACCGATTATATCATATGTTACGTTAATTGTAATTAGATGATGACGAAACAAGTGTCTGGTGACACGACAATGAATGTGTACTCATGTATCTAGACATGATTATAGATGCTGCTCTACAGCGCGTGACGTAGTATAAAAAATGAATTATAAACCGATTACATCATATGTTACATTCACTGTAATTAGATGACAACGTCATCGACAGAACACTGATTAAAGCGTCTGGTGACACTTGTTACAATGAATGTGTACTCATGCGTCTATGCTTTATTTCTTGTCAAGAATGGAACATTTGGCTTATGCAGATCAGTGTTGCCAAAACTCTCAGACACGTCTTGTCACTAGTTTGCCGATATACGATTCATTCTCGATACGATAGAAACAATCGACGAGCTTGTATCGTCCATAAGAAATACGTAACCCTATACAGGGTGTTAGTAAATAAGTATGAAAAATTTTAAGGGCTAATTCTACATGAAAAATTAATGCCAGTTTGCTCTATAAACATATGTCCGCAAATGCCTAGTTTTGGAGATACGGGGTGTTGAAATTTTTATTTCAAACTGCCAATTTATTTATTGCTCTAAGACCAGTTGAGCTATGAAAATGAAATTTGGTGAGTTTTAGGAGATAGTTATTACGAATTTTATGACATACAATTAAGAATTTTTTATTTATCATTGGCGCGCCTACTGGCAATGGTCTGAATTATTTTAAAGAAAAAAATAGTACGCCACTGAGATATTTCGAATTAGAAATTATTTTTAAATTCCACGTCTAATTTATGATAAAAAACCTTTCTTGCATTTTTTTCATATGATGCACCGTTTTTATGCAGAAAAATAAAACATCTTGGCGCATATTTTTCACTTCTTAATACATCATCAAGAACTATCCAATATAATAATACTAAACTAGAACAATAACACAAAATATTACCTACTAATACCATTTCAACAGGGTGCAAAGTTCCACGAAATGTTTAAAATAATATCCTTTACAGGTAACAGAAGAATTTTATATTCATCATTGGCGCGCGTACGGGTAATGGTCTGAATTTTTTTCTTCAAAAAATTCAGACCATTACCCGTACGCGCGCCAATGTTGAATATAAAATTCTTCTGTTATCTGCAAAGGAGATCATTTTAAACATTTCTTGCAGCTTTGCACCTAGTTGAAATCTTATTAGTAATATTTTCTGTTATTGTTCTAGTTTAGTATTATTATATTGGATAGTTCTTGATGATGTATTAAGAAATGAAAAATACGCGCCAAGATGTTTTATTTTTCTGCATAAAAACGGTGCATCATATGAAAAAAAGTCAAGAAAGGTTTTTTATCATAAATTAGACGTGGTATATAAAAATAATTTTTAATTCGAAATATCTCAGTGGCGTACTATTTTTTTCTTTAAAATAATTCAGACCATTGCCCGTAGGCGCGCCAATGATGAATACAAAATTCTAAATTGTATGTCAAAAAATTTGTAATAACTACTTCCTAAAACTGACCAAATTTCATTTTCGTAGCCCAACTGGTCTTAGAGCAATAAATAAATTGGCAGTTTGAAATAAAAATTTCAACACCCCGTATCTCCGAAACTAAGCATTTGCGGACATATGTTTATAGAGCAAAGTGGTATTAATTTTTCATGTAGAATTAGCCCTTAAAATTTTTCATACTTATTTACTAACACCCTGTATACATAACGTTTTGTTCTTAACGTGAAAAGCTTTATAGACATGATTATAGCCGCTGCTTCGCAGCGTGTGTCAATGACGTAGTTAGAAAATCAATTTTATTTTCTCGTTTATGCAATTCTTAGTGACGTGGGTTAGTTACCTGTGCACTATATTAAAAAATGATTAATGATCGGGTTCAAAAATCAGAAAACAGCCCACAAACTACAACTAATTTCGACGTGCGATCTAAGCTCTGAGTCTTACTGGAATAACTAACTGCTCGAAAAATGCATTGTTTTAAGGGGGAAGTCTACTGTGACAAGGGAAAAACAGGCCGATTTTCCGGATTTTTTTTTCTAACAAAATATGACACGTACATTAAATTAAATTAAACCGTCATCTATATTATATATTCAAGTATTTGTAAAAAAAATTTTAAGTCGAAATATTCAAAATGGCCGTCGTGGCACTCCTTCAAGCGCAGGTCCGTTTTTTTTAGGTGCCCAAACGGTGTACATGAAATCTCACGTCTGGGTGATCTGAAACAAAAAACAACATATGGTTATCATCTACATAGTATTGACTATCGTCTGACGGAGGATTTTGTCGATAAAAAATTTAGGCGCCGAAAAAAAATTCTTGAAATTTTTTTCTATTTTTTTGCCCAAATTTGATGTTATTATTGTTTATAATAATTAAACAAAAAACGATATCAAAATAATCCTCCGTCAGACGAGAGTCAATACTATGTAGATGATAACCATATTTTGATTTTTGTTTCAGATCACCCAGACGTGAGATTTCATGTACACCGTTTGGGCACCTAAATAAAAACGGACCTGCGCTTGAAGGAGTGCCACGACGGCGATTTTGAATATTTCGACTTGAAAAATGTTTTACAAATACTTGAATATATGATAAAGATGACGGTTTAATTTAATTTAATGTACGAGTCACATTTTGTTAGAAAAAAAAATCCGGAAAATCGGCCTGTTTATTCCCTTGTCACAGTAGACTTCCCCCTTAACATTTTGAAGTGCCAGATACAATTATACGGGACAGACTAAAAATTTAAGATATGAAAGAACACAGAAAGGACAAAAGCAATGCTAGAAACAGCAGAGATGAAAACTCTTCGGTAAAAACATCGATGGTAAGACACTAGGGGAGAGAGCTAGAAGTACAGATATACGACGGAGATGCAAGGTGGACAACATTAATAACTGGGTAAGAAACAGAAGAATAGAATGGAACGACATATACCGAATGACAACAAATAGGGTACAAAGACGGCGAGAGACGGTTCCTCAATAGAAAGATGATCAGTGGGAAGACCGTAAAAATGATAGAACGATAACTTACTGGACACACATTGAAAAAACAGACACTCATGTCTAAAAAAAGGAAAAAAAGAATAATATCACACAGACGGTGTGAGAACCAGAACCTGCATAGTAGGGTGGAGCGAAAAAATCAACTTTTAAAATTTAAAATGCCTGTATGCGGAAAAGTGGTCTGCATATTTGTTGTAATACCCTGCAAAATTTCAAATCGATCGGACTTCGTTTAGCGGTGCCCCCACTACTTCGAAATTTGAGGCTATTGGCCTCCCACTAAAGTAATGCGCCGATGCGCCCGCCTTCGTTAATACTTACTTGGTTAATTTTGGTAGTAGTTCGATTCGAGAGCAAACTGCGTTTCTTGTATTAGTATCAATTTAGATGCAATACAGTGAACCGTTGTTTTATTCTGTGTTGTTAAACTGTGTCCGTGAGATCCGTAAAAAAAGAAAACATGCCTAAAACACGAACAGACGTCGCTTGTTGTGTTTTTGGAGCACCAAGGAAGTTTAAAGACAATATGTTACCGACCTGTGCTGATGTTATCAGAAACTTTTTGTGTATTCGCCAGTTTATGAAAGAAGCTGCAGCAAATAATGCTGAACCAACTGTTAGTGACATTAATGAAATTCTTCTTGTTGAATTAAAATTGCTGTGGGTTAAAGCATCCATTCCGATAATATCCGATCAACAAATTAAATCTAAATTAAAGGAATTACATCAAAAATACAGAAATATTAAAAAACCTATGAAAAGTAGAAACTCAGCCAATATGCAAAGAAAGGTTAAAGATTTTAGAGATTTATTGGAAAAGAAATTGTTTGATATTGCATCATGCAAATGTTCTGACTATTTATTATGCAAATGCAAAAATAAAATACCGGCTCGAGAGCATGACTTCATTAAAGATCAGAGGCATGATAGAAAAATGGTAATTGGTTCGGTGGATAAAGTAATTACCAAAAAACTAGAACGCTCTATTTACCGGAAAATTGTGGAAACACAATCTCCAATAGCTACATCTTCTTCATCAAGATCCGAAACACATCTTCCAGTAGAACAAATTATAAGTGAGTCTTCAGATGAAAGTGCCACAAGTGTCTACGAGAAAAATACAAAAACCGGAACAAAAGACGATTTACCGAATACAAAAAAAACAAAACAAATGCGAATTAGTTTGCCAAACTTAGCTCAAGCATGCGATCGTACAGGAGTATCTGATAGAGTAGCATCCATAATAACAAACTCGGTGTTGCAAGATCTAAGTTTCATCTCGGTAGAAAGTCATGACAAAATCATAGATCGGAGTAAAATTAGGCGGGAGAGAAAAAAAAGGCGCAACCAGATTAAAATTGATGATACAAAAATTTTTAAATTTCTTCATGGAATCTATTTTGATGGTAGAAAAGATAGAACTCTACAAAATGAAATGAAGGATAATAAATACTACAAAACTACCATATCTGAAGAACATATTGTCTTAGTCTCTGAGCCCAAGTCAAAATATATAGGACATATTAGTGTATCGTCGGGTAGTGCAGAAGAAATCAGCAAGACAATGTTGGACTTTCTAAATAAAAATGTAGACCTTGATAATTTGGTAGCTGTTGGATGCGACGGAACTGCTGTCAATACAGGTATTCACAATGGTGTTATCCGTAAAGTAGAACTTGCAATTGGTCGATCAATGCAATGGTTTATTTGCATATTACATACCAATGAACTACCTCTGCGCCATCTAATAAAGCACTTGGATGGAGAAACTACCGGACCACGTGAGTTTTCAGGACAAATTGGAAAAGGACTACAAAACTGCGAGCATCTTCCTGTAGTTAAATTTGAGCAAATTCGATCAGTTTTACCCAAATATGATGCAAAGGAAATCGAGAAGCTTAGCACGGATCAGAAATATTTATTTGAAATTAGTAATTCAGTATCTAACGGTAAAATCTCGAGTGACTTAGCAAGAAGACAACCGGGAAAAATTTCACATGCTAGATGGCTAACAACTGCAAGCAGAATTCTTCGTCTTTACGTAGCAACAGATCCTCCTTCGGAAAACCTAAAATCTTTGGTATGCTATATACAAAACGTATATGCCCCACTGTGGTTCGAGATTAAAGCAAGACCATTTTGTTTTGATGGACCAGTACATTTATTTAATTTAGTAAAAAGGACGAGGTATTTGTCACCTGAACTGCAAAAAATAGTGGACAGGATAATACAAATTAATGGTTATTTTGCACATCCTGAAAATGTGTTGATAGCAATGCTTTGTGATGAACGGCAGCATATCAGAGAGTTAGGTTTGCGGCGAATCTTAAAATCCAGAAACTCCCATGAAATAAGAAAATTTAAAGTCCCAGAAATTAACTTTAACGCAAATGACTACATTGAAATGATTGACTGGCAACAATTAGTGATAAGCGAACCTCCAATGACAAAAAAAATTTCAACAGAAGATCTAAAACAGATGATTAAAGATGTTCCTGAAGAAATGGAGATACTACGTTTTCCCTGTCACTCCCAAGCTATAGAACGCTGCGTTAAGTTGGTAACAGAGGCATCCTTAAAAGTATGTGGGCCTGAAGCAAGAGATGGCTTCATAAGGTCCCAAATAGTTTCCCGACAAGCATTACCTAAATTTAACACAAAAGTTGAGTTTTTAGCTAATCTCAAGCATTAAATCATAAACGTTTTAAAGGTGGGTGGGTGGGTGGAACTCGAATTGCAGCCACCTCCTCGTGGTGAGTTCTGGGTTGTTTTCACGGAAAACAAGCGAAGAGCTGCAAAAAAAATCACTTTATTTTAATTTTTAGGTGGCTCGGGGCACCGGAAAAAATTATCGCATCAAATTCATTTTTTGCAAGCTACTTACACTACACGTGAGACCACTTTTCCACATACAGGCGAAAAAATTTGAGAAAAAAAAATTTTTGTTTTATTTTCACGTTATCTTAATTTTTAGGTGGCTTGGGGCACCGGAAAAAATTATCCCATCAAATTCATTTTTTGCAAGCTACTTACACTACACGTGAGACCACTTTTCCGCATACAGGCGAAAAAATTTGAGAAAAAAAAAAATTTTGTTTTATTTTCACTCCACCCTACTGCATAGTCATAATATGAACGGAGCTTACGCAATCACCGAAGATTGTACATGTAGTAGCTATAATTATTATTAATTTTTATTTTATACTTACATAAAACTTAAAACTTACGTGCATAGAAATCGGCCCACTGAAAAATTTGGTCATTTTTGATGTCTCATATTTCCTAAACCTGTTGGCCGTTCTTTTTTAACATGTTATAGCCTGATTCTTTAACAATACCACTGTTATAATATTGTCGATAAACAGGTAAATTTTCATTGTATATCGGGTGAACCAATCAAACTGTGTTTTTTCTCAAAGTTCACATCACCCTGTGGAATATTCTAGCATTTATAAAATACTGAAATTAAAACCCAACTATAGCCTCAGGTTTACTTAACATTCTGTTTTTTGATTCATTCGTTTATGTTGGATGATAAAAAAGTTAGGTACTTTAACAACTAGACATGTTCTTCACCAATACACGGTGTTTCTAAAGTAGTGCGACAAAATTTAAGGGGTAATTCTGCATGAAAAAGAAATGACAGTTTGCTTTATCAACGTACGTCCGCAAATGTTTCGTTTCCGAGATACGGGATGTTGAATCTTTTTTTACAAACTAAAGATTTATTTATTGATTTAAAACCAGTCGAGATATGCAAATGAAATTTGGTAGGTTTTAAGAGATTTTTATTGCAGATTGTTTGACATAAAATTAAGAATTTTATATTCACCATTGCGTGCATACAGGTAATATTATGATCGGTCATATTACCCGTATGCACGCTAATGGTGAATATTAAATTCTTAATTGTATGTCAAAAAATGTGCAATAACTACGTCTTAAAACCCACCAAATTTCATTGGCATATTTCGACCGGTTTTAAAGCAATAAAATAAATCGTCAGTGAGTAAGAAAAAATTCAACATCCCGTATTTCGGAAACGAAACATTTGCAAACATACGTTTATAAAGCAAACTGTCATTTTTTTTTTCATGCAGAATTACCCCTTAAAGTTGGTCGCACTTATTTAGAAACACCGTGTATTGATGAAGAACATGTCTAGATGTTAAAGTACCTAACTTTTTTATTATCCAACATAAACGAATGAGTCAAAAAACAGAATGTTAAGTAAACCTGAGGCTATAGTTGGGCTTTAATTTTAGTATTTTATAAATGCTAGAATATTCCACAGGGTGATGCGAACTTTGAGAAAAAACACAGTTTGATTGGTACACCCGGTATACAATGAAAATTTACCTGTTTAGCAACAATATTATTACAGTGGTATTGATAAAGGATCAGGCTATGACATGATCAAAAAATCACTTAAATCAGCCAACAGGAAATATGAGACATAAAAAATGACCAAATTTTTAAGTGGGCCAATTTCTATGCACGTAAGTTTATTTATTTGCGTCATTTACTCAAAAAATTGCCGCAGTATTCATATCACTTTTATCTTAATGTATCTTATCTATACATCTATCATGGCGACAATTATTACAATTATTTAAATACCAATAAAAACACTCTACATATCTTAATAGTAACAATAATCTGTTTATCTAATATTTGTTAAAAATTACGGTATATGACAATATCCTATATACATATATATGATTGTTATCTCTCTACAATTGGCAACTTTAAAGCGATAAAGATACGAATATTATTGGTTTAATAGAAATATAAAGCATCAAAAATAAATTTGATTATAGAAAATATTTCTCTAGACTAGGAAACTATATCCTTATAGACCAGGGCGGATCTGTTTTGAGGTGGATGTGAGAGGTGGCATTCGGATTTTTGCAGATAAAGTTAGGTGACAACTTCAATAATAATAATTGACTTATGCTCCTTCTCAAATATACCCGGAATATTAATAAAAAATTAAAATACTTTAAAATTTCGAAAAATATCGATTTTTTTCTACTTTCTTTGCTTATAATTTTAAAACGATTCATTTTGGAACAAAGTCGTAGGGAAGTAAAATAAAGACAATTGAATTTTGTATGATCAACGACTGGTTAAAAATGTTTTAAATTATTGCATTTCCTGCAAAATAGCAATAAATACAAAATAAGGGGGCCAAATAAGCCAGTTTTTATTCAATGTTTTTCAACAACTTTGGTTGCACTTAAAACTTTCGTAATTTGCTTAGAAAATTTTTACAACATACTTAAATCGTTCCCCAAATTTCATTAAAATCGATATGATAGATTTTTCAGAATAATCTTGCAACCTAATTTTTTTTTAAAAGTTTAAAATTTTTAAAATCTTTTTAAAGAAAAAGTAGACCAAAAATGAATAACCATTTTCAATTTCGTTGCAAAACGAAAATACAGCCGAACCATATTCTAGTCCAATCAGAGAGTGCTGCAAGCACCTCTACCGGTTTCGAAACTTATTAGTCTCTCATCTCATTCGAAACCGGTAGAGGTGCTTGCAGCACTCTCTGATTGGACTAGAATATGGTTCGGCTGTATTTTCGTTTTGCAACGAAATTGAAAACGGTTATTCATTTTTGATTTACATTTACTCTGTGTGGAGTATGAAGGGAACCATTCTCGTTGGAACTTTACCGCGCTGAGCAGATGGGACGTGAATTGTAAATTGTAGAATTCCCTCATCTTCCTTAGTCTCAGCATCCGTATGGCTTGCAAATTGTAGAAGCCTCGGAGGTGTAACCAGAGAAGGTTCCCATTGTTTTCATTCTGGTGGGATGTAGAATAGCATTATGTTGTTTTATAAGCCATTAGAGTGAAAACTTAGTCTTTTTAAAAAGTAGACCATTTAGAAGATTGCTAATTTTTTTACATATAAAGAAGTCTCTCATCCCATTTTTTTAAATGAGAATAGGTGCCGTGTGATAGCTCAATCAAAAGGCTATTCAATTTTGTATTCACTAATATAAACATTAACATAATTATTTATACAGGGCTTGAATTAAAAAAAATGTTTGAATTAAATTAATTCCAATATTTAGATTACGTCATCACACCCATATGGATGACGTCACTAGTATAATATTTATGCCAACAAATTATAATTTAAAAATAAAAATCGATCTGTTTCGGGATTTATCTCCAGAGCCGCCTATTCTCAAGAAAATAAATTTATTTCAACTCAAACATCCTCACTGCATTTATTTATAAGCCAAAACATTGTTTATAACTTTAAAACAGTGCTGAGGCCGCTTAAACAATCTGATTTTAATTCTGTAAAGTGTATTAGATAGGTAGATGACCTCTTTATATGTAAAAAATTAGAAAACTTCTAAATATTCTACTTTTTGTTCCGAAAGTTTTTAAAAAATTTGAACTTTTTTAAAAAAATGTAGATTGCAAAATTATTATGCAAAATCTATTAGGTCGATTTTAATGAAATTTGGTGGACAGTTTAAGTATGTTGTAAGAATTTACTAAGCGAATTATGAAGGTTCTAAGTGCAAGCAAAGTGGTTGAAAAACATTGAATAAAAACAGTCTTTTTTGCCCCCTTATTTTCTATTTATTGCTATTTTGCAGTAAGGGTAATAATTTAGGACATTTTAAACCAGTCGTATCATCATCATTCTCTTTGCCTTATCCCTATGCGGGGTCGGCTTCCCTAATTGCATTGCTCCACACAATTCTGTCTTGGGTCATATCAATGTTAATCCCCTTTACCAACATGTCCTGCCTTATCGCCTCCCCCCAGGTCTTCTTTGGTCTTCCTCTCCTACTCCTTCCAGAAATCTGCACTTCAGCTATTCTTCGTATTGGGTGATTAACGTCTCGACGTTGAACATGACCGAACCATCTTAACCTATGCTCTCTCATTTTGGCATCAATTGGTGCCACACCTAGACTTCCCCTAATATACTCATTTCTAATTTTATCCTTCTTTGTCACTCCACTCATCCATCTAAGCATTCTCATTTCCGCCACATGCATTCGTTGTTCCTCTTTCTTTTTCACTGCCCAACATTCAGTTCCGTACATCATAGCCGGTCTTATGGCTGTTTTATAGAACTTTCCCTTCAGCTTCATTGGAATTTTTCTGTCACACAACACACCACTCGCTTCTTTCCACTTCATCCATCCAGCCCTAATTCTACTGCATGCATCTCCATCTATTTCTCCATTACTCTGTAATACCGATCCTAGGTACTTAAAACTATTGCTTTTCACAATCATTTCACCATCCAAAGATACCATTTTATTTGTAGTAGCTCCATCTTTAAATGAACATTCCAAATACTCTGTTTTTGTCCTACTAAGTTTTAAACCTTTTTCCTCCAGAGCTTGTCTCCACTGTTCCAGTTTTTGTTCTAAGTCTCTTTCACTATTTCCTACTAACACGACATCATCAGCATACATTAAGCACCATGGAATGTTACCCTGTAGTTTCGCTGTTATCTGGTCCAAAACTAATGAGAATAAATACGGACTAAGCACAGAGCCTTGGTGCAATCCTACTTTCACATGAAATTTATCAGTCTCTCCCACACCTGTCCTAACACTAGTCGTTACTCCCTCATACATATCCCTCACAATCTTTACATATTCACCAGGGACTCCTTTCTTATTGAGTGCCCACCACAGAATCTCTCGAGGAACTCTATCATATGCTTTCTCAAGATCAATGAATACCATATGAGCGTTTGTTTCTTTACTCCTGTATTTTTCCATCAACTGCCTTATAATGAAAATTGCATCTGTTGTTGATCTACCCTGCATAAAGCCAAATTGATTCTCGGATATTTCGGTCTCTTCACGTATCCGTCTGTCAATTACTCTTTCCCATATTTTCATGGTGTGGCTAAGCAGTTTTATAGCCCTGTAGTTTGTACATTGTTGTATATCTCCCTTGTTTTTGTAAACAGGTACCAGTATACTGCTTCTCCATTCGTCTGGCATTTGTCCGACTTCCATAATTCTATTAAATAGACCTGCTAGCCACCTTGTTCCTGTCTCTCCCAATGCTCTCCATACTTCCCCAGGAATATCATCTGGTCCTACCGCTTTTCCTTTCTTTATTTTTTGAAGCGCTTGAGCCACTTCCTCGTTGGTTATTTTGGTGACCATTGCTGCTACTGTCTCCGTTGACTCTACAGGCTGTCTGTCAAATTCTTCATTTAATAAGCTGTCAAAGTACTTTCTCCATCTCTTTTTGACTTCCCTTTCGCGAACTAGTATTTTATTATTTTCATCTCGGATACATCTAATCTGATTAAAATCTTTTGCTTTCCTTGCTCTCTGTTTGGCTATTTTATATATCTTCGTTTCGCCTTCCCTGGTATCAAGTTGATCATATAGGTTTGAATACGCTTCTGCTTTGGCTTTTGCTACTGCTACTTTCGCTTCCTTTTTCGCCACCATATAGTTTTGAAGATCTGTGTCGGATCTGGTTTCTTGCCACTTTTTATATAATTTTCTCTTCTCTTTTATTTTTCCTTGTACTTCGTTTGACCACCACCAAGTCTCTTTATCCTCAAACTTTTTTCCTGACGTTTTCCCAAGTATTTCAATAGCAGTCTCTCTAATACTACTGGCCATTTTTCTCCAAATTGTATTAGGGCTTCCTTTCATGTTCCAACATATTTTTTCTACTATTCTTCTCCTGAATAGACCTTCTTTCTCATCTTTCAGCAGCCACCATTTGATTTTTTGTGGTCCTCTCCGATATTTTTGTTTAGTTTCGCTTTTTACTTCGATGTCCAGAACAAGCAGCTTATGTTGTTGGCTTACTGTCTCACTCACTATTACCTTGCAGTCCTTGCATTCACGTATGTCTTCTTTCCTTATCATGAAGTAGTCTATTTGGGATTGATGTTGTCCACTTTTGTAGGTAATAAGTTGAGTTTCTCTCTTTTTAAAGAATGTGTTAACAATCGCCATATCCAATGCTGTTGCTAATTCAAGCATGTCATCTCCAGCTTCATTTCTAGTTCCAAAGCCTAATCCCCCATGTATTGTTTCATATCCTGTCTTGGTTTGGCCCACATGTGCATTGAAATCACCTCCTATTATAACTTTCTCCTCTGCTGGAATATCACTCAGTACGTCTCCTAATTGATCACAGAAAGCTCTTCTTTCGTTCTCACCCAGACCTGTTTGGGGAGCATACACACAAACAACATTCAATACCTCTTTATCAATTACAAATTTCACTGACATCATTCTATCACTCGTTCTTACAACTTCTACTACGTTACCTTTCATTTCACTATCAGCAATTATACCAACTCCATTTCTAGTGTTACTACTCCCTACATACCACAATTTGTATCCTTCACCTAGTTCTTTCGCCTTTTGTCCTTTCCACCTAGTTTCTTGAATACAAGCAATTTGAACTCTTCTTCGTTTGAGCGCATCCACTAACTCCAGACTCTTACCTGTAAGACTACCAAGATTCCAAGACCCTATCCTGATTTTTCTAACCTGCAATGGTGTTCCCCCTGAGATAGTCCTCACCCGGAGATCCGAACGGAGGCTCATTTTACTTCCGGAACATTTTACCTCAGGAGATGCCATCATTTCAGTATAAGTTTTTACTGCGTTTGGAGAAGGTCTTTTCATTATTATGGCCTGAAAAGATTTTTGGATATTTGATGCCTGAATGCCTTTTCTATCAGCACCATACCCTGCCCTGCACGTTTAGCCAATACACCACCAATGCAACCAAAGTGCAGTATTACCCCACACCCGCCTGCATTTTTCTGTATAGGCCAGGATCCCTACTGTAAGGACTGCCCTATAAGCCAATGTATTGTTGCCCGTATCCCGCCGCTAGGAGGCACGTACTTTGGTTATTTCGGGATACATTTTAAACCAGTCGTATATTATACAAAATTCAAATACCTTTATTTTATGTTGCTACGACTTTGTTCCAAAATGAATCGTTTTAAAGTTATAAGCAATGAAATTAGAAAAAAATCGATATTTTTCGAAATTTTTAAATATTTTAATTTTTCTATTAATGTTCCGGGCATATTTGAGAAGGAGCATAAGTCAATTATCATTGTTGAAGTTGTCACCTAACTTTATCTGCAAAAATCCGCACATCCAAAAATAGACGTTTTTTCACAGATCCGCCTTGGTCTATTAAGCATCGTTTTGAAGCTCTTAATAAGCTCGGATTTGGATTTTACTTAAATCGTCATTGATGATACGTCTTTGGACTTTATGTTTTTTTCAGACATTTTAATGTGCTGGACAAATAACTAAGAAGAACTGTAGACTACATAATGCAAGGGGCCAGATCCAAAAGAAGGCCACAGGAAAAATATGAGAATGAAATGGCACCGACCGCGCAAAATTTTATGAACGTCATAATATGACGAGCGGCGCGGGAGCGTCAATGTTGAAGGCAGAAATTATGGAAAACTAAAAATCAATTATGTCTGTAGCGCGACTGAAAGAAACAAAAAAGAGTAATACGGGGTCATTATCATTCTATATAATACAAACATGTTGATATTTTTTACAATACTACTAGTGTCTTATCAAACTTTGATTATTTGTTAATGATTGCTATGTTTCTAAAATAAATAATTATTCGATAAACAACTACGTTATTTATCCATAGTTGAGGAAATAACGTACTTGTCGTCTGGTATAAATAAACGCACCTCTTCGCATTACAAGAGTTCAAAATTAACTCTATACGCGATCATGAGTTAATAAATGTGACGCCCTATTTTTTAATATGTATTAAACATTGTTGCGAACGTTGGATATTAGCATGGCAATTCTGATTTTGCTTACTACTCTGGGCTAATTAGCAAAATACAAGGAAAAGTTATTTACCAGCAATTTTATTGCTGGAATCGAATCTTATGATTGTATATATTAATAATATAGGTATGCAAAGTATGCATATAGTGTGCTACATTTTTTATAAACAAAATGGCGCCCAAGAATCGTGTTTTTTTTTAATTTTTACTCTATAACTCCAAAGATTTTAACTTTACACCAAAAACACACAAACAAAAATTCACCGTAATTAAATTAGCCATAGAGACGTGTTTTTCCCGGATTACTTCGACGAACATTTTCTCCGGAAAATGCAGGTTTTTCCAACAAAATTTTTAATTTCAACTAAAATTTTAGATAAGTAATTATTCATCAATAATTAAATAACTAGGTAGTATAAAAGACTCTTTCGTATAGATTATAATTACAGAATCCGATCGAAATTAAATGGACAGTTTAGCAACAATTGAATTGTTAGTTAAAAATTTACGGTCGCTATAATAACCACAATAATTATGATACATAAGAATAACTATGATTTCTGTATAAAAATACACTGTACCTATTTAATGCACTTTACGGAATTAAAATTGGACTATTTAAGCGGCCTCACGAATATTTTAAAATTATAAACAATGTTTTGGCTTATAAACAAATAGAATATCTCGGGAAATATTAAATTAAATTAAATTATGAAAACGGTATTGGAAATAACGCGGCAGTATGCTTCTTTTAAAAGAAAAAAAGTTTAATTGTGATGAGTGGTTCTTGAGATATAACCGGTCAAATTTGACCGGCATTTACGGCAAAGATATAAACAATAGGATCATAATTTTTGAACCACCACCTTTTTATTTTGTCCTCTTTCTCCACACAAATTTTCATATCTTTAAAATACTCATAACATATATTATTATAATAAAAACTATCGATATTACGAGTGAAAATTGCCAAAAATAGCAAAATTACAATAAAAAATTAGGTTGGAGAAAATGTAATCTTAAAGTTCAAAATCCGTATACGTTAAAAAAATGCATTTATACAAAAAGTAACTCGAGTACAGCCATCTAACTAACGCATTACTAAATGTCAATCTTGCTTTTGTTTTAGTATAATAAATTAAATTATTTATAAGAAAAGAAAACTACATATTTTTTTCACTTGTAAACTTTTTTTAGATAAACTAACTACAAGTGTACCCTTTAACGTTAAAAACACAATTATTCTCATTTGAAAGTTCTATAGTTATTTAAACAATCTTTATTTAAACAAATTAAAAAAAAAAGTTATAATAAATAAATTTATTTATTATAACGAAACAAAAGCAACTTTGACATTTAATAATGCGTTAGTTGGATGGCTCTACTCGAGTTACTTGAGAACAAAATTGCTCCATGGGAAGCCGAGAAAATGCATTTTTTTAACGTATACGGATTTTGAACTTTGAGATTAAATTTTCTCCAACCTAATTTTTTATTGTAATTTTGCTATTTTTGGCAATTTTCACTCGTAATATCGATAGTTTTTATTATAATAATATATGTTTGTGAATATTTTAAAGATATGAAAATTGGTGTGGAGAAAGAGGATAAAAAAAAAAGGTGATGGTTTAAAAATTATAATCCTATTGTTTATATCTTTGCCATAAATCCCGGTCAACTTTGACTGGTTGTAGGTCAGGAACCACTCATCGCAATTAAACGTTTTTTCTTTTAAAAGAAGCGCCCTGCAGATTTTTTTCCAGTAGCATTTTCATGATTTAATTTAATTTATTATTTCCCGAGATATTCTATTTGTTTATAAGCCAAAAAATTGTTTATAATTTTAAAATATTTCTGAGGCCGCTTAAATAGTCCAATTTTAATTCCGTAAAGTACATTAGATAGGTACAGTATCTTTTTACACAAAAATCAAAGTTATTCTTATATATCATAATTATTATTGTGGTTATTGTAGCGACCGTAAATTTTTAATTAACAATTTAATTGTTGCTAAACTGTTCATTCAATTTCGATTGGCTTTTGGAATTATAATATATACAAAAGAATCTTTTATATTACTAAGTTATTTAATTATTGCTGACCAATTACTTATCTAACATTTTAGTAGAAAAATAAAAATTTTGTTGGAAAAACCCGCATTTTCCGGGGAAAATTTTCATCAAGGTAAATCGGGAAAAACACGTCTCTATGTAGAATTTAATTACGGTGAATTTTTATTTGGGTGTTTTTGGTGTAAATTTAAAATCTTTCGAGTTATAGAGCAAAAATTGAAAAAAAAACACCATATTCGGGCGCCATTTTGTTTATAAAAAAAGTAGCACACTATCTGCGGACTTTTCGGACAGCAATAAAATTGCTGGTAAATAACTTTTCCCAAAAACGGCCAATTCTCCGATAATCTGCCTAGACTATACCCCCCTTCTGAATAGTTCGACTGGTGTGAGCACGAACCACTTCCGCGGATTTTGGAGCCACTAGTTTCTTTTCCTGCCTAGCCCTCGCTTACTGTATATTTTCCCCTGTATAATGAATTGCAGTAGACGGTACCTACTTATCGTGTCTCAATATGTGGCCTAGATATTCAAGTTTTTTTTTGTTTAATTGTGCTCACGATTTCTTTCTCGTTTCAGATTCTGTGGATTACCTCTATGTCGGTACACTCACATTTCGAATGAATGCTTCTAGTTTTTTATGATCGTGTCTGTCAGCGTCCAGGTCTCCACACCATACAGTAAGATCGGAAAAATGTAGCATTTAACAATTTAACTAGACGTATTCCTAGTAGAAGAATGTACAGGAGGATATGGTCTGGGCAACAGAAACGAAAGAGGTGACAGGCTTAACGAATTTTGCCAAAACAATAATTTTGTCATAACTAATACATTTTTTAAAATGCCAAAGACAAGACTATATACCTGGAAGTCACCAGCAGATCAAGAAGGGAGAATTGTAAGAAACCAAATAGATTATGTATTAATTAGACAAATATACAAGAACGCAATTATATCTTCAAAAACAGGTCCCGACATAGGATCAGATCACAACCCAGTAGTGATCCAGTAGTGAACTAAGAAACCCACTCATAAAACAAAGCCTGACAGATGAAATTAATAACCGTTTAATGAATGTTAAAGAACAAATCAAGCAAAATACTGAAACAGAGACAAAATGGTTATTAATAAAGACAGAAATAAATAAATGTCAAAAAGAAATTCTTACACCAACCAGATACAAAAAGAAACAATGGATGACGGAGGAGATCTTAGATTTAATGGAAGAAAGACGTCAGCATAAAAACAAAGATAAGCAGATGTACAAAAATGTGGATAAGCAAATAAAATCCAAAATTAAGCAGGCTAAAGAACAACGGTTAAAAGAACAATGCGCAGAAATAGAAGAACACCAGAAAAGACATGATAATTTTAACACACATAAAAAAATTAAGGAATTAAATCAGAACAACAGAAAAAGAAAACCGGGAATACTAAAAGATACAGATGGGAAACTTGTGTTGAGTACTAACGAAAAATTAAAGAGACGGACAGAATAGATATACATAAATACATTGTTCAAAGACAATAGAACAGAGCAGATGGAAGTCGAAGTAGAAGATGATACGGTTTTAAAGACATTAAAAGAAGAAATTAAATCGGCATTAAAAAACAGCAAAAATGGTAAAGCAGTAGGTCCAGAGTCCAGACCAAATCCCAGTAGAAAGCTTAAAATTCATAAATGATGAAACCTAAGGCACATCAAAGAAACATGAAACGTAAATCACGTTTCATGGAAATAAAACACTGCTAAATAAATAAACGTCCGGCCATTTATGAAACTCTCCGAAAATAAAAATGTTTTATGAGCATGAATTACACTCGTTTCATTGGTAGGCGGACATCAAGATTTGTTTAACCGTGTTTTATTTTCATAAAACGTATTTTACGTTTCATGTTTCATGTTTTACGTTTCATGTTTCGTTGGTGTGCGGCTTGCCTTAGACATTATCGTAGACTTGTTTAACACAGTGTACAAAACAGAAAACATACCAAAACAATGGTTACTCTCAACCTTTTGTGCTATCCCTAAAAATACAAACGCTAAAGATTGCAGTGAATACAGAACAATATCATTAATAAGTTATATTCTCAAATTATTCTTGAAAATAATACATGGTCGTATAAATAGAAAACTAGAAGAAGGAATAGATGATAGTCAGTTTGGGTTCAGAAGCGGACTAGGAACCAGAGAGGCGTTATTTGCTTTTAATGTGTTAGCTCAAAGATGCATGGACATGAATGTGGATGTGCATGTTTGTTACGCTGATTTTGAGAAAGCTTTTGACAAAGTAAGACATGAAAAATTAGTCCAAACTTTCAAGACAAAAAACATAGACAAGAAGGACTTACGAATAATAACAAACTTTTACTGGAATAAAAGAGGACAAATTGTAATAGATAACGAACCCAGTGCAGAAATTGAAATCAGGAGAGGAGTTAGGCAGGGATGTATTATGTCTCCATTACTCTTTAATGCATATCAACAGAAATAAGAACCAGGATAGAAATAGCAAGAAATGCGTTTGTAAAAATGAAAACAGTTCTCTGCAACAAAGACCTTAGCTTAGAACTGAGAGTAAGAGCTTTGAGATGCTACGTGTTCTCGATACTACAATATTATGGACTTGAAAGCTGGACATTAAAGCAAGAACACATAAATAAGCTACAGTCATTTGACATGTGGTGTTACAGAAGGATGCTTAGAACATCGTGGACACAGAAGAAAACGAACAAGGAAGTATTGCGAGAAATGGGCAAAGAATGCGAAATAAACACAATAAAAATAAGAAAGTTACAATATCTGGGACACGTAATGAGGGGACCGCGATATGAAATGCTAAGACTGATAATACGGGGAAAGATAAGAGGCGGAAGGAGTATAGGAAGAAGGAGAGTGTCATGGTTGAAGAATTTAAGGGACTGGTTTTTGCAGTTCTATAGAACTCTTTAGAGCAGCGGTAGATAGAGTAAAGATAGTGATGATGATATCCAACCTCCGATTAGGAGACGTCACTTAAAGAAGAAGAAGAAGTTCCTATTTGGTATTTACGTTGGTGCCAAGATATATAAAAGATTTCTACATGGTCAACTAGTATGTTGTTTATCCGTAACTGTCGAGCAGGTTGTTGTGCTTTTTGCTTATCACCATCCATTTTGCCTTCTTGAAGTTGAGGTTCAGGCCGTATTCATCGCTAACTAAATTAACCCTTTCCATTGCATGTTAAAATTCATCTATGCTACTGACAAGGATCATCGTATCATCGGCATATCTTATATTGTTCGTTAACCGTTTATTTTCATGCCCTCATTTGGATTTTCCATACATTTTTTAAATATTTCCTCGGAATAAATATTAAATAGTAGTGGGAATAATATACACCCCTGTCAGATACCTCTTTTGATCTCCACACTTTCAGTAAATTCATTGCCAATGCTTGTATTTGCTGTTTGATCCCAGTACAGGTTTTCGAAAGTCAAACTGCGATCTATCAATATTTGTTTCACATTTATCATATATTCTTCTATGAAAAAGAACAGACAAAAATACATTGAGACAGTATTTTTGGATATTTTTCTTTATTAAAATAGAAGCTAGTGGGCAGCTTGAACGGATTTTTTGAGGCTTCAAATTTTAGTCTTCAGTAGTAGAGGTGGAAAATTTAGCGATAAAAACCTATAAACTTACATTATATTTATTGTTTCCCACCTTTAGACGTATCAGAGGAGTATGTCAACTAAAACTGTCACAGTTCCAGTTGCCAAACTCGTCCAATACGTCTAAAGGTGGGAAACAATCAATAGAATGTAAATTTATAGGTTTTTATCGCTAAATTTCCCACCTCTACTAGTTATATTTCTTTTTAACTCACAACTTAATGTGTTTTCCATCTTTTGCGTTATTTTGCCTGTTATTAGCGCGCTCATCACTGTACCGGGTGTCCCAATAAGAATGGCTCTCGGCCATATCTCAGGAACCGTTTATAGTACAGCTTTGAGAAAAAAATATGTATAACAAAAGTTGCCTTGGGAAAAGCCTGGAAATTATTTTCATAATTGTAGGTTCACCGCTAGAGGGCGTAATTGAATATCAAAAATTAAAAAATCAAAATTTTACAAAATTTGCCTAATGAAAGTGCACTGAAAATCCGATCATCGTATTCTTCATAAAATTCTGCGCATATTTGATTTCACAAGTTTAAGTCTACCTTTGCAAATAAGAGGTGGGGGTGGGTGGGAACCTTGTTATGAAAAAGTTGCTATAAGTCTGCTTCTGCTAAATCGAATTTTGCAAACTTGGTCTTGTTGTCAATAGTTCTTTTTCGTCAATGTAAAAGTTAAAATTTCGAACCAGCTTACTAAGTATTTTGCCAGTTAGGAGGCGTTATTTAATTTTTTTTTTCAAAAATCTAGTTTTCTTTGGAAAATATTAAAAAAAAGTGTGCATTTTAAATCCTATATTACAAAATTAGACCAAATTAGCAACAGAATAGCGAAAACCGCATATTGATACCTTTTTTCTATCTCGAGATATCTTACGAAACGTGTAAATTTAAAAAGTAACTGTTACTGTCACCGGTAAATGAAGTTAAGGAAAAGTAGTGTGCTATGGAAACAACAAAGGAACATTTTTCAGATATCAACGTATATAATAGGGCTTTCCAACGCTTCTCATTTCTTTCGAACCTCTGTTGTATGTGGTACATTAATATATTATACACGAATTATACGATATTATGACAGAGGCTCGAAACAAATGAGAAGCGTTAAAAATACCTATTAATTAAAGCAACGATAAGACAAACAACACTATGAAATATAACAAAGAAATTAAACAACTATTTAGTGATGACCTAAATGTTCAAATTGTTGCCCATCATTTTCGATGCAAGCATTTACTATTTCAATAGTAGATTGAACAGCAGTCTCCATTTCTGCTCTCGAAATGTTTTCTCGAGTAATGTAGTAAATGCTTGCATCGAAAATGATGGGCAACAATTTGAACATTGAGGTCGTCACTAAGTAGCTGTGTTTATTTCTTTGTTGTAATTCGTGTTGTTTGTCTTATTGTCGTTTTAATTGATTATATTTATATACGTTAACATCTAGAAAATGTTTCTTTGTATTTTCCATAGCACACTACTTTTCCTTAACTTAGTTTACCGGTGACAGTAACAGTAAATGTTTAAAATTTACACATTTCTTAAGATATCTCGAGATACAAAAAAGGTATCGACATGTGGTTTTCGCTATTCTATTGATAATTTAATCTTATTTTATAATACAGGATTAAAAATGCATACTTGTATTTAATATTTTTCAAAAAAAAACTAGATTTTTGAAAAAAATTAAATAACGCCTCCTAGCTGGCATATTACTTATTAGGCTGGTTCGAAATTATAACTCTTACATTGACGGAAAAGATTTGTTTTCAACAAGACCAAGTTTGCAAAATTCGATTTAGCAGAACCGGACTTACAGCCGTTTTTTCATAACAAGGTTCCCACTCACCCCTTCCTCTTATTTGCAAGGGTAGACCTAAACTTGTGAAATCAGATATGCGCAGAATTTTATGAAGAATACGATGATCGGATTTCCAGTGCATTTTCATTAGGCAAATGTTGTAAAATTTAGATTTTTTAATTTTTGATATTCAATTACGCCCTCTAGCGGTGAACCTACAATTATGAAAAGAATTTCCAGGCTTTTCCCGAGACAACTTTTGTTATAAATTTTTTTTTTCTCAAAGCTGTACTAAAAACGGTTCCTGAGATATGGCCGAGAGCCATTCTTATTGGGACACCCGGTATATGTTTATTTGATTCCCGTATAATTGTTTTGCCCAAAGTTAATAGAAGCTTTTTTAGGGTTTTTCTATGCGCTGATTCCCAATTTAACAATGAAAATTCTCAATTTAGTGACGATTAAAAGTTTAAAACAATTAATTTTTTATGATAGCCGCAAAATTGAGAATCTTCGTTTTAAATTCGGAATTAACTACGCATGCGAGACATACAAAAAAACGTAAAGAGCAATATATGGAGGTGTAAAAATAGTGGGTCAGTGGAGAAGAAGAACCAATAAAGAATTGGAAGAACTGTACAAAGAGCCAACGATAACAATGATAATCAAAGCACAGAGAATACGATATTTGGGGCCAATCGAAAGAATGAGAAGTGAAAGGATGCCAAAAATGGTACTCTCACGAAGACCAATACAAAAGAGAAAAAAAGACAGGCCAAGAAAAAGATGGAAGGACAGTGTGTACGAAGACCTGAAGAAAAGCAACATTAAGAGTAGAAAGAACTAGCATTGGACAGAAGGAGATGGAGGGAGGTGGCGAAGCAGTGTATAAAAAGACTGAAGTGAAATAAAATAAAACTTATAAGACTTATTATTAATTAATTTTATAATTATACATTAAAATTTAATTATTAGTTAATTATAATGTTATAAAATTTATAAAATATAATGAAAAATACAAACGTTTTAGCCCTAGGTCTGTTGAGCTTAATAAATATTCAGTCTTATTACAGTAAAACCTGTCAGTAACGGCCACTAAAAATGAAAGAACTATTGGCCGATATAGAAAGGTGGCAGCTATTGCCAGTTTTTGTAGTCTACATATAATTGGTTTGGGAAATTTTTAAACTGGCCGTCAGGACGGGTGGCCGATGTTGGCAGGTGGCCGTTAACACAGGTTTTACTGTATAAAGTTTTTCTAGGCGGAATATGTAAATTATGCTTGAGGGGTCTAAAAGTTTTAAAGAAAAAATCCATTTTTTGCACTTTTTTCCGAATTATTCCTATTTTTTAAATAATAAATATTTAAATTTCAATTTCTGGCTAATCAAATATTATGTAAACTTGAATAAGGAAACTTTTTCCTTATATGTTTTTTGTAAGGGGCAAGATCTTTCGCGTTATAGGTAAAAATAAGGTAACATAAAGCAAAAATTTTCGACCTTTTTCGGATTTCGTTAAATAAAAAATTAAGCGCAAGATTTGCGACTGTGTCATATCGTGAGTATTGATACAATGTACATCGTAAAGTGATTCCAGCAAAAAATAGACTTCTATGGTCCAATATGGTCCGTTTTTCAACAGATACTGACTGGAATATGTATTGTTCCAGGACTCTAGCGTAGTCCGGGAACCCACGCAGTAGTAAGTACTAGCGACCAAAGAAAAATAGAGAATGATAAATTGAATGAAAAACCGAGGAAATAATAGCAGATGAATAAGTTTTCTTGTATATAAAACCGATTAAAATGTAATTTTCAAATTCGCAAATCTTTTAAATCCATGTACTTTAATAGCGACTTACCTGATAAATGTACGTTATTATAAAACAATAAAATTTTATTGCTCTATAATCCTCGGCGGCAAATTACTTATAGGTAGTACCTAATATCTACCAAAGCAAACAGAGCACACTTCGAAATGAGATAATAGACCACAATAAATCTATTTTTATTAACCTCTCGAGGATATCTCATTAGTTTGTACAAAGCATTGATTTAAAGCTAATTACAATAGATATTACCTCAAGTGGCTCTTGAAAGGATTGATGAAATATTTTCAAATAAGCGCATTATCAATCTGCTGTTCCAGTTACCGTGAAAACTACGTGACATATATTTTTCTTGGGCGTCAATCTTCTGATATCAACTTACCAGAATATTTTCATTTGATTTATATGTACAATCATAAACGAATGAGTTTATTCGAAATAATACACTGACCGGCACAAAAAACGGCCACCCCTAAATTTTTTATAAAATTGTCGAAATACACTTTATTTTTTTATTGTAACTTTTATCGACGATTGGCATGCTCTGATGGTGGCTTTTAAAGTATGTTTTAGACAGAAAGTACGCACAAAACAATACTTTTTCAAACAGATTTTTGTGAATTACTCAAAAAGTATGTATTTTATCAAAAAAATCATTATTACAGAATAATTTTTCATTAATGAAGAACGGTGGGTGTCTATAAACAGTGTATCCAGCCTAATACAAGCGAAAATATGGCATTTTGAAATTTGGTTCTTTGAAACATGAAGAAACTACATAAAACCTCGTCTATAATGCCTAAAAATAATCTTTATGTTTATTTTTTTAATGTCTCTAGCACCAATCCTAAGGGAGTTATAACAAAAATAAGGTTGGTATATTATTTTTAATTAAGTTGGTAATGATGGAGTGATTTCCACGTTTTTTGTCGCAAAAAATACGGACCAACCTTATATTGTTACAACTCTCTAGAGGATTGGTGCTAGAGACTTTTATAACAAAATTAAAATAAATATTTTTTTCAAGCACTATAAAAAAGGTTCTATATTTTTTTTCTGATAAAATGAATTAGTTTTTTTTTATATGACACGTTGAAACATTTAATTTTGGCGTAACTTTTTAAGTAATTTTTAAAAAACCGTTTGAAAAAGTATACGTACATTCCCGGTGTTATTTTTATTGAAAAAATAGTTTAGGTGTCCCCACCCACCACCCGGGAGTCGAACAACGTTATAAGACGTTATGAAACCGAATAAGGCACAAAATTAGAACTGTTATTATAATATTTACGTAGTCTTTTGTAAACAACACAGTTCACGTATTTAAAGCGAACATGTAAATAGACAATGAATCAATTATTTAGTATCGCTCACACTTTTTATAATGCAGTAAGCAACCCGACCCGGGTTACAATTGATATTGTTAAGTTATGAAAATGAACATGGAAACAGTTAGGCTAATACAACGAGAGCCTCATCCCACATCATCCTGGGGGCGCATTTTGGTAAAAATAAGAAGCATCGAGCTACTAAACGTAATAAAGCTTCAAACTTTGGGCGCTATATTAGTCCAGGGCGGATCTGTTTTGAGATGGACGTTGAGAAGTGACTCTAATTTTTTTGCAGAAATAGCTTGGAATTAACATATATAATAATAATTGAGTTATCCTCCCACTCAAAAAGGTCCGGAACATTGTTTAAATAATCAAAATGTCAAAAAATGAAGGAAAAATTCGATTTTTTTCTTCGTTTTTTGGTTATAACTTTAAAATTATTCACTTCCAAGAAAAGTTGCACTAAAATCAAAGTTGCGTATATAAATTTCCTATAATATAAGATTGGTAAATTTTTCTTCAAATTGTTACCCTTGTTGCAAAATAGCAATAATTGCGAAAAAAACATAAAAAAACAAGTATTCGCATTTTACGTTTTCAACCATTTCTGCTACACTTAGAACCTTCATATTTCACCCAGAAAAACTCTATGATATGGTAAAACAATACTGTAAATTTAGTTAAGATCGGTTCAATAAATTTTGCAATCCGGCTTTCGCAAAAAAAAAATTCATTTTTTCAAAATGTTGCAGGACTGAAAATAAATAAGATAGCAAGTGACAATTTTTTTTTACGAATAGAAGAATACTGTAATTTTCATTTGAAATTTGCAAAATTAAAATCGGTTAACTACCACGGCGTCAGAATTTTTTTTAAATAAACATTAATTTTTGGTGCTACGCGCAGGACAGCGGTGTTCGATTCACACAAGTTGATTTCCACCAAAATTTCTTCCAATCTTTATCATCTAATATATTATTTTCTTACTCTATATTATAAACTAGTTTGATTATTGTTTGTGAAAAATTGTTTAAACAATTGCATATGTTTAAAAATAATACACTTTTATTTTCTAAGTTAAAATATATGAACAAAGGAAATTTTTGCTAAAAAAAGTATTATTTCAAAGGACAATGTATGTGTTTTTATTTTGCAATAAACAAATTTATTTATTTATTTCGAAATGTAATAAAAATTAAAATTTATCAATCATTATCAAAGGTCATTGGAATGCCCAATCAGAGCGAACGTATCCGCTGTCCTGCGCGTAGCACCAAAAATTATGTTTAATTATGTTTATTTAAAAAAATTCCTGACGCCGTGGTAGTTTACTAATTTTAATTTTGCAAATTGCAAATGAAAGGTACAGTATTCCTTTATATGCAACAAAAAAATTCAATTTGCTGTCTGCTTTATTTTCAGTGCTGCAACATTTTGAAGAAATAAATTCTTTTTGCGAAAGCTGGATTTGCGAAAGCTGCAAAATTTATTTTGCAAAATCTATAAAACCGATCTTAATGATATTTACGTTACAGTATTGTTTTATCATATCATAAAGTTTTTTTGGGTAAAATATGAAGGTTCTAAGTGTAGTAAAATGGTTGAAAAGCGTAAAATGCGCATACTTGTTTTTTATGTTTTTTTAGAAATTATTGGTATTTTGCAACAAGGGTGACAATTTTTAAAATTTTCAGTTAATCCTATATTGTAGTAAATTTAATTTCGCAACTTTTATGTCGGTGCAACTTTTCTCGAAAATGAAAACTTTTAAAGTTATAATCAAAAAACCAAGAAAAAAATCTAATTTTTCCTTCATTTTTTGACATTTTGATTATTTAAACAATATTACGGACGTTTTTGAGTGGGAGGGTAACTCAAATATTATTATATGAGTTATTTTCAAGCAATTTCTACAAAAAAATATAAGTCACCTCTCAACATCCAAATGTGCCAATATTTTTACAGATGCGCCCTGGTCTATATTATTATATCGGCAGTGTTTGCGGGAGACTGTTCATGTTCATAAAAACTCTTTCAAGATAAATAATGGAGAGAAAAAATTAAAAAATAATAAAGATAATTTGTTGAACGCTACCTTATTTTTATTTCAAATATAGGTACAAGAAAATCCGATGATTATGTATAAATGAGAAAATTAAAGAAATACATAAGAAGTGAAATGGTGTCCTGTACTATATGTATTAGCAAATTGGATAATTTATCTACAAAATAACTAAAATATAAGGTTACCTTACTATGTTAAGTTACTATGTACTTAGTAAAGTAGAAAAAAACGTACGTGTACACAAAACAATTTACTTTTTTTTATTAAAAAAATACTAAAGAAAAAGTAAAAAACAGTATTAACATTGGTAGACAAAAAGCAAACAAAAACAAATATGCATTAAATATTGTTATTAAACAGTATTAAAATTCCCATAAACAAATATTAATTATTTGTTAAAAAACAAAAATGAAACCGGACATGCCCAATGTATAAAAAATGTGACTTTTATCAGCAGGTATTATTGACACCTAAATGACGAAAAAGCTGCATTCAAAAACAATGGATACCTACCCGTTTGCTAGACCCCGTTATAGTTTGAGCAAACAACAACAAAACAATAAGCTGTAACAATAGGACTATAGCTACTACAGTCAAAGCAATGTACTTATCAATGGTTCGATTTATGTACTGGAGAGCTAATTAATTGCACATAGCAAACTTGAGAAGACGTCTTCTTGTTCAGCTACCCCTGCTTGATGCTGTTTGCATTAATTTAGTGCCGAAGTCCAGAAGATGACGTGACCCTAGACTAGTTTTGCCCAAATGCAAGACCAAGACGAGACTTAGAGAGTCTTGGTCTTGGTCTTGCACCAATACACCTGGTCTTGTTCTTGGTCTTGGTATTGCACTCCCGGTCCTGGTCTTGCAGCAAGAGTCTTGCAAGTCGCGAAGTTACCCGCTAGCATATTGCTATTTATTAAACGTTACTTTAGATCAGAGGTTCCCAAACTATTTTTTCTCGTAGACCACTTTCAAAAATATACTGGTTTCGATGGACCCCCTGCTGCTACATTTTTACCATACTTACAGTGAAAAAAACATGGGGGGGGGGGGGTAAAAATAAGATATTGAAGGTCTCTTCTTTTCTCAAAATATCATTTTAAGCGATTTTTCAATGATTTGGAATCTATTTAAACAAATTTGCATTTTTTATCGTAAATTATCAATTGAAAAAATAATGTTTTAATAGAAGCGGGAGTCCAAAATGTGATTATTAGGCATTATAACAAGTTTTTTGTTTTAAAAACAAGTTGTTGATCAAACTTTAGCGTAGAAAACGTTAAAATACTGTTTTTTTCCATTTTCCTCCATTCCCAAAATACATGTTCTTCTATTTGGCTGAAAATTTGCCCACAGATAGCTAAAGCACAGGACTTGAATAGTTTTACAATACAAGAAAAGTTACATGCAATAAAGAGTCAACATTATATAGTACAGTCGGGTTAGCATTTGATCTTGCATGCCCCAGCTACCCAAGCAAGATTCTATTTTTCTAATCTTAAGGGGGTCAATAGTAGTGTAAATTTAAAATCGCGAATAAAGAAGAACCGTTTTTGCTCAATATCTCCGCCATATTTAACTTTTCGACAACAAGTGCACGGACTGAAGTTGTGAAAAATATAATTTCCTATAATTTATTCTATTATAAATTTTTTTTGTGCCGTCGATATTTTCCGAGTTATGGGGAAAGAGTGACAATTACAGCATAATTATTGAATTATCTCGTTTATTATTAGTTTTATAACAAAAATGTACCTATACAAAAATGGAGAGAATTAAATTTTATACAATTTTGATCTCTTTCATGTTTTTGCTAAAATCAATATTTCAGGTAGTACGTATGCTGTAAAGGCGCAAGCATAAGCCCTTATGGATTTGATAGCAGTGGTTTTTGTTCAATATCTCCGCAATTCTCAACTTTTCGACAAAAATGGTAGGAACTGAAATTGATCCAAGTAAATTGTGTTTACAATCATTATTATAATTTTCTTAACCATTTTTTTTGTATGGTCGATATTTTCCGAATTATTTGTACTTATTACAGTAAACGCCTATATTTTTGACTCTGATATTATTCCACGTATTTTTTTGTATTGTAAAACGATACAAATTCTTTTAATCACTTAAAGTCCTGTGTTTTGGCTATCTGTGGGCAAATTTTCAGTCAAATCGAAAGACATGTGTTTTGGGAATAGAGGAAAATGTAAAAACGATATTTTAATGTTTTCTATCCTAAAATTTGATCAAAAACTTGTTTTTAATCAAAATAACTTGTTATGAATCATTAAAATAACATTTTTGAGTCACTACTATTAAAATAATATTTTTTCCATTGATATTTTATAATAAAAAAATGCAAATTTGTTTAAATAAATATCAAATCGCTATAAAATTTTCGTGGGCCCCCACTTGCAACTTGTGAACCCCCATTTTTATTTCACGCCAACGTGGACCCCCGTTGAGTCCCTCGTGGACCCCTGGGGGTCCACCTGGACCACTTTGGGAACCACTGCTTTAGATCTTAGAACAACGTAACAGTATAGGTACATTTTCAGCTTCACTTAACATACATACTTTTTTATTTCTTAAGCATTCCCTACACCTAACTACTTTAATTCATGCATCAATTGCGATATTAACACATGGGGCACAATTTGATGCATGCATTATTCTGATATTAATATATGGGGCACAAACATGGGCAATCACAAAAAATAATATGAACATACTCAGAGTCACTCAACACGCGATGGAAAGAGCAATGCTTACCATATTACTTAAGGATAGGAAGACAAACACACGGATAAGACAGAAAACCAAAGTCACCGATGTGGTACAAAAATCGTTAAAATTGAAATGGGAATACGCTGGACATGTAGCTAGGAGCGATCGAAACAAATAGCACAGAACAATAATTATAACCTGGAGATCATACCAACACAAAAGACCCAGAGGCAGACCTCCTATGAAATGGACAGATGATCTGAAAGGAACTGCCAAGAAAAATTGGCTACAAGTAGCGTACAACAAAAAACAATGGAAAGGAAGACTTGAAGAGGCTTATGTTCAGATGTGGACGTGAATGCCTAGACGAAGAAGAAGAAGAAAGAACTGCTTTAATTTGTGCTTAATTGTTAATCGCGCCAACAATGTTAGCTACGTAGGAATTTTGATAGCTCAACCATTATTGGTAATTTTTGTTTCAACCCCAACCTAATAAAATTTCACTAATTTTTTGTTTCAATTAATATTTGGCTTGAATCGCCAATAACTCACAAACTAAAGCTGTTAGTTATAGGGAATGCTTAAGAAATAAAAAAGTACCATAACATATCATTTCATTACAATACTAAAATACAGGGTGTTCCATTTATGAAAACTCAGAAAATACTCATTCCGAGTTTCGACCAACCCTTTATTCTAAAATTAAAAATTTAGCTATACTAACAATTCTTAACAATAGTAGACTATATTAAAAATCATATGAACGTAAATAGAGTTTTTAATGTCAAACTACTACAATTCTACAGGGTGTGAATATTGCTGCGTAATTAAGAAAAAAAATGTAATTCTTTTTTAAACTACCCTATATAACATTACAAAACCTTATATTTTAACAATGAAGACATCGAGGAGAATTTAAATATGTAAAAATATACAGGGTGCCCCATTAAAAAAACGAAGTTATAAGCAACATCCGGTATAATCTGAAGTAGGAAATAAATGAAAATACTTTCATTAAATACATCACTCCTTAAAACCCCTTCGATTGCATTTTCATGATTCTGTTGCCTTTAGTTTTCGAGATATTTCTAACAGGACATTTATCTGCCTCACCCTCTAGACATATTAAAAACCAACCAAATTAATAAATGTCTAAATAACTCACATCGGGTGGAGTTTGAACCCACGATCTAAACTATCCCTGCCTATACTCTCACTAACTGAGCTATCTACCATATCCCACGGGAGTCAGTCTGTTTCTTTAAAAATTTGTATTTAAGAACCTTATATTACATATGTGCTAAAACATGGTTAAAACACAAAAAACCAAATAAATGACATAAACAGGAACTTAAACATATTAAAGAACATTCTCTGTCTAGAAAGGAATTTTGTTTGACCCATTGATATAAAATTGCACACTCTGCAGAAAGTTTACAAGTACGATGTTTAATCTTTATACGATGTGGTATTTAGAATCCTACTAACTGATAAGGAAAAACAATTGAGTGTGTGTCGTATTATTTTTTTATCAACTTAGGCGACATATTTATCTTTAAAAAGTTTCAATAGGATATTACTGTCGGCGTCACAACAAAGATTATTTTATGAAAAGACAGCTATTCTCAAAATCTAGACACTTAACATACAATTAATTTCAGAGCGAAGGCGTCCGTCGCCGTCGTCTGCTAGGAAAGAATGTATTACAAAATATTTTATTTTTACATTGTAATAATTTATTATGACCTCTGAGTACGTGTCAAATAAATATGTCAAGTGTTCTTTTAATAAATATTTTGATTCGCTATGTATGTTTATTGTATTGTTTATAATCCGCACAAGTTAAATTTTTCAAATTTTTGTGGCCTACATATCTTTTTGCGTCTCATAGTCTCTAATCATACACCCGAACTACTATATTCCCTAAAATGACACTCAATTCTAACGGCAAGACGCAAGAGTCTCGCAGGCTTAGTCTTGTTCTTGCTCAGGTCTTGCACGGTCAGTCTTGGTCTTGGTCTTGCTAAAATATAGCGGTCTTGGTCTTGGTCATGGTCTTGCGAAAACGCAAGAACAAGACCAAGACTGCAAGACCAAGACCGATTTTGGGCAACACTACCCTAGACGACAGGTGCTCTGTTTTCAGCAACCCTAAATATCCCCCGAGAAATCTGTTTGTATCAATTGAATGCCGAAAACCCGCGAAACTCCAGAAGATGACGTGCTTTAGCAGTGACACTGGGCACCAAGTGCTCCGAGGGTTTCTAATGGCGTAGTTGTGTTTAGCGACCCCAAAAACCCCAGAGTAACAAAATCTGGCCCTTAGTATGCTTATTTTGACGTGTTTATGCACTTTTAGATGCATTTTATGCACTTTAAAATGCAATTATGCATGTACACCCATTTTGCTATAGTAGATTTTTTCTGACATCATCCTGAACATACCCAAGTAGTATAATAAAAACATTGTAGTTTTATTTAAGGTGTATAAAGGTTTTATTGGGGTAAATAAGAAGATAATGGTTTTAAAGTTACCTTGTAGATATCCTGTCAGAACTTTAAAACTGTTAAGCATTTGTCACCAGTTTTAAAGTATCTAATAAGAGTATCAAATAAGACTAATTAATCTAATAGATAATTTGTCTTATTGTAGTTTTAAAATGGTTTATTCTCAGTTCACTTTAAAACCAAGCAGTTTTATAAAGAACTTCCTGAATGTTTGGTTTTGTTAGATTCTAATTTGTTAACTTTTAGTTTTATTGCAGTTTTAAAGATTCTCCTAATATGACTAATAAAACCTATTATTAAAACTACTTGATATCAAGACTATTATGTCAGTAAAACATATGCTTTAAAAAGATTTTTTTGTTGTCTTTAAAGTTGCTTATTAAAACCAAACGCTCTTAACTGAATCGATTTGGTTATCGTATAGACTAAGCACTAAGCTATGCTTCTTATTAGAAACAATAAAACTAAACCCATCCCCTCTTCTTTCATGTCCAAAATGGTCGGCCATTTGTTTTAGAGCGAGACAGTGGTGTAGTGTGTTGTAAAAAGTGGAATTACAGTTAGTATGGAAGAAATATGTCGCAAGTACTTAAAATATAAACGAACTGGTCATTTTAAAAGAAAAATACAACACACACACACACACAGCGTTACGACGCACGCCTCGATTTTAGGTTAGTTTCACATTAAAACCAGTGGCATTATTGACAGCAGCATTAAAACTAAACGGTTTTAATTCCAAGACAACCTTGCTTTTATGTAGGATATATGCTCTTGGCAAGGTATAAAATAAATCCATTTGATCTTAACAATTCTCTGTTGATAGACCAAGTAGTTTTATTTGGATTTCGGCCATATTGCTTTCTGGAGATGCTGAAAGCCATGATAGATTACAATAAGGCTTACATAAAAATTATAAATAAGCGACTTGAAGACATAAATTCGATTTATTTTAACATTTAAACATTAAAATTTTTTAATCGCCAAAAGTCAGAAATTAAAGGGCGCGTGAGTTATTTAGACATCTTTTTGTTAACATTATCAATAAAGTTGGGTGCGCAAGTGTTTTTCTACCTTGACAGTCCGAAATAACCAAGTACTTTTTATTATTTTATGATTACAAATGCGTATGTACCTCATAACCATAACACATGTAAAAATTTGTTGACCTATATGGAGTATATGGGTTTAAAGAATCATTTAATATGGTAAATTGTCTTTAAAAGTCTCCATTTAAGAAACCTTTTTAAGTTTGCTATAAAACTGTCTGCACTTAAAGTGTCTTTTAACATGGTTTTAAAAGCACCATCACAGCAGCTTTAAAACCAGTTGCTTAAGAAAACAAAGTTTTAAGAAGGTTTTTATTTTTGGTATTATTGATCTCTTTCAGAGTGGGCCCATTTATGCTGAAAGCGGTTTTATTGCAACCTTAAGGTTTACTTAAAAACCAAATGGTTTTAATTTTAGTTTTATTCTACAGTTTTAAAGCATTCTTAAGGCCGCACATCAAAGAAACATGAAACGTAAATTACGTTTCATGGAAATAAACCACTGCTAAACAAATATACGTCCGGCCATTTATGAGACTATCCGAAAATAAAAATGTGTCATGAGCATGAATCACACTCGTTTCATTGATAGACGGACTTTGAGATTTGTTTAGCAGTGTTTTCTTTTCATGAAACATGTTTTTCGTTTAATGTTTCATGGTTTTCGTTTCATGTTTCATGTTTTTCGTTTCATGTTTCTTTGGTGTGCGGCTTGCCTAAAATACTTAATAAACCCGTTCAGTGCTACTTGGGTAATGATAACATCAGTTGCAAGTCTCTAGGTGCTGTATTTAAAAATCGATATATTCCAGTGTTTTTAGTGCTAGATTACAACAAGGCTTTCGATAAAGTCCGCCACAAAGAGATAATGGACGTCCTCAAAGCAAAACAATTATAATACAATGACCTTCTAATTATAACAAATCTATATTATAAACAGCGGGTACACATACGCATTAATGAACACACATGAGAAGAGTTCGAAATTAAAAGAAGATTGCGACAGGGGTATGTATTGTCACCACTACTATTCAATGCATACTCTGAAGAAATTATGAAAAAAGCTTTTGAGGGAGAAACAGCAGGAATAATGGTCAATGGAACACCAATTAACAACATTAGATATGCGGACGATACTATCATAATAGCGGGCAATCTCAAAGACATCCAAAAGCTAATGAAGAAGATAGTTGAGTATGGAGAAGAATATGGATTATCAATAAACATCAAGACACCTAAATTTATGAGGATATCAAAATCCCAAAATAATGATTAAAGCCTGAAAATTAACGGTAAAATTTAAGAACAAGTTGAAAACTACAACCATATTGGCATGCAGTAATGAATCACCCAAACGATTACTCCAAAGAAATTAAAGTTCGAATAGAAAAAGCAAGAACAAATTTTAATAAAATGAGAAAGGTATACTTTGTGCAAGAGAACTGAAATTAGACTTGAGAGTTAGGCTAGCAAGGTGTTATATTTTAATGACTCTATTTTACGGGATAGAAACATGGACACTTAATGCGTCGACTGTTAAAAAGTTCCAAGCATTTGAACCATGGGTGTATAGAAGAATCCTGAAGATATCATGGACCGAGCATGTAACAAACAACGAAGTCATGAGAAGCCCAAGTAGCAATTTTACGACCTGCAACCAATTTTGTCCTAATGGGACGTTAAATTTAAGGACAAAATTGGTTCACAATAAACCTTAACCAAGGACAAAGTCTGTTTTTCCTATGGACCAACCTTGCTGCTAATAAGTAATATAATCTGATGACCAACCGACATCGGGAATAACGACGTCAATTATTAGGATACGGTTTGACGTTAAGCTGACGTCGGTCTTAACCTATCTGTAGTATAAGTGCAATTAAGTGGCATACATCAACGACTACTCAACGTCGGGAATTACAACGTATTTTTTAGGATATATGCCAACGTTCAGAGGACGTTGGTGTTTTATCGAGTATGGTAGACGTATTTTTCGGGAAGATGACAACGACAATCCAACGTTGAGAATACCAACGTTAATTATTAGGTTAAGGTTTAACGTTAAGCTGACGTCGGGTATAACCTCTATACTACAATGTAATTTACTGGAAGATATTTAACGACTGCTCAACGTCGGGGATTACAGAGTATTTATTTAGTATCGAAGCCAACGTTCAGGAGACGTCGCGTCGGGTGTTTTCTCAGTAGGTATATGGTAGATTGCTGCGTGTACTTGCGGGAAGGTGAGAACGACAATACAACGTAGGTAATAACAACGTAGTACTTAAGTAAAGTTGTATACGTTAACCTGACGTAAAAGTTTTTTTTATAAGATACCTGTAATTTACTAAAAAACGTCGACGACTATCCAACGTCGTAAAGTAAATTTTCGACAATTGGTTGTTTAGTTTCCAACTACAAAACAACGTAAAAATTTGCTGATTAGGGCCTATCTGACTTGACTCATCTTGACTTATATGACTATAATATGACAGATATTGGTATAATTTGATATATATTATATATATTATAATGTATATACCTATTATACAGGGTGTCCCGAAAAGATTGGTCATAAATTATACCACAGATTCTGGGGTCAAAAATAGGTTGATTGAACCTCACTTACCTATGTACAATAGTGCACACAAAAAAAGTTACAGCCCTTGGAAGTTACAAAATGAAAATCGATTTTTTTTCATATATCGAAAACGCTTAAAAATTTTTTATTGAAAATGGACATGTGGCATTCTTATGGCATCAACACCTTAAAAAAAAAAAGTGAAATTTGTGCACCCCATAAAAAATTTATGGGGGTTTTGTTCCCTTAAACCCCCCAAACTTTTGTGTACGTTCCAATTAAATTATTATTGTGGCACCATTAGTTAAACCCCATGTTTTTAAAACTTTTTTGCCTCTTAGTACTTTTTCGATAAGTCAGTGTTTATCGAGATATTTTGAATATTTGTCGAATACACATATTTGTATATGGTTACACCGTGTCACAAAGAAAATTGTCCAGTGCAAGTACATGTAACAATAATTATTACATGTATTTGCGCTGGCCAATTTTTTGTGTGACACGGTGACAGAAAAATACAGCGTGTTTTATATGTTCGTTCATGGGTATTCTTTCATTTTTCCTACTGTAAGTACGATTCTAGAGACCTGTTAATAATCTGAAAATTTATTTATAATTTACATTTTTAGGTATATTTTGAAAAAGAAGCCACCTCTCGATAAAAGATGACTTATCGAAAAAAGATTAAGAGGAAAAAAGTTTTAAAAACACTGTGTTTAACTAATGGTACCACAATAAGAGTTTAATTGAAACGTACACAAACATTTGGGGGGTTTAAAGGAACAAAACCCCCATAAAATTTGTATGTAAACATATTAAAAAGAAGACGGATCTCGATAAAAACTGGCTTATGGAAAAAATACTAAGAAGCAAAAAAGTTTTAAAAACATTGTGTTTAACTAACGGTACCACAATAATGAATTAATTGGAACGTACACAAAAGTTTGGGGGGGGGGGTTTAAGGGAACAAAACCCCTATAAAATTTTTATGGGGTGGAGAAATTTCACTATAATTTTGTTTTAAGATGTTCCTGCCATAAGAATGATACGTGTCCATTTTCAATAAAAAATCTCTATTAGTTTTCGATATATTGAAAAAAATCGATTTTCATTTTGTAACTTCAAAGGCCTGTAACTTTTTTTATGAGCACATTTGTACTAAGGTAAGTTAGGTCCAATCGAATTATTTTTGTCTCCAGAATGTGTGGAATAATTTATGACCAATCTTTTCGGGACACCCTGTATATATTATATTGGTATAATTTTATGACAGATATTGGTATATATTGCATAACATAACTTTACCTACTTTTTTACACTTGGTTTTTCTATAAACAGTATATTAACAATAACAATTTATTGAATGAAAAACCTATATAAGTAGTTACAAAAATATGTAGTTGTTCTTTGAGAAAAACAATGTCTCAAAATGAAGGGGAAATGCATGGAAAAAAGAAATCAAAAGCTTTTAGACATTCAACATCTTTTTACAGACAAAAGCTCAAATCGTCCACCAGATTAAGGCGTGTTCACGACGACGACCGGTCGTCGGGAGTCTGTCGTCAAGACCAGGTTGTTTGCGCTTACTTTAGGACGTATTAGATATACCAATAGGTAAATTCGAGGTGTGCAAGGTAAAAATAGGTTATACTAAAGGTCGGCAGGGGGTGTCCTTGTCCAAATCAGTTAAAATGTAGTGCAATTTAGGTCGCCAGTCAAATCCGCCATTAATGAAAGATCGCCATGGTTCAGCCATTTTTTGAAATATAATGTTTGGCAATTTTTTTGCTAGATTTTAATGAATATTTGATTTTAATTAACGAGTTTTGTTTATATATAAATCAAGGATAATTTTGTATGGGTCTAGACATAATAATGTTTTTTTAATTACGATGGTTATTTCTATTTTTACCGTTTTGTTTGATTTAACCTGTAAATTTCTGAGGCGCTTTCAGTTTTTAGCAATTTTTATACCTAGTTTAACAGTACACTTCCTTGCGTTTGTAAATTTTCGACCGCATTATGCAATGAGGCAGATGATTAATAAAATAATTATACAAGTCACTTAGGTTATATTCTGAATAGAGTAGGAACCTACTTAAATAAGTATCAACAGGCCGTCATGCATCTTAGTTTCTGATGATTTAATATCCTCCAAGATTATTAACCTATTTGGTAAAAATGAAGTGTGTCGGCCGTACTTCTGTGGTAGAGAATTTTATAGGTACTATTACTTTACAAGACCAAAGTTCTAAAAACTGACGTAATTTGACAATAAAATATCTCGAGCTGAGAAATCGAGAGAGGGACGTCGAGGCAACTCGTATTTCTATTCCCCACTTAGGTGCAAATAGCGGTTTTCTGACCGTCGTCGCAACGTCGCGTATTAACGTTGGGGCATTTAATCCAACGTTAAGACGTCGTAATATTACATCCAATTGCTTCTTGGGGAGTCAACAAAAGAATGGAAATATTGGAAACTGTCAAGACGCGAAAGCTGCAATACCGCAGCAAAATAATCTAAATATCTGTATACATTACGATTTCAGAAAAACCTAACTATATATTTTTTATATTTCCTATTATGACAAATCAAACATTTTTATCATTCTAAAAATATGGTGTTAAACATAATTAAACTTTTTATTATTAAAAAACGGTCTAAAAATAGATAAGTACGGGAATACGGAATATTTATTTACATCATCTTTTTACACACATCAACACTAAATATTTTCAATGAGATCTGTTAAATATTTTAATTAGCACAACTATCTCTGACGCACACCTCTAGTATTATTTGACTTACAGTTAGCAATGTCTACACAAATAAAAATACAATTAAATAGATAATTTAAATATTATTATAAACAAATTTAAGCTGCACATGGTAAAATGCACTAGAAATAAATAAACCAAGACACGCTGAATGTTGAATGTTACGAGGAGCACCCCGAATCATGATTTGCGATTTATAAATTTTGTAAAACATGATTTGGAATTTTGTATATATGTTACAGTTCAAGTTGATTATCCAGTTGGAGTTGACTCCAATTAGTTGGAGTCAACTCTAACGGCTGGTTTCAGTAAAAGTTGATTATAAATATAAAATGAAGATTTATATTCAACATTTACTAGTAAAAGTAGACTCCAACTAGGAAAAGTATACTCTTCCCAATGCCATTTAGTAAAAGTTGATTCTGATTCACACAAACAGCCGATTCTAGAAATTAAATGTTACTGAATATGTTCAAATTAGTCTAGGCTGTATCGTCGCCCCCGTTAGGTAAATTATTCCAGTTGGATTTTTTTGCGCAAACTTACTCAAAAAGAGGTCCTTATAACGAATCCACAGGGTGTCAGATGGTACTGTGGTAGAAAAACAATTTTTTTAAACAAACTCACAAAAAAATTCAATTACGACAACTTTCTTTACATCATTTGGGTCATTCGGAGCAAAAGAGGTCTTTTGTGATTTTTCTGTAAAATTTATTGTTCTCGAGTTATACGCGATTTAAAATTTGCAAAATACGAAAATGACCATTTTCAAGGCTTAATAACTCAGTTAAAAATTATTATTATTATGAAAGTCCGAAAGTCACCAAATAAAATTTTAACGACTCCCCTACAAGATACTGAAGAAATTTTTGTTATTATTTTATTACTAAGCGGTTACATATTTTTAATTATTAATAATGAGCGGTAGGAGCGTATTGACGCAGCTATAAATGTGAGTGCGAGTGAGATGCATCATTGCACCATTTTGACATTTAAAAATTCAAACTTCTGTCAAACCACAAAAGTGTCAAAACTTTTTTGGAATTTATTGCTCACATGTCATTACCATGACAAGGCGAAAGTTCTTCATCTTGTGGTGCTTTCTCCTTTAGTGGAGGTTAGCGACTACACTGGCACATCTGTCTCTGTCCAATGCGGCTCTAAACAAAAATGTTGAATCAAGGCCGGTCCAGTCTCTGATATTTCTAATCCATGAAATCTGGCGCCTACCGGGACCCCGTTTTCCTTCAATCTTACCCTGGATGATCAGTTGCGTGAGGCGGTACTTTTCGTTTCTCATTATGTGTCCCAGGTAGCTAACTTTTCTGACTTTAATGATTTTTAGCAGTTCCCTGTCTGTACCTATTCTCCTCAGAACATATTCGTTGGTGGTGTGGGTTGTCCAAGGTATTTTCAAGTCTCTCCTATAAAGCCAGAGTTCAAAGGCGTCCAACTTGTTCATCAGTGTTGTGTTATGTCCAGGCCTCCGTTCCATACAAAAGTATTGACCACACATAGCAATGCAGAAAACGACATCTAAGGCTGATATTAATGCTACTGTTACAAAATAAGCTTTTCATTTTGATAAACCCCTGTCGGGCTACCTCTATTCTCGCTCTTGACTTCTTGTTTATAATGAAGTTGATTGTTGAACCAGCAACCAAAATATTTGTACTGGCTTACGTATTCAAGCTGTTGGTGTTTCACATATTTATTGGAAGAGGTAAATTTTTGTTCCTTGATATTCTTATAACTTTGGTTTTCGCAGTATTGATCTTCATCCCCATTTTTTCACAACTCTCAGTAACCCTATCCAACAGTATCTGCAGACTATGGTCCGAATCAGTCATTAATACTGTGTCATCTGCATAGCGGATGTTATTTACTCTCTGACCGTTTATCCTGATTCCTTCTGAAGGGTGCGATAAAGAGTTCGCAAATATTACCTCAGAGTAGACGTTAAAAGTATGGGTGATAGCATACAACCCTGTCTAACACCTCGTTGTATTTCAATTGGCCTTGACGTATTACCATTGGTCTTTATGATTGCTGTCTGATTCCAATAAATAGCCTCTATAATTTTAGAATCTCTTTTGTCGACTCCGATGTCGTTTAATGTTTCTATCAAGGTCTTGTGCTTCGCCCTATCGAACGCTTTCTTAAAATCTATGAAACAGATAAAAAGATCTGCTTGCTGATCTTTGTATCTTTGTGACAGAGTTTGAAGACAGAATATTGCTTCTCGTGTCCCCATACCTTTCCTGAAGCCAAATTGTTTTTGACCGGTGACCTCATCACATTTTTTATAATATATTCTGTTCTGTATGATATGCAAGAAAAGCTTCAGAATGTTATTTAATATACTTATAAGGCGAAAGTCCTGGCATAATTTGGCTTTCTTCTTTTTAGGCAGTGGTATGAAGACTGATCCAAGCCATATTTTAGGGATAGTCCCTGTATTGTAAACATTATTAAATAGTCCAAGAAGAAGGTCTAAGTTTTCCCCGTTGATTAACTTCAATAGCTCAGCTGGTATTTCATCTATTCCTACAGATTTGTTGTTTTTTAGTTGACGTAGAGCATATTCTAGTTCGAACTTCAGTATTGGAAGACCTTCGTCGTTTTCGGTATTTAATGTAGGAGGTTCTCTGATGTCATAGAAGAGTTCCTTTATATAGTCTTCCCATATGTTTATTTGTTCTTCAGGGCTTGAAATCAGTTTGCCTTCTGCGTTGATTAGATTATTTGGTCCTTGTGAGTATGTCGTGCCTGTGAATTCCTTGAGTTTCTTATACAGATGGAAGTAATCATGTTTTTATATAAGTTTTCGATTTCTTCATATTGTTCTGTCATCCATTTTTGTTTTGCAATTTTTATTTTTTTTAATGGTTCTATTTAATGCTTTGTACATTGCTTTGTGCTGTTTGCATTTTCTTCTTTCATCCATTAAATCCAATATTTCCTCTGTCATCCATCTTTGCTTCCGTGGTCGCTGTTTTGTGAGCATTTCAGTTGCCGTTGCAAGGGCGTGTCTGATTTCCTCCCGAAGGCGAAAGTTAAGGATGTTTAATTTTATGAAAGTGTGCTAAAAGATAGTGCGAAAAAGTAAAACTCATTTAAAATACATTGTTACTTCAGACACACTTTAAACTCTTCATGTACTGCTATCTATATTTACAATTTTCACACAATAAAACCTTTACATCAGCGGTTCTCAATATTTTTGAGTCATGTACCATCTAAAGTTTCTTTTATTATATTTCTATATTTTTAGATTGTATAATCAAGGCTTACTATGTACTACTATTTTAAGTTTTTGTGTGTTTTGTGTACCTACCACCGCAAATAATGATATGTACCACCAGTGGTACATGTACCACAGATTGAGAACCGCTGCTTTACATAATATGAGATACAGTAGATAAAAATTATTTTTGTGAACTTGGTTAACAAAAATTGGTTAAACAATTTTTCGACCGCGGTACCGCGTGACACCCTGTGTATTTGTTATAAGGATTGTTATACGGATGTAGTTCTTTGGGTAAGTTTGTGCAAAAAATCGAATCAGAATAATTTACCTAACGGGGGCGACGTTACAGATTATACTAATAAGTAGTTGAAACGGTCAAAACAAAGAAACACACACTCATCAAAAATGCACTTGAGATTCTCGTATAATCAACATTTACTGAATCGATCCAGGAAGAGTCAACTCCAACTAGTAAAAGTTGGTTTAAATTTTTAAAATCAACTTTTACTGCTCGTTTTAGTTGGAGTTGACTCCAACTAGTTGGAGTCAACTCTAACTGAGAATCAACTTGAACTGTAACATATACATTGTAAATCATGATTTGGGAGTGCTTCTCGTAATATTCAAATGTCGTTTGTTTAGTTCAAGTGCATCTTTATTGTGATTTTAGTATAAGGTCTTCTGTCTTCTTTAACACCATCAATCCATCTTTTACGCCGTCGTCCTCTACTTCTTCTGCCTCTGAGTTTTTAAGGGTTAATATCTTCTTGTACTCATTATCTGACATCTTAAAAATGTGTTCAGCCCATCTTAGCCTTTGCATCTTAATAAATTTTACAATATCTGGATCTATGTATAGCTGGTATAACTTAAAGTTATATCTTCAACACCATAGAATTTTTTCATTTACGGTGCCACAAACCTTTCTAATGTTTTCATCGAATTCTCTCCAGGATCTTTCCTTAGCGGATAGAATTATCTTAATATAGATTTTAAGTTTAGCCTTATCTGCTTTCCAATCACCTGATTTCATCGCCCTGTTAAAGAGCGGTTTTTTTTAGATCTGACAGCTCCTTATTCCACCAAGTTGCTTTCCAATCGCCTGATTTCATCACCCTATTAAAGAGCCGTTTTTGTCTTATAAGATCAGACAGCTCCTTATTCCACCAAGTTGCTTTCTAATCGCTTCATCATCACATTGTTTGATTTGCTTGTCTAGAAAATGCTTAGAAGAAATGCGTTCAATGTGCTTCCCCGTTTAGGATTTTGTCCTCTTCAGGGTTTGAGGTGAATGTTTAGTGTTGGCAGCAAAAGCAAACAGTCCGAAAAACACACTGGGGCAAGCGCCGTGTCCTGGTGTTCTTGGATCCTGGGTTATGCCGGACGGTGGTGTCCAGAAGGCTAAGAAGTCAACAGAGAAGAAAGTTTGATGGATTGTTGTTGGTTCCATAGACATTTATGTGTACTGTCCGTGCTTTGCTCTCGACCAGTCTCCCTAGAAACCATTGTACAACGACAGGCGAACCTGCGTCCCTCGTCGGCGGTCAGGAGGTGGCATTGAGCGGAGCGTGGACAGTGTGCGTTCGAGTGGAGAAAATAGTTGCGGCTATTTTCTTGGGACGAACAGGTATAATTGTGCAATGAAGTTGGGAAACCGCAAAAAACCAACTTCTCCCTGTTCGGGGTAGGGAAGAGGAAATGTTAGAGGTGGGTACGGTAGGCTAACGGGGTAGCCTCAAGGATGTTTTCGTACTCCACCGGGAGTACGTCAATGCATGTTTGCATTAGAGCGGACGGTACATGAATCTTTTTGCGTTTGGGCTTTCGGTGGAGTACGTGGCCGGAAGATGAACAGGAACATTTGAGAGATTCTTGTGTGTCGGAAGGGGGGCCGTTGATTACTTTGATTGTGAAGTTCCTGTTCAGAGAGTTTATTCTCTCGGTGATTTTGGGGGTGTTCGAGATGTTATGGATTTCGTTTGAGGGATATCGCCAGTGCTCATAGTTACATCTACGCAAGACTCTACGCTCTGTCCTCAGCAACCTCTCTTGTTTTTGTCTTGAGCAAAGAGAGTAGATACATGATTTGTACTCCATGACGGGTCGAATAAAGGTCTTGTAAGTGTGAATGAGAGTCTTCTTGTATGTCTTGCCAATTTTTCCCGAGAGAGCGTTGAGAAGTCTGGCCCTGTTCCTTACCCTATCTAAAGTTGCCTTTAGATCTGCGTCCCAGTTGAGAGTCCTGGTAAACAGTACTCCCAAATAGTTCACAGTCGGGCTAACAACAAGCCTTTCTCCCAACAGACTCAGAGGATATTGGTCGTCTTCATTGCAAATGATTCTATTTGACACAGAAGGGGCGCGAAACACAATTGTTGTTGTTTTGTTCGCGTTCAGCGTGACTCTCCACTTACAACACCATTCGCCGACGCCGTCCAACAGAGCCTGGGCTCTTCTGAAGAGGAGTCTTGGGTTGTATCGAGAGGTAGTTGAGAGCAGAGTCGTGTCGTCTGCATAGAGAAACAGCCGAGTACCTGGGATATTTTGGTTAGTGATGTCGCTGTTGTAGATGATGTACAACAGCGGCGCTAGGACTGAACCCTGGGGAACTCCAGCTTGTGGAGTGAAGGGGGTGGACTTTTGATCGCCTATTTTAACTCTGACAGTACGGTTGTGGAGGTAGGAGTGTACAATTTTGGTAAATTGCAATAGTAGCCCGATGTCCAGAAGTTTCCGAACAAGCCCGTCGTGCCAGACCTGGTCGAAAGCCTTCTGCACATCCAGAAATGTGGCTATGGCGAATGAACCGTCGTTGATGGTTTGAGTAACTTTGGTAGTGAAATCTATTAATGCATGTTTAGTAGATTTACCTGACTGGAATCCATATTGGAATTTTGGTATGATATTGTGGTTTTCGAGAAAGTTATTGAGCCTCTCTTTTAGGATTAGCTCAAGAACTTTACCCAGAGTATTGATTAATGAAATTGGTCTATAGGATTCCACGTCGGTTGGGGGTTTGCCTTTTTTCAAAAGCATGATGGTGTTGGCCACTTTCCAAGGAGTAGGAAAGTGGCTGTTTTTGAGACATGCATTGAATATTTTAGTTAGAAGAGGAATGATACTCTCTGGAAGTTTTTTGAGGCACCTTCGGTTGATGCCATCAGGTCCGGGAGCGCTGTTTTTGCCGATTTGGCAAAAGCTCTCCGTTTCCCTGTCTGTGAGGGGGTCCATGATAGGATCATAGACTGGAATGTAGTGGTTGAGAGTAACATTTACTATGTATTCTGTGTTGAATTTAAATATGCGATCAAAGTTCGGGTTATCTGGCGTTTGAAAATTGTTTTGAAGCGAATTTCTGAATGCTTCGGCTTTCCCTTCTGGGGAATTGACTATGTGATTGTTGACCAACAGATGGGATGGTTGAGATAGTTTTTGTTTTGTTAGGACTTTGAATTTTTGCCAGAATTTTCCTCCGTCTCTGTAGTCCAGTTTTGAGGTAGCATCTTCCCATCGGCGAGCCGTTAGGACAGATATCTCCCTCTTTATCCTGGCACAGATCCGGTTGTACTCTGTTTTGATTAGTGGGTTTCTGTTGGCCTTGTATTGACGTAGAAGACGTCGTTTTTGTTGGATTTTGGCAATGATGTATTGTGGAAGTGCCGGTGATGTATAGGTTAGTTGTTTGAGTGGAATTGCGTGCGTGATCGCCTCAGTGATGAGGTTCTCGATATCGGTTGCACTGGTGTCGATACTATCATTAGTATCGAGTTCGCCTAACATAGGGAGATTTTGTGTGATGAAGTTTTGGAATTCAGTCCAGTTAGCGTGACGATAGTCTCTTATAGATCTTGGAGGGTTTGGTTGTTTTGGAATGAGTATGTCGGTGTCGACAAGAAGAGGTACGTGGTCTGACGTTATTGAATCGCCTATGTGGCATCTATCCCCGAACCGATCCAGAATGTTACTAGTAACTAGGATGTGGTCGACAATAGAGGCCCCATTGGCGTTCAAAAACGTGAATTCAGTGTTGGTGATTCTTGAAATGGGAAGGTCTAGTAGATAATCCGTGAGGCGGATGCCTTCTGGGTTTTGACGGTGATCACCAAACTGTGTGTGTCTACAATTTAGATCGCCCATCAACACAGCCTTGCCGAGCCTCGAAAAGTACTCTAGCAAATGCCTGTTGAGTGGTTGATCCGGGTGTTTGTAGTAAGAGACTGTCGTGAGGGTTTCGTTATTGGGGATATGCACGTCAATTGCCAGGAAGTCCACATCAGGGGGACGAAAATTTTGTGGGAATGTGTGTGTGTTGTGCGGTATTCCGTGTTTCACGAGAATACCATTCCCACGTGAAACCTGACAGCGGCTTCGATGGATGATCGAATATCCTGCGAAGTGTGGATCGTTTTTCGACAGAGTATCTGTGAGTGCGAGGATCTGGATGTTATGCTTCGACAGGATATTCTTGATGAGGGGTCTCTTTTTGGAGAGACCCTGACAGTTGACTGTGCCTAGGGTGAAATCCATAAAGGGAGGGTGTTTAGTGGTTGGAGCGGAATGTCACCGTGACATTGCTCCCGTACCCGTGGACCACTGTCGAGTGGTCGTAGACTTGGCTAATCAGATTAGCCGTGATTGCAGCGATATGTTCACGAAGTTCGGGCAACAAGTTAAGCAACAGAGCAGTCTGAATAGACAAGATGTTCTTTGTTTCTGTAGGGAGTTCGAAAGGGGGGAATGATCTTTCGATCGTAAGTGGCTGTATTTCATGTTGGGCGGAGGGGATGGTGTGTCTTTGTGGACACTTGTTGGAGTATGGGGGGTGGTCACCGCCGCAATTCGGGCATTTGGGTTCCTGCTGTTTGGTGCAGGCGCTGGATTTGTGGTTGCCGCCGCAGTGGGGGCAGACGAATGCTTTTTGAGGGCATTCGTCGATGGAGTGTCCGTTAATGCAGCATTTGCTGCAATATTTTGGGGTGGGGATTGTAGGGTCGGAGCCATGAGGAAGTTCGGCATTATAGACTTCACCATCTAGAGTTATGCCTCGGCTCAATGCTGACGTGAATTTCTCCAAGGATTTGGTCACCACCTTGATCACTTTGGAGTCCTTGCCTGTTTTGTAAGCTTTGACTCTCCACAGTCTTTCGACCGGGAATTGCTGTTCTGTGAGCAAGTCGGTGACCTCCTGCTCGGAGTAATCCACGTCGATTCCAGTAATGCAGAGGAGGTAGGTGGGCTCTTTTGTGGAAGTGTTAGCATTTCTGCTACGGTTGTGATCCGTAACCATGGTTTGGCCAGTTGCTGTGTGGATAGCTTTTTCTATATCCCCTGCATTTATCGGATTGAAAAGTCGAAGATGTGCGATTCCATGTGAGAGTACTTTGCAAGAATGAATTTTGTTGGACAAGAGAGTGGTGGCATTTATTTGCCGAAAGAAGGTGCGTTTGTTACAAAGATCTTTTGGGAGATCCTTGATTAGATATTCGGACAGTGTAGGATCGTTTATGGCGTTAATGACGTTTTGGTTTCTGGCTTGGGTTTTGGGGCGTGGATTGGCTGCGGCATTGGCGTAAGACATTTGTCTTAGTTGTCTTCTTTGGAAGACGAAATCGTTGGGTTCAGGATTGTTTGAAGTGCTGATGGATGCTTGTTGTTGAGAAGAGGGTTGTTGTTGCGAATGTTGGGGTGCTTGTTTTGACGGTTGGGTTGGGATTTTTGGTATAGCACCATGTATATTCCGAGCGCTCTGACGCTGAGGACCAGCCTGTGCTGGTGTTCTTAGAGGCGGAAAATCGTTTGCATATCGCTGCAGAAGGGGGTTGGAGGCGTCGTCCCGCTCGATGCGGAGGTAGGCCTCGCAATACTTATCGCGGACGATTTGCATCTCCGCGCTAAGCGTCTCGAGGTCCAGCTCCGCCGTGAGACGGTTGTAGCCTCTGGATGGGGGTACAGTGCCTTCCTGTTGCAAGGAAGAAAACTGGTTGGCTGTAGTGGTGGCTGTAGTGGTGGTGGTGGTGGTGGCAACGCTTGTCGAGGTCGTCGTCCGAGGACGAAGCGACCGGGTGGAGCTGACGGACCTTACAGATGAAGGCATGACAAATGGGGGAAGATGCAAGTCTAGCGATCGGAGGGCACCTCAGCCTCAAGGTGTTCTGGGGGGTAAACCCCAGGGATAAAGGTGGCTTGTCCACCCCTCCGTGCTTTTCCGGCGTTAGACAGTGACTATAACTACCTGATGGGTGCAGTTTACCCTGCTGCTGGTGGGTCCCTCGTTGAAAGCCTTTTTCGCAGTTAGTTTGGCAATCGCTTGATTTCATGGCCCTATTATGGTGCTGTACCCGGTAGTCAAATTCCTTCCTGATGAAAAGACAGTGCCAAGTCCGGGAAAACTCCCGACGCACGAGAAGATTTATTTTATGAACTTTAATTTTGTTTACTCTTTTATAATCTTACATAGTGCGCTATACTAAAATCACAATAAAGATGCACTAGAAAACGAAGACACGTTGAATGTTACACGGAGCACTCCCAAATCATGATTTATAATGTATGTATTTGCATTGTAAATCCCAAATCATGATTTACATAGTTTATACACTCACCGGCACAAAATTCCGCTACCAAAAATTTTTGATTAAGTTTGACAATTTATAACTTTATTATTTTTGCTCCGATTTTCAAGATTCTTGCACCAGTTTGTAGGTACATGAATTGATATCGTGTGATATTATTCCGGTAACACAAAAATTTTGGTTGCACGGCATTATACAGGGGTGAATGGAAGCGTTGTATTTTCTCCTAACTTAAAAAAATTCTGTGGAGAAATAGTCTGGGCTGATTATCGGAGAATAGGCCATTTTTGGGAAAAGTTATTTACCAGCAATTTTATTTCTGGAATCGAATCTTATTATTGTATGTATTAATAATATAGGTATGCAAAGTCCGCAGATAGTGTGCTACTTTTTTATTAACAAAATGGCGCCCGAAAATCGTGTTTTTTTTCAATTTTTTCTCAATAACTCCAAAGATTTTAACTTTACACCAAAAACATTCAAATAAAAATTCACCGCAATGAAATTCTGCATAGAGACGTGTTTTTTTCGATTTACTTTGACGAAAACCTTCTCAGGAAAAAGCGGGTTTTTCCAACAAAATCTTTAATTTTCAACTAAACTTTTAGATAAGTAATTGTTAATCAATAATTAAATAACTTGGTAATGTAAAAGCCCTTTTCGTATAGATTATAATTACAGAAGCCGATGGAAGTTGAATGAACAGTTTAGCAACAATTGAATTGTTAATTAAAAATTTACGGTCGCTATAATTACGTTAATAATTATGATGCATAAGAATAACTATGATTTTTTCATAAAAAGACATCATACCTATCTAATGTACCTTACAGAATTGAAATTGGACTGTTTAAGCGGCCTCAGGAATATTTTAAAATTATAAACAATTTTTTGGCTTATAAACAAATCTCGGGAAATATTAAACTAAATTAAATTGTGAAAACGGTATTCGAAAAACAGCGGCAGGACGCTTCTTTTAAAAGAAAAAACGTTTAATTATGATAAACAGTTCCTGAGATACAACCGGTGAAAGTTGACCGGAATTTACGGCAAAGATATAAATAATAGGATCATAATTTTTAAACCATCACCTTTTTATTTTTGTCCTCTTTCTCCACACCAATTTTCATATCCTTAAAGTACTTATAACATATATTATTATAATAAAAACTATCGATAATACGTGTGAAAATTGCCAAAAATAGCAAGATTCCAATCAAAAATTAGGTTGGAGAAAATGTAACCCTCTAAGTTCAAAATCGGTATACGTTAAAAAAATGCATTTTCTCGGCTTTCCATGGAGCAATTTCCTTCATTCTTTTTTTGTTCCCAAGTAACTCGAGTAGAGCCATCGAACTACCGCATTATTAAATGTCAAACTTGCTTTTGTTTTGTTATAATAAATTTATTTATTTATTATAACACAAAATTTTAATTTGTTTAAATAAAAATTGTTTAAATAATGATACAGCTTTCAAATGAGAATAGTTATGTTTTTAACTTTAAAAAGTACACCTGTAGTAAGTTTATCTAAAAAAAAAGCCTACAACTGGAAAGAATATGTAGTTTTCTGTTCTTATAAATAAATTAATCTATTATAACAAAACAAAAGCAAGTTTGACATTTAATAATGCATTAGTTCGATGGCTCTACTCGAGTTATTAGGGAATAAAAAAAGAATGAAGGAAATTGCTCCATGGGAAGCCGAGAAAATGCATTTTTTAACGTATACCGATTTTGAACTTTGAGGGTTACATTTTCTACAATCTAATTTTTGATTGGAATTTTGCTATTTTTGGCAATTTTCACGCGTATTATCGATAGTTTTTATTATAATAATATATGTTATGAGCATTTTAAAGATATGAAAATTGGTGGGGAGAAAGAGGACAAAAATAAAAAGGTGATGGTTTAAAAATTATGATCCTATTGTTTATATCTTTGCCGTAAATTCCGGTCAACTTTTACCGGTTGTTTCTCTGGAACCACTCATCATAATTAAACGTTTTTTCTTTTAAAAGAAGCGTCCTGTCACTCTTTTTCGAATACCGTTTTCATAATTTAATTTAGTTTAATAGTTCCCGAGATATTCTATTTGTTTATAATCCAAAAAATTGTTTATAATTTTAAAATATTCCTGAGGCCACTTGAATACTCCAATTTCAATTATGTAAAGTACATTAGATAGGTATAGTGTCGTTTTATGAAAAAATCATAGTTATTCTTATGCATCATAATTATTGTCGTTATTATAGCGACCGTAAATTTTTAATTAACAATTCAATTTTCCTTCTAAACTGTTTATTCAATTTCCATCGGCTTCTGGAATTGTAATCTATACGAAAAGGGCTTTTACATTACCAAGTTATTTAATTATTGATTAACAATTACTTATCTAAAATTTTAGATGAAAATTAAAGATTTTGTTGGAAAAACCCGCTTTTTCCGAGGAAAGTTTTCTTTGAAGTGAATCGGGAAAAACACGTCTCTATGCAGAATTTAATTGCGGTGAATTTTTATTTGGGTGTTTTTGGTGTAGAGTTAAAATCTTTGGAGTTATAGAGCAAAAATTGAAAAAAACACGATTTTCGTGCGCCATTTTGTTTATAAAAAAAGTAGCACACTATCTGCGGACTTTGCATACCTATATTATTAATACATACAATATTAAGATTCGATTCCAGCAATAAAATTGCTGGTAAATAACTTTTCCTTGTATTTTGCTAATTAGCCCAGAGTAAAATGGAAGAGCTGGTTTTTGTTTCATAGTCCTGTCATATTATCCCGAAGGCATCACTAAAATTTTTGTTTTTTGAATTATCCTAATATCTCTTTTCTTGTGAGAGCTGTACCATTTTTTGTAAACAAAAACACTGATAGACTCATAAAATAGAGGTTGGATTGATAAGATTAGAATGGCCCGCATGCAGCCCAGATCTCAATGCTACTGAGAATTTATAGGATGACTTAAAAAATAGCTATTCGCCGTCATCCTAGGCCTCCAGAAAATTTGCTACAGTTATGGCCTTGGTAGAGGAATATCGGGCTATTCCCCAGGAAAGGATATCAAATGTTTATTCGATGCCAAACAGATTGCGAGCAGTCGTTGCTGCAAGAGGTGGACAACCAGCTATTGAATTGTTTTAATTTTTAATTAAACAAACCTTCAAAGCAGTGTTTTTATTTACAGCTCTTACAAGAAAAGAGATATTCGGATAATTCAAAAACCAAAACCTTATTGATACTTCCAGGATAATATAAAAGGAGTATCAATCAAAATCAGCCATCCAATTTTCCCACAGAGTTTTTTAAAGTTAGTATAAAATCTCACAATAAAACACTGAAAAACGTTTGTTTTTCTATACTTCCACAAAATTTATTACAACTATGTTATTACTACAGCTGTTTCGGCAAAGTGCCTTTCTCAAGTGATATATTTTACAATTTGTTTGCCTTTTTAAGTCTTTAACTGAAGAGGTTGAGGAGTGGGGAGCTGTTTGTCTCGAGTTGGTCATTCAGAATTATATCTGTATTTTTCAATTTATTAATTTCCATTGATTCTAAAAGTGATAGCTTAAGGCCTTTATTTTGAATATGTAGAATTTGAAACTCTTCATTGAAAGAATGATTATGATCTAGAAGGTGAAGTGCGTATGTAGAAGTGTCTGTTTTTCTATTGTTGAAAGCCCTTTTGTGTTCTGCTATCCGTTTGTCAAAAGTTCTGCCAGTTTGACCGATGTAAGTTTTCGGACAGTCACCACAAGTTAGTTTGTACACACCACTCTGTAGTTGCTTTCTCTTTCGGCTTTTATTGTTTTTAATATGTTTGCTTAAGTTGTTGTTAGTTCTGAAAGCTGGTGTTATTTCTTTCTTTTTTATGTATCTGGCTATTTTTGTTGTTATTTTGCCAGTATATGTGAGAGAGCAGAAGGTACTGGGTTCTTTCTGTGGTGGTGGATACACTAATTTCAAGGCTTTCTTATGGAGTTTTTGGTTTAAAATGTTGTTAACTGTTTGTTCGTTATAGCCATTGTTTACTGCTATTTGTCTAATGATATTTAGTTCTATCTCGAAGTTATTTTTTGTCATAGGAATTTCTGTCAGTCTATGTATCATGCTATGGTAGGCTGCTAATTTGTGTTGTGTAGGATGGGACGATGAATTGTGTATACACAACACAAATTAGCAGCCTACCCTAGCATGATACATAGACTGACAGAAATTCCTATGACAAAAAATAACTTCGAGATAGAACTAAATATCATTAGACAAATAGCAGTAAACAATGGCTATAACGAACAAACAGTTAACAACATTTTAAACCAAAAACTCCATAAGAAAGCCTTGAAATTAGTGTATCCACCACCATAGAAAGAACCCAGTATCTTCTGCTCTCTCACATATACTGGCAAAATAACAACAAAAATAGCCAGATACATAAAAAAGAAAGGAATAACACCAGCTTTCAGAACTAACAACAACTTAAGCAGACATATTAAAAACAATAAAAGCCGAAAGAGAAAGCAACTACAGAGTGGTGTGTACAAACTAACTTGTGGTGACTGTCCGAAAACTTACATCGGTCAAACTGGCAGAACTTTTGACAAACGGATAGCAGAACACAAAAGGGCTTTCAACAATAGAAAAACAGACACTTCTTCATACGCACTTCACCTTCTAGATCATAATCATTCTTTCAATGAAGAGTTTCAAATTCTACATATTCAAAATAAAGGCCTTAAGCTATCACTTTTAGAATCAATGGAAATTAATAAATTGAAAAATACAGATACCTATAATTCTGAATGACCAACTCGAGACAAACAGCTCCCCACTCCTCAACCTCTTCAGTTAAAGACTTAAAAAGGCAAACACATTGTAAAATATATCACTTGAGAAAGGCACTTTGCCGAAACAGCTGTAGTAATAACATAGTTGTAATAAATTTTGTGGAAGTATAGAAAAACAAACGTTTTTCAGTGTTTTATTGTGAGATAAAATGAACTTCCATCAAGTAACGGTCGAATCCATCAATTAGTATAAAATACAACGCTTCCATTCACCCCCCGCATAACGCCATCTAAGCAAAAAAATTTTTGTTATCGGAATAATAACAAACGACACGAAAACATGTACCTTCAAACTGATGCAAGAATCTTGAAAATCGGAGTACAAATAATAAAGTTATAGATTGTCAAACTTAATCAAAAATTTTGGGTGGTGGGATTTTGTGCCGGTGAGTGTATATTGTAAATTATGATTCGGGAGTGCTCCTCGTAACATTCAACATGTCTTGGTTTGTTTATTTCTAGTGCATCTTTATTGTGATTTTACATAGTAAAGGTTCTTATAATTTCGATTGCTTTCGCTCATTAAACATTTTAAGAATTTTTGACGTATTTATCACATTTTATATGTTTGCTTAATACTATTTCTAGTTATTATAATCAATAGGTTTTCGTTCAAAGAATTCATACAAAAACTTATTCTGTAATTGTATACGTATAAATGTACAATATTCAACAAACTTATACTAGGCTTATTGTCAATAATAACACTTTTTTACATTATGCAGTTTATCACAAAATTGACAAATGGGGGAATCTCATAAGTATGAGCTTATAATTTACACTATTCTAAATCCTACTAAGAAGTTAATTGCCACAATTAAGTAATCCTTATTATCGTTTTTAATCTTAGAATAAATCTTTTATAATAACTTAAAATTACAAGGGATTAGTAATATCTCTTTGTGGCTACAAAATATTTGTATCTGTACTGTATTGATTTTTTTAATTTTGACATTATCGTCTAGTCCAGCGGTTCTCAACCTTTTTGAGTGATGTACCACCTACAGTTATTTTTATTATTTTTGGTAGCACCTATATTTTTAAATTGTATTATCAATACTTACTAAGTACTACTATTTTTATTTTTTCTGTGTTTTGTGTACCACCGCCAATAATGATATGTACCACCAGTGGTACATGTACCACAGATTGAGAACCTCTGGTCTAGTCTAACTGAGTATTAAAGATTGTTTGTTAGTGATTTTGATTAATACTTATAAAATATGAATTCTTAAGTTGGAATTTTGTATTCAAACAGTAGTGGCTGATGCAATAAGATAAGCGAAACATGGAAAAGTACCGAAACAGCACATAATTTTTTATCTAATCGTTGATAAAGTCAAATGAGTACAAGGCATGTACAATTATATACAATATGTTTAGTTTTTGATTAGATATAAGCAATATATTAAGAAAGAGCTAAAATCGGCAACATTGCTTATGAATGATTTGCATTGCCAATGTAGAATGACGAATGACTGAATGAATTGACGCGAATCATTATGTGGGCAGCGGGAAACGGTGTTGCCATTTATAGGCCACATATCTAATTTAAAACTAAACAGTCTGTATGACTGTAGGTGAGGTTAGATGAATTCTAATTAGAAAAAGCCTTGGAAAATATACTTTGACAATTAAACTAAGTAGTTTTCAGAAAACAATTTGAACTAACGAAGATATTAGAAGCAAGTACAGATATCCAAAATAACAAACAAAGAAGTTGCTCAAGCACTTAAAATGATAATGAAAAGTAAAGCACTTAGAGCAGATGATATCACTGGTGTAAAGTGGATAGATAAAACTAGACGAATGAAGAAGAAGTATATATATTAATACATATTTATAAAAAATAAAGTAAACGTTTACAAAACGAGAAAAATTTGATGTAGAGCCATAAAACTAATGAGTCACTCTAAAATTGTTTCCTAGGATATTTAAATAAGCTAAATAGATAAACCCAATTGAAGCTGACAATGGGATAAGGCAGGGGGATTCCCTGAGTACTTCAGTGCTTATCCTCATCATAGATCAAGTAATAAAAAAGTAAGAACTAAAAAATACTAAACGGGAGAAAAGCAACTTAAAATAATGTAGACGATTGTGACACAATTATGGCACCTTACTGTTTTCAGCTTCCGGACTAACAGGCGCCGAAGATATTTACCAATAACCTTTTTTTATACAATGATTTATGCACTATTGGTTGATTGATTTATGAGGGACCCTAATTTAAAGAAAGCTCTCGACCGAGTTGTTTACATATCTTTTTCTAATAATTGTTCTTTTGTTAATGTACTAGAAAATTCGATTTTACGTGCTTTAAGTTATTATGTAAATACTCGTTCATTCTGGATCATTCTTTTGTATTCGAGATGATTAAGCATTGTATAAATAAGAGAGATTTTGAAATTAACAGATTAGTTGTTAATTTGAGTACGTCGCGTCGGTGTACTTGATATGTATCGGGCGCGATATTTTTGAACTTGTAATTATATAAATAAATTATTAGATTTAGTGTAATACATAAATTAGATATCGTATTTTGTAAAATAAGATATAAATTCAGTCTTTCATTTGTTTAGAAGTAAGTTATTAAAAATTAAATAAAGTCAACTAAAATTACACTAAGTGCCTAAAAATATAAATAATAAAATAGTAAAATCAAAAATTTAAATTTTTTTTTTAAATTCTGTATAAATAATTATGTAAATGTTTACATTACTGAATGGAGAATTGAAGAGCATTTCAAATGAGCTACCACACGACCCCTATTCTCATTAAAAAAATCATCGATTACGTCATCACACCCAGACGGATGACGTCACTAGTATACTATATATGCTACAATATCATAACTTAAAAATAAAAACCGACCTGTTTTGGGTTTTTTCCTTAAAGTCGCCGGTTTACGAAATAACGAATTTACTCCTTTCATTTGCACCATACTGTATACACATGCAACGGTGGAAAATAGTGTCGCGCAAGCGTGATTAGAAATTAAAAAACAAAGGAGTTTTGAATACTGTATTGCAAAAAACTCTTCAGGATTTCATCAATCGATGTTTAAAGAATATCTACCTACCTTGGGAACATTCAAATTTTAAGTTTTTCACATAGTTTTTGAAGGTAAAAATGGCCGATTTCGCAATTTTTCAATTTTTAATCGCTTATATGTCAAAAGCTATCAACTTTAGAGAAAAGTCAGTAAAGACCTTTTCTGTTTGGAATGATCCAAAAAACCTAAAAAAACTTTGTTCCATGCAAAAAAAAAATTATTTTAGGAAAAAAACAAAAAAAACGTTTAAAAAATTTTTGACCCACTTTTGGTCCTGGCAACATGCAAATTTGTTAAAAGGGGTCCTTTTTGAGTAAGATTGTGCAAAAAATCCGAATCGGAATATTTTTCCTAGCGGATGCGCAGTGCCTTTCTGGACTATATGTTATTAGTAAATTACCATATAGTTATGAGTGGTATACACTTAATAGGGGAGTGCATATAGATTTTCACTTCGGAAAAAATCAAACAAGATAGAACTTTATATAATTATACTAAGAAATGTTCAATAAACAACATATCAAAAAGTTCTACTCGAGAAGTGGGTGCTTCATTTTTTATTAAACAAATGAACTGCGAAAATAGATATTTTTTAAATAACTCCTAAAATATAAATTTCTGAAAAAAACTGACTTTTCCATTGAAAAATTCAGAAAATTTTACATAAAAAACCTTATATAAAGATTTTTCTAAAATTAAATCTGTAGCTTCTATAATTTTTTATTCATAACGCTAAAGTCACCCTTCTCACAAACATTGGCACACTGTAAACTAGCGTACGGTGAAGTGCACGGTTGAGTTATTTCAATGTAATTCTTTAACTAACCGATCAAACGAAATTTTACAAATTGAACATGAAAGACGAATAATTAAGCTATCTTAGAGTTATAATAAAAAGAAACAAAATGTATAGGCATACGTACGGTGTGGGCTGAAAATGAGACTTACATGAATTTTGTTTAAAAATGATTTAAAAATGTGTAACTTATACAATTTTTCTTATAAAACTCTCAATTTTGCTCAACTTACCTTTCAATCATCTTACTAAACGATATTTCATTAAAAAAAATCTCAAAAATTTAATTTAAATGATACGACGTCTAAAAAAATGTAATTTTTGAAAACTTCATAGTTTTACAGAATTAACACCAATTTAAGACAGTATTACTCAATTTTCAACAGATCTATTACAATTTTATAGGTGATTTTTAAAAGTTTAGGATGTAGTCTCTAAAATTCACTAAATGATTTTACTTTAGAAATGAAATAAACTATTTCTTTTTGAGAAAATTAAGAAAGATAACAAAAATGTAATACAAAAACCGAAAATTACCAGCTAAAAAAATTTTTATACAAAGTGATCAAAACTTTTTTCTGTAAAACATCTAAAATACATTTAAAAATAAGCTTCAACAATAATAAATGTTCAACAAAAATAATTTCTTTTAGCTCTTATACAGTATGTCTGAGTAACTTGGAACCTATTGATAACTGTTTTATTATCAGTCTTACGAAAAAAAGTTATTCTTTATAAAATACTCTGCATCGTATTATCATATATTATAATCTAAGATGCAACCATCAAATATAAAATTTTATTAATTTTATACGAGGTATGTCAAAAAATATGAATTTCACTAAAGAGTAAAGTACTCAACTATTTTTAAGGGGAAAAAAGTCACAATTTTACCAAAAAAAATGATTTTATTAACGTTTCGAAGCCCAAATCGGGTTTCGTTGCTAAAATACAAAATACTACTAAAATACTTAGCAACAACATTTGTGTTTATTTCAGTAGTATTTTGTATTTTGACAACGAAACCCGATTTGGGCTTCGAAACGTTAATAAAATCATTTTTTTGATAAAATTGTGGCTTATTTCCCATTAAAAATAGTTGATTATAAAAATGCCAGAAGGAAGTAGCTTCAGAACAATAGAGTAAAGTACCTTTATATTTCACAATATCAAAAATTGTTATAAAGGAAAGTTGTTTGGAATTAAAAAATATGTTTCAGTGTTCAACTACATCTTTCTAATTAAAATATTGTGAATAATAAAGGCACTTTACTCTTAAGAAAAATTCATATTTTTTACATACCTCGTATAAAACTGAAAAAGTTTGATATCTGATCGTTGTTTCATAGATTTTAGACCAGGTAGAGATTTTATGAAGAATAACTTTTTTTCGTAAAATTGATAATAAAATAGTTACAATAATTGTAATAAAATGATGATGAGTATCCGTAATTTGAGAAAAAATTGATTTTTTTTTTTCGATTAGAATAATGTAATTTTATATTAAAACATAGTTTTTAATTTCAAACAAATTTTCATAATAGCATTTTTGGATATTATGGAATAAAAAGGTACTTTACTCTTTAAAGAAATTCATATTTTTGACATAACTCGTATAAAATTGATAAAATTTGATATCTGGTGCTTGAGTTTTAGATTTTTGATTATCCAGAGTATTTTATGAAGAATATTTTTTTTAAATTGATAATAAAAAGTTTTCCATGTTGATCCTAGCTACGCAAACATACTGTATAAGAGCTTCTGTATAAGAATTTTTAAATTGTAATGCTAAAAAGCAAAAAATAAAAAAAATCAAACTCAACGGATTATTCGAAAAAAACGTTCGTTAAAAAAAATGAAAAAATCTAACACTTTCGTTAAAGAAAAGCGTGGGGCGCGTCTTCATCGAATAAACGGTTTTCGCCCCACGCTTTTCTTTAACAATGTGTTAGATTTTTTCATTTTTTTAACGGACGTTTTTACTTTATCGTACTACATACGAAGTATGAGTATAATAGATAAAGTTATAGGATCGTGCAAAAAAATTTTTTTCAGATTTCATTTTTTTTTGACGTTTTGAGTCCCCCTGAGTCTAAAAAGCAAATAAAAAACATGTCGGAAGTATATACGTACGTACGTACGTGTACGTACGTACGTACGTATGTCGCCACCGCCCAGCAAAAATTACTGGACCGATTTCTATCAAATTCGGTATGAGTAAGTTTAAGAGAATTTTGTCGAGAAACTAAGCTTTTGAAAAAAATCTCTCAAAGGGGGGCCGAAATAGGGGGGTTATTTGCGGCCCATTTTTGCAAATTTTTACCGAAACGAATGAAATTTAACTTAAAGTTAGCTCATCGATAGATAAATAGAAATACGGAGTTTGACATTTCCAAATCCAAAATGGCGACCAGCATGGTTGACCGCCCACCCGACACATTTCCCTACCAATCTAAAAACTTGTTTAAGATAAATTTAATTTGAAAAAATACTTATATAGCCTAAAGATGGGGATATAACAAGAATATTATCGTTTCTCAGAAAAAGTTATGGGTTGCCTATATTTAAGGGGTCAAAATTTGACATAACTTTGAACTAGATTTTCTCAAAAATGGCTCCAAGGAATTTGTTTATTTTTTGATTTTTGATATCCTATCGGTAAATTGAATGACATTAGTCAGATTTCTTAACTCCTCATAGGAGGGGAGTTATGAATTTTTTATAAAAAAATATTCGAGTGCCCGTAACTTCCTCTGTAATAGAAACTAAATTTTGAAATTTGGCAGACATATATAGTACTTTATTATCTATTATCACAATAAATTTTACCTACAATATGGCTTCCGGTTGAACCGGAAATGAAAAGAAATCTTAATATTTTAGATACGCTCTGTATATTTTTACACATTTTGAAAGAATGAAATATTACCTTTCCAATGACATAAAACTCGTTGCTGTAACTCAAAAACTCGAAAAGTTACAGAGAATAGAAATTTTGCAAGAATCTTATGTGTGTCCTCTCTCACACGATCATAGCAGAGCATTATTATAGGGCAGTCAATGAGAGTATTTGGCTCCGAATTCCATCCTACTACATCGATGTACTTGATATTTTCACAGTAAGTAGGGAATAGCTCAAGAAACAAAATCTACCCTATATACTATGGAGCTTTTATCTTGGGGCAATTCCCCCCCCCCCTTCAAGGGGGTAGAAAATTTGTTGGTCAAAATAAGCATGGAAGTGGCTAGAGAACCTATTTTTAAGTAAAAATTGATCTATACTTTTTTTTGAGAACTGAATACTTTTTGAGTTATGCGTAGTTGAAAATTGGCCATTTTCATTTAAAAATGACACGTTTTCGGACGGTTTTTTGTGAATACCTTAAAAACTATACATCAAACTAAAAACACTATATAATTTTCTTTTTAGATTATAAATAACAAAGAGATTCGTTCCTTCGTAAATTTTCTATTTACATATAATACAAAAAGAGATATGGTAGGTAAAAAGAGTTTGTTTTTTGGTGCATGTTCAAAGTGCTCATGCTTTTGTAGTGTTTGAAAAGGCCTTTAAAACGAGCACCGTTAAATGTCGGTTACATTCAAACTAAGCGAGATATGGTGCAAAAAATTATATGACTAATGTACTTTAAGGAAAAATGAGAAGTACATACATTTAACCCCTCATCCACCAGAATTTAAATGCATTGTTTTTCTTTTGCAATAGCTCTTAATATAGTGTTATTTGTACTTTCAAAAATTTGGACGGGTTTAAAATGAAAGGTTTTTGAAAAAAAAAAAGGAAAAATTATAGAGCGCATTTTTAAATTTTCTTAAAATTCTTCCTTTTGCTCCATGCAATTCGAAAATAAAATATCCACGAGAAGTGGTGGGAACCGCCCCCATGATAAAAGCGCCATAGTATACAGGGTGTTTCATTAATAATTGTCCATATAGTAACTGGAGAAACCTTAGCACAAAATACGAAGATTTAACCTAAAACACTTAAATAAAATGTGGTTCCTTACTGAGTTACAGGGTGTTTTATCTAAAAATTTAAAAACTATTTTTGCTCAGCATTTAAAAACAATTCGACGTATCCTTTTCATACTTGGCAGGAAGTGTAGGTACTGTACAAACTACTAAATTGTATTAAACAAAAGTGTCTGGCTATTACCAGAGGCGTACAACGGGGGAAAGTGAATGGTGGACCCTTTCCAAATTCTACGCCACTGACGAAATTGCTATTTTAGTTCTATTTTTGGATTATCCGATACTTTCTATGAAAATAATATACTCTTCATTCTTAACGATAAAGTCATTAGTTTTCGAGATTTTTGAAGTTAAAAATGAAACGACACGGTTATTTTGAAGACTGTATTGTGTCGCTTCATTTTTAATTTCAAATATCTCGAAAACTAATCATTTTATCGTTACGAATGAAGAGTATATTATCTACATAAAAAGTATTGCAAAATCAAAAATTACACTAAAGTAGCAATTTCGTCAGTGGCGTAGAATTTGGAAAGGGTCGACCAGCCACTATCCCTTGTCGTACGCCTCTGGCAGTAGCTAGAAACGTTTGTTTATCTTAATTTAGTAGGGTGTAGAGTACCTACACTTTCTGCTAAGTATGATAAGGATACGCCAAATAGATTTAAAGTACTGGGTACAAATAGTTTTTAAATTTTAATCATATGAAGCATATATCATAAATTAATCAAAATAACTGTGCCGTTTCATATTTAACTTCAAATATCTCGAAAACTAATGACTTTATCGTTACCAATGAAGAGTATATTATTTACGTAGAAAGTATTGGAAAATCTAAAATAGTAATTCCTCCAGTGGCGTAGAATTTGAGAAGGGTCAACCATTCACCATCCCTGTCGTACGCCTCTGGTAGTAGCTAGAAACGTTTGTTTATCATAATTTAGTAGGGTGTCTAGTAGTCGCACTCTCTGCCAAGTATGAAAATGATACTTTGAATAGTTTTAAAATGCTAAGCAAAAATAGTTTTTAAATTTTTAGATAAACACCGTGTAACTCAGTAAGGAACCACATTTTATTTAAGTGTTTTAGGTTAAATCTTCGTATTTTGTGTTAAGGTTTCTCCAGTTACTATATGGACAATTATTAATGAAACACCCTGTATAGTATATAGTAGATAGGATAGACTTTGAATTAGGAGATTGGGCTTTGGGCTACTCCCAAAATTTCATTAAAATCCATGCAGTAAAATGCAAATATTGTAAACTATTAATTTCTCAGAAAAATGAACTAATTTGAAATGCAAGTATGACAATATTCTATTGATTTATGCAATAATCTATAGTGTGTCCCCGAAATATGGCATCGAACATTTTCTCAAATGCAGGAATTAATGATGCGTAGAACCATAAAATATTTTCAGGTATACAAGGTGTTTCTAAAATATCAAAATAACGAGTAACTTTGTTATTTTTATAGAATGCCAGTATCTAGTACGATAACGATAATAGATCGGTACGATAAAGTTCTCGGGCGGTCCTTCCGTCCAGCGTTTTTTCGAATAATCCGTCGAGTTTGATTTTTTTAATTTTTTGCTTTTTAGTTGATTTTTTTATATCTTAACTTTTAGTCACTCATAACTAAATAAAAGCGTTTCTTAAAATTTTTTTTCATATTGTTTTATTTTTATTATATTTTGTTTTTTTATGTGAATTATTACAGCTTTCAAAAATGAGCAGGGATCCAGAAAAATGGCTGGAATGGTACAAAGAGCTAGAAGAGGAAGAAGTATTCGGAGTAGCAGATCCGGATAAAGTTGATTAAGATTTTTATTCGAAAAGTGTTTCATATAGAGGGTTCTTTGTAATATTATCAATGCCTTAGTCCAAATCAATAATTTGAACATTTTTTTTATTATTTATTTATTTATTTATTTATTATTTATACATATGACTTGGCCTCTAGTGACTAATCCAGGTCGTTTTTTCCTGATGGGGTTACAGATATTTTTTTTTTATATTTTTACATTTTTTACTCAACTATTATATCTATTTTTACAATAACAATTTGCCATAATCTCTTAATTACGTATAACAAACAAATTTAAATAAACAATTTAAAATATTTTTGGTACTATCAACTCCCTTCTAAGTTATAAAGACAGTCCCTCTATTTTCAGAAGAGAGTTGGTAGTTTTTTTTTTATTTTTTTTTTTATTTTTATGAATTATGTATTGAATTATTATTTTTATTTATTTATTTTATATTGAATTATTATTATTATAATTGTAAATATCTATTTTTGAATTTATATTTTATTTTATTTATTTTAACTTTACTTACTCAACTTCATCAGGGTTGGATTATTGGTTGTCTTCTTCTATTATTATAGATTTCTTGTTGTTTTTTAGATATTATTTGTGTGAGATTGTTTAATATTTTTTATTTTATTTAATATTGTTTAATAATTTGAACACTCGGAAGAAACTTTTGCAGAAACAACTACATCCCAACCAAAGGGTGGCTAAAACAGGAAATGGTCGATGCTATATAACAGAGGTGGCCAACTGTGGCTCGCGAGCCACATGTGGCTCTTTGAAGGATTATTTGTGGCTCTCAGTAAATGTTCCTGAATTACTTTTAATTTTTTTATTTTAAAATGTCTTAAATTACTGACAACAAATATAAAAGACTAAGTGTAACATCAGGACTTGAACAAGGAGACCTTATCACTGTTGCTATTCAATTTGGTAGAATATGTAATAAGTAAAATACCATCCGAGTTCTCAGGGGGATTTGCGAATCGACGATCAAAACGATTGTTGGCCTTTGCTGATGATATAGGTTTAGTCGCTCATTCTTCAAAAGACGTGAGGGAGGTGTTTTTACAAATCGAGGAAGAAACAGGTAGTCTGCACCTTCGAATAAATAAAGAGAAGACGAAATACATACTAGTAACCGAAAATCCAAGACCAAGAGTTAGGCAGAACATAACTATTAATGATCACAACTTCTAAGTAGTAAAAGAGTTAAATATCTAGGGGCAGTAATCACAGATGACAACCACATAATAAAAAGAGGTCTCAGCAAGGATAGGTGCGTGGAAAGGAATAGGTACTAGATCTAAGTTGCTAAAAAGACAATCTAAATTAAGACTGTGCAGCCAATTATTCGCTCAATTGTTACATATGTAAGTGAAACATGGACTCTACATCAGTGGGAAATAAATCTTCTTCGTCAGATGCAAATCCATTAATGGATGTTCGCCATCACATTTTCCGTTAACTCTCTGTTTTTTGCAATATGTATCAGAGATTTTATGTCGTCATTCGCTGTCCATTGCCTTATGTTTCGGAGCCAAGACATTTTCTTGCATCCCATTCCGCTCTTGCCTTCAATTTTACCCTCGATTATAAGTTGAAGGAACTGATATTTTTCGTTTCGCATGATGTGACCCAGATACGCCGTTTTCCTTTTCTTTATGGTTTCGAAAAGTTGGCGTTCTTGGTTGATTCTTTTAAGGACATCTATATTGGTGGCTTTCGCTGTCCATGGTATCTTTAGCATACGACGATAAAGCCACTCTTTCGAAAGCTTCTAATCTGTTTATATCCCTCGTTTTGAGTGTCCAGCCCTCTACGCCATATAGCAGCACCGACCATATTTTTATGCATTTAGTAAACCTTAGTCTCAGTTCGAACTCTGAACAGGTCAGTACCTTCCTGAATTTTACGAAATCTTGTCGAGCTTGCTCAATGCGACATTTTACTTCCCTGTCCGATGCCTAGTCTTCAAAAAGCCACATTCTCAGGTATTTAAAGCTCACTCTTTCAATGTACTTGGTATTCAGTGTTATGGTGAAGTTTTCAAGTGCATCCAAGTTTCTGGAGATGATCATGAATTCGGTCTTTTTGATATTAATCTTTAATCCCATTCGCTTAGTGTATTCTCCGATTATAGTGACAAGTTGTTAAAGATGGACTATGTTGTCACACATTAAATAAATAAGTTGCTGGTATTTGAAAGCAAAGTTCTCAGAATGATATTTGGCCCTCAAAGAGATGAATTGCCAGGAGAGGTACTGAAAACATCGTCAGATATACAGTGCGTCCATAAAGTAACGCATAAATTCGTTATTTCGTAAACCGGCGACTTTAATGAAAAATCCCGAAACAGGTCAATTTTCATTTTTAAAATACGATTTTTTGGAATATATATCATACTAGTGACGTCATCCGCCTGGGCGTGATGACGTAATCGATAATTTTTTTAAATGAGAATAGGGATCATGTGATAGCTCATTTGAAAGGGTATTCAATTCTCTATTCACTAATGTAAACAATAACATAATTATTTATACAGGACGTTTAAAAAAATATTTTTTTAATAAAAATAATTGAGACAGAAAGAAGAATGTATGTAATTTATTTAATTCAAAATGCGGTTTACTACTGTCAGAAAACAGAAAAAAAAATTTTTTTCACAAATAAACATTGATTTTCGCTTAAACGAAATATTCAAACTGGCAAGAGGCAGATGGGTGGCAGCTTTAACATTGAATTTAAGCGAAAAACAATATTTATTTGTCAAATAAACATTTTCTTACTTTTTTCTGACCACATTAAAACGTGTTTTGAATTAGATAAATTACATACATATTTCTTTTTGTCTCAATAATTTTAAAATAAAAAGGAAAAGATTCCTCTCATTGGCTGTATACCATAATAAAAAACTTACTAATGAAGTAAAAATCTCACGTGTAGGTAGATGGTATATAATTTATTAAAAAATTTTTTCTAAAATGATCCAAAATGGATAAAATCACACAAACGTTTTCGGACCAAAAACGTTTGTGTGATTTTATCCATTTTGGATCATTTTAGAAAAAATTTTTTAATAAATTATATACCATCTACTTACACGTGAGGTTTTTACTTCATTAGTAAGTTCAATAATTTTAATTAAAAAAATGTTTTTTTGAACACCTTGTATAAATAATTATATTAATTTTATATTATAGAATAGAGAATTAAATCCCCTTTCAAATGAACTATCAAATGACCCCTATTCTCATTTAAAAAAACATCGATTACGTCATCACGCCCAGATGGATGATGTCACTAGTATGATGTATATGCCAAAAAATCGAAATTAAAAATAAAAATCGACCTGTGTCGGGATTTTTCCTTAAAGTCGTCGGTTTACGAAATAATGAATTTATGCGTTACTTTATGGACGCACTGTATAAAGCTAAGTTAAAATGTGCAGGTAATGTGGTAGATCAAAGAAAGATAGAGTGGTAAAGACGGTGTTTTTTGAGAGATGATAGGATCATCAGAGAAGGATCAAAGTATTCTGAATTAGTAAAGGCTGCTATATAGTAGAATTATTTGCATATTTGAGACAACGATGTGAACCATTTTATTTCACTTTAAAATTCGTGAAATCCAAACAGTGAGAAAAAAATTTAATACCTTTTTTACACTTTCTAGATAATTGTTTAATTGCGGCTCGCGAAAAATTTCAAATTTTTAAAAATGGCTCGGACTATCAAGGAGCTTGGCCACCCCTGCTATATAATGTTCTCGTAAAAGAGACAAAAAGAAGGGATTACTGTTCCATCTGCAATAATTGGAACTGCAAAGACCACCTGAAATAGTCACCGGTCGTCTGCTTAAAATGCGTAACAATATACATAACATGAATGATATAGTTACCATTTTATCCAACTTAAATTTTTGAAATGTATTTATTTGTTTTAACAAAAATGTAAGGTTGTCTAATAAATATTTCATAAAAAAACTTTGTTTAATAGTAAAAGAATAATTGAATATACAGGGTGGTTCATCTTATTCGCCTCGGTCTCTGTACGGAAAACCACTTGATATTTTAAAAAAATTTCTTCACAAAAATATACAGGGCCTTTAATACTACAATCTAAAAATAATGTGAATTATACAGGGTGCTCCAAAAAAGAGTGGTATATCAAAGTTTTATTTTTTCTTATGGAATGCGCTATATCTGATGACATTATTGAATTGACCTTAAAAAATAAGCTATACTTTTAAAAGGGTTCCCTATACCTAAATACAGGGTGTTTTGATTTATTTCGATTTTTGTAAAAATGTTAGGTTTTAGAAAAAAATAAATATCTACGAATTTAAGAAGCAGTAACAAATTCTTCCTTGGATCTTAATAACAGACTATTTAGCGTACTTAAACAGATGCTTATTGCAAGAAAATTTCTTACAGGGTGGTCAAAATATGAGATTGTTCTATTAACAAACTCAAGCTGTAATAACTTACTTATTTTAAATAGAACACCCTGTATCTTACTAGTCTATCGCGTAGAAAATTTTCTTATCTTTCAATTTGTATTAGGGTTTCCTACACCTATCTTTTTACAGGGTGGTCAAAATATTAGATTGTTCTATTAACAAATTCAAGCTGTAATAACTTACTTATTTTAAATGGAACACCCTGTATCTTAGTAATCTATCGCGTATAAAATTTACTTAGCTTTCAATTCTTATTAGGGTTTCTTATACCTATCTCCCTTCATTAGTTAAATATTTAAAGATTTCCTAATGTGTAAGCTTTAACAATTAGAATTAAGTACCTATGTCGTGGTTATGTACAACACATCACCAACACCGGCAATATACTTAAATATCTTAGTCAAGATAGTTTCATTAATAAAATTCACATTTTTATCATTAAATCACACAGAGTGTTCTTATTTAAAATGACATACTCGATATTCTATTCTTTATAATGGAAGATATTTAAAATCTCTTCAATTCCATGTAAACATTCTCAATACACATGTTATTCTGTAAATATAAATTCCCATGTTATTCTGTAAATTCCCATTTTTACATATTTTTGTACAATAGGCTCGTTTTCGTCAAAGTAGCCATTGCATTTAATTGTTTGTAATTGCGATTTAAAGATTCAAACAAAAATTGGCGTTCTTAAATTTACTTAATAACCGTTGGGTTAAGATATGGAAATTACTTATACGGAATGAAATATAATTTAAATATCTTCCAGAATACGGCATCTAATATAGGGTATGCAGTTTAAAATAAACATATTATTCAATTTCACATGTAGGCCAAAATCAACTAAAATAATACAACACTCTGTGTGATTACATGATAACAATGAAAATTTTATTAATGACAGTATCTTGTCTAAGTATATTGCCGGTGTTGGTGATGTGTTGTACATAAACACGACATAGGTACTTATGTAATTCTAATTTTTAAAGCTTACAAATTAGGAAATCTTTAAATATTTAAAAAATGAAGGGAGATAGGTATAGGAAACCCTAGTAAGAATTGAAAGATAAGTAAATTTTCTACTCGATAGACAAGTAAGATACAGGGTGTTCCATTTAAAATAAGTAAGTTATTACAGCTTGAATTTGTTAATATAACAATCTAATATTTTGACCACCCTGTAAAAAGATAGGTATAGAAAACCCTAATACAAATTGAAAGCTAAGTAAATTTTCTACGCTATAGACTATTAAGATACAGGGTGTTCCATTTAAAATAAGTAAGTTATTACAGCTTGAATTTGTTAATAGAACAATCTCATATTTTGACCACCCTGTAGGAAATTTTGTTGCAATAAGCATCTGTTTAAGTATACTAAATAGTCTATTATTAAGATCCAAGAAAGAATTTGTTACTGGTTCTTAGATTCGTAGATATTTATTTTTTTCTAAAACCTTACATTTTTATAAAAATCGAAATAAATCAAAACACCCAGTATTTAGGTATAGGGAACCCTTATGAAAGTATAGCTTATTTTTTAAGGTCAATTCAATAATGTCATCAGATATAGGGCATTCCATAAGAAAGAATAAAACTTTGATATACCACTCATTTTTGGAACACCCTGTATAATTTACATTATTTTTAGGTTGTAGTATTAAAGGCCCTGTATATTTCTGTGAAGAAATTTTTTAAAATATCAAATGGTTTTCCGTACAGAGACCGAGGCGAATAAGATGAACCACCCTGTATATTTTAGACCTGATTTATCCTGGGACACACGTGTATTTCACGCGATCACTCATGTAATATTTGGCTACGTCTACGTGAGTACCTACTCTAGGGTTAAAGGAGCTACTGCTTTTTAAGATTAAATGTCTATATATCAAAATACCTAAGTAAACATATAAATGCTTTTAATTCACAAAAATTCTTAAATTTCTTAAAGCTCATAGAAATAAATCTTGTACCTACATCCGTCTCAGATTTATTGGTATAAGGATTCTTTTATAATCTTTTACAACGTTTATTCAACGTGTAGTGAATAATTGACGCTTTTTCTAAGTCAAGATAAATATAATGAAATATATAAACGTGCAAAAAAGTTAGAAGATATCATTGTAACTACATCAAGTCTAACATTATACACAAGGTTCTTAAAATGGTTAATGCACCGAATCGTGTATTCTTGTACATAGCTGCTTCTGCAGGTAAATACACCTAGATTTTTCAATTAATTATATACTTTCAATACTATTTTATTTTTGTCGTTGCTACTTATGATAGACGCAGTGTTTTTTCACCTTCATCTTCTTACACTTGAATTGTTCGCAAGATAGTTCCTCCGATAGTCCACGTTTCTGCAAACCTTACACAAACCACAATTTTATCTTCTTGTTCTTTCTTGTATGTAGGCTTTAAATGCTGTTTTTTCTTCAATATTAGCCTCCTAAATAGTTTAAATTATCGCACTATCTTTTTCTTGGTCTGCCAATACTCCTTCGTCCAGTTTTGGTGAATTATCTCGTGATATTTGTACTATCCTATCCTCTCCCATTCTACTAATGTGTTTGTTCCACTCCTATTTCCGTTTTGTCACCCATCCATTAATGTCTTCTACATTGCATGATCTTCTTATGGTTTCGCTTCTCTCCCTATCCAACAGACTTCCCTGATATTCGTCGAAGTATTTTCACCTCTGTTGTTTCTAGTAGTCGTCTCGTTTTAGATGTGTCAGGTCATGTCCCGCCGTGTATGTCAATATAGGCCTAATTGCTACTTTATAGATTCTTGCTTTTGTGTCTTGTCTTAGGTGTACTTGCTTTTAAGCTTTGTTGTCGTACTTCTTCTTCAACACTTCGTAGCTAGTTATATCTATTCTCCGATATCTAAACCTTGCTTCCTGATTTATTATTTTCCCATCAATTTCGATTTTACATCGTAGTAGGTATTTAGATATTGTCATATATTTGGTTTTTCTGCAGATATTATCATATTGTATTTATTGGCTGTTGTATTAAAGATGTGTGTTAATCTTTGGAGATCGTCTTCTGTCTCGGCGATTAATGCGGCGTCGTTTGCAAAACATAATATTTGGATTTCTTTGTTCCCCATTCCGTAACTATGACCTGTACGTAGGGGACCAAGGGGTTTGTTGTAACAAGGGTAAGTAGTAACACGGCATTTTCATAGGTTATTTGAACGTTTTTAACTAATTTAGCTGACCTTATTTAGGTCTTATTTTCTTATTGCCCTGCAAATGAGACCGTCTGCCAGCCATCCTCCGATAGTTGCAAATAGTAGTCTTATGCACGTGCTTGATTTGGATAAAGTATTATGATATTTGACACTCATAAAATTTTGGTTATCGCTGTTGTTTTAAAGGGAAATGAAACTTTCGGTGTTCATTTCTTTTCTAAATTTAGTTATACTTTGATGTTGCTTAACAATTTTAAGATTAGGAAGTTATTTTAATAAATAGGTATACAAAAGTGTGCTACGGGGTTTGTTGTAACAAAACGTTGGGGCTTGTTGTAACATGTTACAACTTGCGCTGAATCTTACTAAATTTCTGAAGTGCGCCGAAATATATTTTGGACTAATTCCAATGAAGATGCGAAATCTGGCTTACCAATGTGCCGTGAAACTCAGTGCTAAGCAACTTCCTTCTTCTTGGTATCAAAATTATACAGTTGGTCCAGATTGGGTCCAAAATTTTATGCGTAGAAATTTACAATTATATTTGAACACCGAAAGCCACGTTATTAAGTCGAGCAACATCTTTCAACAGGACCAAAACGTTGGCATTTTCTTCGAAATATACCAAATAATTCGAATATTCCTACTGTTACAACCTGCCCCATTAGGTGTTACAACTAGTGTTGCCCAAATGCAAGACCAAGACGAGACTTAGACAGTCTTGGTCTTGGTCTTGCTCCAATACACCTGGTCTTGGTCTTGGTCTTGGTATTGCGCTCTCGGTCTTGGTCTTGGTCTTGCAGCAAGAGTCTTGCAAGTCTTGCAGTTACACATTAACCTATTGCTATTCTTTAAGCGTTACTTCAGATCTTAGAACAACGTAGGTACAGTGCACAGATTCTAAAGGTGCCGGTGGGTGACGCCGTCTATTCGCAGTATTATAGTCGGTCTATGAGAGAGAAAATATTCAAAATCATGAAGTAACAAATTTTATATTATTTGTTATTTCATTCTTTCGAATACGTTCTTTCTTTACACCGACTATAATAATGCGCGTAGACGCCATCCCCCACCGGCACCTTTAGAATATTATGTAAACTGTAACAGAGTAGGTACATTTTAATCTTGAATTATCATAGCCATGGTAATGACCAACAAAATTAATAAATGTCTAAACTGACATTGGGTAAGGTATGAACTTACGATCTAAGCGATCCGTGCCTATACTCTAATAACTAACAACTATATACCATGGCCCACGGGAGACAGTCTGTTTCTTAATAAACGTTTGCATTTAATAAGCTTACATGTGCTAAAACATGGTTAAAATACAAAAAACCAAATTAATGACAATGACATAAAGTTGACTGTATTTCAAAGAACATTATCTGTCTAGAAAAGGATTGATCGACCCTCACCTTATATGAAATGGAATAAAAGAGTTATACAATTTGCCATTTATTTAAATAAAAAGTAAAATACAATACAAATTAAATTACAGAACAGTGCGCAATTGCTTTGACTTTACTTTATCTTTATATTAATTTTTTTAAACAAGAATTAATACAAAGATTCTTTTATACTCCTTACTATCGAATACCCTAAGTAGGATATTGTTGTGTGTGTGGAATGATGAGTTTAAAGTTCTTTATCAAAGATATACATTATTATCTAAAAGGTAACATAATCTGTTTCGTGATTAACAACGCGACATATTATGTGTCCGTGTCATAAACAATGTCAAAGAAACTTATTGTTCATTATATAGAAATAGACTGTTAATAATTGATAGTTAGCCGCGCTTTTTCAGCAAATGGTTTGTTTAACCGATATCGCACACTCAGCACAAACGATGTTTAGTCTTAATAATTTGGGCCGACAAGATTTATTATACCTATTATATTTTTTTATCAGCTAAAGGTGGGTTCTCATTAGTCAATCTCATTGATCAATATCCTTGATTCTATGCTATAGAAGAAAAATAGATTTATATGAACGTCGATTCAGCGATATTGTTCTATCATATGGTGTTTCAATAAAAGTGAAAAGCCTTCCTACTTTTGATAGATCAATGGAAATGATTCTATCAAATAGAACAGTGCTTGACAATGAGAACTAGCGTTCAGTTGGGTTGACTTGTATTTTTTGGAGTTAAATATTTAGTAAGCACATGAGATGAGGTTAAATTCTTTGTGAAAACGATAGATATATTATTACATATTTCGTGAAAAATGTCTTTAAATGGAGAGACAACCATATCTGCAAGTTTCTAGAATTATATCAGAGAGAGGAGTGCTATGGAATATTAGGAGTGAACAATATAAAAATATAATAAAGCGGGAAAAAAGCTATGAAGCTAATCGTTTTGGAATGGAAATAGAAACCCTGACTCTAAACAATATTAAAAATAAATGAACTGAATAAAATATTAAAAGCAAATAAAAGTGGTACAGGCACAGATGATCTGTATAAACCATAAACCCAAATTGTTTTGGTTCGGCCAAGCCAATTGGCCGAACCAAAACGTTTAAGAGGTGTTTCCGTTGCAAAAGACAGTCAGAGATGTTCTTGTTTTCCTATTTTTAATTACGTTTTTTAAATATTCACACACAATGCGAACCCCAGCATGCACAATTTTCTTCTTTACAGCCATTATTAAAGTTAGCACTTTGTAGACCGAATTCAATATCCTTGAAATATTGTGAATTTGAATTCTATGTTCAGTTGCATAGAATCAGCGCTATTGATCAATGAGGTTGACTAATGAGAACCCGCCTTAAGCTAAGATGACATATATTTTTAAACGATTAGACGGCGGCTATTGGGGCGCCTATTATCAAAATCTGGACAATTAATTTCAGAGCGAAAAAATCGTCTGCTGTTAAAGCATGTTTAAAATGTTTTATTTTTACATTGTAGTTTTATGACCTCTCAGTACGTATCAAATGTGCCAAGTTTTCTTTTAATCCTCGTAAGGCGGTGCTTAGATTCTTACGTAAACAACGGTGCGGGGTGCATTTGCACCCCATCTGTATCTCCATTTTTTTATATGTGAACGTTGGGGAAATTAATTTGAAAGAGAATTAGGACTTATTTATTATAGTACGAAACATAATTTTACAAAAAAAGTACTCATTTCTTCCTAAAAAGAAGTTATTATTGTCGCAAGACAAACACATGAAATTTTTCACAGAATGAGCAACACAAAGTTTTTACACACAATACAGTTATGCCAGGACTTTCGGTCTTTTTTCTCTGACATAAGTAACACCGACCTTGTCCCGTAGCTCTGTTAGCTCCAGGTGGAACATCAGAAACGTCCAATTCAGGATACGAAATTTTCATCATTTGCACCCAAAAGTAATTTTTTCAAAAAAGCACGTAAACGCAAAAAACTTTTAAATGCTGTAATGGGTGGAATACGTTTAGATTTGAATTTAATACGAATAATAAAATGGACAAAAATCAAAAAAATTTATTAAAAATGATAGGTGAGAGAAACGAGGTCTGGGGTGCAGCCGCACCCCGCATCGACTTAGGAGGGTTAATGGATATTTTGATTGGCTATGTATGCTTATGGTATTGTTCGTAATGCGCGTAAGTCCAATTTTCCAAATTTTTGTTACATATTTTTTTGCGTCTCATAGAGCCTCTATACATCTAAGCATATACCCGAACTACTATACTTCCTAAAACGATATTCGGTCCTAACTGCAAGACGCAAGAGTCTCGCAGGGTCAGTCTTGTTCTTGCTCAAATCTTGCACGGTCAGTCTTGGTCTTGGTCTTGCTAAAATTAGGCAGTCTTGGTCTTGCGAAAATGCAAGAACAAGACCAAGACTGCAAGACCAAGACCGATTTTGGGCAACACTAGTTACAACTAGACCCAAGCGCGGGGCAAGTTGTAACAATGCACTTTTTTTGGTAAAATCCTAGTTGATTAAAAAATACCAGTCTTTTTAACTTCTCTTCAGTTTAATTTTATTCAGAAAGAGTTAAACTAGCGTTTAGTGTTTAATTAATGATAATTGGGAAAATCGCTGTCAAGATATATTTAAGTATATGAAAATTGTTACAACTAGCCCCCTGCTCCCCTACTGCTTGTATTATTTGGTCCATTATTATATTAAAGAGCAGTGGGCTTAACGAGTCACCTTGTCTGACTCCGCTTTGTACTGGTATAAACTGTGTTAGTTTTCCATTTATGTCAATTTTTAAATTGTAAATGTCAATTTTTAATGTTTCTGTACGTGCATTTTGTTAATTGAGCCTAATCGATTTTTCCTCCTTCCTGTGGGTAAGTTTCTTGACTAAGGTGTGCGTTGTATCTCCATGTGGCTTTTTTCATGACTAATTTGATCATGTATTATAGTTCAGTTCTTTGATTTTTCCTGTATTTTGCTGATGATCGCTCGTGTTGGGCCGAAACGCGTCCAATATTTTTTAACATTTAACATTTTAATAAAATCATTATGGCATCTTCTTAGAGTTGAGTAGGTACTTTGTTATCTCTAGCTAGACCACATTTGAGAAAAATGGATACTTTCTTTCACGGTACTAATAATAATTTATTCCTAATGTTATGCTTAATGTTTGGTTTTTATTTAAAATATAAATATATAGTGTTTATGCCCTCTTAATTCCTTTATTTTTGCCTTTTTTATGACGTGGCAACGTGGTAGTTTTATACCAATATATCCACATAATATCATCTTACGATAGAGTGAGTCGCCTACAGGCAGTCGGCAAAGCGCATTCGCACAAGAAAAGGTTCGTAAGGGCATACGCGTCAAAACACCACGGCTTGGGCGAAACAATCCCATCTTATCGTGCAAATCTATTCAAAGTGTCGTGTGTGTTTTATCAAAACTTTGGACAGTTCAAGTATAACGGACTTATCTTATATTTTACTGTTTAATGTTAGTGCCTTAAAGATAATAAAGTCAATATCTTTTCACACGTTTTAATCATTTAACCAGCATCTTATCGAAGTTATTTATCGCGTTAACTCAGTTAAATTCATACGGTGTCGATCCGTTTACATATAGATTGTAATAGCAATAGTAGATTAATTTTCTGTTTTTTTTTCAGCCAATATCGCCACATTCATTTGCGGTACTGCCTTGGGATGGACATCACCAGAAATTCCATTACTTAAAAATATAACTACCAGCCCATTAGACCACGAGCTATCAGTTTCTGAAGAGGGATGGATTGGATCCTTTCTGCCACTAGCAGCTGCGATCGGGCCAATTGGAGGAGGCATTCTTGCTAATTTAATTGGAAGGAAGAAGACTATCCTCATGGGGGCGATACCTTTTTTAGCAGCCTTTGCATTAAATATTTTTGCGCAGTCCGTTTTGTTATTCTATTTGTCAAGATTTATATGTGGTTTCGGTGTAGGTATTATATTCACAGCAATGCCTATGTACATAGGAGAAATATCAGATAATGAAACTAGAGGAACTTTGGGTTCCTTCTTGCAACTTTTTGCTGTTCTTGGACTGCTTTTCTCATACGCTTTGGGACCCTTTATCTCTATAAAAATGTTTAATATCATTCTTGTATGTATTCCCTTTATATTTGTGGTTCTTTTCTTCTTTTTCATACCAGAAAGTCCGTATTATCTTATCCAAAGTGGAAAAATTGAAGAAGCGATTACAGCTCTTTCAAAATTTAGAGGAATGGAAAGAAAATTTGCCGAGAAGGAAGCAGAAACAGTAAAGTTACAAGTAGAAAACGACCTAGAAAATAAAGGTGGCTTAAGAACAATTTTAACCTCGGTAGGACTGAGGAAAGCTTTAATTATTGCTTTTAGTTTGCTAGCTGCTCAACAACTATCAGGAATAAACATTGTCCTCTTTTATACACAAAATATTTTTACAGATGCAGGAGTTTCCTTAGCACCTGAAATCTGCACTATTATTGTTGGAATTGTCCAGATAGTGGCGAGCGCTGCTACTCCACTTCTGGTCGATAGATGCGGAAAACGTTTTCTTTTAATGCTTTCTGGTTTAGGAATGGCTCTATCTCACAGCGTCCTTGCTTTCTTTTTCTACATGAAAGATGACTGTCAAAAAGATATTTCCAACTTGGCATGGCTACCCATTGTAGGAGTAATCGTATATATTATAACCTACTGTTTAGGGTTCGGACCTTTACCTTGGGCAGTCCTTGGAGAAATTTTCCCGGGCAACGTTAAATCCGTCGCTTCTTCAGCATCAGCCTCGTTTTGCTGGATATTGGGATTCATTGTTACTAACTATTTCAGCGCTTTGGTCATACTAGTGGGAACTTCCGGAACTTTTGGATTCTTTAGTATATGTTGCGTTACAGCAGCTTTATATGTTTTTAAATGTGTTCCTGAGACCTCAGGAAAAAGCTGTCAAGAGATTCAAATTATTCTTGAGGGTAGTAAGAACGGAGAGTCTTCCTAAATATTTTTGACTACTTGTCGTTATTTGTTATTTTGTAATCTTTTGTAGAGAAAATGTATATTTGTAAATATTTATACAATTTTAAAATAAGTTCTAAAACTATTATAATTTTTATATTATATACCTACCTATTTATATCTTTTATATTTTTATATTTTAATAAAAAATCAAATGAACCTGAATTTATTTTTTTTTACAAAAGAGGAAGTTCTCTTTTTGATTGGAATGCAGAATTCTTGGTAACAATCTATAAAACCGAGCTTTTTATAATTTATAAAGATAAATAGTAGTCATGGGAGAATCTGCAATTTGCATTCATCGCCTGTCCGCTCATTAGATAAAAATGCAACATAATTCTGCTTTCTTAGTACTCAAATATGTGTCAAATAGAATAATGAGGAAAGACAGCTTTATATTAAATTCGATTCGGGGGCCACCATTATCAGTTTACATTACTGTTTCTTCTTTTTAGAGTTATCAGAACTGCCTGTGGTATACCCTGAAGCTAACTAAATCTGCTGTCTACTAAGAAAAATAATAAACAATTCTTTGCTGATGGACGGATTGGTTGATGACGGAACAAAACAGAAAAGAGAAAATTATCTGTTTGGTCGGAATGTAAATGCTTGGTAACCCTCCATAAGCAGAGCTTTTTATAATTTATAAACCAAACAGACCGATAAATAGCGAACATGGAAGAATCCACAATTTGTACTCATCATAATATGTCCGCTTATCTACACCGTGGGCCGAAATAAAGAGGAACAGTTTTTAGTTGAAAATAACGTTTTTGTTTTTTGGGTGATTTAATTTATTTTTGCATGGTTAATAGCCTAACATGTCCTCAACATGACTGCAAATTTGGAAGCAAAAATAACGTACAGGGTCGGACTTATAATAAAATTTATGTAACGGTACGTTTGAGCTCGTTGCAAATGAACACTGTCTTAGCTAAAATTGAACTGATATGTTCTTTTGGTAGATTAACTATCCAGAACACTTCAGTAAAAAGGATTTTTTTTCAAAATTGCAGGATTCGCAAAATATAATTTTTTTTAATAAATTAAGGAAATATGTACTTATAACATTTTAACAAATAACACACTTATGAAAACAGTTTATAATTTTAAAACTTAGACTAAAATATTATTAATGTGGCCACCATTATTGCTTACCACTTCTTAAAGTCGTCTGCATCATAAATTGATAGACCCATTTATTACACCCTGTACAAAGTTGTTCCAAACAAACTACATTCTTTCTTTGAGCTTTTCGATGGTTTCAAATTGTTGTTCGTCATACAAATTTTGTTCGAAAATTTCCCAAATTGAATAGTCAACCGGATTTAATTCTGGGCTGTTAGGTGGCCACATCTCTGGCTCAATATAGTCCGGGCAATTTTCACTCAAGAATATCCCTGTATTGTGGGAACTGTGCGAAGGAGCACCCTCCTGCTGGAAAGTGTAATCGTAACATACTTCTTCAATTTCAGGTAATAGGTGATTCAAGATTTTTTCTTGATATGTTTCTAATTAATATTCTGTCCTCTTTGCTTAAAAGTGGCATTATGAACTGGCCAATTTACTTATTTAACTATAAATTTCAAACAAATTCCATTGCAACCTAAGCAGTCATGGCTTACTAAGTAAAATTGACATATTTGAGCGTTTGAGAAATTCTTAATAAAACAGTTAACAAAAATTACTGCTACTATGAGGCAATGACGATGGAAAAGATGTAATTTAGTGTTAAGAGGGTTTCGTTCTGGTGAACATATTAGAAAAGTACTCGAATAACATTTCCTAATTTAAGTAAAAAATGGTTAATGGTAAAAAATTACAAATTCGGGATTTTTTAAATAGGGAACTTGCATAAAATTTTAAATTCGAAAAAAATGTTATAAATCACAACAGAACATAATTTAGAACCTGTATCAAAGATAAAAAAGTTTTGTTTGTCTTTCGTTTGGCCCCTAAAGACGACTAAAAATTCAACTTATACCAGCCACCCTAAAACGCGTCGTGACGTCACACCGTTGTATGTTTACGTTCTACACCAATTGTACATAAAATTTTAAATTAGACATTATAAACGTCAGTAAAAAATACAGTTATGTGACGTTAAAAGTGTTTTTGATCGTTTGAACTATTCATAGAAAATTTGTACTTTTACAAAATGGTTTTATTTTCAATAGTAAACCTTCTTTTCTTTCCTTCAAAAGCTGTATCAAACTCCAATCTCAACAAACTGGTATATATTATTACAACGACATACGATAAATGTCATTAGAATATAAATATTTTTCCTTTATTACCCGACGACGAGCTGGTCAAATACCCAAGTAGGTGGAGGCCAATAAACTAAAGAAAGAGCAGAAGAATATACCTAAATATAACGCTGTGTCTAGGTACACGCTAACGTGTACGTAAATAAAAAAGTTAGAGTGTCAGAGTGTTGGAATTTGTTTAATCGCGTTGTGTTTACACTTTAATTTTAATATTGATTAGTAAAGAGATTTGTTATTTTTTATTTGTTTAGTGTTTGTTTTTAAATTAACTATGCAATGTGGAAAATTATATAGTTGTTTTAATGAGTTTAACAACATTTTAAAACAGTATGAAAAAGTTAAGAGACTATAAATTAATATATATTTTTTTAGTTATAAATGAAATAGTATTACCGTCCAAAATTAAAATAAAAGGAAGACCTAAAGCTTTCACAATAATAATTAACTTGTTCTGAAGCTATTTCCTTGTGGCATTTTTGTAATCAACTATTCTAAATGGGAACTAAGCCACAATTTAACTAAAAAAATGATTTTATTAACGTTTCGACGTCTAAATCGGACGTAAAATATTATTAAATTAAACAAAAATGTTGTTGCTTAGTAAAATTTTTTTCTAATAATTTATATAATCTGACTAATTTTTGTATTTTGACAATGACATCCGATTTGGACGTCGAAACGTTAATAAAATCATTTTTTTAGTTAAATTGTGGCTTATTTCCCATTTAGAATAGTTTATTATAATAATTAACTTACGTGTAAAAACTATTTTAACAATATTTTGTACGTGTCATGTCAACTAAATACATATATTTATTTTGCTAACCTAAATATACCTATACTTTTATATATACTTTGATTTATTACAGTTAAGTTTGAAACATCTGAATAGTTCTGCTTCCCTTCCCTTAACAACTATTTTTCTATCAAACAAACACTAAACATATTATCAAAATAGCATGTACCAAAATATACAGTCACTGCGCACGCTAAATAATGACTTCACCGGCTTGATGAAGTTTAATTCGCGTGTACCTAACTTTTTTATTTGCGTACACGTTAGCGTGTACCTAGACACAGCGAAATATAACCATAATAATAACTAATGTAAAACTATATGACGTCACGGGTCGTTTAAACTATTTTATACCGCAGAAGACTTTAAATATGTATTTCTAAGTTATTACGAGTTTTTGAAGCGTGAAATTTTGGAAATCTCATTTTTAAACAAAACTGAACATTATTATGTAATTTAAAAAAATGAGCAAGTTCCCTATTATATGGCGAAGGCGTGTTCTGAACATTATTTAAATAAAAAAATGATATTTTGCAAATCCGGTAATGTTGAAAAATTTCCTGTTTACTGAAGTCTTCCGGATAGTTAATATACCAAAAGAGCATATCAGTTTTTATTTGCAACGAGCTCAAATGCACCGTAATATAAATTTTTTTATAAGTCCTACCCTGTAAGTTATTTTTGATTTCAAATTTGCAGTCATGTTAAGGACATGTTAGGCTATTAGCCCTGAAAAAAGAAATTAAATCGCTCAAAAAACAAAAAAGTTATTTTCAACTAAAAAATGTACTCCTTTATTTCGGCCCACAGTGTAGATAAAAATCCAACAGAATTACGCTTCGTTAGCACTCAAATATGAGTCAAATGAAATAAGGAAAGACAGCTTTAGATTTACATACTTCGATTCAGAGACCATCACCATCAGTTGACATATTGTTTCTTCCTTTTAGAGTCATCGTCATCAGAACTGCCTGTGGTGGCCCCTGAAGCGAACTAAATATGGCTGTCTACTAAGAAAAATAATAAACAGCTATTTGCTAACAACGCATTAGCGACATTTACTAAATAAAAGTGAAAACAGACAATTCTCTTTTTGGTCGAAATGCCGATTTCTTGGAAAAATCTAGAACCTGAGCTTTTTACAATTTATAAAGCAAACAGACCGATAAATAGCGAACATGGGAGAATCTACAATTTGCATTCATCACCTGTCCGCTGATCATTACCTGTAGCACATTATTTTTTTTTCTATCTGGGTGCTTATCCACTCGTCCCCCTCCATCTCTTTGGCCACCCACATTCAAGATAGTTGTTAGTTAAGATTATGTATAGGAAGAATATTAGCCTAGTATGGATATGTTAGAAGAGCTGAATGAAGGGGCTGAATTAACAGTATTAAATAAACCGAAGTAGATAACCAAAGTTACTACGACTACAGAGATAGGGAAATCAATGTGTTAGAGAGAGAAGTACCTTTCCAATGAGTAAGAGTGAGATAGATGCTGACGTCACAAGTAATCTTCCATAATGGAATCTACCATAGTTATTTTCCGCTAGATGACACCAATCCGCCATTTTTATTCCATTTCAGTATTTTTAGATGGCGGCATAGCCAAAACGGCACTAAAGCATATCTCCGTTGTTATTGGTCCGATCGTGACATGTGAGGTATCATAGGAAAGGGGAGGAGGTAACGAATACGTTAACACAAAAAAAAAAAAAAACAAAGATGCAGCATAGCCAAAATGGCACTAAAGCATATCTCCGTTGTTATTGGTCCGACGTGTGAGGTATCATCGGAAAGGGGAGGAGGTAACGAATACGTTAACACAAAAAACAAAGATGGCGGCATAGCCAAAACGGCACTAAAGCATATCTCCGGTGTTATTGGTCCGACGTGTGAGGTATTGGAAAAGGTCGGCACCTGCTTTTCTCTATGAAAAAATCAGTGAAAATAACCCCCTAACTACCCTCCTAATTAAAAATTGGTCTTTACCTTTATGTAATTCCTTGTATATTTGTATGCAATATAAACCAACCAGAATATCACTCAGCTCATACGAATGGTATTCCTTTATATATTATTATAATGTTTTAGATTTTTGTAAAAATGCTGCAGATAGTTTAAACCTCTTGCAAATATTGTATGCTTTTTGTTCTATAATGCCAGATGATATGACAAACAATGCTCTTAGGGAGTTCATTTATTTTTATAAAATTAGGGTAATTAATGATTTGAATAAATAAAAAAATACCAATTTAGAGTTTTTTAATTTACCATTAGATGTACAACGTTTTTACGACTACAGAGATAGGGAAATCAATGTGTTAGAGAGAGAAGTACCTTCCCAATGAGTAAGAGTGAGATAGATGCTGACGTCACAAGGAATCTTCCATAATGGAATCTACCATAGTTATTTTCCACTAGATGGCGCCACCAATCCGCCATTTTTATTCCATTTCAGTATTTTTCCATTTCAGTATTTTTATTTAAATTCGCCATTTTTGATCCAATTTTCCTTGACATTACGTCAAAGAAATCTAGCATAGTTTAGCTATTATCCGCTAGATGGCGCCACCACTTCGTTATTTTATTCCAATTCGCCATTTATATTCCATTTCAGTATTTTTATTTAAATTCGCCATTTTTGATCCAATTTTCCTTGACATTACGTCAAAGAAATCTACCATAGTTTAGCTATTAGCCGCTAGATGACGCTATTTTTAAATTAAAATAGTAAATAAATTAAAAATAAAACAATTTTCCGTTCTGTGCTAGTCGCCACGGAACACTCTTCTTCTTTTTGTCAACTGTCTATTCTTCTTCTTTTACATAATATGTTATTTAAGCCAGTCACGTGCAGAAATCTAAGCTCTACGTGTTGCATACTATATTTTATCTACGACCGTAACATAATTTATGTTTAAGCGATGGTAACATCCCGTTAGCATTGATCTGATTGGAAATTGTGATACGTTAAAGGTATGGGGAGCATCGAATATGTTATTAAAACCATAAACTAATCATTATGAGCTGCATACTATACTTTATCTACGACCATAACATAATATGTTATTTAAACCCGTCACGTGCAGAAATCTAAGCTTTACGAGTTGCATACTATATTTTATATACGACCGCAACATATTCGGCATTTTTATTCCAATTCGCCATTTTTATTCAAATTCACCATTTTTAATCCAATTTGCCTTGACATTACATCGAAGAAATCTACCATAGTTCAGCTATTATCCGCTAGTTGGCGCGACCAAATCGTTATTTTTATTCCAATTCGCCATTTTTAGTCCATTTTTAATCAAATTCGACATTTTTTATCCAATTTGCCTTGACACAGATATTACGTCGAAGAAATCTACCATAATTCAGCTATTATCCGATAGTTGGCGCTATACATCTCGTTAGCATTGGTCTGATTAAATATTGTGGTACGTTAAAGGTGTGGGGAGTATCGAATATGTTATTTAATCCATAAACTAACCGTTACGATCTGCATACTATATTTTATGTACGACCATAACATAATATGTTATTTACACCAGTCACGTACAGAAATCTAAGCTTTACGAGTTGCATACTATATTTTATCTACGACCGTAACATATTGTAGCATGTTTAAGTGGTGGTAGCATTACAGTGACTAAACGGCTTAACGTAGAGAGGCATAGACGTAAGGAGAGACATGGACAATAAAGGTTGTAGGTATGCCTAAATGGCTTAACGTAGAGAGACATAGACAATAAAAGTTGTAGGTATGTAGTGTCCACCAGTATGGACGCACAAAAAAAATTCCGTAGATCTACTGACAAACTGGGCATTTCGCAACATCTGGCAACAGCGCCTCCCATAAGAGCCTGTGTATTAGAGTTAGATAGAAAATCAATTTTTCCCCAGATGCTGGGGAAATAAAAAAAAATTAAGGTCCATTCTGCTCATTTTTGTCTCGTTTTGTGGTGGAGTCCCCACTTTTACGTCACGATTGGACCAATAAAACCGAAGATATAACTAATGTCCTTTTGGCTGTATTCTGAAAATACGTAACTAAAGCCTCTCATAACGTATAATATATAATAGAAGCATTCTTTTGATATGTCCAATCCATCCCTCTCTGAGAGATATGCGAGGTATCATGTGATTTAACAAATTGAATAATATAGAAAAATTAAACATAACATCATGCCATAAAGGCATTAGATACAAATGATTTTACCAACAGACACAGAAAAATCAAATACAACAGAATGTTAAAAATGTCTTAGTTCTGTATCTTCGATCCTATTGGTCCAATCCAGAAAAATCAAATACAGCATCATGTTAAAAGGACCTTAGTTACGTATCTTCGGTCCTATTGGTCCAATAGTGACATACGAATTCTCAAATGATTTAACCAATAGAGTACAGTGACAGAAAAATAAAATACATCATGTCAAAAGATCCTTAGATACGTATTTTCGATCCAATCGTAACTTACAGTGCCTCAACCAATAGAATACAGTGGCATAAAAATCAAATACATCAGTATGTCAAAAAGGCTTTAGCTACGTATTTTCACAATACAGCCAAAAGGATATTAGTTATATTTTCGGTCTTATTAGCCCAATCGTGACGTCCAACGAATAAAATACGACATGAAAATCAAATACATTTTCGTCTCTACTGAGAAACACCCAAATCTTTCGTATATTATTATACACAGGCGTTCTTTCATTATGTCCAAACTAGTAAACCTCTTATTTTTAACATGCAACTCTCAATATTTACATTATCTCTCCCTAGATCCAAAATGTCAGTGTCTCAAATCAAATTTAACCAATAAAATACAATGACATAAAAATCAAATACATCAGCATGTTAAAAGGGCTTTAGTATTTTCGTTTCTACAGAGAAACATCCAACTCTTTCGTATACTATTATACACAGGCGTTCTTTCATTATGTTTAAACTAGTAAACCTCTTATTTTTAACATGCAACTCTCAATATTTACATTATCTCTCCCTAGATCCAAAATGTCAGAGTATCAAATCCAATTTAACCAATAAAATACAATGACATAAAAATCAAATACATCAGCATGTCAAAAGGGCTTTAGTATTTTCGTTTCTACAGAGAAACATTTAACTCTTTTGTATACTATTATACACAGGCGTTCTGTCATTATGTCCATACTAGTAAACCTCTTATTTTTAACATGCAACTCTTAATATTTACATTATCTCTCCCTAGGTGCAAAATGTGTATCAAAATGGAGCAGAAATATATGCAAACCACAAATTGCTAAATCTATCATTATATCGCTAATACCTACAATACATATCAGATAAATTCTTTCGCTAAGTCCAAACCACCAATATTTCTCATATTATTTTCAAACCAGATTTAGAGTTCTAGTCAGTTGGAGAATACATATTTTTGTTATAAAGTAAGTTCTAAATGTGATGTCAAATAAAAGCCCATACATAAAACAAATTTAAAAAAAAGACTAAGTTTTCACTCTAATGGCATATAACATATCCCACCAGAATGAAAACAATGGGAACCTTCTCTGGTTACACCTCCGAGGCTTCTACAATTTGCAAGCCATACGGATGCTGAGACTAAGGAAGATGAGGGAATTCTACAATTTACAATTCACGTCACATCTGCTCAGCGCGGTAAAGTTCCAACGAGTTCCATTGAAAATGGTTATTCATTTTTAAAACAAATTTAATTCATCGATATGAAAAAGAACTTCGACTGAGTGCAATATAAATGACAAAGACAAAAAATATATCTAGAAGAAAGGTATCTAATAGAAATAGGTCGCAAATGTTCAAAGCAAAAGTCTTTTAGTATAATTAGAGTAATCTGATTGAGGAAATTACTTATTATGGGTATACACAAGTTAATAATAAGCAAAAATCGAACTTCTATTGATCCAATCAAAAAAATCAAATACATTTGTATTATGAGAATGATCTCCGAAAGGGAAATCGATAGGTCAAAATAAACTCATTTTAAAGTAAAATTGTGGCTTATTCACAATAAAAATAATAAATTGCATAAGGATTCTGCTTCGTAAACTAATATAGTTTTAAATATATACAGATTTAACACGGTGAATGTATCTTGCTCCTTAACTATTTTCGTCTTCTTGTGCTCCTTATTGTTTTACGAAAGATACAAAAAAAAAAACACGAAAAATACACGATACGTAGGTAGAAAATAATGACATTCTTAATTATGACTTAATCATTCTTTCGAATGTTTTTAGTACGCATGACTCTAAGAATTTACCCTGGTATGATTCTGGTTTCGAAGGATCTTTGGACGGTTTTAAAATAATTCGAACTAAATATATTCTTACCAACCATCTGGAAACTTGAGGTGTGTGTCGATATAATTCTTTATTTGCACTAACGCCATTACTACAATCGGAAATTTTCTTAATCATTCTATAATGAATATTGTCTGTTCCAGGTACAGTATTTTGATTGCATTTTAAACAGGTTTCTAATTCATTTATGGAAAAATTCATCAAACCAAAAGAAAGTAAGCATTTAGAACAATTAAAACTACTGATATAACATAAACAAAATCACTAAAAAATATCAAAGATACAGATATCAGAATCAGATTAGAACTTTCATATTATGATACATTTGTCTATGGAAGAAAATAATACGGTATGTACAAGATACAAAATTCAAGTATTGGAAAAGCCATACAAGAGGCGCACCAAATTCAAAAATCTTGACTATTTAGTCTAAACATGAATTAAAATTTCTAGTTCTATCTTCTATCTTCTAGCTTCTCATCCAGCTTGAAATAGGATATTAGTATTCATATTTATTATTTCAAAAATTTTAAGATATCGTGTCTTTTGCTGTAGGTATACTGTCACATTTTCAATACATATTACCCAATTTTTAATTACCCATCATCGAGTTAATTTATAAATGCAATAAGTAACTCCTTAAGATATGCTTTCAAAAAACGCTACCAACCAATCTCCTTCATATTGGCTAGTTTCAAATGTATTTCTAAAATTACACCATTATTTGCCGAAATATTTATGCAGTGTTGACAACGTCTAAAAAACTGTGCATAATTTGTTACATAAATATCAAAAATGATGATCAAAATTGCTTTTATTGGATGATTATTAGCTCTCTTTATCCAGCTAAAATAAATAAAGAACTTATATCGTCATATCCATATCCTGTTTTGAAAACCAAGGACTTGGAAGCTCCAATACGTTTAAGTCATAACTCAAAGTTTGAAATAGTAAATAGTGTATCAGTGAATGTTTATGCTTTGGAATTAAATCAAGTGGAAAAATAATTTTACGAATTAGTGTCTGCTTGCCTAAACAAAACAAACTTGATAGACATGTAAATTTGAATCTTATTCAGGATAAATATTTTCTAAAGTTAAATGATTACCTACGACTCTCATCGTAGTGACAATGGAAATATTGAAATAAAATATCATTACTGCTGGAAAAAAAGATGTCTAGGTTGTTACACTATATAGCCAAAAAAAAAACTAATTCACCCAGATTTATTGGAAAAATTTACTGTTTCACCGTATCATTAAAATCTTACAAAAAAAGAAATATCGAATTAAATAAACAATACATAATAGAACTAAGAGGTAAATTACGAATATCAGAGTGCATGAGATACGAAATAAACATCTTACAAGCAAAACTATCGATACAACAAATACATAGGTATTATATAAAGAATTCACCAAAATAACAAAAAGCAAATATATCAGAATCGTATTAAAACTTCTGACATGATACATTTGTGCATGGAAGAAAAGATACAAGATATAAAATTAAAGTGAATTTTGTTTAAAAATGATATAAAAATGTGTAACTAATACAATTTTACTTATAAAACTCTCAAATTTGCACAGCTTACCTCTCAATCACCTTACTAAACGATGTTTCATTCAAAAAAAATCTCAAGAATTTAATTCAAATAATACGATGTCTCAAAAAATGTAATTTTTGAAAACTTCATAGTTTTATAGAATTCCCACCATTTTAAGACGGTATTACTCAAGTTTGAATAAATCTAATACAATTTTTTGAAATTGTTTTAAAGCTTAGGATGTAATCTTTAAAAACATTGAATTATTTTAGTTTAAAAATAAAATAAACAATTTCTTTTTGAGAAAACTAAGAAAGATAACAAAAATGTAATACAAAAACCGAAAATTACCAGCTGAAAAATGTATATACAGAGTGATCAAAACTTTTTTCTGCAAAACTTACCTAAAATACATTTAATAATAAGCATCAACAGTAATAAATGTTCAACAACAAAATTTTTTTTTAGTTTTTATACAATATGTCTGCGTAACTTGGAACCTATTGATAACTTTTTTAATATCAGTTTTACGAAAAAAGTTATTCTTTATAAAATACTCTGCATCGTATATAACATAAGATGCAACCATCAAATATCAAATTTTGTTAATTTTGTACGAGGTATGTCAAAAATATATGAATTTCACTCAAGAGTAAAGTACTTTTATATTTCACAATATCGAAAATTTTTATAAAGAAAAGTTGTTTGTAATTAAAAACTATGGTCCAATATGTAATTATATTCTTCTAATCGAAAATTTGTTTTTTTAAATATTGTTTCAAATTAATTATACCCAACATCATTAAATTTTCACTTATTATTTATGATAACTGTTTTATTATTAATTTTATGAAGAAAGTTATTCGTCATAAATAGTTGTGCATGGTCTAACACTTAATATGCAAATATAAAATATTATATTTTATCAATATTATACGAGGTATGTAAAAAAATTATATTTCGCATAAATATGGACTTTTATAGTTCACAATATTTCGATTAGAAGAGTGTAATTGCATATTGACACATCGTTTTTAATTCTGAACAACTTTCGATAATAACAATTTCCAGTATTATGAAAAATATAGGTATTTTACTCCTAACTGAAATTTTTATTTATTGACATATCTTGTACAAAATTGATATTTTATGATTGCATTTAAAGTTTTAGAATATGCAGAGCTTTTTACTAAGAATAACTTTTTTATTTATGATCCCATTGCAACAATTTTTGAAAAGGTAGAAGCACAATTTTCACATCATTACGAGTAAGGCCGAATTTAATTAAGAGCGAACCAAACGATTCATATTAAGAGCAAAAAATACATATTTTGTTCATCAATAGAAAAAATATTAAGATAATAATTTGTTAACGTTTTAAAGCGGTCCTTTTTGAATATATATATACATAGGTTTATCAAAGCTCTCAAAAACAAATATATGTAGAAATAAATACATTTTGTAAAGAAATTATGATTTTACAACTATTTTTTAAGTTATCCGCCATTTTGGATCTGTCATTTTATAATTTAAATTCTTAAAATTTGATTCAGGTTCCGTAACCTCTCAAAAATATCCCACATATATTTAAACAAACACGTTTTATAAAAAAATTCGGATTTTACAACTACTTTTTAAGGATTTTAGGAAAAAATCCGCCATTTTGAATCCGCCCTTTTTTAATTTGCAAATTGTAATGTCAGATTCGGGTTCAGCATAATCAAAACTAAAATAAAAACATTTTTATCAAAATAAAATGTTGAATTCACCCATATTCTTAACACTATTTATACAAAACAATTGTTATTGTCTAAACAATTAATAAACAATTAGCGGCGAAATTTGTGAGTAGAACTTTTTACCTTAGTGTAAATTGGTCTTCTAATACTAAAATATTATAAAAGATAATAGAGTAAAGAGTAAAGCAATACAGGAGACTTAAAAAAGTGTTAAAATCTCATGATACAAAAAAGAATATGTCTCGAGTGTGAATGTAAATATGGAGTTACTACAAAAAAGAAGATGGTACATACCTTTGAATATTAAAAAATATTTGAAAAATTTTAATTTTTTTTTTAGATTGTGTAGTTAATACTAAAAATTAGTAAGGAAATAAAAATGGTTATAAATTAAAAAAAAATCTTCGACGTTTGTTCTTAGAGCATGTGAAACATTAATAATTACCAAAAAATTACGGTACCTTGAAATATTAAAAGTATTTGAAAATTTTTAATTTTTTGTAGATTGTGTAGTTAATACTAAAAAATTAGTATGGAAATAAAAATAAATATCAATTGAAAAATCTTCAGCGTTTGTTCTTAGGGCGTAGTTCGAGTATGCCCGAACTTTCCCGATTCCCAATATTAGCTGTAGTTTTGGTATAGGACACCCATATAAAAAGCATGTAAAACGGAAAGTTTACCTTGGAGAAGTGACATTTCTTTTTGAGAAAACTAAGAAAGATAACAAAAATGTAATACAAAAACCGAAAATTACCAGCTAATAATAAGCATCAACAGTAATAAATGTTCAACAAATTTTTTTTTTTTTATTTTTATACAGTATGTCTGCGTAACTTGAAACCTATTGATAACTTTGTTAATATCAGTTTTACGAAAAAAGTTTTGATCACTCTGTATATACATTTTTCAGCTGGTAATTTTCGGTTTTTGTATTACATTTTTGTTATCTTTCTTAGTTTTTTCAAAAAGAAATGTCACTTGTCCAAGGTAAACTTTCCGTTTTACATGCTTTTGATATGGGTGTCCTATACCAAAACTACAGCTAATATTGGGAATCGGGAAAGTTCGGGCATACTCGAACTACGCCCTAAGAACAAACGCTGAAGATTTTTTCAATTGATATTTATTTTTATTTCCACACTAATTTTTTAGTATTAACTACACAATCTACAAAAAATTAAAAATTTTCAAATACTTTTAATATTTCAAGGTACCGTAATTTTTTGGTAATTATTAATGTTTCACATGCTCTAAGAACAAACGTCGAAGATTTTTTTTTAATTTATAACCATTTTTATTTCCTTACTAATTTTTAGTATTAACTACACAATCTAAAAAAAAAATTAAAATTTTTCAAATATTTTTTAATATTCAAAGGTATGTACCATCTTCTTTTTTGTAGTAACTCCATATTTACATTCACACTCGAGACATATTCTTTTTTGTATCATGAGATTTTAACACTTTTTTAAGTCTCCTGTATTGCTTTACTCTTTACTCTATTATCTTTTATAATATTTTAGTATTAGAAGACCAATTTACACTAAGGTAAAAAGTTCTACTCACAAATTTCGCCGCTAATTGTTTATTAATTGTTTAGACAATAACAATTGTTTTGTATAAATAGTGTTAAGAATATGGGTGAATTCAACATTTTATTTTGATAAAAATGTTTTTATTTTAGTTTTGATTATGCTGAACCCGAATCTGATATTACAATTTGCAAATTAAAAAAGGGCGGATTCAAAATGGCGGATTTTTTCCTAAAATCCTTAAAAAGTAGTTGTAAAATCCGAATTTTTTTATAAAACGTGTTTGTTTAAATATATGTGGGATATTTTTGAGAGGTTACGGAACCTGAATCAAATTTTAAGAATTTAAATTATAAAATGACAGATCCAAAATGGTGGATAACTTAAAAAATAGTTGTAAAATCATAATTTCTTTACAAAATGTATTTATTTCTACATATATTTGTTTTTGAGAGCTTTGATAAACCTATGTATATATATATTCAAAAAGGAGCGCTTTAAAACGTTAACAAATTATTATCTTAATATTTTTTCTATTGATGAACAAAATATGTATTTTTTGCTCTTAATATGAATCGTTTGGTTCGCTCTTAATTAAATTCGGCCTTACTCGTAATGATGTGAAAATTGTGCTTCTACCTTTTCAAAAATTGTTGCAATGGGATCATAAATAAAAAAGTTATTCTTAGTAAAAAGCTCTGCATATTCTAAAACTTTAAATGCAATCATAAAATATCAATTTTGTACAAGATATGTCAATAAATAAAAATTTCAGTTAGGAGTAAAATACCTATATTTTTCATAATACTGGAAATTGTTATTATCGAAAGTTGTTCAGAATTAAAAACGATGTGTCAATATGCAATTACACTCTTCTAATCGAAATATTGTGAACTATAAAAGTCCATATTTATGCGAAATATAATTTTTTTACATACCTCGTATAATATTGATAAAATATAATATTTTATATTTGCATATTAAGTGTTAGACCATGCACAACTATTTATGACGAATAACTTTCTTCATAAAATTAATAATAAAACAGTTATCATAAATAATAAGTGAAAATTTAATGATGTTGGGTATAATTAATTTGAAACAATATTTAAAAAAACAAATTTTCGATTAGAAGAATATAATTACATATTGGACCATAGTTTTTAATTACAAACAACTTTTCTTTATAAAAATTTTCGATATTGTGAAATATAAAAGTACTTTACTCTTGAGTGAAATTCATATATTTTTGACATACCTCGTACAAAATTAACAAAATTTGATATTTGATGGTTGCATCTTATGTTATATACGATGCAGAGTATTTTATAAAGAATAACTTTTTTCGTAAAACTGATATTAAAAAAGTTATCAATAGGTTCCAAGTTACGCAGACATATTGTATAAAAACTAAAAAAAAAATTTTGTTGTTGAACATTTATTACTGTTGATGCTTATTATTAAATGTATTTTAGGTAAGTTTTGCAGAAAAAAGTTTTGATCACTCTGTATATACATTTTTCAGCTGGTAATTTTCGGTTTTTGTATTACATTTTTGTTATCTTTCTTAGTTTTCTCAAAAAGAAATTGTTTATTTTATTTTTAAACTAAAATAATTCAATGTTTTTAAAGATTACATCCTAAGCTTTAAAACAATTTCAAAAAATTGTATTAGATTTATTCAAACTTGAGTAATACCGTCTTAAAATGGTGGGAATTCTATAAAACTATGAAGTTTTCAAAAATTACATTTTTTGAGACATCGTATTATTTGAATTAAATTCTTGAGATTTTTTTTGAATGAAACATCGTTTAGTAAGGTGATTGAGAGGTAAGCTGTGCAAATTTGAGAGTTTTATAAGTAAAATTGTATTAGTTACACATTTTTATATCATTTTTAAACAAAATTCACTTTAATTTTATATCTTGTATCTTTTCTTCCATGCACAAATGTATCATGTCAGAAGTTTTAATACGATTCTGATATATTTGCTTTTTGTTATTTTGGTGAATTCTTTATATAATACCTATGTATTTGTTGTATCGATAGTTTTGCTTGTAAGATGTTTATTTCGTATCTCATGCACTCTGATATTCGTAATTTACCTCTTAGTTCTATTATGAATTGTTTATTTAATTCGATATTTCTTTTTTTGTAAGATTTTAATGATACGGTGAAACAGTAAATTTTTCCAATAAATCTGGGTGAATTAGTTTTTTTTTTGGCTATATAGTGTAACAACCTAGACATCTTTTTTTCCAGCAGTAATGATATTTTATTTCAATATTTCCATTGTCACTACGATGAGAGTCGTAGGTAATCATTTAACTTTAGAAAATATTTATCCTGAATAAGATTCAAATTTACATGTCTATCAAGTTTGTTTTGTTTAGGCAAGCAGACACTAATTCGTAAAATTATTTTTCCACTTGATTTAATTCCAAAGCATAAACATTCACTGATACACTATTTACTATTTCAAACTTTGAGTTATGACTTAAACGTATTGGAGCTTCCAAGTCCTTGGTTTTCAAAACAGGATATGGATATGACGATATAAGTTCTTTATTTATTTTAGCTGGATAAAGAGAGCTAATAATCATCCAATAAAAGCAATTTTGATCATCATTTTTGATATTTATGTACCAAATTATGCACAGTTTTTTAGACGTTGTCAACACTGCATAAATATTTCGGCAAATAATGGTGTAATTTTAGAAATACATTTGAAACTAGCCAATATGAAGGAGATTGGTTGGTAGCGTTTTTTGAAAGCATATCTTAAGGAGTTACTTATTGCATTTATAAATTAACTCGATGATGGGTAATTAAAAATTGGGTAATATGTATTGAAAATGTGACAGTATACCTACAGCAAAAGACACGATATCTTAAAATTTTTGAAATAATAAATATGAATACTAATATCCTATTTCAAGCTGGATGAGAAGCTAGAAGATAGAAGATAGAACTAGAAATTTTAATTCATGTTTAGACTAAATAGTCAAGATTTTTGAATTTGGTGCGCCTCTTGTATGGCTTTTCCAATACTTGAATTTTGTATCTTGTACATACCGTATTATTTTCTTCCATAGACAAATGTATCATAATATGAAAGTTCTAATCTGATTCTGATATCTGTATCTTTGATATTTTTTAGTGATTTTGTTTATGTTATATCAGTAGTTTTAATTGTTCTAAATGCTTACTTTCTTTTGGTTTGATGAATTTTTCCATAAATGAATTAGAAACCTGTTTAAAATGCAATCAAAATACTGTACCTGGAACAGACAATATTCATTATAGAATGATTAAGAAAATTTCCGATTGTAGTAATGGCGTTAGTGCAAATAAAGAATTATATCGACACACACCTCAAGTTTCCAGATGGTTGGTAAGAATATATTTAGTTCGAATTATTTTAAAACCGTCCAAAGATCCTTCGAAACCAGAATCATACCAGGGTAAATTCTTAGAGTCATGCGTACTAAAAACATTCGAAAGAATGATTAAGTCATAATTAAGAATGTCATTATTTTCTACCTACGTATCGTGTATTTTTCGTGTTTTTTTTTTTGTATCTTTCGTAAAACAATAAGGAGCACAAGAAGACGAAAATAGTTAAGGAGCAAGATACATTCACCGTGTTAAATCTGTATATATTTAAAACTATATTAGTTTACGAAGCAGAATCCTTATGCAATTTATTATTTTTATTGTGAATAAGCCACAATTTTACTTTAAAATGAGTTTATTTTGACCTATCGATTTCCCTTTCGGAGATCATTCTCATAATACAAATGTATTTGATTTTTTTGATTGGATCAATAGAAGTTCGATTTTTGCTTATTATTAACTTGTGTATACCCATAATAAGTAATTTCCTCAATCAGATTACTCTAATTATACTAAAAGACTTTTGCTTTGAACATTTGCGACCTATTTCTATTAGATACCTTTCTTCTAGATATATTTTTTGTCTTTGTCATTTATATTGCACTCAGTCGAAGTTCTTTTTCATATCGATGAATTAAATTTGTTTTATGTATGGGCTTTTATTTGACATCACATTTAGAACTTACTTTATAACAAAAATATGTATTCTCCAACTGACTAGAACTCTAAATCTGGTTTGAAAATAATATGAGAAATATTGGTGGTTTGGACTTAGCGAAAGAATTTATCTGATATGTATTGTAGGTATTAGCGATATAATGATAGATTTAGCAATTTGTGGTTTGCATATATTTCTGCTCCATTTTGATACACATTTTGCACCTAGGGAGAGATAATGTAAATATTAAGAGTTGCATGTTAAAAATAAGAGGTTTACTAGTATGGACATAATGACAGAACGCCTGTGTATAATAGTATACAAAAGAGTTAAATGTTTCTCTGTAGAAACGAAAATACTAAAGCCCTTTTGACATGCTGATGTATTTGATTTTTATGTCATTGTATTTTATTGGTTAAATTGGATTTGATACTCTGACATTTTGGATCTAGGGAGAGATAATGTAAATATTGAGAGTTGCATGTTAAAAATAAGAGGTTTACTAGTTTAAACATAATGAAAGAACGCCTGTGTATAATAGTATACGAAAGAGTTGGATGTTTCTCTGTAGAAACGAAAATACTAAAGCCCTTTTAACATGCTGATGTATTTGATTTTTATGTCATTGTATTTTATTGGTTAAATTTGATTTGAGACACTGACATTTTGGATCTAGGGAGAGATAATGTAAATATTGAGAGTTGCATGTTAAAAATAAGAGGTTTACTAGTTTGGACATAATGAAAGAACGCCTGTGTATAATAATATACGAAAGATTTGGGTGTTTCTCAGTAGAGACGAAAATGTATTTGATTTTCATGTCGTATTTTATTCGTTGGACGTCACGATTGGGCTAATAAGACCGAAAATATAACTAATATCCTTTTGGCTGTATTGTGAAAATACGTAGCTAAAGCCTTTTTGACATACTGATGTATTTGATTTTTATGCCACTGTATTCTATTGGTTGAGGCACTGTAAGTTACGATTGGATCGAAAATACGTATCTAAGGATCTTTTGACATGATGTATTTTATTTTTCTGTCACTGTACTCTATTGGTTAAATCATTTGAGAATTCGTATGTCACTATTGGACCAATAGGACCGAAGATACGTAACTAAGGTCCTTTTAACATGATGCTGTATTTGATTTTTCTGGATTGGACCAATAGGATCGAAGATACAGAACTAAGACATTTTTAACATTCTGTTGTATTTGATTTTTCTGTGTCTGTTGGTAAAATCATTTGTATCTAATGCCTTTATGGCATGATGTTATGTTTAATTTTTCTATATTATTCAATTTGTTAAATCACATGATACCTCGCATATCTCTCAGAGAGGGATGGATTGGACATATCAAAAGAATGCTTCTATTATATATTATACGTTATGAGAGGCTTTAGTTACGTATTTTCAGAATACAGCCAAAAGGACATTAGTTATATCTTCGGTTTTATTGGTCCAATCGTGACGTAAAAGTGGGGACTCCACCACAAAACGAGACAAAAATGAGCAGAATGGACCTTAATTTTTTTTTATTTCCCCAGCATCTGGGGAAAAATTGATTTTCTATCTAACTCTAATACACAGGCTCTTATGGGAGGCGCTGTTGCCAGATGTTGCGAAATGCCCAGTTTGTCAGTAGATCTACGGAATTTTTTTTGTGCGTCCATACTGGTGGACACTACATACCTACAACTTTTATTGTCTATGTCTCTCTACGTTAAGCCATTTAGGCATACCTACAACCTTTATTGTCCATGTCTCTCCTTACGTCTATGCCTCTCTACGTTAAGCCGTTTAGTCACTGTAATGCTACCACCACTTAAACATGCTACAATATGTTACGGTCGTAGATAAAATATAGTATGCAACTCGTAAAGCTTAGATTTCTGTACGTGACTGGTGTAAATAACATATTATGTTATGGTCGTACATAAAATATAGTATGCAGATCGTAACGGTTAGTTTATGGATTAAATAACATATTCGATACTCCCCACACCTTTAACGTACCACAATATTTAATCAGACCAATGCTAACGAGATGTATAGCGCCAACTATCGGATAATAGCTGAATTATGGTAGATTTCTTCGACGTAATATCTGTGTCAAGGCAAATTGGATAAAAAATGTCGAATTTGATTAAAAATGGACTAAAAATGGCGAATTGGAATAAAAATAACGATTTGGTCGCGCCAACTAGCGGATAATAGCTGAACTATGGTAGATTTCTTCGATGTAATGTCAAGGCAAATTGGATTAAAAATGGTGAATTTGAATAAAAATGGCGAATTGGAATAAAAATGCCGAATATGTTGCGGTCGTATATAAAATATAGTATGCAACTCGTAAAGCTTAGATTTCTGCACGTGACGGGTTTAAATAACATATTATGTTATGGTCGTAGATAAAGTATAGTATGCAGCTCATAATGATTAGTTTATGGTTTTAATAACATATTCGATGCTCCCCATACCTTTAACGTATCACAATTTCCAATCAGATCAATGCTAACGGGATGTTACCATCGCTTAAACATAAATTATGTTACGGTCGTAGATAAAATATAGTATGCAACACGTAGAGCTTAGATTTCTGCACGTGACTGGCTTAAATAACATATTATGTAAAAGAAGAAGAATAGACAGTTGACAAAAAGAAGAAGAGTGTTCCGTGGCGACTAGCACAGAACGGAAAATTGTTTTATTTTTAATTTATTTACTATTTTAATTTAAAAATAGCGTCATCTAGCGGCTAATAGCTAAACTATGGTAGATTTCTTTGACGTAATGTCAAGGAAAATTGGATCAAAAATGGCGAATTTAAATAAAAATACTGAAATGGAATATAAATGGCGAATTGGAATAAAATAACGAAGTGGTGGCGCCATCTAGCGGATAATAGCTAAACTATGCTAGATTTCTTTGACGTAATGTCAAGGAAAATTGGATCAAAAATGGCGAATTTAAATAAAAATACTGAAATGGAAAAATACTGAAATGGAATAAAAATGGCGGATTGGTGGCGCCATCTAGTGGAAAATAACTATGGTAGATTCCATTATGGAAGATTCCTTGTGACGTCAGCATCTATCTCACTCTTACTCATTGGGAAGGTACTTCTCTCTCTAACACATTGATTTCCCTATCTCTGTAGTCGTAAAAACGTTGTACATCTAATGGTAAATTAAAAAACTCTAAATTGGTATTTTTTTATTTATTCAAATCATTAATTACCCTAATTTTATAAAAATAAATGAACTCCCTAAGAGCATTGTTTGTCATATCATCTGGCATTATAGAACAAAAAGCATACAATATTTGCAAGAGGTTTAAACTATCTGCAGCATTTTTACAAAAATCTAAAACATTATAATAATATATAAAGGAATACCATTCGTATGAGCTGAGTGATATTCTGGTTGGTTTATATTGCATACAAATATACAAGGAATTACATAAAGGTAAAGACCAATTTTTAATTAGGAGGGTAGTTAGGGGGTTATTTTCACTGATTTTTTCATAGAGAAAAGCAGGTGCCGACCTTTTCCAATACCTCACACGTCGGACCAATAACACCGGAGATATGCTTTAGTGCCGTTTTGGCTATGCCGCCATCTTTGTTTTTTGTGTTAACGTATTCGTTACCTCCTCCCCTTTCCGATGATACCTCACACGTCGGACCAATAACAACGGAGATATGCTTTAGTGCCATTTTGGCTATGCTGCATCTTTGTTTTTTTTTTTTTTTGTGTTAACGTATTCGTTACCTCCTCCCCTTTCCTATGATACCTCACATGTCACGATCGGACCAATAACAACGGAGATATGCTTTAGTGCCGTTTTGGCTATGCCGCCATCTAAAAATACTGAAATGGAATAAAAATGGCGGATTGGTGTCATCTAGCGGAAAATAACTATGGTAGATTCCATTATGGAAGATTACTTGTGACGTCAGCATCTATCTCACTCTTACTCATTGGAAAGGTACTTCTCTCTCTAACACATTGATTTCCCTATCTCTGTAGTCGTAGTAACTTTGGTTATCTACTAACCGATAAGAAAAATAAACAGAAAAATTCCCCTCCATCTCTTTACCCACCCATATTAGGGTAAAGTCAGTAGAGATGGCGCACCTTTTTAAAACGTCTTAAATGAACCACACTTTTAAGTAAGAGAATCGTGTAATTAGTAGGCAACTTACAATAATCTATAGTTAAGTAAACCGACAACTATATGTCAAATATTTTTTTTTTTTGAAAAAAGGGCAATATTAAAAAAACCTTAAATGCGCCATCTTACCCTACATGTGTGGGTAATATGGCGCACTAACAAACTTACATTAAAAAGTGTTATTATATTATTTCTAATAACAAAAAAGTATTTAAAAGTTGATTTTTAACTAAACTAATGTTAAATAACACAACATAAAACACATTATTAACTAAAGCACATTTACTGTTCATTTTTCCACAACGCAAACACATAGTTGAGTGTTTTGTGCATTCTTCATGCAGCCATTTTAAACATCAAACATATTGAATCTAGTCTTCCATACTCTTTGATTGTTTATATTCCTCCCCGCACCCTGGACATTCATATTGAAAAAATTCGTCTGGGGAACCTAAATCCAAAACCATCTCTTCCTCATTTGAGCTAAGACTTTTTAAAGAAAAAGAACTATTTTTTTCTTTCTGATACCTTTTATATTTTCCTTTTTTTTTCTGCCTTCGGCTTAGCACCTTGCTTACCAGTTTCATTTTTCTTTTTAGTAGCTTTATTTTTTTTTCTCTGCTAAAGTGTTTCTGTGTAAATTTTTTTTCGATGTTAAAATTTCCGTCAGTTATCATCGCCTTTTCACTGTTTCAACTTTAGAATTAGAAGTTGAAGATATTGGATTAATGGTATCCAACGTTTTGCCAGGAGTTTCAATCTCATGTTCAACATTGTCTTCAGCGTCACTCGCATTCTCTTCTGGAATTTCTTGTCTTATTTCACTGAACCAAAAAAATACGTAAATATAATGAAAAAAACATTGATTTAAAAACGGGAAGCATTAATTTTCGTCCAAAGATCAGTATCATTGGTTCAATGTAAGTAGATACATTAACTAATGCTCAAAAACATTAATTTTTATGAATTAGTACATTCATTCAATGTACTTTGATACATTGTATGTACGTACATTCAATGTATCGGTATATTAAATCAATGGATCGGTACATTGAATCAATGTATCGGTACACTAATTATTAAGTAGAAAGTACATTGAATGAACGTACTAATTCATAGAAGTTAATGTTTTTGAGTATTGGTCAATGTATCTACTTACATTGGACCACCGATACTGATCTTTGGACGAAAATTAATGCTCCCGGTTTTTGAATCAATGTTTTTTTCATTATATTTACGTACTTTTTTGGTTCAGTGAATGTCATCTTCATGTATATTTGTATATAACATACAAATAGTTAATAAGTAAACAAAATGACGACTTAATATCTACATAAATATTACAAATATAGGTTGAAGCAACGATTTTTTGCCGCTTCTCAAACTAATGTTAAAGTATCTATAAGTTTAAAGAAAAAAAAAACATATATATTTTTAATTAACACAAACTAACTTTTTATAATGTAATTTGGAAAAAACTGAATAACTAAATATAACAGAAATTGATTCTTCTTATAAAATATTTATATTATATAAAAAATGTATACCTGATATCGTGAAAATAAATACATCTACAATAACATCTCCATAAATACATCATCTCCCTGGGATTAATTATCACCACCCATACAAAAAACAAATGGTTGAATGGCATTTTTCTTTGATTTCAAAAATCTAATATGATCTTCGACTTCTTGCTGGGTCTTCCCGATGTAAGAACTGGAAATCTCTGATGGTATATTTTATTATTTATTTGGTTGTCCATTAAGATCTTTTTTTTTAACCATTTTATTAGTTCGTACAAAATATCGATGTAGAACCCAAAGAAGAACTGCATGTTAGCCATCTACAATTTATATTAATAATTATTATAAAATAATAAATCTAAATAGTGAACATAGTTGTATTTTTGGGTATCACTTTTTTTTATAGAAATATTTTAATTTATCCTGAAAAAAATTGCTAGATTTTGAGATGTTTATGTTTACTTTGATAGACACTACCGACTGCAAGAGTTAATATTTTTCAATTATTTGCGGTTTAATCACCTAAAGATTTAATTTACTAATCTTTTATAAGATTATACCATTTAGAAATATTTTCAAATGGTTCCTATTTTCTTTTACCTATGTGTTGAATTAACTTTTGAAAAAATTTACAGAGAACAAAAATTAATTAATACTAGATATGCAGAATTGAATAATGAAGTAGGTACTTACATTCCGTAATGTCTTCACACCGAAGAAAGGAGATAATTCTTTCGAAATTGCTGTCCCATCCGTCAATAAGTCCATTTCCATTTCCAAATGCCACTCCAAAGTCCATATCAATCTGCAAAAGTGGAAATTGAAGTACAATCTTTTTTTATAGAAATCCAACAAAATAATTTATAAATAGTTAAAAATATATGTAAATACATACCTTAGAAAAATCAACCAAATCACTACTGCCAAACACCGCTCCTCAGAGTCTGCAGGGTAACTGTCTGCTAGGAGGCTGCAACTGTTGTCACGCGATTTTTTTACACCAATAAAAACACTTCTAGAGTTTTAAGAAATGTATCGGTTTATGTACAAGATTATTGCTACAATGTATTGATCATTATTCAGGTATATTACATTAATACAATGATTGCGTTACATCAAAACAATGTATCGAGTTATTAATCAAAGTCAAAAACATTGATTTAATGTTACGAAAACATTGATTCAATAAACGAGTTCATAATTTAAAGAACACTGTACATTAGTGCAACGTTTTATATTCATTAATTTAACCGCATAATCCTGATGTATAGTTTCATATATACAATGAACAAATTATTAGTATTATGAAAAAAGTCATTGGAGAGATAAAACGATTCATTGGATTAATGATTCTATTCATTATTTTTTAAAGAATAGAATTACATTGTAATAATGAATATGGTCATTACTTAATGACTACGCGTTTATAGTATTAACGAAATTGTCATTGAATCAATGTAAAAAAAAGTCGATGATTGGCGTTCATTGGTAATACGTACAATATTTTTTTCAGTGTTCCACACTTTAAGGTCTTTCTGTGGCTTCTACATCGTTCAAGTAGGCATAATCTGGAATGGCATCCGGTTTAAAAGGATAAATCCCTGTTGCCTTAATGCCACGCTACTGCTAACAGTTTTCTGAATTGTAATCGTTTAATTGATCTTGTTGGATGCGCTCTTATAAAGTCGTTTACATGCGGAATAGTAATAGTTAGAGAGCGGAATATATGCAACACATCATTACCAAAATATGCGCATATATATATGCATTACTTTTACTACAAATATGCAGGTATTTTTTCTAAATTTGTCTAAATATGCAAATGCGTATTAAAAATACTCAAAAATACAACAATATATTAAATATAAACATTTATGTTTAAAAAATTCAACCTACATTTATCTTTAATACATATTTATTTTTCACATAAAAACAAATGAAATGACACACAAAAACTGATATAATTAAATTAAGAATCTAAATTATACTATGAATTTATAATCAAATATTTTTCAAAATTTTCAACTAGCAACTTTTGCCTTCTATCACTAAAAACGTGTTTGGACACAGAAAAAGTTCGTTCTACATCTACTGATGTTATAGGACAATATTTTAATTTAGGCAGTAAACTAATTTGCCAAGTCGTAAGATCTTCAGAAAAGTTGCCTTCAAAAATACGTACAACTTTCCTCAAACAATCGAAGCCCTCATTTTTTTCTAAAACATTTTTTAATTTATTTCTAATTGTAATCCCTGTATTTCTGGGAATTTTTTGACAATGAGCAGAAAAAGTGTTAACAAGATTAACTGAATCACTTAATTGTAAATTCCTTTGTTCTAATGACTTTATTAGATCTGCTAAAAAAACTAAAATTAACTTTTATGAACATAATTTCTTTAGCAATTTGTACGTTACTTAAAAGTTCTTGACTTTCAGTTACACACTGCGAGTCATTTTGAATATCTAACACAACGTCTTTTATGGCATCAAAATGATTTGCGTAGAAAATTAAAAATGAAATGTGAAAATGAATGTAAGTTACGATTTTGGAACAGGCCTTGCAAAATACTTTGTCTCCACTTAGCTTTAACTCGGGAAAACACTTTATCCAAGCACATTTTTGAATGGTAGACATATTTAAATTTAATATATACCAATCACTTCAAAAACACTAAATACGATACAACGTTTACTTTAAACAAATGTTGGCCGGAAACTGACAAAATAAATATTAGATCCTTAAAAGCAGGCAGGTACCTACGACTTGCTACGGTAATAAAATAATATTTTTGTGGGGACACCCATAATAATTGTTAAATTCAGGTAGTAATTTGAAAGTCCAGATAGATAATAATGAGCGATAGATAGATAAATAACGAGCTCGTTCATATCGAAGTTATAAAATTCCAACTAAGAGAGGAAAATTTTAAACTTTTATATAATTTATTTTTAAAATATGCAAAATAAAATCGTGTTTAGCTTAAATATGCAATGTTGTGTTTGTTGTCTGAAAATATGCAATATATGCATCTATATTCACTTTGCATATATTCCGCTCTCTAGTAATAGGACTTAAAAGCTTTAAAAAAAGAGCGATCTATAGGTTGAAGAAATTGAGTGGTATGTCTAGGTAGGCAAAAGAGTAAAATATAAAGTTTAGTTCTACTTATACAACGCTTTTATATAAATTATACATCCATGAAACAATGTCGGGAGAGTTGCGCATTTAAATTTCGGTAGGGATGGCTCGCGCCAACTCTCCCGACAGTGGAGGGTGAGATGGCCCACCTTATTTTGACCACTACCGTATTTAATGCAATAGCAATTTGAGGTTAGTATACATAAACTTATCCGAAGCCACCTAAGAGTAATATTTTATTTTAAACACAAAGAAAACATTCTAACACTCGCACAAAATAATAACAAAATAACATTCAAGCCTTGCAAAACATAACTATCAATTTTTTTTACCTTTTCCTAAGTAAACACCTCGCTTACGTATGTATACAGTGCTAGTCAAAAGTCCGTACCCCCCTCGTATCTTTTTAACGATTATACCTATAATAGTGAAATTTGGAGGGAGGAAATAAACGGACGTAAGCTTCTTAACTAGTTATGACAGGTGACGTAATAGTGACAGATGACGTTACAGAGCCACTGTGACCTATAATTTTAAATAGGACCTTATGGCAAGTGATACCTCGTTTGAAAGGTATTTAAAATACCTATTCAGTCATATTAATTTTTTTGGGTTTAGGTTGATTTTGATTTTGGTGAATAAATTAAATAAATATAATATTGTAATTTCGAATTTATTTAATAAAAATTCAAATGTCCGCCTATGGATTTTTGGTCAAAAAAGTTGACGTCTTTTAATTCTCTAGTAGTTTTTACGTCAACGTTAACCTGTTTGACAAGTAATCATAGGCGGAATTTTGAAGTTTTATTAATTAAATGCGAAACTACAATTTTATATTTATTTCATTTATTCATCAAAATTAGCTTAAACTCAAACAAAATTAGTATGACTGAATAGGTATTTTCAATACCTTTCAAACGAGATATCACTTGCCATAAGGTCCCATTTAAAATTATCTGTCACAATGGCGCTGTAAAATCATTTGTCACTATTACGTCACCTGTCACGACTAGTTAAGAAGCTTACGTCCGTTTATTTCCTCCCTCCAAATTTCACTATTATAGGTATAACCGTTCAAAAGATACGAGGGGGCTACGGACTTTTGACTAGCACTGTATAAACACACTTATAGTCTAGGCGCCAGAGGGGTCACCGTGTCCTTTTCAATTCTGATGGACAAACTCAACGGTTTCTTATGGATTTTTGGCTGCTGATTACAAATTTCGAGGGTGGATTTCGATCCGAGTGGTCAAAAAATTGTTATAAACAATTTAATTGTTTATACATTGTTTATAAGGCTCTGGCTCAAAAACTAAAAGAAATAAAAAAGAATGTTTCAAATAAAATTTGTTCATTAATAAAAAACGAAGAAAAAAACGTTTACTAAACTTAAATCCAACAATTATAACTCAAGATATTGTAAAATTAGTGCACAATGCAAATAGCAAATTGAAAAATAAGTATAGAAGTTTTATTGATCGTAACTCGGCTTCTACGCATGCATAGGAGCCTTAGAAGGTCTCATTTTAAAGCCTCATTCATAGGTTTCCAAACAAAGTTTGTTAAATTACTTTATCTTTATTAGTTTTAGAGTTACAGCCGTTTGAAGTTATAATTTTATTTAAAAAATTGTACATTAATTTGTTTATAAGGGCTTCAGTAAATTTGAGCTGTAAACATTTCTACTTTAATTAACAATAATGATAGAAGAATTTAGAAGAAATAATTTGAGCTTAAGAAAATGTTCGTAAGTTTATTTTTGGTCAAGATATCGATATTTTAATGGCGCGCTATGAGGCGCAACATTGCGTCACAGTCAACTATTTTTCGACGCTTTATCGATCGTAACTCGGCTTCTACGCATGCAAATGAGCCAATATGTGATATCCATATAAAAATGGATCGAGTTATTTTGCAGCATCATCATTGCATATAAAACGAGCATTAATGTTGTGGCGGCATACATACAATTGACGTGCCTTGATGATGCTGCAAAAGAAATAGATCCACTTTATATGGATACTATCCACTGGATATCTATATGATATAGATTATATCTATATCATATAGATAATTAGACTCTGAAGACCCAGAAAGTTTTAGTTTTACTGCCTACAAGAACAGACTTAGTACCACCATGTAACTGTAAAAATTGCTCTAAGAACTTATATATATATATATATATATATATATATATATATATATATATATATATATATATATCTCCCGAGGAAGCTGAAGCTGTTTTCACTTGAAGATCCTTTTTGTGGGGGATCATCCCATTCTGAGCTTGGTTTTACAGTTGCTGGTGTGACTTCGCTGTTTCCGCTACCTTTCTCCATTCTTCTCTCTCTTTAATTTTTCATCCTATATTTCTAATTTCCATACTTCTTAAGTCTTCTTCCACTTGTTGTCTCCATCTGAGTTTAGGCCTGCCTCTGGTTCTTGTACCTGGTGGTATCCATTCGGTTATAACTCTTAACGGATTGTTCTGCTGTCTTCTCATTATGTGTTCATACCATCTAATTCTCTGTGCTTTTATTGCTCTAACTATGTTCTCTTGACCCATCCATTCTTGTATTTCGTGGTTCATCCATTGCCTTGTATCCTCTTCGTTTTCCCTCTTTGGTCCCAGAATGTTTCTCATAATTTTTCTCTCAAACAGTTTCAGCTGCTCTTCTTCTCTTGCTGTTAATGTGAATGTCTCCAAAGCGTATAGCACTATTGGTCTTATGGTCGTTTTGTAGATTTTCATTTTTGTATTTCGGCTTATCTTCTTATCTTTGAAAATTTTTTTATTTCTCTAGAATGCTTTGTTTCCTGCTTGAATTCTTCTTTTCATATCTACACTTTCATTTCTTCTGTTGACTAATACTCCCAAATATTTGAACGTTTCAACCTCTTCGAAGCTGTGTGCGTCTATTGTCATTTCTGTCAGTTGCGTCTTCTTTTTTTTACTTACATTCATGTATTTTGTTTTATTTTTATTTATTTCCAGTTCTCTCAGTTTGAATTCGTTTTCTATATCTTGGAAGGTTTTTTTAATGCCCCTTTATCTGTTGCTACTATGGTTATATCGTCCGCATATCCAATTATTTGTACTGTATTTTTATTTATAGTTCCTGCGTTTGACAACTTTTTTATTATCTTGTCTAATGATAGAATAAATAATACCGTTGGGAGCGCATCTCCTTGTCTTACTCCATTTTTTATTTTTATTATTTCTGTTCTCTCTCTTCCGGTGTCTATTGTTGCTTGGGAATCTCGCATTGTCATTTATATCATTCTTATAATTTTATTTGGTATTTTGCTCTCTTGTAAGTCTTGGATCATTTTTCTTCTACTTAGTTTGTCAAAAGCCTGTTTAAAGTCTAGGAAAAGTATATGTGCTTCTCCGTCGTACTCGTATGTTTTCTCTATCGCTTGTTTTAGTGTATGGATAGCATCTATCGTGGATCTTCCTTTTCGGAAACCGTACTGGTAGTCTCCTATGCTCTGTTCTGTGTATATTGTTAGTCTGTCTCTAATTATACCAGTCATTACTTTATATGTTACATTCAGTAAATTAATTGCTCGGTAGTTTTTACATATCCTGTGGTCTCCTTGTTTTGGGATTGTCACAATAATTCCTTTCTTCCATTCTTCGGGCATTGTTTCCTGCTTATTCCAGATATTCTGTATTAGTTCATAAATCTTTCTGTATAGTGCCTCACCCCCGTATTTTATAAGTTCTGCACATATTCCGTCGTCTCCCGCTGTTTCCCCGTTTTTCAGTTTGCATATTTTATCTTTTACTTCTGTATAGGTCAATTTTTCTTCTTCGCCTTGTTTCGGGTTCATTATTGTTTCTCTTTCTTCTTCTATATCCGTTTCTTGATACATTTCTTCGAAATACTTCTGCCATGTTTCTGCTTCTATGGCTACATTAGCTATCCGTTTTCTACTACCTAGCTTTAAGTATTGGTACAATGGTTTTGAATTGTGTCTCTTATTTTCTGTTTCTATCTCGTTCATAATTTCGTCTACTTTCTTCTTTTTCTTTGATTTAAACAATTTCTTTGTCTTTTTTCTTTGATCTTGGTATTTTTCTCGTTCCTCTTCTTTGCCTGTGCTTAGCCATTTCAGTCTTGTTTTATTCTTTTCGTCCACTGCTAGTTTGCACTCTTCGTCAAACCAATTGTTTCGTCTTTCTTTTTGCATTTTTCCAACCACTTTCTCTGCTGCTTTGTTTATTCCTTGTTTGATTTTTTTTTTCACTGCTCCTCCATTTCTTGTTCCTGCTTGAACTGCATCTCTGCATTTACTTCTTTTACAAATCTTCTTTTTACTTCTTTATCTTTCAATTTATCTGCGTCCCATCTTCCCTGTACTTTTCGTCTTTCATTCTTTGTTGTTTTTATTTTACATTTTGCAATCACTAGCATATGGTCCGAATCGATGTTGGCCCCTCTGTGAGATCTCACGTCATTTATCGACTGTTTATGTGACTTTTTAATAAGTACATGGTCTATTTGATTCCCCTCTAGACTGCCTGGTCTCATCCATGTTATCTTGTGTATGTTTTTGTGTTTATATCTCGTGCTATTTATGTCCATGTTTAATGCCGCTGCTAAATTACATAGTCTTTCTCCATTATTGTTTGTTGTGCTATGTAATGAGTTTTCCCCTGCAACCTCCCTAAAGCATTTTTCTTTACCTATTTGTGCGTTGAAATCGCCTATAATAATTAATATATCTTCTCCCGGGATTTTTTCGGCATTTTCTTCTAGTGTTTCATAGAACTGTTGTTTTATTCTAAGAACTTGTGCAGATGTAAAAAAGCTGAGATTCCCTGTACATCTCGATTCAGATGCATGAAACAAAAAGTTTGTAAAAATAGTATTAATAAATAATATTAAACTATGTTTAGCTCTATTTCTGAAATATTAGTTTTTAATGTTTTTTGAAGTTATACTTCTTTAGGCGCGATTGAGATTGAGGGTGAATTTATATTGATCTGCGCGCATGCGCATACCGACAGTTTGGTATTAGTCTTTATACGGGCTCTGATTGGATGTTGAAATGATCTGTCAATAATTGTTCAATATGGAGGTTATCGGTAAACAAAAATGTTGTATAATATATTAGTTTTTATTGTTGTGAGGACAGAAATAAAATCAAATTTATAATTATAGTGACTTTTTAAATAGTTTTGAAAAGCCACAGGTACGTAATTCTAAATGCTTCAGTTGTATTCCAATAAAAAATTATCTTCATACCTATTTGGAAAATGTAAAAAAAAATAAAGTACTTACCTAGTACTTGCTATGCTATACCCCTAGTAGGCAATGCTTTAATTTACATAATCTGATTACGAACAAACTTTCTACAAATTTTCATCTAATGTATCGTTTTCTTACTCTATATATTGTTGTATTTTAATTCGACAAAAATCAAACTAATAAAAATTCATATAAACAAAATGTCAAAAAGTTGTTCAGTTTGTGTATATTCCCACATGACGTATACGCGAAGGTGGTGCAGTTTGAAATCGCTTGGACTCTCGTACGGCGGGATACACGGGAAGTAGGTTCAAGCCCAATGCAAGTTATATCATTTTTTTATTTTTTTTATAGATTTTATGATTGTAAGTATATTATTGTATAATTTTTTTCAGAAAATACGTATTTAATTAAAATTTTTGGCAACAGTTATTGTTCAGAAATCATTTGTGGCATTTTTCAATGTGTTTGTGTGTGTTTTATTCTTTTATTTTTTTAATTTTTGGTATTGTTTTAATAAAAATTTTTGGAAAGTAGTATAGAAACTGTTTAAAGTATATTGATTTCGTTGAAATCATACAATAGAAGTATAACTTCTTATGTGCGTACAAAGTACACACATTCTTTTTTTTTTCTCATTTAGTACAAAAAATAGAAGACAAAGTAAATAGAATGAAGGGTGATACGAGGTACAGTATGATGATTTAATTATAATAATTATATGATAAAAATTTATTAGGATCTTTAAAAATGAAAAATGAAGATAACGTATATATACATAGAAATTATAATTTGCATCGAGAAGTTAGCGCGTGAACCTTTACGCGGTGAGCCGATCTTGCGCCTCAGAGCGCACTATTAAAATATCGATAGCTTGGCCAAAAATAAACATACAAACACTTTCGTGAGCTCAAAATGATCCTTTTGAGTTCTTCTATCATTATTGTTAATTAAAGTATAAATGTTTATAGTTTAAATTTGCTTGAAACCCTTATAAACAAATTAATGTACATTTTTTTAAAGAAAATTATTACTTCAAATGGGTATAACTCTAAAACAAATGAAGATCAAGTTTATTTAACAAACCTGTTTGGAAGTTTATTAACGAAGCTTTGAAATGAGACCTTCTAAGGCTCATTTGCTTGCGTAGAGGCCGAGTTAGGATCGATAAAGCTTCGAAAAATACTTAGTTTGCAATTTGCAATTTGCATTGTGTACTAATTTTACAATATCTTGAGTTCTAATTGTTGAATTTAAGTTTAGTAAACGTTTTTTTTTCTTCGTTTTTTATTAACGAACAAATTTTATTTGAAACATTCTTTTTTATCTCTTTTAGTTTATGAGCCAGAGCCTTATAAACAATTTATAAACAATTAAATTGTTTATAACAATTATTTGACCACTCGGATCAAAATCGACCCTCGAAATTCGTAATCAGCAGCCAAAAATCTATAAGAAACCGTTGAGTTTGTCCATCAGAATTGAAAAGGACACGGTGACCTCTATTTGGCGCCTAGACTATTACTCATAAGGCACGCTTGGACCGATCGGGGTGCCATTTGTTGAAATAATAAGGATATTGAGGTACTGAGCCATTTCAACCGCTGCGCCATCTCTACCGACTTTACCCTAAAGATAGTTGCTAGTTAGTATTATGTATAGGAAGAATTGTAGCCTAGTATGGATATGTTAGAAGAGCTGAATGAAGGGGCTGGATTAACAGTATTAAAGAAACCGATAAGAAAAATAAACAGAAAAAACTTGATAATTTAGAGATAATTTAGGTATGAAGTATACACAATACCATTGAACGAAGATATCTGCAAACTGACGATTGTCGAACAGAAAGAGTTGAAGGGAACGTTTGAGTGAAAGAGTACAGTAAAAACTGTGGACATTATTAAGCGTAGCAAGAATGGCAAATACCCACCAACTGTTAAAACAAGTGTATGGTACTTATACATACATTAGTTAACGGAATAAAATATTTATTTATTTTACGAAATAAAACAGTGAAACATAGTGAAATATAAAAAGTTATGGAAATGGAGAGAAATACAAAAAAGTAATAACTAATACTCTTAAACGGAAATTTCCATCTCATATTTCGAAGCAATTAACAGAAGATTTAAAAAAATCTCAGTAAATTAAAATTAGTAAATATTTAATGTACCAGTCGATTACATTTGTGATTAAAAGAAGCCCCCTAATCAGACAGCCCAGCCAGCGTCTGATTCAACAAATTTTCAGACACATTTAATGCTATTAAAAAAGTTAACAAACCAAAATAAACAGAGATACATTGTTTAACTACACGTGGAATAAAAGAAACATTGAGTTACATATTTAAAGTACACAAAACGTACAACTGACGTAAAAAAATTATCTCCACGGACCGGTTACACATAATATTAGTAGTAAGAAATTTAAAAATTATCATAAGTTGAATAAGTCACACTAAACCTACAAGTAAAAATGGTGATTTCAATCCCAAGCAGTTTTTTCTCGTATGCTGCTGCTTCAGCAGATAAATATATTTGATTTTTTTTGTAATTATGTTTTTCATAGTATCCGTGAGTTAAACTACTATTGGCATTTTAAGTTATCTATGATTTTTATTATTTAGGCTACTTTTCTGATATGTTTTTCTGCATTTAAGTCTTGTACACATCGCTGTTTTTCTTCTTAGTTCGACATAAGAGATTTGATCAATAATAATCCATCCTAGAATTAAGAATAAACGCACATTTTAATTCTATTCACTCTGTATACTGATCATCTTTGCACGATTGTTAGCATGGATCCATGAAATGGATCTTCACTTTTTCTATGCTTTCTTTCGGAAATATTTCTAGAAAGAATCAGTTATTCTACTTACTATGATCTATATATATATATATATATATATATATATATATATATACTCTTACAAACACTCTTACAAAACGGCTACCATAAAACCCAAATCAATAGGAGCATTCAGAAACATCTAAATCCCATTCCATCTAATAAAGAAAACTTGCCGCCCGATCAACCCAAAATCTTTCTACCTTTTATCAAAGGTGTCACTGACAAGATTAGTAGAATTCTTACCCCTCTAAATATCAAAACCGTCTTCACTACTCACTCCAAGTTGTGCAATCTTGTCAGATCCGTAAAAGACCAAATCCCCAATGAAGACCATGGTGTCTACGAGATACCTTGTTCCAGTTGCCCACGGACATACATAGGACAGACAAACCGACGAATCCAAAACCGTATCTACGAACATTCCATATCTGTAAAACATTCCGACACTACTTCAGCCCTTGCCCAACATCATATTCAGACAGGTCACCAAATAGATTTCGAGAAAGCAAAAACCATCGCCCCTGTCCGCTCCTTAAAATCGAGAATCATCCGTGAAGCCATCGAAATTGAAAAACGCCCTCACAGCCTAAACACACGCGATGACGCCAAAAGACTGCCGGCAACATGGCGACCGCTGCTTCGGCGAATCCCCACGTCAGTCGATCCCACTCAGGCCTCTCCCGCGCATACAGTTCCCTCGCGCACGAGAGTATAAAAGGAGCTACACAGGCGAAGACAGGTCGTCACTCGACACTGAGGAGTAGGCAAATTGAGACCTCAGTGCCGCTTGACCGTTCTCCTAGAGAACAAGACACTACTGGTACGTCACGAGTGAGGGGAGTAGGCAGATTGAGACCCCGAACTCGAACGGAACCATACCCCTCTTGATAATGGCTCCAAGAAGGGTGCCGAAACGTCGAGTTATAAATTCTCAACGCGGTTCTTCCCGAGAACTTAGTAATTTTCATATATATATATATATATATATATATATATATATATATATATATATATATATATATATATTACTTACTATTATCTATATATATATTAGCTTACTATTATCAGTAGTAATTGCACAAGAGCTCTAAAATTATTGAATTTTTCCGGAGTGACACTTTGACAGTTTTAATTTCACGAGCCGAAGGCGAGTGAAATTATGTCAAAGTGTCGAGTGCAATTTGTTGAGATTATTTCATGAATAAAACTGTTCAAAACCAAAATTTTATTGTAATTTATATATGTAAGTACCAATTAGTGAAATTAAACACACAGTTGTTATAAATATGTATTTGACGGTTGAAAGTCATCACTTTTATAATTTTTAATACTCCAGGCTGTGGGTGAAAAATAGGTCGATTTCAGGATATAATTCAGGAATTTTTGAAACCTATCATGTGTTATAAAGGACGATGCCAGGAATAACTTCTACTAAAATGTGACCAAAAATATTGTGAGCTTTTTTTGTTATTGCGATTTTCATTTGTTAAATTTGCAATTTTTAAAGATTTTTAATTTTGCAGCTTAGGATATTGATTCTAGGGAAAAACTTTTTAATAGAAAGTTGTAGTAAATTAAAAAAGCTACAATTTGAGCTATGGTGAGTTTAATTTCGTTTATTGGTTATTGCAAAACAGCCTGCGAAAAGTCCAAAATGGCCGTTTTTTACAATTGCGTTATTTATTGTACAAATAATTGTTTTTTATTTTTTAAAGCTTTAAAATGAAGCTCTTTCAATTCCAAACATAAAACAAAATTGTAAGGCCGGATTAATGAATTTGTTGCTTAGATATTATAAATTGTTTATCCCAAGAGGTCAAATGTCGAAGGCTATAACTTTTTGAAAAAAAATCGTAGAGACTTGATGAAACATCCTATCTCCTTCTAAAGAGTTATATTTTCATATTCTGATGTAAATAAATCGCTAAGACATTTTTAAACTTCTAATTTTTGGGTTTGAAAATAAGGGGGCAAATTTCGTTATAAACATTTAGAGCTGAAGCGACCCTGTACATCCTATGAGTTTTTAACTTACCGATTATTGTTGCTGAAGACGAAACGAAGATTTATAAGAAAATAAAAAAAATCTACGACCAACTGAAGCCGAGATAATTTTGGGTTTGAAAATAAGGGGGCAAATTTTGTTATAAACATTTAGAGCTGAAGCGGTCCTGTACATGCTAGCAGTTTCTAACTTACAGAATATTGTTGCTGAAGACGAAACGAAGATTTATAAAAAAATAAAAATTTTCTACAACCAACTGAGCCGAGATAATTGTTTCTTTTTTCTTAAATCGTAGTGCCTTTATTTATAACAATTAAGAAATTATTTACGGTCATTGACTAAAGAAAGACTTATATTATCTTAAATTAAAAATTATTATAAAATATAGTTACATTTAATTATTAAAAATTATTTTTAAAATCGGTGCTTTTGCGAGCATCCGAATTTTGCAAATCGCCCGGCTCGCTTCAAATCCGCGCGCTCGGAAAATTTTTACGTAACTTCTGTTAAATTTTGACCGAAAACAATTTAAAAATATTACCATTATAATATACAGTCTATTTACCACTGTATTTGTTTTTCTTGATAAACTTTTATACGTGAAATCTCATTTCTGAAGAAATAATATTACAAAAATGATACATATAATATATGAAATATATAACTATATTTTTAATTTTTTCATTGTTATATAAATATAATAATAATAATGTTACTTCTTATTATACAATATAAAACTTTTTCTTCTTGTAGTGACTATTCGTTTTGGATGTTGGCGACCATCATGGCAATCTGTACTTGCACACTAAATCGGTACTGCTGCCCTAAAAAGATTTGTAGTTGTTGTGTTGAACGACGTAAGTAAATTTTCTAGCAAGGTAATCCTTCGCCTTCCTGGTTCTCAGTTTCCAAATGGGAACTGGGATAAATAATTTTTAATAATTAAATGTAATTTAAGTTATAATAATTTTTATTTTAAGATAATATAAGTCTTTCTTTAGTCAATGACTGTAAAATAATTTCTTAATTGTTATAAATAAAGGCACTGCGATTTAAGAAAAAATAAACAATTATCTCGGCTTCAGTTGGTTGTAAAATTTTTTTATTTTTTTTATAAATCTTCGCTTCGTATTCAGCAACAATAATCTGTAAGTTAAAAACTCATAGGATGTACAGGCCCGCTTCAGCTCTAAATGTTTATAACGAAATTTGCCCCCTTATTTTCAAACCCAACATTTAGCTCGGCTTCAGTTGGTCGTAGAAATTTTTTATTTTTTATAAATCTTCGTTTGGTCTTCAGCAACAATAATCTGTAAGTTAAAAACTTATAGGATGTACTCCGCTTCAGCTCTAAATTAATGTTGATAACGAAATTTGCCCCCTTATTTTCAAACCAAAAAATTAGAGGTTTAAAAATGTTTTACGCATTTATTTACATCAGAATATGAAAATATAACTCTTTAGAAGGAGATTGGATGTTTCACCAACTGTCTACGATTTTTGTTTTAAAGTTATAGCCTTCGACATTTGACCTCTTGGGATAAACAATTTATAATATCTAAGCAACAAATTCGTTAATCCGGCCTTACAATTTTTGTTATGTTTGGAATTGAAAGGTCTTCATTTTAAAGCTTTAAAAAATAAAAAAAATTATTTGTACAATAAATAACGCAATTGTAAAAAACGGCCATTTTGGACCTTTCGCAGGCTGTTTTGAAATAACCAATAAACGAAATTAAACTTGCCATAGCTCAAATTGTAGGTTTTTTAATTTACTACAACTTTCTATCAAAAAGTTTTTCTCTAAAATCAATATCCTAAGCTGCAAAATTAAAAATCTTTAAAAATTGCAAATATAACAAATGAAAATCGCAATTAAAAAAAAGCTCACAATATTTTTGGTCACATTTTAGTATAAGTTATTCCTGCCATCGTCCTTTACAACACCTGATAGGTTTCAAAAATTCCTGAATTATATCACGTTTTTTCACCCACAGCCTGGGGTATAAAACATTTGTCATTAATGTCACTGAATGTATTTTTTCGTAGTAACGAAGGGCATCTGACGTAATATGCTTAAAGACGGGAGATTATCAAAAATTATCAGCTTAATTTGCATGTCTGTAGCTTTCTATTGGTCAGAATCTCCTATGAATGAAATAATCAGTAGTAATTGCACAAGAGCTCTAAAATTCTATATTAATTTTAGAGATCGAGAGCAATTTGTTGCGATTATTTCATGAATAAAACTGTTCAAAACCAAAATTTTATTGTAATTTATTTATGTAGGTACAAATTAGTACAATTAAACGCACAGTTGTTATAAATATTTTGCGGTTGAAAGTCATCACTTTTATAATTTTTAAAACATTAATTGTCATTAATGTCACTGAATATATTTTTTCATAGCAACGAAGGGCATCTGCCATAATATACTTGACGACGGGAAATTATCAAAAATTATCAGTTTAATTTAGATTTCTGTAGCTTTCTATTGGTTAGAATCTAATATGAATAAAATAATCAAAAACTATCAGTTTAATTTAGATTTCTGTAGCTTTCTATTGGTCAGAATCTCCTATGAATGAAATAATCCTATTCAATTGCATCTCCGAATAAGTTACAATGTCATAAATATAGATAACCCTTCAATATAGTCGTAAATTCTTTTGCGAATTTCAAATTTGTACATTTATTTTTAAATAAGTGAGACTTTCATCGATCAAAGAAACTATGCTTTGCCTGTTGTTGTTATGGTCACTATATCAAACATCAATATCGATTGGTCATTTCAAGATAAAGCTGATAAAGACATTTTTAAAACATTATGAGTTTACCCCGTAGTTTATGTTAAGTACCTATAGGTTTTAACGCATTCTGATTTAGTACTTTAATGTCTGAATAACTTCGATTAACCACTAGATTTCCGATTCATTTTGGGTCATAATAGCTTCCAAATATATATTGAAAAGGCACAAATAGGTATTCATACACTCCTAACCTTTAGTCCAATTTCGTCTGGCTTTTTTTTCAAAGGCCTGTAACTATTCACACCAGTATTTGCTTTATATTTGTACATCCAGTCTTTTTAAATAACAATACAAATTTTATAAAAAAATTTCATGAACTAAATAATTAGATTATAATTATTAAACATTTCTCTTTATTTGCAGCAAATATAGCATCATTTATTTGTGGAATCGCCTTTGGATGGACCTCGCCAGAAATTCCACAACTGAAAAATGAAACTACAACGCCACTGGATAGTATCATATCTGACTCGGAAGAAGGATGGATTGGTGCATTTTTACCATTAGCGGCTGCAGTTGGACCAGTTGGTGCAGGCATTCTCGCTGATTCAATTGGTAGAAAGTGGACTATTCTGATTGGAAACGTACCTTTTCTTCTGGCATTCATTCTAAACGTTGTTGCGAATTCCGTATATTTCTTCTACATTTCGAGATTTTTATGTGGTTTGGGAGTCGGTATTATCTTCACAGTACTTCCCATGTACATTGGAGAAATATCTGATGATGGATCTAGAGGAGTATTAGGTTCTTTAATGCAACTTTTTTGTGTAGTAGGATTATTATTTTCCTATGCACTTGGACCATTTCTGTCAATTAAAATATTTAACGCTATACTTATAATTCCTCCAGCCATGTTTTTGATTCTATTCTCAGTATTTATACCAGATAGTCCCAACTTTCTACTGCAAAAGAAAAGAATGTCCGATGCTGTACAGGCTCTTATGAAATTTAGAGGACGAGAACTATCATTTGCCCAAAAAGAAGTTGAAGTAATCAACACACAACTAGAAGAAGATTTGAAAAGTAAAGGCACTTTTAAACTTATCTTCAGATCACCCGGACTTAGAAAGGCTTTGACCATATCTTTAACTTTAATTGGAGCACAACAATTATCTGGAATTACAGTAGTACTTTTCTACGCACAAAGTATCTTCGCTGACTCTGGAGTTCCCATAGCACCTGAAGTTTGTACCATTATAGTGGGTATCGTTCAGGTACTGTACAACCCCACTTCTTGTAGACAGATGCGGAAAACGACTTTTACTCATGGTCTCAGGATTAGGAATGGCTATAGCACATAGTATTCTAGCTTTCTTCTTTTATTTAAAAAATGATCAACATGCAGATTTGTCAAGCTTAGGTTGGCTGCCGATTTTAAGTATCGTAGTATTTATTATAACATACTGTTTGGGTTTTGGACCCTTACCTTGGGCAGCCATGGGCGAGATCTTTCCAGGAAACGTAAAATCCATAGCATCGTCAGCGACAGCTTCATTCTGTTGGATACTTGGATTTTTCTTAACCAACTATTTTGGAGCTGTGACAAAGGTGATGGGACAATCTGCATCTTTTGGATTATTTGGCATTTGCTGTGTGATGGCTGCTGCCTACGTTTTCAAGTTCGTTCCAGAAACAACAGGAAAAAATGTTAGTGAAATACAATGTCTTCTAGATGGAAGTATAAAAAAAAGTTTAGAATTAATATAAACTCTTATTTCAAGTGTTTATAGCAGTAATGTGATAATATTTATATTTTTTGTATTTTTTTAATAAAATATTGTTTTCTTAGAGATTGTTAAGTCATTGACACTTTTGTGTATTTATTGTGAGAAAGTCCGAAGTTAGTACTGTTTGCAGTGATGTCTGTCAAATGCCGTTTTATATCCTAAGTTAGGATACTCGAAGATAAATTTCTGTAAACTATTACTTCAAGTGTTTATAGTACCTAATACTTTGATAAGGATGATAAACATCAATCCTATATTTAATAATACTCTACAGACTATTGTTGATTTTAATTTTTAGATTACTATTGTAATTTTTTTTATTTTTAATACATTCTATATTCTATATAAATATTTTTAATAACATTTTAGTTCCTTAGGAGATTGTAAAATTGTTGAAACCTTACAATCTACAAATGTGGCAAGGCCCGAAGTGACTACTTTTTGCAGGAATGTCATTCCAACCTCCATTTTGTGTTATAAGATTAAATACCTATAGAAAATTTAGTTATTTGTAAAATATTTATTCGCAGTTGCCTATTGCGTATTTGTTCTTATTCCAGCTATATTATGAACAATTCTTATGAACAAGTATAGAACAAACATCAGCATACCAATATCTGGAACACGAAATCCGCTCTTCCCATCTGCTTAAAGAGAAAGGTCTTTGATCAATGGGTGCTGCTGGTTCTAACCTATGGTGCGGAAACGCTCACTAAAACGTCCGCAAACATAATTCGAACAACACAGAGGGCAAATGGAACAGTCCATTTTATACCATTACTGTACCACATCTGTATACCACGTCTGTATACTATGTAAACGTTATTTACGTGTTTTAAACGTTCTACATTTCGAGACCGTCTGCACACTCTTACTCGACGAGAATCTGGATGACCTTAACCCTCGTAAGCGGTGCGGGGTGCAGGTGCACCCCAGACTTCGTTTTCTCGCCTACCTTTTTTAATATTTTTTTTTTATTTTTGTCCATTTTTTTATTCGCATTAAATTCAATTCTAAGCGCATTCCACCCATTACAGCATTTAAAACTCTTTGCGTTTACATGTTTTGTTTTAGAAAAATGACTATAGATTGCAAATGATGAAAATTTCATATCCTGAATTGGACGCTTCTGATGTTCCACATGGAGCTAACAGAGCTAAGGGGCAAGGTTAGTGTTACTTATGTCAGAGAAAAAAGACCGAAAGTCCTGGCATAACTGTATTATGTGAAAAAACTTCGTATTGTCACTCTGTGAAAAATGCATTTGTCTTGCAAAGATAATAATGTTTTTAAGAAGAAATGAGTACTTTTTTGTAAAATTTTGTTTCATACTATAATAAATAAGTCCTAATTATCTTTCAAATCAATTTCCCCGACGTTCACATACAAAAAAAGGGTTTATACAGTTGGGGTGCACATGCACCCCCACCGTTGTTTACGTAAGAATCTAAGCACCGCCCTACGAGGGTTAAATTATAGCTTGAGTTTTATTATTTGATTTGTAATGCTAGGATACTTTCCTGATAGAACCCTTTCAGTATCTCAACACTACTTATCATATCGATAGATTCAATCAAGAATAATAATAAATACTTTAATTTTTGTGGTTTAGAAATTGTGTGATATAAATAATTTGCTTCGTTTCAATTTTAAATAATCATTTTTTGTAAATAATAATATTTTCAATTCTACACTTAGTCCATTGAAATGTTACATTTACCTTGCATTTCTTAAAGGAGTCAATTTTATTTTTTTAGTGTGTAGGGGGGTTCAGTAGAAGCTTAAGTTCAAGTTTTTGGGGTCGCCACCCTTGTCCCCCGGCCGCCATATTGGAAAAAAGGGTGCACAGGGCTTTCGCGCTGTATCTCCTAAACTAGCAATCATACAGAAAATTTAATTACATATAAAATGTAGCAAATTAAATTTTCTACAATTTTACTTCTATTATTTTTTATCGTCAAGTGACCAACAAAAAAGTTATAAACAAAAATAAGAGACAATTTTGTAAAAAGTTTCCTTTTGGAGGTTATAACTTTTTTTCCGTTCATTTCACAATAAAATAACATAATAGCTATTTTGTAGAGGATTTTTCAATGAACATTTTTCACTATAAAGTTGTTTAATTTTAAAAAGACTAAGTTTTCATTCTAATGGCATATAACATATCCCACCAGAATGAAAACAATGGGAACCTTCTCTGGTTACACCTCCGAGGCTTCTACAATTTGCAAGCCATACGGATGCTGAGACTAAGGAAGATGAGGGAATTCTACAATTTACAATTCACGTCACATCTGCTCAGCGCGGTAAAGTTCCAACGAGACTGGTTCCCTTCATACTCCACACAGAGTAAATGTAAATCAAAAATGAATAACCATTTTCAATTTCGTTGCAAAACGAAAATACAGCCGAACCATATTCCAGTCCAATCAGAGAGTGCTGCAAGCACCTCTACCGGTTTCGAAACTTATTAGTCTCTCATCAGGAGGCACATATGCTGCTCTCCCTGATCCAACCAAAACAAACCCCAGCGTGCAGTCCCGAATTGCAACGAACGAAATGGCATAGATGCCCTAGCGGCAACTGCTAGCAAAAGACTAAGTTTTCACTCTAATGGCATATAACATATCCCACCAGAATGAAAACAATGGGAACCTTCTCTGGTTACACCTCCGAGGCTTCTACAATTTGCAAGCCATACGGATGCTGAGACTAAGGAAGATGAGGGAATTCTACAATTTACAATTCACGTCACATCTGCTCAGCGCGGTAAAGTTCCAACGAGACTGGTTCCCTTCATACTCCACACAGAGTAAATGTAAATCAAAAATGAATAACCATTTTCAATTTCGTTGCAAAACGAAAATACAGCCGAACCATATTGTTTCCCATTGTTTTCATTCTGGTGGGATATGTTATATGCCATTAGAGTGAAAACTTAGTCTTTTGCTAGCAGTTGCCGCTAGGGCATCTATGCCATTTCGTTCGTTGCAATTCGGGACTGCACGCTGGGGTTTGTTTTGGTTAGATCAGGGAGAGCAGCATATGTGCCTCCTGATGAGAGACTAATAAGTTTCGAAACCGGTAGAGGTGCTTGCAGCACTCTCTGATTGGACTGGAATATGGTTCGGCTGTATTTTCGTTTTGCAACGAAATTGAAAATGGTTATTCATTTTTGATTTACATTTACTCTGTGTGGAGTATGAAGGGAACCAGTCTCGTTGGAACTTTACCGCGCTGAGCAGATGTGACGTGAATTGTAAATTGTAGAATTCCCTCATCTTCCTTAGTCTCAGCATCCGTATGGCTTGCAAATTGTAGAAGCCACGGAGGTGTAACCAGAGAAGGTTCCCATTGTTTTCATTCTGGTGGGATATGTTATATGCCATTAGAGTGAAAACTTAGTCTTTTGCTAGCAGTTGCCGCTAGGGCATCTATGCCATTTCGTTCGTTGCAATTCGGGACTGCACGCTGGGGTTTGTTTTGGTTGGATCAGGGAGAGCAGCATATGTGCCTCCTGATGAGAGACTAATAAGTTTCGAAACCGGTAGAGGTGCTTGCAGCACTCTCTGATTGGACTGGAATATGGTTCGGCTGTATTTTCGTTTTGCAACGAAATTGAAAATGGTTATTCATTTTTGATTTACATTTACTCTGTGTGGAGTATGAAGGGAACCAGTCTCGTTGGAACTTTACCGCGCTGAGCAGATGTGACGTGAATTGTAAATTGTAGAATTCCCTCATCTTCCTTTTTGATTGTTTGTTTGTTTGTTGATTGTTAGATCGAACCGGGTGGCCATGGGGCCCGTACTGCAGCCTGAGTAGGCTTATTGCACACCGTTCAGTCTCGGGTTAACCATCATTGGGTTTTTGTCCCCAATGGGTTCGGGATTACTTAACTTGAAGTTAAGTCGTCTGTTACCTATAAGAGGTCCATTCTCCCAGCTAGCAGGACAAGACCCTTTATTAGGTTCTTTACCTGACTTCTGACACTTAGGTTCGAGTTTTCGACCCCGTATTGCAGTCGCCATCGGGTTTGGGCTGGACAGTCAAATATGACATGTGAGGCAGTTTCATCTGCCTCCCCACATCTCCTGCAAACAGGGTCTCCGTGAAAGATCCCCATGTTGTGCAGGTGTTTTCTTAGGGTGCAGTGTCCGGTTAGTAAGCCAGTTACCGCCCTAAGTTTTTTCCTTCCGAGTCGTAGGGCCTCGTCGGTTAGCGAGGGGTTTGGCCGCCCCATCATTAACTTGCTGTGCCGCTGTCCCGAAATATCGTTCCAGTGTCGGGTGTGCTGCGCAAGGATCCATTTAGCAACAGCTCCTTTGACAGCCGATTTGGTCACCCCTAGGCCAGGCTCAGGCCCAGTAAGGGGGACAGCCGAGCCCTCTCTCGCAAGTGAGTCGGCTCTTTCGTTTCCTTCAACCCCCGTATGTCCCGGCACCCACCCGAGTTCCACTCGGTTTCGGTAGGCCAGGGTTTCCAGGTGTTGTCGGCATTCCAGCACAAGCTTAGAGTTAATTCTCCAGCTGGCAATGGCCTTAAGTGCTGCCTGACTGTCCGAGAGAATACGTATGGTCCTATTCTCAAGGCCCATTCGAATATTCTCTACGACGCAAGTCGTGATAGCAGCCACCTCCGCCTGGAATATAGTGGTGTACCGCCCAAGAGGCATAGATATGCACACCTCGGGTCCTACACCATACACTCCAGCTCCAGAGCGCCCGCCCATCACTGAACCGTCCGTGAACCATGTTAGCTCACTCTGCGGTCTTTTATCCCCCTCCACCGGGGGTTTTAACCCCAGCTTAAAGGGAGGATCAAATTTGTGAGTGACCGGACTCCAGTCACTCACCATATCCAGGATGGGGTCACGAATGTGCCCCACAATCCTGGTGTGCCCGTATGACCTTTGCCTCCAGACACCATTTAACTGCAGCCTGTAGGCCCCTAGCCTCGCCTCGGCCATCACCAGAAGGTGCTGGGGAGGGAGTCCCATGAGTACCTCCATGGCTGCCGTCGGGGTACTTTTCATTACCCCGGTAACACAAAGTAGTGCTAGCCTCTGAACTTTCCCAAGTTCTTTGGCTGCACAACTTTGGTTCATTTTTGTCCACCCTCATCTTCCTTAGTCTCAGCATCCGTATGGCTTGCAAATTGTAGAAGCCTCGGAGGTGTAACCAGAGAAGGTTCCCATTGTTTTCATTCTGGTGGGATATGTTATATGCCATTAGAGTGAAAATTTAGTCTTTTGCTAGCAGTTGCCGCTAGGGCATCTATGCCATTTCGTTCGTTGCAATTCGGGAATGCACGCTGGGGTTTGTTTTGGTTGGATCAGGGAGAGCAGCATATATGCCTCCTGATGAGAGACTAATAAGTTTCGAAACCGGTAGAGGTGCTTGCAGCACTCTCTGATTGGACTGGAATATGGTTCGGCTGTATTTTCGTTTTGCAACGAAATTGAAAATGGTTATTCATTTTTGTTTAATTTTATTTATTATCCAGGTTTCACAGCGCTCCAAACTTGACCTGATTCTCTAATTCTCATAGGAATACAATAAAAACAATACAATTTCGTTATGCCGACCACGAAAATCAAATTTAAGATAAATGACTAATTTTGGCCATTTCTTATGTTTTTGAGGTCGCTGAATCTGAATATGAAGTTTATTTTTATCTAAAGTTGGTGAAACATGTTCAAAAATCAAATTTTATACAAAAATGCCAAAAATCAATTTTGATGATTTTTCTAATTTACCTCGCTGTATCTTTGGTCGCTGTAAATATTTCCTTTTGAAAATTTTACTGTGTTATCGTTGAAATATGTAGATAACAAAGAAATTTGTCCAAAATGTTTAAACACATTATAAAAGGAGTTGTTAATTTTTATCATATTCCGTTAGTTTCATGTTTACTTAAAACAGTTGAGTAACAAACTTTTTAGTTTATAATTTCAACCAACAACAATAAAATAAGAATTATGAAGAAGTTTTTTGGAAAATTTTAAGTAAATATATACAATAGGAAAAAAGTTACGTTACTTCATATACAAGCCGCACACCCCAAAAAACGCTTATATCTCGAGATCCTGGTCACGGTGTGGTGGATGGCTAATTTTGATCATACTTTATTACTTTGATATCAAAAATATTGCGAAGATTATGGCCCATAGATCTTCGCTAAAACTGAGGTGAAACCGCTGGGTGATGTACCTCATATCGCCACATTAGTGTACAACATTATACAGTGCGTCCATACAGTAACGCACAAATTCATTATTTCATAAACCGGCGACTTTGAGAAAAAATCCTGAAACAAGTCGATTTTTATTTTTAAATTAGAATTTTTTGGCATATATATCATACTAGTGATGACGTAATCGATGATTTTTAAAATGAGGATAGTGGTTAAGAGGACAGTGTTAAAAAAATTGTAATTAAATTATTTGAGACAAAAAGAATTACATATATGTAATTTATTTAATTCAAAATACGTTTTGCTATTGTCAGAAAACTGGAAAAAATGTTTATTTGACAAATAAATATTCTTTTTTACTTAAATTCAATGTTAAAGCTGCCACCCACCTACCTCATGGCAGTTTGAACATATTCGTTTAAGCGAAAATCAATATTTATTTTTCAAATAAACATTTTTTCCAGTTTTCTGGCAGTAGTAAAACTTATTTTGAATTAAATAAATTACATAGGTATATTCTTCTTTTTGTCTCAAATAATTTAATTTAAAAAAAATTAGAGCACCCTGTATAAGTAATTATGTTAATGTTTATATTTTTGAATAGAAAATTGAACACCCTTTCAAATGAGCTATCACATGACCCCTATTCTTATTAAAAAAAGTAATCAATTACGTCATCACTCCCAGATTGATGACGACACTAGTATGATATATATGCCAAAAAATCACAATTTAAAAATAAAAATCAACCTGTTTCGGGATTTTTCCTCAAAGTCGCTGGTTTACGAAATAATGAATTTATGCGTTACTTTATGGACGCACTGTAGTTTATAGAAGTTGTGTTAGTTTGTTATTAAAATAACTTATACAGGGTGTTCCATAATTAATTTGACATTCGCTAATGGGTGATACAAGACATCAAAATATTAAGATTTAACGAAAATCACTTAAATAAAATATGGCTCCTTACTGAGTTTTATTTAAAAATTTAAATATTTAAAAACACCCTGTAGTTTTATTTAAAAATTTTAAAAAAATCTTGCTCACTATTTTAAAACTTTTCGACGTATCCTTTTCATGCTTAGCAGAAAGTGTAGGTATTATACACCCTATGAAATTATGATAAATAAACGTTTCTGGCTACTACCAGTGGCGTACGACAGTAGACAGCGAATGGTTGACCCTTTCCAAATTCTACGCCACTGGCGGAATTGCCATTTTACCGCAATTTTTCGATGTTCCAATACTCTCTATGTAAATAATGTACTCTATACTTATAACGATAAGGTCATTAGTTTTCGAGATATTTCAAGTTAAACATGTAACGGCAGTTTTAATTTCAAATATTTCGGAAACTAATAAATTTATTGTTAAGAATGAATAATATACTCTTCAGTCTTAATGATAAAATCATTAGTTTTCGAGATATTTGAAGTTTAAAATTAAGCGGCACAATACATTAGTCAAAATATCTGTGCCGTTACATGTTTAACTTGAAATATCTCGAAAACTAATGACTTAATCGTTGTAAGTATAGAGTACATTATTTACATAAAGAGTATTGGAGAATCTAAAAATTGCACTAAAATGGCAATTCCGCCAGTGGGATAGAATTTGGGAAGGATTAACCATTCGCTGTCCCCTGTCGTACGCCACTGGTAGTAGCCAGAAACGTTTATTTATCATAAGTTTATAAGGCGTATGTGTATAATTCCTAAACTTCCTGCCAAGTATGAAGCAGCGGCGGATCCAGCATTGTTAAGAGGGGGGGCCGATCGGCTAAATTTCTAGATAATTTTGTACCTAAAATATACCGGCCTGTTTTAGCCTACCGGCCCACCAGAAAGTCCCGTACTATCTTGTATCTGTAGAGTAGGGAGGGCGAGTCAAGTCCCACAGCACTTAGGCCACAAATGAGCCATTGTACATCCTCCCAGGGGGTTGTCGTCCTTAGCTCATTGTCCATCCTTCCATTTCTAGGAAGGTGGACAAATCACCAGGGGCCATCTCCCCTATGTCCGCAGGTGTAGGCCAAGACTCGCGGAACGCATACTCTCGTATTGACGATAACTCTAGACAGAGGTGTTTGCTTAGTTGATAATGGGCAATTACAAGACCAACTGTCAAGCGTAGGTTTTTTCTGGTCATTCTCAAGTACTTTTCTGATGCTGACTTCCCAAGGTTCCTTAGTGTTACCTTGGCAAGTCTACATCTTGGCCCTTCTTTCCATCTTTTCACGGTTTGCGTATGGGAGTGACATTTGGCAATTTCCGCGATTGTTGCAGTTGACCAGCCAAAAAGATCACCAGGTCGTTTGAACTATGCTGGAATTTTTGCCCATACCCCATTTTAAACTAAGGTTCAGTGATCTGGAGTATATCCCGCATCCTGAGCCTTCTTCCATTTTGGAGAAATTGGTGTAGATGCAATATGCATTTGCCACGTTTGAATCCCTATGTTATCTTGTTTCCATTTTGTAGGGTTTGTCGAAGACAAAGGTAGGTTTAATTGAGTCGCCTCCATGGCCTGCATGTAGCAGGGGTAGTGCCTCCAGCTGACCCCTCCAGAAACGACATCTCAATTGTCCCTTTCCTACATCTAGGTTTACACCCACTGAACGCAATCACATTATGGCATCAGTGCCACCTCTTTGATATATATGTTTAAAGGGGTGATGCCAATGAGCAACTCTATTGCAGCAGTTCTTCTTGTTTTCATGGCAGCTGTTATATTTACGCAAGCCATCCGCTGAATATGGTTTAGTTTGTTGATCGCTGTTGCCTGTAGAACTTTTGGTACCCAAGCAATAGCTCCTTAAGTTAGTATTCGCCAAATGACAGTAGTGTAGATCCAGACGATCACCCAGGGCGAAAGGCCCTAAGTGCGTCCGACGGTTCGCCGACATTTTTCTTAGACAATATTATATGCTCTTTTAGCTCTAAGAAAGTTCCATGTTAACTTCCTGTCAAGGGTAATACCAAGGTATTTCACCTCTTCGAAAAAGTTTAGACTGCATTTTAGAATCCTTGGGGGTATTAAGCTCGTGATCCTTCTTTTTCTGGTGAAGAGGACTATCTCAACCGTTATTGCTGAGTTGATTAACCAGGGTATCCAAAACTATGTTCCAGAGGAGTGGTGATAACACCTCCCCCCCTGTGGACATCCCCTCGTAAGCATGCCTATATCTAACCGAAACGTTTTCTACATTTATGCTTATTGCTCTATTGGAGAGCATACTAAATATCCATTCGATCACGGCCAGGGTGACATTCCTGATATTGAGCTGTTGGGTGATGGTTGGGAATATTGTTTTATCAAACGCTCCCTCAATGTCTATGAATATACCTAAGGTGGATTCTTTATTATCCAGCGATCTTTCAATTCTTCCCACTATTTGATGCAGTACAGAATCCGGTAGATTTTCCCGAAGTATATGCATGTCGATTTCAGTGAAGTGGGTTATGAACCAGAACTTCATCCCATATGTACCTCTCGCATATCCTTTCCATCGTTTTCAAGAGAAAAAATGGTAGGCTAATTGGTCGGAAAGCCTTTGGAAGGGTGTAATCCATCCTACCTGGTTTTGGTATGAAGACCACACGTACCTCTCCCCACTTTCTAGGAATATAGCTTAGAGCCAAGGAAGCTCTGATCATTCCCATAAGGTGTGCCAAAAGAATATCCAGTCCCCACCGTAGTAGGGCTGGATATATGCCGTCAGGCCCTGGTGACTTAAAAGGGATGAAGCACGATATGGCTCATCTTACCTTTTCCTTACTAATTAATGTTCTGGCAAAATGCCAGTCATTAGGTGTGGGTATGATTATTTCTTCCATTTAACTCGGTGCTTTTGAGGCACTAGAACCGGGGATGTGTGTTTTCATCAGAATCTCAGCACTTTCGCAAAGGTTGTTTACTTCCATTTTCGTTCGTTAATATGCCGATGTGGATCTTTTCAGTGGATCTGGAAGCCTGCGGAAAATCTTCGATTTCCGATTCCGAAGACGAGCAGGTGTTCATTTGGATCAGTTTTTACCTCGTGGTGGAAGATGCACCATCTCGCAACTGACATGTCTGGATTTTGCGCCGTTAGCCTCCCTAGCACTCTTTCTGGGTCATCGGTTGTGGTAGTAACATCCTCCGAGATCCATAAAGAGGCAAGCTTCGGGTGCTTATCCTGACTAACAACATCTAGTGATGCTGCCTCCCACGGTTTGAGGCCATCTATAATGTTTTCCCACGCAAGCGCCCGGTCGTTATCACAGACTACTCTGATGATCTCACCAGAATAGGTCTACGATTTAAATGTGGGTGCTTTTGCTTGACTGTTGGAGGTAGACAAGGTTGGTCTGTCCAGTTCCTCCATCAGGCTGCGTTTGATTAGGTTTTCCCGGTCGGCAGTGACCTTGCCGTACTTCTTCTTAGTGTGCCCGAAGGTTGGCGATTCAAATGGCGACTGTAGCTTTGGATAGTGCTGGACGAAAAATGTCTGCGGATGGGCGGTCAAACCTTCTTCTCAGGTCCTTTAGTCACGAGTTCTGGTGTCTTCCTACTGATCTTTTGCCCTGTACTTTATCTTCCAATATGATTTGAAGTAGTTCATACTTTTCTCCTCTCAACACATGGCTCCAGTATTGTATTTTTCTTTCTTGGGTTATTCTTAGTAATTATTTTTGTTTGTTCATGCCGTACGGGTTTACCTTGTCTATGATAGCGACCCTAAGGTGTGTCACGGAGGCTTCCACGAAGCTTTGAAAGTGACAGTGGCGTTTCCACCGCTGCGTACCTTCTTGTGCTTCTGCGGCGTGCCTTCCGTGGAAGTGCTTGTGTGAAGGCGCTTACACCAGGGGTTGTCGGTTCCTGACTTCTTTTGTAGGTGGAGCTATTAACAGCATCTGATGCGGACACCTTAACCTTTGTTTTGGAAGGGGTTGGAGAGGGATAGGTGGCTCGCGTAGGTACCTTTTTTCAGTCTCCCCTCTGGCCTTCTTCCTTCTTTTTACCTCGGCGCCACAGGGTATGTGGCCCTTTGGTCAATTTCCCTGAGGTGATACTTGTACAGCCTCTGTTTGGGCCGAAGTTTGAGGTAAACATTGCAGCCCATCCTCCACTCCGACTTCAGACTAACGTGAATGTTTTTAGTCCTGTTCTAATAAAATTTATTTAAAATTCATATAATATATTATATCTTAATCAATATTATTGTAATTATAAAAAATGTCTAGTTAACCGTTTGAAAAAAAAATCACTTGGTTTGAAAGGGGGGGCCGATCGCCCCAATCGCCCCCCCCCCTTGGATCCGCCACTGGTATGAAGAGGATACGAAAAATACTTTTTAAATTTTTAAATAAAACACCCTGTAACTCAGTAAGGAGCCATATTTTATTTAAGCTTTTTATTCTGATTGTTAATAAATATTGCTTCTAAGAAAAGGTAAATTTTCTTTTCCTTAATAACGTACACACCATGGTATTTATTAGAATAACAGTCGACGTATATGTATTAATGGTAAAATACGCAGTTCTTTTGTTTGTCTAAAGTAATGCAATCCTTAAATATTTTAGGAAATAATTTCCTAGAAATATTTTTGATATTTACATTTCTGATGAGTCTTTCAAATACAATCAAAACCAGAAAATTGGAATATCTCGGACATATTACACGTGGAGAGATATACAGCTTGCTTCAATTGATTATGCAGGGAAAGATTAAAGGAAAAAGAAGCATAGGGAGACGCAGAATATCGTGGCTGCGCAACCTGAGAGAATGGTACGGATGTACATAAAACGAACTTTTCAGAGCAGCCGTCTCCAAAGCCCGAATAGCTATGATGATTGCCGACCACCGTCGCGGAGATGGCACTTGAAGAAAAAGATGAGTCTTTCAGAGAATAGTAATGTTTGTATCAGTTGCGAAAGAGTTGGAGAGAACGGTTGAGTGAAGGAATACAGCAAAAAATTGGAAATCATTAAGCATTGCAACAGTACAAAATACGCGCTAATTTTTAAAATATGTATGGTACTAGTTCCTGGATTAGGTTATGGAATACAAACGTTTGCGAAATAAAATATTTAAACGGGTCTACCCCAAAATCCCGACAGCCAAAATACCGACAGCCAAAATCCCGACACGCCAGAATCCCGACACGCCAGAATCCCGGCAGGCCAGAATCCCGACACGCCAAAATCCCGACAGGTCAGAATCCCGACAAATTAAAAATCCTGTCAGATTTTCAAAGCTATAATACATAGTTTTCATCTATTTTTGTTACGTTACAGTATTATTTTAAACATGAAAATTTTTTTTATATTTATATTTAGCTAATTATACTAGTATCACCTACATACCTAGAAATAAATTAAAACTGATTAGTTCGCGAAGAATTTTTCCATTATTGTTTTCACTAATTTTGAAAAAATGTGAAAACTTTGAATTTACAACTTTTCTTTTACAACTTTTACTTTGAAACACAACTCCTCCATAATTATACCAGGTAGAATGACATTTGAGGTGTCAAATGAAAGCTTATAATCCAAGGATGGTACTAAAGGTAAGAAATTTGACCTACGCTGTCTGTCCGTCCGACCGCGAATATAACTTCTCCGTCATTACACCAGGTAGAATGACAAATGAGGTGTCAACTGAAAGCTTAGATGGATACTATGTATTATAGTTTTGAAAATCTGACAGGATTTTTATTTGTCGGGATTCTGGCCTGTCAGGATTCTGGCCTGTCGGGATTCTGGCGTGTCGGGATTTTGGCCGTCGGGATTTTGGCTGTCGGGATTTTGGGCGGCACCGAGTTAAACAAAGTGAAACATAAGGAGCTATCGAATGAGAAATAAATACTTAGATACATAAATAAATAGAGATAAAATCAAAAAGTAAGAAATATGCTTCAACGGAAATTTCCTTTTCATATTTTATACCGAAGCATTTAACATTTTTTTTTAATCTGGTTAAATTAAAATATATAAATATTTAATTTAGCAGTCGATTACATTTGTGATTAAAAAAAGCCCCCCAATTAGACGGCGCAGCGTCTAATTCAATAAATTTTCAGACACACGTAATACCATTAAAAAAAGTTAACAAACCAAAATAAACAGAGATAAACTTTTAGTGGACTACACGTGTATTTTAGCTACACGTGGAATACAAGAAATGTTGAGTTACATATTTAAGGTACACAAAACGTACTGCTGACGTAAAAAAATTATCTCCACAGGCCTGTTACACGTACCTATATATTATAAGAAATAAAAAAAACTATCAAAGTTGAATCAGTCACACTAAACCTACAAGTAAAGATGGTCATTTCAATCCCAAGCAGTTTTTTCTTATATGCTGCTGCTTCAGCAGGTAAATATACTTATTTGAATTTTTTGTAATTACAATTTTCAAAGTACTTATCCGCGAGTGAAACTATTATTACCTTATTGAGTTATCTATAGTTATTATTATTTAGTCTACCTTTTAGATATTTTTTCTGCATTTATGTCTTGTATACTTTGATATTTTTTGTCATATTCTCTAACACCTTTTATCAATAATCCATCGTAGAAATAAGAATATCTGCCATTTGTAATAATATCCAATATGCTGATCATTTTGACTCTTTGCACGGCTGTTAGAATAGATCCAGTAGAAAGTGGATTTTAGTTCTTCTTTTATCACGTTTTCTATCTTTCCTTTCGGGAATATTCCTATAGTTCAGAGAAATAAGGAAAAAAAAATAGCCTGTTGGTGACACAACCCCCTCCAGGCCGAAACCAATTTTTTTGAGTAATATGGACATCTATAATAATAACCTATATATTTCCTGCAGCCGATTTTGATGATATACATAGTTATAAACAAATGAAGATCAAAAAACGGTAAATTTTCGCTTTTTTCGTCTATTACTAAGAAAATAGGCAATTTAAACAAATTTGAGAGCAAGAAACTCATAAACGGTATAAAAAACTTCAATATGGCGTTTGTTTAATATGTCTATCCTTATTGATTGCTTAGAAAATTGCGAAATAAATCATAAATTTTGAGTTTTTATAAATATTTATAACTTATGTAAAAATTAACTTAGAACCTTCTTATTAAACGGAATGCTGAGACTTATGGTGCTTAATTCATACCCTAAATTTCGAAGAAATTGGTCAAATAGTTTAAAAGTTATTTAATTTGTTTATCCCAAATTTATTTTTTTGCAACACTGTAAGTCAGAAAATGATGAAGCTACAGTAATACTTTGGATAGTTTATGGAAGAAGGAAATTTACAGTACTAATTTAATTAAAAAAAATTACAAAAAATAATTATAAATATTGCAAAATTATTTTGCAAAAACATGTGAATTAAATAAATGGGGGGACTAACTTTGTCCCTAATTGTCCTAGGACAGTTGTTTTTCTTTCTAAATGTGTATAAAAATTCAGTCTTTCTAAATATGAAAAAATAATTTTTCTACAGGTAACGGTTAAAAAGTTATTCTAATTGTTTATAAGTAAGCAAAAAGTCGACATGTTTTTTCAAAATAATTTTACACTGTTTAAAATTATTTTTTGTCATTTATTTTTAATAATGGTAATAGTATAAATGTTCTTCTTTCATAAACTGTCCGAAGTATGATTGTAGCCTCATAATTTTCTGACTTGTAGTGTTGCAAAAAAAATGAATTTGGGATAAACAAATTAAATAACTTTTAAACTATTTGACCAATTGCTTTGAAATTTAAAATATAATTTAAGTACAAGAAGTATCAGCATTCCGTTTAATAAGAAGGTTTTAAGTTAATTTTTACATAAGTTATGAATATCTTTAAAAACTCAAAATTTATGATTTATTTTGCAATTTTCTAAGCAACCAATAAGGATGGACATATTCAGCGAACGCCATATTGAATTTTTTTATACGATTTATGAGTTTTTAACACTCAAATTTGTTTAAAGTGCTTAACTTTTTGGTAATAGATTAAAAAAGCGAAAATTTAGCGTTTTTTGATTTTCATTTGTTTATAACTATGTATATCATCAAAATCGGCTGCAGGAAACATATAGGTTAATAATATAGATGTCCATACTACTCAAAAAATTTGGTTTCGGCCTGGAGGGGGATATGTCACGAGAAAAATCTTATTTCTCTGGACTACTATGAAAAATAAGTTATTCTACTATACCTTACTTACCTTACCTTATTTTCTTCTTTCTCATAATCCTTAGTGACTTTCAGGGCGTCGGATGTCGGGTTCCGCCTATTATCCATTTCTTCCATGCGCTTCTATTGGTGGCCAGATTCTTCATATCTCTTATACGCATTTGTCTCCGTTCACCTATATCCTGGATCGGGTCCATCCATGTCTTCCTCAGCTTTCCCTTTTTTCTTGTGTTTCCCATTCTGGCATCAAGTACCTTCTTTGTTAGTCTCCTGCTCCATTCGTTGTATGTGGCCAAACTAGCTCAATTGTTTGTTTTCGATCTTCCTCGTTATCGGTTCTTGTTCCAGCTCTCTCATTATATCTTTATTTCTGAATCTTTCAAACTTCCTAACTCCAGACGTTACCTTATCAAGTTAGACATTTATATATACATAGTAAAACTTTATAAACTATTCCATTTTTCACGTAGTTTATAAATAAGAGTTTTAGTAGATTAATTTATTTTTATTAAATTTATTTTTAGATTATAATTATTTCCTTTTATTTGCAGCAAATATAGCGTCATTTATTTGTGGAATCGCCTTTGGATGGACTTCTCCAGAAATTCCACAACTGAAAAATGCAACGACAACGCCACTGGATAGTATCATAACTGCCTCGGAAGAAGGATGGATTGGTGCATTTTTACCATTAGCGGCTGCAGTTGGACCAATTGGTGCAGGCATTTTAGCTGATTCAATTGGTAGAAAGTGGACTATTCTGATTGGAAACGTACCTTTTCTTCTAGCATTTATTCTAAACGTTGTTGCTAATTCCGTATATTTCTTTTACGTTTCGAGATTTTTATGTGGTTTGGGAGTAGGTATTATCTTCACAGTACTTCCTATGTACATTGGAGAAATATCTGATGATGGATCTAGAGGAGTATTAGGTTCTTTAATGCAACTTTTTTGTGTAATAGGATTATTATTTTCCTATACACTTGGACCGTTTCTGTCAATTAAAATATTCAACGCCATACTTATAATGCCTCCAACCATGTTTATGATTCTATTCTCAGTATTTATACCAGATAGTCCCTACTTTCTACTGCAAAAGAAAAGAATGTCCGATGCTGTACAGGCTCTTATGAAATTTAGAGGACGAGAACTATCATTTGCCCAAAAAGAAGTTGAAGTAATCAACACACAACTAGAAGAAGATTTGAAGAGTAAAGGCACTTTTAAACTAATCTTCCAATCACTCGCACTTAGAAAGGCTTTGACCATATCTTTGACTTTAATTGGAGCACAACAATTATCTGGAATTACAGTTGTACTGTTCTACGCACAAAGTATCTTTGCTGATTCTGGAGTTCCCATAGCACCTGAAGTTTGTACCATTATAGTGGGTATCGTTCAGGTACTCGCAAGCGCTGTTACACCCCTTCTTGTAGACAAATGCGGAAAACGACTTCTACTCATGGTCTCAGGATTAGGAATGGCTGTAGCACATAGTATCCTAGCTTTCTTTTTTTATTTGAAAAATGTTCAAGATGCGGATGTATCTAGCTTAGGTTGGCTGCCAATTTTAAGCATCGTAGTATTTATTATAACATACTGTTTGGGTTTTGGACCCTTACCTTGGGCAGTCATGGGCGAGATCTTTCCAGGAAACGTCAAATCCATAGCATCCTCGGCGACAGCATCATTCTGTTGGATACTGGGATTCTTCTTAACTAACTATTTTGGAGCGGTGACTAAGGTGATGGGACAATCTGCATCTTTTGGATTCTTTGGCATGTGCTGTGTGATGGCTGCTGCCTACGTTTTCAAGTCTGTACCTGAAACAACAGGAAAGAATGTTAGTGAAATACAGTGCATTTTAGATGGAAGTATTAAAAAAAGTTTAGATTTAATATACACTAAAGTTGAAAGTGTTTAATAAAAGTAATAATTTAATAAGAATGATAAGCATAATGCAGAATGATAAGAATAAGCTTATATTTAATAAAATTGTACAGCATATTACTGATTTTAAGTTTTAGATTACAAATTGTAAATATTTTATTTTTTATACATTTTATATAAATATTTTTAATAAAATTTTGTTTTCTCAAAGTTTGTTAAGTGACTGAAACTTTACAATCTATTTATTATCAGAAAGCTCAAGGCTATTACTATTTGCAGGGTGTCTTTTTTAAAGTCCATTTTATATCGAAAGATTGAATAGTTTTATAGGAAAATTAGTTCTTTATAAAATATTTATTTACAGTTTCCTATTGTCTATTTACTATTCACTACGGTGATTATCTACAGACTTAATGTTTGTTATATTTTAAGTTTTGATAAGATATTTACCAGTGGCAATGTTTACACTAATTTGAAATTGTATTTGTAAATTTAGAAAAGTATTTTGACATTTTCATTGCTTCTAAGGCTGCCATAAAGCTTTTTAACACTGTTTTTAAGTAGACTGCAAATAAACATTGGTTCTTTATTTGGTTTAAGCGATGTTTTGACGTCTACTGTGCTGCTGCGCGAATTACGCGGTTAAAAGATCTCTATCACTGATTATATCTAAAAATATATTTTTATACAAACGTGTTAAAAATGCACTCTTTAGCACTCCATAGGGGCCTTAAAAATGTCACTTTAAAGCACTGGGTGCTTTATAGTTATTAAGATACCAAGGGTATTATAAGGATAATAACGCTTGAGGTCAATGGTGTATATGATGTATGTAAATAGGTAGTATTCGGAACGCACTAAAGTTGGTAATATTGTAAGAGTGACGTGACAGTGACAAGTACAGTGAAGCGGAAATAAAACCATTCTGAATCTAGACACGATAGATACAAGTTGTTTCATTATAACCTCTCCTCCAAAGTTAACCTAATGGTAGGGGAGCAAAGTATGCTAAATGTGCAGTCACTCGAGCGTTATTGGGACCTATTGGGTTGTGTAGAGCAGATCCTAAAACCAAAAAAAGTTAAGTAAAGTTTTCCATTTTAGTGGGCGCTTGTCATTTTTTTATTTAATTTTCCATTTCCAATAATCGTTTTTTCCGATTCTAACGCCATCTATCCATAATTCGAAAAAATGTTTCGAACAAAAGTTACTTATTTTTACGTAAGGAATCCAAATCTGCAATAAAAAATGGGGGCTCCTATATAAGATTTTAAGGTAACCCCCCACCTCACCTCCGTGGGGGGTCGAGATTGGTGCCATTCTATAGATTTTTCAAAAATATTGAATAAGTGTATTTTACAGTTTTTCTATCTGATGTTTATTTCGCGAGATATCGCGGAATTCGTATTTAAAATATTAAATTTGCCCCCCACCCCTCTTCGTGGGAAGTCGTGTTTGGTATCATTCGATAGATTTTTAAAAAATATTGAGCAAATATTTTTTAGTTTTTCGATCTGTCATTCATTTCGCGAAATATTCGCTTTTTTCTTGTGAAACTTTGGGACTCGCCCATTTCCTTACGCCCGGCTCAAATCGTCAGATTTTTGAAATATACACTCTTTTGCATGTACTTAACTTACCTTATCTTAATCTGACAATTTCGAGTTGTTTAAGGATTCATTTCTTTTTTCGGGCCCCCCTTAACGAACTCCCCTGTATTAAGAGCCAATATATGGTAGAGGTACATCTTCTGGGTACCAAGTTTCTCCCCGTATGCTAATCTGACGCGCTCGAGTAACTGCAAAAATCCCCGCTTGGGCTCCCCTACCATAAGAACCCTACCACGTGTTACATTATATTATTACACGGTGCCGAACCAAATCGAATACGTTAAAAAAAAGATATAAGTGCAATGGAATTCAAGGTAGCTATAAACTCGATGCAAATGTCAGGTAACTTGTATGAAAATTGGAAATTCTTCATACAAAGATTCAAAAACTATTTACAAGCTACAGAATTAACAAAGAAACCTGAAATAACCCAGTGTGCACAGCTATTACAGTTAATAGGGGACGAAGGGTTCAAAATATATAACACGTTCAAGTTCTCAACAGAAGAAAAAGACAAGTTAGAACTGTTAATAAAAAAATTTGAAGCACATTTCAAGCCAAAAGGTAACGTGTCAAATGCAAGGTATTGCCTGTTCACCAGAAAACAAGAAGAAGGTGAGTCAGTAGACAAATTTATAACAGATATTATAAACAAGGCAAAAAATTGTGAGCTAGAGAATTTGGAGGACAGTCTGATTAAGACTTGCATAACTTGTGGGGTAGCAGATGAAACGATGAGACAGAGACTATTAGAAGAAGATGAGATGAGCTTGGAAAAAGCAATAAATCTGTGTAAAAGTATAGAAAGTTCGAAAATCCAGTCTGAAAAAATGAATTCAGAGGAGGTGCACTACATAAAGAAAAGAAACTTCAATAAGAAATATGAAAATAGAGAACAGTGGGAAGACATAAGAGTGAATCCAACTCATTCGAAGTCCCAAGACGGCCAGTTCAATGGTAAATCTGGAAGCAGTTCAGGGTGCAGTAGGTGCGGAATGGAGCACAGAGGCCAACCATGTAAAGCATATAAAGCTAAGTGTAATTTATGTAATAAAATAGGGCATTATGCAAAAAAATGTTTTCAAAAACAAATTAAGTATGTAGATGTAGATGATTCAGAATCAGATGATTTGTTTATAGGCTTGGTAAATACTAAAAATAGCAGTTTTGATGATGATTTCATGATAAATTTTGAAGTTAACAAGCGTAAATTAAGCTGTAGATTAGATACAGGGGCAATGGCAAACGTAATATCAATAAATAAGTTAAATTCTCTAGAAGTTAATGTTGAACTACAGAAAACAAACTGCAGGTTAACAACATTTTCGAATGAAACACTTAGGGTCATTGGAAAATGTAGTTTAGAATGCAAATATAAAGATAACATGTACAACATAATGTTTTATGTGGTAGAAATTAATTCACCAACGGTATTAGGTCTTCCTACATATAAAGCTTTAAATATTTTAAAAAGAATCAATACTATAGAAAAAATTGAAAATGATTTGAATTCTAGAGAAGTTACATTTAAAAATGATTACTCTGATGTGAAAAAAATATTTAAAGAAGTTTTTTCAGGTATAGGCTGCTTGGATGAGCCATACAAAATCGTGCTAAATGAAACTGCACAACCAGTTATACATCCTCCAAGAAAGATTCCACTACAGTTAAAGGAGAAACTAAAACTTGAATTAGCTGAAATGGAGAAAAATGAAATAATTGAGAAGGTTGATGAACCTACAGATTGGGTCAACTCGATAGTCTTGGTAAGAAAACCAAAAGGTAATTCCATAAGAGTTTGTATAGATCCTAGAGACTTGAATAAAGCTATCAAAAGAGAGCACTTTCAACTCCCTACGATTGATGAAATAGCTGCAAATTTAAAAGGTAACGTTTATTTCAGCAAGCTTGATGCCTCAAAAGCATTTTGGAGCATAAAGCTTGATGATGAAAGTAGTAAATTATGTACTTTTAACACTTGCTATGGTAGGTATAAATTTTTAAGACTGCCTTATGGCATAAGTTCAGCAAGTGAGGTGTTTCACAAAAGATTCAGTAAAATATTTAATATGGAGGGTGTAGAAACATATATTGATGATTTCATTGTTTATGGCTCATTAAAACAACATGATAAATGTTTATATCAAGTTTTAGAAAGAGCTAGGATAAATAATGTCAAATTTAATTATGAAAAATGTAGTTTTGGTGTAAAAAATGTAAAATTTTTAGGATTTAATTACAATAAAGATGGTCAAAGTGTTGATAGCGATAAAATAAAAGCCATTCATGATATGAAAAAGCCAGAAAATAAAAAAGACATACAGAGATTATTAGGAATGATAACGTATTTGTCTAAATACATAAAAAAATTGTCAGACTTAACCGCACCTCTTAGGGAATTAATTAAAGAAAATGTAGAATGGCATTGGTCACATAAACATGATGAATGTTTTAGTACAATTAAGGAAATAATTTCAAAAAGCCCAGTATTAAGACATTTTGTTATAAATGAAAAGTGTTTAATATCGGTTGACTGTTCAAAAGACTCAATAGGAGCTGTACTCTTACAAAAAGGTCAACCAGTAGCTTACATATCAAAGGTTTTAACTTTAACACAACAAAATTATGCACAAATTGAAAAAGAACTTCTTGGAGTTCTGGTGGCATGTGAGAAATTTCATAATTATATATATGCTTCCAAGTTTGATATAGAAACTGATCACAAACCATTGATATCCATAGTAAAGAAACCCTTAATGAATGCGCCACCACGACTTCAAAGAATGATATTTAAATTGCAGAGGTATGATTATAATCTGATGTATAAAAAAGGTAAAGAATTATATATAGCTGATACGCTATCGAGATGTTGTTCGGAATTGCCTGTAATAAAGAATGATTTAGATATTGAACTAGAATCACAAATTTGCTTAGTAAGATTAAACATTAACGTTTCAAACAATCAACTGCAAAAAATCAAAGAAGAGACTAGCAAAGACAAAACTTTAATTGATCTAAAAACTTTCATAAAAAAAGGTTGGCCAAAAGAATTAAATAATGTACATAAAGATTTAAAAGGATTTTTTACGATTAAAGATGAAATAACCTTCTTTGATAGTTTGTTGATGAGGAATAGTCAAATTATAATTCCTCATGTAATGAGGAAAGAAATGTTAAAAAGAATTCACTATGGCCATCAAGGAATAAATAAATGTAAAATCTTAGCTAGACAATCATTATATTGGCCTTCCATGACAGTTGACATTGAGAATGAAGTTAAAGTTTGCCCAATTTGCCCACAATTTGAAAATGCAAAGAGAGAACCTTTGACTCTACATAATATCCCAGAACTCCCCTGGAAGGAAGTTGGCTCTGATATATTTTACATAGGTCAAAAAAGTTATTTAATGGTGGTAGATTATTACAGTAAATATCCAGAAATTTGTCTGTTGAACGATACAACCAGTTCAACTATAATTACACATTTAAAATCGATATTTGCTCGTCATGGAATACCAAAAATATTTTACTCTGATGGTGGACCACAATATACAGCCAACGAATTTGTTAAATTTTGTCAAGAATGGGAATTTAAAAGCATAAAGTCAAGCCCAGAAAATCATAGATCTAATGGTCTAAGTGAAAGATATATTCAAACCTACAAAAAAGCGTTAAGAAAATCTCTTAGAGATGGTAAAGATACATATTTAACATTGCTACAACTTAGAAATACACCAATTGATTCAAATTTACCATCACAATCTCAACTTTTATTGTCACGAGTACATACTTAGAACTCAGATTCCCACCAGTGACAAAATTCTAAAACCAAAATTATGTAATGCTAAAATAGTAATCAGCGATTTTCAAAGACAAAACAGTCAAAAAGCTTATTATGATAGAGGGACAATAAATTTAAAACCGCTTAAAAATAATGAAAAAGTTTATATTAAAGATAGAAACAAATTGAGAGAAGGTCGTATCACACATAAATTAAGAGATAAAACCTACTCGATTAAATTAAGAGATTCTAGGTCAGAAATTGCAAGAAATAGACAATTTTTAGTTCGCATTCCTGCAACTTCTGACGATGAACATTCAGATAACGAATCTGAAACTAATGAGTCACAAAATTTTGAAAGTGTCTGATAACCATTCTGATCATCACTCTCCAATAAACTTACCTCCACAAACCTCTTCAGGTCGAATTGTTAAAAAACCTGATAGACTAGATTTATGAGTATTTTTATTATAAAATAAAGGGGTTAAAGGATGAATGAAACAATTGTGGAAATTTATAAATGTTTATTTAAAGATTTGTTAAAGAAAGTTATGTTTATTTTGTCATTATAAAAAGAGGGGGATGTGATGTATGTAAATAGGTAGTATTCGGAACGCACTTAAGTTGGTAATATTGTAAGAGTGACGTGACAGTGACAAGTACAGTGAAGCGGAAATAAAACCATTCTGAATCTAGACACGATAGATACAAGTTGTTTCATTATAACCTCTCCTCCAAAGTTAACCTACAGTATCGATTTAGCATTCGAAGCGAACAGTTCGTTTTTGCGTGTGTGATCGGTGAAAATTAGTTTTGGTGAGTCGGTAATTAATAAAATGGAAGTCAATACCATTGGCAAAGGACATCCACCCGATCGGGGAGGGACGATAAATATTAATAATATGGAACTGGATCAGGAGGAAAAACAAACACAAATAAGTCAAAATGCAAGTTCACAGGTACAAAAGGTAGCAAAAACACAATCAAATAACTTTTTTCCAGTTTATCAGGTAAGCGATAACAATAATTCTAATGAAAACCAGTTGTTAATTAAACCTATTAAAAATAAATATACACAAGGAGACCAAGGACCGTATTTTGTCTATTTACAAAACCGAAACGGGCACATTGGCCGTCTACATCGAATCGCCACCGCGCGTCTTGTGCTTTCTGCAGAACCTACGGTAAGAGATAATATAGTTCACATCAGCGTTATTGGTAGAAATAAAGTTAGAATTGAATGTAATTCATATAAAAGCGCAAATATTTTAATTGATAGTAAAAATTTATTAGAAAAAGATTATGACATATACATTCCTAATTTTATGGTACAAAAAAGTGGAGTAATTAAAGGGGTCGATAAAGGTATCTCAGAAAACGAATTAAAGGACATTATTGTTTGTAAATATGGTAATTTTAAGGTATTAAGTGTAAAAAGAATGAAAAGAAAATCAAACAACGAGCTGATAGAGACGGGTACGATAGTGGTGACTTTTAGAGGACAAATGATACCAAAAGAAGTTATCATTGAGAGAATGATATATCAAGTCGAAACCTATATACCGAGAGTAATACAATGCCTAAATTGTTTAAGGTATGGCCACGTCACGGGTCAATGTAGAGGGAAAAAAAGATGCGGACAATGTGGACAGGAGCATGAATCTGAAGCATGTGAGTTAACAGAGCCTACTTGTTTATTCTGTTTTGGAAAACACTCAGCACTGGACCGAGCAAAATGTCCTGAGTTTGAGAAACAAAAGGCTATCAAATATCTTATGGTAAACGAAAATATGGCATTTGAAGAAGCAAAATTAAAATACAGTAATAGTTATACCTCAGCCTTAAAAACATCAAATGCAGGAAATAGATATACAATAACAACAAAAAGAAAATGGAGCGAAGCCACTCAAAATAAATCGGTTTACCCATATTCGGAAGAACATGAAAATATTTTAAACAATCCTAGCACCTCTGCGTACCCGCCTCTACCAATTCCTAAGAATATTCCAATGTATCACAAACAGGTAACACAAAATAACCAAACAACAAACAAAAACCTTAGTGAAAATATATTAACAATATTTAAAAATATATTAGGTAAAAAACTTTTGCCGACAGAAAATAAACAAATTATGGAAGAATTTAAAGATAGTCTAGAAAAAATTTTAAATGGATCTAACAAGTAAAAAAATCTTACAGTGGAATTCACGATCGATAATACACAATAAGGGACATTTCGAAAAATATATATTTGAAAATAAATTTTTGGCTATATTATTGAGTGAAACTTGGTTGAAACCAAACACAAACATAAATTTTTCTCGATATAATATATTTCGCGAAGATAGACCGCAAGGTTTTGGAGGGGTCGCAATATTATTAAATAAAAACATAAATTTTCAGAATAACTTAGATTTTTATAAAATAAATAATGTAATGTGTGTTGCAGTACAAGTCATTTTAAATCAAAATATTTTAAACCTATATTCTCTATATGCAAAACCTAAACTAGGTATATCGAAAAATGAGTGGGTCAGGTTCTTTAATAGTTTAAACAAACCATTTTTAGTGGGGGGAGACTTCAATTGCCATAATAAAATATGGGGATGTGATGAAACTGATCGCGAAGGGATAAATCTTTTTGAAGCTATGGAAGAATGTGGACTTAATTTCTTAAATGACGGTTCGGAAACATTAATTCGGAGGTCAATGAATAAAAATAAGTCAGCTATAGATCTAACAATTTGCTCAAGAGATATCTATTATAAATGCTCTTGGCACACAGAAAATATGAGTCTGGGTTCAGACCACTATCCAGTAGTTATCGAATTTGCACATGATAGTAATGTAAATACCTGTTTTGATAATAATGATATAATTAGAAATAGAATTAAATGGGATATTAAAAAAGCGGATTGGACAGTTTTCTCTTACTTGTTAAGCAATAAACAAAAAGACAATATAGGACAAAATACAGAACAAGAATATCAAATGTTTTATGATTCTATAAATGATGCTAGTAAAATTAGCATTCCAGAGAAGAGAAAAGTGACCAATGCAAAATTTAATAAACCATGGTGGAATAATGAATGTAGGGAGGCTATTAGACTACAAAAGGAGGCCTTTTTACAATTTAAAAGAATATCTAATCACGAAAATTACTTAAAATATCAGCAAGCAGAAGCATATAAAAAAAGAATTATTTTAAATAGTAAAAGAGCCTCATGGAAAAATGTATGTAATAGTTTGAACAAAAATACACCGATAGGTAAAATATGGAGTGAGATTAGAAAATTAAAAAACGCCTATAATCCACCTAAAAATCCAATAGTTGAAAATGAATGGATCGAACTATTCTTTAACAAAATTGCCAGACCTTGGGTCCTAGAGGAAGAAATTACATGTACAACGAACAGTACAATCACTGAAGACAGTAAATTTCTAACAGAATTATTTAATTTGGAAGAGCTTAAAAATTGTTTAAAAAACAATAACAACTCAGCTCCAGGAAAGGACAGTATTCACTATAGTATGCTATATAATTTGCCTATCCAAAGAAAAATACAACTACTAAATATAATAAACCGCATATGGACAAGCATGGAAGTTCCAAACTCATGGAAAGAATATATTATAGTCCCAATTCTCAAGCAATACAAACCCGCAAATTGTCCTGATTCATACAGAGGCATTTCGCTATCGTCATGTATCTTGAAAACATTGGAGAGAAGGATTAAACAAAGATTAGAATTTTGGCTGGAGAAAAATTCTCGACTCTCTTCAACACAATTTGGATTCCGAAAATCATGTTCAACAATGGAAAACTTATCACACTTGGTACTAGATGTTTACAACTCATTTTCTACTAATAAGTCAGTTGTAGCTACATTTATAGACGTCGAAAATGCATATGACAATGTTAATCTGGTAAGCCTGTATCACCAAATGAAGAAAATGGGAATCCCAGATATACTATGCTGGAGAATTTATAAACTTTACAGTAATAGAATCTTGTATATCCAAATTGAGAATAAACTATTAGGTCCCAGAATATCAAACATTGGGATACCTCAAGGAAGTATTCTAAGCCCAATATTATATGCTATTTATACTTCGGATATAGGTAAAAGCATATCAAATAGTACCCAAGGTAAAATATTACAGTTTGCAGATGACATATGTATTTACGTAGACCAAAACGAGATAGAAAAGGGCTGCAAAATAATAAATGAAGTATACAGTTGTTTACTTGAAGACTTGTATCACTTAAATTTAACAATATCTTTAAATAAAACACAAATTTGCATATTCTCCAGAAAGCAAAAACTTCCCGAACTAGTAAAAATACAAAACATCCAGTTCAAAGTTCAACCTAAAATTAAGTATTTGGGGATGATATTAGATAGAAAACTGAGCTGGAAAGACCATATTGAATACATTGTGACAAGAGCTGAAAAAGGTTATAATGCATTACGAGCAGTAAATCACATAACTTGGGGAGCAGATGCGAATATTTCATTAATAATGTACAGATCATACATAAGATCTATTTTAGATTATGGATGCATATTTTATAATCAGGCAGCCAAAACTCATCTTAAAAAAGTAGACGTGTTATCAAATAAATGCCTTCGATTATCTATCGGAGCTCTCATAAGCACCCCATTGTCAAATTTAAGTATAGAGTGTAATGAACCACCACTATACCTAAGAAGAAAAACTCTATGCGAAAAGTTTATACTTAAAAGTATTGCTAAAGAGAGTTTAATAGGGGATAAGTGTCAAAAACTTTTTATACATGACCTAACGAGTGAATACTGGAAGAAAAAACCTTCTTTACTACTTGCTGAAATATATAACAACTTGCGCCAATTTAAAAATAAATTATACACATCAAAAATATCACCCACATTTCAAATATATCTAAATAGCACTCCTAATATACAGCCAATTTACATGAAAGATTATTCGAACTTTCCAGCGAATTTAAGGAACTCTATGTTTAATGCAGATATAGAAACACTATGCCCACAGTATTACCAAATTTATACAGATGCCTCAAAGATTAACTCTAAAGTTGCTGCTGCCATATGGGACCCTAAAACACAGTACAAAGAAGGAATAGGACTGGATGAAGATACCACGGTATTTACAGGCGAACTAATAGCAATATTGAAAGCAATGCAATACATAGCCACGATCAACAATAACAACAATAGATTCGTAATACTGTCAGATAGCAAAAGTGTTCTAAGTAAATTGGAAAAGTGGACAGGACATAACAATCATATCGTTATAGAAATAATAAGAAACTTTATTGAACTCAAAGCCAAAGGCAAAGAAATATCTTTCTGCTGGATAAAAGCTCATTGCAATTTAAAACACAATGAAATTGTAGACAAACTAGCAAAGAGTGCTACAGAACTAGAAACTAACTGTGAATATAAGCTAACACTAAATGACGCATATGCTTATATTAATAACAACAAAATGAATAACTGGAAAGAATGGTATACCAACTCCAAAAAGGGACTGTATTATAAAAGTATTCAAACAGATATTCCATCTAAAGGCTGGTTTAGTGATTATCAAGGCAACAAGGTCCTCATATCATATATATGTAGACTTAGGTTTGGTCACTCCTTAGTTCCAGAACATAAATATAAAATAGGATTGTCTGACACAAACTGTTGTGAATGTGGAGAATTAGGATCCGCAGAACATATGATATTAGATTGCAAACTAAAAGAAAAAGAAGTAGAACATTTTATAAATCAAATTCATACTAAACAACACATAAGAAAACCTTTTAGTTTACAAACACTGATTGCTACAAAAGATAAAAGTATCTACGAGATCCTAATTAAACACATTAATAATATAAAACTAAAATTGTGAAATTATATATATAAGTTACCTTTGTTTACCCCATTTGTTGACCCTCCTTTCCGTGGTCTGGTCTTGTTTGATTTTGCTCTGAAAGACCCCTGAGCACTTATGTATCCCAGTTAATAATCCTTAGGTTAGGAAAAAAAAGAAAAAAAAACACATAATAAATAAATAAAAAAATAAAAAAAAATATAAATAAATAAATAAAAAAAATTAAAATAAAAAAAAAGAAAAAAAAATAATAATAAAAAAAAATATGTGTGTATATATATATAAAATAAAAAAAATTAAAGAAGCTATCATTAAAATAATAAGTACTTATATTTGTAAATCATTATTATCAAATAGGTCATTCATATTCAAAAATATAATGAGAGTATAACAGATATCTCATAAGATTTTAGTTAGTAAACAAATTTGGTTCGGCTAATGGATTAAGTCCACAGTCAAGAAATCCGATAGCACACACACACACACAAAGTTAACCTAAGAATACTACCACGTGTTACATTATATTATTACAGTGTATAGACCGAGGGCCTTGGGCCCGAGGTATATACGTTGACCGAAAGCGTTATTATTATAATACCTGTGGTGCCTTCATTTAAGGCACTGCAGTTAAAAGTGAAATGTCAAATTTTTAAAGCAAACGTCAAAACATTTATATTTCATTTATTAACATTAATATTAATAATACAGTTTGCGAAATTTGAAAAATGAATTTCTTGCACTGCAGTTTTACCGTTTGTAGAAAAAATATTGTAGTGTGTGAATCTCATGTAAATTGCAGAGTTTGCTTCGCTCATTCTACAAAACTTCACATGCGTGCCTTAAAACAATTGTACTTTTAACACTTATATCATAAATAACTATTTTCTACAAACGTGTTAAAAATGCAACTTTTAGCACTCCATAGGATTTTTCAATCCTAATAGCAATATTACTACTTCATCTTTCAATTGCCAGATGACGCTAGTCACCTAGTCCATTCACGTCAGTTGCGGTGTGGGGGATAAACTCTCGGTGTTGGTCACTGAGTATGGAGTAGCAGGCCTACGTTCTCTCCGATGAGACTCCAACAAGAGTCGAAAATCGTCGATTCAGAGTGCTGGACTGCGCTCCGTATTCTAAGTGAAAAATAAGATTGATTTGCCTTCGCATGCAACTGAATAAAAAATGGAATTTTTATTTTATTTTTATATTGGTCGTTACTTCTTTGGGTAACTAGGTCCATTTTCTGTTGGAATTTACCAGCTGAACAGACGGGGTCGTGAATTGTAAGTTTTTTGAATTCCCTCTTGTCTTTTTTGCTTCAGCATCCATCTGGCTTGCAAATTTTAGAAGCCATGGAGGTGTTACCAAGGAAATGGACCAATAAGTTTTCAATTTAAAAATCTGTTAGTAATATTTTAATATTTTTAAATGTTATTAATATTGCTATTAGGATTGAAAACTACTTCATCTTCCAATCTATTATTTTAACAATTTTCATTCACATTTAAATAAAAATTTCCCTTCTACATATACAACCACCAATACAATACTCATATAAAATTTTGCCAATATGGAAATTTCTCTGTATAATAGTATTTCAATTCAAAATTTATTCTTTCTTCTCTCTCACCATCATCTGTTTTTATCTTTTTGTTTATTATTATTACTAATCAGCTCATTCTTCCTTTTTAATTAATTTGATTAGTTTGATTTTATAGTCAATTTGTAGTCAACAGTTAAATTAAAATAATTTTATATTTTAAAATTTTGTAAAACACAATTTTCTTTTCTTTAAAAAAAACAATAGATTTAAATAATAGACATTTTCAGATATTAAAATCTTTACTATATCCATAGAAAAAAGTGTTGTCTGATTTGGTAGAATGCGATCTTACCCTTCAAAAAATATGTCACGTATTTCAGCACCTGGGAAATTGGAAGGATACTACAAATCTGGCCTCCACATAAGTGGTCTGTAGCTTCGACATGATAGGTGTGAAATTTTAAACGTTCTTTCTGTTGATTGGATAGGAAGGGTAGCGTTATCTAGCCTCCACGCTAGGTACACCATAGCCTCCATACGGTACTTCCAATATTTAATATTATTTTATTAAAGTGGCCAATAAAGGTAAAACACAAACAACTTTTGTTTCTTAATTATTTATTTATACAATAATGTGACATTTTACATAGAAATATTAGTATTTAATTTCGATTAAATACATGTTTACTTGTTGAATTTATCGGCTGCACACAACAGCTGATCGGCCATTAGACCCAACAACAAAACGCGAAATAAAATGTGTATTTTAAAACTGTTGGATAAACAGTACCTACAATCAGAAAAACTTACCTTTAAAAAGGTACTCGAATATGAAATAACAAAAATATCAAAAAACACGACTGAATATCAGCTTTTTATGGTGACACAAACACAAACTAAACACAAAACACCAAACACATCACATAACCGACCATATAAAATAAGTGAACGACAACGAACGAACGAACACGAACACAGATTACAGATTCACAGATAGCGCACGATTTGTCAAAAGTCATGTTCCACCAATCACAATGCCGATATCAGCGCCTCTGACTAAACGGAAGGAAAATAAATACGATTACATGTTTTTTATTAGAGTTAGCGGGGCATGACTATATCATTGTTTTGGATCATGACCTTTTGTTAAAACCTTTGAAAATCGACTACCTTCTTCCTTTACTGTCAGTGTCACTCCAAACAGTTCCTTACAAACTTTTGACACTTGGTAGTCAACGTTGGCCTAAGATGGTTGATTAAGTTTCTCGATTAGAGTTTCACCATGTTCCCGGTGGTTATATCTATTAACATCGTCGTTTAGCCTTTTCAATATTACATCAAAATAATGTAGATTGAATTATAATTACAACCATTGTTTAGTTTTGGGGCTATTTAGCAAGTATTTGAGTAAGTAATCATAATCACATTTTTTTAACTTTCAAAATTTCAACCATCTTTTCAATTTTAATAGTGGGATTACTTATTCTATTTTAGATTCACTGATGATGGACTGATAGGTCCGAAAACGTTCTGAATTGGATATATTTTGTTCAATCCATTGGTTTTTTTTAATTTTTATTAAATATACCTATTACATGAAGTGGTGTTTACTTCATGTTAGAGTTTTTTAACTATATGGTATACAGCCAACCTAGGGAACTACCTCCTTTTTAGTATATTTATTATTGTTAAATAAAAAATAAGCATGAAACCAAAAATATCTAGACAGAGTTACCGCACGAAATGTTTATATAAAATATATACAAAATTCCAGGTGGATCTGTCAAGTAGGTTTTGGTTACAATGTCTACCGCCTTTGAAAAAAGCAGTTTTGAGAAAAACGCATTTAAAGTATTCTCAACTTTTATTTTCAATTTATTTTTTGTCTGTCAAATAATAAATTGATGCACACCGGAATATGTTTTTGAATCGCCGAATAATTTACAAAAAGGATTTGGAACAGCTGTTCCCAATCGCTGGTGCGAACCTGCTGCAAAGCGAGTCGACGGTAGCAACCAGGTGGACTGTGGTCAAAGGCGACTGGATTATTTTCTAACAGAGGTACCTACTCACAGGACACGGGTGATTCAGAGCCTACCTCTCTAGGTTCGGAAAGGCTGACACTAATTAATGCGTATACTGCAGACACCAAGACACTGTTATACGTATGATGCTAGAGTGCAACAGGTGGGTAGTAGAAAAGATCAGAATGGAAAGAGTAAAAGAGAGACAGGTGTGAATTTTGCCAAAGTGAGAGAATGATTGAAAATATATTTGGTTGGACTAGTAAACAAAACTATATCGGTGCAGTGATCAAGAAGAAAGAAGATGAGGAAAAACAGATGTATCACAAAAGTAAGAGTGAAATATATTGCAAGTATAAGGTAGAGGATAGGTATAAGGAATCAGTTTTGATAAGAGGTGATGTAGTAAATTAGATTGTGTGAGGCGGACTGTGGGAAAGGATCTCCTAAAAAAAGGGGAAAATGAGGAAAAGGGAAGGGCCTCCTTGCTGACAGTCTGTTGTAACAAAAATAAGAAAACTTCTGTTGGAGTGAAAGTAAAAAGAAGGGTATACTCCAACAGAAGTAAGGAAAAAGGAAGTAACTAGTGGGACAAAAACTGCAAAGAGATGGAGTTTAAAGAAAAAGGGTGAAGTGGCTTATATGTTGAGAAGCCGCAATAGGAAAAATACTACTAAAGTGCAGTAGTACTGAAGAAAGGGGAATTAAAAGGGATATTACTATTAGTAGATGTATGAAGAGACAGAGGCAAACTGAATAGAGTTGGCTAGCAAGAGATGCAAGAGAACAACTTGACACTCAAGGATGGATACGGCTCATTTGCATGCCTGTCAAAGAACAGTAGTTCTAAGTAGATATTAATGATGACTAAAAGGTGAACTAATAAAATAAGGATAATGTACTAAAAATGAATGAAGATGAATAATTTCTAAAGACGAACAAAATAAATAAGACTAACAAATCATGGGCGCCATGAAAATGATCTTCGATCATTCTCCCAGGTATCTTACACTGCTGTCGAATATTAATAAATTAAATCTGTAAGTAAATGTAAATATAAAGTGAATAAAAATAAATGATATACAAAATAAATAAATATTTATTAAAATTAACTACCATATTTTTAATAATCTCTGAGTTAGACAAATTAAGTATATTGTGACTCTAAAATGACATATGTTATATAAAAGCTATATTTGTCTAAGATAATAACAATAATGTTACCTGTTACAAAACTTAAAGGTATAAGTACCTCTTACTAACATATAGGGTACAACTCACATGAGTCTTCTACCAAATGGTTATAGTACGCTTGCTACGTACAACTGAATTGAAAACCGATGAATATTAAAAGTAATATAAATAAATAGGCACAAGCCTGGCGAAGAGAAAATACCATGATGAATTAAGCAAATGCATTAATAAAAGTTATAAAAATGAAGCTAAGATAAATACCGAAACGATGACTTAATTACCCGAGCAAATGCAATAAAATAAAGTAGCGACGAATTAACTAAACAAATGAAATAAAGCGAATAAATAACATATTTGGGAAACAAGCAAATAATACAACCTAAATTTACATAATGACATGAAATCGACCTAAATAAACAATAAAATAGAAGTAATACCTTTTGGGCAAATACGCAGAGCTCAACGTACAGTACCGCAAAATGATACATGAGTTTGGGAACTTAATACCATAATATACAAATATGTTATATAAACTAAATCTGAAACAAAATTAATAAACAGTGCATTAAAATAAAACATAGGAGATAAACACACAATAGTTACTAATGTCACCCACTGGTAGTTCCCAAACAAACCCGAACGACTCCTAAATAGGTTGCTGGCGCATCCCCGGAAATGAGCACTAGGATAGTGCAAAAATCATGCATCCTGTAGGTCCAAGTGCTAATACGAAAAGGAGCTGGAATGCCCCCAAAAGGCTTGTTCCCCAAGTAACTACTCCTAGTGACTTATGGTTGGAGATTGGCCTCTTGGTGTTTCGAGGTGTTATTTAAGATTTCACATGGATGGCGTGTGATACGATGATGTTATGCTGTAAACCCCATTGGATTAATACCTTCTTTATTCCCAAACACTCCTAGATAGGTTTGGTGATCCATAATTCAAAAGTCACACATTTTTACTAACACGAGGTCTAACCTCCAAATTTGATCCTCACACGCCATCCATACTAACCAAATCCCCAACCACAAGTGAAGTCTCTCGTCTCGCCACTTCACAGAGCAAAACGTCAAATTCTCAGCACACGAATCAAATTATTACCCGAGGTGTAGAGTATGTTGCATACTCTGAAGTGTGACGTCACGTAAATATTTATTTACGAGAAAATTAGAGAAGTTGAAAGAAATCAAATGAGAGACCGAGGGGAAATAATTATAAAAATAATTAAAGATCTAATTTCGTAACGTGACCGTTACACTGTGAGAGAATGAAGGTAGTGATCGGAAGCGATGTCGACTTTACAGCGGCCATTCCGCTTTCGTAGCACTTAATGACAGAGGCAGAGTTGCCAGATGCGATTTTCTAAAACCCCACTTTCAAACTGAAATTCCCCCAAAATGAAGCTCAAATACCCCAAATTTAAATTTTTGCCGCCACGACTGGTTTCTGATTGATGCGCATGCGCAGTTCGTAGAATTCAAGATTCAAATGTCAATATGATGTCAATTGTCAATGTCATTTCAGGCCTCAGGGAAGGGATTGTTTGTTGTTATTGTTTTGATTTTAATATATTTTTATAATTTGATTAATAACAATAATATTGTTAACATTATATTGATATCAAACTATCTGATTACCATATTCAGCTACTGAATAAAGATAACTTTCTACACTGGTTTGAAGAGTAGTTATTAAAGTACGAAGTTAAGCTCTATAATTATATTATATGGACAATGCTTCACACCATAGCAGCTTGATACATTACATTATAAAGCTCAAAAACAGGAATTGAATGGCTAATTACAAAAAACATAAATTTTTCAGTTAATATATTTAAATATGAACCCTCGGAAATAATTTAAATAGTAAGTGTTTTACATGCATGGCATGGCTAATAAGTCGGTTCGCTAAACTCCGACACAACTGGCAAAAACAAAAAAGTGACCTACTAAAATCGCTAACCAGTTCTGTATGAGTTTAGCGAACAGACTTTAACTGTTCTATGATTTACACATGATGAGCGAGCAGGGTGCTTATTTCTAAAAAAGAAAATTTCTATTTTCATTTATATGTACATTTTACACCATCATTTCATATTATATCTTATTAGCGATGCATGTAAAACGTAGAGGTAGATGTAATCCATGATTTTTGAATTTTAGTAGTCAAATGTATAGAGAACACTAAACCAAAATTATACTATTTATCAACAGAGGGCGCTAAAATAATTCATAGGTTCCATAATCTTCGATTATATGAGAGTACAATAATATGCAGTTCTATTCTAATGTTCTATGTACATTCACAAATTTAATTGACCATGACCCCCTAAAATCCCCCACAATTTTTTTTACCCCCAAAAAATCCCCCAGCCATTACAGCTAAAAAAATTCCCCCAGGCGCTTTCAAATTACCCCAAAAATGGGGGGAAATACCCCAATCTGGCAACTCTGGACAGAGGAGGGTCTCGTTTAGCAGGTAGGCATTCGACATAGTCTCGGCGACGCGCGACGAGAGAGCGTTTAAGTACCCTGGGAAATATCGCTAGGACTACGAAGAATGAATCCTGCATTGTAGCGGTCCCAATTTATCGTCGTATTAATATATCAGGTCCGACACTGTGTGACGAATAAAGAATTTGTTTTGCTAACATTTTGGTGATAACCGAAAAATCTGCTTGCGGATATTTAGTATTTTCTTATTGGTTTACAACTTTTAGTGAGATGTTCTTAGGAACATACCCTGGCTATTTTATTATTAGAAGAAATTTTTGGTTTCTTTTAATTGGATAACTATCTGGGGATTGCAGAATGGGAGTGTAATTTCTCTGTTTGAGAGGAATCTGGTCTTGAATTAGGACAAAAACGAGGAGTCAAAATCTAGCTACGATAGTGTAGAGTCGCGGACCGATTTGGTCTAGTCCGCGAGACAGTTTTGGTTTATTGTCTGTAAGACAAGTTGAGTTACCAGATGGAGTGAACTCCAATCTATTTTATCTGTTTTCTTAGTGAGAAAACAAAATTTGTTACAGTGTTGTTGCAATGTTGGTTACAGTGAATACGACGATAGTATGTTTTGTGTCTTGTTCCGTGTTTTAGAAGGAACAGTTTAGCTGTGTTGTTCTTAAGAAGAAATTAATACAAGTTCGCGGAGCAAGTTTCTCCAACTTTATAATGTTCAAATGAACAGTGTTTACTTCGTTCCAATAACAATCAATAATTAGCAGTTACCTTTGTGTAAAAATAAAACAAAAATTTTGGAAATTTATTCTGATACCATAAAATTTTGTGACATAGTACTCTAGTTCAAACAAATGTAAAGTGTTAAGTGAAAAGTGTTGGGCAACAATAGTTCCAGCTGGGCTATACCAGATCCACGTTAGCTCTGATCATCAATGCAGTCCCAGGTCACCAGGTACTCATAATAAACTGTTTATTCTTTCTTTTGAACAATGATACTCACGAAGGACTTAATTTTACTGATTTATTTCAATTCATTTTTACCTTCTTATTTTTTATAAATTAACGACTATTATATTATAACTTTTATCAGTATTTTCTTTGCACACTACATGTCTTATCCTTATTTTTGGAGAGGATTACAGACAATTTACGACCGCATTGGTAAGTACCAACCTACATCAGATGGAACGAGATTGCAAGTAACTTTCTTTAATTTTGGATAAGCACATTGCAGTATTTTTATTTTTTTTTTATTTATTAATGGCGCCCAAAAATATCTTTTAATAATAAATGTAATTTTAAAAAACCCACCCCTGTAATATCTGAAGACCGTAGCTTACCGGGGCATGCCAAAAAGTAGCATCAAGAACATCATGCCTATGACCTACATAAATTTTGCACCTGTTTAGGAAACTACACTGTTTGAATATATTTTTTGTTTATTTAATTTAACGTGTCTAGACTGGCTACACACATGGTTCCCATTCGTGGGGTCACACAAATGTCGCCCACCGTCTAGGCTTTTTTTATTTCACGCTACTTAATGTTTTAGCATTAAGGTCAGTCAGGCGGCGTTCTAGACTGAGGTGACTTCTGAGATGTCATCTTAAACAGGCTGCTAATTCTAATTGTCTATAAAAACAAACACCTAAGTAAACGTTTAAAAGCTTTTAATTCGCCAAAATTCCTAAATTTCTTTAAGTTCACAAAAATTAATCTTGTACCTACATCCGTCTCAGATTTATTAGTATAAGGATTTTTATATAATCTTTTATAACGTTTATTCAACGTGTATTGAATAAATGACGTTTTTTCTAAGTCAAGATAAATATGATGGAATATATAAAGCTGCAAAAAAGTTAAAAATTGTGTCATTGTCCTAGAACAATTTAGTGTAACATTACACAGAAGGTTCTTAAAATGGTTAATGCTCCGAATCGTGTGTTCTTGTACACAGCTGCTTCTGCAGGTAAATATAAATAACAGATTTTATTTTTTCTTCTTCAATAAGTAAATTTCAAATACAGTGGAATCTCGATTATCCGTCAGGGCACCGGACCAAGGGTATGACGGATAATCGAAAAGACGGTTAACAGAACGTTAAAAAAATCATAGTACAACTCTCAAATTGTATTTGTATCGTTTGTTTAATAATATAAGAGGGATTTGTGTTCGTCCAATCCAATTAATTTAGTTTAGAATATTCTGAAATCTTGTTTGTTTTACTGTTATTTCAAATCTTTTGCAAATTTTGCAACGAAGAATTTCTTAATCCGCGTAAGATCATACAATCTATTTTATAGTCTTCTTCTTGTCGAGAATTCCACTCTATGAATTGTTGCATGTGCTATGCACCTTCTCTGGCTTCTTTACACAAATCGTTGTTTGTGCAAATGCAATGGTAGCATCACTGTACATTTCAACGAATTTCGTTTGGCTCATCGCAATGCTCAATAATTGATGATGTACGGACCCTGACGGTTAACAGAGGTGACGGTTAATGGAGAGACGGATAATCGAGGTTTCACTGTATTTTGATATTTTCCAAACTTTTTTGTGTTCTCCTAACTTGTGTCCTTTAACTTAAATAACTCTAACTGTCGTCGACCTAATGTGAAAAGTAGGGATCGCCAACTTCTTGAAAATTTCAAGGTCTTGTCTTCACCTTGTCTTGATTTCAAGACAAGATCAAGACAAGAAGTAATTTTAGATTTCAAGACAAGACAAGGAAATTTATATCAATACCAAGATTTCTTGTCAAGAAAACAAGAAATCTTGAAACTTGATTAATAATAAAACTAGATTTTATTTAAAATAACAAATTTAGCACATTTTTAAATCGGAATGGATAAGACATGAATAATTGATGCAGATAACACTTCCTATTGAGTCAACGTCTAGCCGATTTCCTGGTTGTGTTAAAGCATGCAGAATTGCTGACACCGTAGACTTCAGATGGTAAGGTTTCTTGACCTTACCATGATCAAATATTCGTTTTATGTAATGTAACTTTTCTTGTGAAAGTCCGTTGTGCTTGTAATAGATGATTTTAACTTTTCCGACCTCAAAACAATAGCTAGGTTGAGCATTTTTCAACAATCAGACAAGGATTTTTTCCAATTTTTTCCATCAATTAAAAAACTGCATAAAAAAATAGAAGTATTTTTATATCATACATGGGATCCATCTCTCTTCGTAGTGGTATTTTGAACCTTTTGACCATAGCTCTGAAGATGGCTTTATAAGCCGAAAACGCTCAGCTACGAATTATTTAATTTACACACTTCAAAAGTACATTTCTCTCTATTTATTTGTATTCATAAGTGTGTACAAAACTATTTCAGTCTTTACATTTGTAAATCAATTTTATTGGGTTCGTCAAAAATGCAGATCGAGGACTCCCAGTGGCAGTAGAGGCCGTGTTGGCACGCGACGCAATAAAAAGGTCGCCGGGGAATCACCGGACCGGGTAATCAAGAAATTTCAAGATCTTGAAATTTCTTGAGTCAAGACAAGATATAAGATGCCAAGAAAACGTCAAGACAAGATTTTTTTAAATTTCTTGATTTTTTCTCAAGACAAGACAAGAAGTTGTTGTCAAGAAATCTTGTCTTGTCGACCCCTAGTGAAAAGTACGTAAGTCCATAATACCTCATTTTACAGGGGAGAGACAAAAAACTAACTGTGCATAACTCCACTTGTACACAACTAAATATAATGTGAAAATTGCACAAGTTAATTTTACTAATAAATTTGTTTAATTATCATGTGTGATTGTGTTTATGTATTTATGTTGTGTCATTTTAACCCTGTAGGTACTCAAGCGTTTACAATGAAAATAATTTTTTGCGTAATCATCAGAAAATCACCGATACGTTTGGCCACTAACAAGAACGGACTTGTGGGACTTGTGCAGATTTCATATGGTTATCAACATTAATGGACTTACGCAGATTTCATTTTCACCATTTTAGCAAAATCTAGTAAAATATATTAGAAGACAGCAGAGCCGTACATAGCTTTTGTATAATGCTAACAGCTGCCATCAAAAGTCTAAAACTGAATATTTTGGACTTATGCATTTTTCATATTAGGCCGACGATATATTGTTCCTTCGGGATATCTTGAATTTAGAGTTCCACATAGCAATAATTATTAATCTATTTGCAATATTAGGCTTAATGATTGGTTTTTTGTAAAATATAGTTAATATCCGACTGGTCTATTATTTGACAAATAATGACATTATTTCGAAGTCTATTAAGTACGACATAACGCCCAAGGGCGTAATATTGAAAAATAACGCCCTAGGACCTATTGAATTTAAATAACGAGTTAAATACTGTCAAGTTGACAAATGAAACTCTAAGTAAAACTATGGTTACCACAATTACGTTACGAATATTTCTGGTAAATGTACTTATTTGAAAACTAATTAATTCAAAATTCGTTCAAATTTTTTGCATATAAAGAATAATTTAGTGGGACATTAAACATTGAAGGCACCACGGGTATTATAATAATAACGCTTTCGGTCAACGTATATACCTCGGGCCGAAGACCCTCGGTCCCATTAACCGCGGGCCATTGACCCATTTACTCTCATTGACCAAGCCCTCGGCCCATTGACCTCAAGCGTTATTATCCTTTATAATACCCTTGGTACCTTAATAACTATAATAAAATAGTAATTTTATTTTTGTTTTTTTTTTTTCAGCCAATATCGCCACATTCATTTGCGGTACTGCTTTGGGTTGGACATCACCAGAAATTCCATTACTGAAAAATATAACTGCCAGTCCATTAGACCACGAACTATCAGTTTCTGAAGAAGGATGGATTGGTTCCTTTCTGCCACTAGCAGCTGCAATCGGTCCAATTGGAGGAGGCATTCTTGCTAATTTAATTGGAAGAAAGAAGACTATCCTCATAGGGGCGGTACCTTTTCTGGCAGCCTTTGCGTTAAATGTTTTAGCGCACTCCGTTTTCTTATTCTATTTGTCAAGATTTATGTGTGGATTTGGTACAGGTATTATATTCACAGCAATGCCCATGTACATAGGAGAAATATCAGATAATGAATCTAGGGGGACTTTGGGTTCCTTCTTGCAACTTTTTGCTGTTCTTGGACTGCTTTTCTCATACGCTTTGGGACCCTTTATCTCTATAAAAATGTTTAATATCATTCTTGTATGTATTCCCGTTATATTTATGGTTCTCTTCTTCTTTTTCATACCAGAAAGTCCGTATTATCTTATCCAAAGTGGAAAAATGGAAGAAGCGATTACAGCTCTTTCAAAATTTAGAGGAATGGAAAGAAAAATTGCAGAGATAGAAGCAGAAACAGTAAAGTTGCAAGTAGAAGACGACTTAGAAAATAAAGGTGGTTTAAAAACAATTTTAAACTCGTTAGGACTGAGGAAAGCTTTAATTATTGCTTTTAGTTTACTAGCGGCTCAACAACTATCAGGAATTAACATTGTCCTCTTCTATACACAAAATATATTTACGGATGCAGGAGTTTCCTTTGCACCTGAAATCTGCACTATTATTGTTGGAATTGTCCAGATAGTGGCGAGTGCTGCTACTCCACTGCTTGTCGATAGATGCGGAAAACGTTTTCTTTTAATGCTTTCTGGTTTAGGAATGGCTCTATCTCACAGCGTCCTTGCTTACTTTTTCTACATGAAAGATGACTGTCAAAAGGATATTTCCAACCTGGCATGGCTGCCCATTGTAGGAGTAATCGTATATATTATTACCTACTGTTTAGGGTTTGGACCTCTACCTTGGGCAGTTCTTGGAGAAATTTTCCCAGGTAACGTCAAATCTGTCGCTTCTTCAGCATCAGCCTCGTTTTGCTGGATATTGGGATTCATTGTTACGAAATACTTCAGCGCTTTGGTCATACTTGTAGGTACTTCCGGAACATTCGGATTCTTTAGTATATGTTGCGTTACAGCAGCTATATATGTTTTTAAATGTATTCCTGAGACCTCAGGAAAAAGTTGTCAAGAGATTCAAATTATCCTTGGGGGTAGTAAAAATGGAGACTCTTCCTAAATATTTTTGATTACCCGTAATTCGTCATCTTGTTATCTCTTATAGAGAAAATACATATTTGTAAATTATTATACAATCTTAAAATAAGCTTTAAAACAATTATAATTTATGTGTATATTATATATTTATATCTTTTATATATTTTAATAAAAAATTTCTGTGAATCTCGATTTGTTTTATTTAACTTACTTTATTAGTTTAGTATTGTGTTTATGGTATTGAGCCACAATTGTTGGTGTAACTAATGAAAATTACATTTCTTAAATGAACTATTGTTTGAGCTTTCGATTTTCACTCCGGAAATCGTCCTCGGAAAATTAGCTAACCTAACTAACCTAACCTAAAAAGATGAGGTTGTGAAGATTTTCGCAGAACTTTTCAGACCTAATTTTGATTTTAATCTTCTGAGGACGATTTCCGAAATGGAAATCGAAACGTGAAACAATAGTTTCATTTAAGAAATGTAACTTTCATTACATCAACAATTGTGGCTCAATCCCATAACACAATACTAAATTTAACATGACGCAAGAAAACAGTTTTAGACCTTTACTAGTTGTTGCATACATTCCTTCTTTCCTTTTCTTGACTTATTTGATGGTTTCTTAGTGACTAGAGTAGCTTATGCATTCCTATTTCTCCCCGTATATTTAGTATAGTTAGAACATGCTAGCTTATAATCAAAGAAAACGCGCTATGAAATTACTTAGCATTACGGTTAACAATACCCTTTTAATATTAATGGTAACATACGCAGGTATTTTAAGTTAAATATCTGACCTTAGCAGAAGTAAATAATACTTTCAACCAACTATATTTCTATAGGTACCTATATAATCCGGTTCTCTTCTACCGTGAGGTGTCGAGAAATCTGTTTTTACTTCCTAATCATCCCTCTCCAAAGTTTTCTGTTGGATGTCCTTCTCTTGGCTTTCTCCCATGTGAGGTTTCTGCTTTGTAGTGATTTTCCCACAGCATCGTTCCATTGTTGACTCGGTCTTCCTCTTCTCCTTGTACCAATTCCCTTTGCTTCCCAAACTACCTTGACTTGTCCATGTGGATCTAACCTATTTAAATGACCAAACCATCTTAGTTGTGATCTTTCTATTGCTTTGTTGGCACTCTCAACATCTAGGTTGTTTCTTATCTTTTCATTTTTTACCTTGTCCATTAGCGTAACTCCTACTCTTCGTAAATACTTCATTTCGGAAGATTGTATCTTGCTATTCTCCCGTTCAGTTAGCGTCCATGTTTCACTTCCATATAGCAAAATAGGGAGGTATATTGTCTTATATACAGACACTTTTGTCTTCTTACTAATTTTTCTTTTGCTAATGAAACCTAAATTCAGGGAGTGATATAGTCGTGATGTTTTAGCAATTCTGTTGTTTAGCTCTTTTTCCATTTTTCCTTTTCCATCTTTTTTAGTTCCTAAATATTCAAAATCCTCCACTTGTTCTACTAAATTTCCGTCCAAGTTTATATGGATTTCTCTCGGTGTCTTGGATATAAGTAGAGTTTTGGTCTTTGCTAAATTTATTTTCATTCCTTTATCTGCAAGTTCTCTTGTCCATAAATTTAGATTGTCTTGTAAAGATTTCTTTGAACTTGCTATCAATGCAATGTCATCTGCAAATACACATTCACTTAGAGTTATACTTTTTAATCGATGGTAACCTAAATCTAATTTTCGGGACCCTCTACTGCATTTTTCTATTACTTCATTCATATATATAATGAATAGCAGTGGGCTCAAAACTCCACCTTGCCTTACTCCTTGTGTAGTAGCAAATTTGTTTGATTCACAGTTTAATACTCGCACAATGTTCCAACTCTTCCAGTACATAGATTTTACTGCATGAATTAGTTCTACTCCAACATCGAACTCTCAACCAACTAAGAAACAAAAAAATCCAGGGATAGATGGCATGCTATCTGAGACTCTAAAAATAATGTGCGAGATTGGCATAGATGTAATACATTTTTTTAAGAGGTGGAAATCTTCGCGGGACCGTCTGGGAAGGTGTCCCAGGCGTGTCGGACTCAGTCCGTCCTACTTCATCTTGACGGGTCGCCTACCGACTAAACCCACCCCCTCTTTCTCCAGCCGACGAGTCTGGAATCGCTCTTAGCGAGCATGTCTGGCCCGTCGACCTTCCTCCTAACTCCCCTCTGGCACTCTTCGCGTGCATTCCATGGATTGGATGGCCTCCCGCTCCCCCTTCCCCGCACAAGCCAAGCGCCAGACCGGTCGGTGATGCGACCGTCCACGCGCAACCCATGTGCGGGTGGGTCGACCATTGTGCATTTACAATAGAACTAGCAAAACAGAACCAGTTGGCAATTACGAGTAACAGCAATCATTCGCACATTCATCAATTCACACTCGCACTCATACCCATTTACTCCAGGTTAAAAAGGGAGGCAGTCACCGAGGTTGGATGTAAAATGCCCTCCTTCATTAGCTGCCCCAGGACAGAACAAACAAAGAAATAACAAAAGAAACAGAAAATAGACAGAACAAAAACAGTACCCAAGACAGTCGGCATTAACCAGATGTAGAGAGTCTTCCCCATACTGGCTATCTGTTACGATGTGCACCAAATAAATAAATAAATAAATGAATAAAATTTGTTAAAAAATAAACCATAAAAAAATTGTAGAAATAATATTGATTAAATTAATAAATAATTAAAATAAATAAATGAAGCACCATAAAATTAATAAATACATAAGTAAAACCAGATAAAATAGGAAAAAGAAGAAACGAGAAAAAACGAAAAAATAGGCAAACAGCGAAGTTTAGATGTAAAGTGTCCTTCCTCCGCTGGCTGCCTTCTATGACACCGTTATAAAATAAATAGTCATCCCGCCTGCAGTCGCCTCTCTTTTTCTCCTTTATGCTTTATTGTCTTTGTGACAAAAGCAATGGTCAGGTCGAAGTCTCGCTTGATGTCTATAGCTTTATCGATTAGCTCGCCAGGCTCGCCTAGAGTTGATCCCAGTCCCAGCCACAGCTCGGTACGCCCCGCGTGATATGCAGGGCATACGAACACGACATGCTGCGCGCCATCCACCACCCCACAATCAGGACATAGATCCTTCTCGGTTTTCCCTATTTTCCCTATACGATGGGTATATTTCCTGAACGATCCATTCCCCGTGAAAAACTGTGTGAAGTAATAGTTGACGCGTCGATGCCGACACCCGTACCACCTCTCTGAGTCCGTGATCAAGGATCTCGTCCAGTCCGCCTTTCCGACTTTATCTGTCCATTCCCTCTGCCACATCTCTAGACTTGTAGCTCTTTCCTATGGCCCTGAACCTATCGCACCGTTGCTTCTCCGGTACATTCGGACTCTCTTCCTGGCCAGGATATGCACCGGTACAGAACCAGCCACCACCTGTAAGGCAATGGTTGATACAGTTCTGTATGCAATGCACACTCTGATCGGGGGTTTTCTTTGGGTCCTGAGAAGCATATATTTGTATTTTTTTCATCCGAAAGACGTCGTGACACACTGGGGCCTCGTATAGTATTATAGATAATATGGATTGAACCACTACGGTTCTATTTTGGGATCCGGGCCCCCCGATGTTAGGCATTAATTTGTTTAGTGTTAAGGTCCTCTTTTCCGCCTTCCGACATGCTTCTTGCACATTATGTCTGAAAAAGAGTCTGGCATCTAACGTTATTCCCAGGTACCTAAATGTCCTTTGGGGTCTTATTTCGGAGCCTTTATATTTAAAAATTATCTCGTTTCTCTTTCTTGGTCCCCTCAAGATTATTGCTTTTGTCTTCTCTACTGCTAGTCTTAGGTCGTTCTTTTTTTATCCACACTGCGGTCGTTCGTATAGCTTCATTTACTTTTTCTGATATTCCCCAATTTCGTATCGTCTTCGACCAGTAAGGCTAGATCGTCTGCGTATGCTATCGCTCTCACTCCTCTCTTCCTGTGTATTTCTAGTACCTACCCCGTTATATAGTATGTTCTATAGTAAGGGTCCTAGGACTGACTTCTGGGGTACTCCAGCAGTCATTTCTTTCATTTCCTTCTTTGATATGCATACGGATCTTTCAGATAGATGGTCCTTTATTGTGTTGGACACATACTCTGGAGGCCCAAATTCAATGATTCGATCTACTATGAGGCCCCAGTTAGCTGAGTTAAAAGCATTTTTTCATGTCCAACAGAACAAGAACCAACCATCTTTTCTTGCTTGCCTTAGCCGCGTCCCTGGTAGCGGCATCGACTGTCGATCTGACTATTCGAAATCCATATTGTTGATTTGATAACACTCTCTCATCTTTCAACATGTCTTCTAGTCTCTTAGAGATACATATAATACTGGATATAATTCATGATATTGATTACAGGTAAATTTCCTGATGAATGGTGCGAATCAACCTCTATCCCTATCCATAAAAAAGATCACAAACCACATATAGCAATTACAAAACCATTTCCCTCATTACTTATGCAACCGGTGTTGAAATATTAACCAGTTTTCATTATAGTATATTACATACCTAGCGGGAAAGTACTCTATTTCAGCCGAGCGGCAAGGTAGTTTACCGAGGTGCGAAGCACCGAGGTAAACTACAGACGCGAGGCTAGAATGAGTTCCCGCGAGGTTTGTATACTATTTTACTCACAATCGGTTAGTAGTTTATGGATTTCTAATAATCACAATCTACCAATAATAATTTCGTTTCAAATATCTGTATCCATTTTCATTATGTGATAAGATGAATTATTTTAAGTAACCTGTGAGATCGTTGCTAGGTAACACGGTCTTACTTTAACCGTTAATAGTAATCATAATTCCAATGTAACTATTAATATTTATAATTCCAAATAGTTTTCTTTTTGTTATTGTTGTTGTTGTTTCTTAATTAAATAAGTGTTGAGTGGATTCTATTCCTTCTAAACCATCTTTTAATCAAAAATGACATTGACATTTGCAGGTAAAAAAGTGACAGATGCTAGCCGGGAAAGTACTTTCCCGGCTAGCTGGGAAAGTAAAGTAAGTAATAAGTCGCTTCCTGATTACTTCAAAGGTTAGAAATCCATAAATTACTAACCGATTGTGAGTAAAATATTTTTTTATTTATGATCCTATTGTAACAATTTTTAAAAATATAAAAGCAAAATTTTCTTATGTTAATTAATTCACATCATTACGAATTTATATTAAGTGCGAACGGTTACATAAGAAAATGACAAACCAATTTTTAAGGTCAGATGTTGCTTCTTCCAGCTTCTTCTTGTTATAATTATTATAGATCTGTCGATCTGTTAATTCCGACGTTGAAGTATTTCTTAAGAGGTAGACTGCCAGCTATCTCTCCATATTTTTGGTGGTATCCTCGGTGGACCTTTGCCAGCTAGTTATCCGTCTAGCGCAATTCTTGGTAGTCTGTGCTCTTCCATTCTTTTTACATAACTGAACCATTTTCTTCGTCTTTCGCTATCCCATCTTACTACATCTTGTACGCTACATTGCTCCCTGATGATGTTGTTTCGTATTATATCCCTTCTTGTCTTCCCTGCTATTTCTCTTAGTGTCTGATAAATCTACACCTAGATTTTTGAACTGGTTAATGGTAATGCATTTTGTTTTCTGCGTGGATATATTCATGTTGAGTTGTCGACATGATTGATAGAATCGATAAATTTGTCTTTGTAGGTCATCCTCATTATCTGCAATCAGGGCTGCATCATCCGCATAGCACACTATACTGACTACTGACCGAGTCTGTATCCTAGTTGTAGCGATTCCACATCTTCTAAATAAGAAGAAATAGGCTTAAATCGAAATTTCCTTGACATATTCTGAAGAAATTAACAAAAAATGTTTAAAAATCTCGATAAATTAAAATAAACATAAATATTTAATTAAAAAGATAGTCGATTACATTTGTGATTAAAGAAAGCCCCCTAATCAGACAGCCCAGCGTCTGATTCAACAAATTTTTAGACACATGTAATACCATTAAAAAAGTTAACAAACCAAAATAAACAGAGATAAATTTTTTAGCTACACGTTGAATAAGAGACATGTTGAATTACATATTAATTTAAGGTACACAAAACGTACTGCTGACGTAAAAAATTATGGTAGGGGAGCAAAGTATGCTAAATGTGCAGTCACTCGAGCGTTATGGGAACCTATTTTGGGTTGTGAAGAGTAGGTCCTAAAACCAAAAAAAGTTAAGTAAATTTTTCCATTTTAGTGGGGACTTTCCATTTTTAATTTAATTTGCCATTTCCAACAATCGTTTTTTTTTAGATTATAGCGCTATCTGTCCATAATTCGAAAAAATATCTCGAATAAAAGTTATTTATTTTTACGTAAGGAATCCAAATCTGCAATAAAAAAATGGGATCTCCCGTTTAAGATTTTAAAGTAACCCCTCACCTCACCTCCGTGTGGGGTCGTGTTTGGTGCCATTCGATAGATTTTTCAAAAATATTGAATAAGTGTATTTTTAAGTTTTTCGATCTGATATTTATTTCGTGAAATATCGCGAAATTCGTATTTAAAATTTTAAATTTACCCCCCACCCCTCTCCGTGGGAAGTCGTGTTTAGTATCATTCGATAGATTTTTGAAAAAGGTTGAGCACGTATTTTTTAGTTTTTCGATGTGTCATTTATTTCGCAAAATATTCGCTTTTTTCTTGTGAAACTTTGGGACTCAGCCATTTCCTTACGCCCCGCTCAAATCGCCAGATTTTTGAAATATACACTGTTTTGCATGTTCTTAACTTACCTTATCTTAATCTGACGATTTCGAGTTTTTCTAAGGATAGATTTTTTTTTCGGTCCCCCCTTAACGAACTCCCCTGCATTAAGAGCCAATATATGGTAATTTCAGGGTACAAGGTTTCTCCCCATGTAATAGTCTGACGCGCTCGAGTAACTGCAAAAATCAGCGCTTAAGCTCCCCTACCATTATGTCCACAGTCCCTACAAGGATACGTAATATAATATAATAGTCAGAGATATAAAAAAAATATTATCGTAAGTCAGTCACACCAAACCTACAAGTAAAGATGGTGACTTCAATCCCAAGCAGTTTTTTCTTATATGCTGCTTCTTCAGCAGGTAAATATACGAAATTTTTGGTAATTATGCTTTTCAAAGTAAACGTGACTGAAACTAGTATTGATTTATTTGGAAATTTTAAAAAATTTTAGCCTATTGATGAAATTTGTACCTATATACAGGGTGTAACAAAAATACAGGTCATAAATTAAATCACCTATTCTGGGACCAAAAATAGTTCGAATGAACCTAACTTACCTTAGTACAAATGTGCACATAAAAAAGTTACAGCCCTTTGAAGTTACAAAATAAAAATCGATTTTTTCGAATATATCGAAAACTATTAGAGATTTTTTATTGAAAATGGACATGTGGTATTTTTATGGCAGGAACATCTTAAAGAAGAATTATAGTGAAATTTGTGCACCCATAAAAAATTTTAGCTTATTGATGAAGTTTGGTACCTATATACAGGGTGTAACAAAAATACAGGTCATAAATTAAATCACCTATTCTGGGACCAAAAATAGTTCGAATGAACCTAACTTACCTTAGTACAAATGTGCACATAAAAAAAGTTACAGCCCTTTAAAGTTACAAAATAAAAATCGATTTTTTCGAATATATCGAAAACTATTAGAGATTTTTTATTGAAAATGGACATGTGGTATTTTTATGGCAGGAACATCTTAAAGAAGAATTATAGTGAAATTTGTGCGCCCATAAAAATTTTTTGGGGTTTTGATCCGTTAAACCCCCCCAAACTTTTGTGTACGTTCCAATTAAATTATTATTGTGATACCATTAGTTATATTAAATATTTTTAAAACTTTTTTGGCTCTTAGTATTTTTTCGACAAGGCAGTTTTTATCGAGTTGCGGCTTCTTTTCTAATATGTTTACATAAAGATTTTATGGGGGTTTTGTTCCTTTAAACCCCCCCAAATGGTTGTGTACGTTCCAATTAAACTGTTACTGCGATACCATTAGTTAAACGCAGTGTTTTTAAAACTTTTTTGCTTCTTTGTATTTTTTCGATAAGGCACCTTTTATCGACATATGGCTTCTTTTTTAATATGGTTCAAAATATACCTAAAAATGTAAATCATAAATAAATTTTCCTATTATTATCAAGTCTCCATAATCGTACTTAGCCATATACAAATATGTGGTGGATTTGACAAATATGCAAAATATCTCTATAAAAACTGACTTTTCGAAAAAGTACTAAGCGGCAACAAAATTTTTAAAACATTGCGTTAAAACATTTTTAAAAAATTATTTTTTCAATTTAATTGTGGCTTATTTCCCATCTAAATAGTTAATCATAAAAATGCCACAAGAAAATAGCTTCATAACAAAATTAAATTGGAACTTACACAGAAGTTTGGGAGGGTTTAAAGGAACAAAACCCCCATAAATTTTTTATAGGGTGTCTAAATTTCACTATAATTTTTTCTTAACATACTACTACCATAAGAATGCCACATGTGCATCTTCAATAAAAAATCTCCAATGGTTTTCGATATATTGGAAAAAATCGATTTTCATTTTGTAACTTCAAAGGGCTGTAACTTTTTTTATGTGCACATTTGTACTAAGGTAAGTTAGGTTGAATCGAACTATTTTTGGTCCCAGAATATGTGATTAAATTTATGACCTGTATTTTTGTTACACCCTGTATATGGGGTTAGAATAATATTTGGAACCACTTTTTCAAATAACTTTTCCCGATATCTCTAACGCGAAGCAAAATATAGAAAATTTACCCTGTTTCTGGATTCGCAGTAGGTTGCTAATAAAATTTAAATTTCACCTAAGTATCTTAAAAAATGTGAACATTCAACCAGTATGACTGTGCAAAACTTCAAATCTGTATTTATTTTGATAGCCAAAATATAGGGCTGCCGTCATCTTAAATGCGACACACTGTATACAGGCCCGGCCCCAGGCGTGGGCGAACTGGGCGGCCGCCCAGGGCGGAAAATTCAGGGGCGGCAAATTTTAGAGAACAGCCAATTTTTGAACTTGAAGAAATAATAACTTATGTTTTTAATATTATAAAAAAATCAATATTATGAACAAGAGCGGCAAAAATGCAACTGTAAAAACGAGAATTAAGTAAGTGAAACAATAACAATTGCAAGGTTCATTCGACGGAAAACCGACAACACCGCCTTCTTCTTCATCGCATAAGAATAGTAGCATCAGAACTAAACTAAATTCACTTAAAAATAACTTTACTGAAAATGGATATAATAATTAGAAACATATAGCTGAAGCTTTGTCCAGCCACGCTGTCTCCAGCTCATCTACAGTCACAGCGACAGTGGGTAGAACTAGCAATTAGACAAGAATCGGACAAAATCATAGATGAAGAAACACAAAAAGTTCTAAATTCACAAACTGGTCACTGGAAAAATGTAAAGAACGACTTATATCAATAATACAGTTCTTAGCACAACAGTGTCTTCCATTGAGGGGCGATTTTGATAGATATTTTTATCAAAACAATGGTAATTTTTTTAAGCTTTTTGAGCTCTTTAAAAATTTTGATTCTGTTTTACGAGAACACATTAGGAGTATAACTAATGGGAGTAACAAGCAGCATCACTACTTAGGAACACGTATTCAAAACGAAATTATTCAGCTCCTCCATGACCAAATCAAAAATAAAATTTTAAACTTTTTGAAATCAGCAAAGTATCATAGCATAATTTTAGATTGTATATCTGATATTGCTGGGGTGGAACAGATGACTATTGTTATACATTTTGTCGACTTAGGTTCTTGTTCACAGAGTGTTAAAATTAAAGAACATTTTCTTGGATTTGTGCCTGTAGTGGAAACCACCGGCTTGGGAGTTACAGAGTCCCAGAATGAACTGGGAATACCTTTGGAAGATATGAGAGGACAAGGGTATGATAATGGGGCAAACATGGAAGAGAAGAACTTGGGAATTTAAAACAGAATTTTTAAAATGAATCCTAGAGCATTTTTTGTCCCATGTTCTAGCCATTCACTTAACTTAGTCGTGAACGGTGCTGCTAAAGCCTCACAGTTTAAAGTTTCTTTGTTTTCCTTAGTGACAAAAATTTACAACTTTTTCTTAGCATCTATTCATCGTTGGACTATGCTGATAAATCATATTTCTAGCCTAATATTGAAACCTTTGTCCGAAACTAGATGGGAAAGTTGAATAATTGATGTAATTACTCCCATTAGATACCAAATTGAAGAAATTTACGATGCTCTTGTAGAAATCACTGTGAATAAAACAACGATAAAATGGTTGCTCATGACGCAAGCTGTTTGGCAAATCAAATCCGTGATTTTACTTTTCTTTGCTCTGTGGTAATATGGCATGACATTTTACTTCACATCAACGTAGTCGCGTATGCAGAGTATTGATGTGAGAGCGTATCAAGCTATCAGTTTATTAGAAAAATCGGAAATCCTCTCAGAAAGTCTCTCAAAAGTGATTTAAAATTCCAGGGCTATTTGACAGACGCAAAAGAGCTCATCAAAGTTAGAAATTGAGAACCCGAAAAGGAGGCACAGTAATAGCCAGAAAGAGGCTATTACTATTAGGCTATTACTAGAAAGTGAAAAGACAATTTGGCCACGAGGCTGAAGATGAAAGTATGGACCTAGATCCAGAGACACGATATAAAGTTGACTTCTATTTAAAAATTATAGACACAACCGTTAATGCATTAAGTCATTAAGTGATAGATTTCAGCAAATTAAGAGCCATGGTTAAATTTTGAGTTTTTGGGTATACCAAGGGGGGAGGGAGGCGGTCGCCGATCTCGCCCAGGGCGGCAAAATCCCTAGGGCCGTGCCTGACTGTATATGTACATGTCATTTCCTTTTGTAAATAATTTGGTAGTTGAACCATAAAAGGAAATATTTCTTATTCTTGGACAAACATTTAATGGTTGCTATTATTCGTCGAAGAACGTTTCTCTAATGTTCCTTTTCTTCTAAATAACTTTTTTCTGTTAATGTTACAATTTACCCTGCTGTACTATTTCTCTTGACTAACGTACCAATTGATGAAATATGTTCCGGGAATCACTCATATTGAATAACAACTAACTGTTAATTGATAGTCCAGGACGCATCTGTTTTAAGATGGAAGTTGAGAGGTGACTCAAATTTTTTTGCAGAAATTGCTTGAAATTAACTCAAATAATAATATTTGAGTTATCCTCCCACTTAAAATGGTCCGGAACATTGTTTAAATAATCAAAATGTCAAAATATGAAGGAAAAATTCAATTTTTGTATTGGTTTTCAAATTTCAAAAAAAAATTCAACTTGCTATCTGCTTTATTTTCAGTCCTGTTTTGAAAAAATGAATTTTTTTGCAAAAGCTGGATTGCAAAATTTATTTTGCAAAATCTGTTGAACCGATCTTAATGAAATTTACAGTATTGTTTTACTGTATCATACAGTTTTTCTGGGTGAAATATGAAGGTCCTAAGTGTAGCATAAATGGTTGAAAAACGTAAAATGCGAATACTTGTTTTTGTATGGTTTTTTCGCAAATATTTCTATTTTGCAACAAGGGTGACTATTTTTTAAATTTTTGACCAATTCTATATTGTAGGAAATTTAATTACGCAACTTTTATGTTAGAACAACTTTTCTCGGAAATGAATACTTTTAAAGTTATAATCGAAAAACGAAGAAAAAAGTCGACTTTTCCTTCATTTTTTGACATTTTGATTATTTAAATAATGTTCCAGACCTTTCTGCGAGGTAGGATAACTCAAATATTATTATTATATATATATTTTCAAGCAATTTCTGCAAAAAAATTTGAGTCACCTCTCAACGTCCAAATGTACTAATATTTTTACAGATGCGCCCTGGTCTATGATATTTTCCAGTCATTAGGTATACCCATCGAAAGTTAGAAGAACAATAATTTTCTTGGAAATCAGTTTACAAACGTAACAATAAATACGGCTACATTTAAGATTGTACACTAATCACTCGCGAAGCATTTTTCCCCATTAGCTTTTATTTTATAAAAAATCGCACTTTTTAAACATGTGCTTTTATTATTATCCAGTTGTGTAACACATTCACTAATTTTATCAATATTATATTGATTCGGTCGATTATTTATAAAATATTGTTAAAGTTCCAGATTTAAATGTTTTGGCCATTCCTGTATACCGCTAGGAAAAGAGTTATTGACATTACCGTTTTTTATAGGAGATGGCACAGATGTACTTGTCACTTGTGACAGTTGAATTCGCTTGAAAATCAACAGTGGAGTTATCACTTATCATTTCCTGTTCGTAAATGAACAATTTTAAAAATTTATTTTATTATTGCAATAAAAAAAAATTTTTGGCCTTCTTCCTGGGCCCCTTTAAAATGCGGGCCCGAGGCAGGTGCCTCGCGGGCCTAGTGGTAAAATAGGCCCTGGGCGCACGAAAATGATGATGGAGGGATCCAACGCACGAATCCTAACAAGGAAAGTCCCCTCAGATAAAGTACAAATGGTGGTAGGCGTCAGACAGGGAGATTTCTTATCAACACTATTATTTAACATCAGCAGAGAGGGTGGAGTAAGAACAGCCAAAATTATGGAAATTATTATCGAATCTTCAGTCCAACTGATAGCGTACGCAGACGATATTGCACTGGTTACTAGAGACTGAAAAACCATGCAGAAGATAATATTAATACTAGATAAAGAAGCAAAGAAGAAAGGGCTAGTAATGAACCAGAGCAAAACGAAATACCTCAAGTATTCAAGAGAGAGTGCGAATATCAAGAAAGAAGTAAAGCTTGGTGCATGTACCAAGGTGAATGGCAGAAATGATAGAACGGATGAAATAAATTAACGCATCCTACTAGGTAATAAAACCTACTGGAACTACCAAAATTAATAAAAGAATAACACATTAGTAAGCCAATAATGAGGACAGTTATCATTATCACCTATGGTGCAGAGACGATGTGCTTAACACAAAAAGATGAAATGAAGTTAGAAATCTTAGAGAGAAAGATAATTCGACGAATAATGGGACCGGTGAGGATAGGTGTGCGGACCGGGCGAATTTAGAAGGTTAACCAATGAAGAAATTAAAGAAGCTATCCAGGGTGAACATAATCAAGTTCGCTAAGGCGCAAAGCTCAGGTGGCTGGGACACACAGAAAGAGCTAACCCAGATTCTACGCTAAAGCGAATAACCGGCTGGAAACCAACAACAAACAGACCAAAGGAAAGACACAAAAAAAGATGAAGAGATCACGTCTTAGGAGGCATAAAGAAGCTAAGAATCTACAATTGGAAGGAGGGAAGTAAGGACCGGAAAGAATGGAGGAACATTGTAGACAGGGCCAAGTCACACAACACGCTGCTATAATAATAAAAAGACAACAGCGGACTGATTCACCGCAACAAATGAATCAGAGAGCCCAAAGAGGCGGCAACAGGGCCGGATTTAAAGGGGGCAGGCTGGGCAGCTGCCCGGGGCCCCACATTATGGGGTCCCCCACAAAGCTCCAAACGTAAAAAAATCAGCACATTATTCACATAGAATTATTTTTGTCAATCAATTAACTGTGATATTTCGTTACATGGAAGGTTTCACTCCTGTTGAAAGTTTTCTCATATTTTTGTCAAATCACGATCATAAAGCAGAAGATATATATATATATATATATATATATATATATATATATATATATATATATATATATATATATATATATATATATATATATATATATTTATATATATGAGTTAGTTAGAAGCAACCTACCTTGCTCGTTTCGGTACAAAACCGATCTGTGCCTCTACTTTGAGGCCACGAGATGTCACCTGGTATTTATTGAAAAATACCTACGGCGTCAAACAAGCAGGAAATAATCGCAACTTTCTACTTTTTAAAAGTATGAAAATAATATGTAAAATATTATACGGGAAATAAATATTCTACCTTCGTCTGTGCTGCCAACTTGGGAACGTTTTCGCTGTCTACAGCTCATCAGCCAAGCTCTCAGAACAGACGAAGATGTAGAATATTTCCTCCGTATACCCGAGGCCGTAAGACAGCCATGCAGTCCTTATGGGACTAGCGCAATCTGAGTTAGTTAGAAGCAACCTACCTTGCTCGTTTCGGTACGAAACCGATCTGTGCCTCTACTTTGAGGCCACGAGATGTCACCTGGTATTTATTGAAAAATACCTACGGCGTCAAACAAGCAGGAAATAATCGCAACTTTCTACTTTTTAAAAGTATGAAAATAATATGTAAAATATTATACGGGAAATAAATATTCTACCTTCGTCTGTGCTGCCATCTTGGGAACGTTTTCGCTGTCTACAGCTCATCAGCCAAGCTCTCAGAACAGACGAAGATGTAGAATATTTCCTCCGTATACCCGAGGCCGTAAGACAGCCATGCAGTCCTTATGGGACTAGCGCAATCTGAGTTAGTTAGAAGCAACCTACCTTGCTCGTTTCGGTACGAAACCGATCTGTGCCTCTACTTTGAGGCCACGAGATGTCACCTGGTATTTATTGAAAAATACCTACGGCGTCAAACAAGCAGGAAATAATCGCAACTTTCTACTTTTTAAAAGTATGAAAATAATATGTAAAATATTATACGGGAAATAAATATTCTACCTTCGTCTGTGCTGCCATCTTGGGAACGTTTTAGCTGTCTACAGCTCATCAGCCAAGCTCTCAGAACAGACGAAGATGTAGAATATTTCCTCCGTATACCCGAGGCCGTAAGACAGCCATGCAGTCCTTATGGGACTAGCGCAATCTGAGTTAGTTAGAAGCAACCTACCTTGCTCTTTTCGGTACGAACCCGATCTGTGCCTCTACTTTGAGGCCACGAGATGTCACCTGGTATTTATTGAAAAATACCTACGGCGTCAAACAAGCAGGAAATAATCGCAACTTTCTACTTGGAGGAAATATTCTACATCTTCGTCTGTTCTGAGAGCTTGGCTGATGAGCTGTAGACAGCGAAAACGTTCCCAAGATGGCAGCACAGACGAAGGTAGAATATTTATTTCCCGTATAATATTTTACATATTATTTTCATACTTTTAAAAAGTAGAAAGTTGCGATTATTTCCTGCTTGTTTGACGCCGTAGATATTTTTCAATAAATACCAGGTGACATCTCGTGGCCTCAAAGTAGAGGCACAGATCGGTTTCGTACCGAAACGAGCAAGGTAGGTTGCTTCTAACTAACTCAGATTGCGCTAGTCCCATAAGGACTGCATGGCTGTCTTACGGCCTCGAGTATACGAAGGAAATATTCTACATCTTCGTCTGTTCTGAGAGCTTGGCTGATGAGCTGTAGACAGCGAAAACGTTCCCAAGATGGCAGCACAGACGAAGGTAGAATATTTATTTCCCGTATAATATTTTACATATTATTTTCATACTTTTAAAAAGTAGAAAGTTGCGATTATTTCCTGCTTGTTTGACGCCGTAGGTATTTTTCAATAAATACCAGGTGACATCTCGTGGCCTCAAAGTAGAAGCACAGATCGGTTTCGTACCGAAACGAGCAAGGTAGGTTGCTTCTAACTAACTCAGATTGCGCTAGTCCCATAAGGACTGCATGGCTGTCTTACGGCCTCGGGTATACGGAGGAAATATTCTACATCTTCGTCTGTTCTGAGAGCTTGGCTGATGAGCTGTAGACAGCGAAAACGTTCCCAAGATGGCAGCACAGACGAAGGTAGAATATTTATTTCCCGTATAATATTTTACATATATATATATATATATATATATATATATATATATATATATATATATATATATATATATATATATATATATATATATATATATATATATATATATATATATGAAACTTAAAGCTAAAATCAATATCAACAAAAGAATTAATATTAAAATTAAACTCACCAGGCTTCCGGGTTGAACCGCGTCGTTTGTTTCTAGGCCGAGCTTTCGACGTCCTCTCTGACGTCATCTTCAGGGCTTCCGGGGTCTCAGTCTCCTGAGGCTCCAGACACTACACTCACTACTCACTACTTCACTACTCACTGCAATACTGTTGTTGCTGACGCTGGGGCGGTCATTTATACCGTGGACTGATGTGACTGACGTGGCTGTCGATGACGTGGCGGAGTGGGAATTAGCGCGAAGACTATTTGGAGTGGCGCGAAGATTTTTGACGGCTGGAATTGTATTTGTAGATGGAGCGGACGATGTTTTCTTTAGGAGGGGTCTCCAAGTCGAAGGTAAACGGATGCCGTCATCTCTTTTATTGAGACAACTTGGCCGTTTTTCGATTTCTATGGCTTCTCGGATAATCCTTTGTTTATAGAAGCGGATGGGGGCTATGGTTCTGGAGTTTTCAAAGTCAATTTTGTGACCTGTATGAAGATGGTGTTGGCCTAGGGCTGAAACTGAATCGGAATTGCGAACAGATATGGAATGTTCATAAATCCTATTTTGGATTCTACGATTGGTTTGTCCTATGTAAGATCGGGGGCAGTCTGCACAAGGAATTTCATAAACTCCGTGTTGTTCATTTGGAATGTTGTCTTTGACGGATCGGACAAGAGATGAAAGTTTTTGTTGGGGGGTAAATACTGTTTTTATTCCTCGTGGTTTAAGAATTCTGTCGATTTTGTCAGTAACACCTTTGATATAGGGAAGAAAAGCTTTCGTATGATCAGGATCTAACTCTTTGGGTTGTGATTGAGCGGGAGATTGAAGTTTATGGATGCTCCTATCGATGTGATTTTCGCGGTAACTGTTTTGGATGAGGGCTTGTTTTAAAGAAGAGAGTTCAGTAGATCTACTTGCATCATCGGAAAGACGGATTGATCTGGAGACAAGAGTATTAATGACTGAATTAATTTGAGAAGGTGGGTGATGAGAGTTGCCATGCAAGTAGCGGTTGGTATGGGTGGGTTTTCGATAAACAGAGTGATGAAAACCTTGTGATTGGTTCTTCTTAATAAGAACGTCGAGAAACGGTAAGGATGAGTTAGTCTCCATCTCCATCGTGAACTGGATACTGGGATGTATACCATTCAGATGGGTCTGAAAAGACGCTAAAGCATCCCTGCCGTGGGGCCAAATGACGAATGTATCGTCAACATATCGTAGCCAACATGTGGGTTTGAGCGTAGATGTGGATAGTGCTCGGGTCTCAAAATCTTCCATAAAGATATTAGCAATTACTGGAGAGAGTGGTGAGCCCATTGGGGCACCATTTATTTGTCTGTAGAATTGATTTTGGAAGATGAAATAAGTGTTGGACATGCAATGTAAACATTGCATGTCCAACACTTATTTCATCTTCCAAAATCAATTCTACAGACAAATAAATGGTGCCCCAATGGGCTCACCACTCTCTCCAGTAATTGCTAATATCTTTATGGAAGATTTTGAGACCCGAGCACTATCCACATCTACGCTCAAACCCACATGTTGGCTACGATATGTTGACGATACATTCGTCATTTGGCCCCACGGCAGGGATGCTTTAGCGTCTTTTCAGACCCATCTGAATGGTATACATCCCAGTATCCAGTTCACGATGGAGATGGAGACTAACTCATCCTTACCGTTTCTCGACGTTCTTATTAAGAAGAACCAATCACAAGGTTTTCATCACTCTGTTTATCGAAAACCCACCCATACCAACCGCTACTTGCATGGCAACTCTCATCACCCACCTTCTCAAATTAATTCAGTCATTAATACTCTTGTCTCCAGATCAATCCGTCTTTCCGATGATTCAAGTAGATCTACTGAACTCTCTTCTTTAAAACAAGCCCTCATCCAAAACGGTTACCGCGAAAATCACATCGATAGGAGCATCCATAAACTTCAATCTCCCGCTCAATCACAACCCAAAGAGTTAGATCCTGATCATACGAAAGCTTTTCTTCCCTATATCAAAGGTGTTACTGACAAAATCGACAGAATTCTTAAACCACGAGGAATAAAAACAGTATTTACCCCCCAACAAAAACTTTCATCTCTTGTCCGATCCGTCAAAGACAACATTCCAAATGAACAACACGGAGTTTATGAAATTCCTTGTGCAGACTGCCCCCGATCTTACATAGGACAAACCAATCGTAGAATCCAAAATAGGATTTATGAACATTCCATATCTGTTCGCAATTCCGATTCAGTTTCAGCCCTAGGCCAACACCATCTTCATACAGGTCACAAAATTGACTTTGAAAACTCCAGAACCATAGCCCCCATCCGCTTCTATAAACAAAGGATTATCCGAGAAGCCATAGAAATCGAAAAACGGCCAAGTTGTCTCAATAAAAGAGATGACGGCATCCGTGTACCTTCGACTTGGAGACCCCTCCTAAAGAAAACATCGTCCGCTCCATCTACAAATACAATTCCAGCCGTCAAAAATCTTCGCGCCACTCCAAATAGTCTTCGCGCTAATTCCCACTCCGCCACGTCATCGACAGCCACGTCAGTCACATCAGTCCACGGTATAAATGACCGCCCCAGCGTCAGCAACAACAGTATTGCAGTGAGTAGTGAAGTAGTGAGTAGTGAGTGTAGTGTCTGGAGCCTCAGGAGACTGAGACCCCGGAAGCCCTGAAGATGACGTCAGAGAGGACGTCGAAAGCTCGGCCTAGAAACCAACGACGCGGTTCAACCCGGAAGCCTGGTGAGTTTAATTTTAATATTAATTCTTTTGTTGATATTGATTTTAGCTTTAAGTTTCATTGTATTAACCGCGGAAACCTTTCCGAATATATATATATATATATATATATATATATATATATATATATATATATATATATATATATATATATATATATATATAATATATATATATATATATATATATTTAATTCTCTAATGACATACTTGCAAAAAGATGATGGTGATTTTAAAAACTGCTGGGGAGAGTCCTACGACAACGCGTCAGTTATGAGCGAAAAATACAATGGTGTTCAGGCTAAGATTAGAGAACATAATATCTAGGCGTTGTGGATTCCGTGTGCCGCCCACCTACTCTCTAAATTTAGTTGCAAAAGGTGCAGCTGAGTGTTGTCCTGCTGCCATAGCATTCCTTGATTTCTTAAAGGTTATAATCGGATTAAAGGAACATTATCCAAAATTTCAGAAGACAATGCGCAAATATTTAAAACTTGTTTACTGGAAACAGCAATATTTGCAATAGTTTGAAATTTCAGAGAGGACAATCAGCAAAAGTCGTATTCTTCAAGATCCAAATATTTACCTTAATTCAGGAGTGGAGGCACTTAGATCACTTCATCAATTTATATTATTTTAAGGAATATTCGACTGACTCCACTGAATTATAAAACATCTCCAGAGACTGAAATGACAACATCAGAGAAATTTAGGACTCAAAATTGTACTATTATAGATCAGTAGATTATAGATCACTTTAAGTCAGAGGCTTTCTGCATATGAATCCATTCATTCCAATTTTGGGTTTTTACATAATTTGGAAAGTTTAACTCAAAATGAAGTTGAAACTGACTCACTGAAGCTTACCGACTTTTATAGCAATGATATTGAGATGAAAACCTAGGTGTCGAACTGGTACAATTTTTAAATAGAATTTTTTAATTCATTTAAAGAGGAAATCGGCTCATCACAGCAAAAAACTTCAACGGTACCGACTGCCAAAAGAAAAAAATGTGAAAGATGCGTTTCCAAACGTTGAGGTGACACTTCGTTAATATTAGTATGATAAAATTGATCCAAATAGTGGCATAACCCAGACATCCAAAGTGAAAGTTACACTCCAACACCAAACTGTTCTATGCTTTTTCTCATGAGCATTTTTCAGTGCGTCACAGATTTTCGATTTCTTTCTAACGCATTAAATTGTATATGAGGGAAAAAAGGCACGTCGGTGATTACTTTGGTAATTATTCTAGTTCAGTGATTATTCTAGTTGTCGATAGATGGCGCTATAATAGAAAAAAATTATTTACTAATTATATAATATATCTACGAATATAATCTGTACAATTTATAAGACTATACAAATCAAAGAAAATACCATTTTATAAATGCAATAAAGACAGTTGATTTGTTTTTATGCCCAATTGCAAATAAAGACAACTGTCAGATTTAACTAAAATCTCATGTTAGAATAAATGTTATAAATGTATATTATCACGGACTTACCTTTTTTCTATCATTTGTGACGCACTGAAAAATCCTCATGAAAAGAACCATATATGGTCCACATAATGTTCAGAAAAAAGTCACACCATTTTGAGCGTCGGGTTTGGAGGAGAGAGGGGGAGAAATCGGTAAATTCGTAGTTTTTTAAGTCTTTCGTCAATATTTCTAAAACTATGCGGTTTAGCATGAAGCACCTTCTATACAAAAATGTTCTACAATAAATTTGAAATAAAAAAGGTCCTATGCATAATCCTTCTAAAATCAACGGTTCCAAAGTTACGGAGGTAGTATAGTGTAATGGGTCCAAAAAAACGCATAACCCAGATATCCAAAGTAAAAGTTTTCCTCCAACACCAAATTGTTCTATATGGTCCACATATTGTTCAGTTAAAAGTTACATCATTTTGAGCGTCCGGTTTGGGGGGTAGATGGGAGAGAAGTCGGTAAATTAGTAGTTTTTTTACGTTTTTCGTCAATAGTTCTAAAACTATGCTTTAGCGTAAACAATGATCTATACAAAAATGTTCTACATAAAATTTAAAACAAAAAAGGTCCTATACATAATTGTTATAAAATCAACGGTTCCAGAGTTACGGAGGGTGAAAAGTGGAGGTTTTCGATACTTTTTATATTATTTGGACAATTGATGATGATTTTGGGTGGTGAGGTTGACGTTTCTTCAAAGGCTTATCACTAACATACCATCGGCCACTGAAATAGAAAACTTTATTTACAAAAAAATTTCTTTCATCCCTAATAATATTATAAATTGCCCAAATAATATAAAAAGTATCGAGAACCTCCTCTTTTCACCCTCCGTAACTCTGGAACCGTTGATTGTATAACAATTATGTATTGGACCTTTTTTATTTTAAATTTTATGTAGAAAATTTGAGTATTGAACATTATTTACGCTAAAGCATAGTTTTAGAAATATTGACGAAAAACGTAAAACTACTACTTTACCGACTTCTCCCCCATCTCCCTTCCCCCCCCCCCCCCACCATACCGGACGCTCAAATTGGTGTAACTTTTTACTGAACAATATGTGGACCATATAGAACAATTTTGTGTTGGAGGAAAACTTTTACTTTGGATGTCTGGGTTAGGCCTTTTTTTGGACCAATTATAATATACTATCTCCGTAACTTTGGTACCGTTCATTTTAGAAAGATTATGCATAGGGCATTTTTATTTCAAATTTAATGTAGAACATTTTTGTATAGAAGGTTGTTCATGCTAAAATGCATAGTTTTAGAAATATTGACGTAAAACGTAAAAACTACGAATTTACCAATTTCTCTCCCCTCTCCCCCCAAACCCGATGCTCAAAATGGTGTGACTTTTTTCTGAACATTATGTGGACCATATAGAACAATTTGGTGTTGGAGGATAACTTTCACTTTGGATGTCTGGGTTTGGGTCTAGTTATACCATACTAATATGTATTTAGTTCTGATGCTAACTAATTACATTGGGGAGAGATCATTGTTAAAACTTAATTTAATTAAAAATCGACTTCGGTCTATTATGGGCTAAGAGCGTTTGAATCATATCTCTTTAATGATCATTGAACACTGTGTCTTAAAGCAAATAAACATTTTTAATTAAAAAATCTCGAAAAGTAGGTACTCGGACTTTGACCATATACATTATTATTATGGTTCATTCCACCAACATACGCCTGTTTTGGATTATCGCGACAAAGAATATTTCAGTGTGCAACATAAGAAGTACGAAAGTTAATGGCTCAAATAATTATTCCATTAAACAGTAATGTAATTTGCAATTTATTTTCGTTCTTCATATTTTGCACAATAAAATATTCGTTGTCGAAATAATCCAACACAGGCGTATATTCGTGGAATAGGGTATAGTACGTTTATTTTTAATATTCTACTGTCACAAGATACAGTTCTTTTATTTTTTATTATTTAAAAATATATTTATAAAGGTAGATCAACATTTTTTAAATTCTAAATGGGAAAACTCTGTAGTTGACGGTATACCGTAGTTTTAACAACAATGGTAGGAGGTAGGGCCCCACACTAATTCTGTCCAGGGGCCCCACTGCTTTAAATCCGGCTCTGGGCGGCAAACACTCCGCCAGGAGTGCGTAAGCCATGATGAATAAAAAATGATGATGGAATTAATGTGTCAGAAAAGCGGACTCAAAATTTTGAATCAACAGAATGGCTGAAAAGAGTCCGGTAAGAAAACGCAGAGAGAAAATGCAAACTTCTGTAAAGATATATTATAATTACCCAAAAAGTAAGAAATCAATCAAATCAACACTTCAATGAAAATTTTCTTATCATATTCCGAAAAAATGGTGCAAAAATTGTTAAAATCTTACAATACATAAATGTTGAATTTAGTAATTGCTTACATTTGTTATTAAAAAAAGCTCCCTAATTAGACTTTGTGAACTTAATAAATCTTCCACATAGACCTGGATCCCGCGTACCAAAAAAAGTTGATTAATAGCAAGCTGAAAATTTGTTAATAGCTTAACGGTGTCTAGTCGGACAAACATTGATGCACGGGAACACTGGAACAGGGAAAGTTTTAATTGTGGAACAGGCTAAAAATTTGCAACGTCAGACTACGAAAACGTTCCATGTATTTTGTCGGACAGAACTTCCAATTGATTTGTTACCATTTCATTAAACTCTCATGCAAAAATCAGACGGGTGTGTATCACCAACTGGGCATTTTTAATGAGTGGAACACAAAGAACATATCAAATGACAGGAATCATGTTGGTTAGTAATGGCAGCCTGATTTTTGCATGAGAGTTTAATGAAAGGGTAACAAATCAATTGGAAGTTCTGTCCGACAAAATGGTGTTGTTGCAGATGCGGTCGTAGCATTTGCGATCACGGCTATTATCGTTGCATTTGCGGTCATACAAAAATATGTTGATTTTATCGTTGCATGTGCGGTCATTGCCTAATAAACAAATAATATTTTTACCTTTTTCTACCACTATCACATGAATAATTCTATAACCAAATTTTTGTAAGATTTAAATAATATTTACCATAGACGTTGATAAGAGGAGAAAATGCTTATAATTTTATTACGGCAAAAAGTATTTTGATATAAAAAAAACTTTCTTCTTTTGAGAGTTTAGTGAGATTATTTGCACTAATAAAAAAAATGAAGATAGTTGATTTAATAAACCTTATTGTCACATAAATAGAATATTAGCGAATTGTTGATTATTTCTATATAAATTGGCTACCTTACTGTTTGTGTCAAATGTTAAAAAGTATTATAAATTGAAAAATGAGAGTTCCTTCCCTAAGATGCTTTCATGTCTTTTTATATTTAATGTGTATTAGTTAAGTACAAACATTTAATAAAATCCTTCACATTTTATCCAGGCTTAGGATTGGCTATGATGAATCATAGGCATGTTTAATTTTTTTTTGTTTTTTTTTTATCTTTTTTTTTGTTTTTTTATCTTTGTTTTTTTTGTAATTTTTTTTATTTTAATGTTTTTTTTTAGTGAAATTTTTGAATATTTGCCACTGACACCAAAAATGTTTTTATATCACAAGAGCGCTGCAATAGTTCTGTTGCACTCTTTATCCTATTATCCAGTTGAATATACATTTTGTTTCGTTTCTTATTTTCTAGGTTTAGGTCCATTCTATTTAATATGAAATCGAAATAGTCTGCTTCTTTTCTTAAATTTTTTATGAGAATGTATATGTTTGGATGAGGTTTCTTTAACATTCTGTTTAACCCTTTGTGCCATCCTTCCACGGCATTATTTGTTCGGTGTCGGAGGCCATGGCAGTTCAACATATTCATGCTAATCACTGGATTTTCTAGCCATTCGTTAACGAAGTAATCATAAAATTTTGTCAAATTTTCATCTTCCGAAGAATCAGATTGAATAATTAGCCACCCGTCTTCTATTTTCTCCAAAGGTAAGTATGCCAATGCAGAACACATTCTTAAATGAAGTCTAACGTTATCGTCGTTAATGTATTGTGTTGTCAGTCCGATCGACTGAATGTTCCTCCAAAGCGACTGATTAAAATGGTAGTTGCATCCATGCAGTCTAACATCTGAGAAAACAGTTTTGAGAGCTTAAATAACAGTATCTTTAAAATCAAGCGTCACTGTTGTTGGTTTCCATCCGCCTAGTTTTTTTTTGTCAGTATTGTAAACAGCCTTCTATACGTTTTCATTTTTTTGTTTGGTAGAAGCGCATACAACACAGGAACAATTCTTGTTTCGTCGTCAGTGCTGCCCATAACAACATGCATGGTATATATTTGTGTAAACTGTTTGGAGGAGCTCTTAAATGTACCGTCGACAAAAAAATCTGTTTTTGTTGCTAACGTTTTCTTTGCTTTCGAAGTCGAAAAACATAAAATTCTTTCTCCTTCTTTAGTGTCGTCAAAACACAAAAAACTCTGACCATCTTCTAATGTCAACATTTCCAGTGGGATATCTATTTCAATAGACGACGCTGGTTCTGGTCCGACACCAGTTTGTAAATGTCTTGAACGACAAAGTGTAGACCTACCTGAGGCATACAAAGGAATTTCACTTACAAAATCGAGTCCTTTTGTAAATAGATTTTCGAATTCTTCCCTGTAAATGTCTGGGGTTGGGTGTCTTCTTCTCGAGCTCTCTTTTTTGAAATGTACGTAGCCTTTTTTACTTCTAAGAGAGCTACATCGGGGACACCAGTGTGTTGGTTGACTTCGAGTAATTCCTTCAGTTTTGTCTTCATCCTCCCTTTACAGTTGTGGTGACGTTCTTTTACACATACCCAAGTTACAACATCTTCCTTATTCTTCCTATATTTTCGATACTGATATCCAGCGTGAAGAGCAGAAGGTTTTCCCTTGGTGGTTTCAATCACTTCAAAATTTTCCATTATTAAAAGTGATTACGTCCTGCACTAAACAATCTCTCAAACTAACAATATACAAATAATATGCATTTGTGTTTATATTTAGATTTTGGTAACTCTCCCCCCAACCTTTATAATTAGGCAAATACAAACTTTCCAAAAATCCGTAATGAGGGGATTATTGTGGTTTAGTCATTACTGTTTTCATGACCTATTGTTCGAAATATAGATAAGCGGATTAAAATATTTCAATAGAGTCGACCGGGCCTGCTAATAACTCGGGTGGTTACTAATTTACGACCTTCTTACATTTCTAGCTTTTAAGTAAAATGTCTGATCGCAAGTAAAACGTTACCTGCCAAAATATTTTGGATTGACCGCTTTTGCAATGAAAATTACCTTGACCGCATATACAACGACCGCATCTGGACCTATTTCGACAAAATACATGGGACGTTTTCCAAATTTTTAGACTGTTCCACAATTAAAACTTCCCCTGTTACAGTGTTCCCGTACATCAAAGTTTGTCCGACAAGACACCGTTAAGCTATTAATAAATTTTCAGCTTGTTATTAATCAACTTTTTTTTTGCTACGCGGGATCCAGGTCTAACACGTGTATGAGTCCATTAAAAACGTTAAAAAACCAAAATAAATAGAGATAAATCTTTTAACTACACTGGCAGTAAAATAAATTTTGGGTTACATAATATGTAAAGTACACAACACGTTTCGCTCACGTCAAAAAATTCTTTAAGTTGACAGAGCTGTTAGATATAAAATATTATATAAGTGAGGCTGAGTAAAATAAAAAAAAGTATTAACCTAAGTAACATCTACAAGTAAAGATGGTGATTTCAATCCCAAGCAGTTTTTTCTTATATGCTGCTGCTTCAGCAGGTAAATATTATACATATTATACAAGATATATTATACAATTTTTAATAATTAGATCTCTTAAAAGTGTACCCTATATACCTAATGCAAATAATAGTTATGTTTTTTGCGATATACATGATTATATTAAAATATTTATTTTTTCTATGGATGCTATACAATGTGCAACTTCTCTCACTACTTACATACATTCAAAACGAACAATTTCTCAGGCTGTGAGAAAAGTCGGCCATTGCAGTGAGAAATATTTTTTCTCACGGGTTCCATACGTAGAATCGCGGTTTCCATGGTAACATGCACAATACAAACACAAATATGTTTGTCAAATAAAATGTGTCAAATCAAAACTTACCAGGAATTACCTTTCAAAAATTCAAAACTGTTCAAATATAACTGGTAACTATAATTTTAAATAAATAAAAGTGTATAAATAATTATAAATAATCATTAAGAATATTAAATACCTACATATGTGTATAATATGTATTTTATTTCAATTTTGGTATATAATCTACATAAAAGCACCTAAATTATTTAATTTTGAAGCTTGAACTCTTGACAAAAACGCATCCATAGAAAAAGTACAGTGTACAACACGTGAGAAAACGACATATTTCTCCCTCGCTTGATTTGCGGCACTCGCCGCGTGCCTCGGCTCGTGCCAACAAACTTCTGCACTCGTGAGAAATATGTCTTTTTTCTCTCTTGTTGTACAATATACTATTTTTAAGTTATCTATAATATTTCTTATTACCTCTAATTTTTTCCTGTGTTTATGTTGTGTATATATGCTTTTTCTATTTTCTTTTCTTTTGATAATAGAAGTAATAATATCCGACATTTATAATTTAAATTTTCGTGTTATCTATCGCCTTTTTTATTTTTAATAACTCTTCTTTATGTGAAAGATCATCCATCACAGGGATAAATATTTATATTCTGTAAATTTCTTCATTTTGTTCGACATTTTGAATATTTTTTATTGAATATTAATTCATAGTTAGATATTAAATCACACATCAAAATCCCATGATAATTTCATGGTAAATAATTTCTCAAAACGTAATAGTCCAGGAACCGAAGCTTTTCACCTCGCAATTTTTACAGAATGGATCGATTTGCTTGAAAATTGGAGAATAAGTAGTGGATAGTCCAAGAATCAAAATTTATATGATGCCAAAAGGCGCTTTTACCATAGGGGCCACCCCATCTCGAAGGTGGAAATTTTTTATTATATTTTGACCGCAAAAATGATAAAAATATTAATTTTAAGCAAAAAATGTTCTATACATTTTTTTGATAAAATTAATAGTTTTCGATTTATTCGTTATCCAAAGTGTTAGTTTTATATCGAATAAATCAATGTTTTTCGATAATACTCATTTACGATTCACTCAATTTTTGCCGTAGAAATAGCTATTTGTATAACAAAGGAGGAAAGTGCTACTTTTCCTCCCGAGAATGAAGTTTACTGCCCGACGCGTAGCGGAGAGCAGTAATCATTTAAGGGAGGAAAAGGCACTTTACTCCCATGTTATACATATGATTTTTCCACCTTCCTCAAATTAATAAAAAGTAATTTTTTCATTCTTACTTAATTTATTTATGTAACTAACCAACACAATTTATTAAAACTAAATCTAACAAGTAGGTACAATATAACTGTCAACTGCCAAATATAAGTCAAATTATTAATGTAAACATTGTTAATCAAAATAACAATTTACTGTTTTTTACCGTTCTGCAAAATACAGGGTGTTTTATAAACAAATTTTAAAATGTATAGATACTTACGTAATAGAAAATAGATATTGTACAGGGCGTCAATAAGTTATATTTCATGAATGAAATACCATGACGTCACTTTTATTTTTCCTCCATAGGAAGGAAAAGTATTTTCCTCGCTAGGGAGGAAAAGTACAACTTTGCTTCCTACAATCAGGTCCGGAAAAGTATACTTTCGGTAGAGGTAGGTGGAAAAACACTTTTCAAACCAAGTTCTTTAGAATTGAATAACCTACAATTTCATATTGAAACATTTTTTCCACCTACCTCTACCGAAAGTATACTTTTCCGGACCTGATTGTAGGGAGCAAAGTTGTACTTTTCCTCCCTAGGGAGGAAAATATTTTTCCTCCCTAGGGAGGAAAAGTAAAAGTGACGTCATGGTATTTCATTCATGAAATGTAACTTATTGACGCCCTGTACAATATCTATTTTCTATTACGTAAGTTTCTATACATTTTAACGTTTATTTATAAAACACTCTGTATTTTGCAGAATGGTAAAAAACAGTAAATTGTTATTTTGATTTAACAATGTTTACATTATTAATTTGACTTATATTTGACAGTTGACAGTTATATTGTACGTACTTGTTAGTTTTAGTTCTAATAAGTTTTGTTGGTTAGTTACATAAATAAATTAAGTAAAAATGAAAAAATGACTTGTTATTTGAGGAAGGTGGAAAAACCATATGTATAACATGGGAGTAAAGTGCCTTTTCCTCCCTTGAATGATTACTGCCCTCCGCTACGCGTCGGGCAGTAAACTTCATTCTCGGGAGGAAAAGTAGCACTTTCCTCCCTTGTTATACAAATAGCTATTTCGTATCTCTGATGCTAATATTTCTAATCTGAAGAAAATGGCATTTTTTACCAAACTACAAAAATTGTTATTCGTTTCAAAAACTAATCATTCTAAATCAGTCAAACTTCTAGAATATATTACATAAATAAAGAAGAATGAATAAGGCCAATGACTAACAACATCGCTAACTTACATTATTATACTTCCAATTGGATTTCTCCTTTTTTTTTTTCAAAAAAATATATTGATTTTTTAACCGTAACTTTTTTATTTTTTATCTTAGAAAGTTTGGTAAAAAAGAATTTTATAGGTTTTTACATTATTTACAAATTAGGGGGGTGATTAGGAGGTTGCTTCCAATCACTTTTGCGCTGAAAAAAATAGGGACTGACATTCTTTTCATTATAAGTCACTTAATTTTTGAGCTAGAGACTTTTTTATTTCTGGAGATAGATGTTTTTAAATACTTTAAATTAGTTTGAACAAATTATCCTCGAAAATGCATAGTTTTCTCGTCTTTTGACTTTGAAACTACAATATTTAGCATTTGACGAAGAAAATCTAGATATAATAAAGTGTAGCTCGATTACTATTAGTCTTACACAAAGTTAAAAAAAAACGGTTTTGTTAATTTTTTTAAAAGGTACATTTTTGTTAAGTATAGTTGTTTTAATAAAACGAAAACTTTTGCAGTTATTAGCAGAAAACTTATTAAAAACATTGATTTTTTCGATAATAAACTAACACTTTCGATGGCGAATAAATCGAAAACTATTAATTTTATAAAACAAAATATATAGAACGTTTTTTGCTTAGAATGAACTACTTTTGCCGTCAAAATATAATAAAAAATTTCCACCCTCGAGATGGGGTGGTAACCACCCCAATGGTAAAAGCGCCTTTTTGCATTATCTAGATTTTGATCCTTGGACTATCCACTACTTATTCTCAAATTTTCAAGCAAATCGATCCATTCTGTAAAAATTGTGAGGTTTTGCCATATTTTAAGCTTCATTACTTGGACTATAATGCGTAAATTTCATACTTATGTTACGTGCCTATAGGGCTTAAAAGTTCCCAATTTTACCTACTGCCTAAATAACTTGATGTGTTGGTTCATAATTAGTCAATTCTTGATTAATTGTATCTTCCAAACATATCTTGAAAATATTCTCTATCCATCTAAGATTCTAGCCTAATTTCCTCTATCCAGTTTTTTTGTGTCCATTTTAGTTTATGTTGTTCTGAAGCTATTTCCTTGTGGCATTTTTATGATTAACTATTTAGATGGGAAATAAGCCACAATTAAATTGAAAAAATAATTTTATTAACGTTTCGAAGCCCAAATCGGGTTTCGTTGTCAAAATACAAAATACTACTTACTAACTTACTAACTAAATTAAACAAAAATATTGTTGCTAAGTAAAAAAATTGTTCTAATAATTTATTTAATCTGACTCATTTATATTGGCAATTCAGACGTACATATATTATACATTTTAAAGTAGAAGACTTTAAAATGATATCGCCAATATTTATGAGTTAGATTCCTGGGACGACTTTACTAAAAGATAGTTCATTCGATTACATGAAATCATTAGTAAGTCAATAACATATCGAGTTAGTATAAATTTTATATTTTAGTAATACTTATTGTATACCTATGTATTATTAATATTATTTATAGGTAATTTAAACATATTAAAGTCAGAATTTGGTATTATTTTTTAAAAGTAAATTAAATGTAAGACCAAATACTTACGATGTCGGGATAGTATCACGAGGTTTTTTCCTGGTTTTCCCTCGTGATTTACTATGGAATCTCTAATGCGAGAATTTTACTGTCATCGTTGCATTTGGTTGTCTTTTTAAAGACAGATCCCATGCTATCATTTTTTTGTGACGGATATTCTTGAGTTGGGATTGATTTCATGTAATCGAATGAACTATCTTTTAGTAAAGTCGTCCCAGGGACGCAACTCATAAAAATTGGCGATATCATTTTAAAGTCTTCTACTTTAAAATATAAATGAGTCAGATTAAATAAATTATTAGAAGAATTTTTTTACTTAGCAACAATATTTTTGTTTAATTTAGTAGTATTTTGTATTTTGACAACGAAATCCGATTTGGGCTTCAAAACATTAATAAAATTATTTTTTTAATTTAATTGTGGCTTATTTCCCATCTAAATAGTTAATCATAAAAAATGCCACAAGGAAATAGCTTCAGAACAACATAAACTAAAATGGACACAAAAAATCTGGATAGAGGAAATTAGGCTAGAATCTCAGATGGATAAAGAATATTAGGCTTGATGATTTTTTGTGCTTTTTCAAGATATGTTTGGAAGATACAATTTACTTTCAAAAATAATACCAAATTCTGACTTTAATATGTTTAATAATATTAATAATACATAGGTATACAATAGGTAATTCTAAAATATAAAATTTGTACTAACTCGATATGTTATTGACTTACTAATATATATAACATATCGAGTTAGTACAAATTTTATATTTTAGTATTACTTATTGTATACCTATATATTATTAATATTATTTATAGTTAATTTAAACATAATAAAGTCAGAATTTGGTATTATTTTTTGAAAGTAAATTAAATGTAAGACCAAATACTTACCTACGATGTCGGGATAGTATCACGAGGTTTTTTCCTGGTTTTCCCTCGTGATTTACTATGGAATCTCTAACGCGAGAATTTAACTGTCATCGTTACATTTGGTTGTCTTTTTAAAGACAGATCACATGCTATAATTTTTTTGTGACGGATATTCTTGAGCTGGGATTGATTTCATGTAATCGAATGAACTATTTTTTAGTAAAGTTGTCCCAGGAATCCAACTCATAAATATTGGCGATATCATTTTAAAGTCTTCTACTTTAAAATGTATAATATATGTACGTCTGAATTGCCAATATAAATGAGTCAGGTTAAATAAATAATTAGAAGAGTTTTTTTACTTGGCAACAACATTTTTGTTTAATTTAGTAGTATTTTGTATTTCGACAACGAAACCCGATTTGGGCTTCGAAACGTTAATAAAATAATTTTTTCAATTTAATTGTGGCTTATTTCCCATCTAAATAGTTAATCATTTTAGTTTATGTATATGTTACGGACAATGACGTAAATCCGGCCAATAACGTTATTGGCCGGCCAATATCGACAATGGTCGGTTGAATTGGTCATTGTCGACAATGGCCGAACATTAACGTTGTTGTCCATAGAAACTGGACATTAATGATAATTTTAAATTCTTGATAATATTTCTATCATTTCCCGGCCAATGTCGACAATGCCCGTTGTTAATCGGTCAATGTTGAAATTTTGACTAAAAGATAGGTTATGTCGTGTAGGTTTACTATTGTTGACTTCATGTGTGTATATTGTGTATTGTTTTCGTGCTGAAATTACTCGTAAATTTATTTAATAAGTATTATCATGGATATCAACCATGTGTGCACTTGTTTAAATAATTATATAAACTTAATAGTCAAGTCAAAACGTGATGACAATAAATCATTTTTAAACTGTGAGGAATACAATAGCCGAATAAGTGAAATTAAAGAAGCGAAAAATATTTTGAGAACACCGGATGCTAAAAAATCAACAAAGCACTATAGAATGAAATTCAATTATCAAGCTAGCTCCCGCCAGCCACCTGCCTCTTGGAAGTTTAAACATAAATTTAAGCGAAAAATCATTGTTTATTTGTGAAATAAACATTTTTTTCTGATTCATGAGAGCAGTAAAATGTATTTTGAATTAAATGAATTACATACATTCTTGTTTTTTTTGTTAAATAATTTAATTTAAAAAAATGTTTTTGGACACCCTTTATAATTAATTATGTAAGTGTTTATGTTACTAAATAGGGAATTGAATAACCTTTCAAATGAGGTAGCACACGACCCCTATTGTCATTTAAAAAAATCATAGATTACGTCGTCAAACCCAGATGGATGACGTCACTAGTATGCCATATATGCCAAAATATCATAATTTAAAAATAAAAATCGACCTGTTTCGGGATTTTTCCTTAAAGTCGCCGGTTTACGAAATAACTAATTTATTCCTTTCATTTGCACCATACTGTATATAAAAATGGGTTGCTACAAAATATCATGCAAGGAAAAATAGCAGGCAAACGCAGTCCAGGACGAAGAAGAACCCCATGGTTGAAGAACTTGCGAGATTGGTATGGTGTTGATACAAGCATGCTATTTAGGGTGGGAGTGAATAAAATTAAGATAGCTATGATGGTAACCAACGTTCTGAAAGGACATGGTACATGAAGAAGAAGAAGAAGTATATAAAAATATTATTATTTCCTTGTTTGTATTTATGAATATGTTACCCATATTATGATAAATAAAGACGTTTTATTTGTTTTTAATAACTACTTCTTATATTTCTGCAACTACTTTCAGAAACATCTTAGTATCTCATTTTAAACACTTATTGACACACCGATTGGCTTCTGAGGCATCGATTTATCAACATTGGCCATTTGCTTCTGGCCACTGTCGTTATTGACCGGTTATTGATGAAAAATCTAATTTTACGTTAAGTTTTTACAACATTGGCCAATATTTAAGGTTATTGTCGTTAATGGCCGAGCATTGTCGTTAATAACCAAATAAAATGGACATTCACAACAATGCCCGGCCATTAACGTCAATGTCCAATTTACATCATTGACCGTAACATATACATATCGGCGCGGTTCAAAGGCAAAAGTTACCAAACGCCAATTTGGGCGCTAAGTATTGAGTTATATTACTGAAATCAGAAATTTTTTCTGCGTCGATTGGTTGTATCCTCATGTGGCTACAATGAATTTTTTGTCGCTTGGTAATTTAAAATAATTGACATTTTTAACAATAATTTTCGTCGACCGCGACTAGAATCTTGTAAATTTAAGAACAACTTTCATTTGGTACCTATTCCATTTTAATCCTTTACGGTTAGTAAGTTTTTGTTAAATTGTATTTTAAATGTTTGAAAATGTATTGATTTTTTACAAACACTATCTAGAATTTTTAAAATGCTTAAGAAATTTTACCCTATCCAAAATAGTTATTTTTATCATTTATTACTTTTTTTCGCACAGTAATTAAATACCATTTTTTGTTTAGTTAATTATATCTAGATGTACGAGTAACTTTCTTAAACAAGATAAATAGTTCTTTCTTTTTACCTAAAATAGGTGGAATTTGTCGCTTGGTAATAATTTACTTGCCTTTTTTTAATGTTTTTGTTGCTTAGATAATAATATACATATAGGCTATTGATTATGTACTATAGAAAGGAACTACAACGTTAACGGGGTTTTATTATTTCATATGGTCAGTGAATCTCTATATATGAAAAAACCGCGGAGTGCTACCATTTAAAGGGGTGCGTTTTTGAGAAATGGGTGAATTAGTCCCTGGGCACAGGTTACATTAGGGTGAGTTCTATGCACTTTTGGTACAAACACGTCTACATAAAAATTGTTCCTGGTTAAATTTCCTATCTAAATATAACTTTTTAAAGTCAAAGATACTTTTTTTACAAAAATATATTCAAAAGAAAAAGCACAAAGAAACCCAAAAGAAAGAAATTTTGTTTTTTGTCCCATAACTTTTGTCCACGGGGATATAGGTATAGACATTGCTTCACAGAAAAAAAAACTTACATATTTTGTATTTAAAATAATGTTTAGTAGTGGTCATTAGGATTTACAGTTTTCGAAATATGATTTTTCAAAGTTCGCCACTCACAGCAATTTTGGGCAATTTTCCTTGTTATTTCGCAAATATTGTTCTGTAACTTTTTTCTACGTAACTTTAGGCATATGCAATGGTACATGTAAGAGGAATAAAAATCAATTACCTTTAAATTGTTCTACTGTATAATGTTGTACGACTTCTTTTAAAGAGGTTATCTTTTTCAAGACTTTATACTTTTAACGAGTTTTTATATTTTTTACGATTATTTTTTAAATTTCCCATTATAACTTGTTTCTCTACATTTAGGTATATATTATATAACAAAAAAAATAAAGCTTATTCTGTTTACTTTAAAATGGTGTATTATAAAAAATTCTAGGATTATTTTTGAATAAGATATGCTTTTTCAAAATGTAATAAGTACTTGCAACGATTTTTGATTTTAGGATTAATTTTTAAATTCCTCATTATAACTTTTTTATGTGATTGTGTGTTATGATTGAATCTTATTTTTTATAGGTAATTCTTTGGATCCACTTGACTCGGACGGGCAAACTTCAAAATATGGATTAATTCCAATATTTACTCTCAAAGTTCCTGCACCACAAGCTTTGCTTGAAAAAATAGCATGTAAATGTACCAAAGGATGTACAAAAAATTGCGGTTGTAGGAAGATAGGAATTAGTTGTTCAATATTCTGCAAAGGGTGCATGTGCATGGGTACTAATTGTGGGAACTCTAAGATAACTGAGGTGTCAGAGGAAGATATTGCAGCTAATGCTAAGGAAGAGATGACTTTGATTTTGAAAAAATTTTAAATGTCAACGTTTAAATAATTTTAACTAAAGTGATGTTTTCTAAGACTAATGTTTATGTAATTTTTGTAAAAGAAATAATTTTAAATAATACAGGTAAAAAAATATCAAAGAATCACTCGGTTTCCATTAAATATTTAAATATAGATATTGCTCTTTATTGAGCAATATATAGTATATTCATGTACAAGAAAAAAGAAGTTATAATGGGACATTTCAAAAATAATCGTAAAAAATGTAAAAAAAAATATTTTTTTATATTAGGTATTATATACTTAATATATAATATATAATATAATATTATATTATATACAGTGGAACCCCGTTAACTCGGATTAATTGGGACCGCGGCCGATCCGGGTTATCGAAAATCCGGGTTAGCCGGAGAAAATGGTAAAAATTAATAAAATATGGTATGCTTACAGATAAACTCCGTTATAATTGTCACACAGACACTGGTAAACCACGTTCGCATTCCACACAAAACCACACATACAAAGCGTCGTCAAATGTCTCATTCTTAGCTTTATTAGCTTTGCACCGATTGTCCAAACTGTCTTTTGTTATCATTTTGAAAAAAAAATTCTTCGATTTTAGTTCTATTTTTCTTCCAATCCGATACTGTAGATGTACCGACACCATAATTTAATGCTGCAAGATTCACCTTTATCAATTCTACTTAATGCTTCTAGTTTCTTTTCCATTGTCACTACAACATTTTTACGTTTTGTTGCCCTTATAGACAAAAGACACGCAAACACAAAATCTGAATAAATTTACGAACGATTACAAAACCGAAGCGAACAATACGACTTTACTACAAACAATACCGTCTCTGATGTTATGTTATTTAATAACAATGATAACTAAGACCATTGTTAAAAAAAGAATTTTAATCGTCTTTTCTAAACAATGCTAAGAAAGTTTCAAATAAATAAATGATAATACAGGTGCCTGTTTTCGATAACACCACAATGAATGTGGTGTGCCATGAGTCATTTTTATTATGGTAAATGTAGTTCAATCCGGTTCCATTATCTCTCAAATATTATATTACATAGAGTTGGTACAAAACCTCGTGAACCTTGAAAATGAGTATGTATAACCGAAATAAAATGAAGCAAAAAACATAGACTATTTTATTTGCTGCGAATTGCGCGACAGGGTCCCATCTGCACCCTGATATTTTCAGTAATGTCGGATTCAATCGTTTCGTTCGTATATTGACGTCACCGAATGAATGAATTAGGTTCACGAGATTTTGTAACAGCAATACATTTTTATTGTTGAAATGTTTGTCTGATAAAAATCAGTCCGGGTTAGCCGGAGTTCCGGGTTATCGGGGGCCGACTTATCGGGGTTCCACTGTATAGTATATATTATATAATATAATATTATATAATATATAATATATAATATATTATATAATAATATTTTTTTATTTTTATATTATATTATAAAAAATCGTTAAAAGTATAAAACCTTGAAAAACCATAATCTCTTTATAAAAAGTCGTACGTTACACAGTAGACCATTTTAAAGGTAATTGATTTCTATTCCTATTACGTGTACCATTGCATATACCTAAAGTTACGTAGAAAAAAGCTACAGAACAATATTTGCGAAATAACAAGGAAAATTGCCCAAAATTGCTGTGAGTGGCGAACTTTGAAAAATCATATCTCGAAAACTATAAATCCCAATTACTTCTTCTAAACAACATTTTAAAGAAGAAATATGTAGGTTTTTTTTTCTATAAAGCAATATCTATACCTATATCCTCGTGGACAAAAGTTATGGGACAAAAAACAAAATTTAATTCTTTTGGGTTTCTTTGTGCTTTTTCTTTTGAATATATTTTTGTAAAAAAAAGTATTATTAACTTTAAAAAGTGATATTTAAATAGTAAATTTAACCAGGAACAATTTTTATGTAGATATGTTTGTACCAAAAGTGCATAGAACTCACCCTAATGTAACCTGTGCCCAGGGACTAATTCACCCATTTCTCAAAAACGCACCCCTTTAAATGGTAGCACTCCGCGGTTTTTTCATATATATAGATGTCCATTGACCGTATGAAATAATAAAACCCCGTTAACGTTGTAGTTCCTTTTAGCTATCTTATTTTGAATATAATCAATAGCCTAATAGGTACCTACCCTATTTCTTTACAAAAGAAATTTTAAAAGGAGGCTTATCAGTTATTATTGCTCGTACCCTGTTCCGCCGTTTGGAAGGGCTCCAAATCATAGTTTGATTTATAGTTAACAGAATATCGGTCAATGTGCTCCGAATTGTGGAATTGTTGAAATCTATATTTTTTAGTATTGGGTATTACTTATTATTATAACTCATTATTGGATCAACTTAATCGTATTGTTTTATTGATATAATGGATAGTAGAAAACGCATACATAACATCCTAAACCTAGCTTTGGTAAGCGTAATCTGCCAAAAATTTTACTTTTGGTAAGTAGCTATAGTTCTACTACTGTCACTGGTAGGTACTTAGATATATCTTAACATTTGCAAGTGTAGCAGTATGCCAAGAAATCAATAGGTACATATTTCAAATAAGAAATTTATACATTTCACTAATCATGCATATCGTCTATACTCCGTTCCACCTTGACTTTACAGTATAGGGAACATAGGCAATTCAGTCTTATGAGAGTTTTTAGCGCAGTGATGCCAATTTAATCAAAAATAATTTGTAATCAAACATTGGAGAGATTAAATTAAAACTGTTTTACAAAGGCAATCTACAATTTTAGGATTCATATGCGTAATAACTATAGTATATCAAATAAACTTAAACGCATATGAATCCTAAAATTGTAGATTGCCTTTCTAAAACACTTTTAATTTAATCTCTCTAATGTTCGATTACAAAGTCTTTTTGATAAAATCGGCATCACCGCGCTTAAAACTTTCATAAGAAATGAATTGCCTATGTTCCTTATACTGTAAAGTCAAGGTGGGACGGAGATAGATAAAGATGACACGATTTAAAATAAAGCCTGTAATTAATATGATAATTACTGTACTTAAGTATATCATATTTTTTAGTTTTCTAGTTCAACCATTTTACCTGTTACAAAACATGAATGATTTTAGCATATGTTATATTTCTTAAAATATAGTCAAAAATGTATCAGGTTTAGACACTTTTACCAGTTCCGATAATAAAAATCAATCACCTTCAGTATTTTTCCCAGTTGAAGGTAAAATAATATTGTCGGTAGGTAACTTTTTCCTGGTAGCGACTTAGCAGAAAATATTACTAACCAACACTATTTCATAAACTTTTAAAAAATACATAATCTACAATTGGTAGTTTTAGACTGGGAGATATTATACAGAAGTTCAGCCACGATTTTCTAAGTCCTGCCTTTTGCAATACTGAAAGGGTAGACGATGTACTTACAATCTGTGGAAACATCCACAAATTTCCTGTGACATTTTCCTGTAAAAATTAGATTTTCCCAAAAAATAAAAATAGGGTTTTGCGATGAATTTCTAAGTCCTGCCATATCCGTAGATAGACAGGATACTATCGATTTTATGAAGCCAATTTTTGGGGCAGGAGGGTTGCAAACGGGGTAACGGAGTATATATGTATACAAACATGTAAGGAAAATAATAAAATTTTCATGATTTTCTAGGTCCTGCCAACTAAATAAACTAAACATATTTATTTCAAAATGATCAAAAAAAATATTGGCATGACGTCTCCTAATGTTTAAGTATACTTGTCCCTTGGAAAATTCTGCGGAAAATTTTCACCCTGATTCCGTGATTTTCTTAGTCCTGCCTTTAAAAAGTTATAATACCCAAATACAATCAATACCTTTTCGGTACTCAGGCAGGAAGGTTAAACGGTTCTTGTAAGACGACAGGAGTCCTAGATTTGTAAGAAAATTCGTGAAAAAGTCAACGATTTTCTGAGTCATGCCATTTTGCACATGTTTCAAGAATCTTAATATAAGTCTATTTACAAAGAGGCAGGATGGTTTTATGGTTATTTTGTATACAGGGTGGGGCATTATTGTGACAAAGTCCAATTACTCGTTTGTCGTAAGATATACGAAAAAAGTTATTTAGGTAAAACATGGGCCACAGATAGGACTATGATTTAACAGAATTTTCTAATATACAGGGCTACCGGTTTTCACAGTGTGACACAAATTTATGTTTTTTTTTAATGGAATACCCTGTATATTTTTACATTTTTGGATTCTACTCGATGTTCTCTTTAATAAAATATAGTGTTTTGAAATATTATACGAGGTAGTTTAAAATATAATTACGTTTTTTTGTTAATTTTGTAGGAACATTCACACCCTATACATATTGTTAGTGATTTGATATCCAAACTTCTATTAATTTATGTTTAAACGATTTTTAATATAGTCTACTATTGTCAGTTATTAATAGTATACCAAAATGTTTAATTTTAGTATTCGCGGTGTGCAAGTACTTGGAGGCGATACGAGAAACGATCGTGCGAGAATAGCGGAGAAATATTGTAACTTTCTTAAATAATTCATTGTCAATTGAAATTGTCAAATTGACGTATATTTCATATCTACTGTCAATGAAGAAGAAAAATTATATATTGCTCCACAATATTGATATGATACGCAATTATTATATAAAGGTAAATATAATTAATTGTATTTTGCTTGCATTACTGCATTTTAATAACTTATTTTATTTACTACATACAATTGTTTACGTTTTAATAACATAACCTGAATCTTATTTTTTCTTCTTATTATTTTTTTGGACTACGGCCTTGACAATTATCCAGCAACCAGGACCATATGATTGGCCAATATAATTAAAAGTACGAATAAAAGTGCAGAGCGAAGAAACCAGGTGTCGCTTTTCCGAACTTGCACGGTCCCAATACGGGGTTGGTTGAAACTCGGAATGAGTATTTTCTGAGTTTTCTTAAATGGGACACCCTGTATTTTAGTATTATAATAAAATGATATTTTTTGGTACCTTTTTAATTGTTAAGCATTTTCTCTACCATATTTATATATTAATTTCGGCAGTAAATTGATACAGACAGATTACTAGGTGGTTTTTGGGGTTTCTGAACAAGAATGTCACATTAGAACAGATCTTTGCCTAGTGCTCGGGGTGACTAATATACACGCCATATTCTTAAATTTCGAGGCTTTCAGACATTAAAGTGATGCAAGTAGATTACTCGAGGAGGAGTTTTGTGGTTGCTGAACATGAATATGCCATCAGAATCGACCTCCAAAAACTCTCTAAATTCGAGATCAGTCACCCTGGGCACCAGGTGCTCCGAGGGTCGGTTGTAATGTCATATTCGTGTTCGGCCATCCCAAAAACCCTCGAATAATCTGTTTTCTTTAATTTATTGCCGATATCCCACGAAACTCCAGATGACGTGCCTTAGCAGCAACTCTGGGCAATAGGTGATTCGGAGGTCGGTTCTGCTTGCGTATTCGTAACTCCATAAACCTCCCAAATAACAAAATGTTGCCCTTAATACACTTATTTTGACAGATTTATGCACTTTTGGATGCATGTTATGCACTAAAATTCAATTTCCACCCATTTTTATATACATATTTTCCTGATGTTATCCTGAACACAATGCAAAAAGTTGCAAGTAGATAGATGCTGTATTTAAAAATCGATTTATTCTGGTGTTGTTAGTGTTAGTACATTTTGCTATCAAATATAGGAAACAATATCAGGACAATATCTACAATCCTACAATATCAGGAAAACCAGTTGAGTGCGGCAACTTAGCGCCTGTTACACGCGTGTGTATTTTGTGTTCGAACAAGTAAGAAGGCGGGATAAAATGGCCCGACACGTCTATTTGTTTAGTAGTGTTTTATTTCCATGAAACGTGATTTACGTTTCATGTTTCTTTGACGTGCGGCCTGCCTAAGGGAGCTAAAGCTCTTTACAGATGGCGCGTTGTAATTAGTTTTTTATATCTCCAGAACGCTTCCAATTCGAAAGACAAAACTGGTCCGCCTTTTTTTCTTCCAGAGATAAATAGATTCCATCAATTGCGAATCTCTAGTACCGGTCATAGGAATCTTTTTTGTCTTTCCCTTTTAGGTATTTTTGACACTAGATTATTAAATTGTGAGGTATTCTAGTACTAAAAGGTACTCCTGCTTTAAGTCAGTAGGATGCAAGGTTTTCTGGAAAAATCCATTTTAAAATTTTTCGTTTGTTGAATTTGAAAAAAATTTAAAAAAATTAAAAAAAACGGTGTATTTGCCGACTTAAAGCAAGAGTAACTTTTAGTACTAGAATACCTCATAATTTAATATTCTACTCTCAAAAATGTCTAAAAATTTAAAGACCAATAAGTTATGAGATAAAATATCCGTTGATCTACCCAAAGACGGATGCCTATGACCAGTACTAGAAATTCACAATTGATAAAATCACAATGATATACAAATTAATTTTTTATATTATTCATCTTTGCGGTTATCCTGCCAAGTTGTAAACGGTTTTAGATTAGTGTTTTTTAAGCATACTCGACATGGTATGACTCAGAAAATTGTGGTGATATGAATATGTTTGTATAACACCCTGAAATAATTTTACAGATACACTATTTAATTTTTTATACGAAATAACTATACAACCATCCTGCCTCTTTGAAAATAGATTTATATTAACCTTCTTGAGATATGTGCGAAATGGCATGACTTAGAAAATCGTGTAATTTTCCACGAATTTTCTTACAAATTTTTTAACTATATATAGTAAAAAAGGTGTAACTAAACATCCTGCCATTTTGAATAATGTCTACTGAAATTATTTATTTTATAACAAAATTTATTTTATGACTTAGAAAATCACGGAACCAGAGTGAAAATTTTATACACAATTTTCCAAGAAACAAGTGCAGTTAAACATTAGGTGACGTCATGCCAACATTTTTTTGGTCATTTTCAAATAAATATGATTAATTTATTAAGTTGGCAGGACTTAGAAAATTATGAAAATTTCATTATTTTCATTACATGTTTGTATATCTGTATACTCCCTTAGTCCTTTTGCAACCGTCCTGCCCAAAAAATTTTCTTCATAAAATAGATAGTATCCTGTTATTCTATGGATATGGCAGGACTTAAAAATTCATCGCAACTCCCAATTTTTTTTTTCATGGAAAAACTAATTTTCACAGGAAAATGTCACAGGAAACCCGTGGATTTTTCCACAAATTGTAAGTACCTTCTCTAACCTTCCAGTATTGCAAAGGGCAGGACTTAGAAAATCGTGGTTGAACTTCTGTTAATATCTCCCGGTTTATTTATAACGTATCTAAACTGCATTTAAAGTTCGTTGGAATTATGAGAATAAAACCACTAAATCATGTTTTATGAATTTTTTTCAAAATTTCAACCTTTAAACCGTTCTATGCAGTGTAAAGTTAGCCAAATGTCGCTTGGTCATTTTTGCCTTTCAGCCGTCGATATTATAGTCATTTTAAAAGATTAAAATTTATATTTAATATGTGAATTATTGGATTATAATTATTTCTTTTTATTTCCAGCAAATATAGCATCATTTATTTGTGGAATCGCCTTTGGATGGACTTCGCCAGAAATTCCACAACTGAAAAATGTAACCACAACGCCACTGGATAGTATCATAACAGCTTCGGAAGAAGGATGGATTGGTGCATTTTTACCATTAGCGGCTGCAGTTGGACCAATTGGTGCAGGCATTCTAGCTGATTCAATTGGTAGAAAGTGGACTATTCTGGTTGGAAACGTACCTTTTCTTCTAGCATTTATTCTAAACGTTGTTGCTAATTCCGTATATTTCTTTTACATTTCGAGATTTTTATGTGGTTTGGGAGTCGGTATTATCTTTACAGTACTTCCTATGTACATTGGAGAAATATCTGATGATGGATCTAGAGGAGTATTAGGTTCTTTGATGCAACTTTTTTGTGTAGTAGGATTATTATTTTCCTATGCACTTGGACCATTTCTGTCCATTAAAATATTCAACGCTATACTTATAATTCCTCCAACCATGTTTATCATTTTATTCTCAGTGTTTATACCAGATAGCCCCTACTTTCTACTGCAAAAGAGAAGAATGTCTGATGCTGTACAGGCTCTTATGAAATTTAGAGGTCGGGAACTATCATTTGCCAAAAAAGAAGCTGAAGCAATTAACTCACAACTAGAAGACGATTTGAAAAGTAAAGGCACTTTTCAACTAATCTTCAAATCACAAGGACTTAGAAAGGGTTTGACCATATCTTTAACTTTAATTGGAGCACAACAATTATCTGGAATTACAGTTGTACTTTTCTACGCACAAAGTATCTTCGCTGACGCTGGAGTTCCCATAGCACCTGAAGTGTGTACCATTATAGTGGGTATCGTTCAGGTACTCGCAAGTGCTGTCACCCCTCTTCTTGTAGATAGATGCGGAAAACGACTTCTACTCATGATCTCAGGATTAGGAATGGCTATAGCACATAGTATCCTAGCTTTCTTTTTTTATTTGAAAAATGTTCAAGACGCTGATCTATCCAATTTAGGTTGGCTACCAATTTTGAGCATCGTAGTATTTATTATAACATACTGTTTGGGTTTTGGACCCTTACCTTGGGCAGTCATGGGAGAGATCTTTCCAGGAAACGTAAAATCCATAGCATCTTCGGCTACAGCATCATTTTGTTGGATACTTGGATTTTTCTTAACCAACTATTTTGGAGCGGTGACTAAGATGATGGGACAATCTGCATCTTTTGGAGTCTTTGGCATTTGCTGTGTGATGGCTGCTGCCTACGTTTTCAAGTTTGTACCTGAAACAACAGGAAAGAGTGTTAGTGAAATACAGTGCCTTCTAGATGGAAGTATTAAAAAAAGTTTAGAGTTAATATACAGTAAAGTTGAAAGTGTTTAATAAAAGTAATAATTTAATATAATTACACTAGTATTAATAGTTATTTATGAAACAGTTCGTGAAGTATGCTTTTTGCGAACGCACGCGATGTTTAGAGCACGAGCGACAGGGGAGCGAGTGCTATGCATCGCGTAAGTTCGCAAAAATTACTTCACGTACAGTTTCATATAATATTTTATCTACGATAAACAAATAAAAAACTGTAACTCTTCGTCACTGAAATTCATTTCTATTCTACAATTTTTAGTACTTTGATATTTAAAAATTCTAACTTCTTTCAAACCACAAAACTGTCAAAACTTGTGTTGTAATTTATTGCTCACATGTCATCACCATGACAACGCGAAAGTTAAGGATATTTGATTATAAAATAAGTGTGCCAAAAAACAGTGCGAAAAAGTAAATCCCATTTAAAATACATTGTTACTTCACGCACGCTTTAAATCCTTCACGCACTGCTATCTATAATGACAGTTTTCACAAACTAAAAACTTATACATAATAATATGAGATAGAGTAGATAAAATTACATATAGTAAATAATAATGTGACAATATTTATATTTTTTATTTTTTATACATTCTACATAAATATTTAAAAAAAATTGTTTTCGTAAGAGTTTTTTAAGTCATTGAAACCTTAGTCATTTGTTGTGGGAAAGCCCGAAGCCAGTAACGTTCGCAGGGATGTCCGTCTAAAGTTCTTTTTATATAGGAAGAAGGAATAATCGAAGATCAAATTCTAAAAGTTTAAATTATTTGAATTTGAATTTACAGTTGTCTACTATCATTGTGTTTATACAGGGTGTCGAGAAACTCTACCGACAAACGAAGACAGGAGATTGCTCATACAATTTTACGACATTTTAACCCAATTCATTTAGTCCGAAAATGCTTCTTAAGGGAACTAGAGCTATTTGAAGATGGCGTCTGGTAACTAATTCTTCTTAAATATCTCCAGAATGCTTCTATTTAGATAAACGAAAATTGGTACACATATTTATCTTCCAGAGATAAATCGATTCCATCTATTGCAAATTTCTAGTACCGGTCATAGGCGTCCGTTTTGGGTAGGGCAACGATTATTTTATCGCATAACTTTTTTGTCTTTAACTTTTGAGCATTTTTAATACTAGATTATTAAATTGTGAGGTATTCTATTTGAAAAGGTAGGTACTCTTGATTTAAGTCAGTAGGACACACTGTTTTCTAGAAAAACCGATTTGAAAAAAAATTGAAAATTTTTTTCAAAAAAACGGTGTATTTTACCAACTTAAAGCAAGAGTAACTTTTAGTACTAAAATACCTCATAATTTAATAATCTAAAGTCAAAAATTCTTAAAAATTGAAGACAAAATAGTTATGCGATAAAATAACCTTTGACCTACGCAAAACGGACGCGTATAACCGGTACTAGAAATTCGCAATTAATGAAATCGATTCATATCTGGAATATAAATAAACGTACCAGTTTTTGTTTTTACAAATGGGTTTTTTTGAAATATTTTTTGGAAATTCAAAAAACAAAAAATTTTCAAATCGATTTTTCTTGAAAACGGTGTGTCCTACCGATTTAAAGCAAGAGTCCCATTTAGTACTAGGATACTTCACGTCTTTAGTTTCTCTAAATTTCAGGAAATTCCAGGGAAGTTATCCAGGAAAAACAACTTTGTTGGATACGAGGAATCCAAAATCCCATACGACCAGGAGATTGGAAAAATCGATGCGGCTGAGAAATAGGAATTGGAAGGCACAGGACTAGGGATGGCGGTTGTTGACAAAACACTGGTTTTAGGTTATACCGGTTTTTTATTTACGGTTTAAACTGGCGGTTATAACCGGTCAAAAAACCGGTTTTTCCAAAAACCGGTGTTCGGTTTTTTTAATTAACAGTCAATACCCAATATTAGTTTACAATACTACTTTATATGCAATTTAGTTTGCGATACTCCGTTAGAATCGATATCAATATTATCAATATCGATTCTATTGAAGGAATATATCGATACCAAGATAATCAATCTATGTATATATAAACGGTTCAGGATGACTTGTAGCAGGGCATATTCATTTCTAATAATGTGTTCGAAATATTGTAGGTTTCGAGATTTGATGGTGGTCTCGGTTATTCTTCAATCTTCTGAGGACCTCCTCATTTACGACTCATTAGTCCACGAGATCTTAAGTATTTTCCGATATAGCAACATCTCAAATGCTTTCAATTTTCTGCACATATCTTCGTTAATAGTGCCTCCTATACCAAGAGCTAGGTTGTGGCTCTGGAAGGAGGCCCTCATCCGGTTGAAGGTGGATCTAGCTTTTCTGGTAGCGCTCTTATATCCTGGTTGTTGGTCCATTCTTCATCCATTATGGTGCCGAGGTAGCTGCAGTTCATCACTCATTGTACTAGGTTTTGGTAGACGTAGACTGGACCTTATGTTTATTTTTATCTTGAAAATATCATGGGTTTTGTGCTCGATATTTACAGTAATCTACAATATTGGCACACTGATGAAAAGACAGTCGATCTATACTCGTCAAATCCTTGTGTATCGTCTAGTAGTGTCTAGTCAATACTAGGTTTGAAGAATAATATAACTAGCTATCTAGCTTATAGATGCTTTTATACAGCTTATAGACGTTTCTCTGTAAATATATAAGGACCTATATAATGTGATATATTATTTACCTCATAATACAAGGTGTCCAAAAGTAGCGGAACGGTCAAATATTTCGGGAACTAAACATCGGATCGAAAAACTGAAAAATACGTATTCAATAATTTTCAAAAATCTATCTAACGACGCCAAACACCAACCCCCACTACACCACCTGGAGGTGGAGGGGGGGGGGGGGGTAACTTTAAAATCTCAAATGGAAACCCCCAGTTTTTTTGCAGATTTGGCTTCGTTACGTAAAAGTAAGCACCTTTTATTCAAGACATTTTTTCGAACTGTGGATAGATGGCGCTAAAATTGGGAAAAACGATTTATCCTGATACCATAGGTAAATTATAGAAACGGTCTAATATCTCGAGAAATACACTTCCAAATGAGAAACCAAAAAACAAGTTTTTAATATTTTTCGAAAACCTATCGATAAACACCAAACATGACCCTCCAACCCACCCCCTGGAGACGGGGTGGGGGTAACTTTAAAATCTTAAATAGCAACCCCCACTTTTTATTGCAGATTCGAATTCGTCATAAAAAATTAAGCAACATTTATTCGAAACATTTTTTAGAATTGTTGATAGATGGCGCTTTAATTGGAAAAATACATTTTATTAGCGCCATCTATCAGCAATTTTAAAAATATTTCGAATAAATTTTGCTTAATTTTTCATGACTAATTCGAATCTGCAATAAAAAGTGGGGGTTGCTATTTAAGATTTTAAAGTTACCCTCAACCCCATTTCCAGGGAATGGGTTGGAGGGTCATGTTTGGTGTTTTTCGATAAGTTTTCGAAAAATACTAAAAACCTGTTTTTTGGTTTCTCATTCGGAAGTGTATTTCTCGAGATATTAGACCATTTCTATAATTTACCTATGGTATCAGGATAAATTGTTTTTCCCTATTATAGCGCCATCTATCCACAGTTCGAAAAAATGTCTTGAATAAAAGTTGCTTACTTTTACGTAACAAATCGAAATATGCCAAAAAAACTGGGGGTTTCCATTTGAGATTTTAAAATTACCCCCCACCTAACCTCCAGGGGGAGTAGTGGGGTTGGTGTTTGGTGTCATTGGATAGATTTTTGAAAATCATTGAATACGTATTTTTCAGTTTTTCGATCCGATGTTTATTTTGCGAAATATTCGACCGTTCCGCTACTTTTGGGACACCCTATATATAAAACAACTGCCCCATTTTTTCTCTGAATTCAATGCTTTTCCTGAAGAAACTTATCCGGTTTTTCACCGGTTATTAGTTTAAAAATAAAAAACCGGTTAAAACGGGGACAAAAAAAAACAACCGGAAAAACCGATTATTGCGGAGTAAAAAAACCGGTTTTAGGTTATAACCAGTAGGTTTTTCCCATCCCTACACAGGACGCTATAAACCGGTGTTTAAAAAAGAAAGAAATCAAGAAACTCAACACTTCAACGGAAATTTCTTTATCATATTCTGAGAAAATTAAACAAAATTTTTGAAATCTTGGTAAACTAAAATATACATAGTCCAAGGTAATAAGGATTTTCTCGGGACACTCAAAGATCCAGGTAGCTGAATACTTTTTTTAGTTATTGTAGACCTATAGGAAGAAAACCTACCTGTTTCCTGCCTAGAGTTCGCTTCCGTTTTTTTAATTATTAACAATTTAGTGCAAAAATCGCGATTTTTTCGATTTTTTGCACTAACTAATAATTCAAAGCTTTCGTTGTCGTTGATTTTTAAGTCACTGGTCTCACTCTGTTCCTCTTCTACCCATCTCAGATTGATATCACGGATGCAGAGCCAGTGTTATTATTTGTGTTTAGTCGCTAACGCGCTGGCTAGATTTACAATTTGAAAAAGTTCCATTTTTCCACACTCCAATACAAGATGACCTCCTAGTAGTCGTACAATAGGTTGAGAAAACGAAGAATAAAGTGCAATTACAGAATGGATTGAAGCTAAGGATAATGGGCACCAAGAATTTATGGATGAAAACATTGTAGGCTTGGTTCAACCTCAAGACAACCCCATTGAAGATAAAGAAAGCGAGGAAGAAGTTTCCCTGCCATATCGAGTGTCATACGCAGATGCCACTAAAGCTCTGGGTGTGGCTCTACGTTACGTGGAGCAGAACTCTGCTGCATTACCGGTCGATTATGTTTATGCGTAATGGTTTAACATCGCTGCGTCAATTCGCTATTTCATGCGTCAGAAAAAAGTGACCGACTTCTTTACGAATCCTCCTTAGGGTTGCAAACGTTTTCGCACGAGTGTGGACAATATTTATGGACTCAAATTAACTACAAGAGAATCGACGTATGGTTATGTTTTTAGTCTGTATAGTAAACATTTTTTAAATTTTTGTATTGAATTTTTAATTTTTTTTCACTTCCCGTTTGTTCGCATTTGCCGAACGTTCGGATTAGCGGGGTTCGGATTTGCGGGGTTCTACTGTATAACAAATACTAACGTACACTACACGAAGGAAAAACAGAAAAATGTTCTCTTTTTTGACGAAATGTCCCTGAAGGTGCTCTAGGAGCGAAAGTATACTTGGGCAAGATTAAATAAAACTCAGTGATCGATATATGCCGTTTATTTCGTAAAATTCATATATTCGAGCATTCAACCACTTCCTATTTTATTTTCATATTATTATTTTGGAATAATACAATACATTTTTGAAGTTATTCTTATTTAGGCGCGATTGGGAGTGAATTTTTATTATTCTGCGCGCATGCGCACACAGACAGTATGGCGTTAGTTGCTAAATCTTTCAAGTTATGTATAAATATATCAGTGCAAAAAATAGGGGTGAAAAGAATATATTAGTGTTTGTAGTAAATATATTTATTATAATTTTTGTGTCTTTGGATTTGTCTTCCTCGGGAGTAAGATAAGTATTATTAAAACATTTTATATTTATTATACTTCACTTCGTCTGTTTGTTACCGTGAATTGTCATTATGTCCGAGACTATCTAAACATAGATCTCGTAGCGTTATTGGTATAGCATTGGGTTAGAGATCGAGAGGTCTTGGGTTCAAATCCGGACCATTCATATTTTTTTTATTTTTGAAAAGTGGTAAGCATTAAAATTAGTTGAATATTTAAATAAAATAAAAATAAACTGTTTAAAGTATATTTATTTATTTCGTTGAAATCATATAATAGAAGTATAACTTCTTACGTGCATACAAAGTACACACACATCCCTTTTTTTTTAATTATTTTAAAGAGTAGATTGTAAATGTACGGTTTTCGAGATTTTTAAAAATTGCTAATAAGAAAATATACCAAGAATAATCCGTCGCAGTCTGGGTGAAATTTGTGCCATGAATAAACAGTACAAACCTGTATAAAGTCAAGATCATCAACGATGTTAATTCTACCATGGGTAAATAAACAAAAAGAGTTTGTTTTTATCCGAATGGTATTTTTTTAGAATAATTGACTAATTATAGTGGATAAAACAATGGCCAAGAAGGCGATAAATAGTCTGTATCATTTTTTCACTTTGTATATCGTAAAAATTTGCCTAAGGTTTTACATTTCGAATTACGTCTTGAAATCTTCGAAGGGAATAAATATGGTCCACTTGTTTATTTACATTGGCAAATGACGATAGAAGAATCGTAAGTATTTGTCTGGTATACACCTGGTCAAAATTAAATGTATCGAATTAGAACAATTAGAAATTCATATTACAATTCACGTGAGAAAAATTTTAAATTACATATCTCTTAATCCTAAAATTCTCATTTAATTAATTACAAGTGTCATTAATAGTCCCCTAATCAGTCACCATCAAATTAAATAAATCAGAAGATTTGTAATACAATTAAAAAATCTTAAAAACCAAAATAAATAAAGATAGCTACACTTGGAAAAAAAGAATTATGTATTTGGGTTACGTATTAAAAGTACCTACTCAAAACGTACTGAATGAGAGTCACGTACAAAAATTACAATTTACAGTATTACTGTTTCGTAAACAATTTTCCTGTCAATCAAATATTTATACTTTCTTTTTTTATTCTTTTTTGATTTCTCTGGTACTTGTTCGTGGGTTCTTTATATCAAACTAGCATTAGTGGCATTATAACACTTTATGATTCAAAGCCTTCTTCAGAACAATCCTCCATTCGCCCCTGTCTCTGGCAACTCCTGTCCATGCTCTAACTCCAATAGATGTTAAATAATCTTCTTGGTCATCTTGATACCTAAGTCTCGGCCTTCCTCTAGTTCGTTGTCCTATCGGCCCTCTTCGGTAAAGAACCATTCTGACTGTTACAATTTTCTCTCTAATCTATCTTGTCTGATCTGATTACATGAACTATCCATCTAAAACGTGCACTAAACGTACCTTAATGAATTTTACATCGTCACGTTCTCTAAAACTTCACGAAGAAGGGTAAGCAATCTCACTCCGACCCAAAAACTGCAATTTAGACGATTTTCCCATAAGAATTAACATGCGCGCCTCCACCAAATCCCAATGTTCAAAATAACAAATGGGTCGAAAAGTCGTACAACTCGGGAATGGCTAGGCGCTAGACAAATCATGACGTATGAGGTATCTAAGGAAAGGAGATGGTATCACGATTATTATATAGTCCGTCTAGAAAGTATCCGGAATTTTATATTTTTCCTAATTTTAATAGATTTCCTTTTTGTAACATTTTAAGACAAAAGTAATGCATCAACTAGGTTATGCCGATAGTAGGATATGGACAAAATAGCATGATAACACCATCTGTCAAATATTGTTGTTTGTAAACAGACTTAAGATTTGTGAAATAATGTCGCAAGTAGAAAAAAGAAAAGTGGTGGAATATTTGTACAGAAAGGGTGTCCGAAAAGTTAAAAAATTAGTGCAATTGACTGAACTCGGAAAAAGTGCAGTGTATGAGACAATAAAGAGGATAAAAAATGGCATAGATATGAGACATAGACCAGTTTCGGGTAGACCGTGTAAGATTCGCGGAAACAATAATTTAAATGCTTTAGTGGCTTTAGGACAACAAAATCCGCGTAGGGTTTCGAAAATTAGCGAACAGATTTGGAACTCAACGAAGAATAAAAGTGTGCCTAGAAATTGTCCGCATGTCACTAAAAAAGCAAGGCTACATATCAAGGAATCCAAAAAAAAATCCCTTCAATGACACCTCTGTAAAGTCAACGAAGAATAGATTTTTGTCAACTTTTTCGAGAAGATAATTTTAATAATGTCTTTATATCTGATGAAAGTTGTTTCCACCTTGGTGCAAATCATCTAAAAGTCCTATCAAGAGAAAATGTTACCGTGCAAATTTACAAATTTTCCACTAAAATAATGGTTTGGGGAGCAATATCTCAGCGTGGTGCTACACCTCTCTGTATAGTTAATGGTAGTGTTGATAGTGCGAAATATTGTGACATCCTAAATGGTTTTCTTCTTGAAACGGCTCATGTTTTATATCCAGAGGGGTGGCGTTTTCAGCAAGATAATGCAAGATGCCATACTTCTACTTATACTCAAGCTTGGATGCAAGAACACGAACTGGCAACAATTCCGTGGCCAGCAGCATCTCCAGATCTTAGCCCCAGTCCAGGGACTGATGAAGATTGAAGTGGAACGAGCAGCGCCACAAGATAAAGGTTTGATTCGGTAAGTTTTACAGGCCTGGATCACCATTACCGAAAATTATGGCCTTGACCTAGTTTCGGGTGTACCTGGACGTTTAGTTAAGTGTTTAGGTTTAAATGGAGGTTGTATAAGTAAATGAGATGAATTATATGTTGAAATTTTATATTTCAAGTGATAGAAATAAATACCGTAAAATTATATTTCTGCTTTCTTTTCTCCGGATACTTTCTAGACGGACTATATTATGGAAAAAAAAAACAAACATGGTGACGAGTACAAAGGGACGTTATGCTGAATCTCAGGTGCTAGTGGTCCGATTTTGACGTGTGAGGTGTCATGTGACAGCATGTAGCAAATACAATGCAATAATAAACAAGAAAAACACACATAGCAGTGTGTACAAAGGGCCGGTATACTATATATCAGCCGTTATTAGTCCAATTGTGGCGTGCGAGGTGTCATGTGGCATCATATAGTAAAAACAATACAATGACATACATGACCTCCTGCCTAATGTCATACGCGTGACCACAAAACTTCTATTCAAGTTAATGTTCTATTGCCTGTGTCATAAGCCTTGATCTTTTATTCCCCCATGTAATTTTCTTAGGATTTTTAGCTTGAAACGTTTAAGCAATTCTTGGTTATTATGTGTAAGTGAGCTCGTTTCTGCTCCATATGTTAACACTGGTGTTATTAGTGTTTTATAGACGGTCACTTTAATTTTTCCGGTTATTTTGATGTCATATGTCTACTATAGTAACACTTATTACCAAGCATTGTTCTTTTTTAATTTATTAGCTGATTATCTTTAGTCAACAGCGAGCCTAGATATACGAAGGTGTCTACATCTTCCAGTTCTAAATCGTCAATTATTATTATTCTGGTTGTTTGATTGCTAAACCTAAGACCTAGGACAACACATATATTTGATCTTTTGAGCATTTATACAGGGTGTTTCATTAATAATTGTCCATATAGTAACTGGAGAAACCTTAGCACAAAATACAAAGATTTAACCTAAAACACTTAAATAAAATGTGATCCCTTACTGAGTTACAGGGTGTTTTATCTAAAAATTTAAAAATTATTTTTGCTCAGCATTTTAAAACTATTCGACGTATCCTTTTCGTATTTGGCAGGAAGTATAGGTACTGTGCTAACTACTAAAATATGTTAAACAAACGTTTCTGTCTATTACCAGAGGCGTACGACGGGGGAAAGTGAATGGTTGACCCTTTCCGAATTCTACGCCACTGACGGAATTGCTATTCTAGTTCAATTTTTGGATTCTCCAATACTTTCCATGAAAATAATATACTCTCCATTCTTAACTATAAAGTCATTAGTTTTCGAGATATTTGAAGTTAAAAATGAAACGACACGGTTATTTTGATTAATGTATTGGGCCGCTTCATTTTTAGTTTCAAATATCTCGAAAATTAATCATTTTATCGTTACGAATGAAGAGTATATTATTTACATAAAACGTATTGAAAAATCAAAAAATTACACTAAAATATCAATTTCGTCAGTGGCGTAGAATTTGGGAAGGGTCAACCAGCCACTATCCCCTGTCGTACGCCTCTGGTAGTAGCTAGAAACGTTTATTTATTTTAATTTAGTAGGGTGTACAGTAACTACACTTTCTACCAAGTATGATAAAGATACGCCAAATAGTTTTAAAGTACTGGGTACAAATCATTTTTAAATTTCAATCATATGAATCATATCATAAATTAATCAAAATAACTGTGCCGTTTTATATTTAACTTCAAATATCTCGAAAACTAATGACTTTATCGTTACGAATGAAGAGTATATTATTTACATAAAACGTATTGAAAAATCAAAAAATTACACTAAAATATCAATTTCGTCAGTGGCGTAGAATTTGGGAAGGGTCAACCAGCCACTATCCCCTGTCGTACGCCTCTGGTAGTAGCTAGAAACGTTTGTTTATCATAATTTAGTAGGGTGTATAGTATTCGCACTTTTTGCCAAGTATGAAAAGGATACGTGGAATAGTTTTAAAATATTGAGCAAAAATAGTTTTTAAATTTTTAGATAAAACACCCTGTAACTCAGTAAGAACCACGTTTTATTTAAGTGTTTTGGGTTAAATCTTCGTATTTTGTCCTAAGGTTTCTCCATTTACTATATGGACAATTATTAATGAAACACCCTGTATTTAGTTCTATTCTCAGTGCAGATGCTAGGGATGGCGGTTGTTGACAAAACACTGTTTTTCGGTTATTCCAGTTTGTTTAATTACGGTTTAACCTAACTGTTATAACCGGTTAAAAAACCGGTTATTGCAAAAACAGGTTTTCGATTTTTTTAATTAATATCCAATACCCAATAGGTTACAACTTTAGATAATAGGGGAGTGCAATTAGAACGAAAAGATACAATGTTTCGGAAAAAATCAAACAAGGTTATATTTTTCTAAAACTTTTTTTGTTAGTTTATAAATATGTTAAAGTAAAAAGTTCTACTCACAAATTTCGCCGCTAATTGTTTATTAATTGTTTAAACAATAACAATTATTGTTTTGTATAAATAATTTTAAAAATATCGTTGAATTCATCATTTTACTTTGATAAACAATGTTTTTATTTTAGTTTTGATTATGCTGAACCCGAATCTGACATTACAATTTGCAAATTCAAAATGGCGGATTCAAAATGGCTGATTTTTTCCTAAAAATAGTTAAAAAGTAGCTGTAAGATCCGAATTTTTTTTATAAAACTTGTTTGTTTACATATATGTGGATATTTTTGAGAGGTTGCTGAACCTGAATCAAATTTTGATAATTTAAATTATAAAATGGCAGATCCAAAATGGCGGATAACTTAAAAAATAGTTGTAAAATCATAATTTATTTACAAAATGTATTTATTTCTACATATATTTATTTTTGAGAGCTTTGATAAACCTAACTTAAATGTTAACATTATAAACTATAAAATGGCGGATCCAAAATGCGGATTTTCTAAAAAGAACATAAAAAAGAACATTTTTCTAAAACATTTATTGTCTTTATTTTTAACAGGTTGTTGAATCTGAATTAAAGATTAAAAATTTAAATTTCAAAATGGCGGATCCAAAATGGCGGATGTTTAAATGAAAAACAAGTAGAATCCAATCAAACAAATATGAAATTTCATTCTTAAAAAAAAGATAAACAAATAATTTTCACAATAATATTAAAAATTAAAATGTATTAGAAAGAATATTTAAAAAAAAAACAAATTTTCGATTAGAAGGATATGATTACATATTTTAACATAGTTTTTAATTCCAAACAACTTTTCTTTATAAAAATTTTCGATATTGTGAAATATAAAGGTACTTTACTCCTGAGTGAAATTCATATTTTTTTACATATCTCGTACAAAATTATCAAAATTTGATATTTGATGGTTGCATCTTATGTTATATACGATGCAGAGTATTTTATAAAGAATAACTTTTTTTCGTAAAACTGATATTAAAAAAGTTATCAATAGGTTCCAATTTACGCAGACATACTGCATAAGAGCTAAAAAAAAAATTTTTTGTTGAACATTTATTATTGTTGAAGCTTATTATTAAATGTATTTTAGGTAAGTTTTACAGAAAAAAGTTTTGATCACTCTGTATATACATTTTTTCAGCTGGTAATTTTCGGTTTTTGTATTACATTTTTGTTATCTTTCTTACTTTTCTCAAAAAGAAATTGTTTATTTCATTTTTAAACTAAAATAATTAAGTAATTTTTAAAGATTACATCCCAAGCTTAAAAAAAATAGCAAAAAAATTTTATTAGATTTATTCAAACTTGAGTAATACCGTCTTAAATTGGTGGGAATTCTGTAAAACTACGAAGTTTTCAAAAATTACATTTTTTGAGACATCGTATTATTTGAATTAAATTTTTGAGATTTTTTTTGAATAAAACATCGTTTAGTAAGATGATTTAGAGGTAAGTTGTGCAAATTTGAGAGTTTTATAAGTAAAATTGTATTAGTTACACATTTTTAAATCATTTTTAAACAAAATTCATGTAAGGCCTACTTTCCGCCCATACCGTACTTATGTCCATAGATTTTATTTCTTTATATTACAACCATAAGATAGCTTATTTCATCTTCTTTCATGTCCAATTTGTAAAATTTCTTTTGATCCCTTAGTTAAAGAATTACATTAAAAAAACTCAACCGTGCAATTCTTCCAACGCTAGTTTACAGTGCGCCAATGTGTGTGAGAAGGGTAACTTTAGCGTTATAAATAAAAAATTACAGAAGCTAGAGATTTAATTTTAGAAAAATCTTTATATAAGGTTTTTTTTGTAAAATTTTCTGAATTTTTCAATGGTCAAGTCAGTTTTTTTCTAAAATTATATTTTTGTAGTTATTTAAAAAAACATCTAACTTCGCTGTTCATTTGTTTAATAAAAAATGAAGCACCCACTTCTCGAGTAGAACTTTTTGATCTGTTGTTTATTAAACATTTCTTAATGAAATTACAAAAAGTTTTATCTTGTTTGATTTTTTCCGAAGTGAAAATCTAAATGCACTCCCCTATAAATTAAATTGCATTTTAGTTTGCGATATTCCACTCGAATTGATATTAATATTATCCATATCGATACTATCGATATCGATAATAATATAATCAATCGATAAATAAGCGGCATAGGCGTGTATTGGGTATTGCGCAATGGGATAGGGAAAGTGGAACTAGAAGTTCGAACTAGTCAATTGAGATCGAAATTAGAAATCAGTAATCGCAGGAAGTTCGCAGGACATACCCTAAATCAGAAGGATGAAAGATGGACTAAGATGATTATACATTGGATACCGTGAAACCACAAACGAAAAAGATGCCCTGAAAAAAAACACGGTCAAAATGGATGCAAAATGTCCAAGATAGAGAGGCTCAGAGGAAGAAAGAGGAGACCTATATCCAAGGATGGATATTTAGGGTTGATTAGAGAGGTAGAGACTAGCTAAGGTACTCGGTTTCGGTACTCGGATGTCAGCAGCTATTTTTAAAAGCGGATGTCAGCTCCCAATATAAGCGGCAAATAATTGAAAAATACAAAAGATAATGATGTTATGTATATACCTATTCATAATAATATAAAAGTAATATGAAGTAAATTAGACTATAACGTATTAAATAGTCAAACTTTTTTTATTTAGCTAATGCCTCGACAACTAATGGCCATTGGCATGGTAGGTACGGTGAAATTTGCAGTCAGGTACCCAGTGTCATGTGTTGAGTAAGTGTCTTGTTACTTTGCAAAGTCGGCGTCATTGTCTTTACAAAGAGATGCTAATTGTATCCGAACGTCCGCGGTTCCTCCGCTGAGAAATATTCAAACTTATTAAAACAAATAATGAATCATTGTAATTCTGAACTGGACGTATTATCCTAATGTATTTTTCTCTTATAATTGTCGAAGTTATGACGTCATTGACATTTTATATGACACGCTATAGTTAATTGAAGAAGTGAATATACCTTTCAGAGACTTTAACGGTATAGGTCAAGATGAACAAGATGAACAGCAACGTGGATGCGAACATGAGAATAGTGTCACTTCCATCAAATCTTCAATCCTACACCAGGATGAAAGGTTCTCGAGATTAAAGGCAGACACATATTTAATTGGAAATTGGAAAAGACTGCAAGACTTGTTGTACACACTTCTAAATAGGTCAAAACGGCAAACAGGTGTATGTTCTCAAAAAACTTTTGATAGTGTGTAAAAAAAATTTTATTATCAGCTAAGTACTTTCAACACATAACGTGCCATCATCAGAGCTTCGTCCTATTATAAAACCTTCATAGAAGAGCAATTGCTAAACGACACAATAAAAAACATGGATACTGGGCAAAAGCCACAGATATCGGGTACAACAACCCCTTAAAATAAATAAATCACATCTAGGTTCTTTTTTATTTATTTTTTTTTTAATTAAAAAGACAACATGGGTGAGTCAAACCATTTTGAGCCCATTTTGGTGGTCAAACCATTTTTTTCTTTTTAATTTAAAAAAGAATTTAGATGTGATTTATTCATTTTAAGGGGTTGTTATACCCGATATCTGTGGCTTTTGCCCAGTATCCATGTTTTTTATTGTGTCGTTTAGCAATTGCTCTTCTATGAAGGTTTTATAATAGGACGAAGCTCTAATGATGGCACGTTATGTGTTGAAAGTACTTAGCTAATAATAAAAATTTTTTTACACACTATCAAATGTTTTTTTGAGAACATACACCTGTTTGCCGTTTTGACCCAGACACATATTTGTCTGACTGACCCGATGCAACGCGACGTAATTCAGCCTGATGCGATAGATATCTGGCATAAAGTTTTACATGTAAATGGTTATAATTACGTCGGGCTGCATCGGGTAGGATGCCATAGTACAGCGTGCGGTAAATATAACCACTTAGATGTAAAACTGTATGCCAGATATCCATCGCATCGGGCTGCATTGCGTCGCGTTGCATCGGGTCAGTCAGACAAATATGTGTCTGCCTTTAAATTAAACCATATACGCACAAGACTTGGCGAACGTTCTGATTCATTGTTTTTATATAGACATGCGAAAAGCCAACAATGCACCAGATGCAATCAAGTACTACTGTGTAATCTGGATGTTGATGTTTAGTTTGTCAGTAAATGTGTTACGAGTATATAAATAAAGTTAAGTAGGTGTGATTAAATAGGATATGTTTATAGTACCTATTGTACTTGTAAAGAACTCATGTATGTACTAAATAAATAAAGACTTGAGGTAGATATGTGAATGTGTAAAATATGTATCTAGAGTGGTAGATACAATAATAGCAAGGTATCAAGGACGAAAATATCTTATGTATATAATAGTTCACAGAAACATTATTAAAAATTATAAAAACATGTTGCAAATTAAGATTTTACTTTCAGAAGGAGAGTGAATCTATTTCCTTTACAGAGCGCAATTTAATGACAAAAATGAATATACACCATTCATCTAAGAAAACATGCTCACGTAGATAGAGTAGCTTCAAAATGCGACATCAAAGTTAAACAGCACCTGAAAACATTAAACGAAAAGTAATTAATCGGGTTTGCTAAGTAAGGCAACAAAGGTTAGGTTAGGTTAGAAGTTTACCTACTCGTAAATTATACCTGAACTAAGACCACATTAAAAACTTCTGAACTCGTTATCGTTATCTAATTTTAACAATAGGTAACGAATTTAGAATTTTAATAATCTTTAAGCAGATTAACACAAAATAAAAAAATATGAAAAAAAAACTTTTAAGAAACGCTTTTCTTCAGAACCGGCGCTAGGGTATGAGGCGCCCGCCTGCAAAACTAGCATAGGCGCCCTTTGGTTTCTTTTAAATTAGTATTTTGTATAGCACTAGCAGAAAAAAAGCTCATTTTGGCGCCCCCAAACAGGGGCGCCCGTCTGCAGTGCATCCCTTGCAGTCCCGTTATCGCCGGCCTTGCTTTTCTTTATTTACGGGTGACTAAAATTTAGGATATAAAAAAATCAACCAAAAAGCAAAAAATAAAAAAAAAATTCAAACTCTCGCCCCACGTTTTTCTTTAACGAATGTGTTAGATTTTTTCGACTTTTTAACGAATGTGTGAGATTTTTGTATATTTAATCTGTCTAACAGTTTTTTTTTTCGAATAAATCTTCAAGTTTGAATTTTTTTTATTTTTTGCTTTTTAATTGATTTTTTTATAATATTTTTAATTTTAGTCGCTCGTAACTAAAGAAAAGTATTTCTTAAAAAATATTTTCATATTTTTTTTATTTTTTACTTTTTAGTCTTACACTTTTCAAACATTAAATTATATCGTCATGTTTATTAAAATATAATATGTATAAAACATATCAGGTCCAGCGATCTTTAAAGGGACCATAGCCAATACATGTATTTCGGCTCTAGGCGGTTGGCCAACAAAATATTTTCAAATAATTATTATATTATACAAGTACAATACCTCAGTCGACTGCTGGATTCTGAACTAAGCTACGTAAATGCAAAAGCCCGCCTACATTTACCATTTCAGTCTGTTTTAAATCAGCCGAACGAGTCTAGAGGTGGGCTAAATTACGTGATATTTTATTCATTGTGATTTTTGTCTGTAACTGAATCAGTCATTGTGAAAACAATACATCTTACAATGTGTAAACTTTTAAGGAAACGTAAAAATATTTTCATTAATAGTTGGATATTCCGAGATAATACTATATTTTATATATAAGTATTATGGGTTATAAATGAATCTTTCTGAAAGGCAAAAAAAGTTTAAATGTTTATATATTTAAATGTAAATTTAATGGCGTTGAAAAGCGTCGTCATTTTACCCAAAATATGGTCTTAGATTGTTTTCGCAATGACCGATTCAATTGTGATTTAACAGAGCAACGAAATATTCGTATGTTAAACTCCTAATAAAAAGTGTTACCACTATGGACCATCGTAAAATTCTACACGTGTTATTATTTTGTTTAGGTCACTATTATAAAATTGGGTTTGCTATTAGAACGCATACCATGCCATTAGTGCCAAACAAAAATAAAAAAATTTAGTAGTTTATGGAACGTTTTTATATAAGTGGATGATAATTATGCATCATGCAATATTTGTAAGATAAAGCTGTCTTATAAAACTTAGAGAACGTAGAAAACAAAACATTATTTTTTTCTATAATGCACAAAATGTTAAAGATGGTACACAAAATGATGTGAAAATGAAACATTTTGGATGCTTTGTACACACAATAAATAAACTTTATTGTGAACGATGGCTTAAAGGATGAGGAAATCAGCCACAATTTAACTTAAAAAAAAATGATTTTATTGACGTTTCGACTTCTACCTCAGATGTTGTTATCAAAAGTGATATAAGAAAATCAATAAAAATTTAACCAAGATAAAAAATACCATTAGCCACTTTAAAAAGAGTTCTACAAGCAACTGCTAAACTTTTAGATTTTCAAAAATCCAGGAAACGGGAATCCTCTCAAATTACTGCAAGATATTTCCACACGTTGTAATTCGACATTTTATATGTTGGAAAAATTTATTCAGCTAGAAGAAATTGTTAAGGCTATTTTAAGCATAACAAATATGTAGGTACGTAAACACTAGTTCAACAATGTATGAGTGAAATTTTATTAAACTGTCGATAAACTGTCGATTTCAACTTTTCTTGGCAAAATAAGGTTTCGACTAATTCCTTTTAAGGATCCAACAAATGCGGAAATAGCACAGAAAATAGAATCGCTCTTATTGCACAAAAACTTGGAATGGAACAAAATATTATAAGTATTTACGACGCAAATTTTTTAGAACATGAGAAAAATCTGCAGATCCGGATGATATTATGGGATCGCAGGATCAGCCACGAGGCACTACGACAAGCAGGACAATAATAGAAATTCAAAGATTTAGGGAATGCGATCGGTTGCCGCGAAATGAAAATTCGTTAAAATGGTGGAGAGAAAATAAATATATGTTTCCTTATCATGCACAAGTAGCTCAAGAACGTCTTAGTGTCATTGGAACATCAGTGCCTTGCGAACGGTTATTTCCAAAGCTGGTCTAATTATTTCTGATTGAAGAACTCGAGTTAATTATAAAAAGGTTAAAAGGCTGCTATTCTGAAATTTTAATTTAAAAGTAACAAATAGTAACTAATAAGTATTTGTAGCAAATACTGGTATTTAAAGTTTACTTTGTATTTAGTTTTTAAAAGGGTAGGCGCAAAATTTCAGGCCAATGCTTTTTAAATGCATTTATTTCTTTCGAATCCTAAAAAAACTAGTAAGTATTTTTGAAAAATTTAAACGCAGAATAAAAAATTACATAATTACCGAGTCCCGAAAGTCCCTGAAAACTTCTATAATGTGTATTTTAATAAGTTACAGCGGTAAAAAGAAGAGAAAATTGAGTGTGATTTTTAATTTCAAATATCTCATTCAAATGACACTTTTTTTTATTCTAATGGACTTTCGGCCCTCGATAATAATGTAATCTTTCATTCCGCGTTTATATTTTTCAAAAATACTTATTATTTTCTTAAAATTCGAAAAAAATGAATGCATTGAGAAAGCATTGGCCGGAAATTTGGCGCCTATGCTCTTCTTAGATTTTCTAATAACAATTAAGACAATGAAAAAAACATCAAATTATTTATTAATGCAATATTATTTTCATTACAAAAACTACTTTTTGAATAAAATTGTTTCTCATTCTAACAGACCTAATTTTATAACCATGACTAAGACAAAATAACAACACCTGTTTTATTTTTTTTAACATTTTTAATTAGGAGTTTAAAATACCACTATTTTGTTGCTCTGTTAAATCACAATCACAGATAAAAATTACGATCGGTTATGGATCGGTTAGGATTATTATAGGACCGGTTCCTATTTAAGGGTCCGCATCGCGATCGCGCCAAGGAATAGAACCGAACCGACCTGACTATATGCAGAAGGCGATTGCAGAATTTGCAGATCCTTCTAGCTTTTTATGCATTGCATACGCGATACGAATAGATTATTATTTTTGTAAGTTTATGGATACGTACCTATTTAGAACATATTTTTTCACCTAAAATATTGTCTGAAGCTATTTCTTTGTGGCGTTATGTAATTTATTATTCTAAAAGCGAAATAAGCCACAATTTAACTTAAAAAAATATTTTATTAACTTTTATTTTGAACGTCGTTGTCAAATACAAAATATTAATAAATTAAACAAAAATGTTGTTGTTCAGTAAAAAAAATCTTATAATTGCCGATATGAATGAGTTAGAATAAATTATATTATTAGAAGAATTTTTTTTACTAAGCAACAACATTTTTTTTGTTTAATTTATTAATACTTTGTATTTTGACAACGACGTCCGAAGTGGAGGTCGAAACGTTAACAAAATCATTTTTTAAGTTAAATTGTGGCTTATTTCCCATTTAGAATAATAAATTACACAAACGCCACAAAAAAATAGCTTTAGAACAATATACATAATATTATGTATAATGAAATACTTAGGACTATAAATATTAAAATAAATATTTTAGGTTAAAAATTACATGTTTTAAAAACATATCCAAAAACTTATAAAAATAATAACCGATTCGTACCGCGTATCTGCAATCGCCTTGTCTGTGCATGTAGGTAGTGGGTTCGGTTCGGTTCTATTCCTTGGCGCGGTGCGGACCCTTAAGTCCGATTATCTACTTTCGGCTCATTCGGCTGGGCTCGCTATTTTAGTAAACCCCTAAAAAGAGAGATAGAAGTAGGAGGTTCTAGTTCAAAGATATTTTCTACATGCCAATGTTAATGTTGCTATGATTTCTGGTTTTAATGTCTGGAACTTTTATATTGGTCAACTATCTCAAATGCAGTTCAAACACTGTATCTTAAAAACCTATGTCCCCTTTTTATTTGATTTATACTGTTTGATGCATAAACATAAAAGTAGTCGTAATCGGTAAAAAATTTGAAACTTTATTGTTTATTTATGGGGCATAACGTAAACAATTAACGTAAAAAGTGAAATTATGTATAGCTCATATAATTAGCTATAATCTGTAAAAGTTTCAAATTTTTCATTGTAAAAAACAAGAGAATTTATGCATTTTCCATTAAAATCGTTTTTTTTTATTTAAACAATTATCTAATAAACATAAAAAAAATTTATTGACTATTCGTGTATTGTTCCCGCGAATGCATATGTCTGCAAATTTTCATTCATTTGCATTGAAGAAAAGGCAGTCAAATTAACGTCTAAAAATTGGACCCAAACAATTGAACTAAAGAAAAGCATTTAATAATACATTTTTTTTGTTTTTAGGTGAAAAGCAAGCCTGATTAATATGGCTTAAAAATTTGAGCGACGGCAGGCAGTGAAAATGCTTACAGTATGAATTTACATGTTTATCTTGGAAAAAAGAATAACGCAGCACGCGAAAAAATCAAGGTGAAAGAGTTGTCCTTGACCTTATTGAACCACTTGGCTCTGGGTATGGCATAACTACAGATAATCTTTTTACAAGCTTACCACTGGCCGAAAAACTATAAAAAAAGGACTAAGCCTATGTGGTAGTCTGCGGAAAAATAAAGCATGTATTCCCAACGAGTTGCTACCCAAATCGTTCAAGCCTGTTCATTCTAGCATGTTTGCTTTTACGCAAGACCATACTATGGTTTCTTATGTTACCAACGAAGGCAAATCGGATATTTTATTATCCACTGAACATCATGATGATGCTGTTGCCGATGAAACATTAAATAACAAGCCAGATATTATACTGCACTATAATCATACAAAAGGTGCAGTAGATACCACAGATAAGATGGTAAAGCAATACTCTGCTCGTAGGATATGCAACCGATGGCCAATTGCAGTGTTTGGCCAAATATTGGATATTTCTGGCCTGAATGCTTACATCTTATGGTCTATCAAGTACCCGGATTCATCTAGCTAGAGAAAAAGACGATAGACGTAATTTTTTACTAAATCTAGGAGAAGCTTTAGTAAAAGAAAATATTATCAGACGATATAATGAGGGAGTACGATTAAGTAAGACGTTGAAGCAATACATGCAAGATGTCGTTCCTGAGTTGGCGCCGGTGAAGATGCAAATGGAAGCAGCCTGTGAAAGATCTTCAAGTGGACGTTGTTGCTACTTATGTAGTCGAAATGAAGATCGTAAATCAAGGCAATTTTGTGAGCAGTGTAAAAATTTTGTATGTGCAAAACACCATGTCAAGAAAGTAATTTGCACCCTATGCCAAGAAACTTCAGACTAGTTTTAGGTCCGAAGTTTTTTTGGTGTAATAAAAATGTGTTAATTAAGATGCTGATGATAATGATGAAGTCTCTTTTCAGAAGCCACGATTTACCTCTTGCTACCAAAATCTCTATCATCAGATGCTATGTATTTTCTACGTAATTATACGGAGTAGAGGCCTGGACACTTTCCGAGGCTTCTTTGAGAAAACTCGAGGCATTTGAGATGTGGTGTTACAGGCGCATTTTGAGAATTTCGTGGGTGGATCGTGTGACTAATATTGAGGTTCTACGTAGAATAGGCAAGGAATGCGAGATTATTAACATAATCAAAGAGCGCAAACTAGAATATCTTGGCCATGTTATGAGGAATGAACAGAGATATGGCTTGTTGCAACTCATTCTTCAAGGCAAGGTATTTGGAAAGAGAGGACCAGGGAGAAGAAGAATATCTTGGCTTCAAAACCTGAGAAAGTGGTTTAATACATCGACAACCGGACTATTCAGAATAGCAGCAAGCAAAGTTAGGATAGCCATGCTGGTCGCCAACATCCGGAACGGATAGGCACCTTAAGAAGAAGAAGAAGATGCTATTTCATTTTCTTATAATAAAAATTAAATATAGGTACGCATTTTTTCTATGGGGTACAAATGGACCCCACATGGGACTCCACGTAATTTTACCGACGTGGGAAGACGAAGGTTAAAATGATTATTATTTATTTATGTATCATCTAGCCCTAATTGAGTTTTATATTAAATGTGTAGTTAAAAGAGCTTCCTTAATATACCACACCTGATCCAACAAATCTTCAAAATCTAACGTTAAAAATGTTAAAAACACAAAATAAATAGAGTTAAATATTTTTAACATTTAGAATAAAAGAATTATTGAGTTACTTAATGTACACAAAAAGTATTGTCTGCAAAACATGTCACACACTCGAGTAGAAATTCAAATAAGGATGTTAGATTTATATAAATAAGCGTAAAGGAAATAAAAAAAATATTATCGTAACAACATCTGTAATAAGTAAAGATGGTGTCTTCAAAGTCAAGCCGTTTTTTCTTATATGCAGCGGGTTCAACAGGTAGGTAAATATATTCAATTTAATCTAATATAGTATTAGTCACATTAGATAGTATTTTATTATTACTATATTATTATTCTTCTTCTTTCTCTTTATAAGTAATTCTGCTTGTTTATTGGCTGATTGATAACTCTATGTAAGGTTGTCACTCCATCTTTTGCGCGGTCGGCCTATATTTCTACCGATTGGTGATGTCTTGCTTTTTTGACCACACCTATCTCCTTCATTCTGCTTATGTGGTTATTCCATTCTTTTTTCTAATTAGTCTCCATCCGTTTATCCACTGTACGTTTTTCTTCTACTGTCTTCACTGCTTTTTCAAACTCTCAGCGTAGTTCTTGTAATTATTCACAGTACTCTCATCCCTGCTGTTTCCAGTACCTTAGTCTTTGTGTTGTGACTGTATCGGGTCTTGTTTCGTATGCATATGTCATTATTGGTCTTACACTCGCTTTATAAATTCTTGACTTCATTCAGTTATTGATAGTCAAAATTTCCAGATTTATTTGTGTAGTCTTTTGATACTTCATCTGATCGAATTATTATATATTTTCTTAATTATTATACTGGCTGGTATATATTAAATTTTTTTTTTTCAATGGACGAATAAACTTTTGAGGGTTTTTACCTCCTAATTATTCACAAATTGCATCGACTTATATTTTTTTGATTTCTTTCTTGCGTATTTTCATGGCATACCTCTTCTCTTCAATATATTTCCAATTAATTCATCCCATGTCGGTCTTAGTCTTATTTAACAATAAAACACTGAAAACGTTAGTTTTCTATACTTCACAAAATTTATTACAACTAAGTGACTACAGCTGTTTCGGCAGAGTGCCTTTCTCAAGTGATATAGTTTACAATGTGTTTGCCTTTTTAAGTGTTTAACTGAAGAGGTTGAGGAGTGTGGAGCTGTTTGTCTCCAGTTGGTCATTCAGAATTATATCCGTATTTTTCAATTTATTAATTTCCATAGATTCTAAAAAAGATAGCTTAAGACATTTATTTTGAATATGCAGAATTTGAAACTCTTCATTGAAAGAATGATTATGATCTAGAAGGTGAAGTGCGTATGTAGAAGTATCTGTTTTTCTATTGTTGAAAGCCTTTTTGTGTTCTGCTATCCGTTTGTCAAAGGTTCTGCCAGTTTGACCGATGTAAGTTTTCTGACAGTCACCACACGTTAGTTTGTACACACCACTCTGTAGTTGCTTTCTCTTTCTGCTTGTATTGTTCTTAATATATTTGCTTATATACTTCTACATACGCACTTCACCTTCTAGATCATAATCATTCTTTCAATGAATATTGACAATATCATTTTAAAGTCTTCTACTTTAAAATGTATTGTAGCGTGATTAGTGTAATTACTTCTAATTACAATAAAACTAGCGGTTCGTAATTTATATACGACTTTATTTATATAAGTTACAGACGAATTTATCTTATACACTAAACTTATTTACAAAATATGCCCGTATTTATACCCAGTTGTTATTCTGGAACAATCGACTCCCATCTCGAGCTATCGGCTTGTTCCGCCTACGTGACGTACCTTCCAGAATTCTCCGGCGAGGCCTAGCACATCCGATTACGTCATTCTCGAGGTGTTTACTGTTATACGGGGATCGGCCAAGATTTCTCTTTCGCTACACTGCTCCCCTCTTAAGATCTGAGCGTCTCGATCAGCAACTCTAAATGAAGGCCCAGGATGGCGGAATCTACACGAGTCTCCAGCTCTGCATACACCCTTCAAGAAGAAATAACAGTCTACTGTCTTTGAAGGGTACGACATCTTCGGGTTCATGCAACACACAGTGATTTGTACACCAGTTCCTCTGAAGACCACTTCAAGCATGCTTCTCACAATCTTCCAATCCAGATTTTCTACTGCATGGCCTATTTTTGGTAAAGCCAAATTTTTGATGTCATAATTACACACGATTTTCTTCAAATTAGTTAGAGCACGCCATATGTTCTCGTAGCTTGGCGTGTCCGTATAAGACTTTCTGGTCACCATATACAGCAAAGATCGAGGACCATCTTCCAATCGCAGTACTCTTCCAATTTTAGGCTGCTGATTTCTTAACTCGTCCAGGCGGCCGAACTTTCTATTGAATACGGACGATATTCCTTTAGTCATCTCGAGGTCTTGGGCAACACAGTGGGCCAGAGAGACGTTTTCTGGAACACCAAACAGATCTTGCTGAACTTCTGTGGTCACGCCGAATCTAGCACTCTTTCTCGCTGCGTAATTTGACATAAATTGATTAAAACTTGGCTGTGCGACATCTTTCATCTCCTGTTGGAGGACTCGTGCTTCTTCTGTTTCATTTGAGCCAGCATATGGTGCAAGACGATTTATGTGAATAACTTTTGGTTTACCGTTTGGCAACTTCTTAATTCTATATATTAAGTCATTTATTTTCTTCTTAACTTCATATGGACCTTCCCATTGTCTTTGCAGTTTAGGACATAAGCCTCGACGACGTTGCGGATTATAAAGCCAGACAAGATCACCTACTTCGAAGCTTTCATTCTTGCATCGAGAATCATATTGATCTTTCATTCTGTCACTGGCTATCTGGATGTGTTGTCGGGCAAGTTCATGAATGTTGTTCATTCGTAATTTCAGGCGGTCAACGTAGTCTTCGCCTGCAACATGTTCCTCGGAAGGTCTGCAGCCAAACTCTAGGTCGCAGGGCAAACGAACTTCACGACCCAACATCAGGCAGGTTGGTGTTTGACCTGTAGTTTCATTCACGGCCGAGCGGTAGGCCATCAGGAATAAATGAATGTGTTGATCCCAATCTCGCTGATGTTCAGATACAACTTTGGACAAGTGTTTACCCATCGTTCGGTTCATCCTCTCGACCATCCCATCTGATTGAGGATGCAGGGGTGTTGTTCTGGTCTTATTGGCACCAATCAATTTACAAACGTTTTGGAAAAGAGCTGACTCAAAGTTTCGCCCTTGGTCGGAGTGGATCTCCAAGGGAACACCAAATCGGCTAAAGAATTCTTTAACAAGTACCTCTGCAACGGTAGCAGCTTCTTGATTTGGTAATGCATAGGCCTCAGTCCATTTTGTAAAATAATCCATGGCTACCAGGATGTATTTATTTCCAGCATCGGTTTCTGGAAATGGACCTGCAATGTCGATAGCTACTCTTTGCATAGGACTTCCAACATTGTACTGTCTCATGGGTGCTCTCTTTTTACCAACCGGACCATTACCGGATGCACACAGTTCACATTTTCGGCACCATCTTCTTACATCATCTTTACAGTTCACCCAATAGAACCGTTCTCGAACCTTTTGCAGAGTCTTCGTAATACCAAAGTGTCCACCTGATGTACCGTCATGCAACTGACGCAATACTTCTGACACTTTACTTTTAGGTACAATTAACTGAATCTTAGATTCTGTACCATCATCGTTCTCAAAGGTTCTATACAGAAGATCATCTTTTAGTACCAGGCAATTCCATTGGCTCCAGTAGGCCTTGACTTCTGGACTACATGCACTAATGTTCTGCCAACTAGGTCTCTCACCTTGCCGCATCCAATCCAATACTCTTTTTATACATGGATCATCTTCTTGGGCGTCTTGTAACTGTTGGGGCTGCCATTGCTCATTAATTACGGTGGTTCGTCTCACGGGGCAAAATCGTTCCTCTAATTTGGCACAGTGATTACAATTCGCACTGCATGGTCGTCTCGAAAGGGCATCAGCATTTGAGTGAACTCTTCCGGCCCTGTGTTCTATCTCGTAATCATATTCTTGTAATCGTTCTAACCATCTTGCCATCTGGCCCTCTGGATTACGGAATTGTATGAGCCATTTTAGAGCAGCGTGATCGGTGCGAAGAAGGAACTTTCTGCCATACAAGTATTTATGGAAATGTTCGCAAGCCTTCACTACACCCAGCAGTTCTCTTCTGGTAACGCAATAGTTTCTTTCCGGTTTCGACAGGACTTTGCTGAAATAAGCGATGACTTTTTCCTGTCCGTCCTGGATTTGGGAGAGAACAGCTCCTATAGCACTGTTGCTAGCATCGGTATCCAAAACAAATTTTCCTGCCTGTCCCGGGTAGCTTAATATCGGTGCACTGATCAGAGCCATTTGTAGTTGTTCGAAAGCTTTTTGGCACTCATCACTCCATGTATATTCTTTGCCCTCCTCCGTCAACTTTGTTAGGGGCTTGGAGATATTGGCAAATCCTTTGACAAATCGTCGGTAATATGTACATAGGCCAAGGAAACTTCTAATTTCATGTTTATCTTTTGGTACTGGCCAATCTTTAATTGCATCAATCTTTTCAGGATCAGCTGTTACACCATTACTCGATACAATATGTCCTAAGTACTTAACGTCTCGTCGAAACATGTGACATTTCTTCGGACTTAACTTCAAGTTCGCTGCCCTCAATCGTTGAAAGACGTCTATTAGATTCTTGGCATGTTCATCAAAGGACCTTCCAACCACAATTACATCATCCAAGTAAACCAGGCATGTTTTCCATGTTAGACCTCTTAAAACGGCCTCCATTAATCTTTCAAATGTGGCAGGGGCATTACATAAACCAAACGGCATAGCCGTGAACTGCCAAAGCCCTGATCCTATCGAAAATGCGGTTTTCTCCCGATCGGCTGGCTCCATGTCTACTTGCCAATATCCACTTTTTAAATCGAGTGTGGAAAACCAACGAGAACCGGAGAGAGTATCCAATGTATCGTCTATTCTGGGCAAAGGATAACTATCTTTTTTTGTTACCGCATTGAGCTGGCGGTAGTCGACACAAAAACGCGTTGAACCATCTTTCTTCTCTACCAGAACTACTGGTGATGTCCATGGACTGTTCGATGGTTCAATTACTCCTTGTTTGTCCATATCCTTGATAATCTCTTCGGCCTCATCTCTTTTCGCAAATGGAAGTCGTCTAGGCCGTTGTCTGATTGGCTGAGCGTCTCCGGTATTTATTTTATGCGTTACTATGCTTGTTTTGCCCTTATCCTTCTTATCAATAGCAAAAACATCTTGATACTCTATCAGCATAGACCTTACTTTTTCCGTTCGTTCATAGTCAAGGTCTTGGCATCTTTCAATGATCATCTCGACAAGGTCTTTTGGATACTTTGACTTTGATGATTTCTCATTGGTATTCATAGAGCAAATTGAAGCCACGGGAACACACTGTCCGATCAAAGCTCCTCTACTTAACTTAATAGCAGTTTCCCTTAAATTCATAACTCTTACAGGGATGACATCTCGAACTTTTACCAAAGTTTTCGCCGTAGGAACTCGACATTTTCTACATCTTCGACCATCCTTAAACTTCCCTCTCGGCAGTGTCCATCAAGCATGGTCATCAGAATTTTCTCACTATTACCGGGTATGCTTACGTCGCATGTAGTTAGTAAGCGGATGACATCTTCTTTGTCGTCGTGAAAGGCAACTCTTCACCGTTGATCCTGAGAACTCCATTTTGAACATCCAATATTGCCCCCACTTTTCGTAGTACGTCCATCCCCAATATGAACTCGTCGGAGATCTCGGCAATTAATACTTGATGTTCAACTGTGGTCTGGCCAATGGATACTGACATATTAGCCTCGCCATATGTATTAATTAGCTCACCAGTTGCTGTTCTAAGCTTTACTGTTGCAGGTGATAATTTATTATGGTCTCGTACTACATCTGGACGTGCGATAGTTCTCGTTGCACCTGTATCCACCAAAAATGATCTACATCTATTATTGATACGACCTTCGATGTATAAGTTGTGGATTCCACCGGAGGACGTAAGGTTGACAGTTACTATGGGGGCTCTAGTTCTCGAGGTCGGCAGTTGCCCCTTGGTGTCGACCCGCTCTAGTTTTCCGACGGCTGTACGATCTTCTTACAATTACGTCGAATGTGGCCTACGTCTCCGCAATTCCAACATCTAGGCTCGCGTCTCTTTGGCATCTGATTACTCAATACTCTCCGTATCATTTCCTCCAGACGTTCATCGTTGTGTTCGTCACTTTCTTCAATGGTTCTTACTCTATGGCTTCGTGAAGTTTGACTAGCCGTTTCGTGTTCCAATGCAATAGCAAGTGCTTCATCTAAAACTTTCGGTCTTGCTAGTCGTAAAGCTTTCTGTAGTTCACTATCTTTCAGCCCATTGACAAAGGTATCTACCGCAATTTCTTCTAAAACGCTGTCTGGCACCTCCGGATAAGCCAATCGCACCACACGAGCCACATCTGCTTCAAATTCTTGCAGATTCTCACTTGCTCGTTGACTTCTATTTCTCAGTTGTGCTTTGTATACTTGTTGTAGATGGGCATCTCCATAGCGTTTTTCTAGACGAGTGAACAAGGTCTGGTAACATTTTTCTTGACCCTTAGGAATTGATCTTAATATATCTGCAGCATCACCTCGCAAAGCAGCAGTCAAGGAAACAGCCTTTTCTTGTTCGGTCCAATGGTTGGCGGTCGCAATAGCTTCGAATTGTCTAAGGTATATGGACCAAGAGGACTTCCCATCGAATGGTGGTAATTTAAATCTCATATGATGCGATGTTTCGTCTCTCGGTGTTTCATCCTTCACTACAAGATCTAAAGCTACTGCATTAACTGATGGTTGTACTTTTGTATCAGTTATCATGCTCTCTAGTTGTTTGATCTTCTCTTCTAGCATTTCTTTATTGTCGTCTACACTTTTCTGTATCTTATCGAATGTTCTGGAAACTTCTTCAAATTTCTCGTCGGTCTGTCTACAAACGTCTTTTATTACTTGAGAAACACTTTCAAATTTCTCATCGCTTTTTCTAGAAGTTTCATCGATCTTTTGAGAAATGGTTTCGAATTTCTCATTGTTTTTTTTTACTAACTTCTTCAAGTTTTTCGTTGTTCTGTTTACAAACTTCTTCAAGTTTCTCGTCGCTTTTTCTAGAAGTTTCATCGATCTTTTGAGAAACACTTTCAAATTTCTCGTTGTTCTGTCTAGAAGTTTCATCGATCTTTTGAGAAACACTTTCAAATTTCTCGTTGCTTATCTTAGAAGTATCATCAATCGTTTCAGAAACAGTTTTTAATTTCGATAAGATTGCTTGTTCTGCTGACTGGAAGTGGAACGTCTCTGGATCATCTCCGTTCTTCGTTAGGACTTCCTCGAGTCGTGCTTGTAGGACTATCTTGAGCCCACTGCTGTCCAGATCCCGTTCCTCTAGCTGTTCACGGAGCTGTTTTACTGTAAGTTCTCGTAGCAACATCTTTGGTCGGCACACACGTACTTTCCAAAATGTCTTTTAAAAGTCTTTCCGAATACCGAACAATCAACGCACTTTAACTATTCCCGACGAATAAAGTCCAAAAGTCTTTTAAAGTCTCTCTGTAATTCACTTATTTATATCGCACTAAGTTTACCGAACACCGACACCAACTGTAGCGTGATTAGTGTAATTACTTCTAATTACAATAAAACTAGCGGTTCGTAATTTATATACGACTTTATTTATATAAGTTACAGACGAATTTATCTTATACACTAAACTTATTTACAAAATATGCCCGTATTTATACCCAGTTGTTATTCTGGAACAATCGACTCCCATCTCGAGCTATCGGCTTGTTCCGCCTACGTGACGTACCTTCCAGAATTCTCCGGCGAGGCCTAGCACATCCGATTACGTCATTCTCGAGGTGTTTACTGTTATACGGGGATCGGCCAAGATTTCTCTTTCGCTACAGTATAATATATGTCTGAATTGCCAATATAAATGAGTCAGATCAAATAAATTATTAGAAGAATTTTTTACTTAGCAACAACATTTTTGTTTATTTTAGTAATATTTTGTATTTTGACAACGGCACCCGATTTGGACATCGAAACGTCAATAAAATTATTTTTTCATTTTAATTGTGGCTTATTTCCCATATTATAAATAATTAATCATTTCAATGAAGAGTTTCAAATTCTGCATATTCAAAATAAAGGTCTTAAGCTATCTTTTTTAGAATCTATGGAAATTAATAAATTGAAAAATATGGATATAATTCTGAATGACCAACTGGAGACAAACAGCTCCACACTCCTCAACCTCTTCAGTTAAACACTTAAAAAGGCAAACACATTGTAAACTATATCACTTGAGAAAGGCACTCTGCCGAAACAGCTGTAGTCACTTAGTTGTAATAAATTTTGTGGAACTATAGAAAACTAACGTTTTCAGTGTTTTATTGTTAGATAAAATGAACTTCCATCAAGTAACAGTCGAATCCATCAATTACTTAGTCTTATTTTTTGTTATTTTGGTTTTTATCCGTTAATGATTCTTCAAATTGATCTTTCCATACTTTTACAGCATATCTCTATTATTAAATCTCCATTTTAATCCGGGTTCCATATATTTCATTTTTTTTTTCTATATTCTTAAGATGCTGTAGAATAGCTTTTGTTTACTTCTGCTGTCTTCCTTCATTTTATCTCCTAATTTTTTTCATTCTGTTTGCTGCAAATATTTATAACTTTTTTTTCATTTTTTTTTACCTTTCAGGCATTGCTTCCATGATTTTTTCTTTAATTTCCCTTGTATTTTTATTTCTTTGGACCATAATAATGTCTATTTATTTGAGGAATCTTTTTTACTTGTTCCATTATATTTGTTTAGTTGCGTTCAATAGTAAATTATTATAGTTGTGGCATAGTTTTGGTATTGTTTTTCGTTTCTCGTTTACTTTTTTCTAAAATATTTTTGTCATTTCTTTGTGTCTAAGTTTTTATGTTTTTGTTTTCATTGTCTTTGAGTCTTTGTTTTCATTGGTTTTACCTTCGATCAATCGATGTAATGTCTTCGAATATATTTTATTGATAAAAATATACCTGTTTGGTTTGTTTTCAGCATATTTAACAGCATTTATTAGTGGCATCGCATTTGGATGGACCTCGCCAGAAATTCCACAACTGAAAGACTCAAACACAACAACAATAGACACAGTCATAAACGCCTCACAAGAAGGATGGATCGGAGCATGTTTACCTTTAGCTGCTGCAGTTGGACCGATTGGTGCAGGATTTCTAGCTGATTCAGTTGGTAGAAAGTGGACCATCCTTATTGGAAACCTGCCTTTTCTTTTATCATTTATTGTAAACGTTTTTGCAAAATCCATATATTTCTTTTACTTTTCGCGATTATTATGTGGTTTGGGGGTCGGTATTATTTTCACCGTACTTCCAATATACATTGCAGAAATATCTGATGATACATCTAGAGGAACGTTAGGTTCTTTATTGCAAGTTTTTGTAGTCATAGGTTTATTATTTTCCTACACACTTGGGCCATTCCTATCAATAAGAACATTTAACATAATACTTATATTTCCTCCAACATTATTTATGATTTTGTTCTCAGTATTTATACCAGATAGTCCCGTGTTTTTACTACAAAAAAGAAGAATGTCAGAGGCTGTACAGGCTCTTGTAAAATTTAGAGATCAAGAGGAATTACCTGCTCAAAAAGAAGCTGAATTAATTAACTCTCAACTACTGGAGGACCTGAAAAGTAAAGGCAGTTTTAAACTTATATTTAAATCACCCGGACTAAGAAAGGCCTTGTCGATATCTTTGGCTTTAGTTGCAGGACAACAATTGTCTGGAATTACAGTTGTACTTTTCTACACACAAAGTGTTTTTGCAGATGCTGGTGTTCCCATAGCACCTGAAATGTGTACCATTATAATGGGTATTGTTCAGGTATTCGCGAGTCCTGCTGCTCCACTTCTTGTAGATAGATGCGGAAAACGATGTCTATTGATAATCTCAGGAGTAGGAATGGCTGTATCTCACATTCTCTTAGCATTTTTCTTTTATTTGAAAAATGTTCAACATACAGATGTATCCAATCTAGGTTGGGTGCCAATTGTAAGCGTCGTAGTATATATCATCACATATTGTTTGGGCTTTGGAGCATTACCTTTTGCAGTCATGGGCGAAATATTTCCAGGGAACGTAAAATCCATAGCATCTTCTGCTACATCATCATTCTGTTGGATACTGGGATTTGTTATAAGCAATTATTTTGGAGCGGTGTCTAATCTTATAGGGCAATCTGGATCTTTTGGATTTTTTGGCATTTGCTGTATTATTTCTGCATTGTACGTTTTCAAGTTTGTACCTGAAACAACAGGAAAGAATGTTAATGAGATACAGTGTCTTCTGGATGGCAGTACTAAAAAAAGTATAGAACTAATATAGACTTGTACCGGGTGTCCCAATAAGAATGGCTCTCGGCCATATCTCAGGAACCGTTTACAGTAGAGCTTTTAAATAAAAAATTTTATAACAAAAGTTGCCTCAGGAGAAGCCTGGAAATTATTTTCATAATTGTGGGACCACCGCTAGAGGGCGTAATTGAATATCAAAAATTAAAAAATCTAAATTTTACAAAATTTTCCTAATGAAGGGGCACTGGAAATCCGATCGTCGTATTCTTCATAAAATTCTACGCATATTTGATTTGACAAGTTTAGGTCTACCTTTGGAAATAAGAGGTGGGGGTGAGTGGGAACCTTGTTATGAAAAACTGGCTGTGAGTCCGGTTCTGCTTAATCAAATTTTGCAAACTTGGTCTTGTTAAAGACAGATCTTTTTTGTCAATGTAAAAGTTATGATTTCGAACCAACTTACTGAGTAATATGCCAGCTAGAAGGCGTTATTTAATTTTTTTCAGAAATCTAGTGTTCCTTGGAAAATATTAAATACAAATATGCATTTTTAATACCATATTACAAAATTAGACAAAATTAGCAACAGAATAGCGAAAACCGCATGTTAATACCTTTTTTCTATCTCGAGATATCTTACAAAACGTGTAAATTTAAAAACATAACTGTTACTGTCACCGGTAAACGAAATAATTCATTAAAAGTAGTGTGCTATGGAAACAACAAAGAAACATTTTCCAGCTGTCAACGTATATTAGGTCTTTTCAACGCTTCTCATTTGTTTCGAGCCTCGTTCATATCTCGTATATTAATATTATACACGGATTATACGGCATATGACAGAGGCTCGAAACAAATGAGAAGCGTTGAAAAGCCCTATTACAAAGAAATAAAAACAACTATTTAGTGATGACATAAACGTTCAAATTTTTACCCATCATTTTCGTTGCAAACATTTACTCTTTCAAGAGTAGATTGAACAGCAGTCTCAATTTCTGCTCTCGATATGCTTTGAATGGCGTTTAGTATTCTCTGGATAATGTATTCTAGAGTCTAGAGTAGTGTATGATGGGCAACAATTTGAATATTTAGGTCGTCACTAAGTAGTTCTTTTTGTTCTGTGTTATATTTAATTTTAATAGTATTGTTTCTCTTTATATTGTTGTTTTAATTAATTATATTTTTATACGTTGACATCTGGAAAATGTTATTTTGTTATTTTCCACAGCACACTACTTTTCATTAACTTAGTTTACCGGTGATAGTAACAGTTATGTATAAAATTTACACATTTCTCGAGATATCTTGAGATAGACAAAAGATATCGACATGCGGTTTTCGCTATTCTATTGCTAATTTAATCTAATTTTATAAAGTATGATTAAAAATGCATACTTGTATTTAATATTTTCCAAAGACAACTAGATTTCTGAAAAAAATTAAATAACGCCTCCCAGCTGGCTTATTACTTATTAGGATGGTTCAAAATTATCACACTTACATTGAAGAAAAAGATCTGTCTTCAACAAGACCAAGTTTTCAAAATTTGATTTAGCAGAACCGAACTTACAGCCATTTTTTCATAACAAGGTTCCCACTCACCCCCACCTCTTATTTGCAAGGGTAGAGTTAAACTTCTTAAATCAAATATGCGCAGAATTTGATGAAGAATACAATAATCGGATTTCCAGTGCCCATTCATTAGGAAAATTTTGTAAAATTTAGATTTTTTTATTTTTGATATTCAATTACGCCCTCTAGCGGTGGACCCACAATTATGAAAATAATTTCCAGGCATTTCCTGAGGCAACTTTTGTTATAAAATTTTTTATTTCAAAGCTCTACTATAAACCGTTCCTGAGATATGGCCGAGAGCCATTCTTATTGGGACACCCGGTACTTCAAATGTTTCTAGTACGAGATTGATGAGTAATCATTTTCCCAATAGTATTTATTCTACTCGACTAGCACTGAGCTGATTCGTACTGCAGCAAACAAACTAAAGATAGCCCTGCTTATTGCCAACATCCGGAATCGATAGGCACTATAAGATTTATTTTTCGGCATATTGTTGTTTTTAATATTATTAGATATACATTTTTTATAAAGTATTTCTTAATAAAATTTAATTTTTTAGACTGTGTTTGGTTACTTTAGCTTTCTAGTTTTTTTGTGCAATTCTTCTTCTTGAGCATACAGTAGCGCGTCATCAATATAACTTCGGCAGATAGTATCATACTATTTTTCGAAAGGTCTGAGAAACTTTGGCAACAGTGCTTCGGGATTGTTTGGCATAACTTGAATGTGACATTAACTCAAAGGCACGCTAAATGGAAGTAATAGAAAACAATTTTGTTATTGTAAATAAATATTTATAAAAATAAACCAAAATGGATGAAAATTTTATGTTAACATGGGTATTTACACGAAATAATAATATAAAATAAAAGTGTATACAATTTTTATTCAGTTGCAATGCGAAGGCAAAACAATCTTATTTTTCACTTAGAACAGGGAGCGCAGTCCAGCACTCTGAATCAACGATTTTCGACTCTTATTGGAGTCATCATCTGAGAGGCGTAGGCCTGCTGCTCTCTGCTCGAAGTGACCAAAACATGAAAGTTTATCCCCACATTGCAACTGACGTATATGGATTAGGGAACTAGCGTCATCTGGCAATTGAAAAGTAAAGTTTTCTATCCTAATAGCAACATTAATAATATTAAAAAATATTAAAAATATTACTAAAAGATTTTTAAATTGAAAACTTATTGATCCATTTCCCTGGTAACACTTCCAAGGCTTCTAAAATTTGCAAGCCAGATGGATGCTGCAGTGAAGATAAAGGGAGGTAATTCTAAAATGTTGCAATTCACAACCCCCGTCTGCAGCTTGGTAAATGGTCCAAGAGCTGTGAGACATTTTTGAGTAGGTATTTTAGGCAACCTGAAATTTTTTCAGGTAGCTCTTCCATGATAGCCTAATACAAAAATGCTGGTCTGGCTGGAGGGTAGCGGTTATTTTCCCCAAAAATCCCCCCAAAGTTAAAAAAAAAGGGTAAACATTGTTATTACAAAAAATATCATTGGCGTGACTTTAAACTAAATTTAAATATTCAAATATAAAGAAAATAAACAGGCCACGCGATTTGAGGGCGATTTTAACTCTGCAAGATACTTGCATGGGCGCCACAGGATTATTTTCAGCGGGTGCATCTGAACTTCAGAAGATTTCATCTGAATATGTACATACTATTAACGAGTATAAAATATACAACTATACATGCATAGCTATGTATATTCCTTCCGGACAGGGAGGTGCAATTGTTATTTTGACAGGGTATTTTTTAATATTAAAAATAAATATTCTAAAAAAGACAGTTTTTTGGTGAAATTTTCCAACTGCCAGGTGATTAAACAAATTATGCGTACATGTAAATGAAAAGCACTTTAGGTAAGCAGCAGTGTGAGAAAGAGCGTACACTGATAGCTGTTTGCGTCCTCTGTTGTAGCTGAGCGAGTCCGTTCGCTCGAGAAAAATCACGTTACCTGGCGATACCCATGTTGTTGTGCCCCGAAACGTTAGAGTAATTATTATATATAAATAATAAAGTTTTTTAAATAACTTTTTATTAATTAAAGAAAAATAATACGTACTATACAACAGATTTTTCGATAACACCGCATCTTAAAAATGGCAAGTCTTTTTTCAGATGCGCCCGTGATTGTCCAGGCTTCAACTCCGTATAAAAGGACAAAGAATACGTAGCAACTCAATTAATTAATCACTAATTAATTTTTAGTTAACTCCAAATATATATTACAACTATTTACAGATCATATAGAAGAAGAATCTGAGTCTCGAGGGGAGTCTGACGAAGAAGAAGGTAATGAATATTTAAGCTTAAATGAGGAGTTTGAAGAAGAAGTACAAGATTCGGTCACATAATTAATTTAGTTTATAGTTTTATACTTTTCCACCTATACATATATTTATAATAATACAGTCTTTTTCTATCGTATTTGCAAAATCTATTGTATAGTACGTATTATTTTGCTTTAATTAATAAAAAGGTACTTAAGAAACTATAATATATAATAATTACTCTAACGTTTCGAGGCAAAACAACATGGGTATCGCCAGGTCACGTGATTTTTCTCGAGCGAAAGGACTCGCTCAGCTACAATATAGGACGCAAACAGCTATCGGTATACGCTCTTTCTCACACTGCTGCTTACCTAAAGTGCTTTTCAATTACATGCACACGTAATTTGTTTAATCACCTGGCAGTTGGAAAATTTCACCAAAACAACCTGTCTTTTTTAGAATATTTATTTTTATTATTAAAAAATACCCTGTCAAAATAACAATTGCACCTCCCTGTCCGGAAAGAATGTACATAGCTATGTATGTATAGTTGTATATTTTGTACTCGTTAATAGTATGTACAGATTCAGATGAAATCTTCTGAAGTTCAGATGCACCTCCTGTAAATAATCCTGGGGCGCCCATGCAAGTAACTTGCAGAGTTAAAATCGCCCTCAAATCGCCTGGCCTGTTTATTTTCTTTATATTTGAATATTTAAATTTACTTTAAAGTAACGTTAATAAAATTTTTTGTAATAACAATGTTTACCCTTTTTTTAAATTTGGGGGGGATTTTTGGGAAAAATAACCGCTACCCTCCAGCCAGACCGGCATTTTTGTATTAGGCTATCATGGAAGAGTTACCTGAAAAAATTTTAGGTTGCCTAAAATACCTACTCAAAAATGTCTCACAGCTCTTATGCTAAAAGTTCCAACGGAAAATGGACCTAGTTACTCTATAGGAGTAATACTAATATAAAATAAAAATGTATACCATTTTTATTCAGTTGCAATGCGAAGACAAAACAATCTTATTTTTCACTTCGAACAGGAAGCGCAGTCCATCACTCTGAATCGATGATCTTCGACTCTTATTGGAGTCACCATCGGAGAGGCGTAGGCATGGTGCTCACTGCTCGAAGTGCCCAAACCATGAAAGTTTATCCCCACATTGCAACTGACGTATATGGATTAGGGAACTAGCGTCATCTGGCAATTGAATGGTAAAGTTTTCTATCCTAATAGCAACATTAATAATATTGAAAAATATTAAAAATATTACTAAAAGATTTTTAAATTGTAACTTATTGGTCCATTTCCTTGGTAACACCTCCAAGGCTTCTAAAATTTGCAAGCCAGATGGATGCTGCAGTGAAGACAAAGGGAGGGAATTCTAAAAAGTTTAATTCAAAACCTCTGTCTGCAGCTTGGTAAAGTTCCAACGGAAAATGGACTCTAAAGGAATTACTCTATAGGACTAATACTAATATAAAATAAAATAAAAATGTATACCATTTTTATTCAGTTGCAATGCGAAGGCAAAACAATCTTATTTTTCAATTAGAACAGGGAGATCTTATTTTTCCATTATAACACTTAATAATAATAATAAATAATTATTTCGTTGTGAAGCGAAACAAGAGCCGTCTTATTTTATTTAGTTTATAGAGCGCCAAAGGCACTCATTACTCGCATTAGAATTCGAAATATTTTTACGTAAAATATACTGACCTACCTACATATAACTAAAATTCACAATTAACAATAATCTATTTTTTCAAATAGGCCAACAACTTAGTTCTACTACACAATAATATAATAAATTAACTATAAATAAACACTACTTTCCTATGAAACAACAATAACGAATTTTAAAATGATACCCTACTGCACTGAACAGATATCGATAAAGATAACAGAACAGATCACAGAACACATAAGAGAAAATCTGACGCAGGTTTGTCAAAATGACAGTGACAATTTCTCTATGTTGCCTAATTAGTTATTAGTTAAAATATGTTCGATTTCTTGTTAGAAATAAAAAATTTTAGTAGGTCCAAAATGACACAAAATCTAGGTATGGGATAAAAAAGTTTATTTGAAGAAAGTGTATTTTTTTGTTCTTCTTAATGGCGGTACAGGCTCGTTTTTTTAATATTATATTTAATTACAGAGTAATTTCCACATTATAATATTTTTCTCAAATTGGGCTCTGTACCACCATTCTTTATTATATTACGAATATGTGTGCCAAATATCTTGATAAAATATTTAAAATTACAGCCGAAATCTTGGACCGCGATTGTTGCTACCTGTTGTTCGCTACTGTAGCCTCTTAAGAAGCTTCTGCTCGGGACCGTGCAAGTTCGGCAAAGCGACCTCTATTTCTACGCTCTGTACTTTTATTCGCACTTTTAATTATATTGGCCAATTATATTAGTCCTGGTTGCTGGATAATTGTCAAGGCCATAGTCCAAAAAAAATACATAAGAAGAAAAAATAAGATGCAGGTTATGTTATGCAAACGTAAACAATTGTATGTAGTAAATAAAATTAGTTATTAAAATGCAGTACTGCAAGCAAAGTACAATTAATTAAATTTACCTTTATATAATAATTGCATATCATATCAATATTGTGGAGCAATATATAATTTTTCTGCTTCAATGACAGAAGGTATGAAATATATGTAAATTAGACTATTTCAATTGACAATATGAATTATTTAAGATAGTTGCAATATTTCTCCGCGACTCGCGCACGGTCGTTTCTCGTTTCCCTTCCAAGTACTTGCACACCGCGAATAGTCAAAAGTTAGATTAACAGTGCAAGAGATTAAACGTAATAAAAATCCTTTCAGCTAGAAAGAGATCAGGGAGAACGAGATAGAAGGAGAAAGAGAAATAATAGTATTTGTTCTCAAATTAACAAAATTATTGTATTATTAACAGAGATTTTAAAGCATATTATGGATTATGGGGATTCATTTCATGTTCCTTCGACGGCAATATACTAGTAGAAGCCTCAGATTTATTGTCTAATTTAATTACATATTGCATATTGTAAATGACGGGTCGGCTACTAGAGCTACTCCTCCAGGCTATATCAAATCGATTGTAGATTTTACTATTATAACCTCTAGTTTATATTCAGCCTTTCACTGGACTGTTCTTCCAGATACCTATCGATCCGGTCATTTTCCTATTAGACTTTCTGTGCAGGATATGAAAATTGAACACACAATTCGTATATTCTCAGCTAAATGGTCGAAGTCTAATGCAAACTGGGAGAAATTTAGAGACTCTGTAGAGTGTAGAGAAAACCTTCAGATTGCAAAAAAAATCTAACGAAATGATGTTATTTTTATTAGATTCTATAACTGATGTAGCTAACAAGTCTTTTAAAATTATCAAACCCTTAGCCAAATCTTTCAAAACGATACCATGGTGGGATGATTAATATATCACGGCAGACGGGAATTGCAGTTGTCGCCGTGACAGACGTCACTACTTTACACTATTAATATGTATGAGACTGATTCCGACATCTTAACTGCAATTGCTGTCCGGCAGAACGGTAGTTGCTAATAATTATACAAATAAATAGTGCAAAGTAAATACGTAATGTCATGGTAATAACTGTAACTGCCGTCTGCCGCCTGCCGTCGATGTCATGTCGGAATCATACCTTTAAGGTGCGAACTCCACGCCCGGTGTGCTAATGTGAAAAGTATGAAGATAGACGACGAAGCCAAAAATAGTAGGAGGTTGAAGAAAAAGTACAATACAGAAAAGTTATAAAAAATATATTTTTTAATCTTGTTTGATCAGTCTAAAATTCGACCTAGCAGAATTATGGGATTCTGATAACAGGTAGTTGAGGGTAAACAGTTCTTAAGGTGGTAAACGAACAGCAAACATTTTGCAGAACCCAGTGATACTTGTAAATGATTTTTTTGAAGTTATACTTCTTTAGGCGCGATTGAGATTGAGGGTGAATTTATATTGATCTGCGCGCATGCGCACACCGACAGTATGGTATTAGTCGTTATACGGGCTCTGATTGGATGTTGAAATGATCTGTCAATAATAAATAATTGTTCAATAAGAAGGTAAACAAATGTATAATATATTAGTTTTATTGTTGTGAGGACAAAAACAAAAAAGTTTATAATTGTAGTGGCATTTAAATAGTTTTTAAAAGCAACAGGTACGTAATAATTGTAAATGTATCATAGGTACCTACCTATTTGAACCTACCAAAATACATAGTATGTAATACTTTTATTTACATAATTTGATTACCATCAAAATTTCTATCAATGTTCACCTAATATATTGTTTTCTTACTCTATGTTTTGTTGTATTTTTTCAATTCTAAATCATTTCAATTCAAAATCAAAATAATTTAATTTAATTCAAAAATGTCAAAAGCTTAATCCGTTTAGTTAGTCGATCTTCGCACATAATGACACATTGCCTCCGTGGCGAAGCGTTTAAGGCGAATGAACCCCAATATACCAACCGCGCTGATAGCTGGTTCGAATCCCAATAAAAACTTTTATTGTTTTATTTTTTTTTTATACATTTTATGATTGTAAGTATATTTATTATATAATTTTATTTTCAGAAAATACGTATTTAGTTAAAAAAATTTCCGACAATTAATGTTAAGAAATCATTTTGTGGCATTTTTAATGTGTTTGTGTGTGTTTTATTCTTTTATTTTAATTTTTGGCACTGTTTTAATAAAAATGTTTGAGAAGTAGTAAGTATAAATTAGTTTAATATTTAAATAAAATATAAATAAAAAGTATATTAATTTCGTTTAAATCATATAATAGAAGTATAACTTCTTACGTGCGTACAAAGTACACACACACATTGTTTTTTTTTTTTTATTTTGCTGCCTTTAAGATGACATAACAAGTGTTAGATGTTGGTAATAAATTAGTAAAAACCTAGCAAAACACTCGTATTTCACAAATATTTTGTTCTGCTTGCTCGAATATTAAGCTAACGGGAACTTTTCCAAATAAGATTGGTTTAGAGGTGTTAAGTTATCAGAGTGGTCAAAATTTAGCAAAAAACGTTATTTCATTTATAAGTAGAGTACATACTAAGAAATTGTAAAAAACAGGGAGTTTTTGTGCACACAAATACGTAAACGTAACGCATCTTTTTGACATGTACGCTTGCGCATTAATGGTTGAACTCCCCTATCTCGATGCGTATTACCTAAAGTAACGTTCTGATACGTACGTGAGAACGCATCCCTATCGAGACGAAAGTCACCGAATGCACACGAGGATCTTGCCCGATTACCTACCAAATGAACATTTCATCAGCGATTATCAACATTTTAAGGTTATATTGGTTTAGTCTATTTGAGTAAAATTATTCTGTTTGTAATTGGAAATTGGAACTTCATAATATATTTAAAATTTTATTGTTTTTAAGTTGTCTATTAATAAAGCAAAACAAACAGATCTTGTATTAATTTAAGAAATACAGTGATCACCACAATTAATAACTAGATAAACAAATGACCTAGTTTCAGTAAAATTTTCAAATAAATATTACCAAACTATTTACATTATACTGGAATTCTGATGTAGGTACAATAATTTACAACTAAAAAGTAGGTATAAACAAAAATAAAAAAAATTTAACCTAAGGAAAAATAATATATTTATATTTAAATAGAACCAATTAAAACCATACAATTTCATCATTCATTTATCTTTTTTTACATTTGTATATTAATTGTATATTGTGTGAACATTGTTTTATTTTTTTAATGTCAACGGAATTTAAAAATGACTTTACGATTTGCTTTACGTTACGTTAAGGGAGTTACAAAAACTACCTATTTTAACATTCATCCTCTACGACACGTTAGTTGCTTTACGTATACGGAGATGCGTACGTTACGTAGCAACAAAAACTCCCTAATACCTACTTTGTTCACCTTAAATTTTAACCTAACAGAATTATTGACTTGCGGCAAAGGGTAGTTGAGGGGTGAAAAATTATGAGGGTGGTAATAAATTCGTAAAAGCCTAACAAAGCACTGTGGTATTTAAAAAAAAATTTCAATTATTTTTTATTCAACTTAATTTTTAAGCGAGCGGAATATAGTCCTTTAGGAGTACCTAGGTTTGAAAGTGAAAAATATGCCATAGGTAAAAAGGCTTTGTATTAAATTCTGCTAGCTTGAACTTAAGTCAGCAGAATCGCTTCCATTAAGGGTGGTCTAGGGGTAAAAAATTAATGGTGGTAATAAATTAGTGAAAAATGGTTGAAAAAATATGACGTAGGTTAAATTGCATTTCGGTCCTATGTCCATGCTAGCTTAAAGCTTGTCGCGCACGGGAAGCTAAACTATAATATATATTATAGATTTATTCGCGCAGCATTTCGTAATGCGCAGGCGTTCTCCGTCTGGGCACCTCTGGGTAAGTTCAGGATACGTTCGGGGCATGCTGCGCGAATAAATCTATAATATATAATACTTTAGCTCCCCGTGCGTGACAAGCTTAAGACTCCTCTTGGATACTACTTGGAGATGACACATTCGTTAACAGATCGAATGATATTAATCAGTTCATCACTGATTTTCACTCTTTATCTTGCTCTTTTGATGACAACAAATGATGATTGTGATTAACACGGTCAACAAACCGTGACTATCAAACTGTCACGATTTGTCATTATGACTTTTTCGTATCATCTCATAACCATAATTTACAATTTCAAAATCTAAAAAAAAATTAAAGTTCATTTTCAATTATTATGCAAAATGGAAAACAGAAAAAAGACTTATATGTAACCATTGTCTTAAGCGAATCCACTGCGAGCCTATTAAAACTTAGTTTACCTCATTTGAACCTCACCGATCCTCAAAACTCAAGAATATTTTTGATATCTCCTAGCCATTACAGATGTTCTAAGAGTCTTGTAGATTTGAAAGAAGAAAATACACCAAGTAAGTATAGGTTTATACTATATCGGTAAAGTTTACAAAATAGTAAAATTTGAAGTCTTCATCTCAAAAAAATCTTAATATCTTTTCTACTTTTTTTATCGATACTATTAGTTATGTTAGTATATTAAATTCTTCCATTGTTTGTATTTAGAATTGTCAGTTTATATTGTCATATGCGTTTTCGAAGTCTATGAAGAGATATGTGTCGTTTCACACGGATCAAGAATCCGTCTTAGAACAGATATCTGGTCTATTGTTGACTTCACTGTCTGCAGAAACAACATTGTTATTTGCCAACAATTTTTCAGCGTGTGGTCCAAGCCTTTCTCACACAGCCAGTCGTCATAATTTAGTCATTGAGGCCTTCTTTCCTTGAACATTCAAAACTTATCATTTTTCTAGGAGTTATCCTTCAGCACAACCCCTTCAGTTGAATCCCTTCGGAGGACCATATCTCTCGCTTCCGTTAGCTTCGACTATGTTTCTCACTGGGTTTGTCCCACAAGGTTGCTCAGGTTTCCCGGCTTTCGCCACGTGGAGGTGAGAGTTGAAATTGAGTAGGAGAGGCTACTGATGCTTATAGATGCAGCGTCATGTGTTCGCATAATTACCCCATTTGAACCCCAATATAATAATAGGCTCCCGTTTTATACCGCTCACGTGGCTTTGGGAGTATAGCAGGGTCGTCTGCTATACCTAGGGCCTACGGTATACAAGGAAAGTAACAGGGCCAGTGCTACGCTTCAACCGCCTATTATTACCCCTGGTTTTACCAAAGGTACTCATCTTATTCAGGCTGAGTCTACCTGGGGCCTACAGACATTTTTAAAAATGTCTAGTTGTTGTTGCCGGCGGTGAGATTTGAACTCCGTCCTACTAGCACTCGAGACAAGCATACAACCGCCTGAGCTACGCCGGCCCTCCATTTTAATTTATACAGTCCATAAAATAAACCTATAGAAATTTATAATATATTTTTCCGTCAAGATCAAAGAGAATAAAAAAATACAAAATAAGTTTGGCTCAAGTACAATTGTTGGAGACGGCTTTACGATTCACTCGAGATCATATCTTTAGTATAACAGTTCCATATGCACCGTGGTCATATAGAATGAGAAACCACACTATTCTCTCGGATTGGGCTCACCTGGTTCACAGATGGGTCCAGAATGGACGAGCGGGCAGGTACTGGAGTGTAAGGTGGTGGTGTTGGATTTGACTAGCCAGACTCTCGGCTCTCATGCATCAGTCTTTCAGGCAGAGATCTTTACAATCCTGGTATGTGCTCAAGAGATAACAGACAGAGCTTGCTCAGGCAGGACCATCTCTATATGCACTGACATCCAAGCAGCGCTAAGGGCTATGGAAGCGCCCAAGGTCAGCTCTAAGCTGGTTCTTGAGTGCAAGAGAGCACTGGATGATGTTGCTCTGACCAACAGATTTAGCTTAGGGTGGGTGCCGAGACACACAGGTGTGGAAGGAAATGAACGGATTGATGCCCGGGCAAGACGGGACTCATAAACTCTTCCTGTGGGATCCGAACCTGTGATTGGGGTGCCCCTTCAGTACTGGTCGGGGTAATCTCAGGGAGCTTCTTTCTGCGGAGGTTCCAGGACTCCTGAGCCAGTTGTGGAGGTTTGAGATAGGCTAGGCTCCATATAGTGGTGCCATCCAAAAATCTCACAGCTCAACTTCTTCTTCTAGATCTTAGAAGATGCTCCTGGTGGTCAGTATGTTCACCGGCCATTGTAGACTTTAAAGGCACTTTTATCTGCTTGGGTAGTCGGATGGCCTACGGTGCCGTCTATACAATGACGAGGAGGAAACCTCCTCACATGTCCTCTGGAAGTGCCCGGCACGGGCCTATCAGAGATGACGGATCCTGAAATCGGATTCTATGCAGCCTAGACAGTATCTAAGTGTCTGAAGAGCTCACATGTGGGCCCTGTCCCGATATACCATACCATGGACATAATAAATATGTCGAAAAATGTATCCTATAAATATGATTAATTTTTGTAATTATTATATTTTAGCCACAAGCCAAGGTGTCAAGAGCGAAATTTTATTCAAATATCAATCTTTACAAGAAGAAAAAGAAAGCAGACATATTACACAAGATATTTTCCTTTATATGTCTTCGGACGTCGGATTGTTCTCTAAAAGTAATTGCTCATCAAAATCTGTTGTATACGGTAAGAACATACAAATATATATTTTAATACTAAGTACATTACAACCCATTTATCTGCAACCGCGAGGAAAAGACAAGAAAGATGTTCGTTGATGCGATGCAAGTGACCTTGAGGGTTTCAGTTATGTAGAGGGAAACTATAACGTGTGTCAAGAACTGGAGCAACACTCAAACCGTCATAGAAATCATGAAGTATTTAAAAAAGTTAAATATTTCCCCCGAGAGTTCAAGCCAATTAATACCATATGGTCTAAGAGCTGGGAGCGGATTTTGTGTGTGATAAGTAATATGGAAAAACTATACGTGGATATGTTGAATTAGTTGTGTACATGATTTTCACCAACGGCCGGAAACCAGAGTGGGGGCCGAGGGTAGTTATAAGGGGTCAAAGTCGCGGTTTTTATTATTTTTTTATGACGCTCATGATCGAGATAGTGCACCAAAATTTGAGAATAAATAGGTCATGACGTACCTAAGTAAAATCTCTAGGGGTGCAACGCTGAGTGACCGACAAAGGGGTGGGGGTAGGGGTGAATATAAAAAATATAAAGGGTTTTTTGCGACGTTCGTGACTGAGATAGTGCACCAAAATTTGGGAATGAGTAGACCATGACATAACTATGTAATATCCTCAGAGTCGGAAACCAGAGTGGCGGACGAGGGTAGTTATAAGGGGTAAAAGTCGCGGTTTTTATTATTTTTTTTTTGTGGCGCTCATGATGGAGACAGTGCCTCAAAATTTGTGAGTAAGTAGGTCATGACGTAACTAAATAAAATCTCCAGAGACAAAACGCTGCTTGGGGTACAAAGGGGTGGTAGGCAGGGGTGTGTATAAAAATATATGTGGCTTTTTTTTCGTTCGTGATCGAGATAGAGCACCAAAATTTGGGAATAAGTAGATCATGACATTACTAAGTAAAATCTCCAGGGGCGGAACGCTGCGTGGAGGACAAATGTTGTGCCGGGTCACAAAAAAATAATACACACTGCGATTTTGACCCCTTAAAACTACCCTCATCCTCAACTTGGTTTCCAGCTCTGGGGATTTTACTTAGCTAAGTTATGGTCTACTTATTCCCAAATTCTGGTGCACTATCGCAATCTAGCACGTCGCAAAAAACCCCTTATATTTTTTATATTCACACCTACCCCCACCCCTTTATCGGCCACGCAGCGTTCCATCCCTGGAGATTGTACTTAGTTACCTCATGACCTACTTATTCCCAAATTTTGGTGCACTATCTCGATCATAAGCGTCACAAAAAAAAATAATAAAAACCGCGACTTTGACCCCTTATAACTACCCTCGGCCCCCACTCTGGTTTCCAGCCGTTGGTGAAAGTCATGTACACAACTAATTCAATATATCCCCGTATAGTTTTTCCATATTACTTATCACGTACAAAATCCGCTTCTATCTCTCCGACTAATAATGGAGGAGTAAAATCGACATAGAGAGCAGTGCAGAAACCTAACAGAAACTGACGCACTAGTTTCTGAACACAAGAAACACGCAGTCAAATAAGCAGTACCAATAATTTTACTAGCGAAGTAGAGAAGGCTCTTAACCAACTAAGAAACAAAAAACTAAGGGAGAGATAGTAGACCAGTGCATGCTCTAAAAGGAATGGGTGAGATTGACATAGATGAAATACTGGATATGTTCAACTTGATATGGATCGTAGGTGGTGCAAATCAACATTTATTCCTATCCATAAAAAAGGATCACCAACCATATGCAGCAATTACTGAACCAATGCCCTTATTCCTCATGCGAGCATAATCCTGCTACATATAATCAATAAACGACCAAAAAAATGTCTACGTACAGTCATACACACATCTGAAGAACAAGCAAATTCGTATTAGGGAAAGGAACACGTGAGCAGATATTGAACTATTGAACACCATAGAGGGAACACTACAGAAAAAGCAAGGGAACACAATGTACCAATGCTGCTCTGTTTCTTGTTATTAGACCAAGGCTTTCAATTCAGTAAAATGGGTTCCACGCTGGTGTAAAATTGATGGACCTAACGTAACATTAAAATGAAGACAAGATCTGATGACAACTCGTAACAACGTCAATAAAAAGAGTCAGTATGCTTAACGCTCTGTGTGGAAAATACAGACTAACGCAAGGTTAAACACTTATAAACACATAGAAACGTACCAGCTCTGATTTAATAGGAAGCAAATATCTACGCTCTACTCAATCAAAACCTCTCACAAAGTCTGCTAACGATGGAAAGGGGTATCCTACTTAAAGTAAATTAGAAGCTCCAACACTACCACTCCAATTTAATACATTAACTGTCGGACATTTCAAGACATCCTAAAAGAAACTTACTTTCCCATCCACAAAACTGTTGACCTCTACTAGCAATGAACTCCCTGACGAAGACATCGATTTTCTGGAGGCAACACATCGTTTTTATCGTATCTTTTTTTTATTTTTTATTGTTTGTTTACTGTGCAATCACTCTAAAAAAAACAGACCATAAATACATTTATTGAAATTTACAATGGCCCGAAGAGAAATATTTCAATAAATATTTACTCTACATGAGTATTACAATTACGTTTACAATTAGTGTTTCTTAAGTTAAGAATGGTAAATCTAATGGAAATTTTTGCTTAAGGCGTCTAATTTGTTGACTATTGTCTAATAAATTGAGCGCTAACAATTTATCTTATCTAGATAGAACACTTAAATGCACTTAGAGCTTTTCACACGGACCGGAAGCTTTTTCTGTGATTTTTAGATCCATTGTACAATTACATCTACTCATAGGGTGGTAGCAGCGACAGCTGCCCTCAACGTGTAACAGTAAATTAGTAAAACAAAAACAAAACAATCCTTACCGTTCTTCAAGCCATTTTTCCTCTGAAGACACTTTTCTCCGCAGGACGCTATACCGCCACCAACAGTTTTTTCCAACATCCAACTAGACTAGTGCGCTACAAATAGCTAATGAACACGTCCTAAGGCTAAGGAGACATCCACAGAAACGCCCAACCCAAAGAAACAAGATGAGCACGAGGTAAAGATTTCGGTTGCTGAAGAGAACGATACACGATGTCTACGTCTATACTGCTAAACATGTATATTTTTCTGACCCAACAATCGTCTTCTTTTCTTACCATATCTTTCAACTTTAATGAAAGTAAATTTAAATTATTGAATTAAAAGTATCCCCAAAGTTCTCATTATTGTGTTTGAACAACATGCCTATATAGAAAAAAAAAATATGTTCACGTTCGATGGGAGTAGTGTTGCCCAAATGCAAGACCAAGACGAGACTTAGACAGTCTTGGTCTTGGTCTAGCGCCAGTACACCTAGTCTTGGTTTTGGTCTTGGTATTGCGCTCCCGGTCTTGGTCTTGGTCTTGCAAGTCTCGCAGTTGCCTATTAGCCTATTGCATATCTTTGAACAACGTAATAGAGAGGTACATTTTAAGCTGGAATATCATAGCCATAGTAAAGACCAGCCAAATTAATAAATATCTACACCAGCGGTTCTCAATCTGTGGTGCATGTACCACTTGTGGTACATATCATTATTTGCGGTGGTGCACAAAACGCAAAAACAGGCAAAATCAGCCGAAATTATTATAGCTAATTAGATTACCAAGCTATTTCAGTTAGGTGGTAACAAAAATAAATAAAAGTATTTTGCGGTACACGACTCAAAAATATTGAGAATTACTGATCTAGACAATTGACACCGGGTGGGTTTAAACCCACGATCTAAGTGATCCGTGCCTATGTTCTAACTAAAGTTTATTAGAAAATGTATTTTATTATTCAATATAAGCTAATGAATAAAAAAAACATAACGTTAAGAAAATATGAGGCTAACGTTTTAATTTCAGTATTTTATAAATGCTAGAATATTCCACAGAGTGATCACGTTGTTTTGAGTATTCCTCTAAGAAAAAAGCACAGTTTGATTGGTATCTACACCCGGTGTACAATGGCAATAATTGATTTGTCTAGCAACAATATTATTACAGCGATATTTATAAAAATAAGATAACATGGGTATTATTAAAAAAATCACTTAAATCGAACAACAGGTTTAGGAAATTCGAAACATTAACAATGGCCCGTTTATAAGGTGGTGCGTAAATTTTTTAGAGAAGTGTATATCGTTATTAAATAATATTTCGTTATTTTGTTAGGGTATCCGGCATTATAAATGTTCTTTTTTATCAGTATCATACTTTTAAATATTATATGCGCTGTTTAGGCAAATTTTGTTTAACCGACCCAAGTAGCAATTTTTCGACGCATTGGTTGTCAGTACAAACAAATGCACTGTATATAACGTTACCACAGTGGACTTTCAGTTGTTTCGGCCAACGACCCCTAACCCGACTGACATTACGATGTTACAACGTTAAGTAATATCTTTAGTTATATGGGCAACTAAGTTATTACTATTGTGACAACTACATATCACAGTTAAGTTTTTTCAACAATCGCAACTACTTAAAAACGTTATAATGCTAAACTAATTTACGCCCATGGGTTTTCTGGCCGACTAGGTAGTTGTCTTTCACGACCCCAGGGCCTTTACGTATAGTTCTATAGATGTGTGACACGTTTACGGCAACTTCAGGAGCAAAAAAGGAATTTACTTTATAACCTTACTTTTTTCTTATTATTTTATATTTTATTTTGCTGGAAATTTTCGATTTTTTTAACAACCTGTTTATTTGTTTTTTATTAGCTGGTTTCTCCATTGTCCATTGTTTTAATCAGTAGATTTGATAAGCTTAAATCTTTGTATCAGCTTTGCTAGACAGGGTTGCCAGGCCAGTTCTTACTCTTTCAGTACTATATCCGTTGCAAGATAATTTGGCTGAAACTCCGACAAAATATGTACTTTCTGTACATATTTTGTCTGAATCCCATCCGAATTATCTTGCAGCGGATAGTAGTTTTGCTTTCAAAAAATCAATAGAAATCAGTAGATTCTTTTTAGGCCCTGTAAATACAGTAAAATCTGTGTTAACGGTTACCTGTCGAAATCGCCCGGTTTCATAATCAACTTAAAGTAAATATTAAGTAAAGTTCACTTTAAAGTTGACATTTACCTATATATGAATTGTGATAAAGGTAGGTACCAACTTACTTAAAATTTAAAATCCACTTTAACTGATTATGAAACCGAGCGTTACAATCATTTTGAAAATTCTCCAAACCAATTATATGAAGATTTCCTTATTTAGATCTGGTATTTACCAGTTTCATTTCTCTGTCCATCTATTATCATCATCTACGTCCTGAATCTTATTTTCGGTAATGACATTGGGAAATTGTAACAAAATGTCTGAAAATTAATTTAGAAATGGGGTGAATACTATTAAAAAGCAAATTTTATTTTAGTGATAACAAAATATTGAAATATACCAAACATCTAATAAAAAACATTGCCTACTAGAATTTTTTAAATAATATCAAAAATATACCAAAACAGTAGATATCTACTAAATGTGACAACGCTGTTAAGGAGAATGATGCACTTCATTGCACTGGTCACATGACCTCTGTCACCCAATAAGAGGGTGCGTTCTAAAGTGGTTGGGATAGTCGGTCCAGGCCGTGTTTGGTCGGCGATTGGACTTCTCGGTTGTCTCATCCGTCTATGGTTGGTAATAAGGTATATTTTAAGTAATATTGGTAATGTTGTTTAATGCACCATTTTGGTTTTTTTGGGATGTAAAGAAAATAAAATCACAAAATATAAAAAATACAGGCATTTTCTAGTACCTTTAAAAGCACCATCAATACATTAAATTTATACAAAACATATTTAACATAAATTCTGGCTTTTATATTAAAATTAGATTTTTTAAATTTGCATATTTTTTGTTAAAAAGGTGATAAAAAACGAGCGCGTGTGTTTTTTAAAGGTGGAATATCCATATTTGACGGTAATCTGAGATGCGTTTATAAATTTCACATCAGGTAATTTTGTTTAAGTCCTTATTTATGTATTTATATAAATTTAAATACCTGATATGATGTCAAAATAGTTTACTTTTTATATAGGTAAAAAAACATAACCAGTCCGACTCTTTGAGCAACCATTGCACGCAGGCACTTTTTATAGTCGCTTCAGTTGTCTTATGCAACGCTTAAGGTTGCCTAGGCAACGTCAAGACAACTCAAAAATCGTCCACCAAATTAGTGCAGAACTGGGTCGTCTTCTAGACAATAACAACGTTGTAACAAAACGTTGCCACGCGGTAGACAACGTTGTCGCGTCGACAAATTGCTACTTGGGGAGTGACCTCATAGCACATTCAGCAAAAAAAATACATAATAGTCTTACTATTCTATATACCGATAAGATGTGTTTGTTTAAATTCCTAGAAAACTAATAATGAAAAAAATTAATTACTTATTAGATATATTTTTTATCAGCTAATTTTAAGAAGTTTTAATACGATATTCGATATTATAGACTACAGGCCCATGTCCAAAAATGGATGGGTCATATGAACCACCAGGTGACGTATATAGGACGATATAAGAGCATAAAATACTAAGATTGAGCACTATGCCGTCACTTGTAAGCAGTCCAACTGAGTGCTGGTGAGAATTCAAAAGTGCAGGTAGAATGGGTACATTTTGGTCATATATTTTTGTACGGCATTCTTACCATCGATAGATCCATGAAAAATAATAAGAAAGCGCCCAGTGCCGTACAAAAATCGTGAGCCACACAGTTGGTAAATTTTTTTGATTTTCTGACAATTTCCAGGGTAAATTTGGTCATTTCATTCTGTACGGCATCAGTTTCATACTGTTTCAATACAACTTCTAATCCATTATTCCGCAACGCCGTACAAAAATCATGCGACAAGAGGAAAAATTGAGGGTTGCAATCCCCTCTCTTTCTGTGGTCCGGGGGTGATTTGAAAAAGTACGGCTTCGGTTCCAAAACATTATCTAGCACTCAAAAGTACTATTAAAAATAATGCCGTCAAAAAATTATTGTTCATTTGAATGTATATTAATAATTACGTTAATTTCATGGTATACTTGATTTATAAAGCTAAAAAAATCATTTGACTCTGTACGGCAACTTTGTTTTTAACATGATATTGTAAAATACAATTGTTATATAGTATTGCCGTTCAAAAGAAACTGTTCTAAAAAAAATTATAGAGAAATGCAAAAACAGAAATTTTTTAAATTATTGCAAAAGTTTAAATATTTATAGATTAATAAAATATAGCAATTTTCTACATTTATCCTTTGTTTTAAATAGTATTAAGATAAATAAATTAGGAACAAATGATGCCGTACATTTTAATGCAGACCATATCTTTTAGGCTGATGAAAATGACGCTACCATTTTAAAGGTGTAGTACTTTATGGTCATTAATTTGATACTGTACGGTATTAACTCATTTTTGAAGAGAACAATTATTGATAATATTATGATAAAATCATTATGACGTCTAACTGAAGTGAAAGGGTGTGTAGGTATATAATATCCAAGAATTGAAACTGTAAATCCCAGTATCACCAGTTTTGTATACTTTTTGGTTTAATATATACTTCAAGAGAGAAATGACCGAGGCGAACGACTATATCAATTTTGCCAAGAGGAAGATATGAAAATATCTAATACCTGGTTCAAGCTACCACCCAGACGCTTATATACATGGAAAGCCCAGCGGACCGCCCCGAGAGTATAGTTCGAAACCAGATCGATTACATAATGGTTAACAAAAAATTTGGATCATCAATAACTAGAACTTGTACATACCCTGGCGCCGATGTTCCATCAGACCATGTCCTTCTCTTAGCAGAAATAAAAATAAAAATCACTAATATGAGGAGACGCAAACCAGAACCAACAATAGACTATGCTAAACTTAAAGATGAGAATACCAGAAGAGAATTAAGTATGAAATTAAACAAAGAACTAACAAAGAATACAAAAGTAGAACTAGAAAGAGAAGTTAATTTGGATAACACATGGAGAGCCATAGAGGAAACAATGACGGATACAGTTAAAAAAGAATTAGGTTATAAACAAAAAATACAAAAGAAAAGTTGGATGACTGACGAAATCCTGGCAATGTTCGAAGAAAGAAGAAAACATAAAAACCAAGGGAACCGAGACAAATATCGAGAACAACAACAACGCATAAGAAGAGAGATAAGAACGGCAAAAAATAAGTGGCTAAAGAAACAGTATGAGGAAATGGAACAGTTACAAAAACAACATGATGACCACAATCTACATAAGAAACTAAAGGAGGTAGCTGGAATATACAGAAAAAAGAAGTTTTCTAACTTAGAAAATGAACAAGGAAAAATGGCACAAGATGATAGAGAGAGGAAACTCATATGGGAAAAATACATCAAAAATCTCTTTGCAGACGAGAGGCCTGAGATAGAAGTCGTTCAGGAAGAAGTGATAGATATTAACAACCTATCTGGTCCCGAGATCACAATTGAAGAAATTACTAGAGCAATAAATACCTCGAAAGACGGGAAAGCAGTTGGACCTGATCAAATTCCTGTTGAGTTACTCAGATTGTTAGATGAAGAGGAAATTACGATACTCCAAAGATTTTTCAACCAAATCTATAAAAAAGGAAAATTCCCTGTCCAATGGCTTGTATCTACCTTTATCCCTTTGCCAAAAAAGAACAACGCAACAAAGTGTCAAGAGCACCGACTGATAAGTCTGATGAGCCATTCTTTAAAAATATTCCTCAAAGTTCTTCACTACAGAATCTCCACAAAATGCGATAAGGTTATTGGTTGCTCACAATTTGGATTTCGAAAAGGCCTGGGTACCAGGGAAGCACTAGTTGCAACCCAAGTGCTAGCTCAGAGCTGCTACGATCAAAGGAAAGATGTAATCTTGTGTTTTATAGATTATGAAAAAGCCTTCGATCGAGTACATCATAAACTCGTACATATACTAAAACAACTCGACATAGATCAAAAAGACATTCGTTGCATAGAGGCTCTTTACTGGAATCAAACAGCTGTCGTCAAGGTGGATAATGAAACAACGCAAGCTCAAAAAATTCTCAGAGGTGTAAGACAGGGATGCATTCTCTCCCCACTACTGTTCAATCTATATTCAGAAAGTATCTTCCAGGAAGCTCTTGAGGAATGCGAAAGCGGCATCAAAGTAAATGGTACCTGGGTCAATAATATACGATATGCGGATGACTCGGTCTTAATAGCAGACAATATAGAAGACCTCCAAAACCTACTTAATAAAATTGGAGAGCATAGCGAGAACATGGGACTTAGCATCAACATAAGAAAGACGAAGTTCCTTATAATCAGCCGTCAATTATGTCAACATCAAAATTCAAGACTAGCATACAACAACCAAGATGTAGAGCGCGTAAGAAAGTTTAAGTACCTGGGAACCTGGCTATGTGAAGACTAGATGTCAGATATGGAAATTAAATGTCGGATAGAAAGAGCCAGAAGTGCATTCATGAAATTCATAAACGTCTTTACGAACTCTGACTTTGACCTAAACCTAAGACTAAGATTCACAAAATGCTATATATGGTCGGTGCTCCTATATGGCATGGAAGGATGTACTTTAAAAATAAACACAATGAATAAGCTAGAGGCATTTGAGATGTGGATCTATCGACGAATCCTTAAAGTTCCCTGGACCGCAAGAATAACAAATGAAGAAATCCTGAGAAGAATTGGTACAGAAAGTACATTAACCAGAGAAAAACGGCATACCTGGGGCACCTAATTAGAAACGAAAGATACCAGTTTCTGCAAACCTTAATTGAAGGAAAGATCGAAGGAAGAAGATGAGTGGGCAGGAAGAAAATGTCATGGCTCCGTAATGTCAAACAATGGACAGGACTAAAAAACATAGGAGACCTAATACATACTTCAAGGGATAGAGAAAAATGGTCAAACCAGTGGCGGCTTTTGGGGGTAGGCAGGTTAGGCCGGGCCTACCCAATAATTTGAAGAGCTTTACAATTGAAAAATATATATTCAAAAATTATGTTAAAGCATGTAAATAACTTTTAAATGTACTAAATCACTCAATACATCAGCGTCCGTTAAGACAACTTTGTTATTATATTATCACAGAAAGCATCGAAACGTATTCAGGCATTTTAAATATCTTTAACAGGCCTGCTCGCACCAGGCCGACCAGCTCACATAAGATCTCCGTACAAAAAGCGTTGGAAGTTAAGCAGCTTGCCAGACAATGATTTTATTTGTCGTGTTATGCTTGGTGTATAGGCCCGAATCGAACAGGCCTTCGCCCAGCCTCGTTGCCACTTTAAACATAATTATCGAATTCTAATATAAATTTTCTTTTAAATTTTGATAAAAAAATATGTAACATATTCTATAATTGTAACATTTTTTAGACAAACAACAGAATTGTAAACCAGTGCACGTTTGCGCAAATGAGTTCAAAAAATTCGTAAAATTCGAAAAAAAAAATTGTTCAATTTTCACTAGTAATACCACTAGAGGTCAAATTATTTCCGGAAATTTTTTTGAGATCATGAATATTTTGAAAATACCTAAAAATATTCATGATCAAAAAAAAATTTCCGGATATTAATTTGACTTCGCGTGGTATTCGGTAAGAAAATTCCACACCAAATTTGCATTTGAAAATCCAAAGCTGCATGAACAGATTAATAGCGCGCCATAGCTTTGTCAGCAATTATTTAGGCTTTCAAATTCGTAATTTCTACTCATTGTAGTTGCATGGGAATACCATTTCAAGATAGAAAATAGTATATTCTTCAATTTTACATAAGTTTTGAGTAACGACAAGTGATAGAAAATGAATCAAAACTAAATTATGTAAACAAATAAAAACCAGTCTGTCAAAAATGTTCTGTTATTGTAAACGTCAAAAAATTTCCACTATAATTCGCTGTTGGGTACCCCACGAGCAAAAAATTTCCGATAAAATACCTCCGTTGCCATGGTGATCTGTCAAAATAACGTATTTTGATTGGTTCAAAATTACAGGTGTGGAATTTTCACTGTTATTACTAGACGTTTGGTCGATCTCGGTTGATTGTTTAAAATTTTTCTTGGAATAGTGCGATAGTTCTATAATTGATACATAAAAATGAGTTTTTCTGAGGATTTACTAAATCTGTTAAAGTTATCTTCTAAGTATTTTTATACATAAAAATAAATTTATATTTGCATATTATGTATTACACATACGTATATGTAATTTGCTGGCTTGGCCTACCCAAAATTTTACCCCACCAGCCGCCACTGGGTCAAACGTGATCGCGAACAAGAAGAATATACTTCAAGTATTATTGTTACACGTATATAATTGATTTGTTTCATTGTAATGATGTGAATAAATAAAACAACCACTTTAAAAAAAATACTATTAGAAAACGACTACTTAGCACACAGTACAGTATTATAGGAGATATGCCTACAAATGCTAAACGTCGTAAGAAAACGTTGCTCCTTAAGCGATAAATATGTAAATTATATTTATTTAATATTTTTATTACTTTTTTATCAATATAAAGTTTCAGATTTGTACGGCACTAACTTTTTATAAATTATTGCATTAAGTACAAATGAACTATCTAAATGCCGTATAAAAAAATATCGTCATAAATTTCACCTTACATTTCGTTATATGGATTTTTCTTACATTTCATTCTGTGAATTTTTCCTTGAGCTTTTTTTTTCTACAAACCTTTGGACCAACGAAAATGTACGGCATGTAAAATAATGTTATCTATGCATACAATACTTTAAAAATAAATTAATTTTATGTTGTTTCAAATCACCCCCCGGACCACGGAAAGAGAGGGGATTGCAACCCTCAATTTTTCCCCTTGTCGCATGATTTTTGTACGGCGTTGCGTAATAATGGATTAGAAGTTGTATTGAAACAGTATGAAACTCATGCCGTACAGAATGAAATGACCAAATTTACCCTGGAAATTTTCAGAAAATCAAAAAAATTTACCAACTTTGTGGCTCACCATTTTTTACGGCACTGCGCGCTTTCTTATTATTTTTCATGGATCTATCGATGGTAAAAATGCCGTACAAAAATATATGACCAAAATGAAAGATAGATAGAAGACTCTACCTGCACTTTTGAATTCTCACCAGCACTCAGTTTAACTGCTTACAAGTGGCGGCATAGTGCTGAATTTTAATATTTTATGCTCTTATACATAGCTCTTATATCGTCCTATATACGTCACCTGTCACCTGGTGGTTCATATGACACATCAGTTTTTGGACATGGGCCTGTAGCACGGTTCTTAGACATTACTACGGTTGCCTAAATCGACTAACCAATGAACATTAAGGGTGAGATTACGTCACGAGAGTTTACTGTCATTTGAATCGTAATATGATTTTTTTCGAATCCTGAGAAAACCAAGTATTTTAGAAAAATTTAAACGCAGGATGCAGGATTACATTATTACCGAGGGCACAAAGCCCCTTAGAATAAATAAAAAGTTTCTTTTGAATGAAATATTTGAAATTAAATATCACACTTCTCTTTTATTTTCAGCCCTGTAACTTATTAAAATAAACATTGTAGAAGTTTTCAGGGACTTTCAGCCCTCGGTAATAACGTAGTCTTTCATTCTGAGTTTAAATTTTTCAAAAATATTTATTAGTTTTCTCAGGATTCGAAAAAAATGAATACAATTAAAACACATTGAGAATTTTGACATGCGTCAAAATTTTGCATTAACTCAATGTAAAATTCTGAACTGTTGAATTCCAGCTTCCCTAATAATTATTGTACATCAAAAGACATTAGAAACTATTTGTAGAGGATTGAAATCTGTATTGGAAATAACTGTTAAAATTGGTCTACGTAATTAAACATATTCCAAAATTTTGTAAAAATGTAATACATTTTAGTTTTCAGCCCAAACTTAGGCCACACACAATGCAATAATGTTCACATTTTTAAACTGTCAATATTTTTATTTTATCATCTATTGTTTAAAAACATTACAGTTGATAAGATACCCTCAGTTGCGGAGAAACGATTAATAATAAAGATTTTGTTATTCAGTCAATGGTGTGAGCACTGTCAGTTAAATAGTAACGTGTGGCCTTACTTTTACACGCATACCTATTGTGGCAAATGTATCATATTTTTCAAAATTTTGGAATGCATTTAAATCGTAGAGCAATTTTAACTTTTGATTTTAATACAGATTTTAATTCTCTACAAATATTCTCTCATGACTTTTGATGTAAAATAATTAGGGAAGCAGGAATTCAACAATTCAGAATTTTACATTGAGTTTTCTATGGCTCTTTTTACGATTCACCACCCGGTATAAGATAAAATGTGTACTATTTGTCTAATTATTTCATAATAACATAAATAATACACATATATACACAATAACACACATTCAATGATCGAAAATCATTTAAAAATATGGGAATGTAAACTCTTGTGACGTAAAGTCAAAAATATAAGTCTCCCCACCACCGTCGGACAAGACAACCGTAATAAAGTCTAATAACCGTGGGCCTGTAGTCTATTAGTACTATCGCGTCGCAAAGCAAGAATGTCATGTTATGATTAGAAGGCGACTATGGGGCTTTTCATTCACAGTCATTTGTTTCGAGCTTCTGTCTTATGTTGTATAATCCGTGTATATTAATATTGTACACAGATTATACAACATCTGACAGAAGCTCGAAACAAATGCCAATCGATGAAAAGCCCTATTCTCATAACCCGGATAATTAATTTCAGAGAAGTCGTCTGGTGGGAAGGAATGTACAAAATATTTTATTTTTACATTGTAATAATGACCTCTGATTACGTGTCAAATAATGTGTGAAGTGTTTTTTAAATGGATATTTTGATTCGCTATATATGTTTATGGTATTGTTCGTAATGCCCGTAAGAGAAATTTTTAAAATTTTTGTTACAAATTTTGTTTCTCATAGAGTATCTAAGAATATAGTCGAACTAATATACTCCCTAAAATGACCCTTAGTTCTAACTGCAAGACGCAAGAGTCTCGCAGGCTTAGTCTTGTTCTTGCTCAAGTCTTGCACGGCCAATCTTGGTCTTGGTCTTGCTAAAATAAAAAGGTCTTGGTCTTGGTCTTGGTCTTGCGAAAACGCAAAAACAAAACCAAGACTGCAAGACCAAGACCGATTTTGGGCAACACTAGATGGGAGTAATTAGGAATTATTAACGAAGCTAATAATAATAACGCATGTCATTTTTGCCGGAGAGATCCTTTCGGAACCACTGCATCTTTAACACTGTTTGAGGTAGCTAGTGTTGATGCACATTAGCCCAGGGGGAACTGACGGCATAACTTACCTTTCGAAGTACGGTGAACGGCTCGTATCATTGTTAGAAATGAAAATGTCGTTGTTGGTGCCGAGATTCGAACTCTGCGCTCTGGCTTATGGCGATTATTTATACTTGCTGTATATTTTAATAAAATCTATTCTTAACCTACAGAAGGGTGTTACTCTGAAGATAGCTTTGAATTACTGTACTATAAATCTGCAGAAAGTATATCGATTGGAAAATCCCGAAGTCTTTTTGAAGCGAGGAAAATTAAAAAGTTACCCTTGTTATCAGCTAGAAGTGTGGCACATTCTAATAAATTGGGAATAAATGAAAAAGAACTCTATGTAGCCCTACTTGATTCAAACGTAAGTAAACCACTCAAACGTAAGTAAACCACATGTCTGTATTAAACTTGTTTTTTTTTAAGATTTTTCTACGCACATTCTTTTAACTTCCTTATATTACACCTGTTCCTTATGTGTTATATGTCTAGAGTCTAGAACAATTAAACAAAAATAATAATTTACAATGTAAAATAAATCTTTTAGAGAAATTCAGCTGACCACATGTGCCGGATATGCCATGGAGGCGAAAGTATAGATGATCTTTTGATGCCCTGCAGATGCAGAGGAACTGTAGCTTTGGTGCATTTGAAATGTTTGGAAAGATGGCTTAAAGATTCACAACATAGTCACTGCGAGTTATGTATGCACCGTTACAAAATAGAAAAGAGTCCCAGGTATTCTCTTTTTGACTCATTGTACACTAAATCTTATTGTATGTACTAGGGTGGTCCGATAAGTACTTAGCCTTCTAAAGAAAAACAAAAATTTTGGAAAATTGGTGATTTATTTCTGAACTTACAGTACCTGGGCAAATTATTAGGCCAAGCAAGGAAACATTTACTATATGAAGTTATTTCTCTCATGATTATGAATATATTTGAAAAAATATTTGTTTTATTTCTTTTTTGTGAATATTAGAGGAAAGTCGCCAATTATGGAATACCATTTTGTTTTGGGGATATAAAATAAAACCTTTATAGAAATGAAAACAATTTAATGTTATGACACATCAGTCATACATTTTTATGTAGTAATTAAAAGCCTTCTATTAAATATCTTAATTAACAAAAAAAATCGAACAAAAAAACAAAATCCCAAATGAGTAACCAAATATGGAATAGGTACCCATATATGGAATATAGGCATAAACCAACATTTCAATAACAAAAATTGAGATAAACATCTGAGATCAAATAAATTTAAATAAGAAAATTGTGAAAAATGAAAGAAGTAGCTTAATTCACTTGCAGACATCACAGATCATGTACGAAACTCTGGACCAGCACAATCATAATGAGCTCTCACTTACACTTAATCCGCTATTAGGCACCAACGACTGTCCATATTTGGATTTGTATATTAGTTCAAACTAGTATCAACATTTTTTCAAGAGGTAATGTTTTAATTACAGAAGGTCATAAAATATCAAAATAAAGGTACTATTGATAGACGCAATAGCATAACAAGTCTGTATTCATGCATAATAACCAATAATACTCGTTGAATATATTTACCGTTGAAATTTTCTGCGAGACGAAGACGATAAAACAAAAAGCGCTTGTCAGACATATATCGTTCGCGCATCTGACACAGAGGTGTGAATACGATAATAAAGAGAGCGACTGAAATAGAGGATGGTCTTGTAGTGCGCTTCCAACTTATATTTTCGGAGAAATCAAGGAATTCCATATTAGGGCACTATTCCATATTTGGTTACTTTCCTCTAACTCTTAAGGTGCGTACCCATTAGGTTCACTGCTCCACGCTCGCTGCAACTGTTCCATCGATACGGCATGCGCTCCTTTACATATAAAGGTGCGTATCCATGAGGTTCGCCGCTCCGCGCTCCTGCAACTGCTGGACATAGTGGATACGTTGGCGCTCCTGGACCATGCAACAGTGCGCGCTCCGCCTCGGTCCTCCAATCGGTGACGGTTTATATGTAGAGTAGCGCATGCCGTATCGATTAGAGCAGTTGCAGGGAGCGCGGAGCAGCAAACCTAATGGATACGCACCTTAAAGTTAATACATATTCACAAAAAATGAACAAAACAGTATTTTTTCAAATACTCATAATCATGAGAAAAATAACTTCATATAGTAAATTTTTCTTTGCTTGGCCTAATAATTTGGCCAGGTACTGTAGTCTCCTTTTAGCTCGATACACTTGACCCAGCGATGCTCCAACTTCTTTAACCCCCCTGAAAAATATCTTTTCTCGAGGTCTGCAAAGTAATCTGCCGTGGCGGTGATAAACTCCTTATTCGACTTAAATTTCTGCCCGGTGAGTGACTTTTTCATTGGATACAAAAAGAAGTCGTACTGGTATAAATCTGGAGAGTACGTTGGACGGAACAGCAGTTTGTAGCCCAATTCGACAAATTTGGCCATGGCGATGGCGGAGGGGTGGGCCGGAGTGTTGCCATGGTGGTAGAGTATTTTTTCTTTCCCAATTTTGCTGTGTTTTCTGAAACTCGGCGTCGAATCGGGCTTATAATGCAGCATAGTAAAGCCTTGTGATCGTTTTGTTCATTTCCAGGAAGTGGATATAGATCATACATTGTGAATCCCAGAAAATGATGGTCATCTTTCCGGCCGATTAGACAGTCTTCGCCCTCCTCGGAGAACGTTCCACTGTAATGACTGTTCCTTGGACTCTGGTGTATACCAGTGAAATTATGTTTAGTCGACGGTTATGAAACAACGTAGAGACTCATTTATATTATGCTTAAACAACGTCATACACTATTCTGAAGTGGTCTCACGGTTGCGTATATTGTTCGACGTTGGAAAATGCGGCAGCCATGAAGGCGACGTCTTTTTTATGTCCAAAATGTCATGTAGAATATGACCAACCAGATCTTTTGAGATGTCTACTGCCGCACGCACCTTCAGTCAGCGGTCTACCAAGACGAGATCGTGGACTTCTTTCACGTTATCCTCAGTGGTAGCCGTTTTCGGGGCACCTGGTAGTGACTTATCAAAATCCGACGTGCCACCACGGTGAAACTCGTTAAACCATTTTCTGACGGTTTCCATCGAAGAAGAGTCACCGTTTGCATCATTCAAGCGCTTTTTGATTTCGCTGCGGAATTTCCCTCCTAAAAATAAGAGTCGAATCACCGACTGATTCTGCTCTTTTTTAATGTTTCTAAAATTTCCAAACACGCCCGCTTACTCACGCGGTCAAAACAAAATACGAGTCTGATTTGGTTGATATTTTGACATAACGATGGTGCAGGATGGAAACCTTTTATCTCAGTATTTTCAGGAATATTCTTGATGCTAAACCGTTTATGTCAAATTGCTCTAAAGTTAATGAAAAGTTTTTTACAAAGTTACTTTTATTTGTAATATACATTTCTAATTGTATTAAGAAATCAATTGCTGTGAAGGAATTGGCTCAGAAGCTATTTTAGAGAGTTATTTCTTCCTCTGAGATTTTTGACATAGAAAGTTTCTATTATGCACCATCGATAGGTCGTCTACAAGAATGTATTACACGATGGTAGATTTCTCTTGCGATAGTGTCGCCATCGGGCGAAGAGGCTAAGTACTTATCGGACCATCCACGATACTAATAATTTTTTTAGGTATAGCCTAATTCGATCTATCTTCGCTTACCTAAGGGCGCCAGGACCCCAACTGAAAGAGATTATTTTTGACTTAGTGATGTTTTCTTTGTATACTCCAACTGCCATCTTTTCTACGTATATATTAATGATGATGTGCGAAAGTCTCGTAAAGTCCAATGTTATTCAAAGTGGTACGGTACCTTCGCATATAATTGCGTTTTCCGCGGTTTTTGGTAAGTTAATAAATATTAAGAGAGGGGTAATAAATATTGTAGAAGCCTTGGAGGTGTCACCAGGGAAATGGACCAATAAGTTTTCAATTTAAAAATCTTTTAGTAATATTTTTAATATTTTTCAATGTTATTAATGTTGCTATTAGGACTGGAAACTTTACCTTTCAATTGCCAGATGACGCTAGTCACCTAATCCATACACATCAGTTGCAATGTGGGGATAAGCTTTCATGGTTGGTCACTTCGAGTATGGAGCAACAGGCCTACGCCTCTCCGAAGATAACTCCAATAAAGAGTCGAAAATCGTCGGTTCAGAGTGCTGGACTGCGCTCCGTATTCTAAGTGAAAAATAAGATTGTTTTGCCTTCGCATTACAACTGAATAAAAATGGTATACATTTTTATTTTTATTAGTATTACTCCTATAGAGTAACTAGGTCCATTTTCCGTTGGAATTTTACCAAGCTGCAGACGGGGGTTGTGAATTGCATAGTGTAGAATTCCTTCCCTTTTGTCTTCACTGCAGTATCCATCTGACTTGCATATTGTAGAAGTCTTGGAGGTGTCACCAGGGAAATGGACCAATAAGTTTTCAATTTAAAAATATTTTAGTAATATTTTTAATATTTCTCAATGCTATTAATGTTGCTATTAGGATTGGAACTTTACCTTTCAATTGCCAGATGACGCTAGTCACCTAATCCATACACATCAGTTGCAATGTGGAGATAAGCTTTCATGGTTAGTCACTTCGAGTATGGAGCAGCAGGCCTACGCCTCTCCGAAGATAACTCCAATAAAGAGTCGAAAATCGTCGGTTTAGAGTGCTGGACTGCGCTCCATATTCTAAGTGAAAAATAAGATTATTTTGCCTTCGCATTGCAACTAAATAAAAATGGTATACATTTTTATTTTTATTAGTGTTACTCCTATAGAGTAACTAGGTCCGTTTTCCGTTGGAACTTTACCAAGCTGCAGACAGGGGTTGTGAATTGCATAGTGTAGAATTCCTTCCCTTTTGTCTTCACTGCAGCATCCATCTGACTTGCATATTGTAGAATCCTTGGAGGTATCACCAGGGAAATGGACCAATAAGTTTTCAATTTAAAAATATTTTAGTAATATTTTTAATATTTTTCAATGTTATTAATGTTGCTATTAGGATTGGAACTTTACCTTTAAATTGCCAGATGACACTAGTCACCTAATCCATACACATCAGTTGCAATGTGGGGATAAGCTTTCATGGTTGGTCACTTCGAGTATGGAGCAGCAGGCCTACGCCTCTCCGAAGATGACTCCAATAAGAGTCGAAAATCGTCGGTTCAGAGTGCTGGACTGCGCTCCGTATTCTAAGTGAAAAATAAGATTGTTTTGCCTTCGCATTGCAACTAAATAAAAATGGTAACATTTTTATTTTTTTATTAATAAATATTATAATTTCAATTATTTAAAATTTGTATCTTTTCTACGTGCCATCTCCATTACACATTTAATAGGATGGATTCACAAAACATTTTAGCACCAAAGATCATTTGCATACCATAAGAACGCTAGTAGGTAATTTTACCGAGGATAGCGTTCCGATCCTTATGGGTTTTTGTGAATTTTTAAAAAGCATTCGACTCCATTAAATTATGACCCCATCAAATATTACGAGTACAGTGATAAACTTCTTAGAAAACGCAAGAATCGATTAAAAACATAGTCGAAGATGCAATCATACAATTACAACTTTTTTTTCCAATAAAAATATCTAATAATTAAAAAAAATAGTATCTACAACTAAGCAATCTGTTGGGAACGGTAGGCCTAAAAATGAACTACCACAACATAGAAAAGAGCCAAGAACAAATACAAAACATATAATACAGGGTGTAACAAAAATACAGGTCATAAATTTAATCACATATTCTGGGACCAAAAATAGTTCGATTGAACCTAACTTACCTTAGTACAAATGTGCACATAAAAAAAGTTACAGCCCTTTGAAGTTACAAAATGAAAATCGATTTTTTCCAATATATCGCAAACCATTAGAGATTTTTTTATTGAAAATGGACATGTGGCATTCTTATGGCAGTAGCATCTTAAGAAAAAATTATAGTGAAATTTGGACACCCCATAAAAATTTTATTTTTATGGGGTGTTCCTTTATGGGTTTTGTTCCTTTAAACCCCCCCAAACTTTTGTGTACGTTCCAATTAAATTATTATTGTAGTACCATTAGTTAAACACACTGTTTTTAAGACTTTTTTGCCTTCTAGTACTTTTTCGAAAAGCCAGTTTTTATCGAGATATTTTGAATATTTGTCAAATCCACCACATATTTGTATATGGTTAAGTACGATTATGGAGACTTGGTAATAATATGAAAATTTATTTATGATTTACATTTTTAGGTATATTTTGAACCATATTAAAAAAGAAGCCACATCTCGATAAAAGGCGCCTTCTCGAAAAAATACAAAGAGACAAAAAAGTTTTACAAACACTGTTTAACTAATGGTACCGCAGTAATATTTTAATTGGAACGTACACAAACATTTGGGGGGTTTAAAAGAACAAAACCCCTATAAAAATTTTATGTAAACATATTTAAAAATAAGCCTCAACTCGGTAAAAACTGCCTTATCGAAAAAATACTAAAAGGCAAAAAAGTTTTAAGAATATTGAATTTTGCTAATGGTACCACAATAATAATTTAATTGAGACTTACACAAAAGTTTGGGGGGGTTTAAGGGAACAAAACCCACATAAAATTTTTATGGGGCACACAAATTTAACTATAATTTTTATTTAAGATGTTACTGCCGTGTGAATGCCACATGTCCATTTTCAATAAAAAATCTCTAATAGTTTTCGATATATTCGAAAAAATCGATTTTCATTTTGTAACTTCAAAGGGCTGTTGTGCATATTTGTACTAAGGTAAGTTAGGTTCATTCGAATTATTTTTGGTCCCAGAATATGTTATTTAATTTATGACCTGTATTTTTGTTACACCCTGTATATTGTCTGTTTATAACGTCCTGCGACGTTGTCCGATGCTTAAGCGTCAGTTCCCTCGGTTGTTCCAGTCCTCATCGGATAATCCTCTTTCGCTCATAGATCCTTATCTCATTGTCTTTTTAGGGAGTCTTTCCTCACTCATCCTTGAACATGCCCGTACAAGGTTAATTGTTTTTCCTCTATGCAGTCAGTAATTATTTTTGTTACACTAATGCTCTCTTATTATTTAATTTCATATCTTCTCCAACTTTGATGTTCTGTTTGATCGTCTTAGTGCGTCCATCTCCGTAGCCTCTAGTTTTCTCTTTTGAGGTTCTTTAATCCTCCATGTTTCAGAACCGTACATCAATGTGCTTTATCAACGTATTATAAATTGTTACTTTTCGTTGTTTTCCTATGTCTTTACTCAACAATATCCCCATTTAACGATTTGATTATTCTTCTGAACTTTATTCTGATTCAGAGTTGTGACTGCATAGCTCCACCGATGAAGCCTGATAGGCAGAAATAGCTATATGGACATAGTGGTCCAACTCTGAATAAAAAAAAAAACAAAAACTGCCTTTCCCCATTGTTCATCTTTACTCAGATTTTTGAGTACTCGAAACTGTCTTTCAGCTCTTTTCCTAGACGAAAAGAGAGTAGATACGTGAACGTTGTCTTTTCTGCCTTCTTCTATATTCGTCGTCTCCGTGCTTATAAATTGTTAAAGCCGGAGATTTAGGATGCAACCAGAAAGCAGTTTCTTTTGACGAAAAGTCTTAGATGTTAAATATTGTTTATTATTTTATTTTAATTATTTTAATTGTTTTATTACAGTAAACTTTGTATCTGAGACTTTTCGTCTTCCTCGTTTTTAGTATTTATGTACTCGAAATGATTGGGGGAAATTTTTTTGGGGAAATTTTGAAATTGGGGAATGAATGAAGTTGTAAAACTAAAATGACACGATGATAACAGGTGGACAGGAAGAATCCTGTAGTGGAAACCAAGAGAGATGAAAAGATGGACAGGGAGACCTTAAAATAGCTGGCTAGCCAGGGCTTCCCAAACTATGCGTCGCGACGCCCTGGGGAGTCGCGGCGTTGTCCCAGGGGCGTCGCGTGTCAGCGCGGACTTTTAATACAGAACATATATTTATTTATTATTAATAAATAAATCAAATAAAAAAATTAACATGGCAGAAGATATTAATGAGCAAATTGTGGGGAATTTTTCAGGTTTATTTGCCATTCAACTGAACGAGGCGGGTGATAGTAATCATGATGCTCAATTCATATGTTACCAGGCAACCAAGTGACGTCATATAACGTCGAGGAAACGTCAGTTTTGGTTGAATATATACACGTGTTTAAAAATTACGTCATATAGACGTCTTTTGTAAGTGATTTTTAATACGTAAGTTTAATGACGTTTAAAATACGTTTAAAAAACGTTTTTATTTCAGACAGTTTAAGTCTGACGTCACAAGATTGGGAGGAGTTTGTTTGTTTTATCTGCCCCAAACAATTTCGTTAAATAATGTTCATAAGAAATTTCTCATTTATTGTGTACGTGGTTTGTGTCTTGTCTAATAAAATAAGACTTTTCATTTAGATATTTAGTTGAAGAAACGTGTTAATTAAGAGATTTGTATTCGTTTTTGCTCAGTGAGTTAGTTGAATGCAATATGCTTCTTGACAACTGTTTGAGGTTATGTTTATTTTCTGTAAATTAACTAATTATGTGTTATCGAGTTTAATTAAATTAATGTTTAGCCTTCTCAGATTGCTTCAGCAGTCTACAAGATTTAGCTATGAGATGGCAAAGAAAAATGACGCTCAGATACTACTGTAGGTATACATGTATTCCAAAATGAGTTGTTCATGATTATTTTTGATTTAATGGATAGCGTTAAATTAAGGCATTAAGTATGCTGGATAATTTGTTAATAAATTATTTATTAGTTTATATATATTGTTTCAGTTTTAACACAGTAAGTAGGTAGGTACACTTATACAAATAGTGAAAATTCTATAATGCAAGGGCTGGTACAATCAATGTTAGATTGCTTCTAATGCACAAATGATCTTAAACAAATTGTAGTATAATATCTTCGACACATGGGACGTAGAACGGGTTTCATGTTACCTATTTTTTATACTACCTATTTTGAAACATCTGAAAGAGGTCACTTTTTGAAAGTATTAAAGACGTGATTTTACCGACGTATAAAAGTCGTCACCTTTTTGACGTCAAATCGATGAGACAAATACACGTGATTTTCAACGTCGGTACTACGTCATAAAAACACGTCAATTGGTCATGTTTATGGCGTGTTATCTACGTTATAAAAACGTCGTTTGGTTGCAGAAAAATATGTGAAAATAAAATTAATTGGGATATAAGCTCTCATCAAAGCCAAGGCTCCAAGTGTAAAATGAATACATTGTGTCCAATGAATACATAGAGAGGCCTTAGCACCAAAGAACATTACACCTGATTTAAGTGTTATAATGGATAGCATTATAAAGTGGTGAACTACATTAAAACACGACCCATGAAATCAAGACTTTTCCATAAACTTTGTGAAGAAATAGGGGCCGAGCACACATCTTTAATTTATTACTGCAACTCTCGTTTTGGCTGTCCAAAGGCAACGTACTCGCACGTGTATAAGAATTAAAAAAATAATTTTACACGTATCTACTTACAGAATCACATAATGACGCGCAAAACTTTATTAATTCAGAGTTTATAATAAAATTAGGATACCTTTGTGACATATTTAACACATTAAATGATCTTAATAAGTCTTTGCAGGGAAACAATACTCATATCCTGCAATTGGCATATAAAATTACTGAATTTCAGAAGAAGTTGCTCTTATGGAAGAGAAAATTCGAAGATCAAGAAATTTACCGTTTCCCAGCTTTAAAATGTATTCTCCAAGAAAAATTAATAGAAATCCTCGGCCCCTCTTTAAAAATTAAGTTTACACAACACTACTTTCCAGTCATCCACACCGACACTTTCAACAGAGGAAGAAGAACAACTGACAGAATTGTCTTGTGATTCCAGCCTGAAGCTTCAATACGACAAGGTCAAACTGTTTGAATTTTGGAGCTCAGTTTCTCATGAATATCATGTCATCAGCACTGTTGCATTAAAGGTTTTATTACCATTTGCGACTTCGTACTTGTGCGAAACGGGCTTTTCTGCAGTTGCAGTAATTAAAAACAAATACAAATCAAACATAAACTTAGAAAAAGAAATGAGAGTGGCAATTTCCAAACTGGAACCCCGGTTTCATATTCTTCTTCTTCTTGTGCCACTCCTGTCGGAGATTGGAAATCATCAAGGCTATCCTGACCTTGTTTACAGCTGACCTAAAGAGTTCATTAGTGGTGCAGCCAAACCACTCTCAAATTCCGCAACCATGACATTCTTCTACGGCCTGGATTCCGTTTTCCTTCTATTTTTCCTTGCATTATATTTTGGTTTTCCCGGTTTCATAAGCTGTGCTCAAAAAAGCAAGCACATCCCTCATATTAACCAGCCAGTTACACAAATAAATTTCCCTTTTTATTTTTGTGCTTATGTTTTGATTTCGTTCTTAATTTCTGATAAAAATCATAAATGTTCAAATAGTGTTTTTGGTATAACTATAAACTGTTACTAGGTTAGTACTAAAATTGGTAAATATTATTGGGGGTTGCGTTGAGGGGCGTCGCAAAAAAATAGTAAAGACCCAAGGGCGCCACAGTACGAATAAGTTTGGGAAGCCCTGGGTTAGACGATATAACAGCAATGTTGGACAGTGGGCGAAATTGACACAAGTCACAAAGATATGGAGGGTAATTGAAAGACATATACTATAAACTATGAAAGACTATAAAGAAGAGGAAGAAAACTTGAACGCATATAAAAGAAGTTTATTGTAATTATAACATAACCAAAAGAATCAACCATAAAAAAGTTAATACCCTTCACATTTTTTACAATATAAATTTATTTTTAGGGATGGCGGCTATCGACTTTACTTACTCTTCCTGGGTGCTTTATATTTGCCAGAAACACGCCGAAGCTTGGAGGGATTGGTACCACAGCAATTCATCATTAAAAGTCATTCTTCCAGCCATTAAACTTCGTCCAATCAAAAAGAAGAAAAACAGCTTGAAAGAGGGAGATAATAATTAATAAACTATAATTCAACATTAAATTTGTGTTTTATGCTAGTTGTGTATCGTATGTAACAAAAGCTATATGAAGAAATCATTGTATGATAATAGGACTTTTCATCGATTGTCATTTGTTTCGAGCTTCTGTCATATGTTGTATATTATGTGTATAATTACCAGAGAACGGCAGTTCTCGTCAGTGGCGTACAATACCCCTACATGCGACACTATATATACACGAAATTTTTGATTTTCTAAATCTGACTGAATGGAAAATTGGGCCAAATCCCATCTTAAAAGACTCGCCCATCCTTATGTCAACTGTCCATTTTGGTCCAAGGGTGTGGATTTTACGGCCCTTTCCATTTAGGGTCTGTGTTTCGTTCTCATCCCCAAAACTCCAACAATTTCAAAAATTTAAGTCCAACCTTTGCGGCTTCTGATAGTACTGATAATTACCTTTCCAACGCATGTCTACTTTTGAAAGTCGGTTATACCATTCCGAAGTTACCGAGCTCGGAAATATGACTCAATTTTTATTTAAAAAGGGGAAAATGTTTGAGGATATGTATGTATGTATGTGGAAAAGTTACACCGATCTGAATTTTTTTTCTGTGTATCAAGAGGGGGTCAGGGCCGTATATTTTTTGGGCGTATATACAGGGTGTCCCGGAAAATAGTGCGTTCCTTAAAGGTATAGGTAGAAGGCACTATGTAGAACAAAAAACTCTTATAACATTTTTTTCTAAATGCAACCGTTTGACCAAAAAATTAAAATGTATTTTGGTAGGCAAATTTAAATCTGACAACTATGTGCGGTACGCAAATTTAAGCATAGACAGTCCCATGTAAATAAATAGATAGAAGATAGATAGTAAACAGATAGTTTTAAAGAATCCTGTTTAGTGTCAATGCCGAAAATGTTTTCGAATAGTGAGTGTATTACCTATTATGTTATTACCTATGAATGGTGTTTGTGAAAGGTTACTTGAAACATCTATTCGGTATAATAATTATTTTCAAGTAAGTACAACTTAGTTATTTCAGTTCACAAGTAAACAAATTACTGAGACATTATCTGGTGTATTTAAGTTCCACTGTAAACTATTAAAACTATGTAATTCAGTTAAAGCCCTCAGCAATACACTCAGCATTCAACCCATTTAAACCTTACTAAATACATAATACTAGTTCAGTTAAAATATGTGTTTTTATGTTAAAAGATGTGTAATTCGTTTAAAATTATGCAATAGGTATTTCAATACATTTCAAAAGAAAATAATTTTAGTAAACAAATAGTAAATACATAAGTATTACCTACTATTAGGTTGGATTATTTTAAATACTGTTAATCACAATCACAAACGAGTTCTTATAGGGCTTTTCATTCACAGCCATTTGTTTCGAGCTTCTGTCATGTGTCACATAATATTAATATATCTACGTCATACGTTATTGGTATTTACAATGATACAAACCAGAAACGTATGACGTAGATATAATAATATTATGTGACACATGACAGAAGCTCGAAACAAATGACAATCGATGAAAAGCCCTATTATGTTATTATTCCGTAGTGCGTACCATGTTGCCAGTTTATTAAAATTTCCAAACATTAAAATACAGGTATATGGAAAACAATGTTTTTTTATTAAAAAAAAAACTTTTTTTTGGAAACGGTTAACTTTAGAAAAAAATGGTATAGGACTTTTTTGTTTCAAATTGTGTATTCTCTCCATACCTTAAAGGAACGCACTATTTTCCGGTACACCCTGTATCTTAGGTTCAAGGAGAGACAGAAAAACCGCAAATACACCAAATCAATAGCATTGAATTAAGCTTTCAAATGGTCAAGCGGTCAAGACCACGCCTACACACGGCTCCGTATAGCCAAAAATCTGAAAATTTAAACTTTGAAAATTTTGGTTTTTCGACAGTTACTCAAAATTTCAACCTACGAATTGCGCCAATAATGAGAGTTTGTAGGAGGACTCTAGACGCGTCTAACGGTGTATACCGTATACCTCATATCTGGGAAAATTCGAATTTTTAAGTTGTAAGCTTCGTAAGTATGATAAAATCTATTTCTTATGGGAAAAACGGTTTTTCAAGCTCAATAATTCCTGTAATACCGTCAGTTATCATACTTGACCTTGGATGCGTTAGATACTACTTGTAAATACGTTTCAAACGCATGTTTAATTATCAAAATCGGTTAAGCCGTTCAGAAGTTATCGAGCTTCAAAAGTATAATCCATTTAACCATTATCGCCGAAATGGTTTATGTAGTTGTAGTGGTTACGACGGTAAGTTTTATCGGGCAATCCGAGTTCATTTGCCGGCCATAATAATTATTAAGATGGCTGGTATTTGTTTGTGGCTGATTTTGTTTGTGATGTTGGTCTCGCAGTTTGCTAGATGTGTTGGATTTCTAAAGACCAGCTGCTTGTTTCACCTTTTTATGCACGTTAAACGTATCATCTTTTTGTTCTAACAACTCTACCTCTTCACACTGTGACTTTAACCAATTCTCTTTGACCTTTCGTATTTCAGTTCTTATTTGTCTCTGAATCGTGTTGTACATTATTTTGTTATTCTTTGATTTTCTTCTTTCTTCCATGAGTTGTAATATATTGTCATTCATCCAACTTTTTCTCTTCTCTTTCTTTTCCATCAGATGTTCTTCTCTGATCTTGTTAAAGGTTTCACATATATTTTGGAGTGATTTTTCGGCATTATATGTTTGCTCCATATTACTTAGCTTCTCTAAACGAATCTGTGCGACTGTCTCTTTTGTTTTCTTATCTTTTAGTCTTCTCATATCGCACTTTTTGTTGCTATTCTTTTTTGCAACCTTCTTGAATCTAAACCAAAATTTACCAACAACAGGAACATGATCTGATGATACTTCAGCACCGGGGTAACTCTTAACTGATATGCATACATTACGGAATCTCTTGTTCACCATTATGTAATCAATTTGATTCCGTATTACGTTTCCTGGTTGATCTTGCGGGGAGACCCAGGTATATAAGCGTCTTGGTGGTAGTTTGAAGAATGTATTTAGTATTGCAAATTTTTCTTCCTCTACAGTTTCCACTTTCTCTTCTTTCTCTCCACTTTCATTTCTCTGTCCTAGACCAAAATCACCTATGAATTCACCGCTTCTTCCTTTACCAATTTTCGCATTAAAGTCATTCATAATAATAGTTATATCTTCTTTTCTAAGTCGTTTAAGTGACTTTATCAACAACTCATAGAATTGCTCTAGCTCTTCTTCTGGTCAGCGATATGAAATGCTAAGATATTAATTGATAATACAGGGAACGACAGGACGTGGAAGGAATGTAGTTAGAAGGAAAATGCCATGGTTGAAAAATTTAAGGGGCTGGTTAAATGCGGTTCAGTAGAACTCTAGAGCCGTGGTAGATAGAATACAGATAGTGAAGATGATAACCAACCCCCGATTGGGAGACGGTACTTAAAGAAGATGAAGGTCGCCAATCTCCGATGAGGAGAGGGCACACGAAGAAGAAGGTATATCAATAAAACTCTTGTATTCAAGTTATACCTGACAATATATTTTGATCTTAACCGCGATAAATTTGAATTTTCTAAATAATATTTGTACAGAGAAGTATTTTCAATACGCAACAATAGTAAAGATAATTATGTTTCAACAATAATTATAAACTTACAACTAATACTCATTCTAAAAGTCTCTATCACCAATTCAGAAGTATAAAAAAATCACATTTTATATAATAAATAGTTTCGATAACGTTAAAGAAACTAAACATTACAAACTGTTTGTTTCATTACCTTAAGGAAGAAAATATTGGTGTTTAAGTACATATTTCCTAAAAAGGAGAACTGGCACTATACATATTGGTGTTATATTTTGTTTTCAGATTAAAAAATATATTGTATACTGCGAGGCATAATTTAGGGATATAGGAAATTATACTCATTTTCATAGTTAATTTTTTTCGTCAACAGATTAATTAAAGGATTCCGCTAATTTTCTTTTATTTTTTTAGATTTTTCTTTGCTATTTACACAGTTGGGCAAAGGTTTACCCAAACTTCTTTTTTTTTTTGTTTATACCAGGTGGAAGAAAAGAAATGTTTTTCTTATGTTTGAGACACCCTGTAGGGAGGACCAGGTACACATGTAAGTATACATCAGAATCGTATTGTAGTCTTATATTTTGTGCACATTTTGTTTTTTGAATGTCTCTGGCATCTTTAGAAAAAAAGAAAATAGACGGTTTTATTATTTAGCATGTGTTTTAACTGAAACAAAAGTTTCAGGCAACCCTGGTTCCACCCTGTAGAGAGGCAAATGTACAAAGATGCGTTTACATCGAAATTATATTGTAGTCTCAAATTTTGCGAACATTTTATTTTTTTATTTTCTCTTATATCTTTAATAACAAAGAAACTAGACGGTTTTACTCTTTAATGTATGTTTTAACTGACGACATGCGATACGTAAGGAGGCCATGTCTCATCATACCACTAAGATAAAATTATTTCCTATATAGTGTGAAAGGAACAGAGTATTCAAAGAAAAAAAACTGTAATGTACCTCTTGCTATTTAAAGTACCTCCACCTAAGGCACGAAATCCGTACTTACTATCAAGGGAATTCGACCCCAAAACATCACAGAGCCTCCATTAAACAATCTCGTCTCTCTTATGTTGCGCTGTGAATACCGCTTACCTCGTCAACAAATAACTCTTATAGGTACCGATCAGAACTGTTTACGTATGGGTCTTTCTGCTTTTAAATTTTTGTTAACTGTTAGTTTTTATTGTTAATTTAGATTTGCTTCATTTAAACGCATATTAAAGTGTAACATCACCTATTTTCCTTGTTTCTAAAGTTATCAGGGCCATTCAAAAAGTAAAATGTTGAGAAAATATAAGACTACAATACGATTTCGATATATATCCACACGAAAAACATTTCTTTTCTTCCACCGGGTGTAGGTTCAAAAAAAACGTTGAGTAAACCTTTGCTTAACTGTGTAAATACCAAAGAAAAATCTAAAATAATAAAAAAACTTAGCGAAATCCGTTGATCTGTTCACGAAAAAATCAAGCATAATTTTCTACATACCTAACTTATGCCTCGCAGTGTATATTAAAGAAACACTCGAGATAAGTTAAGTCTTTAAAATCGATAGAAAAAATAAGTCTATATAGTGGAAATATAATATATAAAAAAGATGGTTAAAACTTTAAAAAATATGTAAAAAAGAAAATACATTTCTAAAATAGAGATATAAACTTTTTAATATAAATATATGAAACAAGATAATGCGTCTACAGGTATTTTCGGTTTAATTTTTTTCTTTTCTTGTTATAATGAATTATGTACATTTATAATTAAAAATGCCTTTGGGGTTCAATTCATTCGTGACTTTCATAACATAATTTGATAGAAAAAAAAAAGAATACATATTTATTTAGTTTAATAAAGATTGTAACTTTTTTTACTATTCTTTTTTGTATTTTTTTCCATCCAAAACTATTCGTACAATATTTTTGTAATGTGCAGTTTGGTCATTATTGTCCTACGACGGTTTAATCGAATCCTAGAAATAGCAACATTACTCGCACTATTTTGTTCCCTTACATTGGTACACGTGACTGGCGTCTACAGAAACAATTTCACAGTTTAGCTTCAACATTTCAAGCCAATGATGATGATATTGGTTCAAAATTCATTTTTTGGATTCGCACTACTTTTGATTCTTTTCCTGTAAATGTTGGTACCGTCTCAGATGAGCAGTGTGAAAGGTTTCACCAGGATATATTGCACATTGAAAGATGCTACAATGGGAAATGATCGGCTTGAATGCTGACTGTTTGATAGATTGTCGGTTGGTCTTTTTACTGAAAAATCATAATAACAAAGTTTTACTTAAACTTTCATGATCTGAAATATGTGAGCCCTGAAATATATGAATAGGCACTCGAGCCCAGCGGGCTCTCGTCTCTATTGCCATTGCCAGGCAACAAGTTTTTGAAAAATTTTCAAATTATTTTTTAATTTATGTCCAGTTGCACCAACAAATAAACGGATTGGTTTGGATTGCCCGTTTATTTTAAAATATAATTGTCAAAAAACTGTCAAATTAAAAACAGAAATTTTAACGATTGTCCCAAAAAATATTAAATTTTAACCTTTTTCGAAAGAAAAGTGTTCCGTTATTATATTTGTTGTCAAAAAATTTAATATTTTGCGGGAGAATCGTTAAAATTTCTGTTTTTAATTGACAGTTTTTTGACAACTATTATATTTTAAAATAAACGGGCAATCGAAATCAAAAAATCAAACGTTTATTTTGTTGGTGCAACTGGACATTATTCTCACTCTCTTGTGATATTAATGTTGATTATTTCATAGTTCATTAGTGATTATTTTTTAATGATTTTTATTTCCAAACGTGTATAAAGATTTTTCATCACTTGTTTAATTCTATCCAATCAGACTATTATTATACTGGGAAGAATCTAATAAGTTGGGAATAATCTACTTACATTATTATACCTGAAATAATTTTAAGTTTTTTTGTTTTTGTATAATTACGAGTTTTCTCGTTTTGACAACTGTAACCATATAATGAACCATAACCATAACAACACTGTAACAAGAAAATGAACAATAATGAACTTTTAATTCTGTATCTAATGTCAAATAGTCACGAGGACAATACAAGTCGGCAAGTTTAAGCGCTCAAGTGTAATTCGGTAAGATTATTTCATGAATAAAACTGTAATTATAAATAATTTGAACAAATATTTTATTGATATCTTCGTTTGATATTTGCTAAACTCTGCTATTCACTTTGACAAGTTGAAAAATGTGCATCACATTATTGGGATAAATGTTAATTAATGTTTATTTACAAAGATATGTCGAATATCACACGATAGTAAGAATAAATAAGCAAATAATGTTGCAATTTGTTTCTCAATCTTGTTTCCAGTCGGCAATAGTCACTCGAACCCTGCGAGCTCTCGTACCTATTGCCAGGCAACAAGTTTTCGAAAAAATGTAGCATTATTGTCAATTTATTCTTACTCTGCTGTGATATTAATGTTGATTATTTAATTAATAGGAGATTCTGACCAATAGAAAGCTACAGAGATAAAAATTACAGTGATAATTTTTGATAATATCCCGTCGTCAAGCATTACGTCAGATCTTGCCTGCAAAGATAAAATAGTATATGTGAAAAAAGTGAGTTTTGAGATAAATGACTTTTTGTTCTTTTACTGTGCCGTTTTGTCATTTATAAAGTTAGACAAATGAAATTTGGAATATAAAAAAAGTATGTTATTATAATAATTATTATTACAACAGCAAATAGGTGTAGTTTTTTCAAATGTGCTTGTAAAGTGGCATATACTGTTTTATCATTTTTCCAGTATACCTAAAGAGTATATAAAAGACTTTATACGTATATACCGTCGGAGGAGATAAAAATTCCCATTGGTCATACTATGGTAAAAGAGTATATGAAATGTTATACTATTTTACCATTGGAATTGGGACACCGTTTTTATGAAATATGTTACCGTATAACAAGTATATACCACAAATATCCTGTTTTACTAGTAGAGTTTCAAAAAATTGATGTAACATAATACCAGGGATAAGCAGTGTAAGACGATGTATACTATTTTGTCTTTGTAGAGTTTGCCGAATATACTTTTTTACCATAGCAGAGACGCAAGTACAGGTACTCATATACTGTTTTACCAGTGTCACATTTTGAAAACTAAATGAGATAGAAATAAACTAAAAATTGCATAAGAAAGAGTGGAAAAAATAACCCAGTTTTGGCGGAAAATTCAAAAATCGATTTTTTCACACATACTATTTTACCTTTGCAGGCAAGAGATGCCCTTCGTTACTACGCAAAAATGAACATTCAGAACATAAATGACAATTACTTTTTTACAACTTGTCACAGAAAACATCAAGAAACAGGTTTAGCAAATATTCAGGTAAAGATATAAATAAAATATTAGTTAAAATAATTTAAAAAGACAGTTTTATTCATGAAATAATCTCAGCGAATTACACTCGATCTGTAAAATTATTATCGACTTATTGCCCTCGTGACACTTTGACATAATTTCACTACCCTTCAGGTCGTGAAATTAAAACTGTCAAAGTGCCACTCGGGAAACAAATCGATAATTTTAGAACTCTCGTGCCAATTGCTACTGATTATTTCATTCATAGAGATTTTGACCAATAAAAACCTTCAAAAATCGAAATTATAGCGATAATAATTTTTGATAATTACCCGTAGTTAAGTAGCGCTAAAGATATCTTTTGTTGTTGCTCAAATTTAAAATTAAATAAACACTCAGTGACATTAATCAGAATTAATGTTTTACAACTTGTCAAAGTGAACAAGATGAGCAGGTTTAGCAAATATTCAGACGAATATATCAATAAGGCTATTCCGGTAGGTGTGAGTTGACGGAATTAATTAAAAATAATAAAAATAAGTTAACGACGAACAGTAAAATATTTATTTATTTTGGTAACAAAAGGTGTTTTTCCTATGTGTTGTAACCGACTGATTGAGTGGCTGAAAAGAAACCACAGACGCCAATCTGTTTGTGTTTTACCATCTGACCAGATGGGCAATAAATATTTAGATCTGGCGTTTAAGGGTTGAAACATTTCTGCAGTTTACGTTTTCGAATGCATGTCCAATTGTGAGTTATTGACATAAGGTCTGATAAGGTAATTAATTTATGTGGAATTCATTTTGTTAAACTGAACACACCAAAAACATATGGTTAAGGATACATTCCGTTTCGTAAAACCGTGTCACTCTTAGCACCTGGTTTGTATTTTACATGTGAATTTATATGACCCATATTATTTCATTTTGAGAAAAGTTATTAAAAATTAAGAAAATAAAATTAGCAAAAATAGGAATTAAAGCGTACCGCTATAAGGCGATTAAAGAAGTAATGTTTTGAACAGTTCTATTCATGAAATAATCTTACCGAATTACACTCGACCTCTTAGTATTACGCTAGTGACAATTACTGACTCGTATTGAGCTAGTGACAATTTGACATAATTAAATTAAAACTGTCAAAGTATCACTGGGATACAAGTTGGTAAATTTTGAGCTATTGTGTAATTGTAAGCCAAAACGTTATGGTATTATTAAGGTCACGTAAAACGCTGCCGTATAAGACAGTTAATAACATAAAATTAAATTACGAGATTTTTTCTCTTAATAAAGATAAACCAAAACTACCACGAATGAACCGAACCCCATAAAAATTGGTAATATCAAAAGAAATACCTTCTTATTGACTGTTCAGTAATAAACAAACAATTTATAAATATGTACAACTTGATACAAGCACAATTTTTAATTATTTAATAACATTTTATGCTTTAAACGTTCTGACTACTCGAACTACGTATTGTCGACATATAGGACACTCTGCTAATTTTTTGCCACAGTCCGTGCACGTTGCTATATGGCCACATTCCAGTAGGACGCAGTCTAAGGGTGCATCCATGCACAATTTGCAGAGCTCTCCGATGGGTAGGTTTTCTGGAATTTCTGTAAAATATTAAAGTAATAATTAGTCTTCGACACAATAAAAAAACAGTAGGATTCGCTATGTGCAAGTTCAGAAGACAAGTGACACCTATGCCCGATTTCACCAACGATACCTAAATATTTAAGAAAAGTGGGTTTAGGTACTTCCTAACTCTAAAACGGATTTCACCATACGATAAGAAGTGCCTAAACCGCTTAAGCATTACCTTACGGTAGGATACGTTTTTCGATCTCCCTAAACTTTAGGTATTACTTATCGTTGACAGTCAGATTATTTTTTTACAATTTTGACTAATGTACTTGTGACGTTTGTCAATAATTTGCTTTTTACCTTAATTTTTCTGTTATTCTGTAATATTAGGTATATTAGTTGTAATTGTGTATTTTCTTTTATATTAATAATATATTATGTGTTGTAAAATATAGAAAATCATATATAGAAAAAAAAAGTTTTTTACAGGTCTATTGACAAAATTATGTAGTCTACCTACTACCTAACAAAGTAGTGTTGTGTTTCAAAAACACATTCATGATATCACTAAAAGTGTGTCATTAAAAATTAATAATAAAAAAAGCAATGTTCAACATATTATTTATTTTAAAATGATTTCATTAATGACAATTCAACTAACTTTAATTTTTCGTCATACCTATGTGAAATTTACAACTCTTTTCTTTTCCTGCATTTCCCTGTACAAATAACATACAAAACTTAACAAACTTAATTCACAAATAACTAACTACTAAATAAAATAACTAAACAGTACAAAACTGAATAAAACCAACTTGGCAAACAAACAATAATGACAAATAATCCAAAAAGTAATGTAATGTCATCTGATTCTTCTTTTTATTTATCAAAAATAGTTCAAACGTACCCGAATTAATACCTAGCAAAGAATTTCCTAATGTGCGTCCCACCTTGACTTTACAGTACAGGTTCTTATGACCAACAATGATGCCAAATTTTATCAGAAACAGCTTTTAAGCAAACATACTTTTTTCTATAGGATAACTATATATTAATAACTTAATTAATATTATTGACATTTTGTGGCTGTCAGGGGTTCTAAAACATTTTTTTTCTTCGAAAAATACCTTTATGTGAACAAAATAAAAATAATTTTGTATAAAACATTTATATATTAATGTATTTAAGCGCATAAATATATTAAACCTTAATAAATACGTAGGTACCTACAGAATTAATTAAAATACATTTAAACTATATATTTTAGCTTCTTTCTATAATCCCGTCTTCCTCACTTTCACTGCCACTGTGGTGTAAACACATTAAAATGACATTAATTTGATCTTGGAAATCAGTCATTAAGAATGACAATAAACTGCAATTAGGATCCAAATTTTTTAAATAAGCAATGAGTTACTCAATGCAATGTTATCAGTAATAATTTTAAGCTTATTTAATATTCTTTGTTATAATTTGATTTAGGTGAACTGACCATCAACAATTATTATACTTCATTTATTCTCAACTGTAGGACCTGGTAGGACAATATAAAACTTTACTTAAACTTGACTGACAATGTATTTTATATTTTTCTTGACATTACTTCAGAACTGTCTATACTGTCAATACATAAATTATAGAACAACATCCACTTTTAATGTTGAATATTCTAACTTAACCAAAAAAAGTTATTACGCATATCGATTAAAAAATTGCTAATTACTTTTCGAAAATGGCTATCACTCACAAAAAAACAATGAAAAATATTGTTTTACTTGACTGTAACGGGTTAGTCTTAATTTAACAATTTTAGAGACCTACATTTTTAGGACCTTGGTAATGTCCGATCGAAAATTATTTTGAAAAAAATCGGCATCGCCGCGCTAAAAACTCCCATAAGGATTGTATTGCCGTATGTTCGTGTACTGTAAAGTCAAGGTGGGACAGACAATAGATAAGCAGTTCTTTTAGTTGTGAAACGCTATTGTTCTTATGTATAGACTTAGGAAGTGCCTATCGATAAGAATTACTTAATAAGGCAACTGTTTAGGTATCGTTGGTGAAATCGGGCACTAGTGTCATAGATCAGCGAAGTTTTTAGCACTTTTAATAATGATGCCTCAGAAGACAAAGGTGTAAGTCACATTCTCCCTAAAAATGACTTATGAGATATAACACTTATTATTACATATACAGGGTGTCCCAAAAGTAGGGGAACGGTCGAATATTTCGCGAACTAAACATCGGATCGAAATACTGAAAAATACTTTTTCAATCATTTTCAAAAATCTATCCAACGACACCAAACACCAACCCCCACTACACCCCCTGGAGATGGGGTGGGGGGTAACTTTAAAATCTCAAATGGAAACCCCTAGTTTTTCTTGCAGATTTTAATTTGTTACATAAAAGTAAGCAACTTTTATTCAAGACATTTTTTCGAACTGTGAATAGATGGCGCTTCATGCCATGTGGATAGATGGAACGATTTATCCTGATACCATAGGTAAATTATAGAAACGGTCTAATATCTCACGAAACACACTTCCAAGTGAGAAACTAAAAAATAGATTTTTAATCTTTTTCGAAAACCTATCGAATAACACCAAACATGACCCTCCAACCCACCCCCTGAATGTGGGGTGGGGGTAACTTTAAAATCTTAAATAGCAACCTCCACTTTTTATTACAGATTCGGATCCGTCATGAAAAATTAAGTAACTTTTATTCGAAACATTTTTTAGAATTGTTAATAGATGGCGCCTTAATTGGAAAATTTCGATTTATTAGCGCCATCTATCAAAAATTTTAAAAAATGTTTCGAATAAATGTTGCTTAATTTTTTATGACGAATCCGAATCTGCAATAAAAAGTGGGGGTTGCTATTTAAGATTTTAAAGTTACCCCCACCCCACATCCAGGGGGTGGGTTGGAGGGTCATGTTTGGTGTTACTCGATAGGTTTTCAAAAAAGATTAAAAATCTGTTTTTTGGTTTCTCATTTGGAAGTGTATTTCGTGAGATATTAGACCGTTTCTATAATTTACCTATGGTATCAGGATAAATAGTTTTTCCCAATTATAGCGCCATCTATCCACAGTTCGAAAATACGTCTTGAATAAAAGTTGCCTACTATTACGTAACGAATCCAAATTTGCAAGAAAAACTGGGGGTTTCCATTTAAGATTTTAAAGTTACCCCCCACCCCACCTCCAGGGGGTGTAGTGGGGATTGGTGTTTGGTGTCATTGGCTAGATTTTTGAAAATGATTGAACACGTATTTTTCAGTTTTTCGATCCAATGTTTAGTTCGCGAAATATTCGACCGTTCCACTACTTTTGGGACACTCTATATTATAATATTACTATTTCCTTGTTTGTATTTATGAATATGTTACCCATTTTATGATAAATAAAGACAGTTTATTTGTTTTTAATAACTACTTATATTTCTGCAACTATTGTCAGAAACATCTTAGTATCTCATTTTAAACACTTATTGGCTTCTGAGGCATCGATATATTAGTCATATATAAATTGCAAATAAATTGACTTAAAATTGTTTATTTAAGACAATAATTATTGTAATTTACATAAATAATTTACTTAGAAAAACTTTTAATGGATTTTTAACTATAAAAATGGATAAGCATATTTTTACATTTAGATTTCATCATTTGAACATTTAAGATAGAGATGATTAAAAGGTAGAAATAAACAATATTTACATAAACGTAATAGTCGGAGAGATAGAAGCGGATTTTTTGCGTGATAAGTAATATGGAAAAACTATAAGGGGATATGTTAAATTAGTTGTGTACATGACTTTCCCCAACGGCCAGAAACCAGAGTGGGGAACGAGGGTAGGGGTAAGGGGTCGAAGTCGCGGTTTTTATTATTTTTTTTTGTGACGTTCATGATCGACATAGTGCACCAAAATTTGGGAATAAGTAGGTCATGCCGTAACTAAAATAAAATCTCTAGAGGCGGAACTCTGCGTGGCCGACAAAGGTGTGGGGGTAGGGTGAATATAAAAAATATAAAGGGTAAGTAGACCATGACATAACTAAGTAAAATCCCAGAGCCGGAAACCAGAGTGGGGGACGAGGGTAGTTATAAGGGGTCAAAGTCGCGGTTTTTATTATTTTTTTTGTGACGCTCATTATCGAGATAGTGCTTCCAATACAAATACTTCCAATACAAATTGATGTTTTTTTTTTAATTGTGAAGAAACTGTTGGTTTCTGAGTTTCTGTGGGAGGGGCCAAATTTTCGTTGGAACACACTGTATCACAACCTGTGTTTTAAGTCACGGACTTTATCGATCGAAAATTCAGAATTTTTTTAATGGCTCTCTATTAAAATTCTATAATTTTAGGAGAAAACAAACAGGAAAACAATCACATGGATAAGACAGAAAACCAAAGTCACCGATGTGGTACAAAAATCATTAAAATTGAAATACGCTGCACATGTAGCTAGGAGCGATCTAAACAAATGGCACAGAACAATTCTAACCTGGAGACCATACCAACACAAAAGACCCAGAGGCAGACCTCCTATAAGATGGACAGATGATCTGAAACGAACTGCCGGGAAAAATTGGCTGTAAGTAGCGTACAACAAAAAACAATGGAAAGGAAGACTTGAAGAGGCTTATGTTCAGATGTGGACATGAATGGCTAGACGAAGAAGAAGAAGAGGAGGAGAAAATTGAAAGATTTCCTTTTTACCTTTCTTTGACTCATTCGTATCTTCCCAAAGTCGTTCAGCTCTTTCTAACAATTCGGTCTTTTCCACGCATCCTTTGAAATCTACTCTATTTAAGGTTAATAATATTTTCAAGTCTTTTGATGATAGATTGTGTAATTCTTCGGCACTGCCGAAATCTTCAATCTTCGGATACCTAGGAGGTAGTGGGCTTCCTTGCGCTGGTGGCTCCTCCTACAATAAAAATAGTAAATGATAACCATTTAGATAAAATTACTCCTTACGATTCATTATTTATAAATAAACTGTACTCATTACGAAAAGTCGTCGACAATTAAGGCGGGTTTACATTACTAGTGGATAACGAACGTGGTTCACACTAAAAAACAAGCGTTATACACGCTTCTGTGCAATCAGTGGCGGCGCCTGGTGTAAAATATTGGGGGTGCACACATAATGTTAACATATAAAAAGACCTTGAGACCCTACTTCCGTAGGTAAAGGTTTTTGAGTGTCTTCAAATTGTAAAAATCAAAGGACCTTATTAAAAATTACAATAAATAATGTATTTTATTGACTTAAAATTATAATTTAGTGTTTAAATGTTACAAGCAAGTTTTGTAACGAAAGTCAGTCGCCTGTTATTTTTTAGATAAATTATTCACAAACAAATTCAGTAAAATTTGGAATTTCTTGAATCATTTTTTTTTTATTGAAAACATTGCGAGTGCAGTTAATCGATCCTGGCCCATAGCTAGTCTAAGGAAAGTTTTGATACGTTTCAATGCAGAGAGACATCGTTCTGTTTCTGTAGTTGTCACTGGCATCGTAACAAGTACATAATTGGAGAATTTCAATCTGGAATTCCAACTGGATAGTTAAAATCGTATCTTCTATTTTATTCATTATGCTTCCTCTTCTCCAAATATGTGCTTCACACCTACACAATTTGTAAGTTTTTACACAAATCTCCATTTTAAATAATCATTTATAATCCCGATGTTTACACTTTGGTACATTCTTAATTAACAAATTTGGTTTCGGCATTTTTAATTTTTCTTCTAAATATAATGAAGAAAATTTAATTGATTTTAAATATTCCACGCTAACATTTACGTCCACAAATCCTTCCATTCTTAATATAGTTCCGAAATTCGAACTTCATGAAAGCAAAATTTAAACATACGTGTGCCGTGCACGTTGAAAACACCAAAGATCATGCCATAAGATCACATCCAACTTGTGATCCTGTGGCCATCTAAACTTGTTGGCTATAGTGGGTAGCGGGGTGGGTGATGAGTTGTATTTTGTCGTATGAAAAGTCATTGGTATAGGAACCACTGTGAGAGCCAAGGTTGCCAGGTCTGGTAAAAATTCACCAGATATGGTGATTTTGTAAACCATTTGGTGATATGGTGAAAACTTTTTTAAAAAGCTTAATATCTGGTGATTTTTTGACCTTATCTACATATTATAAATTTATTTTGAAATTTAAAAAGTACGATTATATTATTTAAGTTTGTTATGCGTTATTAAGAATTGCCTAATCTTCATATCATAAAAAAGTCTAATTTGTAATATAAAATGATCCGCCTCTGTGGTGTCCAACCGGGGATTTCCCGAAGTTTAGCTATTCTTGCAGGTGTTCATGCACTTCCAATAATTTATGTCTTGGTTTTATAAACAAACTAGTTCAGTTAATATCAACATTTCAATTTTGAATTTATCAGTATCAGTTTTATCTTTCTTGTATCGACTGTAGAGTTTTAAAAGATTACTGTTTTTCATATTTTTGTAGTTTTGTCACGTTTTGTGTAGGTTTGGTCATCTAAAATCTCAAAGTTAGGTGGGTGTATTACTAACTATTTTTTCAGTTTTTATTTATATTAAAAATTTGGTAGCATGAGCAAAAATTACTAGGTGTTTTTCAACAAAAAGGTTTGTTGAAACAAAGGTGGTCTGTCAGGCCAAGTTTATGACATAAAACGTTAAGTTTTAAATAGTAAATCATCTTCATTGTCGGGACTTTCAGTACCTTTCATAAAAATGAACACCTGCATTTTACAAAAAAAACTCGTTTTTTTTTTCAAAAAAATTTTTCGTTTCAAAGAACTTTTTAATTTTTCTTATGTAAACAACTTATTGCTATTTATAAGTAATAAACATTGTAATAATTTTTATTCTAATTGTTTCATTAGGTTTGTTCCAACCCTTCACATTACCGTTCTCGAATGGTTACGCGTACGCGCATGCGCAATAGCCTATAATTCTGCGCAGTAACACATTTTTCGTTACTGCGCATACTCGTAAGAATCTGGTGATTTTTAGCAAAATCTGGCAACTTTTGAAGCGATTGTCTGGTGATTTTTAGATTTTTGACCTGGCAACCTTGAGAGCGGTGAACGCAGGGTTCTGTCTAAGGAATCGCATCCGTGAAATAGAATCTCCTTTGAAATAGAATAAAAATAATTAAATGTTACCTATTAGATACTTATAAACTCCTTGGATCTGTTATTTCGAATTTCAACTACTGTATAGTTGGATTAAAATGTAGTTTTATGTGTTAGCAACAATTCTTTCTACTGCTGCGTTTAGTGCGTCATTCTTTTTATACCTTGCGTCAGAATCATTCCAGAGCCAGAGAACAGGATCAGTTTCGTACAATTCTACCATAGGACGATTTCCCGTTCATTCACATGCGTATTTTTTTAGAGTAAAAGCACGTGCTTAGTCAAATACAAACGCTCTACGACTGTGTTTAGAGCGTGAAATATTTAACATGTTTAATTTCTATCGTGGCGTGGCGCAGACCATTCGCGAGACAATCGTGCTGCACGAACATATGTTTAACATTAGTCTTGTAGCACGGGCCAACTACGTAAGCGTGAGCCACGTTCGTTATTCACTAGTAATGTCAACCCGTCTTAATACAGACTGCTGTTGGCATTATAGCAATTGGTGCCTTTCTAGCTACGTCAAAATAAAAAAGGTTACACATTGTCATAGTACACTATCATATGCCTTTTTCAGATCTATAAAGACTACATGAGTTGAAAAGATTGTGGGCTAATATTTTCTCAACAACCTGCACGAAACCCCTTTTTTTACATATGTCATCTCTTTCTCAATTTTGTTTTTTATTTAAAATATATCGTTGGAATCAAGATTTTGGTAACAACCTGAATTCGCGCCTTCTACAATTCGCCGTTAAACGATAGAAGGTTTAGAGTTTCGGATCTAAGACTTCTCATTGTTTTAAATAGATTCTATGTATTTTAAATAGATTCTACAGCGTCTAACAGCGAATTATTTCATTATATATACCAGGCCTCCCTGAATATCCCAAAAGGATGAAAGGTACGTAAGAGGATAGTGGTTGGATAGAGGATAGCCTCTGAAACGGAATGAAATATTAACTATCTTTCATTTTTTATTTTACATAACGATGGTGAAAGTTCCCAACCTCCTATGTCAATTTTTGGCTATTTTGTTTTGTTACCCTAAATTAAAGAAATATGTATTTTTACTGCCATATATGAAATAACGACATAGGAGATTGGAAACTTTCACCATCGATATCATAATATATTTGTTCCGTTGGTGGTTTACGGAATCAATTAAATGAAATTAAAATAAGTGTAAGATAACGAACAATAATATATTTAAAAATTGAATGGGTTGCATATGTGAGTCCATATTAAATATAGTAATGAAACACAGACATACTCACAATCATTTAATTATACTTTGACGACCGGTTTCGATCTCTACAATATACAGATCATCTTCAGGTCGGCGTTACAAGTAGTTAAATGCTACAATAAGAGAAACTTGTGTTAGAACAGTGTCTGATTGAAGAGATGTTAATAGAAAGCCAAATTTAAAAAATCTTAAAATATTTTTTTATAAAATTTTTTTAAATAAAGGTTTGCAACTGTTGACATTTCAGAATATTGGTATATACAAAGGCACACCTATGAGTAAAAATGCTCATAGGCATGTATGTGCAAATGGGTGCATACAGTTTGTGAATTTGTTGAGATTAAAATTTTTAACCATTAAAAAACAAAATAAACATAAGCTGACTTAAATATGCTTCCAAATTCAAAGTAGTAATAATAAAGGAGATAGTAATATTGTTCTAATCTACTTACATGCCGTTACAAGGATTGCGTTGCAACTTAGTTGTTGTCATATTAGTACGTCCAAATTATGCTAATTGGTTTGTTGGGATAGTGATAGGGTAAACAGACATGTTACGTAGGTTAAAACATAGTAAGATTTCGAATTTGGAATGGATCCTGAATCTTACTATGTTTTAACCTACGTAACATGTCTGTTTACCCTATCACTATCCCAACAAACCAATTAGCATAATTTGGACGTACTAATATGACAACAACTAAGTTGCAACGCAATCCTTGTAACGGCATGTAAGTAGATTAGAACAATATTACTATCTCCTTTATTATTACTACTTTGAATTTGGAAGCATACTTAAGTCAGCTTATGTTTATTTTGTTTTTTAATGGTTAAAAATGTTAATCTCAACAAATTCACAAATTGTATGCACCCATTTGCACATACATGCCTATGAGCATTTTTACTCATAGGTGTGCCTTTGTATATACCAATATTCTGAAATGTCAACAGTTGCAAACCTTTATTTAAAAAAATTTTATAAAAAAATATTTTAAGATTTTTTAAATTTGGCTTTCTATTAACATCTCTTCAATCAGACACTGTTCTAACACAAGTTTCTCTTATTGTAGCATTTAACTACTTGTAACGCCGACCTGAAGATGATCTGTATATTGTAGAGATCGAAACCGGTCGTCAAAGTATAATTAAATGATTGTGAGTATGTCTGTGTTTCATTACTATATTTAATAATATATTTATTTATTTCTGGTTAAAAAGTCGTGCTTATATCTCGTAAGAGGGTTTGTTATTCTTTGCGGGACGAGGGTTTGTGTCAGACTGTCTGTGGATGAACTAAAAACATTAGTTTTACATTTCTGTGATTTTTAAAGAAGTTGAAGACTGATTTATTGACATAAGGAGGCTGGCCCTTTATCGTCCCGTCATCTATTATGGAATTTGCGTTTCCCATACATAAACTGAACAGGCCATCAACATCTGGTGTTTTAAAAGCTAAGGCATTTTATCTGAATACTGATATATTTCGTTTCTTAAAATTTAACACGCCCTTTATGCATATGGTTTGTGAATTTTAAAATGGGACGCATTTATTTCATTTTGAAAAAGTTATTAAAAATTAAAATAAGCAAAATAGTAATAGTTGAGGAAATGAAGCATTTTGGCTCGCAATTTTTTTGTCCAGCATGGATTTGCTTGATATATTCACAGAAGGCAAGGAATAGTTTAAGGATCATTTTCTATATCATGCCGCTGTACGCTAAAACCTTGGGGGTGGTTGCCACCCCATCTCGGGGGCAGCAAGTTTTATTACATTTTAACCATGTAAATCGATGTAAAAAGTAATTCTAAGAAAAAAATGTTTTTTACATTTTTTTCCTAAAACTAATATTTTTCGAGTTATTCGTGCTTGAAAGTAACAGTTTTTCGATGAAAAAAACGACTTTTTTAGAGGGTTTTTTGAGAATACCTCGAAAAATATGCATTTAATAAAAAAAAAAACTGTAGATATCAAAATTGTATCTTTTAGTAACACAAACCAAATTCTTTTTCTGTAATATCTTTAAGACCAATACAAACCGAGATACGGTATGTTAAAAGTTATCTTTTTTCGTCAAATGCATAATTTGAAATATTCAAAGTAAAATAACGGAAAAACTTTACATTTTTCGAGGAAAACTTAAATAATCTTTTTTCAAGTATACAGTTAGGCCTTTCAAAAAATAATAAAAAGTTTCTAGCCTAAAAAGTCAGCGACTTATGATCAAAAAATGGTCGGTACCTGCTTTTTTCTATGAAGAAATCAGTGAAAACAACCCCCTAACTACCCTCTTAATTAAAAATTGGTCTTCACCTTTCTGGAATTCCTTTTAGATTTGTATTATCAATGCACCCAAAAAGTTTGACCTATTTAAAAGGCCTAATTTTAGAAAAATTGGAGTTTAAATAAAAATTATTTTATTGGAATTTCCCATTTTTTACCTTTTACTTCAAAATATCTCCGAAAATACTGGAGATACGAAAAAAATGATGGACTACTAAATTGTAGCCTTTTTAATAACTAAAATTCCCATGTGCATAGATTTCATTGCAGTGAACAGTTAGCGAGATAAAGCTGTTTAAAACCTCTATTTACGAGCAAACACCCCCTTATTCGAGCCCTTTAAACCCACCCTAATTAAATACTAAGGGATATTACGGAATTTAGTTTACAGTCTTATAACTCTTCAAAAATCCTACAGTCATTTTTGAAAAAACTTTTTATCGCCAAAAATGAAGGAGCTATGTTTATAAAACGAATTTTGTTTTCGAAAAATTCGGATAGTCCGCTTATGGATAATTTTCAATGTACAGTCAAAACCGTTTATAACGAACTTCAAGGGACTGGTGGTTTTTGTACGTTGTAGCCAGTGTTCTCTGTAAGCGGTTCTGTCTGTTATAACGAACAGGTTGCTATAAACGATATTACACTGGTAGCAACAGTCAGTTCGTTGTAACTTTATGATGCAAAAATGTGTAACTTAATCTATAGGTACTTATAATATGTTATAACATATTACACATAATATGTTATTAACATATGTGTTTATTGTACTTACGTAAATCTAAATATGTACATACATACATAATATAATAATAATATGAAGATATTGGAATTAGTACAAGTAGTCAATAAACAATACTCATAATATAACGAGTTCTCAAAATCGTTGTATTATAAAAGTATGGGCATACGGCATACATACACTATTTATTTTTAAAAAGACCAAATAATGGGTGCGTTCGGACGACCACAGCGGCTGGACAGCTGAGCCAGCAGTAGCTGTCAGACGTCACCGCTGGAAGTCAGCCGCTGAGAGATTTACTATGCTTTCCCACTCAGCCGAGTTCTGCTGATAGTCAGCCGCTATGGTCGTCCGAACGCACCCAATGTCAATTACACCATTGGGCTTTTTGGGCCAAATGGTGTAATGATGTAAACAAAATCTTGTGATAATGGACTAGGAAGTCTAGTGTCTAAAGGACTTACAAGTGAACCCTGCCCGGATGTACCATCATAACCATAAATTAATAAAACCTTCCTTTTCATTTCGTGGTAATATCGGTACCTCGGAGAAGTACAATACAATGCCCATTTTCGTAACTTTAAAGGAAAGCAATTTTAAACTTTTTTTATTATTTATTGGGATATGGAAACAACATTATTTTACGACATTGTCTAATCTGTTGTCATTTAAATATAATTTTTATTATATAGTGTGTAAAAAGGTCATAATTGAAAAAATGGATGTTGTATCTCTCCGAGGTACAGATATGTATGCTGTAACCAATATTTCAACTGTAGTCCAGGGCGGATATGTTTTGAGATGGACGTTGAGAGGTGACTCAAATTGTTTTGCAGAAATTGCTTAAAAATAAATCAAATAATAATATTTGAGTTATCCTCCCTCTCAAAAAGGTCCGGAACATTGTTTAAATAATCAAAATGTCAAGAATTGGAGGAAAAATTCGACTTTTTCCTTGGTTTTTTTATTATAACTTTAAAAGTATTCATTTCCCAGAAAAGTTGTGGTAACATAAAAGTTGCGTAATTAAATTTACTACAATATAGAATTGGTTAAAACTTTAAAAAATAGTCACCCTAGTTGCAAAATAGCAATAATTGCGAAAAAACCATACAAAAACAAGTATTCGCATTTTACGTTTTTCAACTATTTATGCTACACTTAGGACCTTCATATTTCACCCAGAAAAACTTTATGATACAGTAAAACAATACTGTAAATTTCATTAAGATCGGTTCAATAGATTTTGCAAAATGAATTTTGCAATACAGCTTTCGCAAAAAAATTCTTTTTTTCAAAATGTTACAGGACTGAAAATAAAGCAGATAGCAAGTTGAATTTTTTTTGCTTATAGAAGTGTACTGTACCTTTCATTTGCAATTTTCAAAATTAAAATCCATTAATTACCACGGCGTCAGAAAATTTTTGAAATAAACAATAATTTTTGGTGCTACGCGCAGGACAGCGGTGTTCGATTCACACAGGTTGATTTCCACCAAAATTTCTTCCAATCTTTATCTAATATATTATTTTCTTACTCTATATTTTGTTGTATTTTAATTTTTTAATTCCACAAAAATCAAACTAATTTTATTATTGTTTGTGAAATATTGTTTAAACAATTGCATATGTTTAAAAATAAAAAACTTTTATTCTCTAAGTTAAAATATATGAACAAAGAAAGTTTCTGCTAATAAAAGTGTTATTTCAAAGGATAGATTATGTGTTTTTATGTTGCAATAAACAAATTTATTTATTTATATCGAAATGTCATAAAAATTAAAATGTATCAATCATTATCAAAGGTCATTGGAATGCCCAATCAGAGCAACCATGCACCAATAGCACCAATAATTAATGTTTATTTAAAAAAATTCCTGACGCCGTGGTGTTAAGCGATTTTAATTTTGCAAAATTGCAAATGAAACGTACAGTACACTTCTATACGCAAAAAAATTTTCAACTTGCTATCTGCTTTATTTTCAGTCCTGTAACATTTTGAAAAAATGCATTTTTTTACGAAAGCTGGATTGCAAAATGTATTTTGCAAAATCTATTGAACTGATCTTAATGAAATTTACAGTATTATTTTACTGTATCACAAAATTTTTCAGGGTGAAATATGAAGGTCCTAACTGTAGCATAAATGGTTGAAAAACGTAAAATGCGAATACTTGTTTTTGTATGTTTTTTTCACAATTATTGCTATTTTGCAACAAGAGTGACTATTTCTTAAATTTTTAACCAATTCTATATTGTAGGAAATTTAATTACACAACTTTTATGTCAGTACAACTTTTCTCGAAAATGAATACTTGTAAAGTTATAATCAAAAAACCAAGAAAAAAATCGAATTTTTCCTTACTTTTTTGACATTTTGATTATTTAAACAATGTTCCGGACCTTTTTGAGAGGGAGGATAACTCAAATATTATTATTTGATTTATTTTCAAGCAATTTCTGCAAAAAAATTTTAGTCACCTCTCAACGTCCAAATGTACTAATATTTTTACAGATGCGCCCTGGTCTACTGCTAGTGTTCCAAGAAATATGTTTGCTTTAACCGATTTGTTCGTTATAAGCAATGTAAATGCTTTTTTTACATGTTATTTCACGGGACCTACTATTTTGTTTGTTATATCCGATTGTACGTTGTAGCCGGTGTCGTTGTAAACGATTTTGATTGTATGTATAATACCACAGAACCGGTCCGTATACTGGAAGATGACTAAAAACTATTTGTAATTTGTATTTGTACATATTTGTAAATTCGTATTTTTGTGTAAATAAATGTTTTTGTAATTATTTAATTCTACTTTTTTTCTGTACAGATCTATTAAAATATCTACTTATAAAAACTGCAATGTTATTAAGGGTTGAAATATTATGATATTATATCCTAAAGTATAAAACAATCATTATTTAACCAATCAAACCCATATTAAAGTTTACAATGTTTTTATATACAGTACAACCTGCCATACCCGGACCTGTCATATCCGGACCTCCCCATATCCGGACGGTTCTGCGGCGTCCGGATCTACCGAAATCTACCGAGAAAGGCAGTCCTGCTGTTGGACAACGCACTAAAAGAAGAACTAAAAGATGGCGAAATAATGTGTTATATAATCTATAAAACGTGTCTATCGACGAAAGTTATTGACGGCGTTGATTACTGGAATGTATAAAGGAGAAAACGTTTCAGAGACTGTAAAAAAAGTAGTGGTCTTGATATCCGGATTTTTTCATATCCGGATCGGTCTGTCGCCACATTGATCCGGATATGGCAGGTTTGACTGTAATTTTTGACAATAAGGGGTAGTTGACACCCCTAAAAATAATCAACGCCCTTGAGCATGATATAGAATATGAAGTACAGGGTGAGATGATCCTAATCCCAAATTATTATGTAAACCGATGCAAGCCGAAATTATTCTTTTAGGATAAGTAAATTTCTTATATATAGCTCCAACAAGGGTGGTTTTAAGGGTTGAAATATTATGACAGTATATTTTAAAGCATAAAACAATCATTATGTAACTAATAAGAACCAAATGTTGACAATATTAAGTTTAAAATGTTATTTTATAATTTTTTACAATTAGGGGTAGTTTTCACCCTTAAAAAACCAAAAGCGTACAACGGCTCAATATAGAAAATGAACTAGAGGGTGTAATGAGCCTTATCCCAAATTTTTGTACAAATCGATGCTGGACAAAAAAATTGCGAGGTTTTGCCATTTTTTCAGCTTCATTTCCTCGACTATAAATTGAAGCGTGTCGCCACATATTTATATAAAGTTTAAAACGTCATAGAATAAATACTAGAAGTAGGACTTTTTACAATTATTTTGAAAACACTATTTTTAATGATAGGTACATAATATATTTACCTCAGTGATATTTGTTCTGTGGTCTGGAGCCGTCGTAGAGGTAGTTGGTTGCGACTGTGGACTAGGTGGTGTGTGGCTGCTGGGGTGATTTTGAGGTGACTGAGGTGTGGAATTGGACATCGGTGGATGTTGTGGAGATTGCGGTGATTGTGGAGATCTGGGTGTGGAGCGGGGTTGATCTTGTCTCGGCGGCCTGCTTTGTCTTGTGGAATTGCCATCGTTCGTTATAATAGACTCTATATTACCTAAAACAAACAGCAACAAATAAATGTCACATCAAAAATTAGCTGTTCCATATTTGTAATATTATCTCCATTACACGCATTTATTCTTAATTTTTAATACATTTTAATCTCTTCAGATTTTTTTAATGGCATATAGACATTAAACTATAGGGGAATAATCCTAGTCCAGGGTAATAAGGTTTTTTCCATGACACTCGAGCAGCCAGGGTACTGAAGGGTTTTTCGATAGGTAATACCTATAAGAGCAAATTGTAACTATTTCCTGCGTAGGATCTGGCGGCCATTTTTATTTATAAACAATTAAGTGTCAAAAATGGCATTTTCCCCTTTTTTTTTCAAATCAATGGAAAACAGTGAAACTTATGGTTTTTTTAGTACAAATATCTTTGAGATTATGGAAAAAGCTTTAAAATGACGTATTACAAAGTTTGATATACTCATTTATTGTTAATAGAATTGCGAAAAAAGGTCGGAATTACAAAAAAAATTAACTTAGCAATATCTATTGTAAAAGTTAGTGTACAGCTTTGAAATTTTTGTCATATAGGGGTTCTTTGGTGCTTAATATGTGATATAAATTTCAAAGCGATTCATTCAATTGTTTAAATTTTATTCAAATTGTTTATCTCAGAGAGCAATTTTTTTGCAATAACATAAGTCAGAAAAAAATGACGTTAGAACCATTTCACAGGTGTCAAATGAAAGAGCATGAGCTATATTTTCAACTTCGTTTAAAAAAAGTGAATAAAAAATGCATTTATTAGTAATAAATAATTATGCAATAGTGTCGTAAATCTTTCCTTATAAACTTTTTATTTTGTTATATAAGAAATAATATATATTTATTACATGTTTTCATCAATTATGATATAAATAACATTACTTGGTAGTTGTGCACTTAAAACAGGGTAAAAAAGTTATTTTTTTTTTTTGGAAAAAGTTATTCAAAAAGTTTATAAGGAAAGATTTACGATACTTTTGCATAATTATTTATTACTAATAAATGCATTTTTTATTCGCTTTCTTTAAACCAAGTTGAAAATATAGCTTTGAAATTTATATCACATATTAAGCACCAAAGAACCCTCATTTGACAAAAATTTCAAACCTGTACACTAATTTTTACAACAGTTATTGCGAAAATATTTTTTTTTGTAATTCCGACCTTTTTTCGCAATTATATTAACAATAAATGAGTATATCAAACTTTGTAATGTGTCATTTTAAAGCTTTTTCCATAATCTCAAAGATATTTGTATTAAAAAAATCATAAGTTTCACTGTTTTCCATTGATTTGAAGAAAAAGGGAAAAATGCCATTTTTTGACAGTTAATTGTTTATAAATAAAAATGGCCACCAGATCCTAAGCAGGAAATAGTTATAATTTGTTCCTATAGCTATTACCTGTCGAAAAAACGCTTCAGTACCCTGGCTGCTGAAGTGTCACGAACAGGGTATATTTTTGTCTTATTACCCTGGCCTATCCTCCTTAATACAGCATACAAAATATTTTCGAGTATCTTATATGGTCGCCTAAGTGCATATTCAGAGGAGCTTCTTGGCGAATATCAAAGTGGTTTTAGGGCCTGGTCGATCAACAACAGACCAGATCTTTGTGCTAGGGGCAAATACTGTAAAAAACCAATGAATTTAATATCGACACATACCATCTGTTTGTAGATTTAAATGGGCCTATAAGAGTGTCCTAAGAAATAAATTGTATGAAGCCATGAATGAATTCCACATACCCGATAAACTGTTAAGATTGGTTAAGGCTACAATGCGTAAAGTTGTTAGTAAAGTCAAAATACAGGGCGAACAATCACAGGCGTTTGAAACACATTTTGGGCTGCAACAGGGACATGCGCTGGAGTGTCTCATTTTCAACATAGCTCTGGAAAAGGCGGTTAGGAATACCCGAATAGACAACAGAGGAAATATTTTTAATAAATTATCCCAAAGTTTGGCATATGCAGATGATGTGGACCTAGTTGCCCGCACAACACGCAAGCTAGAAGAAATGTATACCACCTTCTCAAATACCTCAAAAAATACGGTGTCGGAAAGTTGGTCGAGAACACTTCGTCGACAAAAAATTAGTCGACAAACAGTTGGTCGAATGCACAATTCATCGAACGTACAATTCGTCGACGAACATTTGATCGAATGGATTTTTCGTCGACAAATACCCAAAGGGAATAATGCTGACAAATGGAGGATTATTGATTTTTATTTTTTTTTCAAGATTTTGTTTAAATTTTCTGCTGTAGTCTAAAATGTTGATAAGTATCAATTTAAAAGCCAGTCCTGGATTCGATGTTTAGACAGCTACCGATGAACAAGTGTTTTTGGTTATCGAGCTAATTAAATAGTAATTACTGAAACATATTTAAAAGTAATTAAAATAAAAAGTACTATAATATAAAAGTACTAGTGAAAGTGATTTGTATACGGAATATTTTAATTGTAAGTAGATGAAATTTATTATTTGTGTCTATTTGGATTGAATATTTCAATAAATCACGACAATTATCTCTACATTATCCAATTCCATGAACGGGTGTCACAGCGAAAGCTGTGAGACAGCACCGGAGTTGGATTTTAAATAAATTTAAAAGATGTCATCTTCCAGTCAACCACAACAAATTGCATCATATTCAAAAGCAGTTAGCCAACCACGCAATATATTAACTCCAGACAGAGATCAAGCCATTTTATTTAACACTCTAGAGAATTGTACAATCAATGACTATCTTGAAGGATTGAGTCACCATATAGAACCAAGAAATATAATTTTCGCATCCCGTATATCAAACGGTAGAATATGCATATATCTATCATCTAAAAACTTAGTAGACAAATTCCTAACAGAAACAAAGAAGATAAAAGTAAATGGAAATATACTAGAAGCAAGAAGATTAATAACTCCATCAGTCCGCTTAATTCTGTCCGGTGTATGTCCAAGTATACCTTCGAACTTAATTAAAGACGAATTAATAAAACTAGGTCTAAATCCTCTATCAGACATATCATACCTAAGAATAGGAGCAACCAATCCTGCTTTCAGTCACATTCTAAGCTTCCGACGACAAATTTTCATTTCACCTCTGCCAGACAACTTTGTATTACCTGAATCTTTTTTTGTCGAGTTAGAACAAACATCATACCGCATATTTATAGCCCAAAACGATACATGTTTCAAATGCAAATTAACTGGACACCAGGCAGCTAATTGTCCAAATATTTCATCTCATAGCCATCCTTACAATGATAATGCAGTGCAAACAGAGATGAAACAAACTTTACCAATAAATCATACTCAACAAGATAATTCGCAAAATACTCCCACAATTTCAAATACCATTCCCTCCACACCCACCATGTCTTCTCAAACCACATCGCAAACAGAAGCCATCCCGCATTTATCAATAAACACAACCCAACAACCACCACTACAAAATACATCCATACATTTAACCACGTCTTCAGTCAACACTACAATCGCAACACCTACATCGTCTGAGTCATCCTATAATATCCAAAAACAAAAATCAACCTCACCCGAAGCAAGTCAAAACTTACCTCTAAACAAAAATACACAGATGAATACTCACGAACCCCAGATAACTTCGGATAAAACAACAGGAAAAAGAACCTTAGAAGATGCAACATCGCCACCCGCCGAAGACGAATTCGAAAAACCTAAACTTCAATTAATGAAAAAAACCAAAACTGACGACAAAAACTTAACAGATGAGATAACAAATCTTAAAACGTTTTTAGAACTAGTTCGAGAATATCTAGAAAAAAGCGAAACACAATTGTTAAACTTTGATCAAGTAGTGGATTTATTCGAAAATATACAAGGAGCAAAAGACATAATCAGCATAACAAAATTATACTCAGATGACTCTCAGGCACTTATAAAGTTTCTAACAGAATTACATCCATATTACACCGACAAAAGAATGAAAAACAAAAGCACCAGATTAAGGAAAAAACTTGGCAAATACATTGGTTTAAAAACTTCATTCTCGGGAGAAGACTCCGACTCGTCTATAAGCTCTTCTAAAGAATAATTAAATTCACTTCTCTACTTCAATGGAACTTAAATGGGTTCTATACCCATTTCGAAAAACTTAAACATATTATCTCTGAAACCCACCCATCTATTATCTGCCTACAGGAAACAAATTTCAAAAATTCAAGCCACGTATATAACTTTCGTAATTATTCATTTTTCTACAAAAACAGATTAAACCAAAATATTGCCAGTGGAGGAGTAGCAATTTACGTAGATGAAAAATTCATGAGCACACAGTTAACAGTGACTTCAAATAATATTGAATTAATAGCTATCTCAATAAATATACCTCAAAAGATTTATATATGTAATATGTATATCCCACCAAATCAATCCATATCCCAAGAAGATTTAATAGCTATTATGGAACAAATTCCTTCACCTAGAATTATCGTCGGAGATCTTAACGGCCACAATCCGATGTGGGGCTCCATAAAACTCAACTCGAAAGGTCGTATTATAGAAGACATAATAACATCCCAAAATCTGAATCTACTTAACGACGGAAGACCAACCAGATTCAACATCCAAAATGGCACAACATCGGCAATTGATATTTCTCTGTGTGACCCAATTTTGTCCACCACATTAACATGGGACGTACTACCCTATTTATACGGTAGTGACCACTACCCCATTATAATTTCTTTAACACATCAGAGCACAATAAATATTGAGTCATCTATCATAAAGTGGAATATTAAAAACGCTGATTGGACTAACTTTACCAAACAAATTGAACAGGACATTAACCAAACCAACTTCACATCATCAAACGACATAGACAAATTTTTAAGTACATTTTTACAAATGATCACTAATGCCGCCATGACATATGTAGGAAAAACAAAAATATTAAAGAAACATAAGCCTCTTCCATGGTGGACACCTGAATGCAGCCAAGCTACGAGAGAGTATAAGAAAGCTTTCAATAAACTAAAGCGTCACAAAACAGACGAAAACACAACGGAATACAAAAAACGACGAGCTGAGGCAAGATACATTCTAAAAAAGAATAGAAAAGAATCCTGGAAAAAATTCATCTCATCTCTAAATACCTCTTCAACAATAAGTACAGTTTGGAGAAACTTAAGAAAAATCTCTGGTAAAAGCCAACCATATAAAATTCCTTTTCTAGCAAAAAATAACAAAATAATTAGAGATAGAAAAGAAATCGTAGATATGTTAGCAGACCAATACGAGTTAAATTCCAGTGATGAAAATTATACTGACGATTTCAAAATGCATAAAAACAACGTAGAAAAAAGCATACTGGGATTTGACGAACATGAGATTCACAACCTTAACGTTCCTTTTTCCTTAATAGAACTTGCCGAAGCCTTAAACTCTTCGAAAGATGCAAGCCCGGGACCAGACGGTATTCCCCTAGCATTTCTACTACATCTTCCAGACAATGGGAACAATTTATTATTAGACCTTTATAATTCAATCTGGAGTAACCAGGTTTTCCCTTCAACCTGGTCCGAAGCAATAATACTACCTCTTCTCAAACCTGATAAATCCCGGACATCACCAGAATCATATCGACCAATATCTTTAACCAATATTATATGTAAAGTGCTAGAGAAAATGATAAATAAAAGACTGAGATGGTATTTAGAACAACAAAAACTTCTTATCCCACAGCAAAGCGGATTTAGGCAAAATCGATCCACTGTAGACAACTTAATAGACTTAGAGTCCGGCATACATGAAGCATTTGCAAATAAGCAAGATTGTATCGCAGTCTTCTTTGATATTAATAAAGCTTACGATACTGTGTGGCGATTCAATATCATAACGAAATTGCATAATTGGAATATCAGAGGAAATATGTTAAAATTTATATCAAATTTTCTTCAATCTCGCAGCTTCATAGTTCGATCAGACAACGTTAACTCAGATAAAAAAGTTCAAAAGAACGGAGTACCACAAGGATCAGTTATAAGCTCAACCCTTTTCCTAATAGCCATAAACGATATACTTCAACAATGCTCACCAATTGTCAAAGGAAGACTATACGCTGATGACTTAGTTTTATTTGCCAAAGGAAAAAACTCTACATCTATACAAAAACATTTACAACAAACAATCAATCAGTTAGAAACATGGTCTAGGTCTATCGGATTACAATTCTCACCGACAAAAACTAAATGTATTCTATTCACAAGAAAACATAACACTCGAACTCCGCATCTGAAGCTATATAACCAAACCCTTAGTTTCACAAATAATGTCCGATTTTTAGGTATGGTTTTCGATCAAAAGTTATCATGGAAAAAACATACAGAAGAACTTAAAAAATCATGCCAAGCAGGATTAAATGTTATGAAAACTATTTCCAGCAAAAACTGGGGAGCAGATCAAAATACACTATTACACGTATATAAATCTTTAGTCAGATCCAAACTCGACTATAGTACGATAGTTTATTCATCAAGCAAAATGTCAGTATTGAAAACCTTAGAAACTGTTCAAAACGCGGCTCTACGAATAGCTACAGGTGCGTTTCGAACGACACCAGTTGAAAGTTTACAATGCTTAACAGGAGAACCACCCCTAAGTTTACGATGCAAATATCTTTCTCTCTCATATGCTTCTAAAATAGCCAGTAATAAAGATCACCCTACTTATACCAATACATTCACAGATCGATTTCAAGGCACTTTCTCTGCAACAAGATTAGATCCACCATTTTACGAAAGAATTAGGAGAAACCTTCATGACCTACATCTTCAATTTCCTGAAATTATCCCAACAAATTTCCCAACTTCTCCACCCTGGTTAATACCAATTCCCAAAATTAATACTAACCTTAGTATATACAAAAAAAGTGAGACCATAACAGACCTAATCAAACAATCATTCTTAAAAGAAATGGAAACCTTTAAAAATCACTACAAGATATACACTGACGCATCCAAATCATCAGACGGTGTTGGTGCAGCCATCCTCACACCCAATACATCATTAAAATTTAAATTCAAGCCTATTACGTCGTCATTCACTGCAGAGTTGTATGCAATATTACAAGCACTGATCCACATAAAAGAGTCGAAACAATCCCCGTCTCTCATAATAACCGATTCACTCAGCTCACTTAACATTATCAAACGACTTTACACCAATAATCCAATTGCCTTACATATCCAATCAGAAATAGCGATCCTAAATAAAAATAAGATCACTGTCGACTTTATGTTTGTCCCATCACACTCAGGTATACAAGGAAATGAGGAAGTAGATCTACTAGCCCGTTCAGCATCCCTCAGCCAGGACTCCATCCTTATTAACTAGGTTTCTTCCGATGACCTGAAGTCAGAAATAAAATATAAAGTGTTTAGTGCGTGGCAAAATAAATGGAGTGCGTCGCAAAATAAACTCAAGGAAATCAAACAATCAGTGAAACCGTGGCCGCAAATAATAGCGAACAGACCCGACCAAGTGAAAATAACACGTTTACGGCTGGGACACAGCAACCTAACCCACAAACATCTCTTTACGCGAACTGTGCCGCCTATGTGTGAAAACTGTGAAACAACACTCTCCGTGAAACATATATTAACTGAGTGCAAAACATATGACACAATAAGAAAGAAGTATACCATCCCAATAAAGGAAGCCTTAGGAGTAAACATGAATGTTAAAAACACAATAAATTATCTTAAAGACTCTGGACTGTATCACCTATTGTAATTTTTATTAACTTTACTTTTGTTATATTTTTTAGATCGCTAATAACCCCTGTGGTTACAGCGTAAATAAATTAAAAAAAAAAAAAAAAAAAAAAAAAAAAAAAAAAAAAAAAAAAAAAGCCAGTCCTAAACCTTGAATAAAGTGTGAAGGGAAGTTTATTCTCACGATTTCTTTACTTTTTTTTATTGATATTGACTGATTATTGCAGTCGAAAACATTGTACGGAAATGCCTTGATTCCCTAACAATTTATTTACCTCAGCATCTCGCATATTTCGTCTTGTCCGCAAGTACCGCCAAATTTGACTTGTCCGGCAATGCTTCGTTCGCAAGTGTGCCGACACCAAAAAGAAGAACGGTATAACATCACTAATTAAAATATCGGTTTATATTTGCTGTTAAGATTTAGAAAAAAAAATAAATGATCAGATATATATAATACAATATTACAGTTAACAAAATAAAAACCAATAATCCGTCATTTGTCACCATTAATCCCATTATCCTAAAGATAAATAACAGTTTGTCGACGAATTGTACATTCGATGAATTGTGCATTCGATTAATAGTGCGGCAGATTCGTGCAAATATGATAAGAATTGCACATTTAATGATACAAGCATATAATTTGGACCACATATGCTGCACATATAAAGGTTCAAATTTAGATATGAGGCCCTCTCAGATTTTGCCTTTTACAAAAATGGCGGTCATTCAAAATGGGCGACTATACATATGTGACTTATAGCACGATATCTTTTGAATGAAAAGTCCGATTTCAACCAAATTTGGTACATAGGTTCTTTTTGTGATTTACAAGATCGATGTCGTGAACTGGAAGAATCGGTTTACCAGAAGTTGTATTTTTTCTGGTTTTTTATGTAAAACTATTTTATATTATGTAAATAATTTATTTTCAATTTTTTCACCCTGTATATATTAATTTTTTAAAATGGTAATACCACCATTGAAAAGAGCGTAAGAATATGTTTTAGGTAATATTTTGAACTTTTTAGTTATGTTAATTACCATTTAATAAATGCATAACGTACCTTCACATGCACCTATTTGTGGCAGATTCGTGCAAATATTATAAGAATTATTGTGCATTTAATGGTAGTAGCATATAATTTATACCACATATACTACACATACAAAAGTTCAAATTTAGATATCAGGCCATCTCAGATTTTGCCTTTTACAAAAATGGCCAACATTAAAAATGGCGGCTACACATATATGTGAATAATAGCACGATAACTTTTGAACGAAAAGTCCGATTTAAGCCATATTAGGCCTCAAGATTTTTTTTATGAATAAGATCGAGGTGTTGAACCGGAAGAATCGGTTTACCAGAAGCTGTGTTTTTACTGTTTTTTTATGTAAAAATATGTTGTTTTTTTTTTTCAATTCTTTCACCCGATATATATTAAATTTTTAAAAAGGTAATACCGCCATTGAAAAGAGTGTAAAAATATTTTTTAGGAAAGATTTTGAAAAGTTTAGTTATGTTAGTTACCATTTAATAAATGCATATCGTATCTTCACATGTACCCATGTGCGGCAAATTCATTTTGAATGCCCGCCATTTTTGTAAAAGACAAAATCTAAGATGGCGTCATAACTAAATTTGAATCTTTGTATGTGTAGTGTGTGTGGTCCATATTATATGCTTTTACCATTAAATGCACAATAATTCTTATATTATTTGCACGAATCTGCCGCACATAGGTTCATAGGTACATATGAAGATACGTTATGCATTTATTAATTGGTAATTAACATAACTAAAGAGTTCAAAATATTTCCTAAAAAATACTTTTACACTCTTTTCAATGCCGATATTAGCTTGTTGAAAAATTAATACATACAGGGTGAAAGAATTAGTAAAAAAAACAACATGTTTTTACATAAAAATCACGAAAAACACAACTTCTTGTAAATAGATTCTTCTGGGTTAAGACCTTGGTCTTACACATAAAAAAAGAACCTACAAACCAAATTTGGTCGACGTCAGACTTTTCGTTCAAAAGTTATCGTGCTATTAGTCACATATGTACAGTCGCCATTTTGAATGCCCGCCATTTTTGTAAAAGGTAAAATCTGAGATGGAGTTATATCTAAATTTGAACCTTGAGGAGTGTAGTATACGTGGTCCAAATTATGTGCTTCTACCATTAAATGCACAATAATTCTTATAATATTTGCACGAATCTGCCCCACATAGGTACATGTGAAGATACGTTATGCATTTATTAAATGGTAATTAACATAACTGAAAAGTTCAAAATATTTTTTACAAAATATTTTACCGCTCTTTTCAATTGCGGTATTACCATTTTGAAAAATTAATATATATAGAGGGAAAAAATTGAAAAAAAAAACATATTTTTTACATAAACAACCAGTAAAAACACAACTTCTGGTAAACCGATTCTTCTGGTTCACCATATCCATCTTGTAAATCAAAAAGAGAACCTATATACCAAATTTGGTTGAAATCGGACTTTTCGTTCAAAAGTTATGGTACTAATAAACACATATGTATAGGGGCCATTTTGAATGCCCGCCATTTTTGTAAAAGGCAAAATCTGAGATGGCCTCATATCTTAATTTGAACATTTGTATGTGTAGTATATGTGGTCCAAATTATATGCTTGTATCATTAAGTGTGCAATTGTTTCACATATCGGCCGCACTATAACTGTTTGTCGACCAAATGTTGTCGACTAATTTTCCGTCGACGAAGTGTTTTCGACCAACTTTCACAGACCCCAAAAAATATGGGTCTGTAAATAAATGAGGAGAAAACTAAGATGATAGCATCAACACTCAACAATAGAGCCAGAAACATCGGTCACCAATTCACGGTTGATAAATCTACCTTTAAAGTGGTGGACAAATTCACATAAAGACGTAGTATCTCCTATAAAAATAAGAAGACTAAGATGGACAGGACATCTAGCAAGATCACAGCAGAACAACCCCCCTAGAAGAATCCTTATGTCACAACCTGTGGGAAATTGAAATAGGGGTCGGTCAAAACTCAGATGGAAGGATGGTGTAGATGAAGATGGTAGAAAAATAGGCGCAGCAAACTGGCAACAGTTGACAATGGATAGAACTGACTGGCGTAATAGACTGGGAAAGGTCGAGGCTCTTTTATAGGGCTGTAGCACCATTTATGATGATATTGGGACCGTGCAAGTTCGGCAAAGCGACCTCTATTTCTACGCTCTGTACTTTTATTCGCACTTTTAATTATATTGGCCAATTATATTAGTCCTGATTGCTGGATAATTGTCAAGGCCATAGTCCAAAAAAATAATAAGAAGAAAAAATAAGATGCAGGTTATGTTATGCAAACGTAAACAATTGTATGTAGTAAATAAAATTAGTTATTAGAATGCAGTACTGCAAGCAAAATACAATTAATTAAATTTACCTTTATATAATAATTGCATATCATATCATTATTGTGGAGCAATATATAATTTTTCTGCTTCAATGACAGAAGGTATGAAATATAAGTCAATTTGACAATTTCAATTGACAATATGAATTATTTAAGATAGTTGCAATATTTCTACGCGACTCGCGCACGGTCGTTTCTCGTTTCCCTTCCACGTACTTGCACACCGCGAATAGGCATTAGTTATTCAGCCAGTTACGATGATTTCACAATAGAGGAGTAATGCATAGTGTGTGTTGAGTAAATATCTTGTTAAGTCGACTTCATTGTCTTTCACAGAGACGCTTATTGTATCCGAACGTGTGCGTTCACTCAGGTGAAGCCACTTCAGACATTGATAAAACTATTAATATTTTGCTCAAAAATGAATAACCATTTTTCAATTTCGTTGCAAAACGAAAATACAGCCGCATGATATTCTAGTCCAATCAGAGAGTGCAGCAAGCACCTCTACCGGTTTCGAAACTTATTAGTCTCTCACCAGGAAGCACATATGGTGCTCTCCCTGATCCAACCAAAACAAACCCCGGCGTGCAGTCACGGATTGCAACGAACGAAATGGCAGGGATGCCCTAGCGGCAACTGCTAGCAAAAGACTAAGTTTTCAATCTAATAGCACATAAAACAACACCAAAAAATGTTGTTCCGCATTCTACCAGACTGAAAACAATGGAAACCTTCTCTGGTAACACCTCCGAGGCTTCTTCAATTTGCAAGCCATAGCGGATGCTGAGACTAAGGAAGATGAGGGAATTTTACCCTTTATAATTCACGTCCCATCTGCTCAGCGCGGTAAAGCTCCAACGAAAATGGTTCCCTTCGTACTCCAATCAGAGTAAACATGTAAATCAAAAATGAATAACCATTTTCAATTTCGTTGCAAAACGAAACAGCCGCATGATGAGAGACTAATAAGTTTCGAAACCGGTAGAGGTGCTTGCTGCACTCTCTGATTGGACTAGAATATCATGCGGCTGTATTTTCGTTTTGCAACGAAATTGAAAATAGTTATTCATTTTTTATTTACATGTTTACTCTGATTGGAGTACGAAGGGAACCATTCTCGTTGGAACTTTACCGCGCTGAGCAGATAAGACGTGAATTATAAATTGTAAAATTCCCTCATCTTCCTTAGTCTCAGCATCCGTTATGGCTTGCAAATTGTAGAAGCCTCGGAGGTGTAACCAGAGAAGCTTCCCATTGTTTTCAGTCTGGTGGAATGTAGAATAACATTATGTTGTTTTATAGGCCATTGGATTGAAAACTTCGTCTTTTTAATTTTCTCGACACCTCACGGTAGAAGAGAACCGGATTATATAGGGTGAGGCAGATAAAGGGCCTATTAGAAATATCTCGAGAACTAAAGTAAAGAAAATTATGAAAATTGGAATATAGGGGTTTTGAGGTGTGAACTATTTAATGAAAATATTTTGGTCTCTTTGCTACTTCCGGTTATACCGGAAGTTGATGGTAACTTCGTTTTTTTAAATGGGACACCCTATATATTTTTACGTTTTTAGATTCTCCTCGATTTTTTATTTCTTAAAATATAAAGTTTTGTAATATTATACAGGGTATATTAAAAGATAATTACGTTTTTTTATTAATTTCATAGCAAAATTCACACCCTCTAGAATTGTAGTAGTTTTACATAAAAATCCCTTTATATGTTCAAATGATTTTTAATGTGGTCTGCTATTGTTACCAATTATTAGTATAGCTAAATTTTGAATTTTAGTACACAGGGTGGGTCGAAACTCGGAATGTGAATTTTCTGAGTTTTCTTAAATGGAACACACTATATTTTAGTATTGTAATGAAATGGTATTTTATGGTACTTTTTAATTTCTTAAGCATTCCCTAAACCCAACTGCTTTAATTTGTGCTTAATTGTTAATCGCACCAACAATCTTAACTACGTAGATATTTTGATAGCTCAAACATTATTGGCAATTTTAAGTATCAGTCTCGATTAGTATGTATTTATTTCCGAAAAATTATTTGTGATTGAATATTTTTACGGCCAACCTAATAAAATTTCAGGTATTTTGTGTAGGGTATAGGGATTGGGTATAGGGTGTGGTATAGGGATTGCTTAAGAAATTAAAAAGTATCCGAAAATAACATTTCATTACAATACTAAAATACAGGGTGTTCCATTTAAGAAAACTCAGAAAATACTCATTCTGAGTTTCGACCAACCCTGTATACAAAAAAGGAAATATTTAACTATACCAATAATGCTTAACATAGTAGACTATATTAAAAATCATTTGAACATAAACAGAGTTAATTATGTCAAACTACTACAATTCTACAGGGTGTGAATTTTGCTACGAAATTAATAAAAAAACGTAATTATCTTTTAACCTACCCTGTATAATATTACAAAAACTTATATTTTAAGAAAGAAGAAATCAAGGAGAATCCAAAAATGTAAAAATATACAGGGTGTCCCATTAAAAAAAACGAAGTTACAACCAACTTCCGGTATAACCGGAAGTAGCAAAGAGACCAAAATATTTTCATTAAATAGTTCACACCTCAAAACCCCTGTATTCCGATTTTCATAATTTTCTTACCTTGAGTTCTCGAGATATTTCTAATAGGCCCTTTATCTGCCTCACCCTGTATATATACAGGGTGTCCCAGACTAATTTACCCACGCTATATCTCTTAAACGAATAGAGATTTTCGAATGGGACAAAAAGTGATTTATTCTACTTGTAATACACTTTAATATGGCGTAGAAAAAAATCATCCCCTAAATATTCATCCCTTAGTTACAACCCCTAACTTTAATTTTTTTAATAGCACCTTGTATATTTTCTTATAGTTTTGAATGTGGTCTTCTATCGTCTATTCAACACATTGTTTGAAAATAAAATCGGTTCGTAAATTACCAAGAAAATATCAGTGTAGTTTTGTTAATTATGTGTCCCAGACGAATTTATCCAGGCTATATTTCTTAAACGAATAGAGATTTTCGAATGGGACAAAAACTGATCTATTACATTTTTAAGACACTTTAATATGGCGTAGAAAAAAAATTATCCCCTAAATATTCATGCCTTAGTTACAACGGCTAACTTATTTTTTTTAAAATAGCACCCTGTAAGTTAGGGATGAATATTTAGGGGATGAATTTTTTCTACGCCATATGAAAGAGTATTACAAAAATGGAATAGATCAGTTTTTGTCTAATTCGAAAATGTCTATTCGTTTTAGAAATATAGCCTGGATAAATTAGTCTGGGACACACAATTAACAAAAATTAACTGATAGTTTCTTGGTTATTTACGAACCGATTTTATTTTCAAAAAATGTGTTGAATAGACGAAAAAAGACCACATCCAAAACTATAAAAAAATATACAGGGTGCTATTAAAAAAATTAAAGTTAGGGGTTGTAACTAAGGGATGAATAATTAGGGGATGATTTTTTGTACGCCATATTAAAGTGTATTACAAGTAGAATATAACACTTTTTGTCCCATTCGAAAATCTCTATTCGTTTAAGAGATATAGCGTGGGTAAATTAGTCTTGGACACCCTGTATATAATAGTTTAAAAAGTTTCGAATAAATTCTTTAAATGTTTTCTTGAGCTTTGTTATTCTCCTTATCGTCCTCGACACACGCAATTGCAGAATTTATATTATTGTCCTTCTGCTTATTTTCTAATAATAGCGGCTTGTTTATTCCATTTTTCAAATTTTTTTGCATTGTGTTTCAGTACAATCACAAATTGAAATAAAACGGAGATTTTATTACTTAAAAAATAAGGTAAAATATTAATTTCAGTGATTTTAGATTTCTAGCGTCAAAATTTCAATGCATGTTTTAAGTGAAAAATATTACATTGAATATTGCAATCGAGTCCAATGGACCCGTCTGGTAAACGGAAGTTTAAATAAGCAACCAAAGAACCAAGAGTAAGAATTTCGTAGAATCAAGATAGTGAGTGCACAATTGAAGAAACTCTAATGTAATGTATGTATTATAACTCGAGAATAGCTACGAAAGCAGAGGAAGTCTGTGGTATCGGATTTCGTCAATATGTATATACGATTTTATTCTCAGTAAATTCTATTCGCGGAAGGGAAAGAGTTTGTATTACTGCAGATTGTTGGCGAAAAAATAATTACAGGCCGTTATGTGCAGTACCGGCGCTAGGGTATAAGGTGCCCGCCTGCAAAATTAGCAAAGGCGCCCTTTTCTTTTTTTGTTAATTAGTATTTTGTATACCAGCCATAAAAAGCTCATTTTGGCGCCCTCCTGCACTGCATCCCTTGCAGGCCCGTTATCGCCGGCCCTGGTTATGTGATTTTATTAAATTAAAGAAAGTTTCATCTTTATACCATAAAATTTAAAAATAAACTAAACTAAAACGAATCAAAACAAGAAATAATAATAATCTAGGGAGGATATAACAATGAGAAATATGTATGAATCGACCTCGCCTTATAGGGCAATCAATGAGGGTATTTGGCTCCGAATTCCATCCTACTACATCGAGTTACTTGATATTTTCACGGTAAGTAGGGAATAGCTCAAGAAACAAAGCCTACCCTATGCCGATGTGTGCTTTTATCTTATGGGTGGTTCCCACCCCTTCTCGGGGGTGGAAATCTTTTTTGTAAAATAACCGCAGAACTGGCTAGGGAACCTAATTATAAGAAAAAACTGTTCTATAACTTTTTTTTTAAATCTCAATGCTTTTTGAGTTATTCGTGGTTGAAAATTGGCCATTTTAATTGATAAATGACACCTTTTCGGACGGTTTTTTGCGAATACCTTAAAAACTATGCATCTAACGAAAAAAGCTATATAAAATATTTTTATAGCTTATAAAAAAAAAACAAAGAGACTAGTTCCTTCCTAAATCTTCCAATTATTATACAAAAAGGGATATGGTAGGTGAGAAGAGTTTGTTTTTTAGTGCATGCTCAAATCGGTGTATTCAACTTGAAATAACAGAGAAATGATCGATTTGAGGTGTATAATGTCACCAATACTTTTTGTAGTGTTTGAAAAGACTAAGACCTTTAAAAAGAGCAATATTAAATGTCGATTACATTTAAACTAAGCGAGATATGCTGCAAACAAAATTGATGACTACTGTATTTTAAGAAAAAATGAGAAGTATATTTAACCCCTTATCCATCAAAATTTAAATGCATCATTTTCCTTCTACAATACCTTTTATTATAGTGTTGTTTGTATGTTCAAAAAGTTGGACGGGTTTAAAATGAAAGGTTTTTGAAAAAATAAGATCAAATTATACAGCGCATATTTCAGTTTTCTTAAAAATCTTCCTTTTTTTCCATGTAACTCGAAAATAATGGATACGCAAAAAGATATCAAACAAAAATGTAGGCTTTTTTAGATAAAAATTTTGTTTTTGGTTTTTCATTACTGGATCTCTTATCATTTTCAAGTTACATGGAGAAAAAGAAGATTTTTAAGAAAATTTAAAAATGCGCTCTATAATTTGATCCTATTTTTTTTTTCAAAAACCATTCATTTTAAACCCGTCGAACTTTTTGAACATAGAAATAACACTATAATGAAAGGTATTGTAGAAGTAAAACGATGCATTTAAATTGTGGCGGATGAGGGGTTAAATATAATATCTACTTCTCATTTTTTCTTAAAATACATTAGTCATCATTTTTTTTGCAGCATATCTCTCTTAGTTTTAATGTAATCGACTTTTAATATTGCTCATTTTAAAGGTCTTTTCAAGTACTACAAAAGGTATTGGTATACACCTAAAATCGACCGTTTCTCTGTTATTTCAAGTTGAATACACCGATTTGAGCATGCACCAAAAAAACAAACTCTTTTCACCTACCATACCTCTTTTTGTATTATAACTAGACAATTCATGAAGAAACGAATCTCTGTTTTTTTATAAGCTACAAAAATATTTTAAATAGTTTTTCAAGTTAGATGCATAGTTTTTAAGGTATTTGTAAAAAACCGTTCGAAAAGGTGTTTGGTTTTCTTGAAAATGGCCAATTTTCAACCACGAATAACTCTAAAAGTATTGAGTTTTCAAAAAAAAAATTTAGAACAGTTTATGGTTAGAATGAGTATCTCTAGCCAATTCCTTGGTTATTTTAACCAAAAAATTTTCCACCCCCGAGAAGGGGTGCGAACCACATCAAGATAAAGGCGCACATCGGCATAGGGTAGACTTTGAATTAGGAGATAAGTAGAGGCTATTCCCAAAATTTTATTAAAATTCATGCAGTAGGATAGAATTCGGAGGCAATATCCTATCCTTGTCCCCATTGACTGGGGTATTACGCAATATTAGTGTCCCTTTAGCCCAGTAAATGAACGTGAAATAAGGCGATACCCTGTAATTTTCAAATAAAAATAACTCGAAAAGTACCTACTACCTTTTCGAGTCATTTGCGAGTGAAAATGTTTATTGTTCAACAAAAATTCACGTTTTCAAGCGTTTTTTCGCAAATAACTCAAAAAGTAGGTAAGTATTTTATCGAAAAAAATATTCCTCGCAAAAATATAACATAAAAAACCGAAAAAAAAGTCTATAGACCCAGTAAAAGCAAAGTTGGAGCTCATGAAAATCACGTTCTTATTCGTCAAATTCAAAATCGAATATTTGAACGTGAAATAACCAAATAAATAATAGCAATTTTCGGGGAAAACTCATTAAAACTTTTTTAAAGTATTTATTTTTTATAAAAGTTTCTGGTACTACAACCAAAACTACAGTTGAGTCCCTGAATCTTTACCCGTGCGTCATCATTTAAAACATACGAAAAAAGTCGATGATAAGTCGGAAATTGAAATTTACTAAACGCAACAGCAAGGGACTTGCTGTTAAGTTAGGTTCAGTCGAAGTATTTTTGACCCCAGAATGTGTGGTATAATTTATGACCAATCTTTTCGGGACACCCTCTATATGCGATATTTTGATATTTATATAAATATCATGGATATTTTGTGCTCTGCACGTGACACGACAAAATATCGAAAGGTGGACGAGAAATATTGTACATTGGAGACCACGCGAGCACAGTCGTAGTAGAGGAAGACCACAAAAACGATGGCTAGACGAATGTCTATTAAGCCAGATCATCCATTTCGTAAGTCCATATTTGGAATAGTTTCATATTTTTTTGCTAATTTTTTGCTAATTTATTACCACAAAAACAAATTTTTTGCTCCACCCCTAACCGAGAAACAATGGTTGATGTAGCTTAATATTATGTCACATCATCGATAGCCATATCTCGCGAACCTAAAGAGCTAGAAAATCGTACGACGCGGCATATTTTTTTGCTAATTTATTGCTGTCGATCTTCATATGCAACATACTCCAAAACCACCCCTGCTTCCCTTACAGCTAAACAACACCCCCAAAAAACAACGAAAAATCTTGAAAAATGATTTTTGTGATATAGTTGACGGTTGATATTTAATTTCTAATTTTTTGCTGTCATTAGCCGTAAAAAACAAATTTTTTGCTCCACCCCTAATCGAGAAACAATGGTTGATGTAGCTTAATATTATGTCACATCATCGATAGCCATATTAGACAAGGCGAAAACGGCGGGTTCGAAGGGAAAAATATTCCCATGAGATTTTTTTGCATAATCACATTCGTGAGACATCCCAGAATAAGGTTCAAGAAGTCGCCCAAGTGAAAAGTGGGCCAATTTTTAAAAAAAATTTTTTTTAATCAAATTGCAAGAATCAATATTTTTGGCCCGAACAATTTTTCCTTTAATTTTTTGGACCATTCTGGACAAAAAAGGTCTCTTATAATTTTTCTCTAAAGTTGATCGTTTTCGACTTATAAGCAATTTACAATTGAAAAAAACGAAAAATGGCGATTTTCAAGGCTTAATAACTCGGTTAAAAGTTATTATTATGAAAGTCAATATATGACTAAATCAAAGTTTGAAGCCCCCCCTACAAGATCCTGAAGAAATTTTTGTCATTATTTTATTACTAAGCTGTTATTTTTAAGTAATAATAATAAGCGCCATGCACGTGTGCGGGGCTGTAAATGCTGAGTACGAGAGAGAGAAGCTATTCCAGCAGTCCAATTGTGCATCTTACTCGCACTCACATTTACAGCAGCGTCAATACGAACAACCACTCATTGTTATTAATTAAAAATAACAGCTTAGTAGTAAATTAATGACACAGATTTCTTCAGGATCACGTAACGGCGACTTTAAACTTTGATTTAGTCACTTTCTGACTTTCAAAATAATAATTTTTGACCGAGTTATTAAGCCTTAAAAATAGCCAATTTCGCGTTTTTCAAAATTTAACTTGCTTATAACTCGAAAAAGATCAACTTTAGAGAAAAATTATAAGAGACCTTTTTTGTCCAGAATGGTCCAAAAAACCTATAAAAAAATTAGTCCGGGCCAAAATATTGATTTTTGCAATTTGATTAAAAAAACTTTTTTTTTTAAAATTGGCCCAATTTTCTCTTGGGCGACTTCTTGAACCTTATTCTGGGATGTCTCACGAATGTGATTATGCAAAAATATCTCATGGGAATATTTTTCCCAACGAACCCGCCGTTTCCGCCTTGTCTATATCTCGCGAACCTAAAGAGCTAGAAAATCGTACGACGCGGCATATTTTTTTGCTAATTTATTGCTGTCGATCTGATTATGCAACATACCCCAAAACCACCCCTGCTTCCCTTACAGCTAAACAACACCCCCAAAAAACAACGAAAAATCTTGAAAAATGATTTTTGTGATATAGTTGACGGTTGATATTTAATTTCTAATTTTTTGTCATTAGCCGTAAAAAACAAATTTTTTGCTCCACCCCTAACCGAGAAACAATGGTTGATGTAGCTTAATATTATGTCACATCATCGATAGCCATATCTCGCGAACCTAAAGAGCTAGAAAGTCGTACGAGGCGGCATATTTTTTTGCTAATTTATTGCTGTCGATCTGCATATGCAACATACCCCAAAACCACCCCTGTTTCCCTTACAGCTAAACAACATCCCCAAAAAACAACGAAAAATCCTAAAAAATGATTCTCATGATATGGTTGACAGTTGATGTTCAATAACAAATTTTTTTCTATGATAAGTTCTATCGATCCAAAGCTTATTTTAAATGTTTTTTAATGATACTTATGCACGTATTATAAAAATTGAGTTATCCATCGCATTTTTTCGGTATGTCAAAAAAAAAGTGTTTCATTTTTTGTTTATTACATTTTCTGTTATATGTATCTCGAAAACTGCTCGATGGATTTTAATGATCCTCATCTCTTTTTATTTTGTTAAACGTGCAAAAATATGAATTTTTCATTTTACCATATCAATGTATATCGAACCATATCTCCGAGATTTATCGATCAATTTTTGACTATTATTAAATATAAGTCACTTCGATACCACTCCGGCTACACTCATAAAAAAAGTAGTTACCGATCTTAGAAAAAGCGTTCTTGAACGAAGAAAGGCTGTTTTCTAGAGCCAAGAGTAAAATAAATTACAACCAAGATTTTTTTTTCAATACATTCTTATGAAGAATGAGTTCTTGGCTATAGTTTATTTTACTCTTTGCTGTAGAAAACAGCCTTTATTCGTTCAAGAACGCTTTTTCTAAGATCGGTAACTACTTTTTTTATGAGTGTAGCCGGAGTGGTATCGAAGTGACTTATCTTTAATAATAGTCAAAAATCGATCGATAAATCTCGGAGATATGGTTCGATATACATTGATATGGTAAAATGAAAAATTCATATTTTTGCACGTTTAACAAAATAAAAAGAGATGAGGATCATTAAAATCCATCGAGCAGTTTTCGAGATATAACAGAAAATGTAATAAACAAAAAATGAAACACTTTTTTTTTGACATACCGAAAAAATGCGATGGATAGCTTTTATAATACGTGCATAAGTATCATTAAAAAACATTTAAAATAAGCTTTGGATCGATAGAACTTATCATAGAAAAAAATTTGTTATTGAACATCAACTGTCAACCATATCATGAGAATCATTTTTTAGGATTTTTCGTTGTTTTTTGGGGGTGTTGTTTAGCTGTAAGGGAAGCAGGGGTGGTTTTGGGGTATGTTGCATATGCAGATCGACCGCAATAAATTAGCAAAAAAATATGCCGCGTCGTACGATTTTCTAGCTCTTTAGGTTCGCGAGATATGGCTATCGATGATGTGACATAATATTAAGCTACATCAACCATTGTTTCTCGGTTAGGGGTGGAGCAAAAAATTTGTTTTTTACGACTAATGACAGCAAAAAATTAGCAATTAAATATCAACCGTCAACTATATCACAAAAATCATTTTTCAAGATTTTTCGTTGTTTTTTGGGGGTGTTGTTTAGCTGTAAGGGAAGCAGGGGTGGTTTTGGGATATGTTGCATATGCAGATCGACAGCAATAAATTAGCAAAAAAATATGCCGCGTCGTACGATTTTCTAGCTCTTTAGGTTCGCGAGATATGGCTATCGATGATGTGACATAATATTAAGCTACATCAACCATTGTTTCTCGGTTAGGGGTGGAGCAAAAAATTTGTTTTTGTGGTAATAAATTAGCAAAAAATTAGCAAAAAAATTTGAAACTATTCCAAATATGGACTTATGAAATGGATGATCTGGCTTAATAGACATGCTAGACGACACAACTCGCTTTCCATTTCGAACGGTCGTTCATGATAGTTGGCTCAGGGAGTAGCTCTATTGTTCTTAATTCCTACCATATTACTATATATTGTCTCTCCATCGCATTCGTGAGCGCCCTAAGGGCATTCTTCCTGTGAGGGCTTCCTCCCAGACTAACTTGGCAGGCGGTTATTAGGGAGTCTATGGACGTGGCCAGCCCATCTTAGACGTAATTAACTAGTAGTGTCTTGTTTACGCAAACTGGCGGCGCGTCCCATTATTTTTTTTAAGTAAACGTTACCTGTGCTGATTTTAAACTATGTATTGACTTAAACTCATCACAGTTTTAGTCAGCTCTCTAGTTTAAACACGGAGTTTTTTAATACCCAATAATATGCTTCCGTCGCTACAGAATTTGGGACCATGATAACTTATTATTAGTGATACATATATGGTTATAACTTATAACGTGATTATAACTGTATCATCAGTGTATTGTATTGTTGGTGGTTGGGAGATCTAATCTGTATATTAAGTAAAATAGAGGTGTAAAATATAACAGTTCAAACAAAATAAAAAGTGAACTAAAAATATAGATTGTAGCAAAATATATAAATAAAAACTGTAAATATAGATTGTAGCAATAAAATTTACCCTGTATTTAAAAAATTTTGTTAAAACAAAGCAAGCATGTTTGTTAAAACAAAACAAACATGTTTATTTTGTTGTTATTTTTTTAAACTCTGTAGATTTAAGTAATTATTGTATATTATAGTTGAAAAAAGAAAAGAACAAAAAAAAGAGAAAAATAAAAGCAAAAAAAAACAGAAAAGCAAAAAAAGCAAAAAAAAAGAAAAAAACTAAGAAGATGTAAACCTCCGCGAGGTTGAATCGGGTTTACGTCTTAGCGTAGTAAAAAAAAACAATTTATAAAAAATAACAATAAAAAAATAAAAAAAAAATAATAAACAAAAACAAATTAACAATACAAAAAAAATACAACAAAAAATACAAAAAAAATAAAAATTTACAAAAAAAAATGAACAACCAAAACAGAGTATTATTTAGATAATAATTGTAGATAATAATGTTAGTTTGTTATGTATTTAGAGTTAGAAATACAGAAAAAATTCCTCTGATTGAAAAATCAAATTTGTTTGTTTTTAAAATAACAAAATGTCTGGCTAATTGGCTCGGCCAAGGCCATCAAATTCACAAAAAAAAAAAAAAAAAAAAGTGGGATAAACAAACTTTTTTTTTGCTTGAAAAATGGCTTTGGCCGAGCCAATTAGCCAGACTTGTTTGTGATTGATTGCAGATTCATAGTCATAAATTTCTTATTTCATAACGTAAGTACTACAATATTATTTTTTTGATACAACATACATATAAGTATTATTATATATATTTTTTATTATATATTTTAATTTGTGGTAATCACTTTTTTACTTCTATTTTTTTTTGTTATTTTTTTTACTTGTTTTTTTTGTTTTCTTTTTTTTGTTTCTATTTTTTTTTATTATTTTTTTGTTATTAATAATTTATTATGTGTTCTTTTTTACATCTTATTTTTTTTTCTTTTCAATTTTTTCAAACCAAATTAACAAGTTATTCCTAGTTTACAATACAACTTGTATTTACATAATTTAACATGTTTATAGATGAGATGAAGAATTTCCATATCATTGGTAAATATTACAGTATTAAGGTTTATTGGGAAACAACATTTTAAATTTTTTAATTCCTTATAAAGGTCGTTTATGTTATTTATCTGTAAATGACATTCTAATATGACATGTGTTAGATCTCCGATTTTGCCAAAAGTACAATTAGTAGTAGGTATCTGCCAAGCCGATTCTATGCATGTAAGATGGAGTAAGAGCATGATTTGCTCTCAGCCGATTAATGGTCTCTATAAAATGTCTATTATATTCTGTGTAAAACCATCTTCTTGAGGATATGCTAGGGTTACAATGAGCAAAATTTGAGCCAGTATTACATTCTCTATAATGCAATTGGCAATTATTTTTAAGTTTTTGTCTGCTAGAAGTAGTGTTGCCAGGTGCGATTTGTTTTTAATCGGTACATAAGCAAAAACAGATCGGGATTTAGGGTTGTCGATCGGGACAAATAAACAACAATGACCGTTTTGGAGTGTAATTTTCAGGGTCAACTCCGAATTGCATGAAAATCTGGTTTTAGGTTCTACTTACTGTCTACTTCAAGGTTGAACTTGTGCCGTTGGTTGCTTTTACTTGGGGGGTGACAGTTACAGTTACCCCTGCTCGGGGGTAAAAAAATGCACGTTTAAAGTAAGTCCCAAAATGGATTATCTGACTAACTCTAAAAAACTTTTGTTCTATATAATTTTTAAATCAAGTCAATACTTTCGAGTAATTTTATGGAAAAAAATATTTTTAGAAAAAATGTAGCTTTTAAAAAAGCAAAAAAAAATGTATGTTCAGAAAACCTATAAAACCAGTAAAAGCAAAGTTGTAGCTCATCAAAAATACGTTCTTATTCGTCAAATTCCAAATCGAATTTTTCAACTTGAAATAACCAAAAAATTAAGAAATTTTCGGGCAAAACCTATTAAAAATTTTTAAAGTGTTTCACAAAATCTTTAATTTTGTTGTATATGAAAGTCTCTAGCAGTCTTAAAACTAAGCGAGTTACGCTCAGATTAAAGTTGGCTCCTTTTTTTGGTAAAAAAATCGTGAACATCTCCCCCTATTTAGCACCATAAATAAAATTAATCGTTACCCTTTACCATTTACTTTATATGTGTATTGTTTATACGATCTGTAAGGTTTACCGGTTGCGAGTGCTTAGTTTTGAAAAAAAAAATTGGTTTTATAGTAAAAAATAAATTTTCCTAAAATATTAGAAAATGCCCTTTTTTCAAAATAATTTAAAAAGTATTAGGGATATTAAAAATCTCAAGGAGTAAAAAGTAGGTAGGTTTTGCTTTTATAAATATGATAGATTCATTTTGTTTTTTTTTTTGTAAGACAAAAATTGGTTAAAATTGGTTGTTCATATTTTGCATACACTCGTGATTAGTGACTCGTTTAGGCCCTTTCAATCATGTAAAAAATATGGTTTTTGGTACAGTAAATTGTTTGTAAAGCGGTAACGATTAATTTAATTTGGGGTGCTAAATAGGAGAGATTTTCATGATTTTTTTACCCAAAAAAAGGAGTCAACTTTATTTTGAGTATAAATCGCTTAGTTTTGATGTTGGAAACTTTTTTAAAACATAAAAATAAAGCTTTATTAGAAAAGTTTTAATTGGTTTTCCCGAAAAGTGCTTCATTTCTTGGTTATTTCACGTTGAAATATTTGATTTGGAATTTGACGAATAAGAACGTATTTTTCATGAGCTACGACTTTGCTTTTGCTGGTTCTAAAGACTTTACGAGTTCACATTTTTTTTCATTTTTTTTATATTATGCTACATTTTTGCTAAGAATATTTTTTTTCGATCAAATACTTACTTTTTGAGTTCTTTGTGAAAATCTCCTGAAAACATGATTTTTTTGGCGAAAAATAAATATTTTTAATCGTAAATAACTCGAAAAGTATTATAAGTTAAATTCTATAGAACTAAAATTCCTTAGAATTAGTCAATTTTTCCAACTGCGGACTTATTTTAAACGCGCGGTTTTCACCCCCAAATACCTATCGGGGGGTAACTGTCACCCTCCGAGTAAAAGCAACCAATGGAGCACAAGCCGTCCAAATTTTCATGCAATTCGGAGTTGATCCTGAAAATTACACGGCATCGCCGTATTTCCCGTACGTTTACTGGACTACAAGGTGTTTCTAGAATCTGTATTTAATCCTACATAATAATAATAATCGGACGAAATTACAAAAAAAAAATTGTAGATTTAGTAAATTATTTATTTTTCATTAAAATTATATTGTTCATTCGATTTTGTCGCTTTTAGGAGTGCCTTGTTTTTATAAAATATTTATAAAATTCACTTCAAGTCCTCCTGAAATTGGTTTTCGTGGGTGAAAATCGGGACATTTAGTGTCCCGATCAGGTACAAATCGGTACGCGTCCCCAGACCCCTGAAAATCGGGACGTCCCGCGCAAATCGGGACACCTGGTAACGCTAGCTAGAAGTATCAATATCTGAAGCTGGAATTAAATTTTTGTTTATTTTTTCTCCGATTATATACGCTGATTTAGCAAATTTGTCAACTATTTCATTGCCATTTATTCCCGAATGACCCTTAATCCAAGCAATTGTTACATTTACTCCTAATTGTATAGTTTCAAACAGAGTTTTAAGAATATTCAATTCAATGTGGTTTATGTGTTTGACTGTTTGAATATTACTAAATCTGTCTACCACGCTTTTACTGTCAGTAAATATAACATAATTGTTAGTTGGATTCAGTAGTACATAGGGGAAGGGAGGGCAAGACGGAAGGCTTAACTTTATAATGTGTAAAAAAATAAAACAACGTAATACAAAACTTTCATTTTAATCATTCTTGAAAGAGACCATATACAGTTAAAAAAGTCAGCCATTAAATATTATTAATAATAAGTAGATTTTTTTTTATGAGTAATTAAAAAATAATGTCAAAAATTCTATCTTGCCCTTACCCTGAGGGCAGGATGGAAAGCTTGTTCGGGCAAGATGGAATGTAGAGGAAAGCACTACATTTTACAGTTTACACACATAAAACTGCCATCTTCTGTGTCGGTACACAATTCATTTGCCCAACCTTTACATACAGGACATTGTACCCAGTCCTCTGTGGGCGGTTCCACATAACGTTCACCACATACACAGAACACATCATTTTGTGAAAACTGTTCTAAATGTTGTACAATATTTTTAACTTTTTCTGTTTTTGTCCCTTTTCCTTTAACTTTTCTTTTATTCTCGCAGGTTCCTATTTCCTTGCTTTTATTTTTGCCCAACTATTATCTTCCAACTTGCCCTAAGTTGCAATTTTCCATCTTGCCCATGTGCCCCTTTCCAATAATAATATCAATATTTTAAAAATGCTTTATTATTTCTCTTATTTAAATATCAATTCAGATAACCTGTACCTAATAGATACTTTGTATAAATGCATAATAATAATATTATACAACTTGTTTAAATAATCGTATCACAAAAATTCAATAATTGCGAAATATTAACTGCGAGAATAAGAAGGAAGCGTGGACACTCACTAGCTGACCTGAACTGACTGAACCGTCGTTTGTAAATGGAAGAGGTTCGCCTGCATCTGTGTGAGTGTAGATCCGGGCGCTTCATTGCGCAGTTCGGGTTTTATAGGTAATTTCCATCTTGCCCTCCTGTCCCCTACTGAAGAGCAAAATGAACGAACTTATTGGATGAAGAAATATAGATTTAGTTTTAGAGATAACACCTTAAATAGATGATAGATGGAAATAAGAATCGACTTTGTTGTGTGGAATGGAAAGCTGGACACTAACAGTAGACATTAAGACGTTGGAAGAATTTGAAATGTGGTGCTATAGAAGGATCTAGAAAATACCATAGATCCCAACGAGTTGCAAAATGCAGAAGTGTCAAGAAGGCTACTAGTCCAGAAAGCCACTGCGCATACGCTAGGAAAAATATTCTAATTCGGATTTTTTGCACAATCTTACTCAAAAAGGACTCCTTTTAACAAATTTGCATGTTGCTAGGACCAAAAGGTGGTCAAAAAACTTTTTTTTTTTGTTTTTTTTTTCCTAAAATTATTTTTTTTTTGCATGGAAAAAAGTTTTTTTAGTATTTTTGGATCATTCCAAACAGAAAAGGTCTTAAGTGACTTTTCTCTAAAAATGATAGTTTTTGACATACAAGCCATTAAAAATTGAAAAATTGCGAAATCGGCCATTTTTAACCCTCAAAAACTATGTGAAAAACTAAAAATTTGAATGTTGCCAAGGTAGGTAGATATTCTTTAAACATCGATTGATGAAATCTTTAAGAGTTTTTTTGCAATACAATATTCAATACTCCTTTGTTTTTTAATTGCTAATCAAGCGTGCGTGACACTATTTTCCACCGACAGCATGGTGCAAATGAAAGGAATAAATTCGTTATTTCGTAAACCGGCGACTTTAAGGAAAAATCCCGAAACAGGTCGATGTTTATTTTTAAGTTATGAAATTGTGGCATAAATAGTTTACTAGTGACGTCATCCATCTAGGCGTGATGACGTAATCGATGATTTTTTTAAATGAGAATAGGGGTCGTGTGCTAGCTCATTTGAAAGATTCTTCAATTATCTATTCAGTAATATAAACATTTATATAATTATTTATACAGAGTGTCCTTCTACTTCTTTTTTTGTCAAATAATTTAATTTAATAAAAAATTTTTTGGAAACCCTGTATAAATAATTATGTAATGTTTACATTACTGAATAGAAAATTGAAGAACCTTTCAAATGAGCTACCACACGACCCCCATTCTCATTTAAAAAAATTATCGATTACGTCATCACGCCGAGACGGATGACGTCACTAGTATACCATATACGCCACAATATCATAACTTCAAAATAAAAATCGACCGGTTTCGGGTTTTTGCCTTAAAGTCGCCGGTTTACGAAATAACGAATTTATTCCTTTCATTTACACCATACTGTATACACATGCAAAGGTGGAAAATAGTGTCCCGCACGCGTGATTAGAAACTAAAAAACAAAGGAGTTTTGAATGCTGTATTGCAAAAAACTCTTCGGGATTTCATCAATCGATGTTTGAAGAATATCTACCTACCTTGGAAACATTCAAATTTTAAGTTTTTCATATAGTTTTTGAAGGTTAAAAATGGCCGATTTCGCAATTTTTCAATTTTTAATCGCTTATATGTCAAAAACTATCATTTTTAGAGAAAAGTCATTAAAGACCTTTTCTGTTTGGAATGGTCCAAAAAACCTAAAAGAACTTTTTTCCATGCAAAAAAAATAATTTTAGGAAAAAAAAAACGTTTAAAAAATTTTTGACCACCTTTTGGTCCTGGCAACATGCAAATTTGTTAAAAGGAGTCCTTTTTGAGTAAGATTGTACAAAAAATCCGAATTAGAATATTTTTCCTAGCGGATGCGCAGTGGCTTTCTGGACTATACAAAAGGATAACGAGGTGATAAAGAACATCAAAACAAAAAAGCTGGAATATTTAGGCCACATTACAGAGGTGCGAAATATGAGATATTAAGGTTGATAATGCAAGGTAAAATTAAGGGTAAAGGATCCACAGGTGGAAGAGGAATTTCCTGACTGAGAAACCTACGAGAATGGTACAGTTGCAGCTCAGTAGATCTTTTCAGAGCAGCCGCCAATAAGGTACGGATAGCTGTGATGATAGCCAACCTCCGATAGGAGAAGGAACTACAAGAAGAAGGAAATAAGAACATTGTCGAATGCATGAGACATCTAGAAATACAGCTGTACAGTAATTCTTGTTTTCGACTCAATTTCTGCTATTATATTCCATTCTTCGAATTGGCAAAATCCCGTTTGAAAAAGTGATTTGTTTTTGTTAAAAATGGACATTTTCACTTGCGAATTAGTCAAAAAGTATTGACTTTCCAAAAAAAACGTATAAAACAAAAATTGCTTAGAAGTGGTTAAGAGGCAACAGTAGCGATCAACAGGTAGCAACAAACGCGGTCCAAGATTGCGGCTGTAATTTTGAATATTTTGTCGAGATATTTGGCACACATATTCGTAATATAATACAGAATGGCGGTACAGAGCCCAATTTGAGAAATATGTTAGTATGTGGAAATTACTCTGTAAGTAACTAAATAAAATATTGCAAAAAGGAGCCTGTACCGCCATTAAGAAGAACAAAAAAAAATTAACTTTCTTTAAATAAACTTTTTTATCCCATGCCTAGATTTTGTGACATATTGGACCTAGTAAAATTATTTATCTCTAACAAGAAATCGAACATATTTATAACTAAATAACTGATTAGTCAACATAGACAAAGTGTCACTGTCATTTTGACAAACCTGGGTCAGATTTCTGTTCTGTTATCTGCATAGGGATTACGAACACTCGATACGAATCGTATCCGCCATGTTTTACCGTAGCGCCGTAGAGTGTTCGTAATTCCTATGCAGATAACAGAACATAAATCTGACGCAGGTTTGTCAAAATGACAGTGACACTTTCTCTATGTTGACTAATCAATTATTTAGTTATAATTTGTTCGATTTCTTGTAGTATGGTATAACTAGACCCAAACCCAGACATCCAAAGTGAAAGTTATCCTCCAACACCAAATTGTTCTATTATATGGTCGACATAATGTTCAGAAAAAAGTCACACCATTTTGAGCTCGGGTTTGGTGGGAGAGGGGGGAGAAATCGGTAAATTCGTAGTTTTTTAGGTTTTTCGTCAATATTTCTAAAACTATGCCTTTTTTCCATGAACCACCTTCCATACAAAAATGTTCTACATTAAATTTGAAATAAAAAAGGCCCTATGCATAATCCTTCTAAAATGAACGGTTCCAAAGTTACGGAGGTAGTATATTATAATTGGTCCAAAAAAAGGCCTAACCCAAAACATCCAAAGTAAAAGTTTTCCTCCAACACCAAATTGTTCTATATGGTCCACATGTTGTTCAGTAAAAAGTTACACCATTTTGAGCGTCCAGTTTGGGGGGGGGGGGGAGATGGGGGAGAAGTCGGAAAATTAGTAGTTGTTTTACGTTTTTCGTCAATATTTCTAAAACTATGCTTTAGTGTAAACAATGTTGCTATACAAAAATGTTCTACATAAAATTTAAAACAAAAAAGATACTATACATATTTGTTATAAAATCAACGGTTCCAGAGTTACGGAGGGTGAAAAGTTAAGGTATTCGACACTTTTTATATTTTTTGGGCAATTTATAATAGTATTACTTATGAAAGAAATTTTCTTTAACATGATTGTGTTTTGTATAGCAAATAAAATTTGCTATTTCAGTGGCCGATGGTATGTTAGTGATAAGCCCTTGAAGAAACGTCAACCTCACCACCCAAAATCATCATCAATTGCCCAATAAATATAAAAAGTATCGAAAACCTCCACTTTTCATCCTCCGTAACTCTGGAACCGTTGATTTTATAACAATTATGTACACGACCTTTTTTGTTTTAAATTTCATGTAGAACATTTTTGTATAGAACATTGTTTACGCTATAGTATAGTTTTAGAAATATTGACGAAAAACGTAAAAATACTACTAATTTTCCGACTTCTCCCCCCCCCCCTCCCCCCAGCCCGGACGCTCATTGGATGTTTGAGTTAGGCCTTTTTTTGGACCAATTAGGTATACTATACTACCTCCGTAACTTTGGAACCGTTCGTTTTTGAAGGATTATGCATATGACCTTTTTTATTTCAAATTTAATGTAGAACATTTTTGTATAGAAGGTTGTTCATGCTAAACCGCATAGTTTTAGAAATATTGACGATGAACCTAAAAACTACGAATTTACCGATTTCTCCCCCCTCTCTCTCCCCCAAACCCGACGCTCAAAGTGGTGTGACTTTTTCTGAACATTATGTGGACCATATGGAACAATTTGGTGTTATAGGATAACTTTCACTTTGGATGTCTGGGTTATGCCATTTTGGGATCAATTGTATCATACTATTGTTAAAGATAAAAAATTTTACTAGGTCCAATATGACACAAAATCTAGGCATGGGATAAAAAAGTTTATTTGAAGAAAGTTTATTTTTTTGTTCTTCTTAATGGCGGTACAGGCCCCTTTTTGCAATACATATTTTATTTAGTTATAGATAGGGTTACCATAATTTATTAAGGCCAAATCCGGACAGGGGTAGTCCAAGAAAAAAAAACATATCCTTGCCCTTGCCTTTTGACACCCCCAAAGTTAGTATTGGTATTATCAGCACAAAGGCAAACTACTTTTGAATCAATAGAGTACTTTTTAATACATTTTGAAACATGTTCTACTAAAAGAACAGATGTTTCACCCGGAAGTTTATCAAAAACTAAAAGTTTCACGTTGACACCTTCATTTTGCTTAAAATAACGAACACATACCGGAGTCAGTTTGATTTCGATTCTGTTTAAACTATCAATTATTGTAACCGTATCTAATCAAATTTGCATCTTTGAGATCTTCGAGTGTTTTTTTAAATATTTTTTTAGCAAAGAAAAAATCCGGACATTTCTCATATCCGGACGACAATCCGGACATGTCTTTCAAATCCGGACTGTCCGGACGAAATCCGGACGTATGGTAACCCTAGTTATAGAGTAATTTCCACATACTAACATATTTCTCAAATTGGGCTCTGTACCGCCATTCTTTATTATATTACGAATATATGTGTCAAATATCTCGACAAAATATTCAAAATTACAGCCGCAATCTTGGACCGCGTTTGTTGCTACCTGTTGATCGCTACCGTTGCCTCTTAATGAAAGTTATTATTTTTATTAAAAAAATTTTCCCCCGAGAAGGGGTGGCATCCCCCAGGGTAAAAGCACCAAACGGCACAAGGTCAACTTGAAGTACAGAGTAAATAGAATCTATAGCCAAATAGGTATTGGTACAATTCGGTTTAGGCTCAGAAAATTATACAGTTATTCTGTATTTTGCCTTCTTTGACTGGCCTAATAATAATAATTATTGTAGTTCACCTAATTTTTTCCAGTAGACTTCGTTCTATTTTAAAAGCTGACGGGGAAGAAATTAATTGTTTGGATTCCGAATCGTTTGAATTGAATCTGAAATCTGAATCATTTAAAAACAGTAGTTATAGTGGCGCTGAGAGTTCAAATGTCAGTGGTTGTTATTTTAAAGCAAGCTTATCTTCAAAACAATAACAAAAGTACAAGTCATACTCAATTATAACCTATCACAAATAAACAAAAGATCATTAGAACCATTTCAATTAAAAATAAATTAAGACATTTAAAAAGTTTAGATGTTGGTATTTAAACAAATTTCTAACCTGGCTTTTTTTCCTTGGAGAAAAGGCAAAACGGAAAACAGCAACACATATTTTTAACACAATTGCACAAATTTTGAGAAATTGTATTTTTTCCACATCAGACAAGTCGTAGGAATTTATCGCACATATCTAATCTAATCGGTAATAACAATGATAACACCAATCCCCTCTTCAATTTCTTTCTTTCGCAAATACGGATTATAATGAAATACACAATTACACAAAGACTATCACAACACAACCCAAATGACTGTTTCTATTTTTATGAGTTCACTGCCGACGCTAACTACTAACCGCTACGATATATTTATGATGACTGAAATTTAGTCATCTGAACATTTCAATGCACAAACGCTCACTCAGATAAGACGATAACAGCCAAGTAGGATCCTTGGCAAAATAATATGCAAGCATATTTGTCCCATCACGTGTTGAACTGGCCGTTGCACTTGTACCGATTGTGATAATGCAGTTCAATTCTGATCTTTAACAAATACGATTTTATCGATCAATTTAGTATATACAGAAGCCAGTAATTAGAACGGAAATATGTTTACATATTACTACTAATAAAAGGCTTGTTGGTGCATTCTGAAAGGTATTATCGATACCTGATATGAAAAACGTTTATATTACCTTGACATTTATATACAAGAATAGAAATGGCAAGAGTAACTTTGACCATGAAAAGCCGTACAATGAACCGTCTTGTAAATAACAGTAATCAAGATGAGAAAGATAAAAGAATATGAGAGGTATGTTATGACAAAAAGGTACCAATAAAACAAAAAGAAAAATTCGTTAAAATTGCCATAAGACCAGCTACGAAGAAAGGAACTGAATTTTGGGCAGTTAAAAAGAGGGAGAGAAGCAACGAAAATGCATTTGGGAGAAATGAGAATGCTTAGATGAATAATTGGGCTGACAAAAAATGATGAGTCCTCACTTGTTATGTCTTAAATTATGATAGAATGTGTCTATTACATTTATCAATGTCTCCAGAAATGTATATAAATTCATCGATAATTTTTCGCCTTAGCTCTGCAACACTTGCTGGTTTAGTTTTATAGATTCTACTTTTCAAGTATCCCCAACAAAAATAATATTTAAGATTCAAATCGAGTAAACGAGGAGGCCATTCAATACTACCTAGATTAGATTAGATTATGTGAGGTCGTTAAGACTATGCAGCCTCTCCGCATTTCGACCTATAAAGATCCTTTGTACATACCTTAATCTAGTTAAACTCTAGGATGCCAATGCTTCTAATGAAGTTGATTAGCATCCTAGGTGACGTTTCCTGTTACAGGACGCTAGGGTGATCTCTTCTAGGAATTTTAGTCGTTTGGAACAGTGCTAGGCAATTGCGACCTGGATTTTTTACAATTGTAAATAAATTAATTTATTGTACACCTTAAACGATATTTGCGTGAAAAATATAAAATAAATATACAGTGTGGTTAAAAAGTTATGAACCAAATAAGAAAATGGCAAAATAGATAAAACACCCAGTATCTTTGTTATTAATGGAGTAAGACCCATTAAGTATGGTATTTTTGAGACCGTCTAAGTATCCTCTTTCTACAGTTAACGTATGTTACTTTCCCAATGGAAAACCCTGTATTTTGTTTACGTTGGATAACCATATAATATAGTTTAAAGCAGCCGAAAAGCTAGGGAGCACGGTCCCCCTGCCCATGGGTATGGGCGCCCATGCTTCTGATATGTTCAAAATAAAATTATTTATATGAAAGGCTTAGGTATAAGATACAAACTATTTTTCATAAATTCCCCGTATTTACAGAATCCTTCTGTATAGTAGATACTTAATAGAAATTGTTATCAATTTTAAGAAATACATACTCTAGAGATAACACCTTTTCTATAGAAATGATTTTCTAGAAATCAACAGAAATTAGTCTAAACTACAAGTACAATTTCCGTTTTGAGGAAGATAGTAAAAATAATAATTTTAGTCTGGGCTGATTTATCGGAGAATAGGCCATTTTTGGGAATAGCTATTTGTATAACAAGGGAGGAAAGTGCTACTTTTCCTCCCGAGAATGAAGTTTACTGCCCGACGCGTAGCGGAGGGCAGTAATCATTCAAGGGAGGAAAAGGCACTTTACTCCCATGTTATACATATGGTTTTTCCACCTTCCTCAAATAACAAGTCATTTTTTCATTTTTACTTAATTTATTTATATAACTAGCCAACAAAATTTATTAAAACTATAACAAGTAGGTACAATCTAACTGTCAACTGTCAAATATAAGACAAATTATTAATGTAAACATTGTTAAATCAAAATAACAATTTACTGTTTTATACCATTCTGCAAAATACAGGGCGTTTTATAAATAAAGTAGATATAGATACTTACGTAATAGAAAATAGATATTGTACAGGGCGTCAATAAGTTATATTTAAGTTTATATTTACTAGGGAGGAAAAGTACAACTTTGCTCCCTACAATCAGGTCTGGAAAAGTATACTTTCGGTAGAGGTAGGTGGAATTATTTACAATTGTTTACCAAATCGAATCTTATGATCCTATATGTTAATAATATAGCAAGCTAAGTAATTATTTATCAATAATGAAATAACTTGGAGATATAAAAGATCTTTTGGTATATATTATATTTCCAGAAGCTGATCGAAATTGAATGAACAGTTTAGCAACAATTAAATTGTTAATTAAAAATTTGTGGTCGCTATATTAACCACAATAATTATGTTAAGCACAAAAGGCACTATATCTATCTAATGTACTTTACAGAATTGAAATTGGGCTATTTAAGCGGCATCAGGAGTATTTTAAAATTATAAACAATTTTTGGCTTATAAACAAATATAATATCTCGGGAAATATTAAATTAAATATAAATTATGAAAAAGTATTGGAAAGAACGTGACAGGACGCTTCTTTCAAAAGAAAAAACGTTTAATTGCGATGAGTGGTTCCTGAGTTACAACCGGTCAAAGTTGACCGGCATGTACGGCGAAGATATAAATAATAGAATGGTAATTTTTAAACCATCACCTTTTTATTTCAGTCCTCTTTCTCCACACTGATTTTCATATCGGTATTACTAGTAAAAAATACCAAATATACCAAAAATTCAATCAAAAATCAGGTTGAAAAAAATAGAATCTCAAAGTTCAAAATCGGTGTAAGTTAAAAAATGCATTTTCTCGGCTTCCCATCGAGCAATTTTCTTCAATTTTTTTTTTGTTCCCAAGTAACTCGAGTAGAGCCATCTAACTAACGCATTATTAAATATCAAGGTTGCTTTTGTTTTCTTATAATAAATTAATTTATTTATAAGAAAATATAACTACATATTTGTTCCAGTTGTAGATTTTTTTAAGATAAACTCACCACAAGTGTACCTTTTAACGTTTAAAATACAAATAATCTCATTTGAAAGCTGTATACTTATTTAAACGATCTTTGTTTAAACAAATTAAACATTTTGTTAAAATAAATAAATTAATTTATTATTACAAAACACAAGCAACTTTGACATTTAATAATGCATCAGTTGGGTGGCTCGACTCGACTTACTTGGGAACAAAAAAACCGATTTTGAACTTTGACATTCCATTTTCTCCAACCTGATTGTTGATTGAAATTTTGGTATTTTTGGTATTTTTCACTCGTAATACCGATAGTTTTTATTATTATACTATATGTTATGAGTCTTTTAAAGATATGAAAATTTGTGTGGAGAAAAAGGACTGCAATAAAAAGGTGATGGTTTAAAAATTACTATTCTATTATTTATATCGCTGGTACCTATGATTAATGTGATTCCTAATACATTTTCAGTGAAAATAATAACTCTCTGATAAGTATTGGCGATTACAATTTTTTTATATGCGTGTCTGCGAAGATTATAACTCCCAAAATAATTATAATGAAAAGATTTAGTTCATAATAGATGCCGACAAAAACAATTATTTCCCCTTCTGTTTCTGTTTCTGCCGACGAAAACAATTATTTCTGAGAACTTTTTACTAATTATAATTTTCGTGGACCCACAAACAGAAATGATGTTTTTGCCGATACTCCTCAAAAAATAAATTTTTTCGCTACCACTTTATTAGGGACTATAATTTTCAGTCATATAATCGAAAATAATATTTTTCGCGGCGTTCATTGAAAGTTCTACTCTTAACGGCATTTTTCGGAGCTATACTTTTCGTAGGCGGCGGCGATATATTCGGCGATATATTCGATCAAATATGACCGGTTGTATCTCAGGAACCACTAATCGCAATTAAACGTTTTTTCTTTTAAAAGAAGTGCCTGTCGCGTTCTTTTCAATACCGTTTTTATAATTTAATTTAATATTTCCCGAGATATTCTATTTGTTTATAGGCCAAAAAATTGTTTATAATTTTAAAATATTCTAGAGGCCGCTTAAATAGTGCAATTTCAATTCTGTAAAATACATTAGATAGGTATAGTGCCTTTTTACACAAAAATCATAGTTATTCTTATGCATCATAATAATTATTGTGGTTATTATAGCGACCACAAATTTTTAATTAACAATCTAATTGTTGCTAAACTGTTCATTCAATTTTCATTGGCTTTTATATCACCAAGCTATTTAATTATTGATACATAATTACTCATCTAAAATTTTAGTTGAAAATTAAAGATTTTGTCGGAAAAACCCGCATTTTCCGAGGAAAATTTTCGTCGAAGTAAATCGGAAAAAACATGTCTATGCAGAATTTAATTACGGTGAATTTTTATTTGAGTGTTTTTGGTGTAAAGTTAAAATCTTTGGAGTTATAGAGCAAAAATTGAAAAAACACGATTTTCGGGCGCCATTTTGTTTATAAAAAAAGTAGCACACTATCTGCGGACTTTGCATAGCTATATTATTACCATATAGGATCGTAAGATTCGATTCCAGCAATAAAATTGCTGGTAAATAACTTTTTCTACGAGCGTGCAACAATGTCTACTTTCGCGCACGCATTTTAGTTTAGAAAGTTTCACTTTTCCGCACGCGTGTTACTTTTCCGCACGCGGTTTTTACTTTTCCGCACGCGTGTTAATTTAGATATGTTAATATGGCCTTAAAGTAATTATAATACATGGAATAAACTAATATTTAGATAATATTTACTAATTTATTTCAAATATATCTTATTGTTTTCCTGTTTTAATGAAATTAACGCGACAATTCGATGAAATAAAATTATTTTGACATAATATTCGAAAGTCAAATCGGTAGACAATAACAGTCGTTTTGAATCATCGTCATGGAAACCAAGATCGTCGTCATGCTAACTAATTATATTGAAAGTTTGGTTTTGACAACCTTGTCAAAGAATTAATTTGTGTATGTATTTTCATATTAATTAAATTAATTGATTAAGATTTGGTAATTTTTAAAGACTCTTAGAAAAAATATTGTTCCTAACTCTTGCAGAAAGTCTCTTTTCCGCACTCGACTGCTTGCCGAACTCCCGCTTCACGTCGTTCGGCAAACTGCAGTCGCGTGCGGAAAAGAATGACTTTCTGCACTTGTTAGGAAATAGTATATTGTGCAACAAGTGCAGAAAGGTACTAATTTCTCACGAGTTTGAAAAGTTGCGGTACGAGCGCAAGCGAGTGCCGCAATTCAAACGAGTGAGAAATTACCTTTCTGCACGTGTTTCACACTATACTTTTTCTACAAGCACAGTTTTTCCTAAAAATAAAAATCACAATTTCCAAACGACGATTAATTATAATAGGTACCTATGTGATAAATTTTAAACTGTATTTAATTAATACCTACTAATCAATTTAAATTCCTTATACCTAAATAAATTGCACAGAAATCAGTTAAAAAATTAATGCACTGCCTAAATTTGTTTAAATTTAAACAATTATTACACATTATTGACATTATATTTATGCAGTCACGGATTTACACAAAACCTACTTCATTCGACGTCTCTTGCACAGGTTGCTAAATCCTTATTGGTTATTTGATAATTATAAAATGTTTAATAAGAATAAAATTGTAAAATAAAACAGTTGTAACATCCATAATTTAGTTTCTATGCTATAGTTAAATATAATAATTGTCTTATAGGTTATATATTTGTCTAAAGTTTAACCACTATAACCACGGATGTAAACAGAATATAACGTTACTCAGAATGCGGTAGTCCACGGATGTAAACAGAATATAACGTTACTCAGAATGAGGTAGTCAACTGTGCAGAAAAGAACTTTGCGGCACAGAAACGTCACTTTGCGGCACAGAAACGTCACTTTGCGGCACAGAAACGTCACTTTTCTGCACACTAATGTCAAATATCTTATACTGTGAGAAAATATCAAGTTTGCTAACATAAAACCGTGCAGAAAAGTGCACTTTGAATAGTGGTTGTAGAAAAATAACTATTTCCTTGTATTTTGCTAATTAGCCCAGAGTATTTTACTATCTAGCGAGAATTTTACTTAGGAATCTCTAGCGCGAGAATTTTACTGCCACCGTTGCATTTGGTTGTCTTTTTAAAGGCAGATCACATGCTATGATTTTTTGTGGCGGATATTCTTGAGTTGAGGTTGATTTCATGTAATCGAATGAACTATCTTTTAGTAAAGTCGTCCCAAGAACGCAACTCATCAATATTGGCAATATCATTTTAAAGTCTTCTACTTTGTATAATACATGTCTGAATTGCCGATATAAATGAGTCAGATTAAATAAATTATTAGAAGAATTTTTTGCTAAGCAACAACATTTTTGTTTAATCTAGTAGTATTATACTGTATTTTGACAACGACATCCGACTTGGGCGTCGAAACGTTAATAAAATCATTTTTTTGGTAAAATTGTGGCTTATTTCCCATTGAAAATAGTTGATTATAAAAATGCCACAAGAAAATAGCTTCAGAACAACATTGAGTATTTTACTATTAATGATGATACACTGCGTGTCAGAGAAAACGGGCATCCCACAAAATGGGTCATTTTTGAGGTCTCGAATTTCCTAAACCTGTTGTCCGAAGTGATTTTTTTCTCAAAGTTCACCATATCATGTGGAAGATCCTAGCATTTATAAAATACTGAAATTAAAACCCAACTATAGCCTCAGGTTTTCTTTCTGTTTTTATTCATTCGCTTATGCTGGATAATAAAAAAAGTTAGGTACATTAACAACTAGCCATGTTCTTCATCAATACAGGGTGTTTCTAAATAAGTGCGACAAACTTTAAGGGGTAATTCTGCATGAAAAAATAATGATCGTTTGCTTTATAAACATATGTCCACAAATGCTTCGTTTTCGAGATACGGGATGTTGGATTTTTTTCTTACAATCTGACGATTTATTTATTGCTCTAAAACTACACTTGTGAGAGCAAAATAATCGACTCACTTGCTGAATTGTACACGTTAGAAGTCTCAAATTTCCTAAACCTGTTGTCCGATTTGAGTAATTTTTTTAGTATTTTATAGCCTTATTATTTAAGAAAATCGATTTAATATTATTGTTGCTAGACAGATAAAGTCATTTTATACCGGGTGTAACAATCATACGGTGTTTTTTCTTAAGTTCGGAACACCCTGTGGAATATTCTAGCATATAAAAAATATTTAAATTAAAATTCAATTGTGGCCTTAGGCTTTATTAACATTTTCTTTTTTGATTCATTTGCTTATGTTGGATAATAAAAAAGTTAGGTACGTTAACAACTAGCGATGTTTTTCATCAATAAATCCTCATTTTCTGCTTAGTTTAATAAACAAGCCTAAAGTAGGCTATGAGAAATTAACAATTTAATGGATGTAAAATGGTTGACAGTTAAAAAGTCTCTGGTTTGTTGTTTAAATGAGTAGATTGATAAGTTTCAATTAAGTCCGTAGTTTTTTTTTTGTTATTTGGTGGAAATGGAACGCGCTACAAGGAATTTGACCCGCGATGAGTGTGTTCAAGTAGTGATCTTACATAGCGAAGGACTTAGCTACCATGCTATTAACTCCTTATATTGGTAACAATTTTTTGCTAATGCACGATAATGCAAGACCACGTTCACGAACTGTAACCGAATATTTACAATAGGTAAATCTTCGGACTTTGCATTGGCCATCGCATAGTCCAGATCTTAACCTGATCGATTTGTGGGACATAATTGGCAGAAGACTACGACAGCGTTTGCCACCTCTTAGAACCTTACAAGAGGTAGAAACAGTAGCTCCCGAGATTTGGAATGATATTGATCAAGACCAAATAGCATACCTCATTTGTAATATAAAAGTACATATCCCTTTTATTATCGAATAGAAGCGAATGAATCAAAAAAACAAGATGTTAAGAAAGCCTAAGGCTACAATTTTAAACACAAAAAACACCGTATCATTGTTAGACCCGGTATAAAATTACCTTTACCTGTCTAGCAACAATAATATTACAGTGGAACCTCGATTATCCGTCAGGGCACCGGACCAAGTGTATGACGGATAATCGAAAAGACGGTTAACAGAACATTAACAAAACTTAATTGATCAAACGACTAAGTGACACAATCAATGTTCGAATTTGAATCAAATTTAATTATGGTGACACACAGATATTGACTGTAATAATTATTGTGCTGTGCATTTTTATTTTCGGCTTGCGATTCTAAAAATAGAACTCTAAAAGCACGGTATCATTTATCACCTATTTAAACTGAAATTTAATCCAGAGCCCTGAATAAGAACAAAAATTATTTACATAAAAAAATGCGGTGGTGGCATAACTGCACGTGTACATTTCAACGAATTTCGTTTAGCTTATCGCAATGCTCAAACAAAATGAATTGATGACTAAATTTTTACTTAGGTAGTCAATATAACTTATGTAGGTATGGACCCTGGCGGTTAACAGAGGTGACGGTAAATAGAGAGACGGATAATCGAGGTTCCACTGTACATCGATTTTCTTAAATAATAAGGATGTAACACACTAAAAAAAATCACTCGAATCGGACAACAGATTTAGGAAATTCGAGACTTCAAACGTGTACAATTCAGCAAGTGAGTCGATTATTTTGCTCTCAAGTGTAGTTGACATGCAAATGAAATTTGGTAGGTTTTAAGACCTACCTTTGCGCATTTTTTGGCGTGCAATTAAGAATTTTATATTCTCCATTGGCTAGCATATGGGTCATATAATCCGTATGCACGCAAATTTTAACGAATTATGTAATCGAGGAGGAATGATAAAAATATCGGGAAAGAAATAAAAGGCAAAATTTACAAAACAATCATCAGACCACTAATGGCATACGCAGCAGAAACACGACCCGACACGGAGAGGACAAAAATATTGCTCGAAACAGCGGAGATGAAAACCCTCCGAAAAATCGATGGTAAGACTCTATAGAACAGACCTAGAAGTACAGATATACGACGGAGACGCAAGATGGGGAACATTAAAAACTAAGTAAGAAACAGAAGAGTAGATTGGAATATTGGAACGACCATATAAGCCGAATGACAACAAATAGCGAACTAAAAATGATATTTTAGTTCAAGGGAAATTTTAACTATAAAACTTGTGAGGCTATTAAAAAATAAATCGAGGTAACTCGAATTTTAAAATTTGCGTAAAGATAACGATAATTTTTTTAGAGACTAATGAGTTATTGTGTATATCAGAGGTTTTTAAATAATTTGTAATAAAAGTAGTAAGTACCTATTGAATTTTAAAAGGTGTCACGGTGAAATAAAAATTTTGACAGCGTCAATGCATTCATTATACATATTTATTAATAACAAAAGAAAGCAACCATATTAGCAAATTAAATTAAAATTAAAGCAAATTAAACAAATTTTGTTTTTGTCGATTGGTAAAAAAATTATACTGATTATTTCATTCATAGGAGATTCTGACCAATAGAAAGCGACATAAATCTGAATTAAATCGATAATTTTTGATAATCTCCCGTCGTTAAGTATATTACGTCAGATGCCCTTCGTTGCTACGAAAAAATACATTCAGTGACATTAATGACAATTAATGTTTTAAAAATTATAAAAGTGATGACTTTCAATCGTCAAATATTTATAAAAACTGTGTGTTTAATGGTACTTACATAAATAAATTACAATAAAATTTTGGTTTTGAACAGTTTTATTCATGAAATAATCGCAACAAATTGCACTCGACCTCTGAAATTAATATAGAATTTTTGCTCTCGTGACACTTTGACATAATTTCACTCGCCTTCGGCTCGTGAAATTAACACTGTCAAAGTGTCACTCGGGAAAAATTCAATAATTTCAGAGCTCTTGTGCAATTACTACTGATTATTTCATTCATAGGAGATTCTGACCAATAGAAAGCTACAGAAATCTGAATTAAATCGATAATTTTTGATAATCTCCCGTCGTTAAGTATATTACGTCAGATGCCCTTTGTTGCTACCAAAAAATACATTCAGTGACATTAATGACAATTAATGTTTTAAAAATTATAAAAGTGATGACTTTCAATCGTCAAATATTTATAAAAAATGTGTGTTTAATGGTACTTACATAAATAAATTACAATAAAATTTTGGTTTTGAACAGTTTTATTTATGAAATAATCGCAACAAATTGCACTCGACCTCTGAAATTAATATAGAATTTTTGCTCTCGTGACACTTTGACATAATTTCACTCGCCTTCGGCTGGTGAAATTAAAACTGTCAAAGTGTCACTCGGGAAAAATTCAATAATTTCAGAGCTCTTGTGCAATTACTACTGATTATTTCATTCATAGGAGATTCTGACCAATACAGAAAAAGTTACAGCGATAATTTTTGGTAATTTCCCGTCGTCAAGCACTAGGTCAGATGCCCTTCATTACTACGCATAAATGAACATTCAGTGACATTAATGACAATTATTGCTTTACAACTTGTCACAGAGAACACCAAGAAACAGGTTTAGCAAATATTCAGGTGAAGATATCAATAAAATATTAATTAAAATTATTTAAAAAGACATTTTTGTTCATGAAATAATCTCAGCGAATTACATTCGATCTCTAAAATTATTATCGACTTGTTGCCCTCGGACACTTTCGACATAATTTCACTCCCCTTCAGGTCTGTCTAATTAAAACTGTCAAAGTGTCACTCGGGAAACAAATCGATAATTTTAGAGCTCTCTAGTGCAATTACTATTGATAATTTAATTATATCTGACTCATTCATATTGACAATAGGCGAATTTAAAATGATATTGCCAATATTTATGAGTTGCATTCCTGAGACGACTTTATTGAAAGACTCATTCGATTCAAAAATCATAGTATGTGATTTGTCTCTAAGGGCCAATTTCTCATATCGAGTTCAACTCCAGTTTAACCTGAACTTTTAGTGAACGTCAGTTTAAAGTCAAAATCGTCTTTCTCAATTCACGTTCAACTGATGGCAGTTTAAACTTGAACGGTGCTTGAACGCTGGAATTCGGCCGTTCAAAGATTTCAGAACCCAGGTCAGATGATTTCATGGATTATTACGCATGCGTTGTATTAACACGAAACGCTGTCATAATATAAATATATCCTATTTTATTATATTAAGCCTAACGATAAAAGATAACATTATATTTGTTTTTATAACATTTATTTATAATTATTAAAATGACTATTTGATTATAAATACTTAAATTTAACTTTATTCAAAAACAGCATAAAAATGGTCGTACAAAATGGCGATAGTTTTTTACCTTTTGCCATCTATTGGCATTTCTCGAAAGCTGTAGAACGTGCACTTACATGAACGTGCAATGTGCAATGAGAAATGCATTCCAAACAAAACCGAAGTTCACCGGTGAACTGCGGTCAACTGAACCATAGATTAAGGCAGGTATGAGAAATCGACCCTGAAAAGACAAATGCAATGATGACAGTAAAATTATCGTGTTAGTGATTCCATAGTAAATCAGGAACTACTTGAGAAAAGAACCACGAAAAAGTGATACTATCACGGCATGGTCTATCACGTATTTGGTCTTACATTCAGTTTACTCTCAAAATTAATACCAAACTCTGATTTTATATGTATGTTATTTTAAAATATAAATTCCTATATGATACCACAAGGACATAGCTTGTGATAAAAGAAAAAAAATATTTGAATAGTAAACACTAATCTAAGGTTACTGGGAATACCTGATTGGCAGGAGAAAACAAAAGATAAAATGAGTGGAAAAATTAGTAAAAAAATAGATGGGTGAATGGGCCTCTTAGGCTTAAGAAGATAAGTTTCATAATTTTAAAAATTGTATTATTGTTCAGATTAAACGATATTTATTTTATGTATGAAAAATAAATACTGTAAATGCCCAGATAAAGCACAACTAATCAGTTTGGGAAGCACATTTCAAAAATATCTGGTAATAAATAAAGTTTTATTGAATAATTATGGTTCTGGTTATTGAATGACCTGTTACTTTGTTTTGGAATGACAAATCTTATTTATGGTGTGATAAGCAAATAAGCATAACCATACCTCACTAGACAACTATTTCTAACGAATCATCAATAGCTTAGGATCACAAATTTTTAATTCATATTTAAAAATTTATATAAAATATTTGAATAATTGACATTATCGTAAATTTTTGGTAATGATATGATAACAGTTATCTGCTTATCTTTAGTAACATGTTAATTTTTAAACTTTGGCACAGCTAAAAATTGGTACGATATACTGAAGAAAATGTGTATACAATTAGTGCTCTGCTACTTCCTTGATTATGGGGCAGCCTCTTTTTTATATATAGGGTGGTCGGACAAAAATGAAACAGAGGCAATATCAGGAACTACAATATTTTTGAAAAAAACCCAGCGACAGGTCAAAGCCATTGCAATTCCCTATATTATAATAGGTCCTTAAATTTTTAAGTTTTGTCCAATATTTCACTTGATTTATTACTAAAAATACATTTTAAAATTAATATATTTAGCTGGCTATTCATTTCATAGTTGAACAAATAGTATGGTATAGTTAGACCCAAACCCAGACATCCAAAGTGAAAGTTATCCTCCAACACCAAATTGTTCTATACGGTCCACATAATGTTCAGAAAAAAGTCACACCATTTTGAGCGTCGGGTTTGGGGGGAGAGGAGGGAGAAATCTACAAATTCGTAGTTTTTTAGGTTTTTCGTCAATATTTCTAAAACTAAGCGGTTTAGCATGAACAACCCTCTACACAAAATTGTTCTACATTAAATTTGAACTAAAAAAGGTCATATGCATAACCCTTCTAAAATGAACGGTTCCAAAGTTACGGAGGTAGTATAATATAATTGGTCCAAAAAAAGGCCTAACCCAGACATCCAAAGTAAAAGTTTTCCTTCAACACCAAATTGTTCTATATGGTCCACATATTGTTCAGTAAAAAGTTACACCATTTTGAGCGTCCGGTTTGGGGGGGAGATGGGGGAGAAATCGGTAAATTAGTAGTTTTTTTAAGTTTTTCGTCAATATTTCTAAAACTACGCTTTAGCGTAAGGAATGTTCTATAGAAAAATGTTCTACATAAAATTTAAAACAAAAAAGGTCCTATACATAATTGTTATAAAATCAACGGTTCCAGAGTTACGGAGGGTGAAAAGTGGAGGTTTTCGATACTTTTTATATTTACCGATTTCTCCCCCCTCTCCCCCCCAAACCCGACGCTCAAAATGGTGTGACTTTTTTCTGAATATTATGTGGACCGTATAGAACAATTTGGTGTTGACAGATAACTTTCACTTTGGATGTCTGGGTTTTTGGTATAGTAATATCATAAATATTGCCCAAAAAATATAAAAAGTATCGAAAACCTCGAATTTCACCCTCCGTAACTCTGGAACCGTTGATTTTATAACATTATGTATAGAACATTTTTTGTTTTAAATTTTATGTAGAATATTTTTGTATATAACATTGTTTACGCTAAAACACAGTTTTAGAAATATTGACGAAAAACGTAAAAAAACTACTAATTTACCGGCTTCTCTCCCATCTCCCTCCCAAACCGGACGCTCAAAATGGTGTAACTTTTTACTGAACAATATGTGGACCATATAGAACATTTTTGTGTTGGAGGAAAACTTTTACTTTGGATGTTTGGGTTAGGCCTTTTTTTGGACCAGCTATACTATACTACCTCCATAACTTTGGAACCATTCATTTTAGAAATATTATGCATAGGGCCTTTTTTATTTCAAATTTAATGTAGAACAATTTTGTATAGAAGGTTGTTCATGCTAAAGCGCATAGTTTTAGAAATATTGGCGAAAAACTTAAAATACTACGAATTTACCGATTTCTCCCCCCTCTTCCCCACAAACCCGACGCTCAAAATGGTGTGACTTTTTTCTGGACATTGTGTGGACCATATAGAACAATTTGGTGTTGAAGGATAACTTTCACTTTGGATGTCTGGGTTATGCCATCTTTTGGATCAACTATACTATACTAAAATGGTACAACTAGTAATGTGAGCCGAGAATATTTCCAAGCGAATATTCGCGAACATTGGAAAGTTTCCGAGAATATTCGCCTATAAAAAATGGAAATATTCTCCTGACCGCGAATATTCCCGGAAACTTTCAATGGAAAATTCTCGAGAATATTTCCGAGAACTTTGAGAATATTTCCAACAGCCTTTTGGACATAAGAGTCAGTGACGTAATTTGAATTTACATGGAAGAACCTATACCACTGCCAAGTACAAAAGGAACATTGTTTTGAATATTACCTTCATTATTTTTGTACTAAAAATTCCTAAAGCTATACTAAAATCACAACAAAGGTACACTAGAAATAAACAAACATGTTGAATGTTACGAGGAGTACTCCCGAATCATAATTTACAATGTATAAACTTTGCAAATCATTATTTGGGATTTACAATGTATATACATTGTAAATTTGGGAGTCCTCCTCGAACATTCAATGTGTCTTCGTTTGTTTATTTCTAGTGCATCTTTATTGTGATTGTAATATAGGTATAATGCATGGGAATATTGCTAAAGAGAAAAAGTTCCAAACTGCAATAAAGTTATATCATTAAACCTTACTGTAAAAACTAGATGGGGTTCAATCCTCAATTGTATAAATAACATCATTGCATCTAAAAGTGCTTTACCGATGCTTGTGGTCATAGAGGGAGACAATTTAAAATGTTCACGGAATTTTAAACAGAACTGTCTGGATGATGAAATATTTTGGATAAAGTTGCAAAAAGGAGCAGTTGTGCTAACACCAGTAAGTCTGAGGAAAATGAATGCTTATCTAAATTAGAAAAAAGAAAAAAATGATTCTTCTTTAACAGGACAAAGTCTCACTGGTGAAGAGCATATATTAGCTATGCAGTGTATAGACAAGATATTAACCAATCATCCCAAGGTCATTGACAAAAAAGAAAACATTTTTACATAACTAACAAAGCTCTTTTACATAACTAACTTCTGCAAAAGCAGATTTTATTGGATCAAAATCAAATCAATGGATTTTATTTGGCTTTCAGCACGATCAGTAGATTGTATAAGCTGGTGACAAGGAATGTGCACCAAAACTGTTTTAAAAGATTTGGCAATTGCAATACTGGGGTTACCAGCTTCCTACGCTGAAACAGAGCGTAGTTATAGCACATCCTCTTTATATAATAAAAGGAGAAATAGAGTGACTATAGATAGAGCAGGGAAGTAAATGCAGGGCTGGCGATAACGGGCCTGCAAGGGATGCACAGCAGGCGGGTGCCTCTGTTTGGAGGGCGCCAAAATGAGCTTTTTTCTGCTCGTCTTATATACAAAATAATAATTTAAAAAACCGAAGGGAGCCTATACTAGTTTTGCAGGCGGGCAGATTATACCCTAGCGCCGGGACTGAGTAAATGTATAATAGCTCATAATAAAAAAATTTCTAAAAGATCATAAACAAGGAAAAATGGTATGTGATGACAGTCTTTCTATAACTCATCTGTTGGAACCAGGGCAAGACTCTAAATCCATATTACTCCATTAAAATGTTACATTTTTAAGCCGTACCTTGCATTTGTTAGAGGAGTCAATTTTATTTCTTTAATTTGTAGGGGGGATCAGTAGAAGCTTAAGTTCAAGTTTTTGGGGTCGCCACCCTTGTCCCCCGGCCGCCATGTTGGAAACGGTGTGCAACGGGTTTCGCGCTATATCTCGTAAACTACCAAACAATCTTCTACAATTTTATTTCTATTACTTTATCCTCAAGTGACCAACAAAAAAGATATAAACAAAAATATGTAAAATATTTTTAACAAGATTCCTTTTGGAGCTTATAACTTTTTTTTCAGTTCATTTTAAAATAAAATAACATATAAGCAATTTGTAGAGGGTTTTTCAGCGAACAATTTCCACTATAAATTTGTTTAATTCTATTTATTTATATAGGTTTTACAGCACTCCAAACTTGACCAGATTCTCGAATGCTCATAGGGATATAATAAAAACAAAAGTTAGGCTTACTTTTCTATCTATATGTATTTTTATTATGATTTTAACATTCCTATGCTATTATTAATCTGTTTTTGACCTTTCTTCCCACTATAAAACTTATAACCCTAAGCATATATAGAAACGGCCCAAGAAGTTGTTTGAGGACAAATTCGCCGGTTCAGAAGAAGAATGACGCAATTGCATATTGCAAAATCCTTAAGAAGAGCAAAAAACGAATTTTTGTTATCAACATCATAAAGTATGATTAAAATTAGCCATTCACCATACCGTGGTCAGGATCTCGAGATATGAGCGTTTTTTGGGGTGTGCCGCTTGTTTATGAAGTAACATAACTGTTTGCCTATTATATATTTTGACTTAAAATTTTCCAAAAAACTTCTTCATGAATTATATTTTATTGTTGTGTTGGTTAAAATTATAAACTAAAAAGTTTGTCACTCAACTTTTTAAGTAAACACGAAATATGATGACAAAATGTTTAAACACTAACTTTTTTTTAATGTGTTTAAATATTTAAGACAAATCCCATTGTTATCTACATACTTCAGAGATTAAACAGTAAAATTTTTAAAAGGAAATATTTACAGCGACCAAAGATACAGTGAGATAAATTTGAAAAATAATCAAAATTGATTTTCGGCATTTTTGTATAAAATTTGATTTTTGAACATGTTCCACCAAATCTAGATAAAAATAAACTTCATATTCGGATTCAGCGACCTCGAAAACATAAAAATAGACCAAAATTGGTCCTTCACCTTGAATTTGATTTTCGTGGTCGGCATAACGATTGCTGCCGCTCGACTAATATATAGATAGATAAGTATTTTTTTTGTATTCCTATGAGAATTCGAGAATCTGGTCAAGATTGGAGCGCTGTAAAACCTAGATAATAAATAAAATTAAACAACTTTATAGCGAAAATTGTTCATTGAAAAATCCTCTACAAAATCGCTATGGTGTTATTTTATTGTGAAATGAACGGAAAAAAAGTTATAACCTCCAAAAGGAAACTTCTTACAAAATTATCTTATATTTTTATTTATAACTTTTTTGTTGGTCACTTGACGACAAAAAGTAATAGATATAAAATTGTAGAAAATTTAATTTGCTACATTTTATGTGTAATTAAATTTTTTGTAGGATTGCAAGTTTAGAAGATACAGCGCGAAAGCCATTTGCACCCCTTTTTCCAATGTGGCGGCCGGGGGACAAAGGTGGCGACCCCAAAAACTTGAACTTAAGCTTCTACTGAACCCCCCTACATATTAAAAAAATAAAATTGACTCCTCTAAGAAATGCAACCTAAATGTAACATTTTAATGGACTATATCAGAAAATGAAAGATTAAGCGAGACCGAGAGATACTCTTCATAATACAAAGTCCAGCTTGTGTGAAGAAAATGTCTTTGACTCACAAGAGTAGACTATTACTTATTTATATATTTTATAATTATAATTCCTAAGAATTTTGTAGTGTCTTTTGTTATTATTAGTTAAGAAAAAAGTTTCTGCTTTAATAGTATATAGGAATACAGATTACCTGAAGTAAGTTCCTATATAATCAATTTTGGTTTGTTTATTGTATGTTATCTTTTTTATTTTAATATTTTTTAAATAAAATAACTTTGTTAGTTTTAATTATAATGACAAATAACAAATATTCAGAGTATTTTTTAAATTAAGTTAAATAAATTTTAAAAGTATTTTTGGACATTTAATTTTTAACAGATTTTTTCTGTAGTCGTAATACCACACCAATAAGTAAAGCTAACTACTGATTTGTGTAATTTATTATAATAATTTTAATAAAAATGTAATATTTCCATAAGTTCCCGAAAGTTTCCAATATTCCCGGAAACTGATGGTCTCCGGCGTCCATACAATAGGGAACTTGCACATTTTTTTTATTAGATAATAATGTTCAGTTTTGTTTAAAAATGAGATTTCCAAAATTTCACGCTTCAAAAACTCGTAATAACTTAGAAATACATATTTAAAGTCTTCAGCGGTATAAAATAGTTCAAACGGCACGTGACGTCACATAGTTTTGCATTAGTTTTTATTATAGTTATATTTCGCTGTGTCTAGGTACACGCTAACGTGTACGCAAATAAAAAAGTTAGGTAGACGCGAATTAAACTTCATCAAGCCAGTGACGTCATTATTTAGCTTGCGCAGTTACTATATATTTTGGTACATGCTATTTTGATATGTTTAGTGTTTGTTTGATGGAAACATATTTGTTAAGGGAAGGGAAGCAGAACTATTCAGATGTTTCAAACTTAATTGTAATAAATCAATGTGTATATATAAAAGTATATATTTAGGTTAGCAAAATAATTATATGTATTTAGTTGACATAACATGTAGGTACAAAATATTGTTAAAATAATTTTTATACATAAGTGAATTATTATAATCAACTATTCTAAATGCAAAATAAGCCACAATTTAACTAAAAAAAATTATTTTATTAACGTTTAGACGTCCAAATCGGATGTCATTGTCAAAATACAAAAATTATCAGATTAAATAAATTATTGGAAAAAATTTTTTACTAAGCAACAACATTTTTGTTTAATTTAATAATATTTTGTATTTTGACAACGACATCCGGTTTAGAAGTCGAAACGTTAATAAAATCAATTTTTTAGTTAAATTGTGGCTTAGTTCCCATTTAGAATAGTTGATTACAAAAATGCCACAAGGATAATAGCTTCAAAACAAGTTAATTATTATTGTGAAAGCTTTAGGTCTTCCTTTTATTTTAATCTTTTACGGTAATACTATTTCATTTATAACTAAAAAAAATATATATTAATTTATAGTCTCTTATCTTTTGCGTACTGTTTTAAAATGTTCTTAAACTCATTAAAAGAACTAAATAATTGTCCGCACTCCGTAGTTAATTTAAAAACAAACACTAAACAAATAAAAAATAAGAAATCACTGACACTCTAACTTTTTTATTTGCGTACACGTTAGCGTATACCTAGACACAACCTTATATTTACGTATATTCTTCTTCTCATTCTTTAGTTTATTGGCCTCCACCTACTTGGGTATTTGGCAAGCTCATCGTCGTGGAATAAGTCAAAAATATTTATATTCTAATGACATTTATCGTATGTCATTGTAATAATATATACCAGCATAGGGATTACGAACACTCGATACGAATCGTATCCGCCATGTTTTCCCGTAAGGCGCTATGGGAAAACATGGCGGATACGATGCGTATCGAGTGTACGTAATCCGGGCCCTGTTTGTTAAAATTGTAGTTTTATACTGTTTTTGAAGGAAAGGAAGGAAGGTTTACTATTGCAAATAAAACCATTTTGTAAAAGTACAAATTTTCTATGAATAGGTCAAACGATCAAAAACACTTGTAACGTCACATAAATGTATTTTCTACTGACGTTTATAACGTCTAATTTAAAATTCTGTTTACTTTATTGGAAAAATGTAAATGTAAAACCAAGTGACGTCACGATGCGTTTTGGACCACCTGTTTGAATTTGAATTTTTAATCGTCTTTAGGGGCCAAACGAAAGACAAACAAAACTTTTTTATCTTTGATACATGTTTTAAATTATGTTCTGTTGTGATTTATAACATTTTTTTCGAATTTAAAAATTTATGCAAGTTCCCTATTATATAGGTTTGTTCGAAATGTTATTTCACATTCCGAAGATTTGTAGAGTGGTGCGTAGGCATTGGTTGATGTAAATCGTCTAAAGATACGGGTGACGTCCTATAATAGATTTTACTTTTTAGGTGTCCCCATAAAAAAATTCCAGTGGAGACAAATCTGGTGACGGAGGAGGTCATTCGATGACCTGATATTTTTTGTAATAGCAATTTCTACCCTTTTTTAACTTTGGGGGGATTTTTGGGGAAAATAACCGCTACCCTCCAGCCAGACCGGCATTTTTGTATTAGGCTATCATGGAAGAGTTACCTGAACAATTTTCAGATTGCCTAAAATACCTAAGTACTCAAAAATATCTCACAGCTCTCATGATATTAGTAGTCGTCTGCATACCCATATCTCAAAGGCATTCATACGTTTAAGCATAACCTCTCTCCTCATTGATACGATAGTACTGGAGAGAATCATTGTAATTTGAAAGCCAATACTAAGATCATGACTGCAAAGGACGTTCTTCATTTTTCGTAAAGTTGAATTTTAAATTCATACTGATCACAGCATTTCAATTAAGTCTTTAAAAAGTAGTGCAGCTATAGGTATGGATGGGATTCCTTCTTACCTGTTTAAGGAATATTCAGAAGTCCTGTTACATCCCCTACAAATGATATTTAATAAATGTTTAGAGACAAGCACGTTTCCGGATGCGCTTAAGGCAGGTAGAATAACTCCTATCCACAAATCTGGAAATACGAGTTTAATATCAAATCATCGTCCTATAACAGTATTGCCTTCTCTTCCAAAAATCTTGGAAAAAATTATGTACAATAGACTGTATACTCATGTTTCAAAAACTTTAATGGAAGAACAACATGGTTTCATAAACAAAAAATCAACTCGAACAAATATGTGCATTTTCAGTCACTATATTGCTTCATCCATAAATAATTCTCAAGTTGATGTTTTCTTTACTGATCTAGCAAAAGCCTTTGATAGAGTAAATCATTCAGTACTATTAAAAAACTGAGGTCATATGCACTTTCTGACAAGCTTATAAAATTTTTTGAATCTTACCTTACCAACCGTACTAATGTAGTCAAATTTGGGAACTGCTACTCAGACAGTTTTATAACCAGGTCAGGTGTACCGCAAGGTTCCATCCTTGGGCCTTTACTTTTTGTTATGTTCATAAATGACATCACCGATTATATCAAATTTGCCAAGTTTCTTCTATTTGCAGACGATTTAAAATTATTTCTTACAATAAAAAACGAACATGACTGTATTAATTTACAACAGGATATTCGAGGTATATCCACATTCTGTAAAAATAATTATTTGAACTTAAATGAGTCAAAATGTAAACTATTGACTTTTTGTAGAAAGCGAGAAATCATAAGAACAGATTATTTTATTAACTAAGTAAAACTTGAAAGGTTAACAAAAATCAGAGATCTAGGGGTGTTATTCACTAACTTCTCCTTTAATGAGCGCATTCTCAAACTAACTAATGATTGTTATAGACAGTTAGGCTTTATTTTAAGATCCAGTAAAGAATTTTATTGTGACACTACAATTAAGCTTTTTAATGCATATGTGAGGTCAAAACTCGAATATTGTTGTACCATATGGAGTCCCTCCACCATATCGCATGGTGATATGATAGAGAGGGTTCAGAAGAAATTTTTAAGGTCTTTATATCTGAGGAAATTTGGGATTTATCCTTTTAAGGTTTCCTATAACTTGCAGAGAATGCTTTTTGACACTGTGTTATTGAGCGAAAGACGTAGAAATGCCCAAATCATTTTCATATTTAATTCTCCTACGATTCTTTCATTTATAAATTTTAATGTACCAGACCAAAGACTTAGATGTAGACACACTTTATTTAAAATAACTCCAGAATATGCAAACTCCCCCATGGCAAACTGCTTAATGGCAATGAACGATTTTATCGTGAGTGAGACGTGAGTTTATAATATGAAAAAGAGTACTATCCTACATAAACTGTGATACCCTTATTTATTGTTTTAAAGTGTATTTATTTTATTGTATTGTATAAATTATTGTATGTTCTTATTTCCTTGTATTGACCAACTGTGCATTTATAATTGGCATCATTGCTGTAAATGTGCAGTATAAATAAATAAATTTCACAGTTTTGTTGATTTTGAAGCTTTTTTTCTACAAAAATATATCTGTCGGTATATATCTGCTCTTCGGTGGGCTTTTGCTATTACTGAATTTCTGTACCTTAGAATATTCTATCTGAGAATAGGACTATGTTTTCCTCACATCAGAAAATAGAAAATTTATTTATGAATCTAGCTGACGGAAAATTATTAGCACTCCTAACCCATTCAAGGAGTGCCCGTACTAGGGGGCCGTTGTATTTGTTAACCATTACCATAATTGTCAATTCAATAAAAACAAAAATAAGTTGAATAATCATTTCGAACTCTTTGAAACAACAAAGCCCATAGATTTATCAGGTTCTATTACACTGTTGTACAATATGATTTTTTATCATCAAAAGCTCCACTACTTATTAAAGTAAGTACTAAAATAAACTTTGTAAAAGAACAATTATAGTGAATGATATTTTGATCAAAGATCTTACAAAAATACTGTAACAAAATATAATCTAATTTTAGTCTAGTTAATTGATCCCTTTCAAAGCCAACCAATAAAAGAAAGCAACATTGTATTCACAAAACAACACTATCCTATCCGACAAGTGAGTGCTGGCGGGTTGTGCGTAGAACAAATTGAAAAGAGGAAGGGATTGCTCATTGCTATTGCTGTCGGCTAGGAGTTCACATTGTAGTAAATAATATCCACTAACGTAATTTTCAGATCCCAATTAAATTTTTGATATGGCAACCACGCATTTGTGACTCCCGCGATTAAGGTCACCCGCCAGCTCTCGCTTGTCGGATTGTACTAAATTTCAATAAGACGTTCAGTACATGTAAACAACAATTTTAGTCGTTAAAGGTGTTCAAAATTTATGTACCAGTTTCATAGTAACAGTATATTATTAAAATCACTTGTATCACTTTTTCTGTGAGAAAGTGATCAGTTTTCTCGATTATTAGTTTTTATTGTATAGTATATAAATTATTGTAATCACTAAATACATAGATAATGAAAAAATAATCCTATTAATTAAATTAATGAATAATTTACGCGATTATACAAATGTTATTCAAAAACTGAACGAAATAGTGCCTGATGACGACATCGCTGTCAACTAATGTTTACATCTAGTGCATAGCTTATGCGAATAAACTGTAAATGTTATTGAATACTGTTAAAATAATAAAAAAACAAAGAAGTTTACTTACCAAAAATTTCATTTAAGGGTCTTAAATTTGGTAGTGAGCCAGCAAAATTTGCTGTTAGTTTCTCCACGCCCCGTTTGGGTTTTTCGGGTATGTGTTTATTACAAAATATATCTACCAATTCTTGCTTCTCTGCAAAATTAAATAAACCTATATAAGTTCCTGAAATGACTTAATTTGATAATGAGTTTATAGATATAGACCGTCGGATTTCAACACGAAGTTCAACCACGATTTTATCCCTCATGTCTTTTTGTGTATTACTGAAAATTTCATATGAGATAAGCAAAAAAAAATACGAGTTGAACCAGGTTTGTTTTCCTAAAAATGTTCTTTATTTTCCGCATTTTTTCCAAGGTAACAGTTTTCATTTTTATGACATGCCGTTATGCCTTTTTTGCAAGTTCCTGATCGTGAAAACTAAAAACTTTCAAGTTACGCCAGTCAATGGGAGCAAGAATACGATATTACCTCCGAATTCTATCCTACTGCATGGATTTTCTACCCTATGCCGATGTGTGCTTTTATCTTAGGGGTGGTTCCCACCCCTTTTTACGGGTGGAAAATTTTTTTGTTAAAATTACCACGGAATTCACTAGAGAACCTAATTCTAAGCAAAAACTGTTCTATATATTTTTTTTTAAACTCAATACTTTTTGAGATATTCGTGGTTGAAAATTGGCCATTTTCATTGAAACATAATACCTTTTCGAACGGTGTTTTGCGAATACCTTAAAAACTGTGCATCTAACTAAAAAAACTATACTAAACATTTTGTAGGTTATAAAAAAACAAAGAGATACTTGCATTCATAAATCTTCTAATTATAATACAAAAAGAGATATGGTAGGTGAAAATAGTTTGTTTTTTGGTACATTCTCAAATTGGTGTATTAAACTTGAAATAACAGAGAAACGGTCGATTTTAGGTGTATATTGCCACTAATACCTTTTGTAGTGCTTGAAAAGATCTTTAAAATGAGCTATATTAAAGGTCAATTACATTAAAACTAAGCGAGATATGCTGCAAACAAAATTGATAACTAATGTATTTTAAGAAAAAATGAGAAGTAATTTTAACCCCCATCCACCAAAACGTAAATGCATCGTTTTCCTTCCACAATACCTTTTATTATAGTGTTATTTCTATGTTCAAAAAGTTGGACGGGTTTAAAATGAATGGTTTTTAAAAAAAATCAAATTATAGAATGCATTTTTAAATTTTCTTAAAAATCTTCCTTTTTCTCCATGTAACTCCATGTAACTTAAAAATGATAAGAGATACAGTAACGAAAAATAAAAAGGAAATTTTTACCTGAAAGAGCCCTACATTTTTGTGTGGTATCTTTTTTGAGTTACATGGAGGAAAAGGAAGATTTTTAAGAAAATTTAAAACTGCGCTCTATAATTTGATCTTATTTTTTTTTTCAAAAACCAATTATTTTAATCCAGTCCAAATTTTTGAACATAGAAATAACACTATAATAAAAAGTATTGTAGAAGGAAAACGATGTATTTAAATTCTGATGGATGAGGGGTTAAATATACTTCTCATTTCTTCTTAAAATACATTAGTCATCAACTTTTTTGCAGAATATCTCGCTTAGTTTGAATGTAATCGACCTTTGGTATTGCTCATTTTAAAGGTCTTTTCAAGCACTACAAAAGTTATTTGTATCATTATACACCTAAAATCGACAGTTTCTCTGTTATTTCGAGTTGAATAAATACACCGATTTGAGCACGCAGCAAAAAAACAAACTCTTCTTACCTACCATATCCCTCTTTGTATTTTAACTAGAAGATTTATGAAGGTACGAATCTCTTTGTTTTTTTATAACCTACAGAAATATTTTATATAGTTTTTTTGTTAGATGCATAATTTTTAAGGTATTCGCAAAAATCCGTCCGAAAAGGTGTCATTTTTCAATTAAAATGGCCAATTTTCAACCACGAATAACTCAAAAAGTATTGAGTTTTCAAAAAATAATTATAGAACAGTTTTTGCTTAGAATTAGGTTCCCTAGCCTCTTCCGTGGCTATTTTAACCAAAACATTTTTTACCCCTAAGAAGGGGTGGGAACCACCCACCAAGATAAAAGAACACATCGGCATAGGGTAGACTTTGTTTCTTGAGCTACTCCCTACTTACTGTGAAAATATCAAGTAAATCGATGTAGTAGGATGGAATTCGAAGCCAAATGCCCTCATTGACTGCCCTAAGTGGCATGAAGGAGAAAATCACGGATACTGACATATATTAGCATTAGTGTTTAGGTCATAATTAACACCCTTAGGGCACTAGCAGCCCTTATGCCAGAATTTGTTAAAAGAGAATCAATACTCCTCTATAGGTTAGTAAAATGACATAAGGGAGAAAATCGACGCAGCACATGCGATTTTCTTTACAAAACAAAATTCAATTTTCACGAAGATTTCCGTAGGAAACCCCACATATTTCACAAATTTTAGTCCCCTTGTTTTCATCTTTCAGAGTCTACCAAAGTTTGATAAAACATGATACCGAAATACTTTGTCTTTTCTTTCTTCTTCTTCTTGATAAGCAATTATGCTTGTTCATTGGCAGATTGTTACCTCTATGGAAGGTTGTCACTCCAATTTTTGCGCGGTCGGCCAATACTTCTTCTATTAGGGTTGAACTTACCAGCTGAACAGACGGGGTAGTGAATTGTAAGTTTTTGAATTCCCTCTTGTCTTTTTCGCTTCAGCATCCATCTGGCTTGCAATTTTTAGAAGCCATGGAGGTGTTACCAGGAAAATGGTCCAATAAGTTTTCAATTAAATATCTTTTAGGAATATTTTTAATATTTTTCAATATTTTTAATATTTCTATTAGGTTGAAAACTTTGACTTTCAGTTGCCAGATGTCTCTAGACACCTACTCCATAAACGTCAGTTGCAATGCGGGGATAAGCTCTCGGAGTTTCGTCACTTGGGGCAGAGATCAGCAAACCTACGTCTCTCTGATGATGACTCCAATTAGAGTCGAAAATCGTCGATTTAGAGTGCTGGTTTGCGCTCTCTGTTCTAAGTGAAAAATAAGACAGTTTTGTCTTCGCATTGCAACTGAATAAAAATGGTATACATTTTTATTTCACTTCTTCTATCGATTGATGATTTATCTCTTGCTATCTTGATCACACATGTCTCCCCCATTCTGGTTATGTGGTTATTCCATTCTTTTTTTTTTCTATTTAGTGTCCATTCGTTTATGCACTGTACATTGAATTGCTGACACCTTCTAATGTCTTCATTCCACTTTCGATCCCTCAACATATTTCGTGTAGTTCTTCTGAGTACTCTCATATCTGTCGGTTTTAGTAGGTAGTCTTTGTGTTGTAGCTGTATCAGGTCTTGTTTCTGCTGCATGTCATTATTGGTCTTATACTGGCATTATAACTTCATCTCAGTTTTAATACGTCAGTTTCGCTATATAGTGTTATTCACCAATCGTTGGCAGGATATACCCCAGGCTGTGGGTGAAAAAACGTGATATAATTCAGGAATTTTTGAAACCTATCAGGTGTTGTAAAGGACGATGGCAGGAATAACTTCTACTAAAATGTAACCAAAAATATTGTGCGCTTTTTTTATATTGCGATTTTCATTTGTTAAATTTGCAATTTTTAAAGATTTTTAATTTTGCAGCTTAGGATATTGATTTTAGAGAAAAACTTTTTAATATAAAGTTGTAGTAAATTAAAAAACCTACAATTTGAGCTAGGGTAAGTTTAATTTCGTGTATTGGTTATTGCAAAACAGCCTGCGAAAGGTCCAAAATGGCCGATTTTTACAATTGCATTATTTATTGTACAAATCATTTTTTTATATTTTTTAAAGCTTTAAAATGAAGATCTTTCAATTCCAAACATAAAAAAAGTTGTAAAGCCAGATTAACGAATTTGTTGCTTAGATATTATAAATTGTTTATCCCAAGAGGTCAAATATAGAAGGCTATAACTTTTTGAAAAAAAAATCGTAGAGAGTTGGTGAAACATACAATCTCCTTCTAAAGAGTTATATTTTCATATTCTGATGTAAATAAATGCGTAAATCATTTTTAAACCTCTAATTTTTGGGTTTGAAAATAAGGGGGCAAATTTCGTTATAAACATTTAGAGCTGAAGCGGCCCTGTACATCCTATGAGTTTTTAACTTACAGATTATTGTTGCTGAAGACGAAACGAAGATTTATAAAAAATTAAAAAATTTCTACGACCAACTGAAGCCGAGATAATTTTTGGTTTTGAAAATAAGGGGGCAAATTTCGTTATAAACATTTAGAGCTGAAGCGGCCCTGTACATCTTATGAGTTTCTTACAGATTAAAGTTGCTGAAGACGAAACGAGGATTTATAAAAAAAATAAAAATTTTCTACAACCAACTGAAGCCGAGATAATTGTTTTTTTTTTTCTTAAATCGTAGTGCATTTATTTATAACAATTAAGAAATTATTTTACAGTCATTGACTAAAGAAAGACTTATATTAACTTAAAATAAAAATTATTATAAAATATAATTACATTTAATTATTAAAAATTATTTTTAAAATCGGTGCTTTTGCGAACGGCCGAATTTTGCAAATCGCCCGGCTCGCTTCAAATCCGCGCGCTCGGAAAATTTTTACGTAACTTGTATTAAATTTTGACAGAAAACAATTTAATAATATTACCATTATAATATACAGTCTGTTTACCACTGTATTTGTTTTTCTTGATAAACTTTTATATGTGAAATCTCATTTCTGAAGAAATAATATTACAAAAATGATACATATATGAAATATATAACTATATTTTTAATTTTCTCATTGGTATGTAAATATAATAATAATAATAATGTTACTTCTTATTATACAATATAAAACTTTTTCTTCTTGTAGTGACTATCCGTTTTGGATGTTAGAGAACATCCAAAACGGATAGTCACTACAAGAAACTACAAGAAGAAAAAGTTTTATATTGTATAATATTCTTATTGTACAATATAAAACTTTTTCTTCTTGTAGTGACTATCCGTTTTGGATGTTGGCGAACATCCAAACCAAAACGGATAGTCACTACAAGAAGAAAATTTTTATATTGTATAATATTCTTATTATACAATACAAAACTTTTTCTTTCGCCAACATCCAAAACGGATAGTCACTACAAGAAGAAAAAGTTTTATATTGTATAATAAGAAGTAACATTACTATTATTATATTTATATAACAATGAAAAAATTCAAAATATAGTTATATATTTCATATATTATTCTATGTATCATTTTTGTAATATTATTTCTTCAGAAATGAGATTTCACATATAAAAGTTTATCAAGAAAAACAAATACAGTGGTAAACAGACTGTATATTATAATGGTAATATTATTAAATTGTTTTCTGTCAAAATTTAATACAAGTTACGTACAAATTTTCCGAGCGCGCGGATTTGAAGCGAGTCGGGCGATTTGCAAAATTCGGCCGTTCGCAAAAGCACCGATTTAAAAATAATTTTTAATAATTAAATGTAATTATATTTTATAATAATTTTTATTTTAAGATAATATAAGTCTTTCTTTAGTCAATGACTGTAAAATAATTTCTTAATTGTTATAAATAAATGCACTACGATTTAAGAAAAAAAAAACAATTATCTCGGCTTTAGTTGGTCGTAGAATTTTTTTATTTTTTATAAATCTTCGTTTCGTCCTCAGCAACAATAATCTGTAAGTTAAAAACTCATAGGATGTACAGGGCCGCTTCAGCTCTAAATGTTTATATCGAAATGTGCCCCCTTATTTTCAAACCCAAAAATTAGACGTTTAAAAATGATTTACGCATTTATTTACATCAGAATATGAAAATATAACTCTTTAGAAGGAGATTGGATGTTTCACCAACTCTCTACGATTTTTTTTTTCAAAAAGTTATAGCCTTCGACATTTGACCTCTTGGGATAAACAATTTAAAATATCTAAGCAACAAATTCGTTAATCTGACTTTACAACTTTTTTTTATGTTTGGAATTGAAAGATCTTCATTTTAAAGCTTTAAAACATAAAAAATGATTTGTACAATAAATAATGCAATTGTAAAAAACGGCCATTTTGGACCTTTCGCAGGCTGTTTTGCAATAACCAATAAAACGAAATTAAACTTACCATAGCTCAAATTCTTGGTTTTTAATTTACTACAACTTTCTATTAAAAAGTTTTTCTCTAAAATCAATATCCTAAGCTGCAAAATTAAAAATCTTTAAAAATTGCAAATTTAACAAATGAAAATCGCAATATATAAAAAAGCGCACAATATTTTTGGTTACATTTTAGTAGAAGTTATTCCTGGCATCGTCCTTTACAACACCTGATAGTTTTCGAAAATTCCTGAATTATATCCTGAAATCGACCTATTTTTCACCCACAGCCTGGGGTAATACTTGCCAAACCTTTTTGCTTTTTGTACTTGACTTCAAATTTCTTTGTCCACGTCTCCATAGCTGAACAGTGGTTATACCAAGGTATTTTATTTCCATTACTTGTTCAATAGTAATGCGATAAATTTCTATTTTACATCTGATTGGTTCTTTACTGATTACTTATTGTTGTAGCTTTCTGAGATGAAATTGTCATTTTGCCAATGTCAATTATTTTTTGCTCTTATTTTAAAGCTGCGGACTAATCTTTGCAGACTATCTTCATCTTGGACTATCAACATTGCGTCATCTGATTGACAGAGTATTTTTACTTCTTTGTTTCCGATGTTACATCCTCTTCCGCTTGACTCTTTTGATGATCCGCTTATTCCGCTGTCTATGTCTATAGGTTCTGTAAGGTGCCCATCTATTTTGACTTCTAAATACTTTCTCTTACTCAAAATATAAAATTGTTTTGGTCGTGTGAGCAGTCACTTTATGTGGCTTTAATTTTGTCCGAAAATATATTTTAACAGCTCAAACAGAATCTTTTCCTTTTTGGCACTGATAATATACAGTGATGAGCGCGCTAATAACCGACAAAATAACGCAAAAGATGGAAAACATAATTAAGTTGTGAGATAAAAAAAAATTTAACTATTGGATGTGGGAGATTTAGCGATAAAAACCTTTACACTTGCATTATATTTATATTTATTGTTTCCCACCTTTAGAGGTATCAGAGGAGTATGTCAACTAAAACTGTCACTGTGACAGTGGCAGTTGCCAAACTCGTCCGATATGTCTAAGGGCTTGTTTATATGCAGGGGTTTGCCAACGTCGACTACGCGGTTTACCTGTTTTACTTGATATCACCCTAATGCCGCTTTTGAAGTTTCACCTTAAGGCCTTGTTCATATAGGGCGATTTGCCAACGTCCACGTCGCGGTTTACCTGTTTTCCCCCTGTTTATCTTGGTGACTTCAAAGGCGGCATTAGGGTGAGATCAAGTATAACAGGGGGAAAACAGGTAAATCGTGGCGTCGACGTTGGCAAACCGCCTGCATATAAGCAAGCCCTAATACCAAGTAAAACAGGGAGAAAACAGGTAAACCGCGACGTCGACGTTGGCAAACCGCCTGCATATAAACAAGACCCAAGCCCTAAGGGCTTGTTTATATACAGGCGGTTTGCCAACGTCGACTGCGCGGTTTACCTGGTTTATTTGATCTCACCCTATATGCCGCCTTTGAAGTTTCACCCTAATATCAAGTAAAAGATGGGGAAAACAAGTAAACTGCGACGTCGACGTTGTATATATAAAAATTATGAATGCAATATTTATGACAATCTAAAACTTCCAAACGTGAATTTATATTCTTAAGGAAAAAAATTGTTAAATTTTCTTTTCTTTTATTTGTAATAAAAAGAATGTTAATGTTACCTTGAGAAGAACTACACAAAACTTAAAACTCCAATTCCACCTTTAAATTCCAATCACACACCGAAGAGCTAATTTTCCATAAAATTGACTGGAAAACTGGAAACCAACTGGGAACGGGAACCAAAGACGGTAACACACTTATTATTTTTTTATTACTACCCATTACTCATTAGTAGTATCAGTACACATACGAGGACTTTAGGAACCGGCATCTCATCACAAAGAGACCACGCCCTACTACTTATATTTTCAAATAAATTGGACAAAAAGGCACTTAGCTAGCTGTCACAACTAAAACCATTCACATATCCATTCTTAGGAACTATTAAATCCCCTTCTGGGTAGCTCTGTTGGATAAAAGGACCTTTTGTGAATTTGAAAACGTTCTGAAGCTTAATCCATAGCTTAAAGAGTTGATGGTTCTGCTTCAACTGACCTCCTTTTTCACCCTAGCGATCAACGGGCATCCTTCAGCCAATTACAGCGTCTGAAAACCATTTTTCTCCTTTTTTGGTAATGTCAATAAACCAAATTAAACCTAAACCTGTATCGCTACCTTTTCCTCAAGGTGGAATTCAAAATTTATCGCGACAAAACACCAGACAAAATTAAAAACGTGTGCCTTATGGTTATCCCATTCTCTATACAGCCGTATATAGAAGCGTATTTTGTCCAGAATAGAAAAACTTGTTTCACTCCTCATACGAATTTTTGAACAGGGTTGGAATTAGTGAAATGTAGATTGGAATTTCAAGAAAACAAAAAAATGCAATGGGGTTTTTGACATAAAGTATTTAATATACAGGGTGTCCCAAAAGTAGTGGAACGGTCGAATATTTCGCGAACTAAACATCGGATCAAAAAACAAAAATACGTGTTCAATCATTTTCAAAAATCTATCCAATGACACCAAACACCAACCCCCACTACACCCCCTAGAGGTGGGGTGGAGGGTAACTTTAAAATCTCAAATGGAAACCCCTAGTTTTTCTTGCAGATTTGGATTCGTTACGTAAAAGTAGGCAACTTTTATTCAAGACATTTTTTCGAACTGTGGATAGATGGCGCTATAATTGAGAAAAACGATTTATCCTGATACCATAGGTAAATTAGAGAAACGGTCTACAAATCTCGAGAAATACACTTCTAAATGAGAAACCAAAAAAACGGTTTTTAATACTTTTCGAAATCCTATCGAATAACACTAAACGTGACCCTCCAACCCACCCCCTGGAGGTGGGGTGGGGGTAACTTTAAAATCTTAAATAGCAACCCCCACTTTTTATTACAGATTCGGATTCGTCATGAAAAATTAAGCAACATTTATTCGAAACATTTTTTAGAATTGTTGATAGATGGCGCTTTAATTGGAAAAATACGATTTTTTAGCGCCATCTATCAGCAATTTTAAAAAATGTTTCGAATAAATGTAGCTTAATTTTTCATGACGAATTCGAATCTGCAATAAAAAGTGAGGGTTGCTATTTAAGATTTTAAATTTACCCCCCACCCCGTCTCCAGGGGGTGGGTTGGAGGGTCATTTTTGGTGTTTATCGATAGGTTTTCGAAAAATATTGAAAACCTGTTTTTTGGTTTCTCATTTGGAAGTGTATTTCTCGAGATATTAGACCGTTTCTATAATTTACCTATGGTATCAGGATAAATCGTTTTTCCCAATTATAGCGCCATCTATCCACAGTTCGAAAAAATGTCTTGAATAAAAGTTGCTTACTTTTACGTAACGAATCCAAATCTGCAAGAAAAACTAGGGGTTTCCATTTGAGATTTTAAAGTTACCCCCACCCCACCTCCAGGGGGTGTAGTGGGAGTTGGTGTTTGGTGTCATTGGATAGATTTTTTAAAATGATTGAACACGGATTTTTCAGTTTTTCGATCCGATGTTTAGTTCGCGAAATATTCGACCGTTCCACTACTTTTGGGGCACCCTATATAATGAAGGGAAGTAAACAATAAAAAAATATGTAGTCAGAAAACATTTCTGCTACAAGGTGGGATATAATAAGTAGAATGTAAATGTATAGGTTCTTATCGCTAAATCTCACATCTCCACTAGTTTCACTTCCTTTTATCTCACAACTTAATGACTTAATGTGTTTTCCATCTTTTGCGTTATTCTGCCGGTTATTAGCGCGCTTATCACTGTATTGACGGTTGAAAGGTAAAAGGTTGTAACCCACAGGTTTTCAGGAAGTAGAAGAAACCTTCCATTTAAGTAATTTGATGATTAACCTAATAATTTTTTCATTAATTTGTAGATCTATAAATTACCTAATACTTAATAATATACATACTTATAATAAAAAAAAAACGTACCGACTAAACCGTATGTGGATATATTTCTCTTATTTAAATAGTCTTGAAGATCCTTCGATTTCAGCTCCATCAACTTCGACCTGTCAGGTGGGCGTTTCAACAAAATTAGACATTTTTCGCAATACAATACCCTTCAAATAAAATATATGTTAATTGTATAAAACTATTAGAATAATATGACTTAAATTTAATTTTTCTGTACGACATGTAAGTGTCTAAAGCTAGATAGTCCAGGGTAATAAGGATTTTCTCGGGACACTCAAAGATCCAGGTAGTTGACTACAGTAAAACCTCGATATAACGGACTAAATGGGGGGACGGGGTGTCCGTTAATGCCGAAAGTCCGTTATATAAAAATAGGTTTAAAATAAATCAAATAACTTTTTTTTTTCTACAACCGTGTTAAAAATTCAATTTTTAGCACTCCATAGGAGCGTTAAAAATGCTACTTTAAAGCAGATTTCATTTATTAACATTAATATTAATAGTACAACTTGCGCAATTTGAAAAAGATGGTTTAAAAGGTTTTTTAAAATTTAATTTAAACTGTATTATTGCATTTTTAACACGTTTGTAGAAAAAACAAGTTTATGTAACGGTATAATATTTTCGCTAAGAATTTTTAATTTTTAGACATTCCCCTCGAGTGTAGACAACCAGTTCTACCTTTTACGGTCATAGAATTCAATGTTTCAGCAATTAACAAAAATATTGTATTTTATAAATTTATAACGTTTGTAGAAAAAATATTGTATGATATACGTGTTAAAAAGTACATTTTTAAGGCACGCATGTGAAAGTTTGCAGAATGAGCGAAGCGAATACTAAAATACTAAAATTTTTTATTTCATTAGTAGTTCCAAAATGACACAAAATCTAGGCATCGGATAAAAAAGTATATTAGAAGAAAGTGTATTTTTTTGTTCTTCTTAATGGCGGTACAGGTTTGTTTTTTTAATATTGTATTTAATTACAGAGTAATTTCCACATATTAATATATTTTTCAAATTGGGCTCTGTACCGCCATTCTTTATTATATTACGTATACGTGTGCCAAATCTCTCGAAAAAATATTCAAAATTACAGCCGCAACCTTGGAACGCGTTTTGGCTACCTGTTGATCGCTACTGTATCACCTTAAGTTGTATTTGCACTTTTGAAGTTTGTTGTTTTTTTATAATTAGAAATGTGTCCGCACGATGCTATAATAAAAATTGTATTAAAATTCTTTGCAATAAACAGAGACCTCTTGAATTTTTTTCACATTTTACCGGATTTTTTTGTCCGTTATATCCGAAGTCCGTTAAATCGAGGTTTTACTGTACTTTTTTAGTTATTGTAGACCTATAGGAATTAAACCTACCTGTTTCCTGCCTAGAGTTCGCGTCCGTTTTTTAATTATTGACAATTTAGTGCAAAAATCGCGATTTTTTCGATTTTTTGCATTCCATTCAAAAACTAAATAGTTGACATAAAATTACAAAATTCAGTTTTTTAGAACATCGAAAAACCTTCAAAATGCCGATTTTTTAACGTTAAAAAGTTAATTTGTTGCTACGCAAACTGCAAAATAAGTGAAAATCGTTATAGGTCTGGATCCCGCGTATGAAAAAAAAGTTGATTAATAGCAAGCTGAAAATTTGTTAATAGCTTAAGGGTGTCTAGTCGGACAAACTTTGATATATGGGAACACTGGAACAGGGGAAGTTTTAATTGTGGAACAGGTTAAAAATTTGGAACGGTCAGACCACGAAAACGGCACATGTATTTTGTCCGACAGAACAAACTTAAACTCTTCGAACAGAGATTAAACTCTCATGCAAAAATCAGACTGCTATTTATCACCAAATGGGCGTTTTAATGAGTGGAACATGTAGAATATGTCAAATGACAGGAATTATGACAGGTGATGAATAGCAGTCTGATTTTTGCATGAGAGTTTAATCTCTGTTCGGAGAGTTTAAGTCTGTTCTGTCGGACAAAATAAATGAGCCGTTTTCGTGGTGTGACCGTTCCAAATTTTTAACCTGTTCCACAATTAAAACTGCCCCTGTTCCAGTGTTCCCATATATCAAAGTTTATCCGACTAGACACCCTTAAGCTATTAACAAATTTTTAGCTTGCTATTAATCAATTTTTTTTTCATACGCGGGATCCAGACCTATTATTTGTTAATAACTTTTACTAAAACTACCTTAGAACTTTAGTGTTTCACCCAAAGTTGGATATTGGGACAAGCCCTCAAAATTTGAGACCGAAACATTAATTAGTTTAAGAGTTATTCTATTTGTTTATCCCAGAGACCTTTATTTTGCAATAAGATAAAACAGAAAATAATGAAGATAGAACAATTCTGAGTATGCCAAATGAAAGTAGAAGAGTGATAGTATCAAAATGTATTAAAAAAAGATAAAAAAATAATTAACATAGTCAAAAATCCTAATGCTAAATTTTTAAAATTTTGTAGTTTATAAACATTTAGAATAACCTTAAAAATGTTGTCCGTAGAAACAATATTTTTATACAGGGTGTCCCGAAAAGAATGGTCATAAATCATACCACAGATTATGGGGTCAAAAATAGGTTGATTGAACCTCACTTACCTATATACAATAGTGCACACAAAAAAAGTTACAGCCCTTTGAAGTTACAAAATGAAAATCGATTTTTTTTCATATATCGAAAACTCTTGGAGATTTTTTATTGAAAATGGACATGTGGCATTCTTATAGTAGCAAGATCTTAAAAAAAATAAAGTGAAATTTGTATACCCCATAAAAATTTTATGGGGGTTTTGTTCCCTTAAACCCTCCCAAACTTTTGTGTACGTTCCAATTAAATTATTATTGTTGCACTATTAGGTAAATACAATATTTTTAAAACTTTTTTGCCCCTTAGTACTTTTTCGATAAGCCAGTGTTTATCGAGATATTTTGAATATTTGTCGAATCCACCACATATTTGTATATGGTTAAGTACGATTATAGAGAGCTGTTAATAATCTGAAAATTTATTTATAATTTACATTATTAGGTATGTTTTGAAAAAGAAGCCACATCTTGATAAAAGGTGACTTATCAAAAAAAGACTAAGGGCAAAAAAGTTTTAAAAACACTGTGTTTACCTAATGGTACCACAATAATAGTTTAATTGGAACGTACACAAACATTTGGGGGGTTTAAAGGAACAAAACCCCCATAAAATTTTTATGTAAACATATTTAAAAAGACGCCACATCCCGATAAAAACTGGCTTATCAAAAAAATACTAAGAGCCAAAAAAGTTTTAGAAATGTTGTGTTTAACTAATGGTACCACAATAATGAGTTAATTGGAACGTACACAAAAGTTTGGGGGGGTTTAAGGGAACAAAACCCCCGTAAAATTTTTATGGGGTGGTACAATTTTTATAGGGTGGAAAAATTTCACTATAATTCTGTTTTAAGATTTTCCTGCTATAAGAATGCCCCATGTCCATTTTCAATAAAAAATCTCTAATAGTTTTCGATATATTGAAAAAAATCGATTTTCATTTTGTAACTTCAAAGGGCTATAACTTTTTTTATGAGCACATTTGTACTAAGCTAAGTTAGGTTCAATTGAACTATTTTTGACCCCAAAATGTGTGGTATAATTTATGACCAATCTTTTCGGGACACCCTGTATATTCGAAAAGATAGTATTTTAACACGAATTTTCAAATAAAAAAATTTAGCCTGGGCTCATTTGGGACAAAGTTAGCCATATGTTTTTTTTTAATTCACAGCTAATTTGTTTATAATAATTAAGGAATCTCATTAATGCCATTTTTTCTACAACCGTGTTAAAAATGCAATTTTTAGCACTCCATGCGTGCCTTAAAAATGTTACTTTGAGGCACTAAAGCTTTAAAATATTTTTAAGGCACTGCAATTAGTATTGACCGTATAGACAATTTTGAATGTAATGTCAAAAAAATATAAAAATGGAATGTCAGTCAAGTTCAAGTAAAAGCTTTTGTAGAAAAAATATTGTATGATATGCGTGTTAAAAAGTACATTTTTAAGGCACTCAATTCGCTATCGCTCATTCTGCAAACTTTCACATGCGTGCCTTAAACGTGTACTTTTAACACTTATATCATAAATAACAATTAAAGAATGGGATTTGTATTTTTTCTTAAAAAATTTGCACAAACATTATACCTTCACAGCACTCTCTACGATTTTTCAAAAATGTAGTGCAAACGATTACTAGGGGGAACCTACAAATCGGTATGTAAAATTGGTATGTAATTTTTACGTACATTACAAATATGCAATTTGTTTATAAATCTATTAATTAATAAACAGTCTAATTTGTTGAAACAATTGTTGAAAAAATATTTTTTTACAAAAATCTATTTTTTTAATCATAGTATCATTAATGATCACATAAAAAGTTAAAGTACACTTTAATAAATAAATGATTTTTACTAAATAATTATTTATTGAAGATAATTTATTTATTAAAGTATACCTTAACTTTTTCTATGATTAATAGGGATAGTATGATTAAAATCATGGTTTTTTAGGAAAAAATTATTTTTTCAAAAATTGTTCAAAAAAAAACAAATTAGACTGTTTAATAATTAATAAATGTCTAAACAAATTGCATCTTTGTAATGTACAAAAAAATTACATACAAATTAAAAAAAGAACGATCAAAATATATTCAGTAGATCCCGAGATATAGAAAATTATAGTAGTTTTAAGTTGCTATTTTAGTTTTTGAACTTTGCATTTGTCGGCTCCCAGCTCCCCCTTCACTTACCACGACTAGTCACCAATTGAACTACATTTTTAAAAATTCGTGTAAAATACCATCTTTTCTAATATGTAAAATAACTTTTTCTACGGACAATATTTTAACAGTTATTCGAAATGTTTTTAAACTACAAAATTTCACAAATTTGGCATTAGGATTTTTGACTATATTAGATAATTTTTTTATCGTTTTTTAGTACATTTTGATAGTATCAGTTTTCTACTTTCATTTGGTATACGCAGAATTGCCCTATCTTCATTATTTTCTGTCTTATGTTATTGCAAAATAAAGGTATCTGGGATAAACAATTAGAATAACTCTTAAACCAATTAATGGATCGGTTTCAAATTTTGAGGGTTTGTTAAGTACCCCAATACCCAACTTTGGGTGAAACTATAAAGTTCTAAGGTAGTTTTAGTAAAAGTTATTAACAAATAACGATTTTCACTTATTTTGCAGTTTGCGTAGCAACAAATTAACTTTTTAACTTTCAAAAATCGGCATTCTGAAGGTTTTTAATGTTTAAAAAAAATTAAATTTTGTAATTTTATGTCAACTATTTAGCTTTTGAATGGGGTGCAAAAAATCGAAAAAATCGCGATTTTTGTACTAAATTGTTAATAATTATAAACGGACGCGAACTCTAGGCAAAAAACAGGTAGGTTTTCATCCTATAGGTATACAATAACTAAAAAAGTAGTCAGCTACCTGAATCTTCGAGTGTCCCGAACATGGTCTATTTCTAGCTTATTAGCCTGGAGTAAGTTTCAAATGCAGTGGCGAGAGAATTCAAAGGGATAGTTTATAAAGTGTTTTGGTAGGGGAGCCCAAGCGGGGATTTTTGCAGTTAGTCGAGCGCGTCAGAAAATCACATGGGGAGAAACCTTATACCCTGTTAATGTACCTACCATATATGGAGTCTTAATACAGGGGAGTTCGTTAAAGGGTGTCCGAAAAAAAAATGTCCTTAGAAAAACTCACAATCGTCAGATTAAGATAAAGTAAGTTAAGTACATGCAGAACAGTGTATATTCAAAAAATCTAACGATTTGGGCGGGGAAACGGGTGTCACAAAGTTTCACAAAAAAAAAGATTTCGCGAAATGAACGTCAGATCGAAAAACCGAAAAATACGTGTTCAATATTTTTAAAAAATCTATCGAATGATAAATGATACCAAACACAACCCTCTAAGGAAAGGGTGGGGAGTAACTTTAAAATTTCAAATAGGAACCCCCCGATATTTCGCAAAATGAACATCAAATCAAAAAACTGAAAAATACATGTTCAATATTTTTTAAAAATCTATCGAGTTACATCAAACACGACCACCCACGGAGGTGGGGTGGGGGGTTACTTTAAGATCTAAAATAGGAGCACCCATTTTTTATTGCTCACTCATCAAGAAGAACACGGGAAAGACGAACATTATTTGAAGTCGCAAGACGGAAAGCAGACAAGACATGTAGAAATAAAAAGAGAGCCTATGAAAATGGACAAATAGAAAAAATGGAAGAACATTTCAAAAACAACGAAATTAGAGGGGCTTACGAATACCTAAAAAAGATAAAAAGTGGGTATAAACCTCAAACAAGTCTATGTAAAGATGAAAGTGGGCAAATAATCAGTGACCAACAGAAAGTCACAGAAACCTGGAAGCATTATTTTCAGACACTACTTGGAACTCAAGTAGACATGGAAGATGAAATGGGTATTATCTACGTAGAAGAGAATGGAGTAGAAGCTCCAACCATAGAGGAAGTTTTCGAAGCCATTAAGGCCCAGAAAAACAATAAAGCTCCGGGAGTTGATGAAATACCAGCAGAACTATATAAGGTAGGTGGCGACCACCTAGCAAGTCACATCCACGCGCTCATCAGAGACGTATGGCAAGAAGAGAAAATACCCGACGACTGGAAGAAAAGTATAGTATGCCCGATCTATAAAAAAGGAGACAAACTCCAGTGCAAAAACTACCGTGGAATCTCTCTACTATGTACAGCATATAAAGTCCTCACGTATATTATAAACCAGCGGCTCCAACCACTAGCAGAAAATATTATTGGAGAGTATCAGACGGGCTTCCGACGGGGAAGATCGACACTGGATCAAATATTCACAGTAAAACAGATCTTGAGCAAAGCATGGGAACACGATATTGATGTTCACAACGTGTTTGTAGACTTCAAACAGGCATACGACTCAGTCAAAAGGAACAAACTATACTATATATTGGCTGAATTGGCAATACCACACAAGTTAATAAGACTCATTAAAGCCACAATGGATGAAACTCAGGCATGTGTACGAATACAAAATCACCGGACAGAGTTTTTTAACATTTCGCAGGGACTAAAACAGGGAGATGGGCTGGCCCCAACATTGTTTAACCTGGCACTGGAGTATGCGGTTAGGCAAATGCAAACTGGACGAGGAAATCTACTGACCAACCGAACGGTTCAACTGGCCGCTTATGCTGATGATATTAATATTATGAGTAGAACATCAACAGGAGCACAGGAAACATATGCAGAGTTAAAAACACAAACAAAAATGCTAGGTCTGGAAATTAACACAGAAAAACAAAAATAATGACTCAGACGAGAAGAAATATAGTCCCAGAAAACATTATACATGAAGATGACATTGAAACGGTTGAAAAGTTTACATACCTGGGAGTAGAAATATATGCCGACGGATCAGAAGATGGAGAAATAAGGAAGAGAATAACGCAGGCAAACAGAGCTTATTTTGCCCTCTCCCATATATTTCGGTCAAAAAGTGTCCACCGAAATACAAAGATTAGAATCTATAAAACCTTAATTCGACCAATAACATGCTATGGCAGTGAAGTCTGGGTGCTGAAAGAAACATCCAAAAACAAACTCGACACATTCGAAAGGAAAGTACTTAGGAGAATACTAGGACCTGTGAGGGAAAACGGAATCTTCAGAAGTCGATACAACAACGAGCTTTATCAACTTTATAAGGAAACGCCCCTGTCAGACTTCATTAGATTACAAAGATTGCAATGGGCCGGACATGTGATAAGAATGGGAGAGGATAGGCTACCAAAACGAGCACTGAATGCTAGAATGCAAGGAAAGAGACCGGTTGGGAAGCCACGAAAGCGCTGGGAAGACACAGTAAACAGCGACGCACAAGCCCTGTTAGGAGTCCGTGTATGGAGAAGAGCAGCCACAGACAGGCAAGGGTGGAGGCAAAAAATAAAGGAGGCCAAGGCTCAATTTGGGCTGTAGTGCCGTAGAAGGAGATTTTTTTATTGCAGATTTGGATTCCATGCGTAAAAATAAGTAACTTTTATTCGATACATTTTTTCGAATTATCGTTAGATGGCACTAAAATCGGCACGATTTTAAAAAAAAATGAAAAATCCCCTCTAAACTACTGGAAAACTTAACTTATAGTAACTTGGCGTAAATTTGGAATTGGCGGCCAGCGTTGGTCTACAAACCAAATTTCGTCGGTTTTTCGTGCACATATCAAAGGATTTTGATCACACGTTTTGATCACACGTTTGGTGATTGACATTTTCTTTCACGTACTGTTTTAATATTTTATATAGGCTGCTACAGTATCCACATCCGTAATCAGAGTACAAATATAGTCTGAGCAACTCCACCAACTAGCCCGATCAAAGAACAATCTGACCCAAAAAAAAATAAAGGAAGGATGAAAATTTGGGAATAGGTAGTTGAAATTGTCTATTATTATATAGGAAAAAGTTTACAATTCTACATACCCTCCATTTTTCAAAAATAGATGGGAATACCCCCCTCTCGAAGGTGAAAAATATACATTCAAAAAAAGTCCGGAATTGGATAAAATGGCTAATTCTAAACAACTTTTGTTCTATAGAGTTTTTTCCCTAAGTCAATACTTTTCGAGTTATTTGCAAGTGAATATGTTCATTTTTAACAGAAAAAACATGTTTTTGGACGGTTTTTCGGAGATAACTCAAAAGTAAGTATTTCAGTGAAAAAAATATTCTTAGCAAAAATATAGCTTATAAAAAACTGAAAAAAATGGTGTATGCTTGAGGTCTGTAGACCCAGTAGAAGCAGAGTTATAGCTAATGAAAAGTAGGTTCTTCTTCATAAAATTCCAAATCGAATATTTCAATGTGAAATAACCCAAAAACGGAGCACATTTCGGGGAAATTCATTTCAACTTTAAAACATTTTAAGTGTTTAAAAAAAGGATTATTTTTGTTTTTTAAAAAAACTTGTAACAATAAAAGTAAGTGACTTACACTCAAAATATTGTTGGTCCCTTTTATTTTTTGGTAAAAAAATCGCGAAAATCGCCCCCTAATTAGCATCACAAATAAATTTTATCATTACCACTTCACAAGTTACTTTGCTTATGTATTATTTATATGATCTGTAAGTTTCATCGGTTCAAAGTGCTTATTTTTGAAAAAGTTGTAGTTAAAATGGCTTGAACGAGTAACTAATCACGAGTTTAGGCAAATTTTGAACAGCCATAGCATAATCAATTTTAGTATAACAAGAAAAGGAAAATATTCAGAAAAGCAAAACGTACATTATTACTCTTTAAGATTTTTGGTATTACTAATAATTTTTAAGTTAATTCCATGAACAATTCCATTTTTTTTTCAAAATTAAAAAAAATATTTTATTTTAAACTTAATTTTTTTCAAAACGGAGCACTTTGAACCAATGAAACTTATAGATAATATAAACAATACATAAGTAAAGTAACTTGTGAAGCGGTTACGATTAATTTTATTTGGGAAGCTAATTACGGAGTGATTTTCGCGATTTTTGTACCAAAAAATAAAAGGGACCAACAATATTTTGAGCGTAACTCACTTATTTTTAATGTTAGAAATTTTTTTTAAAAACAAAAATAAACCTTTTTTTAAACACTTTAAAAAAGTTGAATTGAATTTTCCCCGAAAAGTGCTCTGTTTTTTGGTTATTTCACATTGAAATATTCGATTTGGAATTTGACGAAGAACCTACTTTTCATTGGCTACAACTCTGCTTATACTGGGTCTGCAGACCTCACGTGCACACCATTTTTTTCAATTTTTTATAAGCTATATTTTTACTAAGGATATTTTTTCGCTTGAGTACTTACTTTTTGAGTTATCTGCGAAAAACCGTCCATAAACATGTTTTTTTTTTGTTAAAAATGAACATATTCACTCGCAAATAGCTCGAAAAGTATTGACTTGTGAAAAAACTCTATAGAACAAAAGTTGCTTAGAATTAGTCATTTTATTCAATTCCGGGCATATTTTGAACGTATATTTTTTCACTCACGAGAAAATATTTTTCACCCCGTATTTCCCAATTTTTGTAAAATGGAGGGGATGTAGAATTGTAAACTTTTTCTTATATAATAATAGACAATTTCAACTACCTATTCCCAAATTTTCATCCTTCCTTTATTTTTTTGGAGGTTTTCGTAAAATTGTGTGTTCCCTGATCGGGCTAAACATGTAATTACTGTTCACACTTGGCCCAACTAATTTGCCAACTAGTTGGCCTAACGTGTACTGGACCCAACATTTACATTTTTCAATTTTCTAGTTGTTTTTACGTCAATGTCAACTTTTTTAACAAATAACCATAGGGGGACGTTTGAATCTTTATTAATTAAATGCGAAACTACAATTTTACATTCATTTACTTTATTCGTCAAAACCAACTTAAATCTAAACAAAATTAGTATGATGAATAGGTATTTGCAATAATTTTCAAACGAGATAACACTTGTCATAAGGTCCCATTTAAAATTATCGGTCAAAGTGACTCTGTAACGTCATCTGTCACTAGTACATAACTGGTTATGACTATTTGAGAAGCTTACGTACGTTTATTTCCTCCTTCCAAATTTCACTATTATAAGTTTATGTAAGGCTGCACCTACATTGGATCCGTTTTTCTCCGATCTGATCCCATCCGATATCGGCCGACGTCGAACTGCTTCTGTGCTGTAGCTTCTCCTATCAATCGCCCGATATCTGAGAAATACGGATCGAATGTAGGTGCAGCCATTTAATATCATGAGTTTGTTTTCAAACCGACGCGACGTCGGATCAGATCGGAGAAATACGGATCTATATGGTGCACCTACCATGTAGGTGCACCCTAACCGTTCAAAAGATAGGAGTAGACCAGGGAGTCAATTCTCGAAAATGATCGTTCCCTGAGCGTACACGCTCACGAACGAATGAAATTGAGCGTATAGTTCCCGAAATGTTAATTCTCGAGGATATTTTTAACTACTCGCTCCGATAAACGTATTCGCTCATTTTAACAGATGTATAGATTTGGCATCGTGGTAAATATTATTGAAAAGTTTGTGTTCCATGTGATAAAACTGTTTCGGTGTTTATTTAAAACCTCATTCACCAATATTGAAATATATTACATTATGAAAATGGAAAATGATTTCAGTTTAATAATTAGTAAAAGTCAGTAAATTTTACTAATTAAGTATTTCTTTAATTGTGAAAATAATTCATAATAATATAACAGTACTAATTAAATCTTATTCTACTAATTCAGGGTCAATCCTCAGGCCATACCTTGTGGTATATCTATTATAAATAAATTCTGACCTAATAGGTAAAATGACCTTGATCTTAAAAAAATATTTCGTGGCACATTTTGGTAAAATAGTTTTATTGATTCCAAATAAGTTCATCATGTGTAGCGCCTGGATAATGTGTATTTACATTCATTATCTACATATATCTAAAAATAACTTATTTACTGTACCAATCAATTTTTGAAAGAATGTAAAATTACCAGGAATCTAACCTAAATCTATCATAAAAATGTCTTTCGCGGCCGTCTTCCACTAAAATTTCAGCTTCCCTCACAACACTCATCATATTTTCTAATATCAAATCTTCCTCATTCATTTTCCCAAAATCTTATTTACAACAAAAAACAGAGTTGAGGTTAAGAAGAACGCCGTTACTATTATCGAACGTATGATGAAGACCACTCGTTGTCGAACGATCACTTTGAGCGATGATTTCGAACGAATCGTTCAAGATTCATTCCTCCAGAATTGCATTTTTTAGAAACGTTCGCTCATTACGTCACGAACGTATACGTTCAACGAACGATCGTTCTCGAGAATTGACTCCCAGGGCATTTAGCACTGAAAGCGCCGTAATAAATCGATTTTTAGATACAGCCCCTAGAGACTAGCAACTTTTTGCATGTGTTCAGGATGATGTCAGGAAAAAAGTCTCCTATAAAAATGGGTTGAAAAACATAATTGCATTTTAAAGTGCCTAAAATGCATCCAAAAGTGCATAAACTTGACAAAATAAGTAGATTAAGGGACAGATTTTGTTACTCGGAAGGTTTTTGAGGTAGCTGAACACGACTACGCTATCAGAACCGACCTTCGAAGTACCTGGTGCCAAGGGTCACTGCTGAGGTACGTCACCTGAAGGTTCGAGGGTTATCGGCCCTAAATTGATGCAAAGAGATTACTTGGAGGTTTTTGGAGTCGTTTATCACGAATACGCCATCAGAACCGACCCTCGGAGCACTTGGAATCTAGTATCACTGCTAAGGAACGTCATCCTCTGGATTTTCGAGGGTTTTCAGTATTCAGCAATTGATGGAAATAGATAACTCGGGTGGTTTTTGGGGTTGCTGAAAAGAAATACGCCATCAGAACCGACACCCGGAGCACCTGGTATCTAGGGTCACGTCATCTTCTGAAATTTCGAGGGATTTCAGCATTAAATTGATGCAAACAGATTACACGAGGGGTTTTTGGGGTTACTGAACACGGATATGCCATCAGAATTGACTCTCGGAGCACCTGATGCCCACAGTCACTGCTAAGACACGACATCTTCTGAAGCTTCGAAGGTTTTTGACCATAAATGCATGCAAATAGAATACTAGGCGGTTTTTGTGATCGCTAAATACGAATACACCATCAGAACCGAAATCCGGACCACCCGGTGCCGAAGGTCACTGCTAAGGCATGTTATCTTCTGGAGTTTGGAAGGCATTTGTGCATCAGGTGCACCAGGAGTCGGTTCTGATGGAGTATTCTTATTCAACAACCCCAAAACCCCCGAGTAATCTGTTTTCATAAATTTGGTGCCGAAACCCTCGAAACTTTAGATGACGTGCCTTAGCAGTGAACCTGGGTACCACATGCTCCGTTGGTCGTTTCTGATGGCGTATTTGTCTTCAGTGACCCCAAAACCCCCGAGTAACAAAATCTGGCCATTAATACACTTATTTTTACATATTTATGCACTTTTGGATGCATTTTATGCACTTTAAAATACAACTACGCATTTCTACAGATTCTTCTATAGTTTTCCTGACAGTAAGATCATCCTGAACACAATGCAAAAAGGTGGAAGTATCTAGGCGCTGTATTTAAAAATCGATTTATTTTGTGCTAAATGCCCTGGTCTAGAGGGTAGATGGGACTTTTGACTCATCATTCTCTTTGCCTTATCCCTATGCGGGGTCGGCTTCCCTAATTGCATTTCTCCACACAATTCTATCTTGGTTATATCAATGTCAATCCCCTTTACCAACATGTCCTGCCTTATCGTCTCCTTTGGTCTTCCTCTCCTACTCCTTCCAGAAATCTGAACTTCAGCTATTCTTCGTATTGGGTGATTAACGTCTCGACGTTGAACATGACCAAACCATCTTAACCTATGCTCTCTCACTTTGGCATCAATTGGTGCCACACCTAGACTTCCCCTAATATACTCATTTCTAATTTTATTCTTCTTTGTCACTCCACTCATCCATCTAAGCATTCTCATTTCCGCCACATGCATTCGTTGTTCCTCTTTCTTCTTCACTGCCCACCATTCAGTTCCGTACATCATAGCCGGTCTTATGGCTGTTTTATAGAATTTTCCCTTCGGCGTCATTGGAATTTTTCTGGCACACAACACACCACTCGCTTCTTTCCACTTCATCCATCCAGCCCTAATTCTACTGCATGCATCTCCATCTATTTCTCCATTACTCTGTAATACCGATCCCATGTACTTAAAACCAGGTAATATCGATACCAGGGGACTTTTGACTAGCACTGTATAATAATTATATTCGTTGCTCTTGTTTTAATTTATTCAGATGATATTTTTTTATTGTGCTGATTGTACCACAGAAATGTCATTTCATATCCTGTTTGCTAATTATATACACTTAGTCCCATTTTTTGTAATAAATATGTAACTGACGTAAAAAGGATTTGCAATAAATGGGTCAACGCGTCACAATGTAATATATCGCACCTTCAAATATTATTTTAGATAAGGATCCGAACTAATAAATACAGTACACAACATGTTTGTCGTAATTATAACCGTACAGTGAGTAGCCGATTGATTCATTGCTTGGTAAAAATATTATTGGATCATATATTACACTGAGCAGCAAAATTAACGCACCAGCTTAAAATTGGAAAAATTTTGATGTCTCGAATTTCCTAAACCTGTTGTTCGATTTGAGTGATTTTTTTAATATATCGTAGCCTTATTCTTTAAGAATATCGCTGTAATATTACTATTGGTAATACAGGTAAAGAGCATTGTATACCCGGTGTAACAGTCATACTGTGTTTTTTCTTAAAGTTCGGAACACCCTGTGGAATATTCTACCATTTATAAGATACTGATATTAAAACTGAACTGTAGACTTTGTTAACATTTGAATGGAATAACAGAAAATGAAAATTTATCGATTAAAAACAAGGCTAGTTGTTAAAGTGTCTAAATTTTTTATTATCCTACATAAGCGAATTACCCAAAAACAAAATGCTAGAATATTGCACAGTGTGTTGCGAACTTTGAGAAAAAAAACACAGTCTGATTGGTACACCCGGTATACAATGACAGTTTACCTGTCTAGCAACAGCAACAATATTATTACAGCAATATTGTTAAAGAATAATGCTATAATGTATTTAAAAAAATCATTTAAATCGGGCAACAGGTTTATGAATTAATTTTGCTGCTTAGTGTCATTTTTAGGTAAAAATATTACTATTGTTTTTGTGAATTTGATGGCCTTGGCCGAGCCAATTGGCCAGACATTTTGTTATTTTAAAAGCAAACAAATTTGTTTTTTCAATCAGAGGAATTTTTTCTGTATTTCTAACTCTAAATACATAACAAACTAACATATTACAATTATTACCTAAATAATACACTGTTTTGGTTGTAAATATTTTTTTGTACATATTCATTTTTTTGTATTTGTAATATCTTTAATTTGTTTTTTTATTATTTTTTTATTATTATTTTTTATTAATTGTTTATTTTACTACGCTAAGACATAAACCCGATTGAACATCTCGGAGGTTTACATCTTCTTAGTTTTTTTTCTTTTTTTTTGTTTTTTTTTGCTTTTTTTGTTTTTTTTTCTTTTTTTTGCTTTTTCTTTTCTCTTTTATTTTTCTTGTTCTTTTCTTTTTTCAATTATAATATACAATAATTACTAAAAAAAGGGTTTAAAAAAACAACAAAACAAACATGTTTGTTTTGTTTTAACAAACATGCCTGCTTTGTTTTAACAAAATTACTTAAATAGAGGGTAAATTTTATTGCTACAATCTATATTTACAGTTTTTGATATGTTCGTAAATTGTTTTTAATGTATTAATATCTTCAGAAAATATCAAATTGTTCAGATAAACGGGAAGTGGAATTTTTAATACACTCACCGGCAGAGAAAACGGGCACCCCAAAAAATGGGTCATTTTTAATGTCTTGTATTTCCTAAACCTGATGTCCGATTTAAGTAATTTTTTTAATATGTTATAGCCTTATTCTTTATCAATATCACTGTAATAATATTGTTGCTAGACAGGTACATTGTCATTGTATACAGGGTGTACGAATCAAACTGTGTTTTTTTCTCAAACTTTGGAACACCCTGTGGAATGTTCTAGCTTTTATAAAATACTGAAATTATAACCAAACTATAGCCTCAGGTTTTCTTAACATTCTGTTTTTTGATTCATTCACTTATGTTGGATAATAAAAAAGTTAAGCACTTTAACAACTATACCCTGTTTTTCGTTAATACAGGGTGTTTTTAAATAAGTACGGCAAACTTTAAGGGGTAATTCTGCATGATAAAATAATGACAGTTTGCTTTATAAACGTATGCCCGCAAATGCTTCGTTTCCGAGATAGGGGGTGTTGAAATTGTTCTTACAAACTGACGATTTATTTATTTCTCTAAAACGGTTTGTGATATGCAAATGAAATTTGGTAGATTTTAAGAGGTAGTTATTGCGCATTTTTTGGCATACAATTAAGAATTTTATATTCACCATTGGCGTGCATACGGGTATAAATATTTTAGATATATCCCGTATGCACGCCAATGGTGAATATAAAATTCTCAATTGTATGCCAAAAAATGCTCAATCTACCAATCTCTTAAAATCTACCAAATTTCATTTGCATATCACAAACCGTTTTAGAGCAATAAATAAATCGTCAGTTTGTAAGAACAATTTCAACACCCCCTATCTCAGAAACGAAGTATTTGCGGGCATAAGTTTATAAAGCAAACTGTCATTATTTTATCATGCAGAATTACCCCTTAAAGCTTGCCGTACTTATTGAAAAACACCCTGTATTGACGAAAAACAGGGGTAGTTGTTAAAGTGCCTAACTTTTTTATTATCCAACATAAGCGAATGAATAAAAAAACAGAATGTTAAGAAAATCTGTGGCTATAGTTGGGTTTTAATTTTAGTATTTTATAAAAGCTAGAACATTCCACAGGGTGTTCCAAAGTTTGAGAAAAAAACACAGTTTGATTCGTACACCCTGTATACAATAACAATGTACTTGTCTAGCAACAATATTATTACAGCGATATTGATAAAGAATAAGGCTATAACATATTAAAAAAATTACTTAAATCGGACATCAGGTTTAGGAAATACAAGACATTAAAAATGACCCATTTTTTGGGGTGCCCGTTTTCTTTGCCGGTGAGTGTATATTAAGATTATCATAAAATTTGTCTATATTAACTGATTGATGTGAACATTCGAGGAGAATATGTAGTATACCCTATTCCACGAACATACGCCTGTTTTGGATTACTTCGACAACGAATATTTTACTGTGCAAAATAAGAAGAACGAAAGTAAATTGCAAATTACATTGTTGTTTATTGGAATAATTATTAGCGCCATTTACTTTCGTACTTCTTATGTTGCACAGTAAAATATTCGTTGTCGAAGTAATCCAAAACAGGCGTATGTTCGTGGAATGGCCCATAGATCACCTATTCCACACTCACAGTTAGGTGACTCTGTGTGACCCAAACTGTACATAGGGGGTAAGAGCATGATTACATCTCAATATATTTATAACTCTTATGAAATGGCGATTTGATACAGAATGAAACCATCTTTTAATGGGAATTTCAGGCTGCATTTGTTTGTAATTACTACCAGTTCTAGTGTTTCGATAATACCTTTGCCAATTTTCTTTTTGGTGTCGTCTACTAATAATATCAATATCCGAAATGGGTAGTAAGTTCATGGGAACTTACTTAAAAATATTATTGGATCATAAATTACTTGCTTGTCCCCGCTTAGTTTAAATGGGTTTTAAACATTTCATCCTTTCAACATTACTTTAATATCACGACATGTGATATTATTTATTAATAAAAAATCTAGCTCTTTAAACACTACAGTAATGTAGAAATTTTGGAGATCTATAAGGAAAAGAACAAATCTAAAATATTTAAAACTACTGTGTTTAGAAAAATTACTTACAAATTCTCAGTACTGTTTATACAGTGCGACCATAAAGTAACGCATAAATTCATTATTTCGTAAACCGGCGACTTTAAAGAAAAATCCCGAAACAAGTCGATTTTTATTCTCAAATTACAATTTTTTGGCATATTATATGTCATATAATCCTGTCGCCAGTAGGGATACAACGGACTTCTTAATTCAGATGGACTTACCCAAGTTTTTTTATGTATTTTGACCCGTAGAACCCGAATTTTTTGGGTAACAGTCGATTCGGATGTCGGTAAGATTGTTATAAACAAAGAACTTGAGGAATTACATAACAGCGATTTTTTGCAAAACAAAACATTTTTTTGGATTTTTTGGGTCATTCTAAGCAAAAAATGTTTTTACAAGTTTCTTCGTAGGATGCATAGTTTTCGACATAAACGCGGTTGAACTTTCAAAAAATCGAAAAATTGCAATTTTTGAACCCGATTAACTTTTGATTGAAAAATAAAATAGCAATTCTGCTTACCGCATTTGAAAGTTCAAGACAAATTCTATCGGTTTTGATTACTTTCATTGCTAAAAAATAATTTTTTTATTGTAAACAAAGCTATAAACATATAGTGATTGAATGATGTTTTCAATGCATTTCTCATTTGAAATCCAACGAGTAGGCACGCATACAGACAATTTCTACGAAGATTACGTACGTTAAAACGCATGCATTGGGCACGGGAAACACTATGTGTTTATGACATGTGTTTACAAAACCGATAGAATTTGACTTGAACTTTCAAATGCAGTAAGCAGAATTGCTATTTTATTTTTTAATCAAAAGTTATTCGTGTCCAAAAATTGCACTTTTTCAATAAATACATAAAAAAAAACTTGGGTAAGTCCATCTGAATTAAGGAGGCCGTTGTCCCCGTCTGGCGACAGGACTAATACTAGTGACGTCATCCATTTGGGCTTAATGACGTAATCAATCATTTTTCTAAAATGAGAATAGGGGTCATGTGATAGCTCATTTGAAAGGGTATTTAAGTCTCTATTTACTAATACAGGGTGTCTGCGTAACTTGGAACCATATGGGAAACTTTTTTAATATCAATTTTACGAAAAAATGTTATTCTTTATAAAGTGCTCTGCATAGTCTAAAACCTAAGATGCAATCATCAGATATCAAATTTTGTCAACAGTATACGAGGTATGTCAAAAAATATGAATTTCGCTCAAGAGCAAACTACCTTTATATTTCAAAATATCAAAAAAATTTATTATGAAAAGTTATTTGTAATTAAAAACCATATTCAAATATGCAATAACAGCCTTCTACTTGAAAAAAAAATTTCTGAAATTTTCCTAAATTACCAATTCCGAACATCATTTTTATTTATTAGACATGTAATAACTCTTTTATTAATAATTTTAGGAAAAAAAGTTATTCTGCATAAAAAACTGTGCATGGTCTAAACCTCAAGATGCAACCATCAGTTATCCAAGTTTGTTAATTTTATACGGGGTGTGTCACTTGTGAGTGTTCAATTCTAGAATTCTTTCTAAATTCATATTATTTGACACACCTCGTATAAAATTAACAAACTTGGATAACTGATGGTTGCATCTTTAGGTTAAGACCATGCACAGATTTTTATAAAGAATAACTTTTTTTCCTAACATTATTAATAAAAGAGTTATTACATGTCTAATAAATAAAAATGATATTCGGAATCAGTAATTTGGGAAAATTTTAGAAATTTTTTTTTTTCAAGTAGAAGGCTGTTATTGCATATTTGAATATGGTTTTTAATTACAAATAACTTTTCATTACAAAATTTTTTGATATTTTGAAATATAAAGGTAGTTTGCTCTTGAGCGAAATTCATATTTTTTGACATACCTCGTATACTGTTGATAAAATTTGATATCTGATGATTGCATCTTAGGTTTTAGACTATGCAGAGCACTTTATAAAGAATGACTTTTTTTCGTTAAATTGATATTAAAAAAGTTTCCCATATGGTTCCAAGTTACGCAGACACCCTGTATAAACATTAACATAATTATTTATACGTGTTCAAAAAAAATTGAATTAAATTAATTGAGACAAAAAATAGAATGTATGTAACTTATTTAATTCAAAATTCGTTTTACTGTTGTCAGAAAAGAGGAAAAACATGTTTATTTGACAAATAAATATTGTTTTTTGCTTAAATTCAATGTTAGAGCTGCCACCCACCTGCCTCTTGGAAATTGGAACATTACGTTTAAGCCAAAATCAATGTTTATTTTTTAAATTAAACAGTTTTATGTTTTCTGACAGCAGTAAAATGTATTTAGAATTAAACAAATTACGTACATTCATCTTTTTGTGCCAATTAATTTAATTAAAAAATCATTTTTTGGACACCCTGTATAAATAATTATGTTAATGTTCATATTAATGAATAGAGAATTAAATACCCTTTCAAATGAGCTATCACATGACCCCTATTCTCAATTAAAAAATCATCGATTACGTTATCACGCCCAGATGGATGACGTCACCAGTATGATATATATGCCAAAAAATCGTAATGTAAAAATAAAAATCGACCTATTTCGGGATTTTTCCTTAAAGTCGCCGGTTTACGAGATAATGAATTTATGCGTTACTTTTTAGACGCACTGTATATGCATGTGAGATGATAGGCCAGAGAAATTAGCAAAAAAAATGCCGTCTTCGTTTGCACATGACTCAAAAAGTAAGTATTTTATCGAATAAATGTTCGTGGCAAAAATGTAGCTTATAAAAAATACTAAAAAATGGTATAAGTCTGTATGAAGTTTGTAGACCCAGCAGAAGAGTTGTTGGTCATGAAAAGTAGGTTCTTAATCGTAAAATTCCAAATCGAATAGTTTGACGTATAGTATGATAAGATTGATACAATAGATGGCATAACCCAGACATCCAAAGTGAAAGTTCCCCTCCAACACAAAATTGTTCTATATTGTCCACATAATGTTCAGAAAAAAGTCACACCATTTTGAGCGTCGGGTTTGGGGAGGAGAGGGGGGAGAAATCGGTAAATTCGTAGTTTTTTGGGTTTTTCGTCAATATTTCTTAAACTATGCGTTTAGCATGAACAACCTTCTATACAAAAATGTTCTACATTAAATTTGAAATAAAAAAGTTCCAATGCATAATCCTTCTAAAATGAACGGTTCCAAAGTTACAGAGGTAGTATAATATAATTGGTCCAAAAAAAGGCCTAACCCAGACATCAAAAATAAAAGTTTTCCTCCAACACCAAATTGTTTTATATGGTGCACATATTGTTCAGTAAAAAGTTACACCATTTTGAACGTCCGGTTTGGGGGGGAGATGGGGGAGAAGTCGGTAAATTAGTAGTTTTTTTACGTTTTTCGTCAATATTTCTAAAACTATGTTTTATTTAGCGTAAACAATATTCTATACAACAATGTTCTACATAAAATTTAAAACAAAAAAGGTTCTATACATAATTGTTACAAAATCAACTGTTCCAGACTTACGGAGGGTGAAATGTGGAGGTTTTCGATACTTTTTATATTTTTTGGGCAATTGATGATGATTTTGGGTGGTAAGGTTGACGTTTCTTCAAGGTCTTATCACTAACATACCATCGGCCACTGAAATCGCAAATTTGATTTATAAAACCCAATCCTAAAGAATTAAAGAAATTAAAGAAAAAGAGTTAAAGAAAATCAGTAGAAAATTGCCCAAAAAATATAAAAAGTATCGAAAACCTCCACATTTCACCCTCCGTAAGTCTGGAACAGTTGATTTTGTAACAATTATGTATAGGACTTTTTTTGTTTTAAATTTTATGTAGAACATTTTTGTATAGAAAATTGTTTACGCTGAAGCATAGTTTTAGAAATATTGACGAAAAACTTAAAAAAACTAATAATTTACCGACTTCTCCCCCATCTCCCCCCCCCCCCCCCCAAACCGGACGCTCAAAATGGTGTAACTTTTTACTGGACAATATGTGGACCATATAGAACAATTTGGTGTTGGAGGAAAACTTTTACTTTGGATGTTTAGGTTAGGCCTTTTTTTTTGGTCCAATTATACTATACTACCTCCGTAACTTTGAAACCGGTCATTTTAGAAGGATTATGCATAGAGCCTTTTTTATTTCAAATTTAATGTAGAACATTTTTGTATAGAAGGTTGTTTATGCTAAATCGTATAGTTTTAGAAATATTTGCGAAAAACTTAAAAAACTACGAATTTACCGATTTCTCCCCCCAAACCCGACGCTCAAAATGGTGTGACTTTTTTCTGAACATTTTTGAACTAACCAAAAAATGAAGCACTTTTCCGGAAAGATTCATCAAAACTTTTTTAAAGTCTTTAAAAAAAGCTTTATTTTTGTTTGTTATAAAAGTTTGTAGCATCAAAACTAAACAAGTTACGCTCAAAATAAAGCTGCTTCCCTTTTTTGCCTGCTGGGTCTACATACTTCATACACACGCCATTCTTTTCGTTTTTTTATAAGCTATATTTTCGATAACATACTTACCTTTTGAGTTATTTGCGAAAGTCCGTTTAAAGACGTGGATTTTTTTTGTTGAAAAGTGAAAGTTTTCACTGGCAAATAACTCAAAAAGTATTGACTTGGTGAAAAAACAATACTCTGGGCTAATTAGCAAAATTCATGGAAAAGTTATTTACCAGCAAATTTTATTGCTGGAATCGAAATATTAGATCCTATATATTAATAATATAGGTATGCAAAGTCCGCAGATAGTGTGCTACTTTTTTTATAAATAAAATGGCGCCCGAAAATCGTGTTTTTTTTTCAATTTTTGCTCTATAACTACAAAGATTTTAACTTTACACCAAAAACACCCAAATAAAAATTCACCGCAATTAAATTCTGCATAGAGATATGTTTTTCCCGATTTGCTCCGACGAAAATATTCCTCGGAAAATGCGGGTTTTCCCAACAAAATCTCTTATTTTCAAATAAAGTTTTAGGTAAGTAATTATTAATCAATAATTAAATAACTTAGTGAGATCAAAGCTTTCTTGGTATAGATTGTAATTCCAGAAGCCGGTGAAAATTAAACGAATATTTTAGCAACAATTCAATTGTTAACTAACAATTTACGATCGCAATAATAACCAAAATAATCATAATACATTGATCAACCTTATAAAGATTATAAAGATGAGATGCTTATTTAATATTTTATCGACAAAATATAAATTTTTCGTTTTTTTGCATAATCTTTAAATTAAAAAAAAATAGTTATAATACGCTGGTCTAATTAGTACAGTACAAAGAAAGGTTATTTACCAGCAATTTTATTGCTGGAATCGAATATTATGATCCTATATATTACTAATATAGCTATGCAAAGTCCGCAGATAGTGTGCTACTTTTTTAACTAACAAAAGGGCGCCCCCAAATCGTGTTGTTTTCAATTATTGGTCTATAACTCCGAATATTTTAACTTTACACCAAAAACACTAAAATAAAAATTCACCCCAATTTAATTCTACATAGAGACATGTTTTTCCCGATTTGCTCCGACGAAAATTTTCCTCGGAAAATGTGGGTTTTCCCAACAAAATCTCGAATTTTCAAACAAATTTTTTGGGCAAGTAATTATTTATCAATAATTAAATAACTTGGTGAAATAAAAGCTTTCTTGGTATAGATTATAACTGCAGAAGTCGGTTAAAATTAAACAAATATGTTAGCAACAATTCAGTTGTTAATTAACAATTTACAGTCGCAATAACAACTAAAATAACCATGAAACATTGATTAAACTTAGAAAGATTATAAAGATGTGATGCCTATTTAATATTTTGTCGATAAAATATAAATTTTTCATTTTTTTTTTTGCATAATCTTTAAATGTTTAACAAAAATAGTTATACACAAATTAACATTTCTCAGAAATTGTTTATTATATTATAATTTAAAAAAATGCTTAAAATGCGTATTTCAAAGGTCTTGAAAACGAATGCTTTAATATTTTTTTCCAACCATTTGCAAAAAAGTTATGAAACAGCAAAGTAAACATACGATTACTCCGTTTTTTATAATTTGTTTTAATTGTTTAAAAGCTTAAAAATGAGTTTATGGTACAAACTAATTACTCTCAAAAAATATCAAACATTAGTTCAATGGTTATATATTAATAAAAGATTAAAAATATTTTTTTTGTAATTTTTAGCGCGAAAATAGGCTTGATACAGAGCCGAAGCTTAATTTTATTTATTAACTACTGTACGTCGCGGGCGGTTGTCGCTTCGAGTGAAAATGTTATTAGCTACGGTACTGTATTAGTCTGCTTTCGCGCGTGTAAATTACAAAAAAAAAATATTTATAATCTTTAATTAAAATGTAACCATTAAATTAATAATCGATATTTTTTGTAAGTAATTAGCTTGTACTTTAAACTCACTTTTACGCTTTTAAAGAATTAAAAAAAATTATAAACAACATAGTAATCGTATGTTTATTTTGCTATTTCATAACTTTTTTGAAAATGGTTGCAAAAAAGTTTTAAAGCATTCATTTTCAAGACCTTTGAAATACGCGTTTTACCTATTTTTCAAAAATTAGAATATAATAAAAACTTTCTGAGAAACGTTAATTTGTTTATAACTATTTTTTTTAAACATTTAAAGATTATTATAAAAAATTAAAAATTTATATTTTGTTGACAAAATATTAAATAGGCATCTTTCAAAGTTTGATCAGTGTATCATAATTATTTTGGTTATTATTGCGACCGTAAATTATTAATTAACAATTGAATTGTTGCTAAAATATTCGTTTAATTTTCACCGGCTTCTGAAACTACAATTTAAACCAAGAAAACTTTTATGTCACCGAGTTATTTAACTATTGGTAGATAATTTCTTATATAAAACTTTATTTGAAATTTAAAGATTTTGTTGGGAAAACCCGCATTTTCCGAGGAAAATTTTCGTCGGAGCAGATCGGGAAAAACATGTCTATATGCAAAATTTAATTTCGGTGAATTTTGATTAGGATATTTTTGGTGTAGAGTTAAAATGTTCGGAGTTATGGAGCAAAAATTGAAAAAAACACGATTTGGGGGCGCCATTTTGTTAATAAAAAAAGTAGCACACTATCTGCGGACTTTGCATACCTATATTATTAATATATACAATCATAAGCTTCGATTCCAGCAATAAAATTGCTGGTAAATAACTTTTCCTAAAAATGGCCTATTCTCCGATAATCAGCCCAGACTACTATAAAACAAGTTGCTTAGAATTAATTAGTTTATCCATTTCCGGACTCCTCAGGGAAGGGGTGGCTTTCACCCCCCAGTAAAAGCAACCCTGGGCTTAGGTCTAAAAGTGAGGTAGGGGAAAAGAGGAACCTAAATTGAAATTTTCAAGCAGGTCCGTTGTGACGGGGAAAATTCTCCAAAACGGCCACTTACAAGCTGCACAAGACAGAGACATAGAAACAGCTGAGGGAGACCTATGTCCAGCAGTGACACGTACAGTTTGATGATGAATAATTGATTTGAAAACGCTTCTACATTCTAATGATTTTCATGTTTGTGCCAATTTGTAATATTTTGAAAAATGGTGTTAAAATTGTTATCAACTATTGGTTGATTTTTATTGACTATTACAAAAAAATTTACTTCAAAAAATGTATAGTCACTATGGAATCAGACAATTTCCTTAAACAATTCATGAATACCTTAACAGCTAGTAAATATGTGCTAATATAGTACTAAGTTTTACACTCTTCACTTCCATTTAATCTATATAGCCCGGTCAAAGAACACACAATTTTCCGAAAACCTCCAAAAAAATAAAGGAAGGATGAAAATTTGGGAATAGGTAGTTGAAATTGTCTTTTATTTTATAAGAAAAAGTTTACAATTCTACATCCCCTCCATTTTACAAAAATTGGGAAGTACGGGGTGAAAAATATTTTCTCGGGGTAAAAAAATATACGTTCAAAATAAGTCCGGAATTGGATAAAATGACTTATTCTAAGCAACTTTTGTTCTATAGAGTTTATTCACTAAGTCGATACTTTTCGAGTTATTTGTGAGTGGGTATGTTCATTTTTAACAAAAAAAAAACATGTTTCTGGACGGTTTTTCGCAAATAATTCAAAAAGTAAGTATTTTATCGAAAAAAATATTCCTAGAAAAAATTAAGCTTATAAGAAAGTAAAAACAATGGTGTATGCAGGAAGTCTGTAGACCCAGTAGAAGCAGAGTTGTAGCTAATGAAAAGTAGGTTCTTATATGTCAAATTCCAAATCGAATATTTCAACGTGAAGTAACCAAAAGGAGCACTTTTCGGGAAAAACTCGTTATAACTTTTTTAGTGTTTAAAAAAAGGTTTAATATTGTTTTTCAAAAAAACCTCTAACATTAAAAGTGAGTGAGTTATGCTCAAAATATTGTTGGGCCCTTTTATTCTTTGGTAAAAAAATTGCAAAATCACCCCCTAATTAGCATCAAAAATAAAATTAATCGTTACCGCTTCACAAGTTACTTAACTTATGTATTTTTTATATGATGTATAAGTTTCATTGGTTCAATGTGCACATTTTTGAAAAAAAATTGGTTTTAAAATAAACACTTTTTTTATTTTGAAAAAAATTCTTTATTTTTTTCAAAATAACTTAAAAACTATTAGGAATACCAAAAATCTCAAAGAGTAATAAAATGTACCTTTTGCTTTTCTGAATATTTTGGATTTTTTGTTTGCTTGTTAGACAAAAATTGGCCGCAATTCGTGATTCTTTTTACCAAAAAATAAAAGGGGCCAACAATATTTTGAGCGTAACTCACTTTTAATTTTAGAAGTTTTTGTTTTAAACAAAAATAAAACTTTTTTTAAACACTTTAAAAAAGTTGTAATGAGTTTTCCCCGAAAAGTGCTCCGTTTTTTGGTTATTTCACATTGAAATATTCGATTTGAAATTTGACGAAGAAGAACCTACTTTTCATTAGCTACAACTTTGCTTCTACTTGGTCTAGTGCTAGTCAAAAGTCCGTACCCCCCCTCGTATCTTTTGAACGGTTACACCTATAATACTGAAATTTGGAGGGAGGGAATAAACGGACGTAAGCTTCTTAACTAGTCATGACAGGTGACGTAATAGTGACAGGTGACGTTACAGAGCCACTGTGATGAATAATTTTAAATGGGACCTTATGGCAAGTGATACCTCGTTTGAAAGGTATTGAAAATACCTATTCAGTCATACTAATCTTGTTTGAGTTTAAGCTAATTTTGATAAATAAATGAAATAAATATAAAATTGTAGTTTTGCATTTAATTAATAAAAATTCAAAATTCCGCCTATGATTACTTGTCAAACAGGTTGACGTTGACGTAAAAACTACTAGATAATTAAAAAACGTCAACTTTTTTGACAAAAAATCCATAGGCGGGCATTTGAATTTTTATTAATTAAATTCGAAACTACAATATTATATTTATTTAATTTATTCACCAAAATCAAAATCAACTTAAACCCAAAAAAATTGGTATGACTGAATAGGTAATTTAAATACCTTTCAAACGAGGTATCACTTGCCATAAGGTCCCATTTAAAATTATCGGTCACAGTGGCTCTGTAACGTCATCTGTCGCTATTACGTCACCTGTCACAACTAGTTAAAAGGCTTACGTCCATTTATTTCCTCCCTCCAAATTTCACTATTATAGGTATAACCGTTCAAAAGATACGAGGGGGGTACGGACTTTTGACTAGCACTGTAGACTTCATGCATACATTTTTTTTTTTCACTTTTTTATAAGCTATATTTTTGCTACGAGTATTTTTTTATAAAATACTTTTTGAGTTATTTGCCAAAAACTGTCCAAAATCATGTTTTTTTTTGTTAAAAATTAACATATTCACTTGTAAATAACTCGAAAATTATTGACTTAGGGAAAAAACTCTATAGAACAAAAGTTTCTTAGAATTAGTCATTTTATCCAATTCCGGACTTATATTGAATGTATATTTTTCACCCCCGAGAAGGATTAGTCCCTCCATTTTACAAAAAAATGTAGAATTGTAAACTTTTTCTTATATAATATCAGACAATTTCAGCTACCTATTCCCAAATTTTCATTATTCCTTTATTTTTTTTGGTCAGATTGTTCTTTGATCGGGCTAATAATCTCAATTGCTAAAAAGTGTTTGTTTTGTACACACTATACTTAAATTTAATTGTTTTTGTTTACAAAATTTGGTTTTATCATACATAAAACATTATACCATTGGCACTGGCACTCATATCAGCAAACAAAATTAAACATCTTATTACAATTTCTTATCTGTAATAGATTAAAAAGGTATTTCCTTTTGACTTGGCAAGTGGATAAAAGATAAACAACGGTATGATTAAAAGGTATTATTTAAATTTTTGTTGGCTGGAAATGAAGAAAATGCATGTATGTGTTATAGTCAAAGCCCGAATTTCAGGCACTCCTAGGTCTGACTAGGCAATCCTCAGGTCTGACTGACGGTCTTAGTCAAAACCCGAAATAAATTACAGTTTCGGCCTTTGACTAGTCAAACCTAGGAGAGACTAAGTTGGTCAGGCAAAGGTCGAAATTAAATTTTATGAAATCGGGGTTTGACTAGTCAAACCCCGATCAGCTATTAAAATGTCGTAAATTGTTAGATTAGGTTTAATGAAACGTTATTTTTTAATTTTAATGTTTATTATTTTTATATTGTCGCAATTAAAATAAAAAAAATAGTGTTTATTCTCACATGTTGAGGCATTATAGCATTGAGAGTTGCACAATACGTTAGACCCTTTACACTTACATAATTTTGAAGAGCATATCTTATTGCACTAGCATTTTATAAAGCCTTGTCCTCCAAATTTAGAACCTTTTGTACAAATTTCTCTTTACAGAGACAGCTTAACATTTGGAACATCTTCGAAATTAAGAAAATTCTCTTTGCATTCTCTTATTTGATTAAAACGTAATTTGGTTTGATTAAGTATATGAAATTTATTTTAGCACGAACAGATGGAATTGGAATGTCATCGTCAACTGTGAAAGAAGATATTGCAATCGGAGAAAAAACTAAGGATCATCATAATACTAAGGAAGCCCCTGGACCGTCGTCACTAGGACCGTGCATACTATGAAGGTTTTGACAGAAAAGGTACATGCATGCGTTGTGCACAGACAGAAAAGATTAAAATTAATAAAGGAAAGGCGATTGAAGGTCTTCATGCCCAGGATAATGCTATGAAACAATTAAGTGAAAAAAAATTTCCTTCAATTTCGATCGGAAAAACTGCAACAATACCTCTCCCCAGCTTTGATAGGGTCAAAGACGATGCTCGAAATATTTTGGATATCATATAAAATAAAACAATTGACGTTTTATATAGAGTTGGTACGAAATTAGGAACAATAAACACATTTTTTTCAAGAAATCAAATAAGAGAATGCAAAGAGAATTTTCTTGATTTCGAAGATGTTCCAGACGATAAGCTGTCTCAAAGAGAAATTAGTACAAAAAATTATAAATTTGCAGGACAAGGCTTTATAAAATGCTACTGCAATAAGAAATGCTCTTCAAAATTATGTAAATGTAAAAGGTCTAACGTATTGTGCAACTCTAAATGCCATAATGCCTCAACATGTGAGAATAAACACTATTTTTTTTATTTTAATTGCGACAATATAAAAATAATAAACATTAAAATTAAAAAATAACGTTTCATTAAACCTAATCTAACAATTTACGACATTTTAATAGCTGATCGGGGTTTGACTAGTCAAACCCCGATTTCATAAAATTTAATTTCGACCTTTGCCTGACCAACTTAGTCTCTCCTAGGTTTGACTAGTCAAAGGCCGAAACTGTAATTTATTTCGGGTTTTGACTAAGACCGTCAGTCAGACTTGAGGATTGCCTAGTCAAACCTAGGAGTGGCTGAAATTCGGGCTTTGACTATAACATATGCAATAACTTCCCTTAATTTCCCTAACTATCGAGTTTATTAGGTTGAATTTGTCTGTAGTTTAAGTTTCATGTCAGCTAATGTATGTTTCAACAATTTTTTCTTTAATTCTGGACCATGTTACGGGGGAATTCGCCTATTAGTGGCTGAAATTCGGGCTTTGACTATAACATATGCAATAACTTCCCTTAATTTCCCTAACTATCGAGTTTATTAGGTTGAATTTGTCTGTAGTTTAAGTTTCATGTCAGCTAATGTATGTTTCAACAATTTTTTCTTTAATTCTGGACCATGTTACGGGGGAATTCGCCTATTATCCATCTAGATCCTCCACTGTTTAATAGTTTTCTAAAGATAAGGCAGAACTGCAGCTATGCTGGTATTAGATAGGCATTCATGAAAACATGATAATTCTTCTGTATCTCTATCATCCCAGTTTCTATCGCACTTCTTTGGTTTTCTGAGGAATTTTCAGAGGTTTTCTGAAGACTAAAATAGAATGCATATATTTTTGACCACGAATTCATATGCAACACACAAATATGCATGAAAAAAATGAGTATCTCTTCTTACGATAATAAATATTTTCGTTCACTTGATGGTGAATTAGTGCACTTAATGTAAACCGAGCACCTGAATCTAATAACTTCAGAAGGCTGTACCTTCAGAATAGTAGTTTTTCAGACCTAGGTCCCATGTTTTAATCTACGCACTGAGAACTATCATTGACCAAACCTTCGTTAAATTTGACCAGGCCACTTTTCCATAAGGAGTGTTGCAGTGACCTCTGGCAGTATGAAAATAATCTTATGTGTGGCTCAAGTGCCTTGCACATCATTTTTACTGTGCATATAGTTTTTTATCTTCTGAATATTTGTTGTCAACATTTGAACTACCTTCATTGTCATCAATATTTTCATTTGAAAATGTTGAATTACTCTCGTTATTTGAATCAATATGCTAATACCAATCTCATATTATTTTATAACAGTAACTGTTTCTTCAAAATCTTTGTCCAAAACAAATATTTTTCGTGGAACTAGCCATAGCTCACAATAACAACTTAGGGTAAGAACAGAACTAGTGGGTCCCGGTGGAGGTGAATGTTGCGGTCGATGTCAACATCCATGTAAAACAAACACATTGTAGTGAATGGAAGAGAACAGAGCAGGTAAGTGGCGGTGAAGATTTGGCGTGATGCCATTCAGGTTTAGATCGATGCTTTTTAAAATAAAAATGGTTTGTTTTACATGGATGTCTACTGCGCGGCCTACAAGGATGCTTCCCTGTGATTGGTCCGTTCGAAGCCAAGTTGTCATTACCTGCGCTATCTGAGTTGATATTTTTTATATAATCCCTTTTTTGTATTCAGTTTATTTTTGAATTTCTAAAGTAATTAATGTTGTTCTGAAGCTATTTCCTTGTGGCATTTTTATATTAAGAGGATCGGTACGTATTTTCGGCTGCAATGCTATTCAAATGGGGATTCATTTTTTTCGAATCCTGAGAAAACTAATACGTATTTTTGAAAAATTTAAACGCAGAATGAAAGATTACGTTATTAGCGAAGGCCGAAAGTCCCTGAGAACTTCTATAATGTTTATTTTAATAAGTTACAGGGGTGAAAAACTAAGAGAAAATTTAGTGTGATTTTTAATTTCAAATATCTCATTCAAAATAAACTTTTTATTTATTCTAAGGGACTTTCGGCCCTCGGTAATAATTTAGTCTTTCATTCTGCGTTTAAATTTTTCAAAAATATTTATTGGTTTTTTCAGAATTCGAAAAAAATAAACATAATGCCGTGGTAATATTTTCCAAATCTATCTTTGTCTTACAAAGCACTCAGCCGAATATAATATTGTCAGCATATTATTGTCAGTCAGACACTGACAATCAGTGACAATTTTAAATATTTGACATTGCATCGGGAATATTTTGAGTTATTGATGAAATATTATTTATATAGTGTATTTGATAAATAATGATTTAAGACGTGAACTTGATAAAAAGTTATTTATTGTGTATTATTTGTGGAAGATCCAAGCAGAGAATACATCAGGATAATATATTCTGTGATCCAAGTATTTTGTTGTTAAAGATGTTCAAAATTGTAAGCGTTCCATAACAATATATTATTAAAAAATCACTTTAACACTTTTCCTCTTTTCTCGATTGAGTATTAGTTTTTGTTGTACAAATAAATTATTACAATCAATGAATACATAGTTAGTGAAAAAATTATCACATTTATTAACTGAATTAATAAAATTTGCAATTATAAAAATAACAGTTATCCAAGAACATTCAAAAGCCATCTCTTTAAATTAATGATGACATTTTCAAATAGAATGACATTCTAGTAATGTTAACATATCCATACCAGTGTGAATTTTACTAAACGTAATTTGCCGTGTAAAGACAGAAAAAGTAGGGATTCACGTAAAATATTTGCGAATTATGTACCCATAGCCTTAAGTATTTTCTATGGGAAATAAGCCACAATTTTACTAAAAAATGAATTTATTAACGTTTCGAAGCCCAAATCGGGTTTCGTTGTCAAAATACAAAATACTATTAAAATAAATAAAAATGTTGTTGCTAAGTAAAAAAATTCTTCTAATAATTTATTTAATCTGACTCATTTATATTGGCAATTCAGACGTATATTATACATTTTAAAGTAGAAGTCTTTAAAATGATATCGCCAATATTTATGAGTTGCATTCCGGGGACGACTTTACTAAAAGATAGTTCATTCGATTACATGAAATCAATCCCAACTCAAGAATATCCGTCGCAAAAAAATCATAGCATGTGATCTGTCTTTAAAAAGACAACCAAATGCAACGATGACAGTAAAATTCTCGCGTTAGAGATTCCATAGTAAATCACGAGGGAAAACCAGGAAAAAACTGTGATACTATCCCGGCATCGTAAGTATTTGGTCTTACATTTAATTTACCTTTAAAAACTAATACCAAATTCTGACTTTAATATGTTTGAATTATAAATAATATTAATAATACATAGATAGATATACAATAAGTAATACTAAAATATAAAATTTGTACTAACTCGATATGTTATTGACTTACTAATTGTGGTATTTTCTTTCTATTGACTTCCTCTTTCAGTATGGGTAACCACATCCTACTGCATTCTACCGAGGAATTTGTGACACAATTGGTTTCATTTAGCATAATTAGAGCCGCTTATCTGATTTTTCTCTTTTTACTATCTGTTTCTTTCAGGACTATACTTGAATCTCTCCACTGAACTCTATTTTCATTATCCCATGCGTGTTGACATATTTGAGATCTATCAAATTCTCTATTTTTAATATAAGACTGATGTTCACTTATTCTAACGTTTAATGGTCTTGAAGTTTCACCTAAATAAAATTGTTCACATTCACAAGGTATTTTATAAATGCAATTCTTTGTTCTTTCTTGTTCATTGTTAGGTTTAGTTTTAGATAGAATAGATCTCAATGTGTTTGTTGTTTTGAATGTTGTTGAAATGTTGAATTTATTTCCTATTGTTTTAAGTTTTTTGGATAGTCCTTTTATATATGGTATTGTTATTTTCCTCGTATTATTTCTTGTGAATGTTGTAGGATCCCGTTCTAAGTTGTTCTGTTCCATTCGATCCAATCTTTTCAATTCCTTATTTATAAACGATAAAGGATAATCATTTTTTAATAAAACAGATGTTAACAATTGTTTTTCTTTTAAAAATGAATTTTCGTTAGAACAAGTAATTTTGGCTCTATCATATAAGGATTTAATGATTCCCTTTTTAACGTTGATGTTGTGATTTGATTTGTAATTGAGATATCTGTTGGTGTGTGTTGGTTTTCTATACACTTGAGTCTCATATCCAGTATCCTTCCTTGAGACTAAAACATCGAGGAAAGGCAAAGTGTTATTGTATTAATTTTCCATTGTAAATTTTATTGTCTCTTTTTGATCGTTTATAATATTCAGGAATGTATCCAACAATTCTGATCTATGAGGCCATATTGAAAACACATCATCTACATATCTCCACCATACTGTGGGTTTTAAATTTTGTTTAGAAATGATATTAGTTTCGAAATCATCCATAAATATATTAGGCAATAATGGAGATAACGGAGAGCCCATTGCTAGACCAAAATTTTGTTTATAGAATTCATTATTTAGTTGAAAATAGGTATTATTAGTACATAATGTCAATAACTCCATTATAGCTGATACATTTAGTTTTGTCCTAGTTGTCAATGTATTATCATTTTCTAACTTTGTTTTAATTATGTCTAAAGTTTTATCTAATGGCACATTTGTAAATAAACTGTTTATGTCAAAACTTACTAAAATATTATTTGGATTAAATTCAATATCTGTTAATTTGTTTAAAAAATGTTGTGTATTTTTTATAAATGTGTCATTATTATTTGCAAATGGTTTTATAATATTTAATAAAAATTTTGATAGCTCACTACAAGGAGAATTGATGGTACTACAAATGGGTCTAAGTGGAATATTCGCTTTATGAATTTTCTGTACTCCATAAAAATGTGGTGTCTTACTGTAATGAGGTGTCATTAATTTTCTTTGATAGTACGTTACTTAGATCATTTTTAAATACGAATAAAGTTCTATAGATTTTGTTTTCCAGCGAAAACAAAATTTATTTATTTTGCTTCGAAATGTTAATAAATTCATTTTTTAGTAAAATTGTGACTTATTTCCCACAGAAAATACTTAATTAAAGTAATTAAATTCAGTAAATTTTTGAAATGTGAAGGAGGATCTGATATCTGATTATTTACAGCTGACATTTCATCACTATCATCACTTGACTGACACAACATCGCAAAAGCACAGTCTTTCTGTCATTCAAATTTCATTAAACTACTTCACTTGATAGTGATTCTAGCTCGACTAACAGTGCAGGTGACCTGCTTGCTATGTGCTATCGACATTGACTGCAACTTAACTAGTAGCATCCACCACGACCTACACCTCCACCTCAGCCTACTTATTCTGTTCTTACCCTTAGTGAGATGAACAGAGAGCTGCTGTCTGATAAACTACCATCACTTTATTTTATCCTATATTTCAAGCACAAGTTCGAGTACTGATTCTAGTGTAGTGCAGATTAGGAGAAGTGGCTAACTTTTCGGTTACGAAAAATCGGAGATAATAACAAATAATGTATATTGAAGGTCATCTCACAGAACCTTTCCAGTTAACACATTGCATGCAGGTATCTGATCCTAAGACTTATACTCATGACTGACAAAAATACTACATGTATGTGGCTCACATGTATGCCATCTGCACAGAACATGTTAGGAGTTAATAAAGTTAAATGAGTATTTCAATATTTTTAAACCAAACTGAGATCACTATTGACTAATCGAAATGTAAAGTAATATAAGTAAGTTATGTTAGTAAATAAATAAATCATAGTTTGAGCTGTTGTTTGGGAATGACTCGTTTACGTTTTATATTTGAAAAATTACCTTGAATCTCAGATGTGGAAAACAGACATCCAGGATAAGAATTTGTAAGGACATTAACACATTCTAACTTAAGAAGCATAAAACTGATCATACACATACATGTAGAATGCAGACAGTATTTTCCTGTATATTTATATAAGATTACACTGAGTGACATGAATAATTGATGGGAGTGCCATTTACACAATGGTTTTCAAGTTGTTTAAGCTGTTTATTTTAAAAAGAAAAAGGTCTAAAGAAACATCTAAAAACTGCTATAGAACCACTAACATTTTTGTCCTTTGTAGGATACTTTGTTGTTGAGTATAAATACAAAACAATTACAAGGTTATGCTATATTATTCTTGTTTACTTACCCTTCTCTCCTCTTAAGACATTTATTGCAATATTTATCTTCGCACTCTCCGCACTTTATTTTCCAGTTAAATAAATTAAAATCTGATCTACACTTTGTACATGGCATTTTGATTTGACTTTGTTGAAGATACTAGTAATTTTTTACCTACAAATAAATGTTATATTTTTATGCTTACTCTAAACCGATTGAATCTAAAATTTATATTTATATATCATTCTATTTATCTATAAACATTCTTTGTGTGAATGTTTTTACTATAAAATGTTTTAAGTTTATACATAATTTCGTGACAGAGTAGTTTAATAGTAAAAATTTGTAATTAAAAATGACATGCATAATGACAATGACATGTTTGTCAAAATTGTCTGCGCACCTGCGGTCTGTTACGGTGCTGCCATGTTTTTGGGATTAAAAATCCTATGTCCCCTTCCATAATTTATATTTGGCAACGTTACCACTGTGAGCATTGGGACAGAAAATTTTTACAGAAATATTAATAATTATTTATGAATCATTTATTCTTCGACATTGATAAAATTTATTTATCGTATGTTGAATTGTTTAAGAAGTTCTTTTTGGTATTAAGATAAAAATCATAAAAATAATATTTTGTTATGGTTCTTTTTTATCACGACAATCACGATTACAACGCCACTGATCACGCGGTGGCGGGATTCATTTTGAAATGGAGAAGTATCGATACTTCTCGATTTCACCTGTTCACCAGTCCATAGCGGTCGAGGACTGCGAACTGCAGATGCTGGCTGGATCATGGACAAATGACGTAGAGGAAGCTGGGTACTTTTGGTTATATGTCGTTATGGCTTTTTGTAGCTGTAGACTCTAGATTTTTGTTCCTCAGATAAACTGTTTTAAAGTATATTTATTTCGCTGAAATCATATAGTAGATGTATAACTTCTTACGTGCGTACAATAAGTACACACACTCTTTTTTTTTCAGAAGCATGTTTAAGTTGTCCTGCTATTGTTGAACAATTTTCTATGAATAGGCGGTACTGTTTGGAGTTTTGGAGTTTCTAGATATTCTAGAATTCTAGAACTATAACGCCGGAGATGACGCACATTTTTCGGTGTCGTAATTTCTGGCGCTGGTTTTCTTCGGATCATTTTTTATTTTTATTTATTTGATTTTTTTACGTAAATTTTTCGGTGTCGCAAGTTCTGTTATAGCGCTGGTTTTCTTCGGATCCTTTTTTATTCCGAGTTCTGGTTGGCAAAAAGTGCTTTTTTCAAAGTTTAATTGCAAGCTAGCCTCTTTCAATCCTTGTAGTGTCTTCGATTTGTAACATATTTTATGTGTAGGTATGGTTGGTGTGTGGTTGGTTTATAATCAATGGTATGGTGTAGGTATTCCCAGTGCCGGATTTACCACTAGCCCACGGCCTAGGGCCGCAAGCACAAGGGGGCCGCAGCGTTTTGTAAAAAAAACTTTTTTGGTAAAAAAATTTTACTAATTGAATTGAAATCAGTAAACAATTTTTCAAATAAGAGAACGGCTATTCTACTAAACACGTGGTAAGGTATTTTACAACGTTTTGACAATAGTAGCAAAACATTAACTGCTACAGACTTGAATGTGACGTGCAACATACAAATCTCTAAAGGAGTTTGCATTGAGTCTGAGAGACAACTTTGATTCCTATGAAAAAAGAGGAAAAGAGTGGTCTAAAAATGAAACCTATATTCTTGAAATAAAAAGACGCCCGAAAAAAAGCTCTCCCTGGCTAAGACAAAGAAGATCTGATCCACTGAACCCCACTTTAATGGCAAAGAAAACTTAAAGATTCATGTTGTAATTGACACGCTTTATTCAGAATTGAATGAAAGGTCCGAAGTTTATTTCAGTCTTAATGAAGAATATGGATTTAAAACAACTTATCATCAATTTCCAATGAAGAAATCGGGGTAAACGTTTCTATTTTGACTAAGAAGTATCGAATCGACATAGATGGCGACTTTGGAGAAGAGTGTGTACAGTTCAAAGGCTTTGTTGAAGGTATATTTGATGAAGAAAGGGAACCTCATGAAAACAAGATTACCAAGCCTCCGAGAAATACACTTTTGGAGTATCTGAAAATAATTCATGAAAAACAGTTAACAACGTTATTTCCGAATATGGACACGGCTTTGCGCATTCTACTATGCATGATGACATCTAATGCATCTGGAGAAATATCATTCAGCGTGTTGAAAAGAATCAAAAATACTTGAGTAACTCGACTTCTGACAAAGATTAGGTATAGATTGGCTAGTTCGGCCAGTTTTGTTTCAAATGCTGAGCTTTTCAAGCCTTAGACTTTAAAAATTTGATTAAAGATTTTGCAGCCAAAAAAACTAGAAAAGTGAGTTTTTAGAGTTTAGATATTATGATATTTTTTATAAGAGAATAATGAATTGAACGATCTAGAAGTTTATTTGTTGTATTCAATATTTTTATTTTTCAGTACCGTAGCCCATTACTATTAGTACAGTTCATATTATTTTGCTTGTTCTTTTACTTATAATGTCTTTTCAACTCGGCTATTTTTAGTTTTTTGTTGTCATCTGTACTTTTCCCTCCGAATGAAACAAATGGTATTTAATTTTAACAATGAACCACAATACTAATTATTTATAATATAATCATTTTAGCAATATTAATAATTTTACAAATAACTGCTGTTTGCTAACATTTTGAATTATATATTTTCTATCTTCTTCTTAAGGTGCCTTCTCCATTTCTGAAGGTTGGCTATAACTACAGCAAATTGTTCTCTATCTTGAGCGGTTCTTAGTATCGAATGTGTGTCCATGCATGTCCAGTCTCTCACGTTCTTGAGCCAGGAGCATTTTCTTCTTCCTGGACCTCTTCTTCCTTCCACTTTCCCTTCCATTATGAGTCGTAAAAAGTTGTATCTTTCTCCTATGTAAATTATTTCCTAGACAACTCGTTTTTCTGTTTTTTACAATATTTAAAAGGAATTCTCTCTCAGTCTCCATTCTTTTCAGCACCTCGTTGTTGGTCATGTGATCTGTCCAAGAGATCTTCAGCATCCTTCGAAAATCCAACATCTCAAAGGCTTCTATAAATATAGAAGTCTTTCTATAAATTTTCTTTTTCGAAATTTCTATAAATATAGAAATTGTTAGAGCTGTTTTGGGGTTTTAGCCAAATTTGCAAACCAAGATTATTTAAATAGTAAATACATTTCAACATAGTATTATGTCCGTATTCAAATAGAACATTAGAGGCATTTCCATTCATTTATGTTATGCTTTGTATTACGAATTTTAAAAAGTAAAATTAAAATAAGCTTTTTAATTATTATTATTATTAGGTCTTTATGCTTTAATTACATAATCGTGAAATTATCGGGGGCCGCTCGGGGTAATTTGGCCTAGGGCCGCAAATACCCTAAATCCGGCACTGGGTATTCCACGAATGTAGGTACGACTGTTTTGGATTATCGCGAAAGTATTTTGCTCTAATAATTACTCCAATAAACAACAATATAATTTGCAATTTACTTTCGTTCTTCATATTTTGCACAGTAAAAATATTCGTTGTCGCGATAATCCAAGAAGGTGATATATTCGTGGAATGGGGTATATTCGTTCGATTAATTATTAGGACTTTCTTAGTTTGGATCATTTTCTTTTCATTGACACTTTTAAATACCGATAAAGTCACTTTTGAATCGTGTTACGTACAATATTTTTTCTGCGGATGGTTATTATGGTAAAAAGAATCAGAATGGATACATTACTTATGAACTTTTTATTATAAATTACATATAACATAACAATTTCCTCTCATGTGAATACATTACTGATCAATATTAATTACATAATAATAACAATTACTTATATTAATATTATTAGGGATCTTATCAGAAGGGGCAGTATTGAAATTGGTATGTATTATTAGAGGTATCAGTATTTGTACTAGTTTTTGAAATATTTATTTCGTTATGATCTTTTTCAATTTGTGATGCTAAGTGAATTTTGTTTTAAAAAAAATTCTACATGTCCCTCTGCTACACTTGTTGATTTTCAGCCCCCGTGCCTCTTCAAATTGGTTAAGCTGTGATTCCATGGAGTGTGGCGTGTCACGCCAAGAGAAATAGAAAATATCAACGCAACATGAAATAGCGTTATTTTCCTCAAAATTTGGGATTTACGATACTTGAGCTAGAATCGAATCTTCTATTTATGGCCGGCGTGGATCGGCTCGAAATCTCCCATCGTTTGTCGGTAAATGAACAAATTTATAAGGAAGTCAGAAACTGATACAGATCAGGTACGAACCCCTCCAACCCTTCCAATTCGGCTAGGGACCGGTACGGTTAGTGCCGTGGTAATTTTACTATGGAGTGGTCTAACGACGTTGTTTTAGAACTTTTGTCGTTGTATGCATTATCAAACTTAAGGGTGGTTTTATACGCCAACAATGATGGTGTACCCTCGATACTCAAGTAGACACGTTCCATCGAAATGGTCTGACTGAATTTATCAAGAAGTAAATATTTATTAATTTCAGAGTAACTTGGGCCGCCAACTGTGCTTTCTTTTCTTTTCGGTGTCACTTTACCGTAGGAGCTAATATCGACAAATGTAAATAAATGATTGCTATCACACATTGCAAAAAGTACCATTGAAAAATATTGTTTATAATTATTATATAACATAGAGCCGTTGTTCGTAGATTTTATCATTCTAATATGTTTGCCATCGATACTCCTATACAATGTGGAAAATCTGCATTATTTAAATCCTTCAGTATTTTGAGTAATTTTTCGTCATTTAGGTAATGGTGGAAAAACAATATGTCTAGCATGTGTCCACATATGCTTTACAGACTTCTTGAAAAATCAAAGTTGCCGTTGGTTTGCCAATTTTATGGTTTGTTTTTAAACCAGAAGGAGTAATTCAAATTTACCGCGTCATAATAAAGCTTGTTTGTAATTGGTTAAACCTCAGTCAAGTTTACTCCACTGTTATGAAATTTTGACACTAATGAAATTTATGAAATTTTGACATTATTTCATTATTTAATTATGGTATGTCAGCAATTTTTTGTATTCTGCGTTTTTCCTTTAATTCTTAGATTTTTAGTCTGCTTTTATATAAAAAGCAGTTGTTTTAAAACTCTTTATAGCGACGTATTAGTATAGTATAATATTTTTTATGGATTACTGTCGAAAGCCGATATGATCAACCAAAAAAAAAGAGGTTTTTGGTGATTTTTATAGTGCCTTTCTTAGGTGTGAAACTGTCTTTTTAGTCTACTCCTCCTGGTTTAAAAACAAACCACAAAAGCATCATTCAAATCAACAAATGAATAACCAGTTGCTGTTTTATCTTATCCTTATTACTTAATTATCTTACCTTATAGTTATAGGAAGTTTTTCTTATAAAATATATTCCTTTAGGTAGGTATAGGTATTATTTTCTACTTAATGTAATATATACGTTATCAACAATTAACACAGTTACAAATTACTTTCTTGAAACATTTTTACAAAAATGAAGTTCACTACAACCTGTTATGAACAAAATAAATAAGCGTATCATTACTTGTTCATACAATGATGACGCTAATAACCGGCAAAATAACGCATAAGATGAAAAACATAATGTCACACGTTTAGACGTCTGTGACAGTTGTCATACTCCTCTAAAGATGGGAAACTATGTAATGTAATGTTAATTTATACGTTTGTATCGATAATTTCCAACTTTACCAGTTTCATCTCTTTTTTACTTCACAATGTATTATGTTTTCCATCTTTTGCGTTATTTTGCCGGCTATTGGCGCGCTCATCACTGTAGTATATCAGGTTTATTTTATACATATACAGGAATATAAAGGTTCTAAACAACTACCACATTGTTATTTATAAAATATTAAATATAAATAATAAAAACAACTCAATAATCTCACAGTTATAGATTGTAACAAAACAAAAAATAGATTTAACAAACATTTCAGATATTATAGCTGTAGGTATACATTAAACAGTACATTGGTCAGGTCAGCAGAGCATTGGTTAGCGCAGTACAAACAGTCAAAAACCTTCATATAATATTTATATTAGATGTACATCATTTTATACAGTACCTATACAGGTATTTTTCTTTAAAAGCTCTACAATTTTTGTTACATATTGTGTAATATCCATGTTTGTGTCCTGAAATTTCGTCTGTACACTGTGCAATCTGTTTTCTTTTTAGCCCAGTCGGGATACCATTTGACCTTGCATTAGGAGCTGCCCCAAATTTTATTTTTCTAATCTTTAGGGGGGTCAATAGTAGTATAAATTTAAAATTTCGACTGAATTTGACCGTTGCGTTAGCCGCCATCTTGATTTTAAACGAGAACGGTTTTTGCTCAATATCTCCGCCATTTTCAACTTTTCGACAAAAAATATACAAACTGAAATTGTTTAAAATGCGATTTTCTATAATTTAGTTTATTTAAATTTTTTTCGTGCGGTCCATATTTTCCGAGTTATGGGGAAAACACAGTGACAGTTAAAGCATAATTATTGATTTATTGAATTATCTCGTTTATTATTACTTTTACAACAAATTTTAACCTATACAAAAATGAAGAGAATTAAATTTTGTACAATTTTGATTTCTTTCATTTTTTTGATAAAATCAATATTTAAGGTAGTACGTATGCGGTAAAGGCGCGAGCGTAAGACCCGATTAATTTTAAAGCAATTGTTTTTGTTCGATATCTTCCCCATTTTCAACTTTTCGACAAAAAGTGAAAGGACTGAAATTGTTGCAATTACGATTTACTGCAATTTTTCGAGAGAACCAGTGGCGGGTCTAAGAGGGGGAATGGGAAAATTCCCCCCAACGGGGTTAAAAATTCAAAAAAAACATTGTTGAAATATTAAAATATGTTAGCTGACATGAAACTTAATTATCGACAGACAAATTCAACCAATAAAACCCGCTAGTTAATAAAATTAAGTGAACTTAATGTAAGACTAAATGTCTTTTATGTACTTAGTTTGGTTGGTGTTTCATTGGAAGTTTCAAAAATTGTATAAAATATAATTCTCTTTATTTTTGTTTATGTACAATTATGTCGTAAAGTTAATAATAAATGAGACAATTCAATAATTATGCTTCCCCTCCGCTTCCACTATTTTCCTTCTTAACTCGGAGAATATTGATCGCATAAAAAAATTGTGGAAAATAAATTGTAGGAAATTGCGTTTCCAAATTTTAGTTCCTACCGTTTTTGTCGGAAAAGTTGAAAATGGCGGAGATATTAAGCAACAACGGTTCTCCTTTAAAATCAATATGGCGGCTAATGCAACCGCGGAATTCAGTCGAGGTTTTAAATTTACACTACTATTGATCTCCCCTAAAGGATAGAATTATAAAATTTGGAGCAGCTCGGAAAAAAGATTCAATTCAGTAATTATGCTCCCCCCACCACTTTTTACTATTTTCCCACTTAACTCGGAAAATATCAACCGCATGAAAAAAATTGTTAAAAAGAAATTGTAGGAAATCATATTTGGAACAATTTAAGTTGAAAATGGTGTACATATTGAACAAAAACAATTGCTACAAAATCAATCAGGTCTTACGCTCGCGCCATTATCGCATACATACTACCTTAAATATTAATTTTAACAAAAAAAAGAGAGAAACTAAAATTGTGTAGAATTCAATTCTCTCTATTTTTGTATAGGAACATTTTTGTCGTAAAACTAACAACAAACGAGATAATTTAATAATTATGCTCTATTTATATATAACTGTCACTATTTTCCGCTATAACTCGGAAAATATCGATGGCACGAAAAAATTGTAAAAATAGAAATGATAGAAAATTACATTTTCAACAATTTTGGTTGTTATACTTTTTGTCGAAAAGTTGAAAATGGCGGAGATATTGAGCAAAAACGGTTCTCGTTTAAAATCAAGATGGAGGCTAACACAATGGCGGAATTCAGTCGAGATTTTAAATTTACACTACTATTGATCCCTCCTAAAGATTAAAAAAATAAAATTTAAGGCAGCTCCTAATGCAAGGTTAGGCCTGTTATTCGTCTAACCCGACTGGACTATTTGGTTTTTGGTGTTATTTCTTTCGATGTTATTTTCCAGTACTCTATGAATGTTAAATCGAAGGAAGTAACATCTATTTAACATCGCCAGGGCTTCGTATAAGGTCAAGTGGTCAAGCCACTTATCAATAATGTGGACCTAATGTGTGTTTTCGGTTGTGTGTTTATATTATTATTTTATTTAGCTAATGCCTCGACAACTAATGGCCATTGGCATGGTAGGTACGGTGAATTTTTGCAGTTAGGTACCTAGTGTTTATGCCCTCTTCTAGTTTATTTAATTTAATTCCTTTTCTTATGACGTGGCAACGTGGTATTTTTTATATCGATATATCCACATGTCCTCATACGATAAGGGCAGTCGCCAAGAAGCAATAGCCAAGAAAGGTTTGTAAAGCATTTGTCGAGTCTTCAAACACCACGGCCAAAATCATATGGGTGAAACAATCCGTAAACAATTAGCGTGCATCTCTTCAAAGTGGTTCGTGTCGATCTTTCACACGTTTGTATCACTTGCAACCAGCATCTTATCGAAAGTTTTTATAGCGTCAAATTCACCTAGTGTCATGTGTAGTGTGTGTGTTGAGTAAGTGTCTTGATACTTGCAAAGTCGACGTCATTGTCTTTGCAAAGAGACGCTGATTGTATCCGAACGTCTGCGGTCCCTCCGGTGAGTAGGTACCAGAAACATGGACAGAAACTATTTTTCATTTATTAATTTATAATAAACGAAAAATTTCTGACCCTGGTGAGATTCGAACTCACGACCAGTTTATATTATTTAATGTATGCAGATAGAGATAAAAATACAGTATCTGTTAATAAGCGTTGAAACTTTGTACGTCAAAGATATACGAATACATATCTTTATCCACCGTTACAGTTTTCTTGTAAAACAGACTAAAATTCCTGAGAATAATTAATATTGCCCCATATATAATTTGCTTCCCAAAGAGTGGCAGTTGTTTATAATTGGCGCCTAACGTGGCGCATATACGGCATATATCTGAGAAAATTACGGTTGGATAAATCAAAGTTTTTACTGTATTTCACTAGTTTTAACGACAAACTCAACGGCATTTTAACTTAACACTCTGTTAAAATTTTAACACTGCTTACTCCACTTCAGAAAGAGAAGCTTTAGCTATTGTTTGGACCTTTGGAGTTCAGAGGTTATATTGAAGGTACTAAAATAACCCTAAGGACCTGCAGTACTAAAATAACCTCTACAGTATCTGTTAATAAGCGTTGAAACTGTGTACGTCAAAGATATACGAATACATATCTTTATCCACCATTACAGTTTTCTTGTAAAACAGACTAAAATTCCTGAGATTAATTAATATTGCTCCATAAATTTATAATTTGCTTCCCAAAGAGTGGCAGTGGTTTATAATTGGTGCCTAACGTGGCGGCTATATCTGAGAAAATTACGGTTGGATAAATCAAAGTTTTAACGACCTATTTGTCGACTGTATTTCCCTAGTTTTAACGACAAACTCAACGCCATTTTAACTTAACACTCTGTTAAAACTTTAACACTGCTTACTCCACTTCAGAAAGAGCAGCTTTAGCTATTGTTTAGACCTTTGGAGTTCAGAGGTTATATTGAAGGTACTAAAATAACCCTACAGACCTGCAGTACCAAAATAACCTCTATAGTAGGTGCTAAGACTAAAAATATGTCACAGAAATGTTGGTAATAGGGGCATTAATAAATATAATTACCTTTTAAAAAACCGAAGGGTGCCTATGCTAGTTTTGCAGGCGAGCACCTTATACCGCAGCACCGGAACTGGGGATATAGATCGGATTAACCTTCAATCTTTTCGACAACAGTATCCAAAATACAGAACCCATGGCACACAACATAACCCCTGCCCAACCTAAATCTAGAGACCAAGCATATGTAAACACTCTAGCAGGTAATAAGTCTTCTATTAACATTAAGTCTCCCTTGTCTTCGCTGATGCTAACGACTCCGTACTCCATGTGGGAGCGGCTGCCAGGCCTGTTGAGGTGGATGCCAGTCAATACTACAAGCGCGTAACAAAAAATAGATACCTATGTTATTACTACCATTTTTTAATATATTTATATACACCGGTATTTTAGGCGTTAACGCCCTTCCGGTAGGGATCTATGGGGGAGTATCACCGAACCGCAAGCCCTTATCCCTTGCCGTACTGCTTCCTCATAGACCGATCAGACGCCCGCATATTCCAGTCTAAGCGCCAGATTCATATTTAGAATTTTATACTGACGCGTTAGCCTTTTTTGTTTTCCGATGACCTGGCTGGGTCGAACTCGCATACCTCACGTCGAGGTGAAGTGGCGGTCAGCCGCTAGTGCCACTGAGCTGTCCGATCGACCCATTTTTTAATACTTTAATAAATTAACTTCTTAGTACCCCATACCTTTTTGTGTACTGAAAATGTCAAACATATGTGAGGTAAGCAAAAAAAAGAAAATTTAGAGTTGAACCAGGTGGCGTTTTTCTGAAAATCGAATTTTCCTTATTACAATAAAGTTTTGTCATTCGACGATATTCTCCCTTATGCCATTTTATGAATCGATGGAAGAGTATTGAATCTCTTTTTAAAGATTGTGGTATTAATTAAACCTAAACATGGTAATGTTAATCGGTCAGTGTCCGTGATTTTCTCCTTCGTTCCACTTGATTTTTTTAGTTGTCACGTTATATGGAAACTGCAAAAAAGCATAGTCGCAGATCGCTACTATGCTTTTGACTGGTCGTGAAAATGACGTTACTTTGGTCGTGAAAATGAAAATTATAGGTATTAAAACACATCGAAATAATAATTATACCTAATAAAATAAAAAAAATTTAAATGCAACATTATTAGTCACTGCCAATCTCATGGTCGTTATTTTCCAATTCAGATGTCTGATCATCCTGAGGATTGTCATTCTGATCGTCGTCTTCATCGGCACTATCATCAGAGTTGTTGCAAAATGTGATAGAATATTCAGCCAGTATACCCATACACAGTACTGTTTTATCCATTGGGCGCTTGCGGCGGGCGCCAAGGGCCCGTAGGGACGCTTATACTCTTATAGAGTAAAACCTAATGGAGGCGAAGATAAGTGTTAAAGCTGTTTATTGTTACCCGTGCAAATTATTTTCAATTGAAAAAAATAGTTTAACTGATTTTGGATATATTTTACCCACTAGAAATATTTGAATAGTTTACTCAAATCTCACGAAGTAAGTAAATTTCATCTGAACTCTATGGTTAAATTAATAACAAGATCATCAGTTGGAGTTAGATGGATCATCAGATAAATTGGAGTTACAGACGCTGGCTTGAAAGAGCAAGTAGAACGCGAAGCTGACTATTGAGTAAAGATCCTAAGACCTAAGAAGAATTGTTGTCCCCATTAAATTACTTGCTTCTCAATGACTAGCTTTTCGCTGATCTCTTGAGAATTTAACGAGTCGTCATAAGGGAAATTACTTAAGTTGTCTTATATACTTTGCTTTTGACAACTTCTTAGCTCAACATTTACAGCGGAATGCGAATAAAGAAAAAGGTTCAGTTAGCTATCAGTCTAACCAAACTTGCAATGAATTCCTGGAAGCGATGAAAACAAAACATGTAGAAACTTTTGACGTTGTAAATGCTTTACTTAAAAACTACGGATCCATCAAACATATTTTTCTAGTTAAGCAATAATAGATAAATAAAAATATCACAGACAGAAATCAAGAAATCTGCATATATACAAAATACATACAGGAACTCTTTGATGATACTAGATCCGAACAACCTCCATCCTACATATGTGATGACCACTTACCAATCACATCAGATGAAGTGGAAAGAGCAATATCACAACTAAAAGATGGCAAAGCTCCTGGACCTGACAATGCATATGTTGAACTCATAAAAGTATTTAACACCGACGGTACTCAACGCCTAACCAAAATATTTAACGACATTATATTTAAGCGGAGTAATACCAAAAACATGGTTGAAGTCGACGTTTGTTGCTTTACCAAAGAAAACAAAGTCCGTATCCTGCAGTGATTTCCGAACCATCAGCTTAATGAGCCATATTTTAAAACTATTTCTAAAAATTATATATCAAAGGATATATAGACTGTGCGAAGAAAAAATCAGCCGAACACAGTTTGGTTTTCGAAATGCAGTGGGTACAAGAGAGGCTCTATTTTTAGTATACAAGTGCTATTTCAACGATGTAGAGACGTAAATTGCGATATTTATGCATGTTTCATTGATTACCATAAAGCGTCCGATACAGTAAAGCACGACAAGCTGATGGAGATATTAACCAATATTGGAATTAACACCTGTGATTTAAGGATTATCAGCAATCTGTACTGGAATCAAACATCCTCTATCCAGACAGAGGCAGGAGAATCCGACGATATCAAAATCAAACGTGGGGTCCGTCAGGGATGTATACTATCCCCAGTGCTGTTTAACATATACTCTGAGGAAATCTTTCAAGAAGCAGTGGATGATGTTGAAGCCGGAATTCGAATTAACGGAGAATGTTTCAATAACGTAAGATACGCAGACGACACTGTGGTATTCGCTGACAGTTCTGAAGCCCTACAGGAATTAATGAACAGAATCGCAGAAGTCAGTCAGAGATACGGACTTTCACTAAACACTAAGAAAACAAAATGTATGATTATCTGTAAGAACAAACAACAATTTAGACGAATCAGTGTGAACAGTCAACAAATAGAAAGAGTAAAAACATATACCTACCTTGGTACGAACGTCAATGAAAATTAGGACAATTCTATAGAAATCAAATGTAGGATAGAGAAAGCAAGATCTGCATTTCAAAAAATGGCGCAAAGTTGTTCAAATGTCATGATTTGTCGATACCCATAAAAGTCAGATTACTACGATGTTATATCTTTCCTATACTGTTGTACGGAGTTGAGTCGTGGACTCTCACAGACGCCACCTGCAAGAAAATTGAGGCTTTTGAGATGTGGCTTTATCGTCGAATCCTGAAGATATCTTATACCGACCACATTACTAATGAGGGTGTTTTGCTGAGAATGCAAAAAGAGAAAGAGCTGTTAATCAAAATAAAAACAGACAAAATCGAATACCTCGGTCACATCATGAGGAACAGTGAAAGATATGGACTACTGCAACTGATCTTACAGGGAAAAGTAGAGGGACAGCGAGGACCAGGAAGGCGAAGGATTTCGTGGCTGAAAAATCTACGTACGTGGTTCAACACAACCACTACAAATATTTTCAGAGCAGCAGTGTGCAAAGTACAGATTTCCATGATGCTCGCCAACATCCGAAACGGATAGGCACTACAAGAAGAGAAGAAGAAGCAATAATAGAGACAAAAAATCAGCAGTTAGAAGTGAAACCAAGACACTGCATAATAAAATGGATACAAAGCCTGCGCTCTCTCCGATGAGATTCCAATAAGAATCGAAAATCGCTATTCAGAGAGCTGGATTGCACTCCGTATTCTAATTGAAAAGTAAGATTGTTTTGCCTTCGCATTGCAACTGAATAAAAATGGTATATATTTTTATTTTATATTCGTATTACTCCGTAGAGTAACTAGGTGCATTTTCCGTTGGAACTTTACCAAGCTGCAGACGGGGATGTGAATTGCATAGTGTAGAATTCCTTCCCTTTGTCTTCACTGCAGCATCCATTTGACTTGCAAATTGTAGAAGCCTTGGAGGTGTCACCAGGAAAATGTACCAATAAGTTTTTCAATTTAAAAATCTTTTAGTAATATTTTTAATGTTTTCAATATTATTAATGTTGCTTTTAGGATTGAAAAACTTCATCTTTTAAAATGGATACCTTTGAGACAGTTTAACTTGGATACTCTATTGACACTGATTTGGGGAAATATTTTAAAACGAGTGAATGCAACAAGCAAAACGTTAGAAACTGTGGACTTAAACGTGTCAATTGTAGTAGAATTAATGATATTTGAGCTTTATTGGAGACGTAAGAAATAAATTAAGCGAAATTGAACTAGAAGCCCAAAATATTTTTTTGTGAAGGCAATAATCTCATATTCTATAGAATTGGCCTTCAAAAAACAAAGAAAAAACATTTTTCGATGAAGCAGTTGAAAGTGAAACAATTTTAAAGGGGCAAGAGATATTCAGAATTGAATTACCTATTTAATGTTATATGCCACAATATTTCTCAAAATCTTTTAAAGAGAATACTACAAAGATGTTACATCGGCTGTTAAATGTTTTTTTACGCTAAATAAAGAAGTCAAAAAGTGAATTAATATTTTATGCAAGGAATATAAAAAAGATGTTGATGAAAACAAAGAGAACTTGCATAATGAAATTCATTATACAGGGTGTCCAGAAACTCTACCGACAAACGAAGACAGGAGATTCCTCAGATAATTTTAAGACAATTTAATCCAATTCACCTAGTCCGAAAATGCTTCTTAAGGGAGCTAGAGCTCTTTGAAAATGGCGTCATGAAATTAGTTTTTCTTAAATACCTCCAGAACGCTTCTATTTAGAAAAACGAAAATTGGTATGCATATTTACTTTTTAGAGATGAATCGATTCCATCGATTGCAAATTTATAGTACCGGTCATAGGCGTCCGTCTTGGGTAGAGCAACGGGTATTTTATCGCATACCTTTTTTGTCCTTAACTTTTGTGCATTTTTGATACCGGATTATTAAATTGTGAGGTATTCTAGTACTAAAAGGTACTCTTGCTAAAAGTCGGTAGGACACACCGTTTTCTAGAAAAATCGATTTGAAAGTTTCTCGTTTTTGGAATTTGGAAAAAAATTGAAAGAACTTTTCAACAAAAAACGAACTATTTTACCAACATAAAGTAAGAGTAACTTTTAGTACTCGAATACCTCATAATTTAATAATCTAGTGTCAAAAATGCTCAAAAACTCAAGACAAAAAAGTTATGCTATAAAATAACTGTTGACCTACCCAAAACGGACGCCTATGACCAGTACTAGAAATTCGCAATTAATGAAATCGATTTATCTCTGGAATATAAATAAATGTAGCAGTTTTCGTCTTTCTAAACAGTTTTTTTTGAAAATTTTTTTAATTTAAGAAGCGAAAAATTTTTAAATCGATTTTTCTAGAAAACGGTGTATCCTACCGATTTAAAACAAGAGTACCTTTTAGTACTAAAATACTTCACAATTTCATAATCCACTCTAGGAAATGCATAAAAGTTAAAGATAAAAAAGTTATGCGATAAAATAACCGTTGCCCTACCCAAAACAGGCGCCTATGATCGGTACTAGAAATTTGCAATGGATGGATTAGATTTATATCTTGTAGATAAATACGCGTACCAATTTTTGTTTTTCTAAATAGAAGCGTTCTGGTGATATTTGAGAAAAACTAATTACAAGACGCCATCTTCAAAGAGCTCTAGCTCTTTAGGAAGCATTTTCGGACTAAGTGAATTGGGTTAAATTATCTTAAAATTATCTGAAGAATCTCCTGTCTTCGTTTGTCGGTAGAGTTTCTGGACACCCTGTATAACGTTATGCCAAAATTTCAATAAACATTTGAAAATTTGGTGTCATCCAGGATGTAAAGGCAACTATTGCCAATTTTTAACTTTACTACAAGTTTATTTGACGATTTCTAATGCGTCAGGCGAGAGGTCTTTTTTGGCTTTAAAAAGAATAAAGGTACATATATTGAAGGTAAAAAAAATAAAGAAAACCTAGACGCATTATCACTATCGTATTGTAAAAAATGAAGAAGTGGAGCAACTGAATTTTGATAGTATTAATATGGCAGTTTGCTAATGCCTATTAGTCAAGAGAAAAAGTGAGCTAATTTTTGTCTTACATATTTTTTAGAATATGTTTTTTTGTTTGTCATGTGTTGTTCTGTAGAACTTTCTGGTTTTTTTTTATATTTTTAAATGTATTTTTTGGAATATTTTTTGCGTTTGATATTTTTCTCGTTAGTTTTAAAAATCTTTTTTTTTTATTTTTAAAAATGTATGGGTTTTATAATAAACATTTATAGTTCATGCAGGTTAATGCATGTTGTGAAGATTAATTAAGGTAATTATCTTCGGTTTAGGGTTGATTTATACGAAAATCACGATAATCGAGACAAAAGGTATATTTCCGACTATTCTACACAAAATCTAAATGCTAACTGAATACAAAACTGAAATACAGACTGAAAGTGCCGCTGGATTCCGTGCACTGTAGATATCTACAGTCGCCTTCTATCGATGTCACGTGTCATGAAAATATTTGAATTTTTAGCTTTAATTGAATTATTTTCTAGTTTTGCTAGGTTATACTCTAATTGATGCTGAAGTGACACTTAGTAAAACAAGAAAATATTTGAATTAAAACTAAAAATTCAAATATTTTCATGACAATTGCCATCGACAGAAAGCGACTGTAGATATCTACAGTGCACGGAATCTAGGCCCACGGCCGTGTTTCCATCGAGGCATTGGGCCACCTAAGTAAAACCATCGGTTCCCGGAAGTCCATGTACCCTCTGGGTCTTTACCGACGCGTTCCCTACATAGACAGCGTAGAAGGGGTCGCTTTGTTACAATGTGTTTTTTTGTTAAAAAAATTGATAACGAATAGTAATGAAGGGGGCCCCTAAATCTCTAGTGCCCAGGGCCCGAAGTTAGGTTAAACCGGCACTGCCCATACACTGCTGAAATTCGAGTTGATACGGACATAATACAAAGGATATTACGCCAGTCAATGGGAGCAAGAATAGGATATTTACCTCCGAATTCTATCCTACTGCATGGATTTTAATGAAATTTTGGGAATAGCCTCTTCGTATCTCCTAATTAAAGTCTACCCTATGCCGATGTGCACTTTTATCTTGGGGGGTGGTTCCCACCCCTTCTCCGGGGTGGAAAATTTTTCGGTTTTCTAATTCTAAGCAAAAATTGTTCTATATATTTTTTTGAAAACTCAATACTTTTTGAGTTATTCGTAGTTGAAAACTCGCCATTTTCATTAAAAAATGACACCTTTTCGGGCGGCTTTTTGCGAATACCTTAAAAACTATGCATCTCACTAAAAAAACTATAAAAAACATTTTTGTAGCTTATAAGACAGCAAAGACATTCATTCCTTCATAAATCTTCTAGTTATAATACAAAAAGATATGGTAGGTGAGAAGAGTTTGTTTTTTCGGTGCATGCTCAAACCGGTGTATTCAACTTGAAATAACAGAGAAACGGTCGATTTTAGGTGTATAATGCTACCAATACCTTTTGTAGTGATTGAAAAGACCTTTAAAATGAATAATATTAAATGTCGATTACATTCAAACTAAGCGAGATATGCTGCAAAAAAATTGATGACTAATGCATTTTAAGAAAAAATGAGAAGTATATTTCACCCCTCATCCATCAGAATTTAAATGCATCGTTTTCCTTCTACTATACCTTTTATTATAGTGTTATTTATATGTTCAAAAAGTTGGACGGGTTTAAAATGAATGGTTTTTGAAAAAAAAATAAGATTAAATTACAGAGGGCATTTTAAAATTTTCACTAGTAATACCACTAGAGGTCAAATTATTTCCGGAAATTTTTTTGAGATCATGAATATTTTGAAAATTTCCCGAGTCGCAGACAAGGGAAATTTTCTAAAAATATTCATGATCAAAAAAAAATTTCCGGATATTAATTTGACTTCGCGTGGTATTCGGTAAGAAAATTCCACACCAAATTTGCATTTGAAAATCCAAAGCTGCATGAACAGATTAATAGCGCGCCATAGCTTTGTCAGCAATTATTTAGGCTTTCAAATTCGTAATTTCTACTCATTGTAGTTGCATGGGAATACCATTTCAAGATAGAAAATAGTATATTCTTCAATTTTACATAAGTTTTGAGTAACTACAAGTGATAGAAAATGAATCAAAACTAAATTATGTAAACAAATAAAAACCAGTCTGTCAAAAATGTTCTGTTATTGTAAACGTCAAAAAATTTCCACTATAATTCGCTGTTGGGTACCCCACGAGCAAAAAATTTCCGATAAAATACCTCCGTTGCCATGGTGATCTGTCAAAATAACGTATTTTGATTGGTTCAAAATTACAGGTGTGGAATTTTCTTAAAAATCTTCTTTTTCTCCCTATAACTTGAAAACAATAAGAGATACAGTAATGAAAAACAAAAACAAAATGTGTATCTAAAAAACCATACATTTTTGTTTGGTATCTTTTCTTCGTATCTCATCATTTTCGAGTTACATGGAGAAAAAGGAAGATTTTTAAGAAAATTGAAAAATGCGCTCCATAATTATTTGATCTTATATTTTTCATAAACCCGTTCAACGTTTTGAACATAGAAATAACACTATAATAAAAAGTATTGTAGAAGGAAAACGATGTATTTAATTTCTGATGGATGAGGGGTTAAAAATATACTTCCCATTTTTTCTTAAAATACATTAGTCATCAATATTTTGCAGTATATCTCGCTTAGTTTGAATGTCATCGACATTTAATATTGCTCATTTTAAAGGTCCTTTTAAGCACTCTTAAAGGTATTGGTAGCATTATACACCTAAAATCGACCGTTTCTCTGTTATTTCAAGTTGAATACACCGATTTGAGCATGCACCAAAAAACAAACTCTTCTCACCTACCATATCTCTTTTTGTATTATAACTAGAAGAGTTATGAAGGAACGAGTCTCTTTGTTTTTTATAAGCTACAAAAATATTTTATATAGTTTTTTTCGTTAGATGCATAGTTTTTAAGGTATTCGCAAAAAACCGTCCGAGAAGGTGTCATTCTTCAATTAATATGGCCAATTTTCAACCACGAATAACTCAATAACCATTGAGTTTACAAAAAAAAATTATAGAACAGTTTTTGCTTAGAATTAAATTCTCTAGCCATTTCTGTGGTTATTTTAACAAAAAAATTGTCCACCCCTGAAAAGGGGTGGGAACCACCCCCAAGATAAAAGCGCACATCGGCATGGGGTAGACTTTGTTTCCTGATCTATTCCCTACTTACTCTGAAAATATCAAGTAAATCGATGTAGTAGGATGGAATTTGGAGCCAAATATCCTCATTGACTGCCCTATATAGGAAACAACATAATTGAACATAGTTCCTAATAGAATAATAAATGAAACATTAACGAGACAGAGTGCGAAATAAAGATGTAAGGCACATGTACAAGATGGAATTAATAAAAAGGTGCAACAATAAATAGAAGACTAAAAAGAACGGACACAATATTATTGAAAGAGAATGGAATAATAAAAATAACGCAAGATAAATTTCCTAATAAAAGACAGTCAAGAATTACCCAATCAGGCAATTTGTAAAACCGAGGATTAACCCAAAGGATGGACGGGCATTTATGTCTGTACATATTCTTCTTTTCTTTGTGCCGTCTTCTAACGAAGGTTGGCGATCACTTCTTTAAACGCTTCTCTATATCTTGTGCAACGTGAAATATCTGTTTAACACTGAGGTTAGTCCAATCTCTGATATTCCTCAGCTAAGGTTTCTTCTTTCTTCCCAAGCCTTTTCTCCCTCTACTCTTCCTTGCATGATGACGTGTAGCAGAGAGTATCTATCGTTTCGAAGTATGTTGCCCAGATACGATGTTTTTCTTATTTTAATTTGTGTTCATAAGCTATGGCATCCTGCGACTCATAATGCAAGGAAAGATAGATGGCAGAAAAAGCATCGGAAGAAGACGAATTTCATGGCTGAAGAACCTGAGAGAATGGTTTGGATGCAGCTCAAAACTATTTAGAGCTCAAAACTATTTAGAGCTACTGCCTCAAAAATTAAAATAGCTATGATGATTGCCAACCTCCGTAGTTTAGATGGCACCTGAAGAAGAAGATAAGCTTTTTCTGCCACGTCCAATTCATCTTAACACTTCTTCGTTTGAAACTACTAATATTATGAAATTCATTGTTCCAATGAGACTCTATTGGCCTAGCAAAATTTTCTGTATTGTATAAAGAAAAAAAATCTGTTTTACCTGCTAATAAATATAGTAATCCTATAACTAGGACGGCTCTTGTCTGATTCCGGGGGACCGCTAAGCCTCCTATTATGCTAGCAATACCCAGAATTAGCATACAAACCATTTCGCCTATCATTGACAAGTTTTTCATACCTGTAATAAAGAAAAAAACAGAATACGTGAAAATAATTAGAAAAAGATTACTCAAAAAAGGACAACATATTTATTAGTAACTTAAACGACTTGTTTCGAGCATTAGAATTTACTGCTCATCTTCAGGTCCCCGGTAATAAGTTTACATAACAGATAACGGTACAATGGTAAGCATACACATAGACCTGGATCCCGCGTACCAAAAAAAAGTTGATCAATAGCAAACTGAAATTTTTTTAATAGCTTAACGGTGTCTAGTAGTCGGACAAACTTTGGTGTATGGAAACACTGGACCAGGGGAAGTTTTAATTGTGGAACAGGTTAAAAATTTGGGACGTCAGACTACGAAAACGTCACATGTATTTTGTCGGACAGAACTTCCAATTGATTTTTTACCCTTTCATTAACTCTCATGCAAAAATCAGACTGGTATTTATCACCAACTGGGCTTCTTAATAAGTCCGATACGTAGAACATGTCAAATGATAGGAATTATGTTGGTGATAAAAAATATAAGTCTGATTTTTGCATGATAGTTTAATGAAAGGGTAACAACTCAATTGGAAGTTCTGTCCGACAAAATACATGGGAGGTTCCCCTGTTCCAGTGTTCCCGTACATCAAAGTTTGTCCGACTAGACACCGTGAAGCTATTAACAAATTTTCAGCTTGCTATTAATCAACTTTTTTGGTACGCGGGATCCATGCCTAATACTTGACTAAGCTAAGAAAGTTTTTATTGGAAAACACATGTTTTATTAATAGGTGTATTATTGCATGCCATTAGTACTTCAAGATTAACATTTTGATCTTTAATTGTAGAGTGTAGAGGAATATGGATATTTAAAATTAAAATATTATAAACTCTCTAGAAAATCAGACATATATTTTAGATATCATAAGTTTCATTGCCAACTAAAGGTCAGTTTACTTGATAGCGTTTTTTCAGACTGCGGGTTCCATGGAAGAAGCTTGTAGCTTAAGGTCAGTTAATTACTTACGGTGATGCCATTCACCATCTAATCCACAAGAGACCTTCTTGAAACATGACTTGTCGGTTGGAAAACCTGCCTTACCCAATTGATTTATTTCTTCATCTGAAATAAAGCAAACGCCATATAAACCATGCATGAATACACCTACAAGTACATATTAAAAATTGAAGATCAATAAAATAATAGATCAACCGGAAGGAACGGCATATGAGTGTACAGACCTCTCCGTTTCATATGTTATAAACCTGGATCCCACGTACCAAAAAAAGTTGATTAATAGCAAGCTGAAAATTTGTTAATAGCTTAACGGTGTCTAGTCGGACAAACTTTGATGTATGGGAACACTGGAACAGGGGAAGTTTTAATTGTGGAACAGGTTAAAAATTTAGAACGTCAGACTACGAAAACGTTCCACGTATTTTGTCGGACAGAACTTCCAATTGATTTGTTACCATTTCATTAAACTCTCATGCAAAAATGAGACTGGTATTTATCACCAACTGGGCTTGGGCATTTCAATGAGTCCAACACGAAGAACATGTCTAATGACAGGAATTATATTGGTGATAAATAGCAGTCTGATTTTTGCATAAGAGTTTAATGAAACGGTAACAAATCAATTTGAAGTACTATTTGACAAAATACATGGGGCGTTTTCGTAATATGATGTTCCAAATTTTTAAACTGTTCCACAATAAAAACTTCCCCTGTTCCAGTATTCCCGTACATCAAAGTTTGGTACCTCAACTTTGCACAATAAATGGGCAAATTTTAGAACAGGTCAATAGATTTAAGTACCTGGGATGTTGGATCGATACCTAACATCCTAAATCCTGATCTAAAAATATGATCGAGAATAGAACAGGCCAGAAAATCTTTCAAAGAAATAAAAAAACTGCTTTGTGATTCTCGAGTAAACCTCGAAATTCGACTACGTTTATCAAAATGCTACGTTAATCTTCTCTATGCAGTTGAGACATAGATCCTTAAAACATCAACCGTAAATAAATTGGAGGCCTTGAAATGTGGATTTACTGGAAAATCCTCATAATTTACTAGGCCATATACTGAGAAATAATAAGTATCAATATGCTTAACTTATAGCGAAAGGAAAGATCGAGGGAAAGACAGGACTAAAGGATCCTAAAGGATCGAGGGAAAGGGCTAAATTTTGAACAGCTAATAAGAACAGCTGAAGGCAGAGAAGATTTTGTAATTCTAGTAGCCAACCTCCATTGAGGAGAGAGGAGAGGGAGAAGAAGAGAAATCATCATAAATCATATATCATCTTACCTGATAAACTAACACATAATGTCCACATTCCCATACGCATTGGCGCTAAAAATGCTATCGTTGGTTCCCACTTCGTTGATATTTTAGCAGCAACAGTCCTGTCAAGCAACCACTCTACTTTGCATTCTGTACCATTAGCCAAAAAATCTACATCGTTTCTGTCCCACGTCACCTTTTCCCAACGATCGACCACAAAGGCTATGCCAAGCATAAATGTTGCATAAGCTGCTAGCAGAAAGCTTACTAAAAATTAAATAAAATATATAATATCGGCAATATTATAAATGGCAACTAAATTATTAATGGTTAACCAATAAACGTGGCAGACTTAACATGGTTTAAAGCAGACGTAATAAAAAACTATCTAAAGGTAGAGCATTCACATGTTGCTGGAGGCAATCCAGTGACGGTTTAAGGCATTATGGGGTCCTAGGCGGCCAGAAGAAGTATAGCGACCATTTACTTAAAACAAATTTACAGATATTTATGTTGTCTTGGGAAATGGTTACTCCAAAAATAAATTACGACAATGTTAAAAAAAATCATTTTTCTTTTTTTACATTTCGCAACAACTTCTCATTAATAGTCCATAGCTAATATGCCAAAGAAAAAAAGGGATATTGTGTCGATATGTGATTTTGCCCTGGGTGTGAGTGCCACCCCTTCAGAGGTAAAAAAACATACATTCAAAATAAGTGCGGAAATAGATAAACTGATTAATTATAAGTAACTTTTGTTCAATCGAGTTTTTTCACTAAATCAGTACTTTTTGAGTTATTTGCGAGTGAATATGTTCATTTTTCAACAACAAAAAAATACGTTTTTATACGGTTTTTCGCAAATAACTCCAAAATGAAACATCTTATCGAAAAAATATTCTTAGAAAAAATATAGCGTATACAAAATTTTAAAATATGGTGTATGTATGAAGTATAATATAATTATAATATATAGACCCAGTATAAGCAGAACTGGAGCTAATGAAAAGTAGATTCTTATTCGACAAATTTCAAATAAAATATTTCAACGTAAATAACCAAAAAATGAAGCAGTTTTCGGTGAAAAAGCATCACAACTTTTTTAAAGTGTTAATTTTTTTAAGTAAAGCTTAAAATAATGTTGATTCCTTTTTTGGCAACAAAAACTTTAAAACTCTATGAAAATCTTGAAAAATCTTATAAATATATTTTACTTATTATTTATATGATCTGTAAGTTTCACCGGTTCACAGTGCTTATATTGCAAAACATTGGGATTTAAAGTAAGCAAATTTTTTGAAATTTTGAAAAAAATGTCTTTTTTTTCAAAATAACTTAAAAATTATTAGTGGTACCAAAAATCTTAAAGAGTAAAAAAATGTCGGTTTTGCTTTTCTGAATATGTATTTCAGGTTTTTGCCTTTTTGGAAGATAAAAATTGGTTAAGATATGACTGTTTAAAATTTGCATACCCTGGGTAGAGAATTTTTCATTTATTAAAAATTAATAAATGAAAATATTTAGTTTCTATTCTTGTGGGATCGGTATTCACCGGAGGGACCGCAGACGTTCGGATACGATTAGCGTCTCTTTGCAAAAACAATGACGACTTTGCTTTGAAGTAACAAGACATTTACTCAACACACACTACCCATTACACTAGGTATCTGATTGGAAAAATCCACTGTACCATGCCAATGACCATTAGTTGTCGAGGCATTAAGTCAAACAAAAAAAAATTGCATACACTCGTGATTAGTGACTTGTTGAAGCCCTTTCTACTACATCCCTTTTATAAATAAGCACTCTATACCGATAAAACTCACAGAGCATATAAACTATACATAAGTACAGTAGCTTGTGACGCGGTAAGGATTAATTTCATTTGGGTTGTTAATTAGGGGGCTATTTTCACCAGTTTTTTTACCAAAAAAATGGGATCAACTTTATTCTGAGCGTATCTTGCTTACTTTTTATGTTAGAAATGTTTTTAAATAACAAGAATAATGCTTTCTTACACATTTAAACAAGTTATGATGAGTTTTCCATGAAAAGTGTTTCATTTTTTTATTATTTCACGTTGAAATATTCAATTTGAAATTTGACGAATAAGAACCTACTTTTCATTAGCTACAACTCTGCTTCTACTGGGTCTATAGACTGCACACATACTCCATTTTTTCAATTTTTTAAAAGATATATTTTTGCTAAGAATATTTTTTCGATAAAATACTTACTTTCTGAGTTATTTGCAAAAACCCGTCTAAAAACGTGTTATTTTTTGTTGAAAAATGAAGATATTCACTTGCAAATAACTCGAAATGCATTGACTTGATGAAAAAACTCTATTAAACAAAAGTTGCTTAGAATTAGTCAGTTTATCCACTTCCGGACGTATTTTGACGGTATATTTTTTCACCCCCGAGAAGGGGTGGACTCAACCGTAGAGCAAAAACACACATTGGTACAATCATAGATAAATAATATAGTATTACTGGGCACAATATCACTTTTTTCTTTGACATGTTAGCTATGCTTAACCAAATTTCATGTCAATCCAAGCTCTTGTTTCAAATCCAAAGGTTCTTTAAAATCCAGAGGTTTTGCAATATTTTACCGTGAGTGAATGGACTATAAGGCCCATCGGTGGGTAGAAATTGAAAAAAAACGTACCATACCAAAATAATTACCAGCTTCTTAGCAAAATTTGCTTCCAAAATTGACAGAAGACAAAGCAAAAAACTGAGTTTGATTGGAAATCATAAATTAACCATTCTCTTTTTTTTTTAGTTAGCCCTATTTGATTTTTTTAACATTTTAATTTTTTTTAATTACTGCTTAAATAATTCTATATTAATTAATGCATTTGTGTAGAATGCGGGCCCCATCAAGTGCCCGGGCCCTAGGCGGCCGCCTAGTCCGCCTAATGGTTAATCTGGCACTGGGCAATCCATTGTCATTGACTATGTAACACTATTTTATTGTATTTATTATGTAATTCGAACATTTAACTCAACCAGTGTTTGGCGTTGTGGCTATTTTGCAAGGATACGGATCTCACTGATGAATGGACTGATAAGTCTGAACAATAAATGTAATCATTTTGGATTTTTAAAAATGTTAATTCTTCATTAAAATTGTATACCAACTACACCAGGAAGCTTTTACTTCACGTTGTTATTTAACTAAATGGTATACAGCCAACTTTCGGGAACTATCCCGTTTTATTTAAATTAAATGTAATCCTTAGTGTTACTGAGAATTTGCATATTAATACGACCGTTCTCATTATCTAAGTATCTAGTCTGTTGAAACCGTTTTAGTATACTTTCAAAAGTTTATCTTCTTGATTGTCGTCTATCAGAGAATTGCTGATGAAAGATTCTTATTGCTAGTAGCACATTTTGTTATACTCTCCTAGCACAAAAGCCGTAGATATTTTCAGTCCTTCATTAGAAAATATATTAGTAATGGTATAGTCGGTTCGCCAAACTCAGACACAACTGGCTAGTGATTTTAGTAAGTAATTTTGCCAATTTCGTAAAATTGGCAAAAAAAATTACTAAATAGTTAATAATTACTAAATAGTTAGTAATTTTGAAAGTTTTGGCAAAATTTGCCAAAAACAAAAAAAAATTACCTACTACAATCACTAGCCAGTTGTGTCTGAGTTTAGGGAACCGACTATAACAAAACAACTGGAACTATAAAAATAGTATAACGTCAAATAGTATAAGCAAATTTAGTGCCGTAGCCAACTAGGTAGAAAGGTAGAATATTGTAGGTGTTTATTAATATTTTACGCACTAACTATCTTAACTACGCAGGTATTTTGATATTTCATCCAATATTAATAAATTAAGGATCAATTTAGATTAATATGTATTTTTTTTTTCGAAAATTTATTTTTGATTAAATATTTTCACCGCCACCTAATAAAATTTCACGTAATTTTGGTTGCAATTAATGTTTCGCTTAAATAATCACGAATAACTCACGGAATAAAGCAGATATGTATAGCGAATGCTTAAGAAATAAAAAAGTACCATAAAATATTATTTAATTGCAATATTAAAATACAGGCTGTTCCATTTAAGAAAACTCAGAAACTACTCATTCCGAGTTTCGACCAACCCTGTATACCTACTAAAATGAAACATTTCGCTATATTAATAATTTTTAACAAGGGAAGAATACATATTGCTAATAAAACATATAATGGACTCATTAAACATCTAAGATCTAACATCACGAGAAAAACCAAATGCAAAATATACAAAACCCTGATAAAACCGGTCCTTATATATGGATCAGAGACATGGACACTGACGAAAAGCGATGAGAACTTATTAGGTACGTTTGAACGAAAAATCCTTAGACACATATATAAGGGGGTGAAAGAAAATGACGTATGGCGCAGAAGATATAATTTTGAACTATACGCAGCATACAACGAACCCGACGTCATAACATCCATAAAGATCGGACGTCTGGGCTGGATGGGCCATGTTGAACGAATGTTGGAGACCGAAACACCAAAACACATAATGAAGCAAACACCAGTAGGGAGAAGGTCAAAGGGAAGACCCAAACTTAGATACATGGAACAAGTGGAACAAGATCTGAAAACACTTGAGATTACCCACTTGAAGAACAAAGCAAGGAACAGAACAGAATGGCGGAAAATCCTAGGACAAACTAGGACCCAAAAAGGGTTGTCCAGCTACTGATGATGATGAATAATGTTTAACAATAGTAGACTATATTAAAAATCCCTTGAATGTTAACAGAAATTTTGATATCAAATCATTACAATTCTATAGGGTGAGAAAAACGTAATTATCTTTTAAACTACCCCGTGTATAATATTACAAAATCATATATTTTAAGAAAGAAGACACCGAGGAGAATCTAAAAATGTAAAAATGTACGGGGAATTCCATTAACAAAAAAAAATAAGTTTGTGTTTCTCTGTCAAAACGGGTGGCCCTGTATGAAACAGTGGCGTACCAAGCATGGTTTCGCGGGCTATGCGGAACCACGGCCTGTTCGCTAAAGCGCTTTTTTCTTCTTTTTTTCTAATTTGATGGGGACATTTTGAACTACACAAGTACATACTACGAAATGTAACTGCTTAATAAATTTTAATTTTTGTGTAGGTACTTATTAATAAAAACGAAAGATAATTATTCATAAAAAAATTTGAAATCAAAATTTATTAAGAAACACATGGAACGCTTTTGTAAGGTTCCTTGCTCGTTTTACCTGCTTGCTGAAGTCCTTGTTTAAAGACTAACCGCCGGTGCCTGCCTACACGTGCTAACTCAAACGCTTGTATTTTTTTATATTAGCACGATCCATGAATAAGTAGTTGTAGGTAAACTACAAAGTTGCAGAAATTCGGAAACTGAGATATTCAATGCAAGTTTTATACGGTGGGTCATAAAAATAATCCCAATACAATAGGCTAGATGCTCGATACTCGTGTTATATAATGTGAATTTTTATTGGGCGGGTGGGCCCGCATCCCAACTGGAACCAGGGGCCGCTGATCTATCGGTACGCCACTGATTTAAAATTATTTTTAAATTATGGCCCTATCCGTGCCCCAACTTTCACCTAAATAACTTGTCTTCGTATCTCTTACAACAAACGAGTAATTGGACTTTGTCACACTAATGCCCCACCCTGTATATTAGGAAAATAAACTCTGTATGTGTATGCCTCTTACAATTTTGTTTTTTTTTTTAACTTAAAACTATTTTAACTTTTTGATTTACAAATGCTTACAAACTTTCTGGGAAGGTTGGATTTGAGGAGGGCGGCCAAATTACTCTCGCACCCGGGAGGCAGATACACTAGGAAGGAACGACCCTGACTGTACGGAATTAAATTTTGATTTGATTTTATTTGATTAGGTTAACATTATTTTACTGTCAAAGCGTAAAATTATTATTTAACTTACCATAGTAAACGATTAAGCTGCGTCTCCAACCTTTTGCGTCGAATCCAACCGTTTGTTCGTTAGCGACCGAGTTCTCCATCAGAATCGACTCCTAATCGGCAACGAGAGGGTCGTACTCTTACTAGTGCTTCTTCAGTGCTTGATGGCATCCACCCTGAGGATGCACAGGATATTGTCGCACTTAAGAAACGTCGTTTTGTCGTTTGATACTTACTAAAATACTAGTAGGAAGCCGATTTCGGTTTCTACTTATTTTTTTATTTGATTGGGTAGTACCGTTAGGCCAAATTAGGTAGTACCGTTATTTCAGACATGTTACAAGCAATTTTTGTTCGTTGGAGATTAGTTTTTTATACGATTTAATTTCATGCAGCCAAGCTTTGTTTTTCTAAAATAGTATGCACACCAGGTTGATTTTGGCTTTTGATGTTAGTTCCTGATGTGCATTTCCTTTTTGCTAGACACCTATAAAAAAGAAAATGATGTAGCATCAGTTAGTACCTATATTTAAAATATTTTAAAAGTACATTGGTTCTAACCAATTTTTGTCTTTCAGTAGCTTTTCCACATCGATCATCAAGAAAGTAGCATCATTTTTTTTATAAAACATTTTGATCTAAAACTTTCCAGAAACTTCTTTGTACTCTACATTTTGACAAAAACGTGATTAAAAAGCTAAATTTCAAATTTCGTCATTCAACTTTTGCGATTAAACTTTACAATTCAGGAGGAATCTTCACCCTTTGCTTTGAAAAATTCATAACTGTTATTCGAATAAAACTAAAAGCTCGAAACTGGTCCCATTCAGAAAAGTGTGAAATGAATACAGTAAAATTTTCAGAAAAAAAATATTAAAATGGAACAGAGTTATAGCGAGTTAAACGCAGAAAAACGTGTTTTCATTTTTTTATTTTTAGGGTAAAACTGCGATTTTGACAATATTCCCCCACATAAAATTCCAAATAAACGTCATTTTCGTTTTTAGTACCATCAAAAACATAAAGTATGACCAAAATTAGCCATTCACCACACCATCATCAGTACCCGGTCATTTTGGGGGTGCGTGCCGCTCGCCTGCCTATACGCATCGGTATATTTTTTGAAGGACTGTGAGTACCCGTCAGATCAAATGCCAGTTAAAGTGCCGAAGAATTAGTTAAAAATAGATAATAAATAATAAAATGACTTTATTCAATTTTAAAAATATTATTTAAATTCTAAAAATACAGAAAACATTGTATGAAGCTTCGCGCTGGTCTGCAGTACCGACTACTGTACCACTTTTTTTTTTCGTGTAATTATTGGAATTTCGCACATTTTTTAATTCTCTGGGATGCTTCTAGTTGCTGTTTGGTTGATCCTTTCTATTTTTATATGTTTTCACAATAACTTTGTAATTATCTCAGATTCTGTTATCTTTCAGATGGTTTTCACAATTAACATTTTTATTTCGTATTAATATTTGATTGTTTCAACAAATCTTCAATTTGATTTTTTAATTTTTTGCTGTAGGTGTGTCTTTATTTTCCATTTAGTTTATGTTGTGTTCTTTTGTCCGTTTTTTTTTTGTAATTTAATTTCATGAAAAAGAAATGCACTTTTATAAAAAAGAACTTTTTATAATACCACGTTTTTATTATTTATAGGACACAATATAATAGCGGTTACAATAATGAATAGAAAATTTTACATGACATAGAAAGTAACGCCATCTATTGAGAAAACTGGTAGCGCAATCTTTTGCGAAAAGTGAAAACTAATTTTACCATATAAAATTTACAGTCGGAAAAATGAAGACAGCAAATACAAAATAAGTGATTGATGTGATCGTTCATGGGTAATCTTTCATTTTTCCGACTGTAAAATGGCTTAAAGTCCCAAATAAATCTCAATACATGCTTGTAAAAGCTGTTGAATATTGCATTAGCATTGAGTTCTGAGCTATTCGGAAAATTTCAGACGTGAAGTATGTTTAAAATCGACTACAAGATTTTTCCCAGATAAAGAGACAGACAAAGAACAGGCGAAGTATATAGAAACGTGGTAAAAGTTTGTATTGTCGATATTAAAAATAAAAAAGTTAGTAGCAATCATAAATTATTTATATATGTGGTAAGTTTAAAGGTCTTACCTAATTTTATGGCGAAATAATTCAAATCTTTTCCGATATTGTAGATAGAAGAGCGCATCACCACTTATATATTTTTTATTATATTAAATAATATTTTTATCGCCAACCGTCACTAAAGTAATTCATTATTGTCCTCATTTGCGGCAGTAAAGTAACACTTTATTGTACTGAAAGAAGAATTTTACTTTACCTGCCGCGATTAATCAAATTAACTGAGATTGAATGTAAGTGGTCGATGTCAGTAATCGAATGGCGAGTATTTGAGTGAACTTCCAGGGGCGTAACAGATGCCCCCTCAGAATGAAGCTTGCGGGGAGGTCCCAATCGATCAGGGGCCCCATCTTGTAGTCTGATATTATGTAAAAATCTGTTATTGTTATATTATTTTACGTTGTGTGTTTAAATTTAAAAACGTAAATTTCTAAATAGGCTTATTCGGCAAGTGAATCATCTCATATCTAGAAACTTAATCCTTTCCGGTATGCCGAACTTTTATGGTGACAACAATAAACTATAATGCTTTGTACATGACTATTGAAAGATTTGAGAATTGCAATTTGCCGAATTTTAGAACAATATTTCTTAATCGAGAAATGGGTTTTTTCTTCACTCTTTATACCTACGTTTAGTATTTCGATACAATTATCGGCAGTAGTTTCATATTGATTGTTTGCATTTTGTGTTATTTGTGTTTGTGTTGTTTTACGGTTATAGTTGCAGAGGTGTAACAGAGGCCCCCGCAGCATGAAGCTTGCGGGAGGCCCCAATCTGTCAGCGGCCCCATCTTGTCGTCTAATTATGTAAAAATGTGTTTATTGTTATATTATTTTACGCATACATGCGCAACGTTTTTTAAGCAGTGTAGTATTGAAAATTAACTTGCACATGAGATTTATGTATTAATAAAATTATTTTATTCATAAAGTCTATCGACACTGTAAAAGTCAAGTTGTAGCTCATGAAAAATTGTTCTTATTCATCCAATTCCAAATCGAATATTTCAACGTGAAATAACCAAAAAATGAAGCACTTTCGTGGAAAACTCATTAAGATCCGTTTTTTAATGTTAAAAAAAAGCTGTATTTTTATTTTTTATAAAAGTTTCTAGCATCAAAACTAAGCAAGTTACGCTCAAAAGTTGCCCCCTTTTTTTGGTAAAAAAAATCGTGAAAATCTCCCCCTATTTAGCACCCCTAAAATTTGTCGTCATCGCTTTACTATTTACTTTATATAAGTATTGTTTACATGATTTGTAAGTTTGACGGGTTCAAAGATCTTGTTTTTGAAAAAATTTGGTTTTGAAAAAATTTGGTTTTATAGTAAAAAATGTTTTTTATTTTGGAAAAATGCCCTTTTTCCAAATAACTTAAAACGTATTAGTGATACGAAAAATCTTAAAGAGTAGGTAAACAAATGTAGGTTTGGCTTGTATAAATATTTTTGTTTTATTTAGTTTGTCTGTAATACAAAAATTGGTTGATAAGCTTGTTCAAAATTCGCATACACTTATGATTAGTGACTCGTTCGAGCCCTTTCAACTAGAATCCTTTCAAAAATAAGCAGTTTGAACCGGTGAAACTTACAGGTCATATAAAAAAAGTTAAGTAATTTGTAAAGTGGTAATTAGTTTCATTTAAGGTTCTAAATAGGGGGAGATTTTCACGAATTTTTCTTACCTAAAAAGGGGTTAACTTTATTTTGAGCGTAACTCGCTTAGTTTTAATGTTAGAAACTTTTATTAGATAAGAATAAAGCTTTTTTTAATACTTTAAAGAAGTTTTAATGATTTTCCCAGAAAAGTGCTTCATTTGTGGTTATTTCACGTTGAAATATTTGATTTTAAATTTGACGAATAAGAACAATTTTTCATGAACTACCACTTTGCTATTACTGGATCGATAGACTTTTTTTTCTTCATTTTTTATAAGCCAGGTACACTTTTGCTAAGAATATTTTTTTCGATCAAATAGGTACTTACTTTTTGAATTATTTGCGAAAATCCGCCTGAAAACGTGTTTTTTTTTTGTTGAACAATAAACATTTTACTCGCAAATAACACGAAAGAGTATTAACTTGACCACTTCAGTGGTAACACTGAAAATTACACGTTATCGCCGCATTTCACGTTCATTTACTGGGCTACATATATAACATATTTAAGATTTTGTTATACAAGTAGCGTTAATAATTTTTTAAAGGGGGCCCCATTTCAAATTCTGCGGGGGGGCGACGGAGTTTGTTACGCCACTGGGACTTACAATTTATTTACTTTAATTATTAAAAATATTGTACGCAATTTGCGATGTTATCAATTAAATTTATGTCAAAAAGTAAAATTCTGTAGTATTTTGTAATTATATTCATATAAAATAAATTAACGCCCGGTTTCATAATCAACTTAAAGTGAACATTAACTAAAGTTCACTTTAACGTTGACATTTACCCATATGAATTGCATTGACAAGGGTACCAACTTAAAACTTAAAGTCCACTTTAACTGATTATGAAACCGGGCGTAAAACTTTACCGATTTAGAAATTATTCAATATTGATAACTATCGATTAAAAATCGAAAGCGGCCATCTTGCAAGTTATCTGTCATCGCTGTCATGAAATTATTATGACGTCTAAAATTTAAAAAGTTCTTAAACTGTAAATTGCAAGTAAGTGTTAAAACCAATATCAAATTATGTTGGCAATAGTTATTTTCCTAACAAGTGCAGAACGTCATTCTTTTCCGCACGCGACTGCAGTTTGCCGAACGACGCGAAGCGGGAGTTCGGCAAGCAGTCGAGTGCGGAAAAGAGACTTTCTGCAAGAGTTAGGAACAATATTTTTTCTAAGAGTCTTTAAAAAATTACCAAATCTTAATCAATTAATTTAATTAATATGAAAATACATACACAAATTAATTCTTTGACAAGGTTGTCAAAACCAAACTTTCAATATAATTAGATAGCATGACGACGATCTTGGTTTCCATGACGATGATTCAAAACGACTGTTATTGTCTACCGATTTGACTTTCGAATATTATGTCAAAATAATTTTATTTCATCGAATTGTCGCGTTAATTTCATTAAAACAGGAACACACCCAGCAAACAGGTTTGAGCCCAGTTACGTGATAATTACGTTAAATTTACGGCAAATTTCAACGAATACGTAACTCGGAGATTTATGACGGGAAGAAAACGTATTTCAGTGCCAAATCATTCACCAATATATTTTTGCTTCCTTTATACATGTTTGACATTAGAATAATATAAAATCATAATGACGAATATTGTACATGTTTTTTATCATAGGTGTGAATGTCGGTTACATCGCAAAGGTACGTTTATTTCACGTAATAATCACGAAACAGAAATAACTTCCTTTGGTTAAATTTTGAGAAATATTTTTGAAAACAAAATTTTACAACGGTGTTGGTTAAATACGTACCGCTTGAATTTTACTCCCTGTATTTTATGGACGTTTAAAAATTAGATGTATTCCACGTAAAGTAATGTAAATAATACCAATATTTAAACAAAAAGTTTATGATTTCGCTTTTAAAATCATTTAGCATAACTATTTCAATCCAACCTTGATTTGAAGCTATTTCTGCTATTTTTTTTTTTTTTCTTTAAAAATATCACAGCTAAAATGATGTCGAGTCTAATTTTCAAATCGCGCGCGGTGATGACGTACTACCAACTATCACGTGACCACGATACGTGATTAACATAGTTGGTTCGAAAACTAAATTAATCGATTTATCGAATAATAGATACGTTTCGATAGGATTATTTTTTTTTATATTATTCTGGTATTGAAATAGATTTTTAGTAAGACCAATTACGTAATAGCAGAAGAAGTTTGAAAACAAAAAGTAAATATGTAATACTAATTTAAAGTAAGTAGTTTAACTGTAATTTAAAAATAATCGATTTTTATAATCGATGAGCATAACCTCTAATTCTCTAATATCAGCTTCTCACATTTCTCACAACAAAAAGTGAAAGTGAAACGTGAAGAGCTTTATTTCCCTCGTTTTATTTTAGGCGGGTTTATTTATAATAATGCCTTTCGTATTAACGTTTACCTCACTGCTCGAGGGTTGAAGTGTCGTGAAAAAACAAGAAAGTGTCGTCAAAATAAAAAGTGACCTGTGTTGTGTTTTGTGTTGGCAAATTTTTTAATGCGTCTTTAGGTCGGTAGCATTTTTGGTTCATTATCTTGTATAATAATTATACAAGACAAATGTTTTAAAGTCTCTAAATTCTACTAAATAAATACATTGTTAATACTTTATAGGCTTGTTTTATTTATGTCATATGAGGATAATAATTATACCTCGTCCAATTTACTTACCGTTGCACGTCATCCGCGCCATAGCCTGTGCCACGATACCAACACGAAATATTTAGGCGGTGGGTGTGTTCTTTTTTAGAATCAAAATCATGCCCCGGAATCTTATATGAACAAACTGGGGAATTTCCCCCATCACTTTCACTACCGTCAGCTAATAAAGAGAAATGACAGCCCATAGATTAATAATATAGTATTACCGGATAGATAGGCAACTCACTGTAAAAATTTGGTTCCTTTCGCCACTTGCGACCGTAGTGTTAACTAATCACCATTTGGCGGGAAATTTAAATGGACAAGCATTAATTTCATCCGTTCAGCGCCTCTTGCGGGCCCTTTCGTTACTAATTAAAATATCTTCTTATAATCTCACCTATATTATTAAAATAAAATACCAGAACTTACTAAGCTTGTTAAAGTATTTTATTTAAATAATATCTAAGTAATACTCATAAATTATTCGGAATTCCCAAGTTACAAAAATATGTTATTTTTGCTGTCAAATTTAGTAAGAAAAAGGGATATAAAAAAGTTATGACAATGTTTTTCTAAATATAGGTACGTGTATTTATTTGTTGTTTCAGATAAAACAGTTATAAACTAATTACTATTTACCTATCTATGCATTTTTCTAACTTTTCTATGATTTGTACACAACGGTACACAACAATAATAAACCATGTTCAGTTTTTTTTATTAACACAACACAAAAGTTCTTTCGTTTCGTAACTAAAACAAAACTACACTTTATCAACGAAGGATAAGGAACCAACTTAAATTGAAATTACTAAGAACAAATCGTTAAAGGTAATACAATAAAAAATAAAAACTGTAAACTAATGGAAAATTTTTTCCACTAACTGTCATTACTTTTGACAGAATTGACATTGCCGAGTTAAGCCTCGTTTGATTATTTTATTTATGACATTCAGATATGGCGTTAACATAAATGATTGGTTAAAGTCTTCGTGAGCGAGATAGGCTGTCATTTCTCTTTATTAGCTGACGGTAGTGAAAGTGATGGGGGAAATTCCCCAGTTTGTTCATATAAGATTCCGGGGCATGTGACAGCCTATCTCGCTCACGAAGACTTTAACCAATCATTTATGTTAACGCCATATCTGAATGTCATAAATAAAATAATCAAACGAGGCTTAACTCGGCAATGTCAATTCTGTCAAAAGTAATGACAGTTAGTGGAAAAAATTTTCCATTAGTTTACAGTTTTTATTTTTTATTAGGGAGTTTTTGTGCACACAAATACGTAAACGTAACGCATCTTTTTGACATATACGCTTGCGCATTAATGGTTTAACTCCCGTATCGCGATACGTAATAGGGAGTTTTTGTTGCTACGTAACGTACGCATCTCCGTATACGTAAAGCAACTAACGTGTCGTAGAGGATGAATGTTAAAATAGGTAGTTTTTGTAACTGCCTTAACGTAACGTAAAGCAAATCGTAGTCATTTTTAAATTCCGTTGACATTAAAAAAATAAAACAATGTTCACACAATATACAATTAATATACAAATGTAAAAAAAGATAAATGAATGATGAAATTGTATGGTTTTAATTGCTTCTATTTAAATATAAAAATATTATTTTTCCTTAGGTTAAAATTTTTTATTTTTGTTTATACCTACTTTTTAGTTGTAAATTATTGTATACCTACATCAGAATTCCAGTAGGTATAATGTAAATAGTGTGGTAATATTTATTTGAAAATTTTACTGAAACTAGGTCATTTGTTTATCTAGTTATTAATTGTGGTGATCACTGTATTTCTTAAATTAATACAAGATTTGTTTGTTTTGCTTTATTAATAGACAACTTAAAAACAATAAAATTTTAAATCTATTATGAAGTTCCAATTTCCAATTACAAACACAGAATAATTTTACTCAAATAGACTAAACCAATAACCAATATAACCTTAAATTTAGAAACGAGTAGTACGCTGATGAAATGTTCATTTGGTAGGTAATCGGGCAAGATCCTGTGTGCATTCGGTGACTTTCGGCTCGATAGGGATGCGTATGAACCTAACGTACCAGCCCGTAACCTTAGGTAATACGTAGCGCGATACGGGAGTTCAACCATTAATGCGCAAGCGTATATGTCAAAAAGATGCGTTACGTTTACGTATTTGTGTGCACAAAAACTCCCTATTACCTAAGGTTACGGGCTGGTACGTTAGGTTCATACGCATCCCTATCGAGCCGAAAGTCACCAAATGCACACGAGGATCTTGCCCGATTACCTACCAAATGAACATTTCATCAGCGTACTACCCATTTATAAACATTTTAAGGTTATATATTGGTTATTGGTTTAGTCTATTTGAGTAAAATTATTCTGTGTTTGTAATTGGAAATTGGAACTTCATAATAGATTTAAAATTGTATTGTTTTTAAGTTGTCTATTAGTAAAGCAAAACAAACAAATCTTGTATTAATATTACCAAACTATTTACATTATACTGGAATTCTGATGTAGGTACAATAATTTACAACTAAAAAGTAGGTATCAACAAAAATAAAAAAAATTTAACCTAAGGAAAAATAATATTTTTATATTTAAATAGAAGCAATTAAAACCATACAATTTCATCATTCATTTATCTTTTTTTACATTTGTATATTAATTGTATATTGTGTGCGAACATTGTTTTATTTTTTAATGTCAACGGAATTTAAAAATGACATTACGATTTGCTTTAAGGCAGTTAACGTTGCGTTAAGGCAGTTACAAAAACTACCTATTTTAACATTCATCCTCTACGACACGTTAGTTGCTTTACGTATACGGAGATGCGTACGTTACGTAGCAACAAAAACTCCTATTGTATTACCTTTAACGATTTGTTCTTAGTAATTTCAATTTAAGTTGGTTCCTTATCCTTCGTTGATAAAGTGTAGTTTTGTTTTAGTTACGAAACGAAAGAACTTTTGTGTTGTGTTAATAAAAAAACTGAACATGGTTTATTATTGTTGTGTACCGTTGTGTACAAATCATAGAAAACTTAGAAAAATGCATAGATAGGTAAATAGTAATTAGTTTATAACTGTTTTATCTGAAACAAAAATAAATACACGTACCTATATTTAGAAAAACATTGTCATAACTTTTTTTATATCCCTTTTCCTTACTAAATTTGACAGCAAAAATAACATATTTTTGTAACTTGGGAATTCCGAATAATTTATGAGTATTACTTAGATATTATTTAAATAAAATACTTTAACAAGCTTAGTAAGTTCTGGTATTTTATTTTAATAATATAGGTGAGATTATAAGAAGATATTTTAATTAATAACGAAAGGGCCCGCAAGAGGCGCTGAACGGATGAAATTAATGCTTGTCCATTTAAATTTCCCGCCAAATGGTGATTAGTTAACACTACGGTCGCAAGTGGCGAAAGGAACCAAATTTTTACAGTGAGTTACCTATCTATCCGGTAATACTATATTATTAATCTATGATCAAAATGATGCTAAAGGGGAACACACCTACCGCCTAGATATTTCGTGTTGGTATCGTGTCACAGGCTATGGCGCGGATTACGTGCAACGGTAAGTAAATTGGACGAGGTATACATGATTAGTAAGTTAATTAAGGTCGAATTATTTACGTGAACCGAGGACGTATCTTTCACGTGAATACTAATATATACATTCCCTAAAAGATATGTTAATCAACACGTATTTGCAACGTGAATTTCCCGAAACATTTTATTGGTATTTAAGGTGAATAACACGTCTATTGAAGACGAGTTATTCACGTAATTTAAAGACGTATTTTCAATGTGACATTCCAACCAAATTTTCACGTGAAATTCACGTAAGCAATTTACGTATATTGGTGACAAATGTACCAGAAATTCACGTAATTAACACGTCGGTCTGTTTGCTGGGCAATAAGATATATTTGAAATAAATTAGTAAATAATATCTAAATATTAGTTTATTGCATGTATTATAATTACTTTAAGGCCATATTAACATATCTAAATTAACACGCGTGCGGAAAAGTAAAAACCGCGTGCGGAAAAGTAGCACGCGTGCGGAAAAGTGAAACTTTCTAAACTAAAATGCGTGCGCGAAAGTAGACATTTTTGCACGCTCGTAGAAAAATATTTTTTTACATCAATAAAACATATCTTAACCGATTGTCAAATATACCAGCAATAGCAAACGAGAAATAAACTAAACCTTCCAGGGATATATCTGAGCTTCTTAGAGACAATACAAATATCAACAATATCGTCAATATCATAAAGTTTTTAACGGAAATAGGAACAAAAGACATTTAATTGTATCACAAATTTTTCAGGTATACTTTTTGTTAGTACATATGTATTTACTTAATATTACAATCTCTTTTTATTTTTAATATGTATTTTCAATTGTTGTCGTTTATAACCCCAGTGGTTCGGACGACATTAAATTTAAAAAATATATGTTGGCGATAAAATTTTGTATGCACCACGTCAGTAAAGACTCCTTATCGAATTCTTCTGTTACTCGCCTCGCTCGCTACGCTCGCTCTTCTCGTAATATCAGACTCGTTCGATAAAGAGTCACTTTACTGACTTGGTACATAAATAACTATTAATTGGCTTCTTACACAAATTGGTAACTCGGAAAATGGTTTTTTACTAATTTTTGATTCAGGTATGGTATAATTAAATTTGTGGTGGTATATTTTTGATCAATGGATCGCACTTGTCACTTGTCTCAAACGTGACGGTTCACGCTTTTTTTCTAAAATTTTCACATTTCACTAATCGAATTTTTTCAGTTTACTAACCAGAGAAATCCTACCTAAAAGCACTATCCTTTCCCAACTAAAAGCATGTTATAGGGTTACCGTTTACCGCGTTACTGCGTTGTTTATTTTCAGTTATATGCTGCGTTGCCAAGATGTATAAATAGTATCTATATATAAATATAAATACAAGACAATAGAGTATATTCGGATTTAAACAATGCGGTGCTTTGCTGCGATACTCATCCCACATAACTAAGAAATCAAAAGGATTGAGCTCTGGGGAACTCTTTCCTTGTTATCGAGCCCTAGGTGACTTTCGGGAGATCTGCCCTGTATCCGCACGTCGCGAGTAGTACCGTTTTTTGCATGATATAAAGATATTCACTAAGACCACTAAGAACCATCTGTTTGATGTTCGAAGTGTTTCGCAATGGCACCAGAAGTTAATAGAATAATAATAGGTAATGTCTGGGTACCTTTCCTTGTTCATTATATCTTTATTTGTATAGTGTGGCTATCCATATGGCTATCCATATCCCATTATACACTCTAAGTCAAAGAGCAGTCCAAAAAAAGGTCACACGTTCTCAGTTCCCAGGCAACTAACTGACGTCATATAACGTCGAGGAAACGTCAGTTTTGGTTGAATATATACACGTATTTGAAAATTACGTCATATAGACGTCTTTTGTAGGTGACTTTAAATACGTAAGATTAATGACGTTAAAGTAACGTTTAAAAAACGTTTTCTTTTCAGACAGTTTAAGTCTGACGTCACAAAATTGGGAGGAGCTTGTTTGTATTACTCCAAACAATTTCGTTAAATAATTTTCATAAGAAATTTCTCATTTATTGTTTACGTGGTTTGTGTCCTGTGTGATAAAATAAGACTTTTCGTTTAGATATTTAGTTGAAGAAACGTGTTAATTAAGAGATTTGTATTCGTTTTTGCTCAGTGAGTTAGTTTAATGCAGTATTCTTCTTGACAACTGTTTGAGGTTATGTTTATTTTCTGTTAATGAACTAATTATGTGTTTTCGACTTTTATCGAGTAATTTGTTAATAAATTATTTATTAGTTTGTGTTTTTTCAGTTTTGACACAGTAAGTAGGTATACTTATATAAATAGTGAAAATTCTATAATGCGAGGGCTGGTACAATCATGCAGAATCAATGTTAGATTACTTCTAATGCACAAGCGATCTTAAACAAATAGTAGTATATCTTCATCGACACATGAGACGTAGACCTATAGGTTTCATGTTACCTATTTTTTATACTACCTATTTTGAAACATCTGAAAGAGGTCACTTTTTGAAAGCATTAAAGACGTGAATATTACCGACGTATAAAAGACGTCACCTTTTAGACGTTTTAAAATCGTCACAATTATGACGTCAAATCGATGAGACAAATACACGTGATTTTCAACGTCGATACTACGTCATAGAAACACGTCAATTGGTCATTTTTATGACGTGCTATCTACGTTATAAAAACGTCGTTTGGTTGCCTGGGTTATCACTGTAGAGGAACCCGAGAAAACTGTTTGATCAACAGGAGTGGTTTTGGCAACCGTATTTTAGAACTATCAATCTCACAACATATGCTCAAGGAAATAGTTATGAAGAAGTGGAGGAGAAACTCGAAAATGTCTTAAAAATAATGACAGCGTACTACCTGCAGAGTTCCCTGAGACCCAATCCTTCTAAAACCCAAGTCTGCGCCTTCCACCTTTGCTCAAAGGAAGTCAAGCGAAAAACTACAAATTGATTGCGTGGAATGGTAGTACATTAGAACACACAGACCAAACGATACATGTTGGAGTAACTCTGGGCCGGTCCCTCACCTACAGACAACATTGCATAAAAACGAGAGAAAAAGTAACAACTGGGGACATCATACTCAGTAATGATGTTGATTATAGTTACTTTCGAGTATTCGTTACAAATCGTTACTTTTGTATAAAGTAATCATTTAAAGTATTCGTTATTCTGATTACTTTGATTACTTTTGATACTTTTGTATTTGAGTACCGGTAATCATATCGAGAATCGCATTTCTCAGTATTTCGTATAAGTATAAGATCCGATATAACAACGACCTTCACCGATCTATTTAATGGATAGAAATTAAATGATATGTAATTGTTCTGTCATCGCTGCTCCACAATATAAGTAATCTCGAGTAATCTGTTTGAATCAATTAAGTGCCAAAAACAAACCCTCGAAACTCTAGATGACGTAACTTAGCAGTAACCCTGGGCACCCAGATGCTTCGGAGGTCGGTTTTGATTGCAAATTCGTGTTCAGTGATCCCAAATACCCCAAAATAAGAAAATCTGGCCCTTAATATACTGATTTTAACATGTTTATGCATTTTTCGATTCGTTTTATACACTTTAAAATGTAATAATGCATTTCCACCTATTTTTGTATTGTAGACTTTTTTCCAGACGTCATCCTAATCCTAAATACAATGCAAAAAGTTGCAAGTCACTACAGTAGGAAAAATGAAACAATACCCACGAACGAACATATAAAACACGCTGTATTTTTCTGTCATCGTGTCACACAAAAAATTGGCCAGCGCAAGTACATGTACCTAATTATTATTACATGTACTTGCGCTGGGCAATTTTCTTTGTGACACGGTGACAGGAAAATACAGCGTGTTTTATATATTCGTTCATGGGTATTCTTTCATTTTTCCGACTGTATGTATATTTAAAAATAGATTTATTCCTGTGTTTTTAGTGTTAAATGCCCTGGTATAATAAAAACAATGCTATACCTACATGTAAAATAAAGTTAGATAGAAACATATCAGTTCTACATATTTTCCGGTCAATCTAAGCTATTTTTTCTAGGCCTGATAAGAATAGTGTGTATTTATTATTAAAATCTAATGTGTTGCATTTTTATTTTCAAAATAACTAACATCTGTGAAATTATGTGAATTATCTACCTCGACAAATCGTATAGACATCTGTTTCTGGTTGCATGCTTTGTTAAACGATATACCTCCCTCTGTTTCAGCTACTTCACAGTGCCCTGTAATCATGTAAAACTCTTCATAACCTTCGCCCTTCATAGATAAAATTTTAGTTAACTGTACTGATACCGAACACTCGTGGAATACCGTTCCGACTCCGATATCAACCGTAGATACAATACTCAAAATCAAAATAGGTACTCGCTCTGATACAATTGGTATGAAGTAACGAAGTAATCAGAGCAATCAAAGTAACGATTTACCTCTCTGTATAGTAATCGTTACTTTCGGTATTCGTAAGTAACGAGTACTTTGTAACGAATAGTTACTTTTTCAACATCACTAATACTCAGAAAGCTAACGGGAAGTAAATGGGGTGCATGTCCCCGCGTCTTAATAATAACGGCAGAGGCAGAATAAACGGGAGCAAAAGACCAAGATGAAGGGGACTGTGACTGGAAAAACACAGAATATGAAACATCTTCTTACATGCAGAAACTGTCCTAATCAGTGTACCCTCGAAGATTCGTGGTTCGCCAACAAAAATATAACCGACGTATCCCGATACTGGGTCGAACTTCTATGAATGACATGTCCGGACACGTATTCAACGTATCTCGAGATTTGACTCTTGAAAGATTATTATCATATGTATAAATAGCGGGTGCAGTTCAATACAATTATTCAGAGCTACAGCCAACAAAGTTAAGATAGGAGACGGTATTGCAAGAAGATGAAGAAGTGTAAATAGCTCCTTCGAGGAATTGAATTTATCAAGTTACAATGGAGGCATTAGTAATTTGAAATATCATTAAGATAATAAGTATATTGAGCTAGCAGGAGGTACTTATTGGAGATACAGTTATTGAAAAATAATAGTTTGCAAAAAAAACTTTCCTTTATTAGGCTACGTAGTTATCGTCCTTCAATTCAAAGTAATGCACTATTCCATACGAAACCATTATCCTTGGGCGATTTGGCAACATCGCCAAAGTAGACGTCGATAATCGTATGTCGCGACAAGACGTTGGCGTCGCGGCGGCAATATTTCGGTTGTTTTGGTATTTTTGGCGTTTTTCAAGTTTACGAGTATAAGAGTACCACTGGAAAGTATGATAACGACATCATTAAACCATGTAGTATGCAGTATGCAGGATTTTGTTTTAAAAATCGCGATAAGTACTATCAGGAATTATTTCTGAATTTTTGAAATAAAACAGTTGATTTTTTTTCATCTCTCTTTCTAAATTTTTCTTTTTTGTTTTATTTAGCTTATTGCCTCCACAGCTAATGGCCATTGGCCATTACAGTTGATTTTGCAATCAGATACCTAATGTAGTGTGTAGGGTGTTGATTAAATATATTTTACTTAGTAAAGGCGACATCATTTTCTTTACAAAGAGACGCTAATTATATCCGAACTATTTTCTATTTTCTATGATAGTGCACTATAAACTATTTTCGCTTATTAATTTTAAATGCAAAAACTAGCAGAATTAAGGCCCAACAAAATTAGCAGAATGTTTTCTGAGAAGCTGTTAGAGGTCCCATAATTTGGGAAGGCACTAATTTACACGTTATGTCGCATCTAAAAATGGTCTAAGAACCGTCTTTACAGTTGGTGATTGGTTACTGGCATTTTTTAATTTTGCTACTGAGTACTGAAATTATTTATTGCTAAGGTGTGGCTTAGGAAAAACTTCAAACTTTAACTTAACTTCTATAGGGCTTTTCATTCACAGTCATTTGTTTCGAGCTTCTGTCAAATGTCGTATAATCCGTGTATATTAATATTATACACAGACTATACAACATATGACAGAAGCTCGAAACAAATGACAATCGATGAAAAGCCCTATACAAGTGCAATAATATGCAAATTACTGCCTTCCCAAATGACGCCGCGACATCTACCCAAAGTAATTCTATACAGTGGCGGATACCTTTATACCATTATACCTTATACCTAATAAAAAATAATAATCAAATCACATGCAAAGTTTAAGAAAGTTTTATTCAAACTAATTATACACATATACAACTGATTATACACATATGCCATCTTATGATATAAAAAAGTTACAATAATTGTGGTTCTCTTAGATAAACGATGAATTCTATGCGTCTATTCTTGCTGACAAATTGGTTAATTACATCGCAATAGGACAATCAATGTCAGCGGTGAGTGTTCAACAGAGCTAATCCAAAAAGTCGTTCCTCTCTCATTGTCGACTTCAGCCATGTCTTTGTACCCAGCAATGTTGAAAAACTTCTTTCTACTGTAACAATAGACACAAGCAAATATTTTTACAGCATGTGCAAAGTTGGATAGTCTGATCTAGGACAAATAGAAAACGCTTGGATAATAGAACTGCGATCATTAATGCGTTTATGCTCGTTTGCTTGTATAGAAAAATATTTCTCATTAGTCTCTTTTTAACTACAAAGGCTGATTATTCTTTAAAGAATGGTAGTTCAGTTAATTACCGTCATGTTTCAGTAGTAGGGCAAAAGTATGTTGAATTTGAAATGATAAATATTTTCTTCAGCAAAACGTTCTCTCATATGCCAGTCGTAACATCGTCCAGTGTCGGAATAAAAACATTTCTTTTCCAATATTTTAAAGCATCCTCATTATGATCGCAGTTTCTCCTGTGTCTTTGTCTGCCTGTAAGACGAGACTTATCTCCACGTCTTCCATAACTGCCTTCGCCTCTTTAACAATACGAGTGACGTGGCTATCAACATTAGCTCTCATGCCGTCGTACTCGTACACCTTGAGCGTCGAAAATTTTGCATTTGCCATCGCGACGTCCATGCTAGGGTCATGTAAGATTTTGCTGATTGGATATGTTATGCAGTGTAAACAGCGGAATAATAAACTCGCAATTACAGGAAGCTCGAATGAGAATATTGGCTTTGGCAGTCTTTGTATCCCTCCAAAACTGTATTTCTTTAAAAACTTTGCAAGAGTTCGCATCACGTCGCTCAAGCTATCTCGTTTGACAATGTGACTGCAGGTAATGTCTTAGGTGACTCTTCATTAAGTGCGTTCGCGGGTGCCTGTCGACGACTAGTCGGCGACAAATTAGCAGCAAAACGCATGCGCACTTTAAAATGATATAAATAATATCGTTAATAGATAAATATTAAGGTATATTTACCTAGGATAATTTAATAATTGGTTATTAATATTAATTAAAAGTAAATATACCTTGTATATTTATCTATTAACGGTATTATTTATATTAAGTGAGGTTAGAAATTGTCGGCGACAATTTGTCAACTATACCCGCGAACGCACTTAATGTTGCGAACCGCATGAACCTTTATCGATAAGTTAGAGGTAATAGTACGCTATTTTGTTTTCAAATGCCAGTTTGTACGTATATTAACATTCCTATAAGGGCCGGTACTTTTGCATGATAAAATTTAATCGGGACGTGATGGGGGAGTCACACGGGAGTCATACAGCGCCTAAGGGGCTTATCTTTATCAATGTTATCCATCGTTTGGAATTTTAAGTATGGGCCATTCCACGAACATACGCCTGTTTTGGATTATTTCGACAACGAATATTTTACTGTGCAAAATAAGAAGAACAAAAGTAAATTGCAAATTACATTGTTGTTTATTGGAATAATTATTAGCGCCATTTACTTTCATACTTCTTATGTCGCACAGTAAAATATTCGTTGTCGAATTTATCCAAAACAGGCGTATGTTCGTGGAATGGCCCATATCAATTTTTCAATGACCCATTATCAGTTTTAACACTGATGATGATATTTTATATATCGAAAACGTTCTGTGATTGATGTAGCCCTTTAAGGGATTTTTATAAATTTTATACCTTTTATAAAGAATTTTTCAATAAAACTTTTTTGTAAATTATTTAATGGCCTCTATTCACTAACAGTAATTATAGCGTTAGTCAGGCTAATTTAAGAAATTCGGATTCGTCAATTATTATAATCACGATTAGCGAATATACTGTAGATTGGGAAGCCAACAATGCCCCCAAATTACCTCGTCACTCCGGTCATGATTCGATTTTCGATTGTATGGATTCGTCGATTTCGATATTTCAGCAACTCGGTTTTCATGTCACTGTCATCTGTCATTGTCACTGTCAATTTTGCCGCCGTCTTAGCAACTGTAGATTTAGCGGTACTCTTCCTTAATTTTGCAAAAATTCCGCTTTTCACATTGTTTTTTATCTGTGTTAATATATTTGAAGTGTTGAATTTTATTCCTACTATTAAAGGTAAGTTTGTTTATTAATTTATAAAATAAAACTCCATTTTGTTCGTAACCTTTACTGCAAGAATATACAGAATGCAAAAAAGCGAGCAGTAATTGATAAATAAGCATATAAAAACGAGTATTTATTATCCTTATCTCTACAAAAACATTCAGGCTTTGTTCAAGGCAATTTGCATTAATTTAATATTTCAGTTCCCATTCTTTTTTCTAAGGGGGAAATTTCTAACAGGTTGTTTATGGAACTTCCTACCAACATCCACCATATTACTGAATAAAATATTGTAAAAATGTAGGTAATTGCCTACAATACCTTTAAAATTAAAAAAAAAAATTGTTTAAAATGAGGTGCCCAAACAATTTAAGATAGCTTAAGTACTTATTAGAACCTGGGTAAATGAAAACAATGACCAAGATAGAGAAATCAGGGCAGGTATTGATATCGCAAGACAATCATTTATAAAAATGAATGTTGTTAATCGAGACCTTCCTCTGGTGCTGTGGATAAGAGCCTTAAGGTGCTGTAGCCGTGCAATTGAACTAAGAGAGTCATTAATTTTCAACTCAGCGGGGTGCTATTCTAAGGTGTGAATTTCCTTCAACACAGGATCTACCTGTATTTTTACAGATTGATACCTTGTTAATTAAGTACACATTTTCAATAATAGTACCCTCTGAGGTGAATATGTCTTAGTTTGATTGCACAACTATACACATTCTCGACTCTGTTGTATGGAATGGAAATCTAGACACTAAAGGCATAGGCGTAACCAGGATGATCCTAAGGGGGGGGTTACAACTACCTGAAAGGGGGGGTTACAACTACTGGAAGGTCTCTGAGGGCTATGGTGTTAAGTGTATAGAGCTCAAAGTACATCCCAATGGGGGGGGGGGTTATAACCCCCAAAACCCCCCCTGGTTACGCCTATGACTAAAGGTGGTTAATATAAAGAAGTTGAAAGCATTATTTGAGATGTGGTGCTATAGAAGCATTTTGAAAATATCATGGATCCAACGAATTACAAATGCAGAAGTGTTAAGCAGGGCCCCCGCTACCATATGTGTAAGGTGTGCAAAAACTTTACGGTGTAATTCTGCATGAAAAAATTATGACAGTTTGCTTTATAAATGTTTTTCCATAAATACTTCGTTTTTGAGATACGTGGTATTGAAATTTTTCTTACAAACTGACGATTTATTCATTGCTCTAAAACTGGTTAAGATATGCAAATGAAATTTGGTTGGTTCTAAGAGATATAGAGTTATTGCACATTTTTTGATATTCAGTTAGGAATTTAATATTCACCATTGGCGCGTATACGGGTAATATGAGTCTTATTATACCACCTACCCTACACCTACCACCTACAATACCTGCCTTAAAAAAAAATAAATAAAAAAACATGATCCAAAATGCCTTAAGGGGCACAAAATCCCTTTTTGCATACAGGTGCCAGTAGACCTTACGGGGGCCCTGGTGTTAAGAAGGTCACAAAAGGATTGCGAGGTCTTAAAGAACATCAAAACAAGAAAGCTGGAATATTTAGGCCACGTTTGTAGAGGTGCAAAATATAAGACATTAAGGCTCATTTGTACTTGGTCTTAGAAAATGTCAAATTATGTTGTAAAAAGTAATCATTATTGTGTTGAATAGGTAGTATATCAGTTTTGCTTATTTTCAGTTAGATACTCTATATACAGTAGGAAGTTCCATAACTTTTATTACAGGTAACATACTCTTTTAACATCCAAACATTGGTCATATTTATGTTTTTATGGTACAAACTACAAACAAATATAACCAACATACTAACTAGTAGGTCTATTTGGCAAGATACTCTTGTAAGTCTTTTTCTTAAACTGTCAATTGAGCATCTATTACTGATCATCATAATGATTTGAATTTTATTAACAGTTACTTTTTAATTTTTAATTTTATCATCTAATATTCTTTGAATTGCTAATTTTAACTGAGTATGGATCTTTAACAATAATTGAGCTTTCTGATCTTTAACAATAATTGAATCAATCGTTTGAGAAACCCCAGAGAAATGTCCAGAAAAATCGATTTTCGTTTTTATTTTTGGTATTTTTACTAACCTTAGATACAAGGTATGATTCAGACATTGACGGCAACTGCAAACGGCAGTTACAGTTGTTAGCATGACATACGTATTTACTTTGCACTATTAATTTGTATAATTATTAGCAACTATAATATACTATAATAGTGCAAAGTAAATATGTATGTCATGGTAACAACTGTAACTGCTGTTTGCAGTTGCCGTCTACTGCCTGCCATCGATGTTGGAATTGTACATATAGAGTCACATCTGTAGACAGAAATCCGAGTGTGTATAACATTATAAATGGACCTAGAGAGTTGAGAAATTTTTCTGAATCTAGAGAAACCCGGCAACCCAGAGATATTTTTTGTACTTTTCCACAACTTTGCTTTTGTGGACATGTCAGGTATCTCAAACAACTGATTCAATTATAAGACATTGTTTTTTATATTCCTTCCAAGTTTCCACCAAGTGGCTATGCCTAGTCATTAGTAATGATCATATACACATAAAAAAGTCATTGCCATTCTGAGAGACAGTGCTATCCAGTTATATCCAAATGCCATTCAGTTATATCTGAAGAGGAAGATCAAACATGTCTTGCGAATCACCATTTATGAGTTATTTCTTGATGCTCAGCAGAAGAAGCAAGAGTAATGCCTGGAATAGATGTCCTGTAAAAACATGTTTATTAACTATTATTGTTCCATGATTTTATGGTTTGACATAAAATCAAATACCTTGAAAACTAAGTGAAGATGGGTATAAGATCCATACACAAATGTCATTATTGATGATGATGAGTGCATGCACTACCCAATTTCAAATACTTTGGTATCCAGGTATGTGAAATGTTCATCAAGACCTAATAAAGGCAAGGATAGCAGCTGGTATAGGTGTTTTTTCACATTAAATAAAATATTTAACAATTAGCTGCTGAGTTGAACATCAAATATCAAAGTTTACAAAGTCTTAGTAAAACCAGTGGGGTAGAATCTTAGATATTTTCTTACAAGGAGTAGTTTTATTTTTATTTAGTGTATGGCATGCAAGGACAATATAATTATAAATGACATAATAACATATAACAACAAATATACATCAATACAGTAATAAGAAACACTGAAGTCTTCATCATGCATGGAAAATCTGATTTGGTAGTGGAAATGGACAGGTCGTGTGGACAGAAGACTTTGAGGAAAACCTCGTCTTCGTTGGATTAATGGTATTAGGGGAGAATTGGGAGTCAGAAGGGTTAACAATAACTTAACAGGTTAATTGCCATGAGAATCATAATGTGATGCACATTCAATATCTATAGCCACGAGAATCAACAATTGATTCGCGCTTGTATGTGTATATAAAGGATAAAATATTTGCAGCTGGAAGGAACTTCTTTTTTTTTTCACTATCGTGGCAGTCTGGCAGTCAAAGTGTTAAGGTTGATCTGCTTGGAGGCCAGAAGTTGAATCAGGCTCGGTATCATCATGGACTGTAGCGCCGTGGAGTAGTAGTAGTAGTAGATTTTACATTTGGACACTGCAAAGTTGAATTCCAATAACATCAACTTTGCAGTGTCCAACTGCAAAAACGCCTTATATATTTGGTCTGCCATGTACACTATCATATTTTAATGCTGTTTATGAAGAATTCTTAAGACAGAAATTGACATATTATGGTTGACCCTCTTAATGTCACAACATTTTCCTCCCATTTTTCATTTATTTCAATCTAACTTTTTTGAAAAAGTTAATATTTCAAATTCAAAATTTTGTAAAATTTTTTCATGAATTTTTCAGAAATTTAAAAATTTTATGACATATAGGAGGGCCTTCAAACTTTCAAATCCATTTTGAAAAATTAAAATTCGTTAATTAGGAGGGCCTAGGGGCATTCATTAATAATTTGAATTTCTGAGCTAATAAACAATAATTAGAATAACTTTAAATTGTTGACTTTTTTTTTCAAAGTACATGTTGAAATTATGTTAACAGATGTAGACTTGGAAGAGATTTATGCAATAAATTATGTATATGTTGGTCTTGTTTCACAAATAAAACTCGGATGGCAACCTTAACTTAATATATTTCTTGATTTAACTTTCATAATCATAATCTTAAAATGTGTTCTTCCCCAACCTCATAATCTCATCCTCTAATCTCATCTGTCAGCTGTCCATCAAGTCAGTCAAAGGGCTTGTGGCTGGTATGCCGAAACCATGAAAGGCCTCTAACATTAGCGGATAATTTAAAGTTGACTACATATAAGTATATATGCTTATAATAGATACTGCTTGGTCTATATTGGCTGTCTATGACTTTAATATTGCATTTTGTGGAAATCAATCAATAAATATTTATTGAGTATACAAACCGATACAAGCTTCTTTTAGTATAAGTTCCATTATAAGTAAAAATTTCTCAGAGACTTTGGCAAAATTATCATTTAGGATGATTTTTGAATCCAGTGCTATTTCAATGTGGTTTTTTTAATTATTTGTTACTTTTCATTTCAGCACTTGATTTTGTTTGTTTGTATTTGTGGTAGAATAGTTTAGTGGGCATCTATCTAAAAATAGCTAAGTTGGTTGTAGTAAGCAGGAACTTAGATTTTTGTAGAAATGTCTCCGGAAATTACGTTATTACTAGAATTTCGAGATTTTCCTCTTAAAAGGTTAGTGAAAAAATTACAAAAAATTTTAGAACAAAAAGCTGTACTTTTACAGCTATTTTAAATAGTTAATTACTTTTACTATTTTGTTATAACTATTTTAAAGCTCTTATCCTGCATATTCCTAAAACTTGAAGTAAAATTTCTCAATGAAATTTTTCGTCAAAATATGTTTATAAAAGAATTTTATGAATATATAAAAAATTAAGTTATAAATAACTTTCCAGAAACATTTCAGCAACAATCGTTTTCACTACAAACATTTATGAACTGATACAGTCTGAGCTAAAAGAGTATTGTTACCTGTATATCGGTTTCATTTTCTACTTAGTTTAATATAAACTTTCTCAACAACTAACACCCTGTCATTTATAAAATATAAATAGTTACAACAACTCAATAATCATGTTATAAAGATTGTAACAAAACATAAAACAGATTTAACAAAAATTTTAGAGGCCAGCTGTATACATTAAAGAGTACATTGGTCAGCGCAGTATAAACAGTCAGAAATCCTTCATATATTTTTAAATGTACAATTTTATGTTTCTGTAAAGGCTTTACAAAGGAACAAAATATTTTTACTCTTAGTTCAGTAACTACCATTATTTTTGTACTATAATTGATTTTTAAATGCAAAATATATACAGAGTGTCCCGGAAAATAGTGGGTTCCTTAAAGGTATAGGTAGAAGGCACCATGTAGAACAAAAAACTCTTATAACATTTTTTTCTAAATGCAACCGTTTGACCAAAAAATTACAATGTATTTTGGTAGGCAAATTTAAATCTGACAAATTTAAGCATAGACAGTCCCATAAAGATAGAAGATAGATAGTAAACAGATAGTTTTAAAGAATCCTGTTTAGTGTCAATGCCGAAAATGTTTTCGAATAGTGAGTGTATTACCTATTATGTTATTACCTATGAATAGTGTTTGTGAAAGGTTACTTGAAACATCTATTCGGTATAATAATTATTTTCAAGTAAGTACAACTTAGTTATTTCAGTTCACAAGTAAACAAATTACTGAGACATTATCTGGTGTATTTAAGTTCCACTGTAAACTATTAAAACTATGTAATTCAGTTAAAGCCCTCAGCAATACTCAGCATTCAACCCATTTAAACCTTACTAAATACATAATACTAGTTCAGTTAAAAGATGTGTTTTTATGTTAAAAGATGTGCAATTCGTTTAAAATTATGCAATAGGTATTTCAATACATTTCAAAAGAAAATAATTTTAGTAAACAAATAGTAAATACATAAGTATTACCTACTATTAGGTTGGATTATTTTAAATACTGTTAATCACAATCACAAACGAGTTCTTATTATGTTATTATTCCGTAGTGCGTACGATGTTGCCAGTTTATTAAAATTTCCAAACATTAAAATACAGGTATATGGAAAACAATGTTAACTTTTTTTTGGAAACGGTTAACTTTAGAAAAAAATGGTATAGGACTTTTTTGTTCCAAATTGTGTATTCTCTCCATACCTTAAAGGAACGCACTATTTTTCGGGACACCCTGTATACTCCAGAAATCATAGTTCTGAAATTTCGTCTCGACAATGTGGAATCTGTTTTATTTAAGTTGTTTATGTTATTTGTTCTGTGTTCTTATTAGACCAGGGCATTTAGCACTAAAAACACCGTAATAAATCGATTTTTAAATACAGCACCTAGAGACTTACAACTGTTTGCATTATGTTCAGGATGACGACGTCAGGAAAAAAGTCTGCTAAGAGCCGGTTGTTCGAACGCTAATCAACAATGATTATTATCAAATATTTAATTACTCTCACCAACTGTCAATGTCAACTTTGTTTGGGTTGCTGAAAACATAAATGACTACAATTATGAGACTAGTTAATCAATTAACATAACAATTATCAACATAATCGATTAATAAATCTCATAATTATTGTAATTAATTATGTTTTCAGCAACCCAAACAAAGTTGACATTGACAGTTGGTGACAGTAATGAAATATTTGATAATGATCATTGTTGATTAGCGTTCGAACAACCGGCCCTAAGTATACAAAAATTGGTGGAAATGTTTAATAGCACTTTAAAGTTCATAAAATGCATCCAAAAGTGCATAAACACGTCAAAATAGGTATATTAGAGGCCAGATTTTATTATTCATGGAGTTTCTGGGGTCACTGAATACGAATACATAATCAGAACAGAATCCCCGGAGTACCTGGTGCTCAAGGTTACTGCTAAGGCACGTCATCTGAAGTTACAAGAGTTTTCGGCACTCAACTGATGTAAATAGATTACTCGGATGTTTTTGGGATTGTTGAACATGAATACGTCATCAGAACCGCTCTCCCAGAACACCTGGTGCCCAGGGTCACTGCTGAGGCACATCATCTTCTGGAGTTTCGAGGGTTTCCGTCACTAAATTAATACAAACAGATTACTTGTGGGGTTTTTGGGGTTGCTGAACACGAATATGCATCTGGAATTTTATTTGTTCTGTGTTGTTACATGGGGTATGCGATTTTAAGCACCATCTTAAACAGCTGACTAAAATAAAATATATTGCTTTATTTGCTTAATGAAATTATTGTATTCTATTAATGGGATATGATTGGTTAATATCAGTTGATTGCCTTTTTCGTTGGTTTGGACTTGTTCTAAATTGTATTTTATCAATCTATACCACAACTACAGAACATTTGTAGCAATACAACTACGTGATCAGATACTTACTTACTTTCCGTGTCCGGAACACCAACAACTTTAAATTCTGTATTTCCAATGGTTGGCCACATAGATGGCCCTGTCATTTGCTATAATTAAGTCTTGTTCTGTGCAGGTCTCTCTCATCTCTGTGCATGATAGTAGATGCCGGCTGGTCTGAACCGCGCCACAGTCGCAGGTATCGTCCTCCTGGTATCCCCATTTTTTCAGGTTACTAGCACAACGTGAAACGCCGGTTCTTAGTCTGTTTAGCGCTTTCCAAGTCGGATACGGTAAATTGTGTCCAGCAGCCATTTCCTCCGAGGGAGGAAAATGTGTCGCAGTAGTTGACGCTTGCCATAGGTGTATTCGGCGCGTCTCTGGCGCTTCGGGGATGGATCTTGATGTTTTCAGGAAGCTTTTCCGAGATCTTAGTCTGCTTGGCTGAGTTTGGTGGTCATATAAGGGGTGTCTTCGGTCCGTCTCCTGCTTTTTCCGTTCTACCTCTGACGTGACCTTTCTCCTGATTGGTGGTGGAGCAATTCCAGCAATGGGGTATACCTCTTCGATAGGTGTCGGTTTCAGGCAACCCGATATTATACGGACCGTTTCATTTAGAGCCACGTCGACGTTCTTTGCGTGAGCAGAGTTTGCCCATACTGGTGCTCCAAACTCCGCGGCCGAAAAACATAATGCCAAGGCAGAAGTGCGGAGAGTGTGTGGTTGTGCTCCCCATTTTGTATTAGTTAGCTTGCGGATGATATTATTTCTGGCACTTACTTTCTTCTTAACATCTTGACAGTGGTATCGGTAAGATAGAGTTCTATCCAGACGGACGCCAAGGTATTTTGGCGTCTTGTTGTGTTCCAGCATCTGACCACGCCATTCCACCTCCAGCAACCTTCGGGCATGCTTGTTTCTCAGGTGGAAAGCACATACCTGGGTTTTTGTGGGATTGGGTTTCAGATGGTTTTTATCATAGTATAGAGCTAAGTCTCCCAGGGCATCTGTCAGCTTCACTTCGACTTCATTGAAGGTTCTTCCCTGAGCTGCCACCGCTGTATCATCAGCGTAAATAAATTGCCTTGTTTGTTGGTGTATGGGTTGGTCGTTGGTGTATATGTTGTATAGAAACGGCGCGAGGACACTTCCCTGTGGTAGCCCATTTTTTTGGTCCCTCCACCGACTGTTCTTGGACTGGAGCGTTACGTAGAAGCGTCTATTCTGGAGGAGACATTTCACTAACCTTGTTAGTCGGAAGTCCTTTGTAGTTTCGTAGAGTTTTGCGAGTAGCCGTTGATGGTTAACTGTATCATAGGCGGCAGTTAGGTCTATGAACGCTACTCCTGTTATTTCCTTCCGTTCAAAACCATCTTCAATATGTTGGGTGAGATTAAGAATTTGACTGCAGCAGCACTTTCCGGGTCTGAATCCTGCTTGTTCTGGAATAATTTTAGTCTCCACATATTCTGCGATCCGGTTCAGTATCATTCTTTCAAAGGCCTTGAAAAGGTGGCACAAGAGAGATACAGGTCTAAAACTCTTTGTATCCGCCGGATCCTTCCCTGGTTTTAAGAGGGCTATTACTCTAGCTTTTCTCCAGATTTTGGGGATTTGTAATGTACGGATGCAGCCATTCATCATTTTTACGAGCCACTCTACGGTTTTTAGTCCAAAGTTCTTTATTTGCTCTGTTCGTATGTCGTCCAGGCCAGCCGCTTTATTATCTTTCATTTGATGGATCGCGCCTCTCATCTCCTCTAGACAAAAAGAGGTACCTAGAACATCTCTTTCTTCGTCGATATTCCGTTGAGCTCTCACCTTGTTCTTTCTTGATGTCGTCTTACCGTTCATTAGAAGATGATGGGCTATCTGATCGGGTGTGACTTCTGTCATGTTGACTGCCGGAGCAGCGGGATCGTTGCCAAGATTCCGAATCTTGGCAACGTGATCAGAAACGAACGTGATCAGATGGATCATTTTTATTGAAATTCAGATATTATTTTTGTGTGATTTCTTTTGTGCATATGAATATACTGGAATCTAGTATAGTAGTAGTAACTACACTGGCGAGCAAAAAATTTAGGTCACTAGATGAATTATTTGATGCCTCGGATTTCCTAAACCTGTTGTCCGATTTGAATGATTTTTTTAGTATGTTATAGCGTTATTATTTAAGAATCTTAATGTGTTAATATTGTTGCTAGACAGGTAAATGTCATTTTATACCGGGTGTAACAATCATACTGTGTTTTTCTTAAAGTTCGGAACACTCTGGAATATTATAGCATAGATAAAATATTGAAATTAGAACTCAATTGTAGCCTTAGTCTTTCTTAACATTTTCTTTTTAATTCATTTGCTTATGTTGAATAATAAAAAAGTTAGGTACTTTAACAACTAGCCATGTTCTTCATCAATACAGGGTGTTTCTAAATAAGGGCGACAAACTTTAAACTTAAAATGCTTAATTTCCGTGATACAGAATGTTGAATTTTTTCTTAAAAACTGACGGTTTATTTGTTGCTCTAAAACCGATTGAGATATGCAACTGAAATTTGGTAGGTTTTAAGAGGTAGTTATTGTGCATTGTTTGACATACAATTAAGAATTTTATATTCACCATTGGCGTGCATACAGGATGTATCTAAAATATTTATACCCGTATGCACGCCAATGGTGAACATAAAATTCTTAATTATATGTCAAACAATGCGCAATATCTACCTTTTAAAACCTACCAAATTTCAGTTGCATATCTCAATCCGTTTTAGAGCAACAAATAAACTGTCAGTTGGTAAGAAAACATTCAACATCCCGTATCACGGAAATTAGGCATTTGTGGACATATGTTTATAAAGCAAACAGTCATTATTTTTTCATGTAGAATCGCCCCTTAAAGTTTGTCGCCTTTATTTAGAAACACCCTGTATTGATGAAGAACATGGCTAGTTGTTAAAGTACCTAACTTTTTTATTATCCAACATAACCAAATGAATCAAAAAAGGAAATGTTAAGAAAAACTAAGGCTACAATTGAGTTCTAATTTCAATATTTTATCTATGCTATAATATTCCACAGAGTGTTCCGAACTTTAAGGAAAAACACAGTATGATTGTTACACCCGGTATAAAATGACATTTACCTGTCTAGCAACAATATTAACAGATTAAGATTCTTAAATAATAACGCTATAACATACTAAAAAAAATCACTGAAATCGGACAACAGGTTTAGGAAATCCGAGGCATCAAATAATTCATCTAGTGACCTACATTTTTTGCCCGCCAGTGTATATTAGGATATTCGTCTAGTTAGTCTTGAAATTTAAAGGATTTCTGCCTCTTTCACTGCACAGGAAGATGTTATGAGATGATTTTAATGTACATTATGCTTTTTGTTTTACTATATTTATATACAAACCTTCACTATTTGAACATAAGTAGCAGATACACCTTGTGCTAAAATATGTAAAGGAAAGAGAGGAAGACTGGTAGTACTATCTACGAGTACAGTTACTAAAAAGGAAGTAGCATACGATGAAGAATTATATTAGTCTTCCGATTTGGACTGACTCTTGTTTGGACAACTAGTGTGTAGGTTCATCTCGAAGATACCTTCATCTGGTCAGACTTCTTGTTCATGCTAATCGGTTGCCTCATGAGACAATTCTTTTTAACTTGTCCTTAAGTGCCTTTAAACAATCTCTGAAGCGTTAAATTTAATTGTAATTCTATATACATATTTATTTGTATTAATAGTATTTGTTATTAATAGTATTTATACATAGTATTTGTTTGTAATGTTTATAAATGTTGCGTAATTGTATATTTTTTGTCAATGAGTCTTTGAGATAAACTCACACATTGATCGTCCAATCAAAACACGGTACAAACCCGGAAAACAACTACATAATTGATAATTCGGTCTCTGGTCATGGAAGTCTCCGATTTCATTTCAGATGAAGGTTACAGAAAAAGTAAGGCATCAGTATGCTAGGGTTATACTACATTGTTATCATAAACCTATTTCATAAATGGGAGAAAAAGATACACTTATAAAAGATTTATGTACATTCTAAGGGAGTCACAAAGAGAGGTCAGTGTAATTCAGCTGCTAGACTGGTATCTTATTGAACTAAAATACACTGATGAACATTTTATAATTTGTTTTTCACTTAAATATGGAGGTGTTCTGCAACTAAAACATTCAAACAAAATAGATTTCATATACATAGTTTTTATATAATAAATATTGGTGGAACGGTTATACAAAAACTAGATTTATATAAAGTCTTGTAGTCCAGTACAATCCGACAAGTGAGTGCTGGCGGGTTGCGCGTAGAAAAATTGAAAAGTGGAAGGGATTGCTCATTTCTGTTGCTGTCGGCTAGGAGTTCACGTCATAGTAAATAATATCTACTAACGTAATTTTCAGATCCCAACTAAATTTTTGATACGGCAACCACGCATTTGTGACACCCGCCAGCTCTCGCTTGTCAGATTGTAAACGATCCATAGACGAAAATGCCACTGAACCTCTAAAAATCATAAGAACACGCTGAATTTTGCTTAGAAAGTCGATTTTGGGACCCAAAAGATGCAAAAAAGTTTGCCTCTCCTGGCTTTCCCCTAAAACTACCCCTCGTGCGTAGGGGCGGAAAATGGAAAACATCGATTTATCACAAATCTGTACGTCGTAGAAAAAAATGTTTCAAACTAGAAATACTGTTGAGATAATTTTGACCAAAAATGTTTATTAGCACTTGTTGTGTAGAATGAACCATCCTCTCAGAAGCAACGGTTGAAAAGACCGACGATTTTGAATGTCAGTTTTAAATAAAATTTGTATCAACTCGATGATGAAAATCGACATCTTTTGATCAGTGTCCTATAGACAAAAATCAAAATCATTTGCAATTTTTGCATTTTGCCGTAAATGAAGTCAGTAGAGCTGTTCAATAAATACACGTGCGATTTTTGCTATTTTTTTATTCATGATTCTCGTGAGATCAATAAAATGTATCACTTACAAAGGACCGTCGCTATGGATTTTCCATTTTTAGAGACTAATCTTTAAGACCCATAATAAAGAATTTCGATTTTAAAGTTATGGCAAACAATATGAGGGAGTTTGAAATATGAGTTTCACATTACAAACAATCTAAAATGTTTATAACTGCTTCTTTTCGATTGAACTTCAGCGACAAATTCCACCCAATGCCGTTTTCGTGGAATCATTTCCAGTGACGCGAGATCGTTTGTAATCTCTGCTTCTTCTTCTTCTCTCTTGTATGTAGGCTTTAAAGCCTGTTTTTTCTTCAATATTAGCCTCCTAAATTGTTTAAATTATCGCACCATCTTTTTCTTGGTCTGCCAATACTTATTCGTCTATTTGGTGACTTATCTCCTGCTATTCGTACTATCCTATCCTCTGCCATTCTACTAATGTGTTCGTTCCACTCCTGTTTCCGTTTTGTCACCCATCCATTTATATCTTCTACATTGCATGATCTTCTTATGTTTTCGCTTCTCTCCCTATCCAACAGACTTTTTCTTGGTATTCGTCACAGTATTTTCATCCCTGTTGTTTCTAGTAGTCGTCTCATTTTAGATGTGTCAGGTCTTGTCTCCGCCGTGTATGCCAGTATAGGTCTAATTACTGCTTTATAGAATCTTGCTTTTGTGTCTTGTCTTAGGTGTTTGTTCTTCCAGATTGTGTCATTAAGTGTGTCTTCCTCTTCAACATCTCCGTAACTGATTATAGGTATCTATTGGTTTGTAATGTGAAAGTTTAAATTTAGCATTTTTAGCCATATCTCAAATGACTCATATTTGTCAAAAACTTAAAATCGAAATTTCATGTTATAGATTTTGAAGAATATCAATAATCGCTTCAAGCGTTGTCTCTGAAAGAACAGTTCTTCAATTCTCAGATCATTGCCGACTGTACCTGAAAATATTAAAAGTAGTAGATTCTGTCAGGTAGAGGTTGAAATCTCTATACATATGCATTCAAACTGCTGCCACCAAAGAAATGAAATAAGATTTATTTAACCCAAATCATGTAGACGTGCTAAATGTCCTTCCGTATAATAAATGTGAAATGTAAGGAAACAATGAGAAACAATTCGGTTTCAGGGAAGGATTTAAACAACATAGTAGGTCAAGGAGAAGGTGACTTGATGAAGATGATAAAAAAGAGAAAACTTGAATATCGGAATCATCGACGGAAAAGAGGAATTGGTAGGAAGAAATATTCTTCTTCTTCTTCTAAAGGTGCCTATCTTCTGGAGATGTTGGCGACCACATTGACCCATCTTACTCTATTTACGGCAGCTCGAAATAGATCAGTTGACGTTAGACCAGTCCACTTTCTAAGATTGGCCAGCCAGGATATACGTCTACGTCCAGGGCTTCTCCTACCCTCAATCTTGCCTTGTAGAATCAACTGTTGCAGTCGGTATTTTTCATTACGCATAATGTGGCCGAAGTAAGCCAATTTTCTGTTCTTTACGGTGTTAACCACTTCTTTGTCTTTTCTTAGGCTCTGGAGAATAGTTCTATTAGTTGTGTGGTGTATATATGAGACCCTCAACATACGTCGGTAGCACCACATTTCAAACGCCTCTAACCGTTTTATGGCATCTTCTGTCAGGCTCCAGCTTTCAACTCTGTAGAGGAGGACACTAAAGATGTAACATCTAAGAATTCTTATGCGTACATTGATACTTAAAGACAAGTTGCACAGAATTTTCCTAAGACTGTTAAAAGAGCTTCTGGCTTTTGCAATACGAGTTCTTATTTCGTAGCTATGATCCCAGGTATCCTTAATGTTGCAGCCGAGATAGCATATTTTCTGTACTCTCTCTAGGGGTGTATTGTTTACGGTAATTTGGGCGTTTATGTTGGTGTTTTTACTAATGATCATTATTTTTGTCTTCTTACAGTTTAGTTTTAGGCCGTATTTGTTACATGCTTCTACAACATTATCCATGATCCTTTGGAGCCCCTGCGCACTATCTGCCAGCAATACTGTATCGTCTGCATATCTAATATTATTTATAAGTTGTCCATTTCCTGCAATACCTTCTTCTGTTCGTCCAAGGCCTCTCTAAAGATGTTTTCAGAGTATATGTTAAATAATGCTGGTGACAGTATGCAACCCTGTCTAACTCCTTTTTCGACTGTGAAGATTTTGGACAGTTCATTTTCGAATCGAACTGTTGCTTTTTGTTGGAAATATAAGTTTGAGACGAGTCTTATATCCTTACCATCGAGTCCTGATGATTTTAGGATATCGATTAGTTTTCGATGTTTTCATTCCAATAAATATTCGTGGCTCCGAAACCTTCGTCAATTGACTGGCTTTTCAGCAGATGAATTGTTACGAGCCATATCGGCAAATTGTCAAGGAAGCTACCAACTCCTAAAAGAAGATAATACATGTGTAAGGTCTTCAGAAATTTTAAATTAATTAAAACTCAAAATTAAACTGTTTAATATAAAAAAACAAGATTTTTATAACCCTTCCACCAATGTTTATGATCATTTTTTACTTAATTTATCATGCTGGAGATAGGATTAAACCTCATTATTTTCGACAACAGTATCCAAAGCACAGAAGTCATAACGCACAACATAACTCCTCCCCAACCTAAATCTAGAGACCAAGAAGTCGTAAACACTCTGGCGGGTAATAAGTCTTTTACTCCCCTGCCCCCGGTGGGGCTGACGACTCCGTCCACCGTTCCCTCGGACTCGTCCATGTGGGGGCGGCTGTGGAGTCTCTTGAAATGGATGATAGTCAACGTGAAAAGCGCAAAAGAGGCTATAACAAATAGATAGGTTATTACTGCCATTTTTGTTCAACGTTTCAATCAATTAATTTATCAATACATAAAATCTATAAAATGTAGATTACTTGACAATATTAATAGTTTCACATAGATTTAATTTTATAAGCTTGAAAAATCTATTAAATAACTTGGAAATCTATAATCTGGGTGTGGTTTGAAATTTCCAATGTTTTAATTTTAAATGAAAGTGCATAACTTCAAGAATACCCTCTGAAATTTCAGATTAATCGGAGTAAAATTACCAGAGATACAGCATCTTGAATATTCCTACCTTCGACTCGATTTGCCGCGGTTTAGCGCCAGCACGCTTGAGCTTAGTGAGAAACGTTCAACAACTGTTCCACTTCTCTTTTGTAGATTACTCCGCGATTTAAAAACATATCCCGGTTTGCATCACTTTACGATTTGATAGACAAAAATGAAGACGAAGTTATCAAAGCGTTAAACGCGTTTTTCTCGAAACTAGTTTTTCAAAGTGTAAAACAAACACATTGTAGTAAATGAAACAGAACAGAGCACGTAAGTCGCGGTGGAGGTTTAGCGCGATGCCATCCAGGAGGTTTACATCGATGCTTTTGAAAATAAAATGAGTTTGTTTTACATGGATGTCTACTGCGCGGCCTATAATGATGCTTCCCTGTGATTGGTCCGTTCGAAGCCAAGTTGTCATTACCTGTGCTATCTGAGTTGGTACTTTTTATAATATAATCCCTTTTGTGTATTCAGTTCATTTTTGAATTTCTAAAGTAATTAAATTCAGTAAATTTTTGAAACATGAAGGAGGCAGTGGCGGCTCATGGCCTTGGAGACAGGGTCGGCAAGGTTTTTTTGTCTCCTCATATAGGTATACCATCAAACTAAAAGGCTTAAATCATCATAGGAGATTTTGTTGTTTTTTGTTTTTTTATTTGATGTACTTGACATTCTCTCTTGTTTCATGGTGTTTCGACAATACGTGTTGATTCTTTTGAGACAAGATAAATCCCGTTTATTTGAGGCAGAAATTGGTGGTGGTGGTGATAAGAAAATTGATGAACAGTTTGTTATAATGAATTGCAGTACATTACTACATAGAATTATACATACATATTTTGTAACTTATCCCACTTTCTGAAAATATTTGGATCGGCATAATTTTTAAGTACCTAACTTGTTATAATAAATATCTTGGAAATTCTTTGGCGAAGGTAACTTTTAAATTTTGAATCGTCAAAGAGGTCAAAAATTTGCAAAATCTTCAAAATTCGAAAAACGAGTATCTATTTGCATATATTAGTAGGTATCCAAAATTTCAAGATATACCTACTCGTTTTTCGAGAGATGCATCATGTTGTTGTCCTTTTTGGGATGGTTCGGAAATATCAAACGAATCCAAAATGTCACTGCGTATATATTGGAAACTACTATCATTACGAAAATCTCTGAGATTTTGCACCAGCTTTCGTATTCTATTTTTTGAATAAATAATGTCAGTTGACTGATTTTGAACAATAATGAATATCTTGGCAAACTATGTCTTAAAAATATGTAAAAGAATATTAAAAGAGTAATTATTTAATAAAGTTCTCAAACCGATTGCTTCACGGATCGAGGTATCACCAATTTCAAAATCGTCGCCTTCGATAATAAAATCAAAAACTTCCAAAAGCTGTTCACGAAAATCTGTTACAGATACTAAAACTACCAGAGATAATCTGCTTAGATAAAACTAATCGAGATTTAAAATTTCATCGCGTCTGACAAACTGTTCGCTTTTTTTTTTCGAAACAAATTTGTTCTAAAGCAGTAATCCGTTTAGGTGAGCTAAACTGGCAAGGAAAGACGATATTCTTTATTTTTTTACACGTATCATGCAAAACTAAATTCATTATATGCGCATAATAGTGAGTAAATAAAGCTTGTGATGCAATATGTAGTTTTAACTTTTGACTGGAGACCATTCAATTCACCACACATCACAGCAACGCCGTCATAAGATTGCCCCAGTTTGCCCTACCAATTTATTTTTTATATCAAAAAATTTTAATCTGTTCTTTAAAACACCAAAAATATATTCTGCCTTATTGCTTTTACTCACGTCTCTAAAACCTAAAAACCTCTCATAAATATTACCACGTAACGCGTATCGAACAACAATAATTGATAATTGTGAATGACATAATAATCAGAAGTTTCATCTACTTCCAGCGAAAAGCAAATGGTTTTCTAAATCTCAGATTCAATAACGTTATTCAAAATGTAACTATTTGATTAGGTATATGTATTAGTTCATTCTGTATTACGAATACACTTCGAATCAGAAAGTAAATATTTCTAAAACAATTTCATTATTTTCTCTATAATTACTTTGATTTTTAACAAATGCTTCGATCCATCATGTCCACTAAATGATAATTCCTGACAACTTAAAAAAATTACAATATCAATTAAACGACGTAAAACGGCGTGATTATTTTTGACAATTTCTGCCGATGCGATCTGGCGATGCCAAATGAAACACCGACCGGCAGATTTAAATATGCTGTACCTGCCTACGGAGAGAATGTATGTTCGCTTGCTCATTGACTTGTTATTTCGTTGAGTTTTACGCGTAAATCGTCAAGCTACGGAGTGCTACGGATGAGTTAGGTACGGCTAGCCGAAAAGTCAGATGAATGGCTCGGATCATTCATTTTTTGAAAAGTCTGTTATGCGCAGGGATCACTTAACGCTCAGATTGATCAAATCCTTTTAAAAACGATGAATAAAATTTAGTCTGTATTATCTGACAGATTTTTTTTACTTCACAGATACAAATATTTAAAAAATCTATCTATATAAATGTGTGGGTCGGCACTGCCGACCCTGACCGGCCGCCACTGGAAGGAGGATCTGATTATTTACAGCTAACATTTCATCACTATCATCACTTGACTGACACAACGTCGCAAAAGCACAGTCTTTTTGTTATTAAAATTTCATTAAACTACTTCACTTGATAGTGGTTCTAGCTCGACTGGCAGCGCAGGTGACCTCCTTGCTATGTGCTGTCGACATCGACCGCGACTTAACTAGTAGCATCCACCTCGACCTACACCTCCACCTCGACCCACTTGTTCTGTTCTTACCCTAAGAATTTGACACCGTTGGCTTGTGTTTTTCAATATTTTGCCTTAAATTTTTTTGAATATTCTTTGAATTGTACTGATGTGTATTTAATTTAAAAATAAAATATTTCTACCGTAGTTTAAAAAAAAATACAAAAATGTCTTTTAAAAGACATGAAAAATCAATCTTTGAAATAAATGACGAAAGTGCAATCCTATTAATATAATAATGCGAATATCAAGTATTTCTTCAGGTGTAATTATTCATACCGGGTGGTGAATTGGAAAGCGGGCCATAGGAAACTCAATGTAAAATTCTAAACTGTTGAATTCCTGCTTCCCTAATTATTTTACATCAAAAGTCATAAGAAACTATTTGTAGAGAATTGAAATCTGTATTGAAAACAACTGTTAATATTGTTCTACGAACAATAATTATTCAAAATTTTGTAAAAATAGAATACATTTTTCAGAGTAATACGCCAAAGTTAGGCCACACGCAATACCATAATGTGTATAAGGTTGCATTTGTTGACAAAAAATTTATTATAATATTAACAATTTGAAATGTCAATTTTTTTATTTATTTTATCACTTATTGTTTAAAACACAATAAAGTTGATAAGATACCCTTGGTTAAGGAGAAGTATTAATAATAAAGATATCTTCTTCAGTCAATAATGTGCTCACTGTCAGTTAAATAGTAACGTGTGGCCTAACATGCCCACACATACCTACTGCGGTAAATACATTATACTTTTTCAAAATTTTGGAATGTGTTTAAATCGTAGAACAATTGTAACTTCTGTTTCTAATACAGATTTCAATCCTCTACAAATAACTTCTCATGACTTTTGATGTAACATAATTAGGGAAGCAGAAATTCAACAGTTTAGAATTTTACATTGAGTATCCTATGGCCCGTTTTCCGATTCACCACCCTGTATAGTATGGTATAGTTAGACCCAAACCCAGACATCCAAAGTGAAAGTTATCCTCCAACACCAAATTGTTCTATATGGTCCACATAATGTTCAGAAAAAAGCCACACCATTTTGAGCGTCGGGTTTGGGGGGGGGAGAGGGGGGAGAAATCTGTAAATTCGTAGTTTTTTACGTTTTTCGTCAATATTTCTAAAACTAAGCGGTTTAGCATGAACAACCTTCTACACAAAATTTTTCTACATTAAATTTGAAATAAAAAAGTCCTATGCATAACCCTTCTAAAATGAACGGTTCCAAAGTTACGGGGGTAGTATAGTATAATTGGTCCACAAAAAGGCCTAACCCAGACATCCAAAGTAAAAGTTTTCCTTCAACACCAAATTGTTATATATGGTCCACATATTGTTCAGTAAAAAGTCACACCATTTTGAGCGTCCGCTTTGGGGGGGGGGGAGATGGGGGAGAAGTTGGTAAATTAGTAGTTTTTTACGTTTTTCGTCAATATTTCTAAAACTATGCTTTAGCGTAAGGAATGTTCTATAGAAAAATATTCTACATAAAATTTAAAACAAAAAAGGTTCTATACATAATTGTTATAAAATCAACGGTTCCAGAGTTACGGAGGGTGAAAAGTGGAGGTTTTCGATACTTTTTATATTTACCGATTTCTCCCCCCCCCCCCTCCCCAAACCCGACGCTCAAAATAGTGTGATTTTTTTCTGAACATTATGTGGACCATATAGAACAATTTGGTGTTGGAGGATAACTTTCACTTCGGATGTCTGGGTTTTTGGTATAGTTATATCTATCATAAATATTGTCCAAAAAATATAAAAAGTATCGAAAACCTCGACTTTTCACCCTCCGTAACTCTGGAACCGTTGATTTTATAACAATTATGTATAGAACATTTTTTGTTTTTAATTTCATGTAGAACATTCTTGTATATAACATTGTTTACGCTAAAGCATGGTTTTAGAAATATTGACGAAAATCGTAAAAAAACTACTAATTTACCGGCTTCTCTCCCATCTCTAGTGTTGCCAGGTCCGATTTGTTTTTAATCGGTACATAAGCAAAAACATATCGGGATTTAGGGTTGTAGATCGGGACAAATAAACAACAATGACCGTATTGGAGTGTAATTTTCAGAGTTAACTCCCAATTGCATGAAAATCTGGTTTTAGGTTCTACTTACTGTCTACTTCAAAGTTGAACTTGTGCCGTTGGTTGCTTTTACTTGGGGGGTGACAGTTACAGTTACCCCTGTTCGGGGGTAAAAAAACGCACGTTTAAAGTAAGTCCCAAAATGGATTAAATGACTAACTCTAAAAAACTTTTGTTCTATATAATTTTTAAACTAAGTCAATACTTTTCGAGTAATTTTATCGAAAAAAATATTTTTAGAAAAAATGTAGCTTTTAAAAAAGCAAAAAAATTATATGTTCAGAAAGTCTATAAAACCAGTAAAAGCAAAGTTGTAGCTCATCGAAAATACGTTCTTATTCGTCAAATTCCAAATCGAATTTTTCAACTTGAAATAACCAAAAAATTAAGCAATTTTCGGGCAAAACCTATTAAAAATTTTTAAAGTGTTTAAAAATATCTTTAATTTTGTTGTATATGAAAGTCTCTAGTAGTTTTAAAACTAAGCGAGTTACGCTCAAATTAAAGTTGGCTCCTTTTTTTGGTAAAAAAAATCGTGAAAATCTCCCCCTATTAAATTTAGCACCGTAAATAAAATTAATCGTTCCCCTTTACTATTTACTTTATATGTGTATTGTTTATACAATCTGTAAGGTTTACCGGTTCGGAGTGCTTAGTTTTGAAAAAAAAAAATTTATAGTAAAAATAAATTTTTTCTAAAATATTGGAAAATGCCTTTTTTTAAAATAATTTAAAAAGTATTAGGGATATTAAAAATCTCAAGGAGTAAAAAGTAGGTAGGTTTTGCTTTTATAAATATTGATTCATTTTGGTTTTCTGTAAGACAAAAATTGGTTAAAATTGGTTGTTCATATTTTGCATAAACCCGTGATTAGTGACTCGTTTAGGCCCTTTCAATCATGTAAAAAATATATAAGTAAAGTAAATTGTTTGTAAAGCGGTAACGACTAATTTCATTTGGGGTGCTAAATAGGACCAAAAAAAGGAGTTAACTTGATTTTGAGTATAAATCGCTTAGTTTTGATGTTAGAAACTTTTTTAAAACATAAACATAAAGCTTTATTAGAAAAGTTTTAATTGGTTTTCCCGAAAAGTGCTTCATTTCTTGGTTATTTCACGTTGAAATATTTGATTTGGAATTTGACGAATAAGAACGTATTTTTCATGAGCTACAACTTTGCTTTTGCTGGTTCTATAGACTTTAGGAGTTCACATTTTTTTTCATTTTTTTATATTATGCTATATTTTTGCTAAGAATATTTTTTTCGATCAAATACTTTTTGAGTTATTTGTGAAAATCTCCTGAAAACATGATTTTTTTGTCGAAAAATAAACATTTTCAATCGTAAATAACTCGAAAAGTATTAACTAAGTTAAATTCTATAGAACTAAAATTGCTTAAAATTAGTCAATTTTTCCAACTCCGCACTTATTTTAAGCGCGCGGTTTTTCACCCCCAAATACCTATCGGGGGATGACTGTCACCCCCCGAGTAAAAGCAACCGATGGCGCACAAGCCGTCCAAATCCGTTTTCATGCAATTCGGAGTTGATCCTGAAAATTACACGGTATCGCCGTATCTTCCCGTTCATGTACTGGACTACAAGGTGTTTCTAGAATCTGTATTTAATCCTACATAATAATAATAATCGGACGAAATTACAAAAAAAAATCGTAGATTTAGCAAATTATTTATTTTTCATTAAAATTATATTGTTCATTCGATTTTGCCGCTTTTAGGAATGCCTTGTTTTTATAAGATATTTATAAAATTCACTGCAAGTCCTCCTGAAATTGGATTTCGTGGGTGAAAATCGGGACATTTAGTGTCCCGATCAGGTACAAATCGGTATGCGTCCCCAGACCCCTGAAAATCGGGACGTCCCGCGCAAATCGGGACACCTGGTAACGCTACCCATCTCCCTCCCAAACCGGACGCTCAAAATGGTGTGACTTTTTACTGAACAATGTGTGGACCATATAGAACACTTTAATGTTTTAGGAAAACTTTTACTTTGGATGTTTGGGTTAGGCCTTTTTTTGGACCAGTTATACTATACTACCTCCGTAACTTTGGAACCATTCATTTTAGAAAGATTATGCATAGGGCCTTTTTTATTTCAAATTTAATGTAGAATAATTTTGTATAGAGGGTTGTTCATGCTAAACCGCATAGTTTTAGAAATATTGGCGAAAAACTTAAAAACTACGAATTTAACGATTTCTCACCCCTCTCTCCCCCCCCCCAAACCCGACGCTCAAAATGGTGTGACTTTTTTCTGGACATTGTGTGGACCATATAGAACAATTTGGTGTTGAAGGATAACTTTCGCTTTGGATGTCTGGGTTATGCCATCTTTTGGATTAACTATACTATACTAATAATAATCAATGACATAATTCTAATAATGTAAAATTCCATTTCCTCTAAGTTAACCACATAAGGAGTTATAGTCTTCCCTAATAATTAATTATTGTTTCTCCATAGGTTCTATCTTCGAGCAGCTGTAATCTAACATTAACCCCCATCGCATTTCTTGTTTAAGCGTCTCCCACCAAGTCTTATTTGCTAGTGTATTCCGTATTCCTAGAAAAAATGGTTAACTTCTTTAGTCTTCCTCTTCTACTACTACTCCTTCCAGTAACTTGCAACTTAGCGATTGTTTATTTTGGGTGATTATCATCTCAGTGTTGAACGTGCACTAACCATCTTAACCCATACTCTTTCATTTCGGCGGCAGTTGATTCCGCCTGTAGACCTCCGGTAATATATACATATTGATTTTTTTTTCATTTTGTCACAACTTTTTCATGTCAGCTACATGCTTTGTTCTTCCTTATTTTTGACTGTCAATTCAGTGCCATACATCATAACTGGTCTTATGGCAATTTTATGGATTTTCCTTTCAGTTTCCTTGGAATCCTTGTCGCACAACACATCTCTCGCCTCCTTCCATTTCATCCATTCTGCTCTAAGGCTACTGCATGCATGCTTCTTCATCTATTTTCGCGTTACTGCGGAATAGGGACCTAGTTTATTAACACTCTTACTTTTCACAAAGTTGCAGCCGTTGCTCTAAATCCACTTCAGGATTCACTTCACTAGTTTGGTAACTAATAATTGATTCGACTGATAACGGAGGCTCCATTGTTTGTATAAATAAAAAAAATTGTTTTATATATATATATATATATATATATATATATATATATATATATATATATATATATATATATATATATATATATATATGTATATATATATATATATATATAATGTTCGGAAAGGTTTCCGCGGTTAATACAATGAAACTTAAAGCTAAAATCAATATCAACAAAAGAATTAATATTAAAATTAAACTCACCAGGCTTCCGGGTTGAACCGCGTCGTTGGTTTCTAGGCCGAGCTTTCGACGTCCTCTCTGACGTCATCTTCAGGGCTTCCGGGGTCTCAGTCTCCTGAGGCTCCAGACACTACACTCACTACTCACTACTTCACTACTCACTGCAATACTGTTGTTGCTGACGCTGGGGCGGTCATTTATACCGTGGACTGGTGTGACTGACGTGGCTGTCGATGACGTGGCGGAGTGGGAATTAGCGCGAAGACGATTTGGAGAGGCGCGAAGATTTTTGACGGCGGGAATTGTATTTGTAGATGGAGCGGACGATGTTTTCTTTAGGAGGGGTCTCCAAGTCGAAGGTAAACGGATGCCGTCATCTCTTTTATTGAGACAATTTGGCCGTTTTTCGATTTCTATGGCTTCTCGGATAATTCTTTGTTTATAGAAGCGGATGGGGGCTATGGTTCTGGAGTGTTCAAAGTCAATTTTGTGACCTGTATGAAGATGGTGTTGGCCTAGGGCTGAAACTGAATCGGAATTGCGAACAGATATGGAATGTTCATAAATCCTATTTTGGATTCTACGATTGGTTTGTCCTATGTAAGATCGGGGGCAGTCTGCACAAGGAATTTCATAAACTCCGTGTTGTTCATTTGGAATGTTGTCTGTCCGACACAACTGTCCGACACAACCTTTGGCAAAATATCTAGCCAAAACTCTTCAACCTTTCGCCGAAAATGCCTCATCTTTCGTCAAAAATTCTTTTCATTTCATCGAACTTCTCAAACAATATCCTATCTCACCCTCAGACATTCTAGTAAGTTTCGACATCGTTTCACTTTTTACTAACATTCCTATAGATGACACCCTAAATATTCTGGAAACGAAACACAGTATCCAGCAAGACCACTTATCTCTCATTAAACATTGCATGTCCAACACTTATTTCATCTTCCAAAATCAATTCTACAGACAAATAAATGGTGCCCCAATGGGCTCACCACTCTCTCCAGTAATTGCTAATATCTTTATGGAAGATTTTGAGACCCGAGCACTATCCACATCTACGCTCAAACCCACATGTTGGCTACGATATGTTGACGATACATTCGTCATTTGGCCCCACGGCAGGGATGCTTTAGCGTCTTTTCAGACCCATCTGAATGGTATACATCCCAGTATCCAGTTCACGATGGAGATGGAGACTGACTCATCCTTACCGTTTCTCGACGTTCTTATTAAGAAGAACCAATCACAAGGTTTTCATCACTCTGTTTATCGAAAACCCACCCATACCAACCGCTACTTGCATGGCAACTCTCATCACCCACCTTCTCAAATTAATTCAGTCATTAATACTCTTGTCTCCAGATCAATCCGTCTTTCCGATGATGCAAGTAGATCTACTGAACTCTCTTCTTTAAAACAAGCCCTCATCCAAAACGGTTACCGCGAAAATCACATCGATAGGAGCATCCATAAACTTCAATCTCCCGCTCAATCACAACCCAAAGAGTCAGATCCTGATCACACGAAAGCTTTTCTTCCCTATATCAAAGGTGTTACTGACAAAATCGACAGAATTCTTAAACCACGAGGAATAAAAACAGTATTTACCCCCCAACAAAAACTTTCATCTCTTGTCCGACCCGTCAAAGACAACATTCCAAATGAACAACACGGAGTTTATGAAATTCCTTGTGCAGACTGCCCCCGATCTTACATAGGACAAACCAATCGTAGAATCCAAAATAGGATTTATGAACATTCCATATCTGTTCGCAATTCCGATTCAGTTTCAGCCCTAGGCCAACACCATCTTCATACAGGTCACAAAATTGACTTTGAACACTCCAGAACCATAGCCCCCATCCGCTTCTATAAACAAAGAATTATCCGAGAAGCCATAGAAATCGAAAAACGGCCAAATTGTCTCAATAAAAGAGATGACGGCATCCGTTTACCTTCGACTTGGAGACCCCTCCTAAAGAAAACATCGTCCGCTCCATCTACAAATACAATTCCCGCCGTCAAAAATCTTCGCGCCTCTCCAAATCGTCTTCGCGCTAATTCCCACTCCGCCACGTCATCGACAGCCACGTCAGTCACACCAGTCCACGGTATAAATGACCGCCCCAGCGTCAGCAACAACAGTATTGCAGTGAGTAGTGAAGTAGTGAGTAGTGAGTGTAGTGTCTGGAGCCTCAGGAGACTGAGACCCCGGAAGCCCTGAAGATGACGTCAGAGAGGACGTCGAAAGCTCGGCCTAGAAACCAACGACGCGGTTCAACCCGGAAGCCTGGTGAGTTTAATTTTAATATTCTTTTGTTGATATTGATTTTAGCTTTAAGTTTCATATATATATATATATATATATCAATTGGTTTTAAAACGTCTTGCGACGTTGTCCGATGCCTAATTTCCATGACACTCTATCATCCCATTGGCCCTCTCTAAGATCTCTTGCGCTCATCGCCTTCGTTACTCCCTCTCTCCAAGATTTCTTGGGTCTTCCTCTCTTTCTGCGGTTTGGTGGTACCCCTTGCATAATTATTTTAGTTAGTCTTGAGTTATCCATCCTCTGGACGTGTCCGTACCATATCAGCTGTTTTCTTTCTATGTCTGTTGTTAGAGAGCCGTCAACCCCCATTCGCTGTCTTATCTCATCATTACGTATTCTCTCTCTGCGTGACACTCCTACTGATCTTCTAAAAGCGTCCATTTCTACTGCCTCCAGTTTTCTTCTGTTGTTTTCGGTTATCCGCCAAGTTTCTGCTCCGTACAATAGACTGCTTTTAATAAGAGATTCGTAGATATTGTGTTTTCTTCTTTTTCCTATTTCATGATTCCACAGTACGCTGTTTAGACAACCTATTGTTTTTCTGGATTGTGTTATTCTTCTCTTTATTTCTTCATCATCTTTCCCCGTTGTGTCAAAAACGATTCCTAGATATGTGTAATGGTCGCAGGGCATGATGATTTCATTATTTTCTAATGTGATGTTCGATAGTTCGGTACCTATTGGCAGGTATGTATTTTGTTTTTTCTGTATTAATTTCTAGTCCCCACTTTCTATATTCTTCTTGTAATTTCCTTGCCATGTACTCTAAATCATCTTTATCGTTTGCTATAACAACCTGGTCATCAGCAAACTGCAATGTATATAAGCAAATCTCTCCAAGGTCTACGCCCATGCCTCTGCATTTTCGTTTCCACTCTTTCAATGCCTTTGCAACATATATTTTAAATACGGTCGGTGATACACAACACCCCTGACGTAGACCTTTATTAACCAGGAAGCTTTGCGATAATCTGTTTCCAGTTTTTATTTGTGATGTTGACCCTTCATACAATTTTCTTAAGGCTTTTATTAAGGTGACACTAATATTCGTCTGTCGTAACACGTTCCAGAGTTTGTTTACAGGAACTGTATCGTACGCCTTCTGCAAGTCAATAAACATGAGGTGGGTTTCTTGATTTGTGCTTAATTTTTTTTCTATGAGTTGTTTGAGGCAGAAGATATTATCAGTACAGCTTCTTCCTGTTCGAAAACCGGATTGTTCTTCTTCCTCTTGGTCTTTGTACTCCTTCTCAATGCGGTCTCTAATTATTCGTCCATACAAACGGCTGAATGTACTAGTCACTGATATCCCTCTATAGTTTTCACATTTAAGCTTATCTCCTTTCTTATGGATCGACGAAATATAAGCAATTTTCCACTCGTCGGGTACGGGAGAACCATTTATAAATTGATTTATGCACCAAGTGACGGTTTCAAACAATTTTTGTGATCCACATTTTATTAGTTCGGCTGGGATATCCCCTGGTCCTGGAGACCTACCGTTTTTCAGTTCTTTTATAGCTTTTCTAATTTCTGTCACTTGTATTGTTATATCTTCTCCTTCAATGTTAACCTCTGTTGGTGATTGAGTTAAGTATTCGTCCCTATTTTCTGTCAGTAGTTCCCCATAGTACTTTTCCCATTTTTGTGTGGATATTAATTGAATGTTTGTGCTCTTCGTTTCGTTAGTTCTTATTTTATTGAGGAACTTCCATGTTTCTGTACATTTTCTGCCTCCCAGGTAGGTATTAATTTCCTGGCACTTCTTATCCCACATTTCTCTTTTTGCTTTTACTGTTGTTCTTCTTGTTATTCTTTTGAGTTCCAGGTATTCATCTCTATCTTTTTGTTGTTTACTGCTCAGCCATCTGATATACGCTTGCTTTTTCTCTTCTACGAGTGCTTCTATTTCTTTGTTCCACCATAGTTTTTCACTTTGTCTTTGAGTGTTAAAGCCGAGTGCTTCTTCTGCAGCTTTTTTAACGCTAACGACTACGTTTCTATATACCTCCTCTACTGTTGATGTTTCAGTTATATTCATTAGTTTGCCATCCAGTCTTTGTTGATATAGTATTCTTTAATAAAAATTTCTTAAAAAATATTCTTCTAAAAAATTGTTTTACCTGCTAATAAATACATTACTCCTGTAACTAGGACGGCACTTATCTGATGCTGGAAAACCCCAAAGGCTCCGATTAGGGCAGCACTACCCAAAATTATGAGACAAACTAGGGCGCATGATATTGACAAGTTTTGCATACCTGTAAAAAATATAAGGTTCTGAAATTCTTATCTTGTGGCATGTCTAAGTTAAATGTTATGTTTATATGGGATACGCCACTGTTAGGTTATAATGACAATTACATTTTTGCCTAAAAAATGCTTTGAACTCGATTTCCACTCTGGAAATCGAGTTCAAAAGATTATTGTCGTCAAGTCATTGGGGTACATGTAAGTTATTAATTACTGGGGTATAAATTATAAAAAATATTTTCGTGTATTGTGTGTTGCATCCTATATATGTGTAGTTTACGATTGATTTTCTCGTTAATCTTTCGAAAACGATTTCCGGAGTGGAAATTAAAATATCAAGTATTTTTTAGGTAAAAATATAAATAAAAAAATCAACACGGCAACAGGTGCATGTTTTCAAAAAAACTGATAGTGTGTAAAACATTTATTAAAAATCAGCTAAGTACTTTCAGCATCTCAAAATGCCATCATCAGAGCTTCCTATAAAAAGACTATAGGTCTGGATCCCGCGTATGAAAAAAAAGTTGATTAATAGCAAGCTGAAAATTTGTTAATAGCTTAACGGTGTCTAGTCGGATAAACTTTGATATATGGGAACACTGGAACAGGAGCAGTTTTAATTGTGGAACAGGTTAAAAATTTGGAACGGTCAGACTACGAAAACGGCACATTTATTTTGTCCGACAGAACAGACTTAAACTCTCCGAGCAGAGATTAAACTCTCATGCAAAAATCAGACTGCTATTTATCACCTGTCATAATTCCTGTCATTTGACATATTCTACATGTTCCACTCATTAAAACGCCATTTGGTGATAAATAACAGTCTGATTTTTGCATGAGAGTTTAATCTCTGTTTGGAGAGTTTAAGTCTGTTCTGTCGGACAAAATACATGTGCCGTTTTCGTGGTCTGATCGTTCCAAATTTTTAACCTGTTCCACAATTAAAACTTCCCCTGTTCCAGTGTTCCCATATATCAAAGTTTGTCCGACTAGACACCTTTAAGCTATTAACAAATTTTCAGCTTGCTATTAATCAACTTTTTTTTCATACGCGGGATCCAGACCTATAAAGTTAAGTGACTTATTCATAAAAAATACAAAGGTAGAAAAAACTTACGTCTTGTAGGTATAAATACCTCAAAAGAAGAGTAATTGTTGACCAACACACTAGATTTAAAATTGACTCAGGGCTAAGCCTCTGGTCATGGGTAAAGAACCCTTAAAATATATAAAATATCACATTGATGTGAGTATTTCACAATATGGCTACCATATTACATGAACAGCTGTTACTGACAATGTTGAAATGACGAAGAAGGAAGCTAAACGGAAACAGAGTCTCATGCGACCTCTATATTCTTCTTCTTCTTCTTCAGCCTGTGTTCGTCCACTGCTGGACATAGGCCTCTTCCATTTGCTTCCATCGATTTCTACTCTTGGCAATTCTCATCCACTGCTTGCCCGCGACTTGTTTGATATCATCTGCCCACCTCTTCTGCGGTCTGCCTACTCCTCGCCTGTTCTCTCTTGGTCTCCAGACCTGGACACAGAGACTAACAAACTGGAGACCTCTATATTATTAAATAATAATAAAAAAAATTGAAAATGACAACGTTGTCAGTTGTCATATATAGGTTAAATGAAGTCAAGTGAAGTTAATATAAAATTCTGGAAGCTAATTTTTTTAAATTAAAATTGTTAATGTAAAGTGAAAAGTTAAAATGTGTATAAATTATCAAAATTATCAAAGTATTTTTAAAGACAAAACCGTTAATGCTTGACTAAATAATAGAAGTAAGATAGATGAAAACAAACCAAGTATACTATGTAGAATTCTACTATCTCTTTGGGGACTGAAGTTATGTTTAGAAATATGTAAATGATTACCAAAACTGGATTTATCAATCTTGGACAAATGTTTACATTGGACAAATACGTGTTTCCAAAGGTCGCATGGCTCTACCCACATAGGTCGCAGTCTCCACATGACAATTTATATATGCCACTTTTAGACGTTTTTAATTTATCTTTGCTGTGAGAAAAAATAGATGTTGTGCTTTTCTATTTAAAAATATAATTGTCATTACAACCTAACTGTGGCTAATCCCATATAAACATAATGTATAAAAAATATAATATATACCTAAAAATAATCTCGAAAAAGAAGCTGAGGTCAGTTTATATAAATTATCATTAGCTCCAAAAAAAGATAGTGTACTTAAATTAATTACTTACGGTGTTGCCAATCAGCTCTTGGTTCATACCCTCGTACACCATCTATTCCACCAGACAAATAGTTGACACATGACTGGACGGTTGGAAAACCCACCCTACCCAGTAGATTTATTTCTTCATCTGAAACAAAATACAATAAATATAAATATAAACAGTATAAAAAACCATGCATGAATACACGTTCAAGTCACTTTTGAAGATTGAGGATTAATGGAATTCATTTTTAAAACTGGAAGGAACTGGAATATGAGTCTACTGATCTAGAACCAAATTCTCGGACAGCCTGGGTAAAATACCTTGCATATTTAAAAGGGAAAGCCACGCCAGGAAGATGCGGCTAACTAAACGTGGAGTGGACAAAACATCTTAGATAAAAAGAAATGTCTGTTGGTGAAGCAACCGACACCGTAACTCCACAATGATATAGGAATGTTTAACGAAATTAAATGAACTGAGCAATGAACATTTAGTTACACTTCTATGATTGCGGATATAGCGGAGAGGAAGGAAGCCAACTTATCGAATAATGTATCAAAATAGGTAATAATAATAGTCTCCCGTTTTATACCGCTAACGCGGCTTTGGGATTATAGCAGGGTAATCTGATATATCTAGGGCCTACGGTATACAAAGGAAGGTAACAGGGCCAGTGCTACGCTTCAACCGCCTATTATTACCCCTGGTTTTACCCAAGGTACTCGTTTTATTCAGGCTGAGTCGACCTGGGGCCTATTAGCTGTTCTCGCCGGCGCTGGGATTTGAACCCGGGTCTACCTGCATGGGAGTCAGACATACTACCACCTGAGCTACTCCGGCCCTCCTATCAAAATAGGTAAAAAACTATGTTGTTCAAAATACTTCTAGAGAGCTAGCCCTAGCTATATTCATAGCCGATTTAAAGATTGCATTAGTTTAAATACAAAGCGTTTACCTTGTTCAACACGAATACATACAGGTCATTATCGACTAGAAAGCACCTGCAAATAGTAAATATAACATAATGCAGGTTCTGGAGAGTAAAGGTTGAAACTTCTCTGCATATACTCTCAACCTGCTGCACAGTGGTTCCAAATGCTGAAAACATGGTCATGAGGCGAAAAAAGGAGTCCATATTTGGGGATTTTCATGTTTACAGTTGTTTTCTCATAGTATCGTAGAGTCCTAATACGCAGGTATGAGGATCAGACTGGATGTATTCTGGTTCACAACTCAGGAACAAGTGGGCCATGTCCGGGATTATTTTGGTCGGCAAAGAAAGTGAAAAAGAACGCGTATATTGAAAACGCTGTAAAATGTTTTGTAGTTTATCAATTTTATCGCTGTAAAGCAGATTCTTTTTTTTTAAGTATGTAGTAATGTAATATGTAACTTAAATCAACATTTATTAACAATAAATGCCTTAAATTTGTTAATGCATAAATAGTGAAAATTTACTTGAAATAATTAAAATTTTGTAAAGATGCATTCAAAAAGTACAAAATTCTGCATAATTCTGCGACTAATGTCTATTAGTCTTAAAATATATTGTAAGGAGATACAGAATCACTTTGGTTTAGCTGCCTATAACTGCCTATGCATTGCTGGCAGTTGTTTGAATACAAAAGTGGGAAATGACGCATATTACATGATTCTGGCGATTGTTGAGTATGTATGGGCAGTTGTACATAAGAAATATGTTCTGAATATTGTACTTCATAAAGAAAATGTATTGGTAATCAGCCATAGGCGTAACCAGGATGATTCTAAGGGGGGGGGTTACATCTACCTGAAAGGGGGGGGGTTACAACTACTGGAAATATCTGAGGGATATGATGTTAAGCGTATAGAGCTGGAAGTACATCCCAATGGGGGGGGGGGTTACAACCCCCAAAACCCCCCCCTGGTTACGCCTATGTAATCAGCAGTTTCAAAAGTCCTTTATAATATAAAATTTTAAACAAAAATGCGGCTAAAATAAAATTTTCGAATTACTTTGGCCATATTGAATCCGCCATGTTGTTTAAAAAAAAAGTAAAGTTAGATTTGTAATCAGCGACCTTAACCTACAAATTTGACAAACATTTTTTCTTTTTGATTGATATTTTCAATTTCTTTCCGCCATGTTGGATCCGCCATTTTGTTTTTCAGAAAAAAATAATGCCAGATTCGTAATCAGCGATGCCAAAAACCCTTAAGAACGAAAGTAATTCCAAAATGTTTAAACAATATACGCTTTTAAAGGTTCATGACCACGTTTTCGGCATTTGGAACCACTGTGTGTCCTAAGGAACTCATGCACGTTATCTGAAAGCATATCAAATATAAAAAGGGGATTTATCTAGCAGTCTCTAGATAATCAAAACTTCTTGCGTGCTGTAACCACTAAGAAACAATCAGAGAAGTCAAGAAAAGGGGGACACTAGATCTCATAGATAGCAGTGTAACAACAGTAGTAACATTAACTCACTTTTGGTAGTGAGACACAGGGACGTTTTGAAACTTTAACCAAGTGCCCCCAATAACTCAAAGTATACTGAGATGTTTGAACGCATTAGTAGCAGAAGAATAGATATGGAACGGATGGTAGTTAAAGGCAATTAGCTGAAAAAATATCTAGAGAAAGAAACACATTGCGATGGTCAGACCAAATAAAAAACATGACTCATTCATTCTTGGAAGCAATACTACATGCACGAGGAAAAGATGATGAGCAGTAGTCAACTTAATGCTATAACGTCACAAGTAAAAAGGATATAGTATAGTCGACGAAAAGTCTATGGTAAATGATTCATTCGTAGAAAAACTACTACGTGAACTACTTTATATATATATATATATATATATATATATATATATATATATATATATATATATATATATATATATATATATATATGTGTGTGTGTGTCATCTACTGAATACTAAATAATTTTATAATCCAAGCAGATAATATAAATTCCAAGCATGCTATATATGCTTCATATCAGGGGACATTCCAAACGGTTGATTCCTCACCTTGAAGATAGTCATCCACCTCTGTTGTACGAAAATCCGGGCATTGCATTGTTCATAATACAAAATTATTGCCCACAGCTCCTCGCTGCAGTCCAATGACAGGATGTTGATACATCTATCATCCATCATTTTGTCTTAATCGCAGATAAGTCCATCAGCCATAATACCAGCCAAAAACATGGCGCTTCCTCCTGTAAATGGAGGAATAGGGTGATTATGGGCTAATTGGACAGCTCTTGTTGGTTGGCTCTAAACAATGAATCCCGCAACTATCATTTATCAAGCAAACCCCGGTTTCTCAGAAAAGCGTGACCGAATTCCAGCCCACTACAGTGTAGACTCTCGTTTTTCACGGTTCAGTCGAGAAACTCTTGATGGTCGCCGATATCTTAAATCTGTTTGTAACTGTCATCTTCGTAGTGCATAAACAGATAAGTTAACCGTAACTGCATGTCTGATCTCCCTTTGAAGCTCTGCTACTGTCACTGCTGTAGCAGACATCTTAAACATGCTTGCACCTTGCACCAGTCGTCTTCATAGTGAAGAAACATATACGTCACCCCTAAGTGCTTGTCTAATCTCCCCTTGAAAGCTCTGCTACTGCTGTAGTAGGATATCTTCTTGTTTTTAATGTTATACAGTACTAAAAGTGTTTATTTAATTTACATATCGGAAATGTGTACCATTGCGTTGCAAATAAGCTTGCTAACTATTTTCCAGTTAATCCAGCATATTTGAGCCCATCAGAATCAAAACCTGCTAAATCCTAAATTTTTCGTTCTGCTAAATCCAAATTAAAGTACAAATTTCTGAAGATGAAGATACAGAAAAATGACAAATCAGTGTTCAATTTTATGACATTTATTGATGACCCTTTGAATGAGAAATGCCGGATACTTTTTGGAAAATGGACATTTTTAATGTTTTTTTAGTCTCCTGGCAAAATTTGAAAACATGGATCTAGCAGGTTTTGATTCTATAGGCCTCATTTATAAAAATTGGGTACTGCAGTTGTTGAAAACAAGTTATTATTTGTCATAGTTCTCTAATATCTGCTGGCGGAATTTTTGACTTTAATACTGATTCGTTCAGCATGTGCCAAATGTATAAATCGGATGCTGTCAGATCAGGTGAGTGAGCTGGATACTCTGATTCAGTTCGACCAGATATACTGTTTTCCTAAATCTCGAACAAAACGTGAGCGGTAAGGATAACCCCCAGGAGATTTGAACAGTGTACGTGTGGATGTTTCACTGATATTCAGTTTAAACGAAGTATGTTGAAGGCTTCGTTTTGGAGACTATAAGCTCTGGGAACGCGTCTTTGATTATTGTTGGTAAGAACTCGTTTTAGACGACCGGAAAAGTCCTTGCGCTGACAACACTTTAAATAAGGGCCGCCTTTAAACACTTTTAGTTTTCACAACGGTTTTAATAATAGAACACTGTTAATATAATGAATATGACATCATAATTTACTGATAATAAGTGACTGATAGGACCTCATCTTCTGGAATTTCGAGCGTCTCCGATACTACATTGATGCAATTAGATTTTTCAGGGGATTTTTGGAGTTGCTGAACAGAAATACGCCATCAGAACCGACCTCCTAAAACCTTCGAAATTCCATAAGATGACGTGCATATCAGTCAACCTGGGCACTAGGTGTTCTGAGGGACGGTTCTGATGTCATATTCGTGTGCAGCAACTCCAAAAACTCCCCGAGTAATCTGGTTGTATGAATTTATTGCCGAAACCCCTCGGAACTTCAGAAGATGACGTGCCTCAGCAGTCATCCTGGGCACCAGATGCTCTGGGGGTCGGTTCTGATATCGTATTGATGTTCAGTGACCTCAGAAACGTCCCTAATAACAAAATCTGGCCCTCTTAATATATTGATTTTGACATGTTTATGCACTTTTGGGTGCATTTTAAAATGCAATAATGCATTTCCACTCATTTTTATGTTGTAGACTTTCTTGCTAACGTCATCCTGAACACAATATAAGTTGCAAGTCAATAAGTGCTGTATTTAAAAATCGATTTATTCCGCTGTCATTTAAATATCGAGGTAATTTTGTTATCGAGTTTTCGGATTTAACATTTTAAAACCGAGTGATACAAAACTGTTATACAAAATCTATATATGTAAATCATCTTACCTGATAAACTAACACACAATGTCCAAATTCCCCCATGCATTGGCACTAAAAATGCTATCGTTCTATCTCGCTCGTTCGTTGATATCCTAGCAACAGTTCTGTCAAGCAGCCACTGTACTCTGACTGAGCTATTAGCCAAAAAATCTACACCATTTTTGTCCCACGTCACCTCTTCCCAATGGTCGGTCATGATGGCTGCGCAAAGCATTCCCGTTGCGCAAGTTGTTAGCACTAGAGTTCCTAGAAATTAAATTTGAATAAACGAACGACTCATGGTAAATATTTGACTGTAAATAAATAAAAAAACATCGACCATGCGACTTTTAGTAAGATAGTAGACCCCAGAGGTAGCAGACTATCCTGCTATATGTCGCGGTAGCGGTATTAGTCCAAGAACCAAAGCGTTTCACCTCACAATTTTTACAGAATGGATCAATTTGCTTGAAAATTTGAGAATAAGTAATGGATAGTCCATGGATCAAAATCAGACAGGCGCTTTTACCATGGGGGTGGAAATTTTTTATTATATTTTGACCGCAAAAGTTAATAAAAACATTTATTCTAAGCAAAAAATGTTCTATACATTTTTTTGATAAAATTGATAGTTTTTGATTTATTCGCTATCGAAAGTGTCAGTTTTATATCGAAAAAATCAATGTTTTTCGATGGTATACTCATTTACGATTCACTCAATTTTTGTCGTAGAACAAATTTTATCAAACCAAGTTCTTGGGAATTAAATTACCTACAATTTCATATTCATAGATTTTTTCGTATCTGTGATGCTAATCTTTCTATTCTGAAGAGAATGGCATTTTTTACCAAATTGCAAACATTCGTTATTCGCTTTAAACTTCGGTTTTTTAAAAACTAATCATTCTAAGAAAGTCAAACTTCTAAAATCTATTAAGGGGCTATCCTAGTGTAAAAGTACGAAATTCATATACTTTTTTTGGGAATTTCTAAAATAAAAAGTAGTTTACCAATTGTTTTGAAAATTTTCATGGGCATTTATTATAAAAAGAAGTACAGTGGAACCTCGATAACTCGGATTAATCGGGACCGCGGCCGATCCGGGTTATCGAAAATCCGGGTTAGCCGGAGAATATAGTAAAAATTAATAAATAACCTCCATTACAATTACAAAAACATGAAACACATATGCACAGTACACATCTAAATTACGTATAGTTGTATAGAGTGTAGAGTTTTGTTCATTTCTTGGTAAAAAACTCAGTCATACTGTAGAGATGTACCGACACCATAATATGGTAGGTCTGGATCCTGCGTACAAAAAAAAATTGATAAATAGCAAGCTGAAAATTTGTTATTAGCTTAAGGGTGTCTAGTCGGACAAACATTAATATATGGGAACACTGGAACAGGGGAAGTTTTAACTGTGGAACAGGTTAAAAATTTGGAACGGTCAGACCACGAAAACGGCACATGTATTTTTTCCGACAGAACAGACTTAAACTCTCCGAACAGAGATTAAACTCTCATGCAAAAATCAGACTGCTATTTATCACCAAATTGGCGTTTTAATGAGTGGAACATGTAGAATATGTCAAATGACAGGAATTATGACAGGTGATAAATAGCAGTCTGATTTTTGCATGAGAGTTTAATCTCTGTTCGGAGAGTTTATGTCTGTTCTGTCGGACAAAACAAATGTGCCATTTTCGTGTTCTGACCGTTCCAAATTTTTGACCTGTTCCACAATTAAAACTGCCCCTGTTCCAGTGTTCTCATATATCAAAGTTTATCCGACGAGACACCCTTAAGCTATTAATAAATTTTTAGCTTGCTATTAATCAACTTTTTTTTCATACGCGGGATCCAGACCTATGGTAGCATAATATCATATTATGATGCTGCAATAAATTTATTTTAAAGATTCGTCTTTATCAATCCTACCTAATGTTTCTAGTTTCTTTTCCATTGTCACTGCAACGTTTTTACGTTTTGTTACCATTACGTAGACAAAGCAAACACAATCTGAAGCACGATTACATTACAGAACGGAAGTGATTAATAGGCTGTACTACACACAATACAAGAATTTTTAAATAGTCACGTCTTTTTTAAACAATACTAAGACAGTTTGACATAAATAAAGAAAAAGGAATACAGACAGGTGTCTGTTCTATCCGATAAGCTGAGACGGTCGCTCTGGCTGCCGCCGTGTGCATGAATCATTTTTACTATTGTACTTATGTGTTCAAATTACACAAATACACATTATCTCTGAAATATTATTTGGCCTACATACATTTTTATTTGATAAAATTGTTAAATTATTTGTTAAATTTTTGTCTGATGAAAATCGGTCCGGGTTAGCCGGACTTCCGGGTTATCGGGGGCCGACTTATCGGGGTTCCACTGTACATGTAAACAGTTTTCATAAAAAAATATTAAACATTAAACGATTTATGCGCCATCTACTGGCACCGTGAAAATAAAAACATGGCTCCACTGCTGCAGTGATTGAGACTAATATAGATCCTGAAACATAAAATTTCAAAGTGATTATTGAAATATAAGTTATTTCCTATACCATCAACTAGGATTTTTGAAAAATATTAAAATTTGGAAAAATGACGAAGTGTTGAATTTTTTTTAAAATTAGCTAAAACATTTTCTGTTTCAAAAACCGCCAAATTGACATTTTTTATCCGATCACAAAACCCCTAGTTGATGGTATAGAAAATAACTTATATTTCAATAATAACTTTGAAATTTTATGTTTCAGGATCTCTTTTAGTCCCAATCACTGCAGCAGTAGAGATATGTTTTTATTTTCATGGCGTCAGTAGATGGCGCATAATTCGTTTACTTTTCAATATTTTTTTTATCAAAATTGTTTAACATGCACTTCTTTTTATAATAAATGCTCATGCAAATTTTCAAAACAATTGGTACAGTACTTTTTATTTAAGAAATTATCAAAAAAAGTATATGAATATCGTACTTTTACACTAGGATAGCCCCTTAATAATACATAAATAGAGAAGATTAAATAAGGCCAATGACTAAATAAGCCGCTAACATTATTATGCTTCCAATTGGATTTCTCCTTTTTTTTTCAAAAAATATATTGATTTTTTAACCGTAACTTTTTTAATTTTTTGTCTTGGAAAGTTCGTTAAAAAAGAATTTTGTAGGTTTTTACAAGATCTATAAGGCTATTAATATTAAATCCTTTTAAAATTCTCAGTCACAAAAAGAGGTGGCATTGAAAGGGTTCGTAAAGGTGGTTTTTGCATGATATTACAAGTTTTAATTGTCAATAGCTCTCTCAATTTTTGATGTAAAAAAATTTTTGCAAACCAGGTTCTTGGGAATTAAATAAGCTATAATTTCATATTGAAATATTTTTTCGTATCTCTGATGCTAATCTTTCTATTCTGAAGGAAAGGGCATTTTTTACCAAACTACAAAAACTCGTTATTCGCTTTTAACTCCATTTTTTTTAAACTAATCATCCTAAGCCGATCAAACTTCTAGAACCTATTAATAATACATAAATCAAGAAAACCAAATCAGGTCAATGACAAATTTTAATTAGGGTGGTGATTAGGGGGTTGTTTACGATCACTTTTTTGCTGAAAAAAATAGGGACTGACATTCTTTTCATTATAAGTCACTTAATTTTTTTTAGCTAGAGATTTTTTTTTATTTCTAGAGATACATTTTGTTAAATACTTTAAATTAGTTTTAACGAGTTATTCTCGAAAAATGCATAGTTTTCCCGTCCTTTGACTTTGAAACTACAATATTTAGCATTTGACGAAGAAGAGCCAACATATAATAAAGTATAGCTCGATTACTATTGGTCTTAAGGAAAATTAAAAAAAAAACGGTTTTGTTTATTTTTTCAAAAGGTACATTTTTGTTAAGTAAAGTTGTTTTGATAAAACGAAAACTTTTTGAGTTATTAGCAGAAAACTGATTAAAAACATTGATTTTTTCGATATAAAACTCACACTTTCGGTAGCGAATAAATCGAAAACTATTAATTTTATCAAAAGAAATGTATAGAACGTTTTTTGCTTATAATGAATGTTTTTACCAACTCTTGCAGTCAAAATATAATAAAAATTTTCATCCCCGAGATGGGGTGGCAACCACCCCCATGGTAAAAGCGCCTTTTGGCATGATATAGATTTTGATCCTTGGACTATCCTCTACTTATTCTCAAATTTTCAAGCAAATCGATCTGTTTTGTAAAAATTGCGAGGTTTTGTCCTATTTTAAGCTTCATTACTTGGACTATATCACTTGGTGTTAAGTCTAGCTGTAATAATCTTTTTTTATCTAGACTGACAAAATATTGTTAGTGTTTAAAAATTAAACATTGGCTTAGATACGTGGATGACACTTTTATCATCTGGACCCACGGAGAAGAAAAATTAAAAGTATTTTTAGAACACATCAACAATATCCATCATAAAATTCAATTTACTATGGAGCTGGAAGAAAACGATCAAATATCATTCTTAGATGTGTTAATAATAAAGAAAGAAGACGGACACATAGGCCATACAGTGTATCGAAAACCGACAAATATATACATGCTGTTTCACATCATCACTCTGAACAATTACATTCAGTCATCAAAACCTTGATTACAAGATCCGAAAGACTGACAGACCAAGAACATCAAAATGAAGAAATGCATAATGTGAAAAACAGCGTTAAGAAAAGACTGCTTCTCAACATACACTATCGAAAAAGCTCAGAGTGCTCGAAGAAGAATTAAGGGCCCAACTGAAGACGTAAAACCGATTGGCAAAACCATTCTGCCAGATGTGAAGGATACAACAGAGAAAATAGGGAGAGTGAAAACACAAAATAAAATCGATTTTATCACAACACAACGCTTTTGAGCGTTGGTGTTATCGAAGAATATTACCAATATCATGGGTAGACAAAATTAGCAATACAGTGGAACCCCGATAAGTCGGCCTCCGATAACCCGGAAGTCCGGTTAACCCGAACCGATTTTTATCAGAAAAAACAAACATTTTTTCAGTTTGACTGAGTTTTTAACCAATAAATGAACAATACTGTATACAACGTACGTAATTTAGATGTACTGTGCATATGTATTTCACGTGTTTGCAATTTTATAATGGAGTTTATCTGTAGGTAATTTATTAATTTTTACCATATTCTTCGGCTAACAGCTAACATCCCTTGCACAACATGTCGCAAATACAGGACATACAATAAACCTGAACCACACGACGATGAAACTAACATAAAAATCAAAATAGTGAAATCAGAGAATCGATAGAAATAAAAAAAAACCCAACAGTCTAAACCAAAGAGATGATGGTCAAAGGCTTCCTACAACATGGAAAACGGTACTGAAGAAAAAGGCCAAAATAAATCAGGCAACGACATCGACGCCGATCACCCCTCCTGCTCAACCAACCTATACAGAGCCAATAAGAAGAGTCAGGAACCGCGCGTGCGGATTAAGCGTATCACGATCGACTATATAAGTGACAGTATCGATAAGAAGAGTCAGTTCAGTTAGTTGGCCTCAAGCCAGGGTTACCAGACCTAGGGAATTTTGAGCCAGCTTAGGGAAAAGGGAAATTTTATTCAATTCTATGAAAAATCTAGGGAATTTTTAATATTTGTAAGACGATTTTAAAAAATCTGTTGGATTTTATAAACTTTACAAAATTGCACATGTATTATCTACTTGGAAATCGTATTATTCGGGAATCACAGCAATGCGTCAAAGTTTAGAAGTGAAGAGAATATGACAGATATCGATTCAGATCGATTTTTACGATTATTCCCCATTTGTCAATAAAGGCAAACAAACATCAATAAGGTTATGCTGTAAATCGTAAATCCATAATTAATCAGGGTTTCTGATTTCTGGATTGTAGGATTAAATTATTGTCCATATATAAAATCCACAGAGATCTCTCTGGGATTTGGTTCTTCCATTACCATGGTATAAACAATTATGTAAAATTCGAGATGCTAGAATTAATTTCTGTAGTTGGACACAGCATTTTATCACATTGTTGAGTCTACAAAAAACAACTCTATACATAGAAAATATAAAAAAGATAACCATAAATGTTCGATTTTTGATTTGGTGTATCGCTTGTCAGTAATAATCGATTCGAATCGATCATTCGTTTCGATTATTTTTAATTTTGACCATTTCGGGCATTGTACAGTTTGGGAGTACACTGCTAGAAGTGTACAATATTTTCCGTACAATGCTAGGATTGTCCAATTTCGGGCATTGCTCATAACTCATAACATATACACAAAAATACTAGATCTACTCGCAGAGCACATCCTGAACTTACCGAGAGGGAGAACGCATGCGCATTAGCTGCTCAGAGTGAAAAATTCGACCTTGTCCAACGCCCAATTTTGTAATGCGCATGCGTTCTCCCTCTGGATAAGTTTAGGATGTGCTTAGCGAATAGACCTATTGAAAATATATAGGGAATTCTAGGTTAAAAATTGTTGTCAAGTTGTTAGGGAAATCTAGAGAAATTTTGGCAAAAATTCTAGGGAATTAAAAAAATATCATCTGGCAACCCTGCTTCAAGCAACAGCGAGAAGCGGAACTACCTGGGCCTAGATTCCGTGCACTGTAGATATCTACAGTCGCTTTCTGTCGATGGCAATTGTCATGAAAATATTTGAATTTTTAGTTTTAATTCAAATATTTTCTTGTTTTACTAAGTGTCACTTCAGCATCAATTAGAGTATAACCTAGCAAAACTAGAAAATAATTCAATTAAAGCTAAAAATTCAAATATTTTCATGACACGTGACATCGATAGAAGGCGACTGTAGATATCTACAGTGCACGGAATCCAGGCCCTGACTCGACGGGTCTTGGAAAGTTGGTCGACAACACTTCGTCGACGGAAAATTAGTCGACAAACAGTTGGTCGAATGCACAATTCATCGAATATACAATTCGTCGACGAACATTTTTGATCGAATGGATTTTTCGTCGACAAACTGTTATTTCTCTTTAGGATAAAGGGATTAATGGTGACAAACGACGGATTATTGGTTTTTATTTTGTTAACTGGACTATTGTATTATACATATCTGAATTTATTTTTTTTTCGGGGTTTTGTTAATTTTTTTTCTAAATCTTAATTATTTTTAAATTTCATGAAAAAATTGGCTGCGGTGGGAGAGTAGACAGCAAAAATAAACCGATATTTTAATTAGTGATGTTGTAGCGTTCTTCTTTTTGGTGACAATTGATACTTATCAACATTTTAGACTACAGCAGAAGATTTAAACAAAATCTTGAAAAAAAAATAAAAATCAATAATCCTTCATTTGTCACCATTATTCCCTTTGGGTCTTTGTCGACGAAAAATCCATTCGATCAAATGTTCATCGACGAATTGTACATTCAATGAATTGTGCATTCGACCAACTGTTGTCGACTAATTTTCCGTCGACGAAGTGTTCTCGACCAACTTTCCGACACCGGACTCGACAATGGCAAGTGCGACATTGGTCGAAATTATTGTTCTTCAAAAAGGTAAAATTAACTTACCTAAGAGAAAGAATACGCTAGGATGGACACTGCAGTTCCAACCTGTTTCGTCGTCTGCGTCCGAGTTCTCCATCAGAGAAGGCTCGTAATCGACAATGAGAAGGTCGTACTCTTGCTCGTGCTTCTTCAGTTTGATGGCAACCTCCCTGAGGAAGCACAGGATATTGTCGCACTTAAGAAACGTCGTTGTGTCGTTTGATACTTACTAATATACTGGTAAGAAGCCGATTTCGGTTTCTACTTATTTTTTATTTGATTAGGTAGTACCGTTAGGCCAAATTATGTAGTACCGTTATTTTAGATTTGCTGCAAGCCATTTTTGTTCATTGGAGATTAGTTTTTTGTACAATTTAGTTTTTATGTAGCAAAACTTTGGTTTTCTAAAATAGTATGCACAACAGGTTGGTTTTGGTTTTGGATGTTTGTTCCAGATGTGCGTTTCCTTTTTGCTAGACACCTGAAAAAGAAAACGATGTATCATCAGTTAGTATATTTAGAATATAGTTTTAAAAAGTAGGTACATTGGTTTTAACCAGTGAGAACAGTTTTGTCTTTCTTCACAATTTCAAACCTAATTAGCTTAGAGGTGCGTGTCCGCCTTTTGTGCCGAATGATGTCGGTTTAAAGGTCTTGACAAATCTCAAACTCGTAATCTGTCTAATGTAGCTTCTCTACACTTAGTCGGCCGGAGTCGACGTTTAAATTTTCACATACAGCACATACTCGGTGGACAGCAAGCTATAGCAGAAACGCGACGGTAGACCGCATACTGTAGTAGCACCAAAAAAAAGTATACACTTTAATACCTCTAAACTCCCAAGTTTTTATACTATAGATATTTAAAATGCGAATTTTACATGCGGCTTTATCTAAACCAATCACGAGTCAGTAGTCATATTTTCAATAATCTATTGATTTTAAGACCACTGATCTTTCCCTTCTCCAGTCACCCCTCCCTGTACCAAATTCCTCACTTTATTCGACACCTTCCTCACCGTTTACAACAAATATGACACACCCCCTACTCTTATAAAGAAAGCATTCCGAGAAATACTAGACAAAACATCTTTTGATTTAGTTCTTTACACCTGTGACGATAATGTAATTTTATCATCTAGAGTACGCCAATGTATTAAGCAAAATGTGTTTTTATACCGTTTCTAACAGTATAAAACACGAAACGGAAAGCCATTTGATTATTCTCGGTGAGCTGAACGGAGAATAAACAAGAAGGTATAGTAGGTGATTTAAATAATCCCGACCATATTCCGAAACCCTTCCGAGCCCCGTCGACTTGGTGCGTTGAGCGATTTCGACGTTTAATTTTACCCATTATATACGAAAGGTGATCTTAATTCTTTACATGTCTTTCCTTCTGGTGAGTTGAGCGAGATGTCCTCTCCTTATATGTCCATTTCACGTTAATAAATAAATGCAATTCCTATCGTCGTTTAGTATCATTCATTCATGTATCAGATATCGTCACGTCGCGTCGGCCCGAGGTTTACGAAAGTCCGGTATGTAGATTGTAATTAACAAGTAATTAACGCTAATTATCTCATCTTTTTGTATGTTTTGCTTCTAAAATAAGTTAAAAACGAATCCTGACTTCGACTGAATTTGCTACCCGTTATCTTCACACACCGATGCACGCTTCCAAAAATTCTTACGGTGTAGGACGCGCAGTCACTAGTTTAAAAGATTTTATAAGTTCCAATCAGTTGCCCTCATCGTGCAGCATTCATACGGGAGAGCTGTTTATTAGCATCCTCCAAGTCTATTACCGCATTTACACTCAGTCATGTTGGACAGGGAATTGGGGAGGGAAGTGGGCAGCGTGAATGTGTAAATAGCTCACTCGTGCTGCCGCTGCTCATGCTACTGTCATTGCACGGCGCTCCCTCAAAAGTCGGTTTTCGAGATGGAAGTCAAAGGACTGGCAGCGCGAGCGCGAGTAAGCATTCACATTCAACTACTCTCTCTCTCTCACTTGCCGCCGGCAAAGCGAGTAAGGGAGCAAGACGATGCTGCGTCGTCACATTCCATTCTTGAGAGTCGTTCGGTAAATGAGTTGTGAGGACATTGGCGAGGAACTGATGTGAACACCTCACTCGCGTCGATATCGTATTTCGGACAATATTTCCGGCAACGGCAGCAGCAGTGGCAATGGCTGAGTATAAATCCGGCTTATAAATTTCCTGGTAGCAATTGTCAACACTCAGTGCTGCCAACTGTAAACTGTATACTGTGTGTGTTAATTGGCTCCTTTAGAACAAAAGAATAATCTCCTACACCAAGTGTTATGGAATAAAAAGCTCAAAGACGATGTTACTGCATGTGTTTAACTATTTATTGATTTTTAACCCCAACTAGATCAAAGTTTTTTTTAATAAATCACGAAACTCCAAACTAGTTGCTGATAGATAAAGAAAAAGTCGTTTCGATATAAATTATTGAAAGAAATGCACCGCCTTTGCCGTTTGCTATAATTTAAAAATACAATACTGATAGACCAGGGTAGAAAAATAAAAACGGGAAAAAAATCAATACAGGTATTTGAAGGTGCTAAATCGTAGGGAGTATATAGTTAATTAAAAATACATACAGAGGTACTCGTAAATCGACCTCATTTTTTTATAAAAAAATGCCAAAGTCAGAAAATATTGTTTTTTGCCTATAGCATTTTTAGTATCATATTTACAGCAAAAGTTGTATTATGAAAGTTGTGTATCACAAAAAAACGATTAATTTAAATTTTTACAAGTTAAAATCCATCAAGAATTAACCGAGATAATTGCAAAAAACCACGTTTTTCGCACTATTTTGGAAATGTTAATAACTTTTACTAAATAGGTTGTAAGGAACTTATTGTACCTTGATCATAAGGTAATTAAGTGCCTTTATTAGTTTACAAAATCTCAAGAAGATCTGTTTGTTAGTTTACAAGTTATGTTAAATGTTTATCCCAGACATCAAATGTTTAAACAATCATTGTTGCCCAAGGAGTGTTTTCAGAGCTTTTTAGCAAAGTGCAATGACTACTTAAAGACTCAAAGTAATAAGAAAATTAAAAAAAATAATATATTTGTTTTTTAAATGTTGTTAAACAAGTCGATAAAGAAATGGTAAGTTTTTTCTTAATAAACAATTAGAATATCTCTGCCATTTTTTCTGATAAATAATTATAATTGGTTGTGTCAAAAATCAGGTAAAAAAATGCACATTAAAATGAAAAAAATAACTTTCTAGGACCAATAATAGCCAAGTTATACTTTTTTTTTTGAAAAATCACATCTCTATTGTTTATAAATATTAAGAGTTGAAATTTTTACAGCATGGTAATAAATATCTATATTTTATATGACAATTGATAAGTACCAAATATCTTCTATTTAAAACGAGTAATAACCCTGTAAAATCAAGTTACTCACGCCGACTGAGCTGGGACCGTGTGATATGGAAGAATGTCGGAGTTCAGTTTCTCTAGTCGAGATTTTGCTATAGAAAGTTCAATTTGGAGCGCTTGAAAAACTTTATAATATCTCAGCTTCCAGAGAACGTAGAGCCTTCAATTTTTTTTTAAATTGGGGTAACTCGACGAAAGAATAACAACTAGCTAATTTTCATTGACTGGAAAAATCGGAAAATTCTGGAAAATGGATTTTTTTATTCAACATTCTATTTACAACGTTAACAGTAATATATTTTGATAAACATTTTCATAAAATATTATAAATTTGTGAATAAATATTAAAGTATAATTATGGTATGTACCTATATATTTATTTATATACAGGGTTGTTCATTTTATTCGCCTCAGTGTTTGTACGGAAAACGACTTGATTTAAAAAAAATTCTTCATAGAAATATACAAAGCCATTAACACTACAATCTAAAAATAATATGAATTATACAGGGTGCTTCAAAAAAGAGTGGTATGTCAAAGATATATTTTTTATTGAACACCCTACACCTGATGAAATTTTTGAATTGCTCAAATTGAAACAATATGCTAGCTGCTAGCTAGACTATACCTAAGTACAGGGTGTTTTAATTCATTTAAATTTTTAGAAAAATGTAAAATTTTAGAAAAAAATAAATATTTACGAATCTAAGAATCGTTGACAATTATTTCTTGTATCTTCATAATAGACTATTTCGCATATTTAAACAGATGTTTATTGTAACAAAATTTATAATTACTTAGGTCCAATTTCCCCAACAACAAATAAATCAATGAATGCTATTCGTCCAATAAAATGTATTAGATGTTTAAGTTTATATTTTGTTTCAATATAATTTTAATAATTTAAAGTGAAACTGGCGAATTTACTTTCTTCTAAATATTTACAGTCAGATTAACTTGCCAATTTAGTCAAAGAGTAAGTATTTTTTTGATAAATAAATAAAATAAGTCTTATTTGACGTTAGTAAAATGGAGATATGCCAGTTTATTGGTCGAATAACTTTAATCATAGAATAAACTACTATTCGTCGTTGGTGAAACCGGCCATTGATCGTACATTTTAAGATTTAAAAACTAATTGGAAACAAAAACATTCTCAAATTAAGAAAAAATGTATATGTATAGATTATAATTATTGATCTTCGTTAATTATACACAGTTTATGTACAGATTTATTAATTTCTTAAACATTATCTCTATTTTTTTTAAACAAATCTTCTTCAACTTCACTTTTGTCATCTATAATAACTGTCAAAAGGTTGTAGCATCTTTGTTCATCAGTATCATATTTGCAATTTATGCAAAGCTCGGTACAATTGATTTATTTTAAGAAATTATGGATAATGTGGAAGAAATTGATGAACCTGTACAAAAACTGTGTAGAATTAACGAAGATCAATAATTATAATCTATACATTTTTTTTCAATTTGAGAACGTTTTTTTTTTGTACGATCATGTAATTATAAATTTTGTTACAATAAAAATCTGCTTAAATATGCTAAATAGTCTATTATGAAGATCCAAAAAAAATTTGTCACCGATTCTTAGATTCGTAAATACCTGTTTATTTTTTTTTTAAAACATTACATTTTTTTTAAATTGAAATAAATCAAAACACCCTGCACTTAGGTATAGTCTAGCTTATTGTTTAAGGGCAAATTCAAAAATTTCATCAGGTGTAGAGTGTTCTATAGAAAATATGTCTTTGATATACCACTCTTTTTTAAAGCACCCTGTATAATTCATATTATTTTTAAATTGTAGTGTTAATGGCCCTGTATATTTCTATGAAGAATTTTTTTTAAATCAATTCGTTTTCCGTACAGACACCGAGGCGAATAAAATGAACAACCCTGTATACATACTATAATTATATTTTAATATTTATTCACAAATTTATAATTTTTTATGAAAATATTTATCAAAATGTATTAGTGCTAACGTTGTAAATGAATGTTGAATAAAAAATACATTTTCCAGAATTTTCCGATTTTTTCGGCCAATGAAAATTAGCTAGTTGGTATACTTTCGTCGAGTTACCCCAAAAAAAATTAAAGGCTCTACGTTGTCTGGAAGGTGAGATATTGTAAAATTTTTCAAGCGCTCCAAATTGAACTTTTTATAGCAAAATCTCAACGCGAGAAACTGGACTCCGACATTCTTCCATATCACACGGTCCCAGCTCAGTCAGCGTGAGTAACTTGACTTTAAAGGGTTATTACTCGTTTTATATAGAAAATAGTTCGTACTTATCAATTGTCATAAAATATAGATATTTATTACCATGCTCTAAAAATTTCAACTCTTAATATTTATAAACAATAGAGATGTGATTTTTCAAAAAAAAAGTATAACTTGGCTATTATAGGTCCTAGAAAGTTTTTTTTTTATTTTAATGTACATTTTTTTACCAGCTTTTTGACACATCCAATTATAATTATTTATCAGAAAAAATGACAAAGATATTCTAATTGTTTATAAGGAAAAAACTTACCATTTTTTTATCGACTTGTTTAACAACATTTAAAAAATAAATATATTATTTTTTCTAACTTACTTAGTACTTTGAGTTTTTAAGTAGTCATTGCACTTTGCCAAAAAGCTCTGAAAACACTCCTTGGGCAACAATGATTGTTTAAATATTCGATGTCTGGGATAAACATTTAATATAACTTGTAAACTAACAAACAGATCTTCTTGAGATTTTGTAAACTATGTTAAACTAATATTTTCTGACTTTGGTCTTTGTTTATAAAAAAATGAGGTCGATTTACGAGTACCTCTGTATGTATTATTAATAAACTATATCCCCCTACGATTTAGCACCTTTAAATACCTGTATTGATTTTTACCCTGAAATCGCTCATATTTATTTTTCTACCCTGGTGTATTGTGGAGAAACACAAAACACAAAAACACATACTTAATAATATTTATAATTATTTAATCGTACATTTTTAGATTTAAAAATTAATTAAAAACAAAAACATTCAACAAAACTGAAAACATAAACAAAAACATATTATGTGTTTTTGTAGATACACATTAAAACTAGTTTTGGCCCTATAATGAGGTATGTTTTTGTTTATGTTTTCAGTTTTGTTGAATGTTTTTGTTTTTAATTAATTTTTAAATCTAAAAATGTACGATTAAATAATTATAAATATTATTACAATAAATATCTGTTCCAATATGCTGAATAGTCTATTATAAAGATCCAAGAAAAATTTTGTCACGGATTCTTAGATTCGTAGATATTAATTTTTTTTTCTTAAACCTTACATTCTTATAAAAATTGAAATAAATCAAAACACCATGTATTTACGTGTAGGAAACCCTTATAAAAATATAGCTTATTTTTTTAAGGAAAATTCAAAAATGGCTCACGAGTAGGGTGTTCCATAAGAGAAAATATAACTTTAATATACCCCTCTTTTTTGAAGCACCCTGTATAATTTTCATTAGTTTTAGATTGTAGTGTTAATTGCCCTGTAAATTGCTGTCAAGAATATTTTTTTAAATATCAAGTCGTTTTCCGTACAGAGACCGAGGCAAATACGATGAACCACCCTGTATATCTATATAAAGATATATATATACTGTACATTTATTATTTATTTACAAATTTATAATATGCTATGAAAATATTTATTGAAATATATTAGTGTTAACGTTGTAAATGAATGTTGAATAAAAAAGTCCATTTTCCAGAATTTCCCGATTTTTCCGGTGAGTGGAAATTAGCTAGTCGTTATTATTTCCTCCAGTTACCCCAATTTAAAAAAAAATTAAGGCTCTACGTTCTCTGGAAGCGGAGTTATTGTAAAAATTTTCAAGTGCTCCAATTTGAACTTTCCATACCAAAATCTCGAAGCGCGAAAGCGGACTCAGAGATCCTTCCCCCATCACACGGTCCCAGTTAAGTCAGCTCGAGTACCTTCATTTTAAAGGGTTATTACTCATTTTAAATACAAGATATACAGTAGTTATTAATTGCAATGTAAAATATAGATGTCTATTATGATTTTTTGCAAATTTCGACTCTTAATATTTATAAACAATACAGATACGATTTTTCAAAAAAAAAAGTATAAGTTGGGTATTATTGGTCATAGAAAGTTTATTTTTAGTTTTTAATATGTGTTTTTTACCACTTTTCTGATACAACTAATTATAATTATTTGTCGTGAAAAATAACAAAGTTATTCTAAATGTTTATAAGGAAAAACTCGCTATTTATTAAACGACTTGTTTAAGAGCATTTAAATAATAAATGTATCATTTTTTTTTTAATTTCTTAGTAGTTTGAGTCTTTAAAAACTCATTCCACTTGGCTAAAAAGCTCTGAAAATACCCCTTGGGCAACAATAGATGTTTAAACATTCAATGTTTTGGATAAACAATTAACGTAACTAGTAAACTAACAAAACGATCTTCTTGATACTTTGCACTCTAGTAAGGGCACATAATATCCTCATAATTAAGGTACAATATGTTCCTTAGGTCATATTTAGTAAAAGTTATTAACATTTACAAAATAGTGCAAAAAATGTGGTTTTTTGCAATTATCTCGGTTAATTATTTATCAATTTTAACTAATCAAAATTAAAATTAATTGTTTTTTTATGATACATAACTTTCATAATACAACTTTTGCTGTAAACATGATACAAAAAATGCTACAGGCAAAAAACCATATTTTCTGACTTTAGCCTGTGTTTATAAAAAAACTGAGGTTGATTTGCGAGTACCTCTGTATGTATTTTTAATTAACTATGTCCCCCCTACGATTTAGCACCTTCAAATACCTGTATTGATTTTTACCCTGAAATCGCTCATTTTTATTTATCTGCCCTGGCGTATGATACCATCACTGATTGATACCATTACGTGTCTCACAATTCGGGGTTTATTAATAACTTTCGACCTTAGCCCGCGGTTCAAGGGCGGGTGGTTTCAGGGAATAGATTTGTTTTATGCTAATCATCCGACTTCCTTGAAAAACTTTAAAGGAGTTTTTTGTAATAGCCAACATAATAACGTAGTAGTGAACGTAAATCATTACTAGGGACATTAAAAAATATGTAACGAGGAGTTCTGATAATCATAGGAATTACATACAGTGTTTCCAACCCTGGACAGTGGGATTATTGTGCCAGGGCCATAACATAAAACTACATACAGTGATGAGAAAAAATAATGCCTCGACAACCAAGGCTGTTGGCGTGGAACATCTGAAATAGGTATTAAATTTTATTAAAAAGATGCCTGGTTGCACCAACAGATCTTAAGTTCCAGCTTAGCCCAGCTCAACTTATACAGGGTGTTTCATTAATAATTGTCCATATAGTGACTGGAGAAACCTTAGCACAAAATACGAAGATTTAACCTAAATCACTTAAATAAAATGTGGTTCCTTACTGAGTTACAGGGTGTTTTATCTAAAAATTTAAAAACTATTTTTGCTTAGCATTTTAAAACTATTCGATGTATCCTTTTCATACTTGGCAGGAAGTATAGGTACTGTACAAACTACTAAATTATGTTAAACAAACGTTTCTGTCTATTACCAGAGGCGTACGACGGGGGAAAGTGAATGGTTGACCCTTTCCAATTTCTACGCACTGGCGGAATTGCTATTTTAGTTCAATTTTTGGATTCTCCAATACTTTCTATGAAAATACTATACTCTTCATTCGTAACGACAAAGTCATTAGTTTTCGAGATCTTTGAAGTTAAAAATGAAACGACACGGTTATTTTGATTAATGTATTGTGTCGCTTCATTTTTAATTTCAAATATCTCAAAAACTAATCATTTTATCGTTTCGAATGAAGAGTATATTATTTACATAAAAAGTATTAAAAAATCAAAAAATTACACTAAAATAGCATTTTCGTCAGTGGCGTAGAATTTGGGAAGGGTCGACTAGCCACTATCCCCTGTCGTACGCCTCTGGTAGTAGCTAGAAACGTTTATTTTTTATCTTAATTTAGTAGTATGATAAGGATACGCCAAATAGTTTTAAGTACTGGGTACAAATAGTTTTTAAATTTTAATCGTATGAATCATATCATAAATTAATCAAAATAACTGTGCCGTTTCATATTTAACTTCAAATATCTCGAAAACTAATGACTTTAACGTTACCAATGAGTATATTATTTACGTAGAAAGTATTGGAGAATCTAAAAATGGTACTAAAATAGTAATTCCTCTAGTGACGTAGAATTTGAGAAGGGTCAACCATTCACTACCCCCTGTCGTACGCCTCTGGTAGTAGCTAGAAGCGTTTGTTTATCATAATTTAGTAGGGTGTATAGTAGTCGCACTATCTGCCAAGTATGAAAAGGATACGCCGAATAGTTTTAAAATGCTGAGCAAACATAGTTTTCAAATTTTTAGATAAAACACCCTGTAACTCAGTAAGGAACCACATTTTATTTAAGTGTTTTAGTTTAAATCTTCGTATTTTGTGCTAAGGTTTCGCCAGTTACTATATGGCTAATTATTAATGAAACACCCTGTATATAGGGCCGCCTTGAGTATCACATACCTTGCACCATAATTTTCGATTCTTGCCTTATTATTAATTATATCTATCATTATATTTAATATCCTTATTATAGTATAATTCTATTATATTAAATTCTTATCTTATTCTTGTCTTAAGCTTAAGATCTGGTGGTGCAACCAGGCATTAGTGTCTTTTAGGAACTGCAGTACTTTGGTGTATTCACTTGGGATGGTTTAGATCTAGAATATGGAATGGAACAACAGATGTTGCAAATACGCTCGAAGGAGAAAAAACGAAACGAGTGAATTCGAAATATTACAAAGTTGAAGGATGTAAGAGAAAAAGTAGCCGAATCTAAATGAAAATTTGCGGGGCACAAAATCAGACACGGAGACGAACAAGGAAATACTACACTGGAGACCATACGAATAATGAATGCAAGGAAATGGACTGAAGCCAGCTAAAGTGCTTCGAAGCGGTCAAAACTCGATCAATGGGTCAAAATGCTAATGGCCACTGCATTTTAGGATTACAAAGGCATACTTTTAAAAATGAAAAACAATTTTCAATTTCGTTGCAACACAAAACCTCAGCCGCATTATATTCTAGTTCAATCAGAGTGCAGCAAGCACCTCTACCGATTTCGAAACTTATTAGTCTCTCATCAGGAGACACATATGCTGCTCTCTCTGACCCAACCAGGACAAACCCCGGCGTGCAGTTACGGATTGCAACGAACGAAATGGCAGGGATGCCCTAGCGGCAACTGCTACAAAAGACTAAGTTTTCAATCTAATAGCACATAAAACAACATCAAAAATATGACTCTACATCCCACCAGACTGAAAACAATGGGAACCTTCTCTGGTCACACCTCCGAGGCTTCTAAAATTTGCAAGCCATAACGGCTTAACATAATTTTAATTTATTATTTTGAAAGGGGTAAAATTATCAATAACCAATATTATTGTGTATTATTGGACAAACTGGAGCAGAAACTCTGTGAAAAGGGACTCCATATGCAGAAGAAAAAGTTTTGTTTCTCCAAGAGAATGCACCGACTCCCAAGAGAATTATGACAATGGCAAAAATTCGTGAGTTAGGTTTCAAATTGCTTTCTCATGCGGCTTATTCTCCGGATTTGGCCCCCTGCGATTATTATGTGTTCCCAAATCTGAATAGATGACTTGTAAACAAACACCTATTTTGCAAAACTTCCAGAATCATATTAGTGTAGGTATACACACATGTCCAAAAGTTTGGAATATTGGAATATTTCGTATTTTTATTGATTTTTATATATAAACTTTTCTGAATAGTTAAACATCATTTTGTTTCAATTCTTAACAATACTAAATAAATCTCAAAGCCAAATAAACGATATGCAAAAAAAATTATTTATTCTCTTGGAGTGAAAAACTTGAAAGTACAACTTACATTTAAAAATAAATTGGTAAAGAAAAAAATAATTTTCAATAAAAGTAATCATTAGTATTTCCTCCATTGGCCTGTATGCATGCCTGTAGGCGATTTGGCATGCTGCCGATTAACTGGTCGAGCTGGGCTTGCGGAATTCTCTCCCATTCTTTACGAGCAGCATCTTTTAGTTCGCGAAGTGTAATAGGGGGATGTTTCGCTTTTTGATGCGTGTTTTGAGAATGTCCCAAGCATATTCAATAACGTTCATATCGGGGGAATTCGAGGACCACTGTAATGTAGATATTCCTTCTTCTTCCAGAAAATTTTGTACTGCTGCTGTTCGATGAGGAGGTGCGTTGTCATGCATAAACACAAATTCATCACCTACTGCCCCTCGGAATAGACGTACTACAGGATTTAAAACTTCCTCGATGTACACAGCACCAGTGACACTTCGCTCCAGAACCAGCAGTGGCGTCCGTGTACCACTCATAATACCACCCCAAACCATAATACTGCCACCTTCAAAGGGGACACACGGTTGGGCTGTTTCTAGTCGGGCTTGTCGTCCTGGGGCCCTCCAAACCAGTGTTATTCACGAATCAGATACCAAGCCAATTTTTGACTCATCAGAGAACATCACGTTATTCCAGTAGGACCATGTTGCACCATTTCTCTAGCCCATTGCAACCTTACTATTTTGTGTTGGTAGGTTAGTTTAGGAACATGTAAGGGACTTCTACGATACAAATTTACCGCATTTAGTCGGCGTGTTATTGTTTGCCGTGAAATATTCAGTCCTTGCAGCCCACAAATTCCTCTGGATATATCAGTTGTAGATTCCAGACGATTTCTTCGAGCTATCAATGTTATCTGCCGATCTTGTGCTGCTGTTTTACATCGACTTCTACCACTTCTGGGACGATCCTTGACGTCATTTGTCTCTTGGATTTTTTTTTAATTTTAGATACAGCACTCTGAGTAACATCAACAATATTCGCGATATCACTTTGACTAAAGCCCTGTTGTAACAAAACAATTACCCTAGATCTGTCAAAGTGAGATATCACGTTTCTAAGCATTTTTAAACAGCTCAATTCAAATTTAAACACAGACTGAAATAATGTGTAAATACGCTAATCAGTTGAATGTGACCAACATGGGCAAAATGATACAAAAACGATTCAAAGTTTTTATCATTTTCATGTAAAAACGCTCTAAAATGAATATCAACAACAGTTTTGAAACCACCATAGGCGTAGATATATTATTTGTACGTATTCCAAACTTTTGGACATGTGTGTATATTGAAGCATTGCTAATAAAAGGGCATAAAAAAGCATTGCTAACATCGAAATTATTAGACAAAAGAACCAAAATGACTATCTACAGAACCTTAATTAGACTCGTGGTGACCTATGGTTGTGAAACCTGGGTGATGACGAAAAGCGATGAAGCCCAACTCAGGACATTCGAGAGAAAGATACTGTGAAAAGTATATGGCCCGGTGCAAGAGGAAGACGGCACATGGAAAATCAAGAGAAACGACAAGATTAATGAACTGAATGAAGATATTGTAAGATTTGTGAAAAGTCAAAGACTGTCATGGCTGGGACATGTTCAGCGACAAGAAGATATGAAAACGACAAAGAAAATATTACGGTGGAAGCCGGTAGGAAGGCGAAAGAAAGGAAGGCCCAGGACGAGATGGTTGGATGACGTGGAAGACGACCTGAAAACCATGAATATAAGACAATGGAGGAGAAGGGCACAAGAGAGATCTGAATGTAAAGACATAGCCAGACAGGCAAAGACCCATCCAGGGTTATGATGCCAAAAAAAGAAGAAGAAGATATATTGAAGCATCGCACCTCGCCAGGCACTAAAAACAAAAAGCGAGCTGCCTGGCGAGCTGCCTGGCGGGGTGGGAGGCTTCACTATGTTCACTGCTATTTAAATTAATGGATTTGTTTCTTCGACGATGGTCCTAGCAATGTGCTTGGCGAGCTGCGACGCTTCACTATAGTTCTACACTTATTCGGACGGCATAAAGAAGTTGGAAAATCGCTGGAATCTTTGTATTGAGCTAAAATCACACTATATCGAATAAAATAAAAGAATTTTTTGGAAAAATATTTTTTCTACGAGCGTGCAAAAATGTCTACTTTCGCGCACGCATTTTAGTTTAGAAAGTTTTACTTTTCCGCACGCGTGTTACTTTTCCGCACGCGGTTTACTTTTCCGCACGCGGTTTTTACTTTTCCGCACGCGTATCCACCGTCATGGAAACCAAGATCGTCGTCATGCTAACTAATTATATTGAAAGTTTGGTTTTGACAACATTGTCAAAGATTTAAGTCAACTTTTTAACAATTTTATTATTATCAAATACAAAATATGTAATTTTAATTATATCTATTTATTATTTACAATGTTTATATTGAACGTACAACTGAATCCTACGCTTTTTTCTTCAAATATGCTGTTAACTTAAAATAATCGCCTATATTGACATTTTTTTTCAATTTTTAATACTGACTTGAGCATGGAATAGCGGGACCACAAAGTATTTGGTTTGCAGATTTTGGATAGACTAATAAAATAAGCCAAACAACACTTCCTCTTTTAAGATATTTACACTTTTTTCTTTACACCAGCTCATAAAAATATTGTATTCTTTCTTGTACCTGTTTGCTGATTTTTCCGGTAACAAATTAAGATAATTGACAATGTCGAGGATAGATGGAGGTAGTTCTTCGTCACTTGATGCCATCTAAATCACTGAATTATTTTTTAATTCGTAAGTATAGATCAATTTTAAAATATGTGACGTGCTTCTTGACAATAATTGCTTTGTTTGACATCGTTGCTTTGCCTTTAAAATATTAAAACCTGTACATAACAGGAATTTAGGCACCGCATTGAATTTAATTCGGTGTTATTAGATCGTCGTCATAACCTTGTCAAAGATTTAATTTGTGTATGTATTTTTATATTAATTCAATTAATTGATTAAGATTTGGTCATTTTTAAATGCTCGTAGAAAAAATATTGTTCCTAACTCTTGCAGAAAGTCTCTTTTCCGCACTCGACTGCTTGCCGAACTCCGCTTCGCTTCGTTCGGCAAACTGCAATCGCGTGCGGAAAAGTATGACTTTCTGCACTTGTTAGGAAAATAACTATTTTTTCTTTCAAATTAGATTAGTTATCAGACTAGTTTAACGTATACTATATTATACAGTGAGGACGTTTAGGTTGGAATAAATTCATTTTCTCAAGAATGGAAATAAATCCCGAAACATGTCGATTTTTATTTTTGAATTATGATTTTTCTGGCATGTATATCATACTAGTGACGTCATCAATTTGGGAGTGATGACGAAACGATGATTTTTTAAATGAGAATTGGAGTCGTGTGCTAGCTCATTTAAAAGAGTATTCAATTCTTTATTGTCTATTCAGTATTATAAACATTAACATAATTATTTTACAGGGTGTCCAAAAAAATTTTTTTTGAGACGAAAATTAATTGACACAAAAGAAGAATGTAAGCAATTTATTTAATTCATAATACATTTTGCTGCTGTCATAAAACAGGTAAATATATTTATTTCGCAAAATAAACATTGCTTTTCGCTTAAAGTCAATGTTCAAACTGCTAAGAGATAGGTGGGTGGCAGCTTTAACATTGAATTTAAGTGAAAAGTAATATTTATTTGTCAAATAAACTTTTTTTCTGTTTTCTGAATTAAATGAATTACGTACATTCTTTTTTTTTGTCTCAATTAATATAATTAAAAAAAAATTTGGACACCCTGTATAAATAGGTAAATATTGTTAACGCTTATATTACTGAATAGAGAATTAAATAACCTTTCAAATGAGCTATCAAACGACCCTTACTCTCATTTAAAAAAATTATCGATTACGTCATCACGCCCAGATGGATGACGTCACTAGTATGATGTATATGCCAAAAAATCATAATTTAAAAATAAAAATTGACCTGTTTCGGCATTTCCCTCCAAAATCGCCCATTCTCGAGAAAATGAATTTATTCCAATCTAAACGTCCTCATTGTAAAGTTGGTATACAGTACTTTATTTATTGCTAAAACCATAAATTAACCTACATTGATACAATTTTGCCCTGTTGAATTTAACCCGTCGTCGATAATTCACGGTTTGTCGATTGTTTTGTGAATTATGACGAAACACGATCAAATTCTTGAATAATATAAGCTAGAAATATAGGTTTTTAGGTTAGGTCAGGGTTTTGTAATTCGAGATTATGGAATATTAATATTTTCCAGTCTAATGGTGAAATTCTTTCAAGGACTTAACGAACGAGTTGGTTTACTAAGAAAATAATCAAATTAAAGGGTATTTAACTTTAGGTTTAACTAAGACCTGTCGAATGTATGTTTTTAAGTATTAAAAACACAAATAAGCGGATTGTATCGTCGTAGAGAATTTGTTCTTATTTTACTTTGTAATAGAAATGATTTTATGTATATAGATACATACACACATCCAAATAATCTAGGGGACAAAAACAAAATGCAAGATTACAGACGGATTTCAAATAATTTATTTCAAATATTTAAAAAAAGATTTTTTGTGTCCCGAATATAAAATAAACATATTTTCTTAGATCGCAATAGCTCTTAGATAAATTAAGAGAGAAATCCATAAGTCAAAAAATTCTAACATAAAAAAATTAAAAAAAAACTAATTTATTGTCCCTAAACTCCCAACAAAGTAGTCTTTAGGCTAAGTTAGTATAGTGTATGACCTCCACGGTTGTTGATTATTGTCCTACATCTGTTAGTTTAACTTATGATTAGATGGTCAGTGTCTTTCTGCGATATTTTGCTCCACTCCATTGAAAGGCACTCAAAACAGTTACTGTCTTGTATTGAACGCAATATTTTGTTGTAAAATGCATCTGCCCAATATGTCCCATACATGTTCAATTGGGTTTAAATCTGGCGGTTGTGCAGGCCATGATAAAACCTCAATTTTCAATCTTCGAGGAATGATTGCAAGACCATGGCATTATGTGGACGCGCATTGTCGTGCACTAATTGAAATTGGGAACCAACTTGTTATGCAAAAGGTACAACAATAATTTCAAGAATAATATCGTGGTAGCCTGTTGCATTTATAAACCGTTCCAGACAAACGAGATTGGTTATTACACCAAGAGTGATGCCACTCCATATACACCAGTTAATAGGGAAAAAAATCATCGATTTCACGTAAAAATGTTAAGCAGGGTTTTGAAGGTTTTAAGCGATAGATGAGGTATAAATGATGATAATTCCGTGAAGACGTACAGCTAATTTTTCTTCTTCTTTTTTTAAAACAGTTATAAAGAATGAAAAACTAAGTTTTTTTACTATAAAACGTTTCTTATCCATTTTAGAGAAAAATGTTTCAAATAAATATTGTAGACCTTAAAAAGTTCTTCAATTTGGTGTGACACATATTGCAATATATAAACAATTGACCGAGATAATTGTAAAAAACTCTCATTTTTGCACTAATTGTTAAATATTAATAACTGTATTTTTTGCACAACGATATTTAATTTAACTACTTTAAATTATGCCAATTAATGGGTTATTTTAGTGAGCTAAATTTCAACCAGATCGACCAAATAGTTTATAAGTTATTCAATTTGTTTATCCCAGACAGCAATTGTTTAAACAACTGTTCTTGCCCTAACAGTGACTCTAGAGATATTTTACAAATCGCAATCGATTATTTGAGACTTTAGTTTTAAGATTTATTGAAAATGTTTTAAGATTTTATCAAAATTGTTGTTAAAAAAACCCCCTAAAAAAGACCCTACTTTTTAGGTTATAAACAATTAGACTAACTTTGACAATTTTTACGTTACACGCTCGTATGTAGGCTCACTGAAAAGCTGGTGAAAATATACACATTAAAATAATAAAGTGGATTTTATATGACTAATAGAAATCGAGTTAGAATTTTTTTTCAATAAATCATATTTCCATTTTTTATAAACATTAAGAGCTGAAAATTGAATAAGTTGTTTAAGAAAGTCTATATTTTACGATCCAGTTTATAGATTGCATATGCAGTAAAAAAAATAAAAAGTCATGACTCATTAAACTGATGGTACTCGTGAAACACCGCCAACAAATGTGAAGGTGAGAATAGCTTCGTTTTATTTTTTAGAATGGAATCCCAATTTGAAACATGTTGAAAAAATTTGCAGTTTAATTGCTATTACTTGCTTTAATTTTACAATAATTTCTCGTAAGGATTACTTATATTTTACTAATTAAAGAATATTATTTATATAAATATACAATAATAATTAGCTCAGGCCCAGAAAATAAATTGGTTGAAAACACGATCTTATCCATAAAACAAAAAATATTTTTAGCAGTTAGTAAAAATAAAAAGCAATTGATTCAACTTTTATGTGCAGAGCTCAACAAATCTGGGTACCGAACTAAAGTAGCAGATGAAGATGCAGACGTATTAATAGTGCAGACAGCTCTTCACGAACATACATATGAAACTAACAAGACCATTGTAATAATTGGTAATGATACTGATATACTCATAATATTGACGCAACTCTCTGCTCCGAACAATAACATATATTTTGAAAAAAAAGGCGCAAAAGCAAAATCTATCTATTATAGTTGTAATAGTTTTAAACATTTTCATCTAAGAAAATACGTTGGGTTCTTATATATTTTTCGTCAGAAATTATTATTTTCTTGAGCTACTCCAGTTAAAAAAGAAGGTTGTGCATGCTATGGAAGGTGATAATATATTGCAGTTTTTTCCCAAAAAAGGAAGCGAAGCTTGAACAATTCCCACCTTCACTTTCGTTGGAGGTGTTTCACGAGTACCATCAGTTTAACAGGTCATAAGTTTTTATTATTTCACTGCATATGCAATCTATAAACTGGATCGTAAAATACAGATGTTTATAAACAATGCAAAATTTGATTTATAAAAAAAATACTGACTTGTTTCCTATTTGTCATATAAAATTATTTTTTCTTTTTTAATATGTATTTTTTCACCAGCTTTTCAGTGAGCCTACATGCAAGCGTGTGACATAAAAACTGTCAAAGTTATTCAAATTGTTTATAACCTAGAAAGTAGGGTCTTTTTCAAACGAGTTTTTTAATAACAATTTTAATAAAATGTTAATTTTTTCTTAATGCATCTTAAAAGTAGACTCTCGGATAATTGATTGCGATTTGCTAAATATCTCTAGATTCACTGTTAGGGCAAGAACAGTTGTATAAACAATTGCTCTCTGGGATAAACAAATTGAATAACTTATAAACTATTTGGTCAATCTGGTTGAAATTTAGTGCACTTAAAGAAACCATTAAATGGCATAATTTAAAGTAGTTAAATTATATATCATTGTGTAAAAAGTAAAGTTATTAATATTTAAAAATTAGTGCAAAAATGAGAGTTGTTTGCAATTATCTAGGTCAATTGTTTATATATATTAATATGGGTACTATCAAATTCAAGAACTTTTTAAGGTCTACAACACTTATTTAAAACATTTTTCTCTAAAATTTACAAGAAACGTTTTATAGTCAAAAAACTGAGATTGTCATTCTTTGTACCTGTTTAAAAAAAAGAAGAAAAAAAATTAGCTGTACGTCTTCACGGAATTATCATCATTTATCTCTTATGTACCGTTTAGCACCTTCAAAACCCTGCTTAACATTTTTTCATGTTTTTTTCCCTATTAACTGGGGTAATACCATTATGCTGCCGCCTTACTGACTATGAACCTCCTGCGCGGCGACCAATCGTTCAGCATTGCCAGATCGTCTCTAAATTCTTGTCAGTCTCGTATCTGGTCCAAATCCAAATCGAGACTCATCTGTGAACAAAGTAGAGGTCCACTCACGTCTAACCCCATTTGCGTGTTCTTGTACCCACTGAAGTCGGCGAACGCGATTTCCTCTGGATAACACAGGCACTCTCACAGGTCTACAAGCATCTAAAGCTACTTCATGCAGTTTATTTCTAATAGTTTGGTAACTCAAGAACACCTGATGGGTCCCTTGCTGCCTCATTTGTAATTGTGATGCAGTTATAGTGAGATCTCGCAAAGCCTGCAACCTAAGAAAACGGTCTTCAATCTGGTTTGATATCCTTGTACGGGCCTGTATAACGTTCAGCAACGTCACCAGTTTCATGAAACCTTAACCACAAACAATTAGCGACATTGCTGTTCATGTGGAGGACCTCAGCAACGTCTCTTTCACTTCTGCCAGGTCTAAGCATCCCGCTAGCACGCCACTGCATTTCGCGATTTAAATGGTGTCTCTCCATTATTGGCAATTGCAAAACTAAATAAAAATCCACATAGACATGGAAAATCAAGTGCCAATAAAAAAATATTACTTTTTATTTTAAAGATAAAAACGCATACTGAACGTTTTATTTTTTATAGCCATTCTCCTCGGCATTACCGTCCAAGTTCTTCTTCAGCATTACCACAATCGAAAAAACAGCAATAAATATTAAAATCATAAATTTATTTTTGCATTTGCAGCTAACATTGATTTAAAGCTGTTAATATAGGTGTCCCCTAGATTGTTTTGATGTGTGTATATGTTATAGTCAAAGCCCGAATTGCAGGCACTCCTAGGTTTGACTAGGCAATCCTCAGGTCTGACTGACGGTCTTAGTCAAAGCCCGAAATAAATTACAATTTCGGCCTTTGACTAGTCAAACTTAGGAGAGACTACGTTGGTCAGGCAAAGGTCGAAATTAAATTTTATGAAATGGGGGTTTGACTAGTCAAACCCCGATCAGCTATTAAAATGTAATTTGTTAGATTAGGTTTAATAAAACGTCATTTTTTAATTTTAATGTTTATTATTTTTATGTTGTCGTAATTAAAATAAAAAAAATTAGTGTTTATTCTCACATGTTGACGCATTATGGCATTTAGAGTTGCACAATACGTTAGACCTTTTACATTTACGTAATTTGAAAGAGCATTTCTTATTGCAGTATCATTTTATAAATCCTTGTCTTCCAAATTTAGAATCTTTTGTACTAATTTCTCTTAGAGACAGAGACAGCTTAACGTCTGGAACATCTTCGAAATTAGGAGATTTCTCTTTGCATTCTCTTATTTGATTTATTGAAAAAAGTGTGTTTATTGTTCCGTGTTTCGTATCAACTCTATATAAACCGTCAATTGTTTTATCTTGTATGCTACTCAAAATTTTTCTTTCTGGACTAATAAGGAAAGTTAAGTGCATGCAGAACAGTGTATATGTTATAGTCAAAGCTCGAATTTCAGGCACTCCTAGGTTTGACTAGGCAATCCTCAGGTCTGACTGACGGTCTTAGTCAAAGGCCGAAATAAATTACAGTTTCGGCCTTTGACTAGTCAAACCTAGGAGAGACTAAGTTGGTCAGGCAAAGGTCGAAATTAAATTTTATGAAATCGGGCTGTGACTAGTCAAACCCCGGTCAGGTATTAAAATGTCGTAATTTGTTAGATTAGGTTTAATAAAATGCCATTTTTTAATTTTATTGGTTATTATTTTTATATTGTCGTAATTAAAATAAATAAATTAGTGTTTATTCTCACATGTTGAGGCATTATGGCATTTAGTTTTTCTTAAATATCCCCAGAACACTTCTATTTAGAAAAACGAAAACTGGTACGCTTATTTATCTTCCAGAGATAAATCGATTCCATCAATAATTACGAATTTCTAGTACAGGTCATAGGCGTCCGTTTTGAGTAGCGCAGTGGTTATTTTATCGCATAACTTTTTTGTCTTTAACTTCTAAGCATTTTTGGCACTGGATTATTAAATTATGAGGCATTCTAATACTAAAAGTTACTCTTACTTTAAGTCTATAAAATGCACCGTTTTCTAGAAAAATCGATTTGAAAATTTTTAGTTTTTTGAATTTGGAAAAAAATTTCAGTAGTAACTGCATGAGAGCTCTAAAATTATCAATTTGTTTCCTGAGTCGCCCTACCCAAAACGGACGCATATGACCTGTACTACAATTTTGCAAAAAAAACGTACCAGTTTTCGTTTTTCTAAATAGTTTTTTTATGTTTTTTCAAATTAAAAAAAAACGAAAAATTTTCAAATCGACTTTTCTAGAAACGGTGCATCCTACCTACTTAGAGCAAAAGTACCTTTTAATACTATAATACCTCACAATTTAATAATCCAGTGTCAAAAGTGCTTAGAAGTCAATGACAAAAAAGTTATGAGATAAAATATCCGTTGCCCTACCCAAAACAGACGCCTATGACCGGTACTAGAAATTTGTAATTAATGGAATCGATTTATATCTGGGAGATAAATAAGCGTACCAGTTTTCGTTTTTCTAAATAGAAGTGTTCTGGAGATACTTATAAAAAACTAAATGTCATAATGCCTCAACATGTGAGAATCAACACTATTATTTTTTATTTTAATTACGACATAATAAAAATAATAAACATTAAAATTAAAAAATGGCGTTTTATTAAACCTAATCTAACAAATTACGACATTTTAATAGCTGATCGGGGTTTGACTAGTCAAACCCCGATTTCATAAAATTAAATTTCGACCTTTGCCTGACCAACGTAGTCTGTCCTAGGTTTGACTAGTCAAAGGCCGAAACTGTAATTTATTTCGGGCTTTGACTAAGACCGTCAGTCAGACCTGAGGATTGCCTAGTCAAACCTAGGAGTGCCTGAAATTCGGGCTTTGACTATAACATACATATATACAGCTCAACAGGCCGTGGCTTGGAATTTTTTCACTCTTTTCCTCCATTTTCCTGTGTCCATGCCGCAGTCCTCCAATTTTGTATACCGATTGTTCCAAGGTCTTCCCTACACGCTTCTGGCCACTTTTTCCGTGGTCGTCCTGTTCTATACTTTCCTTCCCCTCTCAGCCATTCTCGCAAGATGACGTAATCATCCAAGTCTCTTTGTTCTGGCGATCTGGCTAATTTCTACTAGTTGCCAGTACAGCTCTCTGATCTCTGCATTTGCTCGTCTCCTCCAAACGTCTTTTACTCTCGCTCCCAGCTATGTTCAGCATATTTTCTTGATTTTTGTTCACAACCCATGTTTCGCTTCCGTAACGGATTGTGGTCTGGATCACTGTTCTGTGTAGTCTCAATTTTGCCTCTCTGGAGATAGTTTTTACTCCTGGTAGTTTCTGTAGGACACCGAGAGTCATCCTTTCACTCAAAATTCGCTTCTTAATTTATTGGCTTCTTCCCCTTTAAAAATCCACGAGGAAAATAAAATTCCTGTAGCTGGCTGTATACCATAAATCACAAAAAATACAGGATCCTTTGTAAAAGGTATATTTAAAAGACCCCAATAAGGGTTACATCACAAAACAAAACGTTTTCGGATTAACAAGTAATCCATCATCAGTGTTAAGCCCTAAAATGATAAGTATAACCTAATTAATAAGAGACAATGTTGTAAAAGTTGACTAAAGGCTGTATGACACTATGCATTTTCTTGTATCATTTCTAATATCGTTTCTGATATCGTTTCTGATATACATTTTCTTGTATCGTTTCTTGTACGTACATTTGTGCCCTGTATGATACTATGCAAGTTCTTGTATCGAAAATTGTATGAAATTCGGCACGTGATTGGTCGAAATTTTGTTTGTCACCCTGTGTCACGTTACATTTGTATAGTAGTACTGCGTCTACAGCTGATTTTAAGGATTTTATAAAATTTATAAACTTTTAAAAACAAATATTTAATGTTAACTAGAATTTTTACGTTGACTGTTGATTATTTGTGTTTTTTATTTTGTTTTGATATTTTTGCTAAAATATTTGCATTAGAATTATCTTCAGTTTGATCCAAATTAGGAACTATTGTATTTTCCTCTACTAAAAAATTATGCAACATGAAACCCAAAGTTATACATAGTTTAAACTTTATTAGAAGCTAAATATATGTTTATTAGTAGAACAGTAGTCCATACCAAACGGTATATTAAGTATCAATAAAAGATTTATAAATAATACCTACAAAAACACAAATAAATTCATCAAGACATAAATCATATGATCTCATTTTCATCCGCCATTATGACATTTAGAAGTTTTACCAGCAGGTTTTACGTTTTTGCTCTTTGCGCAGAAATTGGCGCAGTTCTTGTACAAGAATCTGTGCCCGACACAAATTCTTGTATCGTTTCTTGTATCTGTGTATGACACTACGCATTTTTTTGACATATCAGAAACGTATTAGAAATGATACAAGAAAATGCATAGTGTCATACAGCCTTAAGGTTAAGAATTGACTGAGGTCATACTTACAATAGCATGCATGCGTGAGCCACCAAAAAGTTATGGGTAAAAACCCTTTAAATGTTTCAAGATCTTATATTAATATGATGTTTAAGATAGTTGGACATCCAACTATCTTAAACATAATATGTAGTAGAATATAAGATCTTAAACCTTTTAAAGGGTTTTTACCCATAATTTTTTGGTGGCTCACGCATGCATGCTATTGTAAGTATGACCTCAGTCAATTCTTAACCTTAGTCAACTTTTACAACATTGTCTCTTATTAATTAGGTTATACTTATCATTTTAGGGCTTAACACTGATGATGGATTACTTGTTAATCCGAAAACGTTTTGTTTTGTGATGTAACCCTTATTGGGGTCTTTTAAATATACCGTTTTAAATCTTTAAAGATTCCCGAAGCACTATATTATAATTTTTTTAATTGACTTCTTACACAGATTGGTAACATTCAGTAAATATCCGTTCTATACTACTTATAGTTTCTACTAATTTTGAAAGAAATTATTTTTTCACTTTTATGATTACATATTTAAAAAAAAACAAAGCAAAATCAGATTTACGATTTTGTATGTTGTATTTTGGAATCTTTACCATCAGCTATCACTCATATATCTTTTAGAACCTTCAAAAGCCGATTATTTTTTCACAGATAGACTTAGGCCCGGTACTTTGTGTCTCGATTAACAGCCGGTTAGTAACCGGGGATTAATCGGGACCTATTTAGGGTATCTTGCGTTGTAATGAATGCAATTACAAGTATCAGTATAATTATAAATAAGTATAATAATAATTATAATTGCATTTATTACAACGCAAGAGACCCTAAAGAGGTCCCGATTAAACCCAGATTAACTAACCGGCTGCCGGCTGTTAATCGAGACATAAAGTACCGGGCCTTAGACTTTTGTTTTCAAGAAATAAAAACAAAAGTGATTTATTAAAATTTTTCATGAACTTGTAAAAGCGATTTCCGGTCTGGAATTCTCAAATCTAATATTTTCAATCTGGCAAATATATTAATTAAAAAATTAAAATGTTTGGGGACTCCGGCTAATGACCCAACCCAAAACATTCAATTCTCACATCTACTTCAATTGGGAAATAAAATCAACTACATTGATGAGATTTTAATGTCCGGTGTTGTCCCTGTTGCCAGACAGGTACTAAAAATCAATAGAGGGTAATTTTAATGATAATAATAATAGAAGGAAAAATGTTCACTAGTCCAAAATAAACAACCATAATATTCAAATGTCGCCAAAAAATTGAAGAAGCGACATTTATATAAGAAGCGATAGCTTGAGTGTATGAGATAGAGCTGCAAAAAAAGAAGAAACTCATCACTAAATATTACTTAAAAGTTTTTTATACTATCCCTGAATATTTTTATGAAATTATTCAAAGATTTACGAGTCGCAATATTTAATTTATATTTTTTTGTGTAGTAACTGATATTTTGCACATTTTTCACTTTTCTGTGATGCGTCTGTTTTCGTTAATATTTTCCATTTTCATATATTTTCCCAATAACTTTGTAATTAGGTATCTCAGATTCGCGTTCTTTTCAAATGTTTTGATAATTAATATTTTTGTTTTGTATTAAGTAATATTTGATTGTTTTAAAATGTTTCAATTTGATTTATAATTTTTTGCTGTCGGTGTGTCTTTATTGTCTAAAGTCTAAGTAATTTATATTGTTCGTTGTGTTCGTTTTTTTTTTTGTAATTAATTTCATGAAAAAAATTTGTATTGCTGGTATTAACAATAAAAAATGCAATATTAATCATAAATTATTTACATAATATTATATTAAGTTAAAAGGTCTTACCTAATTTATTGCGAAATCATTCAAATATTTTCCGAAAATATAGAAAAACGCGTAGGCACTTTTAACTTTACTCAAAAGCACTATAATATATTTATTATTAATTTTTTTTAATTGACTTCTTACACAGATTGGTAACACTCAGTAATCATACGTTCTATACTACTTATAAGGGGTTTTTTACTAATTTTTTTTAGATGGTATAATTGAATTTTTGGTGGAGTTTCAACAATGGATCGGACTTGTCTCGGGCGTGACAGCTCACGCTTTTTTTGTAAAATTTTCACATTTCTCTTATCGAATTTGTTCAGTTTATTAACCGCGGAAACCCTCCCTAAAAGCACTACCCTTTCTAACTGGAGGCATATATAGGGTTACCGCGTTGCGTACTTTACACTTATATGCTGCGTTGCCAAGATTTATAAATAGTATTACATATATGTACATAAATATAAATACAAGACAATAAAGTATGTTCAGATTTAAAAAAGGCGGGGCTCTCACTCGTTATAATGCGAAAATTTTCTCATATCACATAACTACGAAATCACAACGATTGAGCTATAATTTTTTTAACGTCTATATACAGGGTGTCTGCGTAACTTGGAACCATATGGGAAACTTTTTTAATATCAATTTTTCGAAAAAAAGTAATTCTTTATAAAGTGCTCTGCATAGTCTAAAATCTAAGATGCAATCATCAGATATCAAATTTTGTCAACAGTATACGAGGTATGTCAAAAAATATGAATTTCGCTCAAGAGCAAACTACCTTTATATTTCAAAATATTTCTAAAATTTTATTATGAAAAGTTATTTGTAATTAAAAACCATATTCAAATATGCAATAACAGCCTTCTACTTGAAAAAAAAAAATCTGAAATTTTCCTAAATTACCGATTCCGAACATCATTTTTATTTATTAGACATGTAATAACTCTTTTATTAATAATTTTAGGAAAAGAAGTTATTCTTCATAAAAATCTGTGCATGGCCTAAACCTCAAGATGCAAAATTAGAAATTCTTTCTAAATTCATATTATTTGACACATCTCGTATAAAATTAACAAACTTGGATAACTGATGGTTGCATCTTGAGGTTTAGACCATGCACAGATTTTTATGAAGAATACCTTTTTCCTAAAATTATTAATAAAAGAGTTATTACATGTCTAATAAATAAAAATGATGTTCGGAATCGGTCATTTAGGAAAATTTCAGAAATTTTTTTTTCAAGTAAAAGGCTGTTATTGCTTATTTGAATATGGTTTTTAATTACAAATAACTTTTCATAATAAAATTTTTTGATATTTTGAAATGTAAAGGTAGTTTGCTCTTGAGCGAAATTCATATTTTTTGACATACCCCGTATACTATTGACAAAATTTGATATCTGATGATTGCATCTTAGGTTTTAGACTATGCAGAGCACTTTATAAAGAATGACTTTTTTCGTAAAATTTATATTAAAAAAGTTTCCCATATGGTTCCAAGTTACGCAGACACCCTGTATATCTCTCCGCCGTTATTTTCTTAGACTGTATAGGAAACGACTCATATTATTACATATATTCTTCACTGTCATATTATTACATATATCTGTTTTGAATCCAATAAAAAATATTTTCGTAATATAAGTTCTTTGCAGCATGACTTACCAGGGATATCATTCGCCGATCTACACATTTCCTTTATCTACTTTTTTTGGGAGACATTGATATAATTGTTACTCAGTCATATCGTAAAGTTCCCCTTTGATACATTGTTTTATATCCTAAAGGTAAAATAATTTTTTGGTAGTATTTTCTTCAATTATAAACGTGCATAACCTCAAGAATACTCTGAAAATGTCTGATTTATCGGAGTAAAATTACCAGAGATACAGCATTTTCAATATTCCTTCCTTCGACTCGCTTTGCACCAGCACGCTTGAGCGTAGTGAGAAACGTTCAACAACCTGTTCCGTTTCTCTTTTGTAGATTACTCCGCGATTCAAAAACATATTCCGGTGTGCATCACTTTACGATTTGATAGACAAATAAGAAGACGAAGACAAAGTTAAACGCGGTTTTCTCAAAACTGCTCTTTCAAATGCGGTAGATATTGTAACTGAAAAACTACTCGACCGATCCACCTAAGAACTAGAGTACTATTTCACAACATTTTATGATATGAGAATAAAATTCCAAAGTTTTTTGTTTTATTTTAGCAAAAAGGTAACTGCTAATTATTGATTGTTATTGGAACATTCCACATTGGAACGATGTAAACACTGTTCATTTGAGCATAGTAAAATTTTGTTTTAAAAAAAAATAAGTTTTTTATCTTATTATAAAGTTGGAGAAACTCGCTCCGCGAACTTGTATTAATTTCTTCTTAAGAACAACATAACGAAGCTATTCTTTCTAATACGCTAGACAACTAGACACAAAACATACTATCGTGGTATTCACTATAACCAACATTTGTTTTCTCACCAAGAAAACATACTAAATAGGAGATCACTCCATCTGATAACTCACAAAACCAAAACTGTCTCGCGGAGTAGACCAAATCGGTCCGCTACGATACACTGTCGTAGCTAGATCTTGACTCCTCGTTCTTGTTCTCATTCAAGACAAGATTCCTTTCAAACACAGAAATTTATACTCCCATTCTGGCAACCATCAGATAGTTATCCAATTAAAAGAAACCAAAAATTTCGTCTGCCGATAAAATAGCCAGGGTATGTTCCTAAGAACATCCCACTAAAAGTTGTAAATCTTCTTTTAACCAATAAAAATCATATAGCTAGATCAGCTTTAGCCTTCGCGTTTTCCACAGAAGTGCTATCATCACACTTCACCAGCTGCAGAAATCTGATCTTAATGAGTACCACTTATCAACAAAAACTCAGACTCTTGTCTCGAAAAATCATTAAATCTTTTGATAATTCGCCGAAGATATACAAATTCTTTACTTCTGGGCAAACGGAAAATATACCCCATTCCACGAATATACGTCTGTTTTGGATTATCGCGACAACGAATATTTTACTGTGCAAAGTATGAAGAACGAAAGTAAAATGCAAATTATATTGTTGTTTATTGGAGTAATTATTAGAGCAAAATACTTTCGTACTTCTTATGTTGCATACTAAAATATTCGTTGTCGCGATAATCCAAAACAGACGTATATATTCGTGGAATACACCATATATCGATGTGGGAACGAGGATTACGCAATACCTTACGCCTAATTTATTCATCACACAGGGTTGGACCTGATATATTTATACGACGATAAATTGGGACCGTTACAATTGTAAATGATGATTCCGGAGTGCTCCTAGTAGCATTTAACGTGTCTTGGTGTGTTTATTTTTACTGCATCTTGATTGTAAATTTAGTATAGTTTGCCATTCCTTCGTCGATATCTCTTTTCCAGGAGTTTTTCGGCCTTCCCCTTTTTCTGATTTTAAGTGAGTAAGTTCCCCTTTTCATACATATACATTACATTAACATTACATTACATAGTTTCCCACCTTTAGACGTACCGGACGAGTATGGCAACTGTCACAGGACAGGAGAATTTTATAAAATACTCCTGTCACAGACGTCTAAAGGTAGGAAACTATGTAATATAATATTAAATTTATACGTTTATATCATCGATAATTTTCATCTCTACTAGTTTCATCTCTTTTTAGTTCACAATGTATTATGTTTTCCATCTTTTGCGTTATTTTGCAGGTTATTAGCGCGCTCATCATTTCATAACGGTCGGTAAAAATTTTGTCTCTCATTATCATTATACTCTATAAATCAAAGAGCAGTCCAAACAAGGGAGACCCCTTCTCTGCTGCCAATGTAGGGAAATCATGTTTTGTTTGTAGAAGTAGTTTTGGCAACTGTATTTTAGAACTATCAATCTTAGTTTACTACTTTCATTGTATCCCGAGAATTAGCTCATGAAAGATTATCATATTTATGTAAATAGCTCTTTCGCTGTATTGGATTTATCAAGTTACAATGGAGGAATTAGTAATCTGAAATATCGTTGAAATAATATGTTCAGCTAGCAGAAGACACTTACGGTAGATACAATTATTGAATTATAATATGTACATTTATAAAAAAAACTGTTGTTCCTTTATTTAGTCTGTTGTTATCGACCAATTCACTTAATGCACTTTTTGTGTTAAGGTCATTATTCTATACGGATCCATTATCCTTGGGCGATTTGGCAACATCGCCAAATTATACGTCGATAAACACTGGTCGCGACGACGACCAGCGTCGGCGGCAATATTTCGGTTGTTTTGTAGTTTTTGACGTTTTTCATAAAAGTCGATTTCGCGTTTACATGTTGGTAGCTACTAATAATCACTGGTAAGATAATTGATCTTATTATGTTGAACCCACCATTACCATTATTATTGTTTTTGTAGCGTTGTTTGATTATGCTAGAAGCTTCCTGGGAGCTATAATTCCCATATTTGTATAACAAGTGTTGACCGGTTACGCTGTAGGTGTTGTAGATACGTATTTTTTTGCAACTGTTTGAAAAAAAGCAAAAGTTTTGAGCTATTTTTTAGGGCAGTCAATGAGGGTATGTGGCTCCGAATTCCATCCTACTATATCGATTTACGTGATATTTTCACAGTAAGTAGGGAATAGGCCAGGAAACAAAGTCTACCCTATGCCGATGTGTGCTTTTGTCTTGGGGGCGGTTCTCACCCCTTCTCGGGGGTGGAAATTGTTTTGCTTAAATAACTACGGAAGTTGCTAGAGAACCTAATACTAAGCAAAAACTGTTCTATAATTTTTTTTTCGAAAACTCAATACTTTTTGAGTTATTCCTGGTTGAAAATTGGCCATCTTCATTGAAACATAACACCTTTTCAAACGGTTTTTTGCGAATACCTTAAAGACTATGCATCTAACTAAAAAAACTATATAAAACATTTTTGTAGCTTATAAAATAACAAAGAGATTCTTTCCTTTATGAATCTTCTAGTTATAACACAAAAAGAGATATGGTAAGTGAAAAAAACTTGTTTTCTTGGTGCATGCTCAAATCAGTGTATTTAACTTGAAATAACAGAGAAACGGTCGATTTTAGGTGTATAATGCTACCAATATCTTTTGTTGTGCTTGAAAAGACCTATAAATTAAGCATTATTAAATGTCGATTACATTCAAACTATGCGAGATAAACTGTAAAAAATTTGATGACTAACGTATTTTAAGAAAAAAATGAGAAGTATATTTAACCCTTCATCCACAAGAATTTAAATGCATCGTTTTCCTTCTACAATACATTTTACTATAGTGTTCTTTTTATGTTCAATGGGCGGGTTTAAAATGAATGGTTTTTGAAAAAAATAAGATCAAATTATTGAGCGCATTTTTAAATTTTCTTAAAAATCTTCCTATTTCTCCATGTAACTCGAAAATGATAAGAGATGCCAAAAAAAATGCCATACAAAAATGTAGGTTTCTTCTAGGTAAACATTTTGATTTTTTTTATAACAGTATCTCTTATCGTTTTCAAGTTACATAGAGAAAAAGGAAGATTTTTAAGAAAATTTAAATATGCGCTCTATAATTTGATCTTATTTTTTTTTTCAAAAACCATTCATTTTAAACCCGCTCAACTTTTTGAACATAAAAATAACACTGTAGTAAAATGTATTGTAGAAGGAAAATGGTGCATTTAAATTCTTGTGGATGAGGGGTTAAATATACTTCTCAATTTTTTTCTTAAAATTCGTTAGTCATCAATTTTTTGCAGCATATCTCGTTTAGTTTGAATCTAAACGACATTTAATATTGCATATTTGAAAGGACTTTTCAAGCACAATAAAAGGTACTGGTAGCATTATACACCTAAAATCGACCGTTTCTCTGTTAATTCAAGTTGAATACACTGATTTGAGCATGCACCGAAAAAACAAACTCTTTTTACGTACCATATCTCTTTTTGTGTTATGACTAGAAGATTGAAGAAGGAACGAATCTCTTTGTTTTTTTGTGAGCTACAAAAATGTTTTATACAATTTTTTAGTTAGATGCATTGTTTTTAAGGTATTCGCAAAAAACCGTTTGAAAAGGTGTTATATTTCAATGAAAATGACCAATTTTCAACCACGAATAACTCAAAAAGTATTGAGTTTTCGAAAAAAAAAAATTATAGAACAGTATTTGCTTAGAATTAGGTTCTCTAGCAACTTCCGTAGTTGTTTAACCAAGCAATTTTCCACCCCCGAGAAGGGGTGGTAACCGCCCCCAAGACAAAAGCACACATCGGCATAGGGTAGACTTTGAATAATGAGAGATTTTCAGGTTATTCCTAAAATTTCATTAAAATCCATGCAGTAGGATAGAATTCGGAGGTAATAACCTGTTCTTGCTCTCATTGACTGCCCTATTTATATAAATTATTTATCTATGTATATGTATAACTGTATAGTACAGTGGGTGATCATATTATTAGAGCCACCTCAGAAAATTTTACTTTTGTTTAATAATGGTATGTACGTTTTTTCTTTATACGGTCCACGTTGCCTTTGAAACTTTAGAAATGGATGCTATGTTTCTGTTGGAGTGATTAGTATTGAATATTAAAGTTTTTATTTCTGCTATTTTCGTTGGTGAGATGTCTTTGGATTTCCCATGATGTTCTGGTACAACTACTGTAACGAACGCGCAATTTTTACTAAATTCACAAAATATAGTATAGGACTGTCAGAATATCACTAGAGAGCAATGGAAACTCACAAAGTTTATTATAACTCTAAACACCAAGAATACAAAATAATAGGCACATGAGTTGCAAGCGAGGCTGGGCAGCACTGACAAGCAATGGCATCTGAGTCACGCATTGCCACACATGCATGCTGCCACTATTGTCAGACTATTTACTGCAATTTCATAAAGTGTAACAAGACAGCCAAATGGAAACAAATTAATTAATATATGATACAGCTCAATTATACAGGGTGAGTCATGAGGAACTGTACATACTCGTACCTCTTATAGACCCAAACGAACTAATTTTTTAAAGCCGGACCTGATTTTTTTCTAGTTTGAATAAATCAGTTGATTAGGTGGTGTGGTAATAGTGTAACGATTGACCAAAATAAGAGACACATCAATCTGACCGTTCAAAAATTATGACTAATACAAATTTTCTTTCAAAATGCGAAACTCGCCCTGTATATTAAAAAACAATGGGAGCAGATACTTTTATTGGTCATTTGTTATTCCCCATAGGAGCCTCTATACAAGGTAGGAGTATGTACAGTTCCTCATTACTCACCCTGTATACCCTTCCTCTAAAACATTGAAATTTACTAGGTGGCTCTAATAATATGATCACCCACTGTATACTCATTAACCTTCCGATGACCAACTTTTTTTTGTTACACGGATGACCAACGGGGGGGAAAATGTCCCCAGGTCAAAAATGTCAAAAATGACAATTAACAAAAAAATAAAGTTTTTTTTTTAATTTTTAATTTTTTTTTTGCATGGACTTTATGTCATTCAGCCAGTCACAACATGAGTATTAGTGTCATGTGTAGTGTGTATGTTGAAGTAAGTGTCTTGTTACTTTGCAAAGTCAACGTCATTAGCGTAAAACTACTTGTAATTACACATAGACGCTATTTTACTAAATATCAACTTCAGAATATATTTTTTATTCGTAAAATATAGGGAATGTTTTTTATTTCAAAATATGAGGATATCTAAAATGATATTAAAGTCAAATAAAAAAATAATGAGTTAAAAATTAAAAATACTTTTGAATTTATTAAAGAAAAACATACGCTAGGGTCACAATTTCCCCTGCTTGGTCATCCGAAGGTTAAGGCATCATTAAATCATGTAATATGCAGGAATTTATATACAGTGATGAGAGTCCGAAGAACCGGCAAAATAGCGTAAAAGATGGAAAACATATTAAGTTGTGAGATAGTGCGAGATGAAGCTATTGTTTTTATACGTGGCTAGTTGACTTCAGTCATAATTATACTTATGACGTCGAAAGCATAGTGTTACAACAAATGATTGAATAAATTAAGGCAGATGCTAGTAAACAGCATTAATTAGTAGCCATTTTAATTGTAAATCAAACTAATGATAAAAATACCTCAACTAAAATATTTTACTATTTATCATACGTATAATTAATTATGATTGAAGTCAACTATAATAAAACTATGCAGTAGATGTAAACATAAGTTGACAGCAATATCGTCATCAGCAACGAACGAGATGGCTATTTATTTCAGTTTTTGAATATTTTTGGATAATAGTTACTTGTATAATCGCCTAAATTATGCTTAATTTAATTAATAGGATTATTTTTTCACTATCTATGTATTCAGTGATTACAATAATTTATATACTATACGATAAAAACTAATATTGGAGAAAATAAAAAAGTGATACAGTGATTTTAATAATATACTGTTATTATGGAATGAATAGATTAATTTTGAACATATTTAACAATGTAAATCGTTGTTCACATGCACCGCATCGCTTATTGGAATTTAGTATAGCTCTTAAGGGAACGTCTACAGGTGGGAAACTATTATGTAATGTAATGGAAATTTATAGATTTCTAACAATAATTTCCCACTTCTGCTAGATTCATCTCTTTTTATCTTTTCTTTCTTCTTTTTATCTTTTGCGTTATTTTGTTGGTTTTTAGCACACTCATCACTGTATAAAAATCGCATCACGTACTATCGGGCCTTATTTCTGTATTTTTAAAACAAAATAGTTGATGTTTTTTTAAATAAAGCTATATAGTGCAGTCACTGAAGGTTTTCACCTCCGATTTCGTTGAACCTCCATAGATTTTCATGAAAATTGGTGAGCAGTTAGAGGATACCTCAAGGAACAAAGGTGACATGATGCCAACTTTCGCTTTTACCCTAGGGGTGGATGCCGCCCATTTTCTGGGGTGAAAATTATTTTATTAAAAATAATACCATAAATCGATAGAGGGACAAAGTCTAAGCAAAATTTGTTATATTAAGTTATTAACGTAAATCAATACTTTTTGAGTTATTAAAGATCATAATTTTATTTTTTCGTAAAAAAATGCATGTTTTAAAGCTGTTTTTTACTTATAACTCAAAAAATATTAGCTGTTACAAAAAAGTTATTCTTACCCAAATTGAAGACAATAAAAAATTGAATACACTATTCACTCAAAGTACTAAACTAATGTTAATTTAAAGTGAGTTATAGGTAATTGAATGTATATTTTTTTCGATGAGTACTCAAATAAGTATTCAAGCTTAAATAACGGGAAAACGATGCATTTTATAAAATACACTTGTTTAACACTTATCAAAGTACTTCAGAATACCTAATAAATAAACTCCAGAAGAAGTTAATATATCATCAAAATTAAGCAAGTTATGATGAAACTAAGAGAACCCTTTCGGATTTTTTACGAAAAAGTGAAAAATACGCCATTTGTACAAAAATGAAAATTTATAGTAATCCTTAAAAAAATTTATTTGTATTAGCATAAGTAATGATTTTAACAATTTTCACCGGTTTAAAATGTACATTTTTGAAAAAAGATATAATTTAAAAAAAATCAGAATTTTTAAAATTATCGTCATTTTCATTTTCTTTTGATAATAACTATGAAAATATATAATATCCCAAAAATAGAGAATTTAAAACTTAATGGCTACGACTACGCATTTGCTTCTTCCATTAAGTATTTGGGAATGAGTTTGGATCGTAAATTGACTTGGAAATTCCATATTGACTTTATGATAAATCGATGTAATAAGGGTCTAAATTTTCTTAAATCAGTTTCAAGGATTTGGTGGGGAGCTGATGTTGAAACTTCCTTGCTTTTCTATCGATCATATATTAGATCTATAATTGATTATGGTAGTATTCTATATGGCTCAGCTTCTAAACATATTTTAAACAAAGTAGACGTTGTACAGAACTTAGGACTCCGTATCTGTTTGGGAGCTATGAAATCAACTCCAAATAAAGCTTTACATGTAGAAGCTTTAGAAATTCCACTCAATTATAGAAGGAAATATCTCAGCCAGAAATTTTTAATGAAAATTCGTTACCTAAATATCGGTCTTTACCAAAATATTAACAAGCTGAATGTAGCGGATTTAACTAATAAATACTGGAAGCTAAAGAACTCTCCTCCACTTTGCGAGGCTTTTCGAGATCTGTTGGACTTTTGGACTTAAAGATTTTCATTATTTTTTACATACAGTTAAATTAGTAAAACCAAGTTATCATGAAAACAGTAATATTAACTCTAACATCTTAAGAACATTCTTAGATAATTGGCCAGATTCTATAAATATATAATATACAGATGCATCTAAGACGTTAGTTGGCACTGGATGTGCCTTTTTCATACCTGCTACTAAAACAGAAAAAATATTTAAGTTAGGCCATGATTTTTCTATCTTCAGTGCTGAAGCCATAGCAATTTATGAGGCCCTGCAATATTTTAAAGAATCAGAAGATATATCTGCAACAATTATTTCCGATTCACTCTCTGTTCTTCTTGCTATTCAAACTATAGATTTTCCCAATAACAATTCAAATATTTATATCCTACTAATTAAGAAAATCCTTTTTGAAATTCATAAAAATAAAAGAAGAGTGAACTTTTTATGGGTTAAGGCTCATATAGGACTAACGCATAATGAATATGTTGATAGTTTGGCTAAAAAAGCTATTGAATATGGTACTTCACATAATCGTAAGTTTTGCATATCTGACTTAGTTAACACTATTAAGCATCGAGTTAAAAATCAGTGGAGTCAATCATGGCAAGATCTTTGTAAACAATCGAAATCTCAGTATTCACTGATTCAACCTTCTGTTCCAAATATATATATCCTATCTATTGTCTCTGAACAGCAAGAACATATATGATTGTTTAATGAAATTTATCTGTGAAACTAAAATTAACCTCTAAACTTATTAATCCTGATAATTTGGTATATTATGTACATATGAAAAAAGAAGAAGAAGAAGATACATAATGGAAAATGTGGTGAGCAACTTGGACAGTCCATAGCGGCCAGCTTTTGAACTGAGTAGAGAGCTGTAGAAGAGTTTGCTATGGAACTCTAAGGACCTCATTGCCTTCCTTATGGATGCACAGAAAACAAAAAAAGTTGTGACTGGCTAAATGACACCCAAGTCTATGCCATAAAAAAAAACTGAAAATACTCAATATACGTAAAAAATTGTAAATAACAAAATTTTAGTTTTTTCTATACCAAATAGCATACCTTTTCTACCATTTCTGTAGGGTGAAAAATAACCGAGATAGAAACGTTTAAAGCTTAAATTTTGCTACGAGAACCATGTAACCGTGGCCATTTAATCTTTGAGTTTTAAAAAAGTAAGGGATTTGAAAGAGTATGTTTAACGCGTTTTAATAGCATTTGGAATTACCTTTTAAAGCGTTTTTAGGTGAACCTGATATCTTAAAAATTAACGGAGTTATTAAAAAAAACGATAACATTTTTTGGAAAAATTTTTAAAAGATACAAGTTTGAAATATTTTTGAGCATAAATTTTAATGCTATTAACTTGTTCGGTATCTCATTTGATAGATATTTTTAAGTAATTTCACAAATATTTAATAAGTTTATTTTATAAAATGGATCATTTTCCCGTAATTTAAGCTTGAATACTTAGATTTGGGTACTTGCCGAAAAGAATATGCATTTAATTACTTATAACTCACTTTTAGTTAATACTAAAAGGTTTTTTTAGTAAGGAGTTTATTTAATTTTTTATTAGCTTCAATTTTTGTAATAACTTTTTTGCAAAAACACAGTTTTTGAGTTATCTATGAAAAATCGGTTAAAAACATGCATTTTTCTTACGAAAAATTAAAAATTTTGATCTTTAATAACTCAAAAAGTTTTGATTTATTTTAATAACTTTATATATCAAATTTCGCTTATAATTTGTCCTTCTATCTAATTATGGGGTTATTTTTAATAAAATAATTTTCACCCCGAGAAGGGGTGGCATCCACCCCCAGGGTAAAGCGCAAGTTGGCACCATGTCACCTTTGTTTCTTGAGATATCCTCTAACCACTCACCAATTTTCATGCAAATCGATGGAGGTTGAACGAAATCAGAGGTAGTAGCTCATATACACCTTCACTGACTCCACTAATATTCTAAAAATAAAAAACTCCAATAAAAAGTATATAAACTCCATTCCTCTAAATTCTTGTTTAAAAACAAAATTAGCAGATTTGGACCGTACAAAGAGACCATATCCAAATCTAACCATAACGTGTTATCTCCCCATAGCATTCTTGGACGTCCTAAGGGCCGTCTCCTTGTCGGGACATCCTCCCAGATTAACTTAGTAAGTCGTTTATTAGGGAACCTATGGACATAGTCTTATACGTTGGGATTTAATCTTTTGTTTGTTCTAATTTAGTATTGGTTAGTTATAGGGTGCGAAGATCCTTTCGAGGATTTTTCTGTAAAAACATCTTTTATTTCCAGTTTTCTTTCCATTGCTTTTGTCAGCGTCCACGTCTTACACCCATACATGAACACCGGTCTAATCACTGTTTTATATATCCTGTTTTTTATGTTTGTGTTAGGCTGTTGAGAGTTAGTCTTCTATCGTGGCTTCTTTGTCTGTTAATGCACATACAATATATTTGGTTTGTCTTCGTTGATTGTTAATAGTTATGTTCTAATTTGTGCTATTCTTACTCCTTTCTACTGCTACTACCACTATTGCACATGATATTATACTTAGATACTAGTATAATTATTCTCGCTTTTTATAATTTTGAAAATTTATCTATTTTTTTATTCTAGATGGCTGATGTCGTAGTAGACGCTGAGAGCAAAAATTCAAAAGAATTATACGGCCAAGGTGTACGAGCCTTCATTCTAAGAGACTTCTCGACGGCTGTCTCGGCTTTAGGTAAAGCCAGCCAACTTCTGGCAGATGAACATGGAGACGATTTGCACGAATCGCTCGGTGAAGTATATCTATATTATGGTAAATCGCTCCTTGGATTATCGCGGGAAGAATCTGAAGCTCTTGGTAAGTTTAATCATTATATTTGACTCACTGAGTGTTCATTGAAGAATGTATATGTATATCGTGCAGTGCTTCTTTTATCTCCTCATCAGATTCCTAACCCTAATCAGATTGCTGATGCTTCCAATGCCGTGAACGACTGAACCAGGTCCGTCTTTCTTCTTGCTATGATATCAATATCAATATCGTCTGCATACGCTAGTATTTATACACTCCTATTAGGCCCGGCGCAAATTGAATCTAAGCCAGACACAAACTGCGCCGGCGAACTGCGTAGACAGTTCTGCGCATCCTACTATCAGTTCATTCATTCGCAGGTCAAGCTTGGGAACGTTTGTCATCGGCGTACAGTTTTCTTGGGCCGTGGGACGCGTGACTCACCGCCAGATGTTTATTTTTACTTGTTTTTGTTTGCGAGGTGGACGTATCTGATAAGAATACGGATGGTACCTAAGTACAATTTATTATGATAAATAAAAATATTAGCTAAGTCAACACCCCAAGTGAAAACTGCGTTGTCTTTGTCATTAAATTCTGATAACTTTTGGTAGACTAAATAAGCGGCTATACGAAATTAATAATCAAAGTTATGCCTTTACAAAAACACATAAGAAAATATTCATGTTACTTAAAACCGTGATCGATAAAAATATCGTATTACCGTCAAATTTAACTTGTCGGCATATTACATTTTTGTTTATTACAAATAGTGTTATTTTTTATGACCGATCAGTAGCGGAGGGATTATGAATTATGACCTGCAGTAATTGTAAATGATTGCGATCCCGCAGTAATTGTAAATGATTGTGATTCGAGCAGTAAATTGAGGAATATGAGTTATGTCCGAGCAGTAAATTGAGGAATATGAGTTATGTCCGAGCAGTAGGGGAGAGATTATTTTAAATATGTAGGTATTACGCGCAGAAATAAAATACTCAGTGTAAGATATCGTTTTATGCACCCGCTTATGATCAAATTCGATGTTTTCGAAAGTCATACCGCTACGACTACTAGGGACCTGTAAGATATTTTTAAAACGGTACTAGTTACAAGTACGGAAATACAGATTTTAAGTTGCCTACTCAATTCAGTACAAGGATCAGATACATCAGTATTTTGTAATACTCAGTACCACTGAGAACCGGTATCAAAAGTAACCGTTACATGTCCGCACTGATTTTGCCCGTCTCTATTCGCCACGTCGATTGCCAACGGTTGGGTTGGCTTGTGTTCAATATGCGGCACGCTAGAAAAATAAATGCACGGGTCACCCGTGCCGCCGGCGCAGGTTGTGTCTGGCTTAGGTTCAATTTGCGCCAGGCCTTAATAATGCCCCCCCCCCTTGCTGCTACTCCAGTTTCTCTAATAACTTTTTCTAGGGCAGTGTCATAGCCACCTTTACTTTACAAGCCATGAAGAGAAAAAGGCAACGTCGCAATTGATGACGTCGGTAGTCTGACTTTCGGCTACCGCTTTCGAAACTACGATTGTAAAGTACAAATTCTGGTAAAATTTATAGTATTTTTTGAGTCGAACAAGAAAATATTATTAATTAGAAGTTTGTACAAAATAATATTAAAAGTAATTCCTTGTAAGTAACGTTTATTATACAAAAAAAAAACCAATAACAAGAATATAAACGGGATTCATTTTTTTCGAATTCTAAGAAAACGAGTAAGTATTTTTCAAAAATTTAAACGCAGAATGAAAGACTACGTTAGGACCGAGGGCCGAAAGTCCCTGAAAACTTCTATGTTTATTTTAATAAGTTTCACAGGGGTGAAAAACTAAGAAAATTTAGTGTGATTTTTACTTTCAAATATGTCATTAAAAAAACCTTTTTATTCATTCTAAGGGACTTTCGGCCCTCAGCAATAAACTAATCTTTCATTCTGCGTTTAAATTTTTCAAAAATACTTATTAGTTTTCTCAGGATTCGAAAAAAATGATTACATTTAAAATACAGGCGTCAAAATTTTGCATTTTGTTCCTTTCCACTTATAGTTTGTCGCACTCATTTAGAAACACCCTGAATTGATAAAGAACAATTCTAGTTGTTAAACATAAGCGAATTAATAAAAAAAACAGAATGTTAAGAAAACCGGAGTCTATAGTTGGGTTTTAATTTCAGAATTTTATAATGCCCAATGCCCGGTACGTACACCATAAAAATTTAACTGATTAGCAACAATATTATTACAGCGGTATTGTAAAAGAATTAGGCTATAACCAATAACATATTAAAAAAATCACTTAAATCTGCCAACAGGTTTAGGAAATATAAGACATTAAAAATGACAAAATTTTTAAGTGGACGGATTTCTATATCCACGCAAGTTTATATAAAAATATATTATATTGAACTAAAATCATCTTAATAACATACCTTTTAATGTTCTTTATAACTTGGAACACGAAATATTGTAAAATATTTCAGTTTCTCTGTAAATACAGTGAAAATTATTTAAAAACAAATGAGAACTGTCAGAATTAATCGGTCTACCAATAGATGTTGCCAAATTTCAACTTCATGGCTTGTTAAGTAAAGGTGGCTATGGCAGTGTTGAATAGAAGGCACGATAGGCTGGCTCCCTGTCGAAGTCCTGTTTGTGCCTGGAAAATTCTTGATACTCTGTTCTGGGGTCGTATTTTCGAATTCAATCGAATTTGTTCGCATACGAGTTAACTCAAATAAAAAATTTCGTATACGAATCTGAATCTGTATTTTTTAACGTCCTTCGAAATTTGCACCGGCAACACTGCAAATTCGAACAAAATTGGGCTCAACCTTCATCTGAAGAGTCACAGTGTTGTCATAATTATTTTATTAATTTCTTGTATAATTTCAATCAATGGTATAATTACATTATTAAAAAAATAGCTAAAATATTAGCTGGAATCGAATCTTAAGCGTACATAATATTAGTAATATCGGTTTGCAAAGTCAACTATTTTGTTTATTATTTTTGTAGCCTGTATTTACACTGATATTTTACTAGTTTTTTGGTGTTTCAAAACGATTTTTTAAATGCACGTTTATATAATGTGATAGTATGAAAAAATTGAGAATTTACACTGATATTTTACTATTTAATTTTCAAAACAAACTGAGGGGTTTCAAAACTATTTTTAAATAACTTTATATAATGGAATAGTAGCTTAGAGCTTACATCCAATGCTAGAATACGTACATAAAGTTAGGTTAGGTTATATATTCAATGCATTATCGTACAGTATGTCGTTTCCTTCTATTAAAAAAATATTTTAAACCACCCATCGAAAAGAAAGTTCAATGTAAAAATATTGTATACAACAACGAATAAAACCATCAATGACAACTGAAATGACCTTGAAATGACAACAAAACAATTCGTATACGAGCATCCAAATTCGAATGGTTCATACCCATTGGAGTCATCGTATACGAAAAAATTCGTACACGAAGTATTCGAAAATACAAAAAACTGGATTTCGAGCGAAATTCTTCTAATTTCGTATGCGAAATATACTCGAATGCGAATGAATTCGAAAATAGGGCCCCTGCACTCTAACCTTACACTCGACTGTTGAGAGAGTTGCTTTCACCAATTTCACTAAGTGTATTGGGATATTAAATTCTACCATGGCTTTGAATAGTGCATTTCTATCTTCACTGTCATAGGCACATCTAAAATCTCAAACAAATAATAAGTATCAATTCCATACTCATGTTTTTTCCATAGCCTGTCTTAGAAGGAATATTTGATGGATAGTAGGCTTATCTTTGCGAAACCCACACTGGTATTTGCCTATTATGCTTTCACAATATTCCGACAGTCGATCTTAAAGAATGTAGTCCAATATTTTGTAGGTCACGTTTAGGAGGGTAATGCCTCTCTAGTTATCACAAACAGTTTGGTCTCCTTTCTTGTGAATAGGTACAATTACTATACCTACGTTCCAGTCTTGTGGTAGTTTTACCTGCTTCCAAATCTATTCTACTGGCCTAACTACTTTGGTGGGAGTACTTCAGTCTATTATTAGTCTTAGAATAATCTAATTTTTAATTTGAATTTTAGGTGACGCCGTGCCTAGAAATGAAGAATCGTCAGAAGAAGATAACGCTGATGAAACTGAAGAGAACGACGAGGAAGGTGAAAATAGTACCGAACCACAAGAGAATAATGAAAATGAGGCTAAAGAAGCTGAGAAGTCCGATGATGCTAAAAAAACAGATGATGCTAAACAATCAGATGGCGAAAAACAAAATGGTACAACAGTCGCAAACGGTTCCGGCGAAGGTACATCAAACGGAATCACGAAAGAAGATGGAGCTGATGGTAATTTTTTTACTTACTTGGAATATTTTAAAATTTTATGAGTATTTAATGCCAATCATGAGTGTACTTCTAAAGCAGTGATTGGCAAAGTACGGCCCGCGAAAGTATTTAATCCGGCCCGCCAAGGGTTCATCGACATAAATAGTATACTATAGCTTTAAAACAAAATGCATTGGTTTCTATAATTCTGGCCCTCCTATAGATTTTGTTGAACTTTGTGGCCCCCATTTAAAAAGTTTGCCCACCACTGTTCTAAAGTGTTTTATAAACCTTCCCTTCTCATAAAACTATACCTCGTTTTTAAACTAGGAGGAGTAAGGGTAAGAACAGAACAAGTGGGTCGAGGTGGAGGTGTAGGTCGCGGTGGATGCCACTAGTTAGGTCGCGGGCGATGTCGACAGCACATAGCAAGGAGGTCACCTGCGCTGTCAGTCGAGCTAGAACCACTATCAAGTGAAGTAGTTTAATGAAATTTGAAGAAATTAAAAAATAAACTGAACACAAAAAAGGGATTATATAAAAAGTATCGACTCAGATAGCGCAGGTAATGACAACTTGGCTTCGAACGGACCAATTACATGGAAACATCCTTGTAGGCGGCGCAGTAGACATCCGTGTAAAACAAACTCATTTTATTTTCAAAAGCATCGATGTAAACCTCCTGGATGGCATCGCGCTAAACCTCCACCGCGACTTACCTGCTCTGTTCTCTTTCATTCAGTACAATGTGTTTGTTTTACATGGATGTCGACCGCGACCTCCACCTCCACCGCGACTTGTTCTGTTCTTACCCTTATGTGGTATATTATGAACCCTCTGTATAAATCATAATTTAAATATGATGTTATTAACCTTTAGGGTATTGAACATACATAAAAACAATAGCTTATAGTTTGTATCACATGTTTATTACGAGTGAACTTGAACTATATTTGTTATGGTTCAGATAGGTATAAAAATACGCTGAGCAATCAGTATGGATATAGATATACAAATAATTAGTAGAAGTTAGTATGTAGTAAGGCGAGGCGCTATGAATCATTAATGTTATTGTTTAGATATTGGATACCAGTGAATAAGACGTGTTTAGTCTTTTTAATTAATTAGAACCAGAAGGCAGTAACAACACACTATTTAATACACTTACAATTACATACCAATTACGTAATTGGTCCAACCGCAGGCAAGTTTACCCCATTAAATTTTGAAATTTTGACACTATTTGCATTTAAAATTCATACAGTCGGAAAAATTAAAGAATACCCATGAACGAACATATATAAAACACGCTGTATTTTCCTGTCAACTTGTCACAAAGAAAATTGTCCAGTGCAAGTACATGCAACAATAATAATTATTACATGTACTTGCGTTGGCCAATTTTTTTTTGTGACACCGTGACAGAAAAATACAGCGTGTTTTATATGTTCGTTCATGGGTATTCTTTCATTTTTCCTACTGTAGGTTATATCGGCGATTTTATGTGTTTTCTGCGTTATTCCTTTAATTTTTACATTTTTAGTTTGTATTTATATAAAAAAACAGTTGTTTTTAGAACTTTTTAACGACGTATTAGTATAATATCATATTTATGGATTACCGTCGAAGGCCGACATGATCAACAAAAAAAGAAGATGAATCTGGTGATTTTTCTAGTGACAGTATTGGGTGTGAATCTGTCTTTTGAGTTTACTCCTCCTAGTTTAAAAACAGGGTATAGACAATTTTAATCATCAGGCTCTGCCCCACAAATAAGATAAAATAAGATATGATATAGTAGTCATGCAGGTACCGTAGATGCCATACAGAATCTAGTCTAGTGATCCCTTATTTTTTGGGTCCGGATCACTTCCTCAAACTTTATTTTGATATTCTCAGCAAAATTCAGATTGTTCCTTTCGTTTTTAGAGATTTCATTTCTGGGAACTAGACTAAATTTTGATTACAACGTTTTTCCAACTTTTTACATTGTGTTCAGCATGTCAGGAAAAAAGTCTACTATAGAAAAATGGGTGGAAATGCTTAGTTGCATTTTAAAGTGCATAAACATGTCAAAATAAGCATATTAAGGGCCGGATTTTGTTATTCGAGGGTTTTTGAGGTCGCTAAAGACGACTACGCCATCAGAATCGACCTCCGCAGCACCTGGTGCTCAGGGTCACTGCTAAGGAAAATCATTTGGAGGTTCGAGAGTTTTCAGCATTAAATTGATGCAAATAGATTACTCGGGCGGTTTTTGACGAATATGCCATCAGAACTGACAACTGTAGCACCTGGTTTCTAGGGCCACATCTCCTTCTGGAGTTTCGAGGGATTTCGGCATTAAATTGATGCAAACCGATTATACGAGGGGTTTTTAGTGTTAATAAACACGAAATATCTAACAATAAAACACTGAAAACGTTTGTTTTCTATACTTCCACAAAATGTATTCCATCTATGTGACTACAGCTGTTTCGGCAGAGTGCCTTTCTCAAGTGATTTGTATTACTATACTATGGGTTTGCCATTTTAAAGTCTTTACCTGAAGTGGTTGAGGAGTGGGGAGCTGTTTGTCTCGAGTTGGTCATTCAGAATTATATCTGTATTTTTCAATTTATTAATTTCCATAGATTCTAATAAAGATAGCTTAAGCTTAAGGCCTTTAATTTGAATATGCAGAATTTGAAACTGTTCATTAAAAGAATGATTATGATCTAGAAGGTGAAGTGCGTATGTAGAGGTGTCTGTTTTTCTATAGTTGAAAGCCCTTTTGTGTTCTGTTATCCGTTTGTCAAAGGTTCTGCCAGTTTGACCGATGTAAGTTTTCGGACAGTCACCACAAGTTAGTTTGTAAACACCACTCTGTAGTTGATTTCTCTTTCGGCTCGTATTGTTCTTAATATATTTGCTTAAGTTGTTGTTAGTTCTGAAAGCTGGTGTTATTCCTTTCTTTTTTATGTATCTGGCTATTTTTGTTGTTATCTTGCCAGTGTATGTGATAGAGCAGAAGGTACTGGGTTCTTTCTGTGGTGGTGGATAGACTAATTTCAGGGCTTTCTTATGGAGTTTTTGGTTTAAAATTTTGTTAATTGTTTGTTCGTTATAGCCATTGTTTACTGCAATTTGTTTAATGGTGTTCAGTTCTATCTCGAAGTTATTTTTTGACTTGCGAATTTCTGTCAGTCTGTGTATCATGCTATGGTAGGCTGCTAAAATTTGTGTTGTGTAGGATGAGATGATGAATTGTGTATAGTTGTGTCAGTATGGGTAGGTTTATGATATATGGTTTGTTGTGTAGTCTGCTAATTGTTACATCTAGAAAGTTTATGGACTTATTCTCTTCGGTTTCTATTGTAAACTCAATGTTACTATGAAGTGAATTAATGTATGATAGAAATTGGTCAAGTTGCCTGTTAGTTCCTGTAAAGCATACTAGTATATCATCCACGCACCTCCACCAATATAAGAACTGTTTAAATACGGCATGTTTAGAAATTGTTGTTTGAAGCTGGTTCATAAATATATCTGTCACATATATATCCTCACTCCTCAACCTCTTCAGGTAAAGACTTCAAAATGGCAAACCCATAGTAATATAGATCACTTGAGAAAGGCACTCTGCCGAAACAGCTGTAGTCACATAGTTGTACTAAATTTTGTGGAAGTATAGAAAAAAAAACGTTTTCAGTGTTTTATTGTTAGATAACAATACTTTTGTTAGATAACAACTTCCATCAAGTAACGGTCGAATCCATCAATTATTTAAACACGAAATAGGCCATCAAAACTTACACCCGCAACACCTGGTGCCCATGGTAACTGCTAAGGCAGGTCATCTTCTGGAGTTTCGAAGGTTTTCGGCCTTAAATGCATGCAAATAGATCACTAAGCGGTTTTTGGAGTCGCCGAATACGAATACGGTATCAGAACCGACCCACGGACCACCTGGTGCCCAAGGTTACTGTTAAGGTATGTTATCTTCTGGAGTTTGGAGGGTTTTTGAGTACCAGATGCAGCGGGGACCGGTTCTGATGGCGTATTCTTGTGCAGCGACCCCAAAAACCCCCGAGTAATCTGTTTGCATCAATTTAGTGCCGAATACCCTCGAAACTTCAGATGACTTGCCTTAGCAGTGAACCTGGGCACCACATGCTTCGGTGGTCGGTTCTGATGACGTATTCGTCTTCGGCGACCCTAAAAACCCCTGAGTAACAACATATCGCCCTTAACCCTTTCGTGCCGTATCGTCATTCGGCAAGTCAGCTCCTGTATACGGATTCGACCATTTACCAAGCGGCTTCGCGCGGTCGGTTAAAATACAGTATCACACTACAACTAATTAAAGTTAATGTAATAATAACACTAATTTTAGAAATAAAACTATTTTTTCTTCAAACGTCAAATAATGATGACATTACTTATCTAACTTGATCCTGTCAAAGTTTGATGTCTCCGCCGGCAGCAGTTTTTTTTCCCATTTCTTTACGGCGGAGGGAAAAATGTTGTCATGGCAACAATATGAAACATGTCACAAAGCAACAATACAAATGTCATTAACAACAATTAAACATCATTTTTATTTATAGTAATATTAAAAGTACAATTAGTTAACGAGGCATTTTCAAAATTGAAACCGTGCAAAAATGTTCCCGACTCTTGATACGCATTGGTAATTGTTGATGATACTGATGGTCGAGCACAACTTTCAGCAATCATTCCCGATGTTCCCGAATCATGAGGGTTTAAAATTTTTTGAGCATTATCGTTCTTATTTCTTATTGAATCCTCTATATATCCTTCGGCAACCGTGCTTGATTTCCAGCCCCCATGTCATTTGAGGCATTCTAGATTTTGCTACGTTTGAAGAAAAATAGTATACTTTATTCGGCAAAGAAGCGACTTTTCTTGACTTGCCCTCTATTACGCGCCTCACTTTGTTCGGCGCGTAATATCGGGCGCGTCAAGAAAAGTCATGCTTCTCCGCCTCATAAAGTAATATACTATTTATTAAACTTATTATTCTACATAGTATGTGAGTTAAATTTAATTTTATCCATAAAATACCATTTTAAATAAAAATTAGTAAAAAAGATAAACAAGATAATTCGGATGGAATTTCCCAGATTATTTTGTGCTTGATATTGCCCCAGTCTCCTAATCTGGGAAATTCCATCCGAATTATCTTGCAAGGGATAGTAAGGAAAAATACAGGAGATGGAAAAATACAGGTGATGGAAAAATACAGGAGTAAAGAAACAAACGCTCATATGGTATTCATTGATCTTGAGAAAGCATATGATAGAGTTACTCGAGAGATTCTGTGGTGGGCACTCAATAAGAAAGGAGTCCCTGGTGAATATGTAAAGATTGTGAGGGATATGTATGAGGGAGTAACGACTAGTGTTAGGACAGGTGTGGGAGAGACTGATAATTTCATGTGAAAGTAGGATTGCACCAAGGCTCTGTGCTTAGTCCGTATTTATTCTCATTAGTTTTGGACCAGATAACAGCGAAACTACAGGGTAACATTCCATGGTGCTTAATGTATGCTGATGATGTAGTGTTAATAGGAAATAGTGAAAGAGACTTAGAACAAAAACTGAAACAGTGGAGACAGGCTCTGGAGGAAAAAGGTTTAAAACTTAGTAGGACAAAAACAGAGTATTTGGAATGTTCATTTAAAGATGGAGTTACTACAAATAAAATGGTATTTTTGGATGGTGAAATGATTGTGAAAAGCGATAGTTTTAAGTACCTAAGATCGGTATTACAGAGTAATGGAGAAATGGAGATGCATGCAGTAGAATTAGGGCTGGATTGATGAAGTGGAAAGAAGCGAGTGGTGTGTTGTGTGACAGAAAAATTCCAATGAAGCTGAAGGGGAAATTCTATAAAACAGCCATAAGACCGGCTATGACGTACGGAACTGAATGTTGGGCAGTGAAAAAGAAAGAGGAACAACGAATGCATGTGACGGAAATGAGAATGCTTAGATGGACGAGTGGAGTGACAAAGAATGATAAAATTAGAAATGAGTATATTAGGGGAATTCTAGGTGTGGCACCAATTGATGCCAAAATGAGAGAGCATAGGTTAAGATGGTTTGGTCATGTTCAACGTCGAGACGTTAATCACCCAATACGAAGAATATCTGAAGTGCAGATTCCTGGTAGGAGTAGGAGAGGAAGACCAAAGAAGACCTGGGGAGAGACGATAAGGCAGGACATGTTGGTAAAGGGGATTAACATTGATATGACCCAAGATAGAATTGTGTGGAGAAATGCAATTAGGGAAGCCGACCCCGCATAGGGATAAGGCAAAGAGAATGACGGATAGTAAGGTAAGTTGTAAACAGCAGCACAGTACCTTCACCTCCCACACAATCCCATCAGTCAAAACATCCAAACAACCTTATCACCAATCAAATTAACTAAATCTAATCTCCTTCTGGGCATCATCCACTTTTAGGCGTGGTTTTCCCACTTTTAGATTTGAATAAGGTAATTCGGACGGAACAAAAATACCTGAAATATGATGAGGATGGTGTCACCGCCTTATGGCGAACGAAAACTCATGATGCACCCGTGTGCATCACCGTACTGACCAGACAGTCAAGCATGATGCACACGGGTGCATCACCGTACCGAAGGGGTTAATATATTTATTTTGACATGTTTATGCACTTTTGGATATTTTTTATGCACTTTTAAATGCAGCTATGCTTTCCTTTGCAAGTCTCTAGGTACTGTATTTAAAAATCGATTTATTTTGTGCTAAATGCTCTGGTTTATAATAAGATTTCAGATATTATTTATTTATTTATTTATTTATTTTTTTAGAAGACACCGCAGCTGAAACTGAGGACGAACCAACAGATCTTCAAGTCGCCTGGGAGGTTCTTGAGCTGGCCAAGAAAATCTTCCAAAAACAGGGTACCGCCGCCAAAAAGAACCTTGCCGAAACACTGATAGTTTTAGGCGAAGTTTCATTGGAAAGCGAAAATTTCGAATCGGCCGTCAACGACATCACGGAAGGTTTAAAAATACAAAAAGACATATTCGCAAAAGATTCCAGAACGGTAGCAGAAACGTATTACAAGTTAGGAGTAGCTTACTCTACGAACACCCAAATAGACGAAGCTATAAACAGTTTCAACAGTTCCTTAGAATACCTTAACAACAGAATCGCCCATTTGGAAAGTGTCGAAGACAAAAAAGACGAGGTCGATGAAGAAATTAAGGAAATCAAGAGTCTCATACCGGATATACAGGAAAAAGTTACCGACATGAAAACTTACAAAGATGAGGTATGTAAATGTGATATTAGAACCACCATAAAAAATTTTGTCTGTAAGCCAAATTTCGAAAAAGTCGAGTCATGTTGTGTTAATAAACTTGAAGTCAAAAGAAAGCCTACCACAATTGAAGAAGCTCTTGAGAAAGTTGCCATTTAAATAGAACAAGAATGGTTTAAACTAAAATTACTAGTTGGCACTTGGATGTCTTGTTTTTGTCTATAGTCCGTCTCACCTTGACTTTACAGTATAAAGAACATATTCAATGCAGTCCTTATGAGAGTTTTTAGCGCGGTGATGCCGATTTCATCAAAAAAAATGCGTAATCGAACATTAGAGAAATTAAATTAAAACTGTTTTAGAAAGGCAATCTACAATTTTCGGATTCATATGCGTAATAACTATAGTATATCAAATAAACTTAAAACGCATATGAATCTCAAAATTGTAGATTGCCTTTCTAAAACATTTTTAATGTTCCGTTACAAATTCTTTTTGATAAAATCGGCATCACCGCGCTAAAAACTCTTATAAGGACTACATTTCCAATGTTCCTTATACTGTAGTCAAGGTGAGACGGATATTAGATATAGGTGTTGATGTTTTCGATATGTATATTTTTCATAATACTCACTATGGATATCAAAGAAGAAAATTATATGGAATTTTAATTTAGAGTTTGTAGATTTTATTTGTTGCTTTTTGAATTATGCTAAGGATATTGCTTCTTAATTTTAGGTAGTCACTTTTTATTTTTGTATCTCACTGACAAAATATTACATATTTTGAAATTAACGTGTGAAATGAAATTTTTTGTGCTGTCCCCAGTGTCATAGAAATAGGATTTCTTTTCCGAATGCGATGTTTTAAAGTATCATATAAATGGAATAATCTGATTTAAATGTTGAATGGGTTGCATATGAGAGTTCATTTTGAATGAAGTAAAAAACAGACGTACTCTCAATCATTTATTGTAACTTCCTACGACCAGTTTCGCTCTCTAAAGTATGCAGAGCATCTTCAGGTCAACGGTTACAAGTCACTAAATGCTACAAATAAAGACCAGAGTTAGAACAATGTCTGGTTGTAAAAAATGCTAAAGATCCATAAGATCAAGACAATATTGAACAACATACATAAAAGTACTCGGGGGGCGGTAACAAACGTCCCCAAGCTCACAAACACATGCAGATGTATGCCGTCTGTAATCATGCAATGATAACGTGTCATACTTACATTCGGTTACAAGGAGCTACTTCTTGAGTATTCATTAACATGATATCTTGCTTAAGTTATGCTAACGGGATATGGTGGAATAGACGGAGAATGTTGTAAAGGTTAACAAGTTTTATGGAAATTGGAAATTTTTGAGGATGATGTGATAGTTGGAGAAAGACAACCAACAAATATGTGCCTGTTATTTTTTGTTTGTGAAGTAGACTAAAGTGAATGTCATATACAATTTTAATATGTGATGGTCTTGAAAGATTTTTATTTCTATTTATTAAAAGATTTTTATTTATATTTATTAAAAGAATTCTATTTATTAATGTATGTGTTAGTGTAAGGCTGACAACGTTTGGATCAAAACGGGTTGATATCTAGTATTAGCTGTGGACGTGCAGCTGTAACCCAAATTGTTAAGGTCAATACTCCTTGATGTTCTAATGAGAGGAGTAGTGGTCGCATAAGGGATGAAAAGTCGGAAAGCTTAAAAATTGTAGCTACATTCTTTTAATAAATATAAATAAAAATCTTTTAATAAATAGAAATAAAAATCACCATCACATATTAAAATTGTATATATGACATTCACTTTAGTCTACTTCACAAACAAAAAATAACAGGCACAGATTTGTTGGTTGTCTTTCTCCAACTATCACATCACCCTCAAGAATTTCCAATTTCCATAAAACTTGTTAATCTTTACAACATTCTCCGTCTATTCCACCATATCCCGTTAGCATAACTTAAGCAAGATATCAGGTTAATGAATACTCAAGAAGTAGCTTCTGGTAACCGAATGTAAGTACGACACGTTATCATTGCATGATTACAGACGGCATACATCTGCATGTGTTTGTGAGCTTGGGGACGTTTGTTACCGCCCCCCGAGTGTACTTTTATGTATGTTGTTCAATATTGTCTTGATCTTATGGATCTTTAGCATTTTTTACAACCAGACATTGTTCTAACTCTGGTCTTTATTTGTAGCATTTAGTGACTTGTAACCGTTGACCTGACGATGCTCTTCATACTTTAGAGAGCTAAACCGGTCGTCGGAAGTTACAATAAATGATTGAGAGTACGTATGTTTTTTACTTCAATCGGATTTAAATTTAATATGGGCTATATGGTGGCCAATATAATTTTTAAATTGAATCTCATCAAGATAAGTATTCAATATTCTACCGACATGAAGACCTGCTTTATGATGCATTAACACGAATTTGTTATCCAATGTGGCTGGCAAATGGCAAAATATTATCTTCTAAAATGGTTTTAATGTACATATCAGCTGTCATTCACCCAATCACCTCCACAAATTCGATATCTCCTTTCCAAGAAATACCACTCCACTACCGTTCATGATATGGAAGCAAGATTGACAAAACTTCGTCTACAAATAAGTTAGCGAAAAGTATGTCAGTTGTAACCTCATACAGAGCGTTAGTTATGGTGGTGGCGGCATAGTGACATGGAGCGATATTGTTTTGAAATGACATACCGAACACGTGGAGGTGATAAAAACATTTTCATATAGGCGCTACTATATAAAAGACATTGGCGCTAATGCACGTCTTCATGTCGCTAGAATAGTGAATACTTACCTTGATGAAATTCAATTTAAAAATTATATTGGCCAGTATATACCCGACTATAGGATTTATATGACTAAAACATCACATTCGGAAACGAAATCCTATTCTCATGATACTGGGGGGCTAAGGATAGCAGCACAAAAAAAATTCATTTCATATGCATATGCAATATTTTTGTCCGTGAGTATATTTTAGACATTTGTATTCTTTTTTCATCATATTTTGTTCTTCATTTGTTAATACATTCTATTTAAATCCTAAAATGTAATTTTATCATCCTTTAATATATGTACCTTGTTTTATTGTACATCCATTTGTACATTATGTTCGTCTTCTTATTAATGATTATTTATTATTATCTTCTCCAAAGGCTTTTATTTGTATTCTGTAGGGTAGGGAGGCTGAGTCCAGTCACACAGCATTTATGCCAGTGTGTGGTGGTTTTAAGTGTTATCATCTTTAAGTATCATCTCCGTGACGAAGGTTAGCAATCATCATGGCTATTTTGGCCTTCGAGGCAGCTGCTCTGAACAGTTGCGTTCAGCTGCAACCAAACTATTATCTCAGGTTCTTCAACCAGAAAACGCGTCTCTTTCTTACGCTTCTCCTACCCTCTATAAGTTCTTAAGTTACAGACATAAGTTCTTCTCCTTAAGTTCTATATTTAATGGAAGTAAACTAGAATTTTGATTAAAATGGTTTAAATTTGACACTCCGATTTACTTAAACCGTTCTCAAAATACAAATTAAAATCTTGTAATCACGTATGTTTTATAAAAGGCCTTGTTTGTCTTTTTAAACGAGTAAACAGAGAATTTTCTGTAGTTTTTTTATTAGTTATTAATATACTACTTACTGTTTACCATTTCTCATTATTTACTTTTGTACTTTAAGAACTTTATATTTATTAAAAAAAAAACAGGAACTTTTTGGGTGAACATGTCTCGTTTTAATAATTTTATTCACAGCATCCAAGTGTCAGTTAATAATTTTGTACATAGCTGCTTATGTTAAATACTCAAATTAATCAAAATTGTTAAAGACTGATGTTAGGAATATTGCTTTTTTGCATTCGCCTCGTTTTTTGAACTTTTGTACTATTTTTTAATAAAAAAATTTATAAATCAGTAGGCTTTTATTTCTTTCCTAACCAATTGAATAAATACTTAAACACTACAAAGTTTGATAATAGGCTTTAAAATTAATCACTTCATAGCGATTAAGCTGTACATAGCACGTCCTAAAGTCTTCTTTTCTTAACTAATTTTTGAACCGAAACACTTAATGAAGGACACCGCGCACACCTTATAGACGGAGAGGCAGCGCTGAAAAATCTTTTTGAATTTACTTAAGCTAAATTTTTCACAGTTGATTACTGAGATTGTGTAGAGAAACATACTGCGGTCGGTCAAGCGAAACGTAGAACAGTGAGAGGGTATCAAAGTTGCTTTCCTACGAAGGTAATTAAATCCATTTACTAAGGCTGAAAATCAGTACACATATTCTAAATTGAATATAAATAAAAGTTATTATAGTCGGTCAGCTGTATGACGGGACAGAGCCGGTCGGTCGGCCCAATGAATGTACAGGGTTATTCACTATATTTTGAGCCCCTTGTAAACTGCTTTATTTACAGAATTGGAAAAAAATGTAAAATACAAAAGTTATTCGATTTTTAAATTATGATTTTTTGACATATATATCGTACTAGTGACGTCATCCATCTGGGCGTGATGACGCAATCGACTATTTTTTTTTAAATGAGAATAGGGGTCGTGTGCTAGCTCATTTGAAAAGTTATTCAATTCTCTATACAGTACTATAAACAATAAGATCATTATTTATACAGGGTGTCCAAAAAAAATTTTGAATGATTAATTAAACAATTAATTTAATTCAAAAATTTTTTGGACACCCTGTATAATTCATCATGTTAATGTTTATATTACTGCATAGGGAATTGAATAACCTTTCAAATGAGCTAGCACTCGACCCCTATTCCCATTTAAAAAAATAGTCGATTACGTCATCACGCCCAAATGGATGACGTTACTAGTACGATATATATGTCAAAAAATCATAATTTAAAAATCGAATAACTTTTGTATTTTACATTTTTTCTAATTCTGTAAATAAAGCAGTTTACAAGGGGGTCAAAATATAGTGAATAACCCTGTACGTTCACTGGGGCCGACCGAACGGCTCTGTCCCGTCATACAGCTGACCGACTATAATAACTTTTATTTATATTTAATTTAGAATGTGTGTACTGATTTTCAGCCTTAGTAAATGGATTTAATTACCTTCGTAGGAAAGCAACTTTGATACCCTCTCAGTAACCCCGGTTCTACGTTTCGCTTGACCGACCGCAGTGTGTTTCTCTACACAATCACAGTAATCAACTGTGAAAAATCTAGCTTTAGTAAATTCAAAGAGATTTTTCAGCGCTGCCTCTTGGACTATTAGAGAACATTTAATGTCATTCAAATACAATAAAATTTACATGAATAGATTCTTCTCGAAATTACAATCATTTCATATCATTGCGCCAACCTTTTTACGAAATCACATTTTTGAAGTCCATATTCATTAATACTATTAGTTGCTAAGTTATTATCGCTATTAAAAATAGCTTAACCCAGCGTGAGACGGACCAGTATTTTGCGGTGCGTCACTGGAACTGCATTGTCATAATACCTGCAGAAAGATTTATGAAGTGCCTTTTCACAAAATATCTTTTCTCTTTCTATCTTATTTACAGACCCATTTGATTTTAGATTTATTTATATCAATTTACGCCGTTATTAATCAAAATTCAGAGTTGACGCAATGATATGAAATTATTGTAATTTCAAGACGAATCTATTCATGTAAATTTTGTTGTATTTGAGTGACATTACATTTTCCATAAGATATATGGGGTGTCCTTTTTGGATCATCCGTAAAAATGGCGGAATGATGCCATTTTGTAAGGTAATTTCTTTCGAAAGAATTGGAACATGATTTTTATGATCTGCAAAAGGAAATATGGCGCTTTATAAGAGGTCAAACAACGGAGGTAAAGGAACTAATAAAGCCAAAATGTGTAGAAAGGGATAGGTAAATACGGAATACCAAACTAATTACTGAAATATTGTGAAGCTGCAATGACAGAACAATTAACAAAATTATAAAATATCGGAATAATGGAGAACTAATTAGCAAACGTAATTCTACTATTCAAAAAAGCAGCCAGAAAACTACAGAGGTATAAACTCGTTAAATATTACCCTAAAACTTAAAACTAAAATTTTCCAAGAACTATCGAATCAAAGGATAAGTTTAGCAGATGAAAAACAGGGTTTTCATACTGTTATTGGTCCGTCACGGGAAAATAATTCCAGACCAAGACCTTTAAAGCCCCAAAATAAAGTAATAATACATATTGCATATTATATACCTATTTAAAAAATAAATATTTTTGTTGGTAGAGCACAAAGAGCATCAATATTTTTTTATTTAATTTTATAGGCAATGAAAAATATAGTATCGGCCATGACGGAAGGAATAAAATCAGACAAACCAGCTCCATCTACCAGTTCCTCAAAGCCTGCTACTGACATTTCACATCTGGTCAAGAGGAAAAGAAAAGCGGATGAGATAGACGACAAAGACGCAGCACAAGAGAGCAATCCGTCAAAAAAAGTCAATCAATAAACGTATTACTGTGTTTTTTATTTTTACCTTCAAACTCTTGCCACATTTATCATAGACTATTAAGAACAATTGCGAGAACAACTAAGTATAATAAAGTTAAAGTAATTTTAGACATGCAGACACAATTTTTTCCTGTAGCTATTTTACATTTCAAAAGTGTGACTATTTTTTATTGTAGCAAATTTTTTAATTGTCATCAAATATTATCCAGTTTTTAGAAACATACAACCAAGCACATGCATCTGTAATCAAATTTCAGTTTGATGAGTATCTGCATTTTTCTATTCTATGGGTGTGCTTATCTTCATTTTCTTTGTCGACATGTTCGTACACTTTGTCAAAACTCTGAATGACTTTAAAAATCCTACAATGGGCACCCCCACTTGATGAGCAGCAAAATTACCGGAAATTATGTTAGTAGGAGAAGTAAACTACATCTAAAAATCACGTAGTCGAGGCCCGGCGGTCATCCATCCCTTTCTTTCCGAATACTTTCTATGTCTGCTCTCGGCTCCGATGAGCAAAATTTCGAAAGTCATTACCAGTCTTGGCGAGTAATATACAGTATGTCCCTGTAAGTTGTTTCCATATGGAAAACTTGTATTATTAATTTTACGAAAAAAAGTTATTCTTTATAAAAAGTTCTGGATGGTCCAAAACCAAAGATTCAACCATCAGATATCAAATTTTATGAATTTAATACGAGGTATGTCAAAAAGTTTGAATTTCACTCAAGAGTAAAGTAGCTTTATTTTTCACAATATTGAAAATTGCTATTATGAAAAGTTGTTTTGAACTAAAAACTATATTCTAATATGCAATTACATCTTTCTAATTGAAAAAAATTTTTTTGAAAAATTATGGATAACTAACATTATTTTCAGTTATTTCAATTCTGATAACCCTTTTATTATTAATTTTACGAAAAAAAAGTGATTCTTAATAAAAAGTTCTGGGTGGTCTAAAACCTAAAATACAACCATCTGATATCAAAATTTATCAATTTTATACGAGGTATGTCAAAAAAGATAAATTTAGGTCAAAAGTAAAGTACTTTTATAGTTCAGAATATTTCAATTAGAAGGATGTAATTACGTACTGAAACATAGTTTTTAATTCTAAATAACGTTTCATAATATGTAACAATTTTCGATATTGTGAAAAATAAACGTATTTTACTCTTGAGCGAAATTCATATTTTTGATATATCTCGTATAAAATTGATAAAATTTGACATAAGATGGTTGTATTTTCGGTTTTAGACCATACAGAACTTTTTATTAAGAATCACTTTTTTTCGTAAAATTAATAATAAAAGAATTAGGTCCCTGAATTGAAATAACTGAAAATAATGTTAGTTATCCATAATTTTCAAAAAAAAAAAAAATTTTCTATTAGAAGGATGTAATGCATACTAGAGTCAATATTATGAAATTGTCAATTTTGTGAAAAATAAAGCTACTTTACTGTTGAGTGAATTTCAAACTTTTTGACATACCTCGTATAATATTCAAAAAATTTGATATTTGATGGTTAAATCCTAGGTTTTGGACCATGCAGAGCTTTTTATGAAGAATAACTTTTTTTCGTAAAATTAATAATAAAAAAGTTTTCCATATAGATACAACTTACGGGGACATACTGTACATATATTTAGATACTAAGAAAAGATAAACTCAAATGTCTTTTTGTTTATCGGTTAAATTCTCGTTGTTAGTCTGTACTCGTATTAATTTTTGTATTCTTATGAGAAACATTTTCGGAAATAATTACACAAGTGCATCAAAATTAACGATATTTTTTATGAAAGCTTGTCTAACACTGTTTTTTAGTTGAAATATCATTTTATTTGAAATCTGCGTACACAAATATAACAACTATACTGATTAGATCATAATTTTGTAATGTTGGAAAATACTCGGTGGCGTTGAAGTTTCTAAATTTACTAATTTAAAACAAGTGTACAATTTGGGACACAACACGCTAAAATACAGCTTTTAAGTAGCTCGGTATTCAATGATGATTGCGCTAATAACCGGCAAAATAGGAACACATAATACGTTGTAAAATAAAAAGAGAAGAAACCAGTAGATACGTGTAGAACTATCACAGGAGGGAGAATTTTATAAAATTCTGTCACCCAGTGGCAGTTGCCAAACTCCTCCGATACGTGTAAAGGTGGAAAACTATCAATGTAATGTAAATTTATAGGTTACTATCGATAATTTCCCACCTCTACTAGTTTCATCTCAGTTTATTTCACAACGTATTATGTTTTCGGTCTTTTGCGTTATTTTGCCGGTTATTAGTGCACTCATGACTGTATATCAATTGAGCCTGTACATCGTAATAGCTCTAAAGTAAGACTGGGAACCAGTTTCATTGGATGAGTTTATACACGTTCGGAAGATTTCATATAAAGTTTTTTATTCCTGAGTTAACGGACTTCGTTGGAACAAACCATGAAGGATTGCTCATCAGTCGCAATATCTTGGACTGAAAGCGTTTTGAAATCTTTATGTTGGATATAGAGTTGTTCTTCACAACAGAACTCCATCTGGATTTTAAATATTGATGTGTTTTCTCCATGGGATGTCTGTCGACATACCTCCCTAGGTATTTTGCTTCATTTTGGTTGATAGATGGACTTTACGAGTTGTAATAATTTTGTTGTTACCTTAACAACTAATGTTACATCACTTATTAATCCAATGTGCTATTGTATGCTCTTTCGGTATTTGTGAAGCGATGTGTTTATCCTCGTGGGATGCGGCATATAAAAATTACAACAACGAAAAACGCAATTATATAAACTACTATTAGTGACAGCACTGCAGTGCTTGTCAAAGTATGTGTTAGAACTTATAAGACTTATTGAAGAGACATTGACTACACTAGTTCCTGTATAAGGATTAGTTTTGTATTCATTTCTATCATCTCTTCCAAAGTACTTAATGGATATTCGTCATCCAGTTGAAGATGCGCCCTTATAGAATCCGGGTTTGAATATCCCGCGTATTCCTCAACATCTCTCAAAAATAGATAATATTTAGCGTTAATATAAGATCTACTCGTAATGATAAGTGGTAAGGGTTTTAATTTAATAGACTGGACCAGATAGAGTTTTAATTATATTTTAAGAAACAAACTTTGGGTGTTTGGTCAATATATTGCTGTAGTTGTACCATTAGCATTAATATTTAAGTGTTTATATTTACTTAATAGAAATGTTTTTTAATAAATCGTAAACAAGTGAATTGTTTTATTATTTAACAAGCGGAGAAATTCGTTTGATTATAAGAATGTTTTATGAGTAATTAACAGACTGCCTAGTTATATTGATATACCGGATTTGTAGACGGCCGTAGCTCAGCGGCAAGATAACTGGCCTTCTAAGCCAGCGAACAAGTTCGAATCTCAGCACCGACATTTCCATTTCTAAAAATGATGTGAACTGTTCACCTTGCTTTGGAGAGCACGTAAAGCCGTCTGTTCCCCTGGGCTAGTATGCATGGGCACCAGCTACTTGAAACAGGCTTAAAGAAGCAATTGGCGCCGGAACCTAAAAAGGATATCCCCGGCAAAAATGCCATACGATATTACCGGATTCGTTGGTAATGTCGGACACACGATAAACAACTAACGGTCTCTTGTGCATTCAGGCGTTGAAGCATGACGTCAGATGGGAACTTTGATAAGGTATTAACGGTATACAGTGATGAGTGCGCTAATCACCGGTAAAAAGATTGAAAACATAATACGTTATGCAATAAAAAGAGATAAGAAAGTATGAATAGAAACCTACAAATTTACATTATATTGATAGTTTCTCACCTTTAGACGTATGAGGGGAGTTTGGCAACTACCTCTATGTGATAGTGACAGTTTTAGTTGAGAAACTTTTGTTTGACTATTGAACTCAGATTGGATGGTATATTATAGTGATAGCTATACTAAAATCACAATCAAGATTTTCAGTACATATTTACCGATGGGTCAAAAGACGCAAATGGAACGGGCTGTGCAGTGTTCCACGAAAATAAAAATTACCATCATCAATATAGCCTACCTATTGAATGCTCAATATACACAGCAGAAATGATAGCAGTAATGTTTGCTGTTCAGTATGTACTATATACTGAATCCAACTAGTAATTATGTTATATTTACTGACAGTAAAAGCGTGGTGGACACATTGAGTAACAGTCAAACATATAAACCACATTGAATTGAATATTCTTAAAACTCTGTTTGAAACTATACAATTGGGAGTAAATGTAACAATTGCTTGGATTAAGGGCCATTCTGGAATAAAAGGTAATGAAATAGTTGAGAATTTTGCTAAATCAGCTTATATGATCGGAGAAAAAATTTAATTCCAGCTTCAGATATCATAAAGAAGATATAAAACTATTTCTGGAACAAAATTTCATTGACATACTACTAGTAAGTGAAACCCATTTTACAGACAGAACCTACTTCAAGATACCTAAGTATAAATTATATTACACCAATCACCCAGATGGTACAGCCCACGGAGGTTCAGCCGTATTGATAAGAGAAACTATAAAACATTATGAAATGCTAAAATACGAAACAAATCACATTCAAGCAACATCGATAAAAATACAAACTCTTCCATATGATTAGTGATGAGCGAGACTGGTCTTGGTCTTGCGGTCTTGGTCTTGGTCTTGCAGCAAGACCAAGACCAAGACCAAGACCGCCTTTTGGTTGCAAGACCAAGACCAAGACCAAGCTTGCAAGAACAAGACCAAGACCAAGACCGCACCTTGCAAGACCACGCAAGACCAAGACCAACCTGCAAGACTCTTGCACTTTTTTGAGAAAAATTGGTTTTTATTATTTAACTTTATTTTTTTAGTTCAATAATATATACTGACATTGTAAGAAACCTTAAACAATATCGAATTTTTAAAATACATAATATTTTGGTTATATTTTTAAGTCGTATTGATTAAGTCAAACGGTTTGCATTTTCTCAACCTTCAAAGTGTCCAAAAGGCAAGTTTTCAAACGGCGACAGTTCAAGGACAATTGAAATTACTTGTAAGACAAAAAAATGTAATTATAGATAGGGTAATCCATTTAAAAAAAATGCAATTAAAAACGGTTTTTATGTACCAGTAGTTTTCGCTTTTTTGTCTAATAAAAATACTGACACTTATTTCAATTCTTTTCGCATAATCGAGGAAAAATGTAGGTCGTTAAATTTAAAATGAATACAAAAAATATCATAATAGATTTTAAAAAGGGATTCACAATGCTGTGAAAGCATTGTGGCCTGAATAAAAAATAACTAGTTGTCGATTGCAATGTGTCAAGCTTGGTATCGCAAAATCCAAAGCTTAGGTTCAGGTTCTGAATATTATAATGACAAAAATTCCGATACTGGGAAATTTTTAAAATTATTTTTTGGATTAATTTTTTACAATCAACGAAAGTTAGAAGTTGAATTATTTGTGAAAATCCCGGATGACAAACGTGTAAAGAATTTTACTGATTTCATAGTTGAAAAATATTTGGAAGAATCTAGGTTTCCCCAGAAAGGGCCAGTAGTACAAATATTATGTGCCGCACTTGAAATGCATGCGCATCATTTCAGTGTGTTTTAAATTCTAGTTTTTACTACCCACATCCGAATATTTTCAACTTTTTAAATGTCATAATGGGTATTCAATCCATTAATATGTGAAAATAAAAAGTGCGAATAACTCGTGTTACGAGAGCAATGTAGTTTAAATAAAATTAAAGAACTGCAAGATAACAAATTACAGAATTAAGCGTTTATAACTCCCCATTAGGTTTAGTTATTATGTTATAGTATTAGGTCTATTAATAGGTATGGTAAATATGTACGTATTTACTAAAAAGTATGTTTTAGTTAGTTTATAAAAAAAGTTAATTATATTAAATAATGATTAAATAGAGTAAAAATATTTGATTTTTGTGTTCTCTTAAAAAAATTTAATTTATGTTCTTAAATTTGACCCTCGTAGGATAAATACTACAGTGTTCGAGTGAAAGGAGCAGATCATTATCTGTTAACAACAACTATAAACCGTTTATCCCTTTTCGTAAAATCCGTGAATTTAAGGTCCCCGACCATTTGTGACACCTTTACGAAGCTCTCTTTCTTTAACATTTTATTAAAATACAGGGGCAATAAACAATAATCCAGACTCAAGACGTGGTCTGAAGGCAGGCGGCAGGTATCGTCAGCATGCAAAACACAACGTGACACAACCGAAGGCCGGTAATTGCAACAAGGGTTGTAAATGCAGGTTTTTCCTACTGATAAACATAACCATTATAAAAATATACTCTAATCTCTTTATATAGAGAGAAATAATTAGGTCATTAGGTGAATGTATAATGTTAAAATTGGTATCCGTTTGAAACTACATTCTACATTCTTTTAAAATTTTAAAGCAAAAAATATAGTTTCATTCTTCACATCTTTATTTATTTCAATGTACATTTTATTCGAAATTGTTTGGTTCAAATTATTACTACCAAAAAAGCAAGACCAGCAAGACTCTTGCAGCAAGACCAAGACCAAGAACAAGACCAGCTAGTGCAAGACCAAGACCAAGACCAAGACTGCCTTTTAGCTGCAAGACCAAGACCAAGACCAAGCTTGCAAGAACAAGACCAAGACCAAGACTAGCCTGGTCTTGGTCTTGTTCTTGTTTTGCTCATCACTACATATGATATAACTGTCACAGCAATTTATTGTCCGCCCAGGCATAGACATACAAAAGAAGATCTACCCTTTTTCGAAACTCTAGGGCCAAAATTTATAGCAGGTGGAGATTACAACTGTAAACATACGCTATGGGGTTCACGCCTAACAACCACCAAAGGCAGAGAGCTAGCAAAAGTTATCCAGGATAAAAGCTACTCATTCCTATCGACGGGATCACCGACATATTGGCCAACCGATCCAAATAAAACACCAGACCTATTGGATTTCTTTATTACAAACGGAATATCTCAATCATATACAGATGTAGTACCAAGTTTTGATTTATCATCAGATCATAGTCCCATAATTGCCACAATTAGCACAACGGTGATAATCAAAAAACCAACACCTCGACTGCATAACTTCAAAACAAACTGGGACACATACCGGCTAATCATAGAACAGGAAGTAAATCTACTAGTGAGATTGCAAACTCCCGAACAAATAGAAACAGAAACTAATAATCTAATCAACTTACTTCAAAATGCTGCCAAACAGTCTACCCCTCAACCTGGACAAAAAAAATTTTCAACCAACATTCCTCTTGAAATAAAAAGACTAGTAGCAGAAAAACGAAAAGCCAGATCAATTTGGCAAAGAACTCACAGACCAGACGACAGGACAATTTATAATAACAAAACAAGAAACTTAAAAACAGCTCTAGAACAGATGAGAAACAACTCATTTGAAAACTATGTATCAAACCTTTCGCGTCAAGATAACTCTATCTGGAAACCAATCAAAAACAAAAATAAACCAATAAATACTTCACCTCCAATTCGGAAAAACTCATTACCACCAGGACCATGGGCAAAAAGCAACAAAGAAAAAGCTGATTTATTTGCTGAACATCTAACTGAAGTCTTCAAGCCACACGACAATGACCAAGTACAAGAAGTAGAGCAGGAACTAGCCTTACCAATTAATCAACGAGAGCGACTAACTTTAATTACACCGAAGGAGATCAAAGATAAAATTAATCATTTGAATGAAAAGAAGGCACCAGGCACTGATCTCATAACAGCAACAATGCTAAAACAACTTCCTAAAAAAGGTATAATGAAGTTATTGTACATATTAAAAGCAAACTTAAGACTTAATTATTGGCCTATATCACTAAAAATTGCCCAAGTAATTATGATACCGAAACCTGGTAAAGCTTTAACGGATGTTTCATCATACCGCCCAATAAGTATACTGCCAATAATGTCAAAACTTCTTGAAAAGCTGTTACTTAAAAGAATTATGAGCGACCTAGAATTCCAAAACTGGATCCCAGAACACCAATTTGGATTCCGGCAAGGTCATTCTACAGTGCAACAATGCCATCGCATATCAAATGTAATTAATAGAGCTTTGGACAATAAACAGTATTGCACAGCAGCCTTTCTGGACATCAGCCAAGCATTTGATAAGGTATGGCACCCAGGATTACTTTATAAAATCAAAAACTCCCTACCCAACAAATACTTTGACTTATTAAAATCATATCTAAATCACAGAGAATTTGAAACTAAAGTGGAGGATGAACTATCAAACCGTAACAAAATTCAATCAGGAGTCCCACAAGGTAGTATATTGGGTCCACTTCTTTATGTACTGTACACATCCGATTTACCAACCTCTCCAAAAACCACCATTGGAACTTTCGCTGATGACACAGCAATATTTGCAACTGAAGAGGATCCAAGAGCTGCAGTATTAAAACTTCAAGAACACCTAGACCAAATTGGACAGTGGTTAAAGAAATGGAAGATAAAAGCTAACGAAACTAAGTCAACACATATAACTTTCACACTAAGGAAAGACCAATGCCCAAATATTAGCCTTAATCAAGTCAACATACCACAACAGAACATCGTCAAATACCTGGGGCTTCATCTTGATTCTAAATTAAACTGGAAACAACACATTTTAAAGAAGAAGAAACAAATTGAGTTGAGAGTGAAAGAAATAAATTGGCTTATAGGTAGAAAATCTCGACTCTCAATTGAGAACAAACTGCTGATTTATAAAACAGTCATCAAACCTATATGGACGTACGGTATAGAACTATGGAGTTGTGCCAGCAAATCAAACACAAAAATTATCCAAAGAACTCAATCAAAAATTCTACGCACCATCGCAAATGCCCCATGGTACATTTCCAACCAAACCCTTCATACAGACCTAAACATCCCGTTAGTCAGCACAGTAATTCAAAAAAGAGCCAACAGACATCACGAGAAATTGGAAGACCACCCCAACCAATTAATATTACCATTACTGCAGCCACTAAACAACAGAAGATTGCGAAGATTATGGCCCATAGATCTTCGCTGAAACTGAGGTGAAACCGCTGGGTGATGTACCTCATAACGCCATTTTAGTGTACAATAATACATTGATATATGTTATTGTACTTGTTATCAAATTAGCTTATAGAATATGTAATTTTGATTGTTAATAAATGCTTACAAAAAAAAAAGCTTCAGATATCGATACTTTTAGCAGACAAAAACTTAAAAATAATTGGCAAATGTATTACAGAGAATGTAATACTGGCTCAAATTTTGCTCATGGTAACCCTAGGCCCTAGGATATTCTCGGGAAGATGGTTTTACACAAAATTTAATAGACATTTTATAAAGACCATTAATCGGCTGAGAGCCAATCATGCTCTTACGCCATCTTACATACATAGAATCGGCTTGTCAGATACTCCTAATTGTACTTGTGGCAAAATCGGAGATCTAACACATGTCATATTAGAATGTCATTTACAAATAAATAATATAAACGACCTTTGTAAGGAATTAAAAAATTTAAAATGTTTTTCCCAATAAATCTTAATACTTTAATATTTACAAATGATATGGAAATTCTTCATCTCATTTATAAACATGTTAAATTATGTAAATACAAGTTGTAAATGTAATATATACCTACTAACTAGGCATAATTTGTTAATGTGGTTTGAAAAAATTAAAAAAAAAAGAAAAAAAATATATAAAAAACACAGTAACATAATAATAACAAAAAAAAATAAATCAAAAATAAAAAAGAAAAGAAAAATAAAAAAAAGAAAGTAAAAAAAGTGTTTAGCACAAATTAAAATATATATTAAAAAAACAGTAAAATAATTAAAAAAAAAAACAAAATAAAAAAAGCAACACTATGTACCTATGTATCTAAAAATAATATTGTAGTATGTACTTATGTTATGAAATAAGAAATTTATGACTATGAATCTGCAATCAATCACAAACAAGTCTGGCCAATTGGCTCTGCCAAAGCCATTTTTCAAAAAAAAAATAATAATTTTAATAAAAATATTGTTATTACAAATATTCTATTTCCTACTGCAAAAAAATGTGTGCTAAAAGTTAGAATAGACATTTAAAACTTTTCTCGTAGTTCTGTTAATACTTGACCTTTAAACAATTTTTGTTCAGATTAGTTAATAACTTCAAATTTTACAGATATGTTTCTAATTAAGTAGACGGTGCACATAGTATAACAATGAACTATTTCTAAATTTTAATATAAAATATGATAATTATGCCAATAAGAATGTTATCTAGTTATTCATTTATTACGATAACAGACGATTCAATAATCTTTAATTTTTAAGTTTATTATTAATTAAGTTCCGACAGAAATGGGTGGTCATAAATTCATACTCTTATTAGTTTTTTGCTCATTTCTTATTCAATTAGTGTGTTTAGAACCCGCTCAGAAATGTGATCCTACGAGCTGCACCATTCAAACTAATTGTAGGTGCTCAGATGCAAGTTCTCCTTTTACAACTGCACTGGATGATTGGCCACAAGTAAGTATCTAGGTACAAAATTTGCCTAAACTCTAAATGAGTAAATGATAAAATAAACAATTACAGATGCATTTAGTCCAGAAAGCCACTGCGCATCCACTAGGGAAAATATTCTAATTCGGATTTTTTGCACAATTTTACTCAAAAAGGACTCCTTTTAACAAATTTGCATGTTGCCAGGACCAAAAGGTGGTCAAAAATTTTTTAAACGTTTTTTTTTTGTTTTTTTCCTAAAATTATTTTTTTTGCATGGAAAAAAGTTTTTTTAGATTTTTTGGATCATTCCAAACAGAAAAGGCCTTTAGTGACTTTTCTCTAAAAATGATAGTTTTTGACATATAAGCGATTAAAAATTTAAAAACGGCGAAATCGGCCATTTTTAACCCTCAAGAACTATGTGAAAAACTGAAAATTGGAATGTTGCCAAGGTAAGTAGATATTCTTTAAACATCGATTGATGAAATCCCGAAGAGTTTTTTTCTATACCATATTCAAAACTAGTTTGTTTTTTAATTGGTAATCAAGCGTGCGCGACACTATATTCCACCGAGAGTATGGTGCAAATGAAAGGAATAAATTCGTTATTTCGTAAACCGACGACTTTAAGGAAAAATCCCGAAACAGGTCGATTTTTATTTTTAAGTTATGATATTGTGGCGTATATCGTATACTAGTGACGTCATCCGTCTGGGCGTGATGACGTAATCGATGATTTTTTTAAATGAGAATAGGGGTCGTGTGGTAGCTCATTTGAAAGGTTCTTCAATTTTCTATTCAGTAATGTAAACATTTACATAATTATTTATACAGGGTGTCCTTCTACTTATTTTTTTGTCAAATAATTTAATTTAATAAAAATTTTTTGGACACCCTGTATAAATAATTATGTAAATGTTTATATCACTGAATAGAGAGTTGAAGAACCTTTCAAATGAGCTAGCACACGACCCCTATTCTCATTTAAAAAAATCATCGATTACGTTATCACGTCCAGATGGATGACGTCACTAGTATACCATATATGCCACAATATCATAACTTAAAAATAAAAATCGACCTGTTTCGGGATTTTTCCTTAAAGTCGCCGGTTTACGAAATAACGAATTTATTCCTTTCATTTGCACCATACTGTCGGTGGAAAATAGTGTCGCGCACGCTTGATTGGCAATTAAAAAACAAAGGAGTTTTGAATAATGTATTGCAAAAAACTCTTCGGGATTTCATCAATCGATGTTTAAAGAATATCTACCTACCTTGGCAACATTCAAATTTTCAGTTTTTCACATAGTTTTTGAGGGTTAAAAATGGCCGATTTTAACCACTTTATTAAAGTTCAAAGTTTAGTCAAATTTTACACATAAACTATATACAATAGGAAAAATGAAAGAATACCCATGAACGAACATATAAAACACGCTGTATTTTCCTGTCACCGTGTCATACAAAAAATTGGCCAGCGCAAGTACATGTAATAATTATTAATACATGTACTTGCGCTGGGCAATTTTCTTTGTAACACGGTGACAGGAAAATACAGCGTGTTTTATATGTTCGTTTATGGGTATTCTTTCATTTTTCCGACTGTATCTACCTTGAACTTAAAAATGGCGCTAGTTAGGTTGCTTAATTGTTATAAACAAAGTAGCTGTGAATTAGATAAAAAAGTGGCTAACTTTGACCCTGATTAACCTAGACGAAAAGGTTTTTTTTAAATTCGTGTAAAAATACCAGCTTTTCAAATCCCAAAGTAGTTTTAGTCTAGAGTCAATATTAACAAAGTTATTCAAATTGATTATAAGCCAAAAATAACCCTACTTTAGAAAAATGTTTTCGGAATGATAAAAATGATTTTTTTTAAATATGTTGAAAATATAACTATTCTTCTTTCACGTGGTTTTCACAGAATTGCTATATCGTTATTATTTTCTGAACAATAACATTTAAAAAAAAAAGCTCTTTGGGATAAACAAATTGAATAATATTTAAGCTAATTGACGAATCGTCTTAAAATTTGCCTACTGTTTGGACTGTTTGACTCAACTTTTCATGCAATATGAAAGTCTGAAGGTCATTTTCGCAAAAGTTATAGCAATTTTTTTATTCTCGAAATTCTAATTTTATTTTGAAATTTCCGAAAGGATCGGACTAAAATTCAAAAACTGCCATTTTAAACCTTTGCTCATCTACTAAAAGAAGGATACTATAAATAAGATATCTATTTAATTACCCTATTTTTACCTATAGCGATATAAACGAAAAAACTGACATTTTTGACGCTTATTTGTTAATAACTAAAATTCTCGTCGGAACTGTGACGGGCATTTTTGTATTTATAATTTATTAGGTATATAGTAGGTAGGTACTCAAAAAAAACCATTTGCAACCTGGCTGTTCAAGTGTCCCGAGCACGGAATATTTTTGCCTTATTTCCCTGGCGTAATAATTCCTCTGTTCCGTTCATCTAGCATCATATGTTTATTCCATATTTCATCTATTAGAAGAAATTTTTCTTTATGCAATGATGCTCATTTATATTATTTTATTAGCTCTGCTACAATATCGTCCTCACCTACTGCCTTGTAATTTCTGAGCTTTTTTATCTGTTTTTGTATTTCGTATGCTGTGGCACTTTCGATTTCGTCCTTACTGTGAGTTTCTAGTCTTCCGTCATCTTCACTTAGTGCTTCTTCATTAATGTAATGTTTCTCTCCTCGCATATTCTGCTGATCTATTTTAGTTCGAGTTCGACTTCTGCTTTTAGATCTTTCAGTCCACTGTTTTTGGTATGTGGGTTGCCTCTAGTCGCTTTAACTTTTTTCAAAACAGGATTGCGCAAAATTGTCTGTGCATGATACACAATTTTTGGATTAATTTTTCCGCTTCCATGATAATTTGAAAAATTTTATACAGTGGAACCTCGATAACTCGGTTTAATCGGGACCGCGGCCGAACCGGGTTATCGAAAATCCGAGTTAGCCGGAGAGCATGGTAAAAATTAATAAAATACGGTATACTTGTAGATAAAGTCCGTTATAATTAAAATAACATGAAATATATATGCACAGTACACATCTAACTTACCTATAGTTGTATAGAGTATATAGATTTATACAGGGTGTCCCGAAAAGATTGGTCATAAATTATACCACAGATTCTGGGGTCAAAAATAGGTTGATTGAACCTCACTTACCTATATACTATAGTGCACACAAAAAGAGTTACAGCCCTTTGAAGTTACAAAATGAAAATCGATTTTTTTTCATATATCGAAAACTCCTAGAGGTTTTTTATTGATAATGGACATGAGGAATTTTTATCGCAGCATCATCTTATAAAAAAAATTATAGTAAAATTTGTGCACCCCATAAAAATTTTATGGGGGTTTTGTTCCCTTAAACCCCCCAAACTTTTATGTACGTTCCAATTAAATTATTATTGTGGCACCATTAGTTAAACACAATATTTTTAAAACTTTTTTTCCTCTTAGTACTTTTTTGATAAGCCAGTGATTATCGAGATATTTTGAATATTTGTCGAATCCACCACATATTTGTATATGGTTAAGTATGATTATAGACACCTGTTAATAATCTGAAAATTTATTTATAACTTAAATTTTTTGGTATATTTTGAAAAAGAAGCCACATCTCGATAAAAGTTGACTTATCAAAACAAGAATGTGTGTGTACTTTGTACGCACGTAAGAAGTTATACTTCTACTACATATTATGTGATTTTTAAGACTATACCAAAAATTTAAAAAAATAAAAGAATAAAACGCACACAAACACATTGAAAAATGCCACAAAGAAAAAATGATTTCTGGACGATAATAATTGTTGGCAAAAATTTTAAATACGCATTTGCTGAAAAAAAAAAATTATATAACAAATATACTTACAATCATAATATGCATAAAAAAATAAAAAAATAAAACTTGCATCGGGAATTGAACCCTTGAATTTCGTGCCGCTTTGACTCGTAATCGAAGCGTAGACTCACTCGTCCAATCGCACATTATTTATCATGTGGAAAAATACGGTAACTGAACGTTTTACTGTTTGACAATTGTTTTGAAAATTATGTAGTTTAAATTTTGTGGAAGAAAATATAAAAATATAACAAAACAGTAAGAAAACAATATATTAGATGAAGATTGGTAGAACTTTTGTTGGTAATCAAATTAAGTATGTAAATCAAAGCATTACATACCTACTAGATAAATAAATCTACGCCAAAAAATCATAATTTAAAAATAAAAATCGAACCTAATTTGGGATTTCTCTCTAAAATCCGCATTCTTGAGAAAATAAATGTATGTATTTCAACCTAATCCAAATGTATAATTACAATATGATTATAATAAAAACTAGGTACTTACCAAATTAGAATGAGTTTTCCTTGTCCAAAATAGTCCAAAAGTCCAAAAATATAGGTATATGAAAACTATTTAAAAAGGCAGTATAACTATTAACTAACTTTTGTTTGTTGTTTCTTTTCACACAAATTTTAAAACGCAACAACCATAAATAATCTAACTACAGCTGTGCCACAGCCACCATATTGAATAATTTTTGACATGTCATTTGAACATCCAATCAGAACAAAGTTATAATGCGCATGCGCCCGGTCGCTAGGTTTTCCCATATAAAAATTTACCCTCTATCGCCGGTAAAGAAGTATAACTTCAAAAAGACTAAGAGGCAAAAAAGTTTTAAAAACACTGTGTGTAACTAATGGTACCACAATAATAGTTTAATTGGAACGTACACAAACATTTGGGGGGTTTAAAGGAACAAAACCCCCATACATTTTTTATGTAAATATAGTAAAAAAGAAGCCGCATCTCGATAAAAACTGGCTTATCGAAAAAATACTAAGAGGCAAAAAAGTTTTAAAAACGTTGTGTTCAACTAATGGTACCGCAATAATGGATTAATTGGAACGTACACAAAAGTTTGGGGGGGTTTAAGGGAAGAAAATCCCCATAAATTTTTTATGGGTGGACAAATTTCACTATAATTTTGTTTTAAGGTGGTCCTGCCATAAGAATGATACATGTCCGTTTTCAATAAAAAATCTCTGAGAGTTTTCGATATATTGAAAAAAATCGATTTTCATTTTGTAACTTCAAAGAGCTGTAACTTTTTTTATAAGCACATTTGTACTAAGGTAAGTTAGGTTCAACCGAACTATTTTTGACCCCAGAATGTGTGGTATAATTTATGACCATTCTTTTTGGGACACCCTGTATATAGTGCATATAGATTTTCACTTCGGAAAAAATCAAACAAGATAGAACTCTATAATTTCATTAAGAAATGTTTAATAAACAACATAATATCAAAAAGTTCTACTCGAGAAGTGTGTGCTTCATTTTTTATTAAACAAATGAACTGCGAAATTCGATGTTTTTTTAAATAACTCCGAAAATATAAATTTTAGAAAAAAACTGACTTGACCATTGAAAAATTCAGAATATTTTACAAAAAAAACGTTATATAAAGAATTTTGTAAAATTAAACCTGTACCTTCTATAATTTTTTATTTATAACGCTAAAGTCACCCTTCTCACAAACATTGGCGCACTGTAAACTACAGTACGGCGAAGTGCACGGTAGAGTTATTTTAATGTAATTCTTTAACTAATAGATCAAATGAAATTTTACAAATTGAACATGAAAGAAGAATAATTAAGCTATCTTATGGTTATAATAGAAAGAAATAAAAATGTATGGGCATAAGTACGGTGTGAGCGGAAAGTGAGCCTTACATGAATTTTGTTTAAAAATGATTTAAAAATGTGTAACTAATACAATTTTTCTTATAAAACTCTCAATTTTGCACAACTTACCTTTTAAGCGTCTTACTAAATGACGTTTTATTCAAAAAAAAATCTCAAAAATTTATTTCAAATTATATGACGTCTCAAGAAATGTAATTTTTGAAATCTTCGTAGTTTTATATAATTACCACCACTTTAAGACGGTATTACTCAAGTTTGAACAGATCTATTACAGTTTTATAAGCGTTTTTTTATAGCTTAGGATGTAATATTTAAAATGCACTAAATTATTTTACTTTAGAAATAAAATAAACGATTTCTTTTTGAGAAAATTAAGAAAGATAACAAAAATGTAATACAAAAACCGAAAATTACTAGCTAAAAAAATGTTTATACAAAGTGATCAAAACTTTTTTCTGTAAAACTTACCTAAAATACATTTAATAATAAGCTTCAACAATAATAAATGTTCAGCAAAAAAATTTTTTTAGCTCTTATACAGTATGTCTGCGTAACTTGGAACCTATTGATAACTTTTTTATTATAGGTTTACGAAAAAAGTTATTCTTTATAAAATACTCTGCATCGTATGTAATCTAAAAGGCAATCATCAAATATCAAATTTAATTAATTTTATACGAGGTATGTCAAAAAATATGAATTTCACTCAAGAGTAAACCTAAGAGTTCGCCCTAAAGAGTACCTTTAAACTTCACAATATCGAAAATTTTTATTAAGAAAAGTTGTTTGGAATTAAAAAAATTGTTTTAGTGTTCAATTATATCCTAATTAAAATATTGTGAATAATAAAGGCACTTAATTCTTAAGAAAATTCATATTCTTTACATACCTCGTATAAAATTAAAAAAGTTTGATATAATATGATGGTTGTATCTTAGATTTTAGACCAGGGAGAGCATTTTATGAGGAATAACTTTTTTTCGTAAAAGTGATAATAAAATAGTTATCATAATTGTAATAAAATGATGATGAGTATCCGTAATTTGAGAAAAAATTGAATTTTTTTTTTTCGATCAGAATGATGTTTTTTTTACTCTCCAATTTATTTAACAATCTGTTCCGTTAGGAACAATCAGTTAAAGTTATGACTTTCTTAGGCTATGACATGTAGGTAAGAATTCCAATGAAAACTTTCCTTTCTAAATTATCAACAAATGTATAGATAGTACTACTAGTAAAATAAAGTAAAACTTAAAATAGTTCTAATTTATCTAAAATCTATTTTTTAAGTCAGTTGGTTTATATAACGCTTAAGTCTGCGAACTTCACCCTCCGTGTTTAATAATTCACTCGCGAAATCATTTGGATGCGCACTAAGTCTTTCTTCATACTTTTCACTGTATTTGCTGATTTCTTCTTTGATGCTGGGAACTTTCAGGTCTCTCTCTATTATTGCGTTGGGGACGTACCATGGAGCGTTTACTATGGTTCTTAATGCCTTATTTTGAAAACGTTGTATAATTTCCAAGTTAGAGTTGCTGGCTGAGCCCCATAGCTGTATGCCATAGGTCCATATGGGTTTAAGTATGGCTTTGTATACCACTAATTTATTTTCAATTGACAGTCTTGAATGTCTACCCAGAATCCAGTACATTTGTTGAAGTTTGAGTCCAAGTTGCTTTCTTTTGGTGAATATGTGTTTTGTAATGATGGAATTGTATATTTAAACATAGTTTTTAATTTTAAACAACTTTTCATTATATCATTTTTTGATATTCTGGAATATAAAGGTACTTTACTCTCTAACGAAATTCATATTTTTGACATAACTCGTATAAAATTGATAAAATTTGATATCTGATGGTTGAGTTTTAGATTTTTGACTATTCAGAGCATTTTATGAAGAATAACATTTTTTCGTAAAATTGATAATAAAAACGTTTTCCATGTGGTTCCTAGCTACGCAGACATACTGCATAAGAGCTTCTGTATAAGACTTTTCAAATTGCAATGCCATATTCGGATTCAGCATAATCAAAAACAAAAGAGAAACATATTTGATCAAAGTAAAATGATGAATTTAACGATATTTTTAAAATTATTTATACAAAACAATTGTTATTGTTTAAACAATTAATAAACACTTAGCGGCCAAATCTGCAAATAAAACTTTTTACTTTAACATGTATATAAACTAACAAAAAAAGTTTTAGAAAAATATAAGCTTGTTTGAATTTTTCCGAAACAATGCATGTATTCGTTCTAATTGCACTCCCCTAATAGTATAGACAGTATAGAGTATTGTTCATTTCTAGGTAAAAAAACTCAGTCAGTTTCGGTTGTGTCAATTTCGTCTGCCATCGGAACAATGTTATGTTATTTAAGAACAGTGGCTCTTTCATTGTTTAAAAGACCATTGTTTAAAAAATAATTTTTTAAAAGACACTTGGAAATAAATAAAGGAATAACAGGTGCCTGTTGTTTGCGATAGCCCCAGATAATTAACATCGCTCTGCCGCCGCCGCCGTGTGCCATGAGTCATTTTTACTATCGTATACGCTCTGAGCTTCGCTGGTGTCGCTCCTAGCGGATTAGTAATGCAACTTTCACCGGTAATTTTTAAATTTATTATTTAATTGTTATCGCTTAATTATATTTACAACGCAAAAAAGTCATTAAATTGTAATCGATTCTTTTAAGATTTTGCTAATCATTTTGACGTTCTATAGGGCTTTTCATCGATTGTCATTTGTTTCGAGCTTCTGTCAAATGTCGTATAATCCGTGTATAATATTAATATACACGGATTATACAACATTATGGCAGAAGCTCGAAACAAATGACCGTGAATGAAAAGCCCTATTGATGAAATATTAATTTCTTACTTCGGATACTTTCACAATTATCGTGTAGATGGCGCTAAGATTAATAGATTAATTTATAATTACATATTACGGAACATTAAAAAAACTTAAATTCAGTATTTAAAACGTAAAGACATTTATGTCAAATTTCCAGTAAACGTTTACAGACTTGTCACTATATTGGCGCTCGCGAATCTTAAATATCCCCTCTACGTACGAGCTCACAGCGTATAGTTCAAATTAGACAAATACCCATTATCTCTCAAATATTATATTATGGTCGAAGCGAAGTTTTATCAATGAAACTCGATATTTTTAAGACATTCCAGAAGAGGCTACAGATAAAATGTTTTAACATAATACATACATTTTTATTGTTGAAATGTTTGTCTGATGAAAATCGGTCCGGGTTAGCCGGACTTCCGGATTATCGGGGGCCGACTTATCGAGGTTCCACTGTATATCGAAAATAAGAACTTCATAGCAGTCCAATGGGCATCAGTAAATTAAAAGAATAACAGAATTAGGAATCATCTCTATGAATTCATTATAAAAATTATGAACATTTAAAAATAATCTAAACAAATTGTTTATTAAGAATTTTTTTTTTTTTAGTTTATTACTTTAACCTTTGACGACCACTTTACGGAGCAAATGTTAGATGACGTTTACTTACCATTATTGATACATCAAGTCAATCCTGATAAAAGACCAGTTAGTGCCACATTTTTTATTCCACATGACAATACCAACTATCAAGCTGTCAATGAAATATACAATTTTGGATTTGAAATTGGGGTAAATTCTATAACGTAAGTGTAATAAATTGTTTTTATGAATAACAGTGTACATTTGGCTGATGGTCATGTAAAACCGAGACATAATATGGAAACAAAAGTAGGTGTATCCCACATAACAATTTCATGTTCTTAGTAGATTCATAGAACATACTTTTCAGAAAAAGTATATACTTAGAATATGCGTAATTACCATTGCGAATGTGCAGAGCATATACTGAGTATATACTACATTACAGTACTTAAACGTTCTATGTATATACTTAGAATGTACTACCGCACTTCTTTTCAGTATATACCAAGAACATACTTTTTAGAAGATTCTAAGGAGGTGCTATAAACCTTCTATTTATATACTTAGAATGTACTATCGCACATATTTTTAGTATATGGGAAGAATATTCCAAGGAAGTGCTATATACCTTCTAGTTATATACTTAGAATGTACTATCGCACATATTTTTAGTATATGGGAAGAATATTCCAAGGAAGTGCTATATACCTTCTATGTATATACTTAGAATGTACTATCGCACATATTTTTAGTATATGGGAAGAATATTCCAAGGATGTGCTGTATTTCGCAGAAGTATGTTTTCAACATCACCCAATCTCATCCTATATAGGTTCTACCAAAGAATACTAAGTATTCTTTGGTTCTACTAATATATTATATTTACATATTCTAATTGCATATGAGAATGTAGTTATTACATTCTACAATATTACGTAAAAAGTAAGTATAAAATATATAAACTTTAGTTAGTTATATAGGTACCTATGTATAATAAATATTATATGGGTAAGTAGCCTATATATAAAATATAAGTTATATTTAGTTATTATGTGCACATCAAAATAAAAATGCTGCTTATATAATTATATAATAGCCAAATATATATAATATGTATGTAAATTACTAAAATTTATAGGTATCTATATACATTATACATACTTTTACTTACTAGGTATTTAGGAAATATTGAAGTACCAATATCAATTTATTATTTTCAAACTGCTTTTTATGTTCTTAAAAATGTTTTAGTCCTTGTAGCTAGAAATACTTGGTCCTACCTAACAGCGTAGACATAAATGCATAACTGTAATGGAAACTATTTTCATATTTTGCTCTTTTGTTACCTACCCCCTTCCCTTGTGCAGGTATAAAATGCACTGCAAGGGTCAGAATGACAATGAATGGCCGTTTCCGGATTCCTGAAAATTATAGGTAAAAATACTTATGGTATAAACTCAAATCAAAATGGTATATTCATTTCAACTGAAAACGAAACGAGAATTTCTCATTTTTCCTCTATAGAATTAAGTTTTAAACTTTTTACCATACAATTAAAACGGTTAAAAAAATGAATTAGATAGTTCACTAGTACCTACCAAAATACATAAATTTGATTAATTATTCTTAACGCGAAGTTGATAATCTATAGGCTAACATTATTCTTCTTCCTATAGGTACATACAGTATATTCTTTTTAAGATATTTTAAAAGTATATACAAGTATGTGTTAAGCATATACTTTTGCATATACTTACGCATATACTAAGAATATTCGATTAAGGTATATTCTAAGAATAAACTTTTACGAACATTCCGAGATACTACGTACCCGAATGTGCTCAGTATATTCGGTGCAAGAATATTCTTTGAGGCACATGCAAAGAACATGAAATTTAGAATGTTTTTTATGGTACATGCTATGCTTGTACTACGCATATACTAAAAAGGATATACTTCGACGAATGTTGGTAGGATATGCTTAGAACATGATGCGAACATCATTGTTATGTGGGATGTCCATAGACGAACTGAGGAAAACAAAACACTGAATAAAGAAAAAGAGAAGAGAATAAAGATAAGATCGACTGTTGTTATTCATTTACGGAAGATTTGCACAGAATCTAAGTAAATATTGTTTTTTCTTTTTAACTGCCAAATGTACACTTAATGACTTCGTGGCGTTTTTTTTTTATTTTGAAAAATGGCTTTGGCAGAGCCAATTAGCCAGACTTGTTTCTGATTGATTGCAGATTCATAGTCATAAATTTCTTATAACATAAGTACATTCTACAATTTTATTTTTATAGATACATTGGTACATTGTGGAGCTTTTTTTATTTTGTTTTTTTTTAATTATTTTACTGTGTTTTCTTTTATATATATTTTAATTTGTGCGAAACACTTTTTTTTACTTCTTTTTTTTTTCTATTTTTTTGTTCCTTTTTTTCTTTTTTTTTTTGTTTATTTTTTTGTTATTATTTTATTTTGTGTTTTTTTTTAATATTATTTTTTTTTATTTTTTCAAACCACATTAACAAATTATGCCTATTTATTACATATTACGTTTACAACTTGTATTTACATAATTTAACATGTTTATAAATGAGATGAAGAATTTCCATATCATTTGTAAATATTAAAGTATTTAGGTTTATTGGGAAAACATTTTAAATCTTTTAATTCCTTATAAAGGTCGTTTATGTTATTTATGTTTAAATGACATTCTATTATGACATGTGTTAGATCTCCGATTTTGCCACAAGTACAATTGGGAGTATCTGCCAAGCCGATTCTATGCATGTAAGATGGCGTAAGAGCATGATTGGCTCTCAATCGATTAATGGTCTTTATAAAATGTCTGTTATATTCTGTGTAAAACCATCTTTTTGAGAATATCCTAGGGTTACAATGAGCAAAATTTGAGCCAGTATTACATTCTCTGTAATGCAATTGCCAATTATTTTTAAGTTTTTGTCTGTTAAAAGTATCAATATCTGAAGCTGGAATTAAATTTTTGTTTATTTTTTCTCCGATCACATAAGCTGATTTAGCAAAATTGTCAACTATTTCATTGCCTTTTATTCCCGAATGATCCTTAATCCAAGCAATTGTTACATTTACTCCTGATTGTATAATTTCAAACAGAGTTTTAAGAATATTCAATTCAATGTGGTTTATGTGTTTGACTGTTTGAATGTTACTCAATCTGTCCACCACGCTTTTACTGTCAGTAAATATAACATAATTGCTAGTTGGATTCAGTAGTACATACTGAACAGCAAACATTACTGCTATCATTCCTGCTGTGTATATTGAGCATTCAATAGGTAGGCTATATTGATGATGGAAATTTTTATTTTCGTGGAATACTGCACAGTGTGCACAGCCCGTTCCATTTGCGTCTTTTGACCCATAGGTAAATATGTACTGAAAATTTAACCATTTTTCTCTAATAAGTATATCAAACATATTTGGCGGTAAATGTGAGTTTAAATAACATGTTTTAACCTTGTTAGAAAATAATGTTTTTGTCATTGCACTGTAGTAAGGCGGAATTTGGCTTTTATAGATAACTTCACTGTACTTTACCGTACTTAGATAACTTTCTACCAAAGGTATAGATTTTTTAATTCTCCAGTACCTATGAGTGAGGTCTAAAACTGATAGCTCATGTAGATCTTGAAGGTAATTACATTTTTTGGACAGAATTCGAGTTGTAAATTCATCACTGAGAAATTGGCGGCGTAAATGCAATGGAGGTTCCACTGCTTCATTTTCCATTATTTGGACTGGAGTGGATTTTAAATAGCCTAGGCATAATCTTAAGCATTTATTTTTTTGAATTTCAAGTTTATTTAAAAGTGTATTGGTCGCTGATCCAAACAAATGACAGCTATAGTCGAAAATGGGTCTGATTATGTTACGGTAAAACATCAAAGCAATATTTGGGTCTGCTCCCCAATTTGTTTTACAGAAAGCTCTTAAAATATTTATTGAGTTTTCTGATTTTTTAACAATATGATAAATGTGATCTTTTCATGACAATTTCCTGTCTAGATAGGTACCAAGATACTTAACACAGCTTTTAATTGAGTTAAGATTGCCTTGTGGAACTCTACGCTTTTTTGTAAAGTAACACACCTCAGTTTTTGTGTCAGAAATTGATAATCCTACTTCTTCATAGCACTGATTTACGATTTCTAATGCGACTTTTAAATTATCCTCACATCTACTTAACAATTTTCCTTCTGTATATAAAACAACATCATCAGCATATTGAAGAATTGTTGTATTGTTGGGTATACTTACTTCAAGATCTATGTTGTACAGGATGTATAAAATCGGGCTTAAAATACTCCCCTGTGGCAATCCAATATTAGTTAGTCGAGGATATGAAAATTCATCATTATTAATTTTTAAGTAAGTTAATCTGTTGGAATATAAAGATTTTAAAAAGAGAGCAAATGAATTAGGGATTCCAATATACAACATTTTTTTGTAAAGAATGTCTAAATTAACATTATCAAAAGCAGCGGAAATGTCAAGGAACGCAGCTGCTGTAGACTTATTTCTTGTAAAGTTAAGCTGAATTGACGTAACTAGAGCTGCAGTTGCATCTTGAGTAGACCTAGACTTGCGAAAACCATATTGGGATCTTGGAAGTATACCATCGTGTTCTAACCAATGTTCAAATCTATTTTTAATTATTCTTTCGAATGTTTTTAAAAGACATGAAGACAAGGAGATAGGTCGGTAAGAATTTGGATCACGGTCTGGTTTGCCAGGTTTTTTAATAGGAATTATCAGGTATTCTTTCCAACTATTTGGTACTGGTATCTTATTTGTCCAAATATTGTTGAAAATGTTTAGACTTCGTGGCGTTACAACCCTTCGTGGGTCTTAGCCCACTCGACAACGTTTCTCCACTCTTTTCTGTCTTAAGCAATCTCTATCCAATTCCCCACGAACATAGCTTTCAGGTCTCCTGCTAATATAGCTAGCTCGAGACAGAGAAGAGTGGAGGCATGTTGTTGTCGAGTCGGCTAAAACCCACAAAGGGTTGTAACGCCAATGAGTAAGTAAGTGTACATTTGGCAGTTAAAAACAGTCAATTATATCAAATTTCTTGTCTTCTCTTTTTTCTTTATTCAGTATTTTGTTTTCCTCAGTTCGTCTGTGGACATATACATCTACTTTTGTTTCCAATGTCTCGGTTTTACATGATCATCCATTCTTTACCTGGTTCTTTTCTGATATCATCGTATCATCTGGTCTGGTAGGTCATCTTCTATCTTCTTCATCTTTTTCACCATGTCTTACACTGTGGCGTGTTTTCTTTTAACAGGGAACTTGCATAAATTTTTAAATATTAAAATAATATTAAAAAATCTTCTTGGTTTAGATTATAGTTCCAGAAGCTGGTGAAAATTGAAAGAATATTTTAGCAACAATTCAGTTGTTAATTAATAATTTACGGTCGCAATAATAACCAAAATAATTATGATACACTGATCAAACTTTGAAATCTCATAAAGATGAGATGCCTATTTAACATTTTCTCGACAAAATATAAATTTTTAATTTTTTTGCATAATCTTTAAATGTTTAAAAAAAATAGTTATAAACAAATTAACGTTTCTCAGAAAGTTTTTATTATATTATAATTTTAAAAAATAGCTAAAATGCGCATTTCAAATATCTTGAAAATGAATGCTTTAAAACTTTTTTGCAACCATTTGCAAAAAAGTTATGAAAGAGCAAAGTAAACATACGATTACTACGGTGTTTATAATTTTTTTAATTCTTTCAAAGCGTAGAAGTGAGTTTAAAGTACAAGCTAATTATTTACAAAAAAATATCGATTATAAGTTTAATGGTTATATTTTAATTAAAGATTATAAATATATTTTTTTGTAATTTACACGCGCGAAAGTAGACTAATACAGTACCGTAGCTAAATTTTCACTCGAAGCGACGACCGGCGGCCGCGCGACGTACACTTTTAATAAATAATGTATGCTGCGTGTCAGTCGCTTCGAGTGAACATTTTAGCTCCGACTCTGTATCAGGCCTACTTTTGCGCTAAAAATTACAAAAAAAAGTATTTTTAATCTTTGATTAAAATATAACCATTGCACTAATTTTTGACATTCTTTGTGAGTAATTAGATTGTACCATAGACTCACTTTTAAGCTTTGAAACAATTAAAACAAATTATAAACAACGGAGCAATCGTATATCTACTTTGCTGTTTCATAACTTTTTTGCAAATGGTTGGAAAAATTTTTTAAAGCATTCATTTTCAAGACCTATGAAATACGCATTTTAAGTATTTTTTAAAATTAGAATATAATAAACAATTTCTGAGAAATGTTAATTTGTTTATAAAAATTTTTTTTAAACATTTAAAGATCATGCAAAAAAATGAAAAATTCATATTTTGTCGACAAAATATTAAATAGGCATCACACCTTTATAATCTTTCTAAGTTTGATCAATGTCTCATGATTATTTTGGTTGTTATTGCGACTGTAAATTGTTAATTAACAATTGAATTGTTGCTAAAATATTCGTTTCATTTTCACCGGCTTCTGAATTTATAATCTATACCAAGAAAGCTTTTATTTCACTAAGCTATATAATTATTAATAAATAATTACTGGCCCAAAAAAATTATTTGAAAATCGAGATTTTGTTGGGAAAATCCACTTTTTCGAGGAAAATTTTCGTGGGAGCAAATCGGGAAAAACATGACTCTATGTAGAATTAAATTGGGGTGAATTTTTATTTGAGTGTTTTTGGTGTAAAGTTAAAATCTTCGGAGTTATAGAGCAATAATTGAAAAAAATACGATTTATCGGCGCCATTTTGTTTATAAAAAAGTGGCACACTATCTGCGGACTTTGCATACCTATATTAATAATATATAGGATCTTATAATTCGATTCCAGCAATAAAATTGCTGGTAAATAACCTTTCTTTGTACTTTACTAATTAGACCAGCGTATTATAACTATTTTTTTTTTCAAAATTTAAAGATTATGCAAAAAAAAAGAAAAATTTATATTTTGTCGATAAAATATTAAATAAGCATCTCATCTTTATAATCTTTATAAGTTTGATCAATGTATCATGATTATTTTGGTTTTTATTGCGATCATAAATTGTTAATTAACAATTGAATTGTTGCTAAAATATTCGTTTCATTTTCACCGGCTTCTGGAATTACAATCTATACCAAGAAAGCTTTGATGTCACTAAGTTATTTAATTATTGATTAATAATTACTTACCTAAAACTTTATTTGAAAATTAGAGTTTTTGTTAGGAAAACCCGCATTTTCCGAGGAAAATTTTCGTCGGAGCAAATCGTGAAAAACATATCTCATATGACCGCTGCGCGCAATCACAACCCACCCATATTATTAATATGGAGGATCTTATAATTCGATTCCAGCAATAAAATTGCTGGTAAATAACTTTTCCATGAATTTTGCTAATTAGCCCAGAGTATAAAACGCGATTAGAGTATTATAGGTCTGGATCCCGCGTATGAAAAAAAAGTTGATTAATAGCAAGCTGAAAATTTGTTAATAGCTTAAGGGTGTCTAGTCGGACAAACTTTGATATATGGTAACACTGGAACAGGGGCAGTTTTAATTGTGGAACAGGTTAAAAATTTGGAACGGTCAGGCCACGAAAACGGCATATGTATTTTGTCCGACAGAACAGACTTGAACTCTCCGAACAGAGATTAAACTCTCATGCAAAAATCAGACTGCTATTTATCACCAAATGGGCGTTTTAATGAGTGGAACATGTAGAATATGTCAAATGACAGGAATTATGACAGGTGATAAATAGCAGTCTGATTTTTGCATGACAGTTTAATCTCTGTTCGGAGAGTTTAAGCCTGTTCTCTCGGACAAAATAAAGGTGCCGTTTTCGTGGTGTGACCGTTCCAAATTTTTAACCTGTTCCACAATTAAAACTGCCCCTGTTCCAGTGTTCCCATATATCAAAGTTTATCCGACTAGACACCCTTAAGCTATTAACAAATTTTCAGCTTGCTATTAATCAACTTTTTTTTCATACGCGGGATCCAGACCTATTACGGGACTTGTATATTACATTTTAATCGTATTTAATTGGAAATTACCAGGTAGTATTTGTATTCTTGTATAGTTCTACAATCAGTTTATTTAGTTTCAAAGTGAAGTTTATAAATCTTTAGAAATTGCTACTTTCTAAAGGGTTCAAAACGCATAAGTACTATTACTCACGAGAGTTTTTCAAAACAAAACGATTAGGTTATTCTGGGGATTGTATAGCACATTTTAATCGTCTTTAGTTCAAATGCTAGGGATAAGTTTAATTTAATTGAACTAACTTGGGGATTAAAAATACAAGATCTTAAGTATTAACTAATTAATGGAACATATTTTGCAAATATTCTCGAAGCATTTCTTTCGCTTATGGCGAAATCATCTCCAAAAGACATAAATGTGTGTCCTGTTATTATCTTTTTTAGAGTTAAAAATAGATGCATTGTTTGTGTTTTACAATATTTTTCCATTAACTAGAACGTATAAAATGAAATGTATACAATCTATTCTAAATTTACAATCAAGATGCAGTAGAAATAAATAAACCATACTAGGAGCACTTCCGAATCATAATTTACAATGTATAAACTTTGGAAATCATGATTTGGAATATACAATGTATATACATTGTAAATTATGATTCAGGAGTGTCCCTAGTAACATTTAACGCGTCTTGGTTTGTTTATTTCTACTGCATCTTGATTGTAAATTTAGTTATAGGTGTCTGTATTGAAACTTCATCACTGCACAATTCAGAGACAAACTTTTAAATTGTTTTGCTTTCTCTTCTTTCGCATCTTCATCACAAGATACAGAATCACTTTCATTGTACCAATAGTCATCACTACCACTATATATTCACTATTATCTTCAAATACAGAACTTTCTGATTCACTCTTTATTGTATCTTCAAATAATGTTTCAAGTCTTTTATAGGTGAAGTTCCTTCATCCTTATTATGTATTTTAAATGGCGACAACCCGACTGTAATACTCCTTTGACATTTACACTGAATACCTTTATTGAGATACCGTTTTTGATGTAAAGCTGGCTGGTTTAATTCAGGTCCTGATTGAACTAAGTTTGTGAAATTAGGATCACACTGTCTCTTATCATCGTTGTCATCTAGAACAGACTTAGATGTAGAAGCGGCATCTTCAAGAAGCAGTCGTTTAACCCTTTTAAGGGCTGCTTCCCTCAGGCTGAGAAAAAACTGGTTTTCTGTCTGGTTGACAATCAAATATGTGCGGGACAACACCTGACTTAATAATTTTGGGACCACCCATAATCTTGAATTATATATAGTTATCCATGTCTTGTTCCAACTGCAACCAATAAACAAGTTTAAGTATGCACATTTCATGAAACGACAACTAATATTTTTTCTTGAAATAGAAAATGTCTTATTACGCTGGTAATAATAATAACGCTGGTTGGTGACGTCAGACCCCAGCTCGCGCTTTTGAAGTTGTTTGAAACGGAAATTTTAGGCGCGGAACTTTGATCAGTTGTTGTACGCATGATACTATAAATAAAGAGATAGTATTTTCCCGTAGCGCAAATACGTCCGCGTCCGAGCTCGCGCATTGATGATGTAACTGGAGACCGGAAGTTGAATTTGAATTCTTGTTAAAGTTAAATGGGATTTGTATGCATTATGTGATGAAATTATTCAATTAGCAAAATAAAATTAAACTTCAATGTATTCGAAAAAAATTTAGTGTCGAGATTCCAGTCAAAATAACTCTCAAAGATAAAATATAAAATACAACCGCGAACAATTCAAAGTAATCGGACATTACGAATGATTACGAACCATTACGAACTTGCCGGTCTCCAGTTACGTCACGACTTCCGGATGTGCAATATATTATCTTGTTATTTATAGTATCATGGTTGTACGTACAGATTGTTAAGATGTAATATTTTGAATATGACATTTTTAAACATAAATTAACAATTTTATGCAAAAATATTTTTATGTGCAAGTTCCCTATTCATCTAGTATTGTCCAACCTTTCTCCATCTCAGGCTAATCTCCATTTAATTTTTATTATGGATATACAAAATTGTATTTTATTCTATTCTCAATATTACTTACCTATTTTACCCCAAGCTGTGGGTGAAAAAACGTTATATAATTCAGAAAATTGTAGTAAATTAGAAAACCTACAATTTGAGCTATAGCACGTTTAATTTCGTTAATACTTTATTGCAAAACAGCCTGCGAAAAGTCAAAAATGGCCGTTTTTGCAATTGCATTATTTATTGTAAAAATATCTTTTATTTATTTTTTAAGGCTTTAAAATGAAGATCTTTTAATACCAAACATAAAAAAAATTGCAGAGCCCGATTGGTGAACTTGTTGCTTAGATATTATAACTTACTTATCCCAAGAAGTCAAATGTCGAAGGCTGTAACTTTTTGAAAAAAAAAATCGTATAGAGTTAATCCAAGATCCACTCTCCTTCTAAAGACTTAAATTTTCATATTCTGATGTAAATAAATGCGTAAAACATTTTTCAACCTCTTATTTCGGGTTTGAAAATAAAGGGGCAAATTTCGTTATAAACATTTAGAACTAAAGCCACCCCTATACATCCTATGAGTTTCTAACTTGCAGATTATTGTTGCTGAAGACAAAATAAAGATTCAAAACCAAATAAAAAATTTCTACGGCCAACTGAAACCGTTATAATTGTTTTTGTTTTCGTAAATCGTAGTGACTTTATTTAAAAATGATTTTTAAAGTGTAGTGGATATTATTTTTCTTTACGAATGTGATTTATTGTGTCGGTTGCCCTTGGCAACGGTTAGCAACTTATAGTACATTGAATCACGGTTTTTGCTCCAAATTTTAAAGCACCGCTTGGATTGACATGAAATTTGGCAAACACATAGATAACATGTCAAAGAATAAAAATGATATTGGGCCTCTGTGTGCTTTTGCCCTGGGGGTGAGTGTCAGCCCTTATAAGGGGTGAAAAAATATACGTTCAAAATAATCTCGGAAATGGATAAAACGTCTAATTCTAAGCACCTTTTGTTCTACAGCATTTTTTCACTAAGTTAAAATATTTTTCGAGTTATTTGCGAGTAAATATGTACCTTCATTTTTCAACAAAAAAAATCACGTTTTTAGGCGGTTTATGGCAAATAATTCAAAAAGTAAGTATTTTATTGAAAAAAACATTCTTAACAAAAATATAGCACATTCAAAATTGAAAAAAATGATATACGCATGAACTCTCTCGACGCAGCAGAAACAAAGTTCTAGCTAATGAAATATAGGTTCATATCCGTCAAATTTCAAAGTAAATTATTTCGACGTGCAATAACCAAAAAATCATGCGCTTTTTGCAGAAAAATCATTATAACTATTTTAAAGTATTTAAAAAAAAATATGCGTATCTGTTTTTTAAGAAGATTGTAGCATCAAAACTAAGCAAGTTTAATAACCAAAAAATCATGCGCTTTTTGCAGAAAAATCATTATAACTTTTTTAAAGTATTTAAAAAAAAAATATGCGTATCTGTTTTTTAAGAAGATTGTAGCATCAAAACTAAGCAAGTTCGCTCAAAATAAAGTTGGTCTCTTTTTATTTTGGTCAAAAAAACTCGGAAAGTCACCCCCTAATTAGCATCAAAAATGAAATTATTCCTTTTTACTTCATAAGTTGTTTTAGTCGTGTATGTGTCATTTATGTTTGTAAGTTTCATCGGTTCAAAGTGCTTATTCTTGAAAGAGCTCTAGTTTAAAAGACTTTTGAACTAGTCAATAATCACGAGTGTATGCAAATTTAGAACAGCTTAACCAATTTTTGCCTTACAAAAAAGAACAAAAAATCGAAAATACTCAGAAAAGCAAAAACTACATTTTTTACTCTTTGTGATTTTTGGTCACACTAATAAATTTTAAGTTATTTAAAAAAAAAACATTTTTTTCAAAATTAAAACAGATTTACTTTAAAACCAATTTTTTTAAATAAGCCCTTTGAACCGATGATACTTACAGATCGTATAAATAATACATGAGCAAAGTAACTTGTGAAGTGGTAACGATTAATTTGATTTAAGATGGTAATTAGGGGGTGACTTTCCCTAGTTTTTTTGACAAAAAAGAGATCAATTTTATTTTGAGCGTAACTTGCTAATTTTTGATACTAGAAACTTTTTTACAAAACAAAAAATAATATTTTGTTAAACACTTTAGTTCTAATGAGTTTTCTCCAAAAAGTGCATCATTTTTTGGTTATTTCACGTTGAAATATTCACTTTAAAATTTGACGGATATGAACCTATTTTTCATTAGCTAGAACTTTGCTTCTGCTGGGTCTAGTGAGTTCATACATACACCATTTTTTTAAATTTTGAATGGCTATATTTTTGCTAAGAATGTTTTTTTCAATAAAATACTACTTTTTTAGTAATTTGCCAAAAACCGCCTAAAAACGTGTTTTATTTTGTTGAAAAATGAACGTATTTACTCGCAAATAACCCGAAAAGTATTAACTTAATGAAAAAATGCTATAGAACAAAAGTTGCTTAGAATTAGTCGTTTTATCCATTTCCGTACTTATTTTGAACGTATATTTTTTCACCCCTTATAAGGGGTGACACTCACCTCCAGGGCAAAAGCACACAGAGGCCCAATATCATTTCTATTCTGTGACATGTTATCTTTGTGTTTGCCACATTTCATGTCAATCCAAGCGGTGCTTTAAAATTTGGAGCAAAAACCGTGATTCAATGTACTATAAGTTGCTAACCGTTGCTAAGGGCAACCGACACAATAAATCACATCCGTAAAGAAAAATAAAGCTTCACTATATTTTAAAAATCATTTAATCATAATAAAATCATTTAATCATAATAAAATGTAATTTTTGTTTAAAATAATTTTATTTTAAAATAATATAAGTATTTCTTTAGTTAATGACTGTTAAATAATTTCTTAATTGTTATAAATAAAGTCACTACGATTTAAGAAAACAAAAACAATTATCTCGGCTTCAGTTGGTCGTAGAAAATTTTTATTTTGTTTTGAAACTTTATTTTGTCTTCAGCAACAATAATCTCCAAGTTAGAAACTCATAGGATGTATAGGGGCGGCTTCAGATCTAAATGTTTATAACGAAATTTGCCCCCTTATATTCAAAGTTCACCATCAATCGGGCTCTGCAATTTTTTTTATGTTTGGTATTAAAAGATCTTCATTTTAAAGCCTTAAAAAATAAATAAAAGATAGTTTTACTATAAATAATGCAATTGCAAAAAACGGCTATTTTTGACTTTTCGCAGGCTGTTTTGCAATAAAGTATTAACGAAATTAAACGTGCTATAGCTGAAATTATTGTAGGTTTTTAATTTACTACAATTTTCTATTTAAAAGTTTTTCTCTAAAATGAATATCCTAAGCAGCAAAATTAAAAATCTGTAAAAATTTCAAATTTAACAAATGAAAACGTCATAAATAAAAAAGCGCATATTTTTGAAAAAAAGATATAATTTAAAAAAATCAGAATTTTTAAAATTATCGTAATTTTCATTTTCTTTTGCTAATAACTCCAAAAATACTCAATATACGTAAAAAAATTATATATAACCAAATTGTATTTTTTTCTGTGGTGGACAGATTAAGTAACATTCAAACAGTCAAACACATAAACCACATTGAATTGAATATACTTAAAACTCTGAAATTATACAATTAGGAGTAAATGTAACAATTGCTTGGATTAATGGTCATTCGGGAATAAAAGGCAATGAAATAGTTGACAATTTTGCTAAATCAGCTTATGTGGTCGGAGAAAAAATAAACAAAAATTTAATTCCAGCTTCAGATATTGATACTTTTAGCAGACAAAAACTTAAAAATAATTATCAATTGCATTACAGAGAATGTAATACTGGCTCAAATTTTGCTCATTTTAACCCTAGGATATTCTCAAAAAGATGGTTTTACACAGAATATAACAGACATTTTATAAAGACCATTAATCGGCTGAGAGCCAATCATGCTCTTACGCCATATTACATGCATAGAATCGGCTTGTCAGATACTCCCAATTGTACTTGTGCCAAAATCGGATATCTAACACATGTCATATTAGAATGTCATTTAAACATAAATAACATAAACGACCTTTATAAGGAATTAAAAGATTTAAAATGTTTTTTCCCAATAAACCTTAATACTTTAATATTTACTAATGATATGGAAATTCTTCATCTCATTTATAAACATGTTAAATTATGTAAATACAAGTTGTAAACGTAATAAAATAGGCATAATTTGTTAATGTGGTTTGAAAAAATTAAAAAAAAAATATATAAAAAACACATAATAAAATAATAAAAATAATAAATAAAAAAAGAAAAAAAAATAGAAACAAAAATAAAAAAAGAATAGATAAAAAAAAGAAGTAAAAAAAGTGTTTCGCACAAATTAAAATATATATTAAAAAACAGTAAAATAATTAAAAAAATAACAATAAAAAAAAGCTACACAATGTACCAATGTATCTATAAAAATAATATTGTAGAATGTACTTATGTTTATAAGAAATTTATGACTATGAATCTGCAATCAATCACAAACAAGTCTGGCTAATTGGCTCTGCCAAAGCCATTTTTCAAAAAAAAAAATATTAACTTTTTGTTTCAGAAAAAACCCTTCACCTGCTTATTGGAAAAGCGCATCCGAAGAAACACTGATCGAAGAATTTAAAGGTCAAAAGCATATTTTATCACATTTTGCTAATATTCCTATCAACGAAATACAGGGAGTTAGAACACCCCAATTTACATTAGCAGGAGATAACTCGATGAAGGCTTATCGTGAAGCAAATTTTACTTACGATAATTCTTGGCTTTCATCTACGCCCCTATTTCCTTACACTTTAGATTATAAATCTACGCAAACATGTAGCTCCGGTAGCGTATGTCCCAGTGAAGCTTTTCCAGGATTCTGGGTGTTACCGGTTAACACAATAAAGGGCATGGACGGCAAGGAATGTACTTATTTATCCAAATGTGGAATTCAGTAAGTATTTTTTTTAATATCACAAACATCTCTTGAGAGAAAAAAAAAAGAAGTCTCAGTAAGGATATTTAGCTGCCGTGAATAGAGCATTAGGTATACTCATTATTTTTGATAAAAATAATAAACTTAAAGATAAAACCCACAACTAAATTAAAATTCATGGTGACGTTTCAATTATTACTTTAATCATCGTCAGAATAATAAGTTTCTTGAGCGGATGCTTTAAAACAATTTTAAAGGAACAAATAATAATTAATGAAAACGTAAAAATGACATTGACAATCATTGGGTTAAGTCAATAATTTCAAACACGCCATGTCTTGTTGCGTGTTTAAGGGTGGCTTCAAAAGAAATATGGATAATGCCTCCTTGATGCTGAGTTCCGTTGGAGAACTTGCATGACATGATTGAGAAGTCCTTACGACTAATAGGGTGGTCAGAATCAGTCATATGTTGGAATACCGCTGAATTTGGAATTGTTCTTGATCGTCTTCCTAAGTGAGGAGTGACACCTAAGTGTTCGCAACATCTGACATTAAAGTGACGTCGAGTCTTCCCGACGTACGTAGCTGCACAGCTACTACATTTGAATTGGTATATAATGTTAGATGCGAGATCACTAGGAATCATGTCTTTCACATGGAAACGAGATCCTATTCTTTCCAAAGTCGTGAAAGCATATCTTAATTCTATAGAGGTAAGAATTATACTGGTATTATAATGTATCAAATTCAGCGGTATTCCAACATATGACTGATTCTGACCACCCTATTAGTCGTAAGGACTTCTCAATCATTGGTCATGCAAGTTCTCCAACGAAACTCAGCATCAAGGAGGCATTATCCATATTTCTTTTGAAGCCACCCTTAAACACGCAACAAGACATGGCGTGTTTGAAATTATTGACTTAACCCAATGATTGTCAATGTCATTTTTACGTTTTCATTAATTATTGTTTGTTCCTTTAAAATTATTTTAAAGCATCCGCTCAAGAAACTTATTATTCTGACGATGATTAAAGTAATAATTGAAACGTCACCATGAATTTTAATTTAGTTATGGGTTTTATCTTTAAGTTTATTATTTTTATCAAGTTTAATGGTGTGTCCTTATCTACATACAATACTCATTATTATTAAAATCTAAGTTGTTGAAAAGAAAATCTAAATTAAGACTGCACATGTCAATTATTCGCACAGTTGTTACATATGGATGCAAAACATGGATTTGACATCAGCGGAAAATAAAGAAGCTGCTGATATTTGTAAGGAAGGTTCTCAGAATGATATTTGGCCCTCAAAGAGATGAAGTGACACAAGAGTGGAGAAGGCGACGTAATGCTGAATTGGTGACTGTATGGTACTGAAAACATCGTCAGACATACAAGAATAAAAAACCGCTAAACGCCGTAAAAATGAGTGCCGCATACAATATTCCAGCTACAAAAGATCTTATATGAATATTACGTGGCGCGAAAATGTAATTTCATTTTGATGCAAAACAAAATTCTAGTTTTATTTTAAAAGATTTTTCCATAATATTTGCTAAATTTGAAGTAAACGCGCCACAAAAGAGTAACTTTGATACAGTTTGAATTTTGAAACTCTTTTGTGGGGCGTTTACTTCAAATGTTAGCAAATATTATGAAAAAATCCTTTAAAATAAATCTAGAATTTTGTTTTGCATCAAAATGAAAATACATTTTCGCACCACGTAATATTCATATCAAATCTTTTGTAGCTGGAATATTGTATGCGCCACTCATTTTTACGGCGTTTAGCGGTTTTTTATTCTTGTATCAGGAGTTTTTCAAAGTTATTTATAAATTAAATGTATGAAGTTGAATGCAATGTTTCTCGATTACACGTTAAGCTTTATAAATGGTCACCTTTGTTGCATTATCTCCCAAATGATCTAGTGTCCATCGAATGTACACTAGATTTTTTTTCTATTCGAAATAGATTTAAAAAAAATATTGAGATGGCCGGTAAATGGTAAATGAACTCGGATTGCCCGTTGCCAGATCAAATTTAGCGTCGTAACCACTACAACTACATAAACCATTTCGGGAATAATCGTTAATTGGATTATACTTTTGTAGCTTAATAACTTCTAAACGGCTTAACCGATTTTGATCAATAAACATGAGTTTGAAATGTATTGACCATTAGTATCTGATGGATCTAAGGTCAAGTATGATAACTGAAGCTATTACAGGAATTATTGAGCTTGAGAAACCGTTTTTTCCATAGGAAATAGATTTGATCATACTTATGAAGCCTATAACTTAAGAATTCGAATTTTCCTGAATATGAGGTATACACCGTTAGATTCGTCTAGAGTCCTTCTACAAACGCTCAGTTATTGGCGCAATTCTTAGGTTGAAATTTTGAGTAATTGTCGAAAAACCAAAATTTTCAAAGTTTAGTTTTTCAGTTTTTCGGCTATACTGCGCCGTGTGTATGTTTGATCCTGACGGCTTAGACACCATTTGAAAGCTTAACTCAACACTATTGATTTAGTTTATTTGCGGTTCTCCTGTCTCTTCTTAAACCGAAGATATATACCCCAAAAAATATGCCGTTTTGTACCTACCAAGTCCTATAGCTGGCTTATGGGTGGTCCAAAGGCAAAAACTACACCGGTTCTGAATCGGTCCTGACCCCCTCTTCAAACACAAAAAAAATTCAAATCGGTTTAACTTTTTCACACACATACATACATACATATCCACAAACATTTTCCCTTTTTTAAATAGAAATTGAGTCGTACTTCTGAGCTCGGTAACTTTTGAATGGTATAACCGATTTTCAAAATTAGACATGCGTTGGAAAGGTAATGATCAGTACTATTAGAAGCCGTAAAGGTCGGACTTACATTTTTGAAGGTTTTGGGAGTTTTGGGGACGAGAACGAAAAACAGACCCTAAATAGGAAGGGCCGTAAAATCCACATCTTTGGACCAAAATTGATGGTTGACATATGAATGGGTGAGTCTTTTCCTGAACTTAAAGATGGAAGTTGGCCCAATTTTCAATTCAGTCAGATTTAGAAAATCGAAAATTTCGTGTATATATAGGGTGAGGCAGATAACTGGCCTATTAGAAATATCTCGAGAACTAAAGGCAACAGAATCATGAAAATTGGAATAAAGGGATTTTGAAGGATGATCTATTAAATGAAAATATTTTCATCTCTTTGCAACTTCCGGTTATACCGAAAGTTGCTTATAACTTCGTTTTTTTAAACGGGACACCCTGTATATTTTTACATTTTTGGATTCTCCTCAATATCTTCTTTCTTAGAATATGAGATTTTGTAATATTATACAGGGTATTTTAAGAGATATTTACGTTTTTTTATTAATTTCGTAGCAAAATTCACACCCTGTAGAATTGTAATAGTTTGACATTAAAAACTCTGCTTACGTTCAAGTGATTTTTAATATAGTCTACTATTGTTAAGAATCATTAGTATAGCTAATTTTGAAATTTTAGTATACAGGGTTGGTCGAAACTCGGAATGAATATTTTCTGAGTTTTCTTAAATGAAACACCCTGTATTTTAGTATTTTAATGAAATGATATTTCATGGTACTTTTTTATTTTATAAGTATTCCCTATACCTAACTGCTTTAATTTGTGAGTTAATGGTGATTCAAGCTACACATTAATTTCAACAAAAAATACGTAAAATTTTATTAGGTTTGCCGTGAAAATATTCAATCACAAATAATTTTTCAGAAATAAATACATATTAATCCAGACTGATCCTTAAAATTACCAATAATGGTTTAGGTATCAAAATACCTACGTAGTTAAGATTATTAGTGCGATTAACAATTAAGCACAAATTAAAGCAGTTAGGTATAGGGAATGCTTAAGAAATAAAAAAGTACCATAAAATATCATTTCATTACAATACTAAAATAGAGGGTGTTCCATTTAAGAAAACTCAGAATATACTCATTCCGAGTTTCGACCAACCCTGTATACTAAAATTAAAAATTTGGCTATACTAATAATTCTTAACAATAGTAGACTATATTAAAAATCATTTGAACGTAAGTAGAGTTTTAGATCTCAAACTACTACAATTCTACAGGGTATGAATATTGCTACGAAATTAATAAAAAACGTAATTATCTTTTAAAATACCCTGTACAACATTACAAAACTTCATATTTTTAGAAAGAAGACATCGAAGAGAATCCAGAAATGTAAAAATATACAGGGTGTTCCATTTAAAAAAACGAAGTTATAAGCAACTTCCGGTATAACCGGAAGTTGAAAAGAGATGAAAATATTTTCATTTAATAGATCATCCTTCAAAACCCCTTTATACCAACTTTCATGATTCTGTTGCCTTTAGTTCTCGAGATATTTCTAATAGGCCAGTTATCTGCCTCACCCTGTATAGTGTCGCGTGTAGAGGGGTGTGGGTGTGCGCCACTGGTGAGAATTGCCGTTCTCTGGTACTTATGTAAAAGCTAACAGGGATAAGTTGGGAAGGTCATGTGGAAAAATCAGAGGAAGACATAATGGTAAGACAGAAAAAGATGGAAGGGTGATGTTGAAGCCGATTTATATAGGATTGAAGTACAACAATGGGGAATGTAGGGCTATAGTAGATGCTTCGAAGACTCACCCCGAGTTGTAAAGCCAGTCAACAAGAAGAAGACAAACATGACATAAATATCATGAGCAGAACCAGAGCAATTGGTAGGAATACGTATACGGAACTTAAATCACATGCTAAACAAACAAGTACCTATGTCAATAAAAACAAAAAAGACTAAAATCCTAATACAAAACTGATCGGAAAGAACACAATCCTTTCTGATAGTTAACAACTTAAAAACAGTAGATAGCTTTATCTATTTAGTAGTGAACATCACAAAGGAAACATTAAAGATGCAGTGTTTGGCAGAAGAACAATCCTAGCCCATTCGGCGTATTTTGCTATGAACCAGATATTTAAATCACGAGACGTACATCAAAGGTCTAAGATACTAATCTACAAGACCATAATTTGACCAATAGTGAGCTATGAATGTGAAACTTGGATGTTGACTCAAAAATGTGTAAACTGCACGAACATCTTTAAAAGGAAAGTATATAACCCAAGGTATATAATTAGACCAGGGCTGATCTGTGAAAAATCGTCTATTTTTGGATGTGCATGGTGGCATTCGGATTTTTACAGATAAAGTTAGCAGGTGACAACTTCAATAATAATAATCGACTTATGCTCCTTCTCAAATATGGCCGGAACATTAATAAAAAAATTAAAATATTTAAAAATTTCGAAAAACATCAATTTGTTTCTACTTTCTTTGCTTATAACTTTAAAACGATTCATTTTGGAGCAAAGTCGTAGCCAAATAAAATAAAGATAATTGAATTTTGTATGATATACGACTGGTTAAAAATGTCTTTAATTATTACCCTTTCTGCAAAATAGCAATAAATACAAAATAAGGAGGCAAAGTAAGCCTGTTTTTATTCAATGTTTTTAACCACTTTGCTTGCACTTAGAACCTTCGTAATTTGCTTAGAAAATTCATATAACATACTTAAATCGTCCACCAAATTTCATTAAAATCGACCTGATAGATTTTGCATAATAATTTTGCAATCTAAGTTTTTTTAAAAAGTTCAAATTTTTTGAAAACTTCCTGAACAAAAAGTAGACCATTTAGAAGATTGCTAATTTTTTTTCATATAAAGAGGCTCTCTACCTATCTAATACAGTTTACAGAATTAAAATCGGATTATTTAAGCGGCCTCAGCACTGTTTTAAAGTTATAAACAATTTTTTGGCTTATAAACAGATACAGTGAGGACGTTTGAGTTGGAATAAATTCATTTTCTCGAAAATGGAAGATAAATCCCGAAACAGGTTGATTTTTATTTTTAAATTTTAATTTTTTAGTATATACATATATCATACTAGTGACATCATCCATCTTTGCCTGATGATGTAATCGATGATTTTTTTAAATGAGAATAGGGGCCGTGTTCGAAAGGCTATTCAATTTTGTATTCAATAATATAAACATTAGCATAATTATTTATACAGGGTACCCAAAAAAAAATTATGAATTAAATTAATTCAGAGAAAAATAAGAATGTAAGTAATTTATTTAATGCAAAATATATTTTACTGCAATCAGAAAACAGAGAAAAAATAGTTATTAATTTGAGAAATAAACATTGCTTTTCGCTTAAATTGAATGTTCAAACTGCTAAGAGGCTGGTGGGTGGCAACTTTAATATTGAATTTAAGCGAAAAACAATAGTTATTTATATAATAAACAGTTTTTCCTGTTTTAGGACAACAGTCAAATGTATTTCGGATAAAATAAATTATATACATTCTTCTTTTTGTCTCAATTAATTTAATTTAAAAAAATTTTTGGGCACTCTGTATGAATAATTATGTTAATATTTATATTAGTGAATAGAGAATTGAATAACCTTTTGAATGAGCTATCACACGACCCCTATTCTCATTTAAAAAAATCGTCGATTACGTCATCACACCCAAATGGATGACGTCCCTAGTATGATATATATGCCAAAAATTATAATTTAAAAATATAATCGATCTGTTTCGGGATTTATCTCCAGAGTCGACCATTCTCGAGAAAATGAATTTATTCCAACTCAAGCATCTTCACTGTATTTGTTTATAAGCCAAAAAATTGGATATAACTATAAAACAGTGCTGAGGCCGCTTAAATAATCCGATTTTAATTCTGTAAAGTGTATTAGATAGGTAGAGCGCCTATTTATAAGTAAAAAAATTAGCAAACTTCTAAATAGTCAGAAACTTTTTAAAAAATTTGAACTATTTTAAAAAAATTTAGATTTCAAAATTATTATGCAAAATCTATTATGTCGATTTTAATGGAATTTGGTAGACGGTTTAAGTATGTTGTAAGAATTTTCTAAACGAAAAACGAAGGTTCTAAGTGCAGCCAAAGTGGTTGAAAAACATTGAATAAAAACAGGCTATTTTGCCCCGTTATTTTGAATTTATTGATTCAGTGAATTTGTACTCTACGAGCCCCCTAGTGAGAAACTTTTGGGGTAGTTCTGATTTCTTTCATTATATATGGATTTTGGGCTGCTATATCCGAATATGAGGTTTGCGGACAAAATTTCTTGCCGGAACATTGAAAAAATCGCGAGAAAATCGAAATATTTCAGCTTTTTTCCGCTTTTTTACTCAAATCTCGAAAACTATTAACTTTTAGTAAATGGTCTCTTAACAGAAATTAAAGTACTTAAAATTATCTACAAACATCACTATTTACTTTTTTTTTCAGACGAACCGTTCGGTCTAAAGTGCAAGTAGAAAATTGCCAATTTTTAACGGTCTCGGCAAAACCAACTTTTTACATTCCAAAACTTTAGTTTTTATTAGAATGCTGCCATTTGATAAATTTCTCCTAGTTTTCTGTACAAATAATAAATGTTAGTTCATAATATGAATATGGTATGTCTCTTCTCACAGCTTCCATGAATCCATTCCATCCTAAAATACCGAGAATGTCTCTGCTTTTCCCTTAGAGCCACAGAAGATCAGGCACAGATATGAAGTCACAGTTTCAGTTGGTGTGAACATTACCTTCGGATCTTGATTTCTGATAAACTTTGAGGTTTTTTCCTTTGAAAATGTATTAGTTGAAAAGCTCCCTGACTTCCATAAACCTCAGGGCGCGGGTTTCTTTTTGAAGATATTCTTCTTTAGCGGCGAATCGAAAACCCTCGCCGGAAAACCGGTCTGATCGGATCTGATCTGATCGGAGAAAGACGGATCCAATGTAGGCACCGCCTGTCGGATCGGATCGGATCTGGGCCCTGATTCTAAATCAAATTTCGACACTAAACAAGTCGCTTTCAATATGGCGACGGTTGAAATGGGATTGTGCGAGCCTTGTGGATTTTAGTTGAACTAACGAAGTGACGTCATGAAATAGCGACTATCGAAATTAATAGCGACTTTAAAAAGGGTGTTGATATTATAATTTCGACTGTCGAAATTATTTGACACGGAGATGAATGAATGGCCAAAAGCGAGGTTAGGTTTAGTTTAGATGTGTTTTGTTTATTTCTTGCAAGGAAAACTAAAGCAAAAGGTATTATAATATAGCTGGGTTTAATTGAAATTTGCTTGTTTTGAGGAATTAGATAGAATAGTATTAAATTAGAAATATAATAATTGAGAATGTCCACAACATGAATCATCAACTCAATGAAAGATGTAAGGTAATAATCTGGGAAAATTAGTAAAAAACAAGAAAAATTAATTACCAGCTATTTTATGGACATGCTGAAATCAAATCTTAAGATTTCCTATATTAGTAATATAGCTGTGCAAAGTCCACAGAAAGTGTGCTATTTTGTTTATAAACAAATTAGCGCTCCGAAATCTTTTTTTATTATTGCTCTATAACTCCGAAAATTTTAACTTTAAACCAAAACACTCACATAAAAATTGACAGTAATTCTGCACATTGATAATTTATTCCAATTTCCTTCGACGGAAATTTTCCTCGGAAAATTCGGGTTTTCCAAACAAAATCTTTAATTTTCAACTAAAATTTGAGGGAAGTAATTATTTATCAATAATTAAATTATTTGGTGACAGTGACATAAATCTTTTTTGTTATAATTGTCTTGAAGATATGAAAATTTGTATGTACAAAGAGGACCGGAATTAAAAGGTATCTAATGGTTCAAAGATTAAAATCCTGTTGTTTATAACTCTGTCGCAAATGCCGGTCAAATTTGACCGGTTATACCTGGAATCACTCCTCGCAATTCAATTTGTTTTTCTTCGAAAAGGACACAGAAGCCGTGCCCTTTTCAACAGCGTTAACTTAATTTAATTAAATCTAATATTTTCTGAGGGGTTCTATTTGTTTATAAGCCAAAAAATTGTTTCTTTATAACATTCCTGAGACCGCTCAAATGGTCCAATTTCAATCCTGTAAGGTACGTTGAATAGGTATAGTGCTTTTTTATACGAAAATCATAGTTATTCTGGTGTATCATAATCTTTCTGGTTATTATTTCGACCGAAATTTTTTAATTAACATTTTAATTATTGCTAAACTATTGGTTAGATTGTCGCCGGTCTCCTGATATACAGAGAGAGGCTAAATTATGGAATAAATTCATTTTCTCTAAAATGGACGATTTTAGAGAAAAATCCCGAAACAGGTCGATTTTTATTTTTAAATTAAATTTCTTGGCATATATTTCAAACTAGTGACGTCATCCATCCGAGCGTGATGACGTAATCGATTATTTTTTTAAATAGGAATTGGGGTTCGTGTTGTAGCTCATTTACAAAGGCGTTCAATTCTCTATTCAGTATTATAAACATTAATATCATTATTTATACAGGGAGACCAAAAAAATTTTTGAATTAAATTAATTGACGCAAGAAGAAGAATGCATGTAATTTATTTAACTCAAAATACATTCTATTGCTGTCAGAAAATAGAAAAAAATGTTTATTTTGCAAATAAACATTGCTTTTAGCTTAAATTAAATGTTCAAACTGCCAATAGGTAGGAGGGAGGCTGTTTGTGATTTAATTTAAGCGAAAAGAAATGCTTATTTGTGAAATAAACCTTTTCTTCTATTTTCTGACAGCAGTACAATGTATTTTGAGTTAAATAAATTACATACATTCTTCTTTTTGCGCCAATTAATTTAATTTAAAAATTTTCTTTGGCAACCCTGTATAAATACCTAATGATAATAATGTTTATATTACTGAATAGAGAATTGAACGCCCTTTCAAATGACCTACCACACGACCCCTATTCCCATTAACAAAATTATCGATTACGTCATCACGCTCAGATGGATGACGTCACTAGTAAGAAATATATGCCAAAAAATTGTAATTTAAAAATAAAAATCGACCTCTTTCGGGATTCTGCTCCAAAATCGTCCGTTTTAAAGAAATGAATTTATTCCATAATTTAGCCCCTCTGTATAAGCTACTATAATAAATCTTTCATGTCATCAATTATTTAATTATTGATAAATAATTAGGTAGTTCCCTAAAATTTTAATTGAAAATTGCAGATTTTTTGGGAAAACTCGGATTTTCTGAGTAAAATTTTTGTTGAAGGAAATCGGAAAAAAAATAACTTTGTGCAGAACTAAATTACGGTGAATTTTTATTTGAGTGTTTTTGGCTCAAAGGAAAAATTTTAGGAGTTACAGACCACTAATTGAAAAATAAAGAAGATTTAGAAGTGCTAATTTGTTTATAAATAAAATAACACACTTTCTGCGGACTTGTCATACCCCATATTACTAATAAAGTAACGCATAAATTCGTTATTTCGTAAACTGGTTACTTTAAGGAAAATTCCCGAAACACGTCGATTTTTATTTTCAAATTACGGTTTTTTGGCATATATATCATACTAGTGAAGTCATCCATCTGGGCGTGATGACGTAATCGATGATTTTTTAAATGAGAATAGGGGTCATATGATAGCTCATTTAAAAGGGTATTCAATTCTCTATCCAAGAATATAAACATTAACATAATTATTTATACAGTGTGTTCAAAAAACATTTTTTAATTAAAATAAGTGAGACAAAAAGAAGAATATAATGTAATTATTTAATTCAAAATACATTTTACTACGGTCAGTAAACAGAAAAAATTTTTATTTGACAAATAAACATTGATTTTCGCTTAAAAGAAATGTTCAAACTGCCAAGCGACAGGTGGGTGGCAGCTTTAACATTGAATTTAAGCAAAAAACAATATTTATTTCTCAAATAAACATTTTTTTCCTGTTTTCTGACAACAGTAAAACGTATTTTGAATTAAATAAATTACGTACATTCTTCTTTTTGTTTCAATTATTTTAATTAAAAAAATGTTTTTTGAACACCTTGTATAAATAATTAGGTAAATGTTTATATTAGTGAATAGAGAATTGAATACCCTTTCAAATGAGCTATCACATGACCATTCTCATTTAAAAAAATCATCGATTACGTCATCGCGCCCAGATGGATGACGTCACTAGTATGATATATATGCCAAAAAATCTGAATCTAAAAATAAAAATCGACCCGTTTCAGGATTTTTCATTAATGTCGCTGGTTTACGAAATAATGAATTTATGCGTTACTTTATGGACGCACTGTATATGCAATCTTAATATTCGATTTTAGCAATAAAATAGCTGGTAAATAATTTTTCCCAAAAATGGCATTTTTTCGATAATTTTCCCAGACTATCAACAAGTTCCAATAAACGGGAGCGCCAACCCAAATTCTGAGCAGTCTCAACATGATAAGGTTAACATCCCCAGTTGCAACTAATATCGAAATGAATAAGAATCGCTATATTCTGCGGCTGTCATGGCGGTGTCGAAATGAAATTGCGACTGTCGAAATGAATTAGAATCAGGCCCCTGATCTGATCTGATCTGATCGGAGAAAATCGGATCCAATGTAGGTGTGCACTTAAACAGCTCTCTGACTTCCATAAACCTCAGGTGCGGCTTTAGTTTTTAGCCGAGGAATGGATTAGTTAGGAGCTATTGCATGTTTTGGTGCAATACAAGAAATGCCACCCATGACGTAAAAAGTGTGGTATCCGTCGATTGTATGTACGTTAACCCTTTCTAAAATGAATAACCACTTTCAATTTCGTTGCAAAACGAAAATACAGCCGAACCATATTCTAGTCCAATCAGAGAGTGCTGCAAGCACCTCTACCGGTTTCGAAACTTATTAGTCTCTCATCAGGAGGCACATATGTGGCTCTCCCTGATCCAACCAAAACAAACCCCAGCGTGCAGTCCCGGATTGCAACGAACGAAATGGCATAGATGCCCTAGCGGCAACTGCTACCAAAAAGACTAAGTTTTCACTCTAATGGCATATAAAACAACATAATGCTATTCTACATCCCACCAGAATGAATCTCGTTGGAACTTTACCACGCTGAGCAGATGGGACGTGAATTGTAAATTGTAGAATTCCCTCATCTTCCTTAGTCTCAGCATCCGTATGGCTTGCAAATTGTAGAAGCCTCGGAGGTGTAACCAGAGAAGGTTCCCATTGTTTTCATTCTGGTGGGATGTAGAATAGCATTATGTTGTTTTATATGCCATTAGAGTGAAAACTTAGTCTTTTTGGTAGCAGTTGCCGCTAGGGCATCTATGCCATTTCGTTCGTTGCAATCCGGGACTGCACGCTGGGGTTTGTTTTGGTTGGATCAGGGAGAGCCACATATGTGCCTCCTGATGAGAGACTAATAAGTTTCGAAACCGGTAGAGGTGCTTGCAGCACTCTCTGATTGGACTAGAATATGGTTCGGCTGTATTTTCGTTTTGCAACGAAATTGAAAGTGGTTATTCATTTTTGATTTACATTTACTCTGTGTTGAGTATGAAGGGAACCATTCTCGTTGGAACTTTACCACGCTGAGCAGATGGGACGTGAATTGTAAATTGTAGAATTCCCTCATCTTCCTTAGTCTCAGCATCCGTATGGCTTGCAAATTGTAGAAGCCTCGGAGGTGTAACCAGAGAAGGTTCCCATTGTTTTCATTCTGGTGGGATGTAGAATAGCATTATGTTGTTTTATATGCCATTAGAGTGAAAACTTAGTCTTTTTGGTAGCAGTTGCCGCTAGGGCATCTATGCCATTTCGTTCGTTGCAATCCGGGACTGCACGCTGGGGTTTGTTTTGGTTGGATCAGGGAGAGCCACATATGTGCCTCCTGATGAGAGACTAATAAGTTTCGAAACCGGTAGAGGTGCTTGCAGCACTCTCTGATTGGACTAGAATATGGTTCGGCTGTATTTTCGTTTTGCAACGAAATTGAAAGTGGTTATTCATTTTTGATTTACATTTACTCTGTGTTGAGTATGAAGGGGACCATTCTCGTTGGAACTTTACCACGCTGAGCAGATGGGACGTGAATTGTAAATTGTAGAATTCCCTCATCTTCCTTAGTCTCAGCATCCGTATGGCTTGCAAATTGTAGAAGCCTCGGAGGTGTAACCAGAGAAGGTTCCCATTGTTTTCATTCTGGTGGGATGTAGAATAGCATTATGTTGTTTTATATGCCATTAGAGTGAAAACTTAGTCTTAACCCTTTCTGTCCCAACGCTGCATATTATATATGTTTTGGAAAAAATGGGTCTGTATTCCCAGCCGCCTTATATATACGTTCAAGGTGTTATGGTCTCAATTTACCAAAGCCGAAAATATGCGTTGCTTATAAAATTTTAGACTCATTGGTGTCCCAATGCCGCAGAAATATGTCCGAAAATGTTAGATTATTGTTCTTAAAGCCTCAAAATGTTGGCACCTAAGACAGGTCATGCGGATCCATTGCCGTATATATTTGTTCACATATTTTAGATATATGCTATATTGTAGCACTGGTGGCAACGCTTATAGGTAGCTGCTAGAAGGTGAAGCGTTTGTAGCCACAGAAAAGAGCAGAAAAAAAGAAGCGAATCGAGATACATGTGTGCAAGATGCGGAGTCGGCCTTTGCGCAGTGTCATGTTTTGAGGAGTACCACACAAAAGAAAACTTTTAATGTTAATTTACATTACATTATTTTTTTAAGTTAGTTACATTTTTTTAAGTTGGTTTTGCTCTCTGATGTATGTATAAGGCAATGGGACTCTAAGCATGAAAAAACCTTTGGGATTGAGGGACCAACATTCAAATTAAGGCCTGGCATAGAAAGGGTTAAAATCAGCGTTTTCGTACACCTGTTGTGTAAAGCACGGCTGGTCAATTTTCTGCGGATCGCCTGCGATTGCTGACACTTCCAGATAAGCAACGCGCTTGCTCAAAGTTTTGTAGCGGCAGTAAGGCCCAGATAGTTGGTCTCACTATTCTTTGAAGGGTTGGCCGTTTTCTCTACAAAAAGTACGGCTCAAGAAATAGGTTGATGTAGTTTCCTCTTTGGGGTTTTGTTCATCCTATATGGGAGCTGTTCGCCTGGAAGTGTCAGCATTCGCAAGCGATCCGCAGAAAATTGACCTGCCGTGCTTTACACAACAGGTGTACGATAACGCTGATTTTAACGTACATACAATCGACGAATCCATACTTTTCACGTCATATGTGGCATTTCTTGTATTGCACCAAAACATGCAGTAGCTCCTAAGCAATCCATTCCTCGGATAAAAAAGAAACCCGCGCCTGAGGTTTATGGAAGTCAGGGAGCTGTTCAACTAATTCAATTTAAAAGGACAAAACCTCAAGGTTTATCAGAAATCAAGATAACAGATCCGAAGGAAATGTTCATACCAACTAAAACTGTGACTCCATCTGTGCCTGATCTTCTGTGGCTCTAAGGGAAAAGCAGACATTCCCGGCCTCTTAGGACGGAATGGACTCATGGAAGCTGTCATAAGAGACATACCATACCTATGAACTAACATTTATTATTTGTACAGAAAACTAGGAGAAATTTATCAAATGACAGCATTCTAATAAAAAATAAAGTTTTGGAATGTAAAAAGTGGGTTATGCCGAGACCGTTAAAAATTGGCAATTTTCAACTTGTACTTTAGACCGAACGGTTCGTCTGAAAAAAAAGTAAATAGTGAGATTTGTAGATAATTTTAAGTACTTTAATTTCTGTTAACAAACCATTTACTAAACGTTAATAGTTTTCAAGATTCGAGCAAAGAAGCGGAAAAAAGCTGAAATTTTTCGCTTTTTCGCGATTTTTTCAATGTTCCGGCAAGAAATTTTGTCCGCAAACCTCATATTCGGATTCAGCAGCCCAAAATCCATATATAATGAAAGAAATCAGAACTACCCTAAAACTTTCCTAGTAAAAACACAATTTTATTGGATCATATTGCTATTTTGCAGGAAGGGTAATTAATAGTCGTGTATCATACAACATTCAATTATCTTTATTTTATTTCCCTACGACTTTGTTCCAAAATGAATCTTTTTAAAGTTATAAGCAATGAAAGTAGAAAAAAATCGATGTTTTTCGAAATATTTAAATATTTTAATTTTTTTATTAATGTTCCGGGCATATTTGAGAAGGAGCATAAGTCAATTATAATTATTGAAGTCACCTAACTTTATCTGCAAAAATCCGAATGCCACCTTTCACATCCACCTCAAAACAGATCCGCCCTAGTCTAAAAATATAATCCAAAAATCCAAGAGAGAACAGGCGAGGAATAGGCAGACCGCAGAAAAGGTGGCAAACAAGTCGCGGGCAAACAGTGGATGAGAATTGCCAAGAGTAGAAATCGATGGAAGCAAATGGAAGAGGCCTATGTCCAGCAGTGGACAAATACAGTTTGAAGAAGAAGAAGAAAGAATCCAAGAATACGAGGGCGGTTCGATAAGTACCTACTTAGCCTACAAAAGAAAAAGGAAAATTTTGGTAAAGTGGCCATTTATTTCTCCTTTTAGCTCGATACACTTGACCCAGCGATGCTCCAACTTCTTTAACCCGTCTGAAAAATACGTTTTCTCGAGGTCTGCAAAGTAGGCTTCTGTACAGCGAGTGACTTTTTCAAGTTTGAAAACAAAAAGAAGTCGTATAAGACCAAATCTGGAAAATACGGTGGATGGGACAGCAGTTCGTACCCCAATTCGACCAATTTGGCCAAGCCGACGGCAGAGACGTGAGCCGGTGCGTTGTCATAGTGGAAGAGCATTTTTCTCTTCGCCAATTGGGGCTATTTCTTCTGCAATTCGGCGTTGAATCGGCCAATAATACGGCATAGTAAAGCTCTGCAATAATTTTGTCCTTTTCCAGAAAGTCGAGATAAATCACACGTGTATCCCAGAAAATGGTGGCCATCATCTTTCCGGCCAATAGGACAGTACTGGATGAGTCTTATCAAAACCCGACGTACGACTACATTGAAACTCATTAAACCAATTTTAGACGGTCGCCATCGAAAGATAGACCAGGGCGGATCTGTAAAAATATTAGTACATTTGGACGTTGAGAGGTGACTCAAATTTTTTTGCAAAAATTGCTTAAAAATAACTCAAATAATAATATTTGAGTTATCCTCCCTCTCAAAAAGGTCCGGAACATTGTTTAAATAATCAAAATGTCAAAAAATGAAGGAAAAATTCGATTGTTTTCTTCGTTTTTAGATTATAACTTTAAAAGTATTCATTTCCGAGAAAAGTTGTACTGACATAAAAGTTGCGTAATTAAATTTCCTACCACATAGAATTGGTTAAGAAGAATTTAAAAAATAGTCACCCTTGTTGCAAAATAGCACTAATTGCGAAAAAACCATACAAAAACAAGTATTCGCATTTTACGTTTTTCAACCATTTATGCTGCACTTAGGACCTTCATATTTCACCCAGAAAAACTATATGATACAGTAATGTAATACTGTACATTTCATTAAGATCGGTTTAAAAGATTTTGCAAAATAAATTTTGCAATCCAGCTTTCGCAAAAAAAATTCATTTTTTCAAAATGTTACAGGACTGAAAATAAAGCAGGTAGCAAGTTGAATTTTTTTTGCGCATATAAGTGTACTGTACCTTTCATTTAAAATTTGCAAAATTAGAATCGATTAACTACCACGGCGTCAGGAATTTTTTTAAATAAACATTAATTATTGGTGCTACGCGCAGGACAGGGGATAGTTTGCTCTGATTGAGCATTCTAATGACCTTTGATAATGATTGATACATTTTAATTTTTATTACATTTCGATATAAATAAATAAATTTGTTTATTGCAAAATAAAAACACATACTCTATTCTTTTGAAATAACACGTTTTTTAGCAAAAACTTTTTTTATTCATATATTTTAACTTAGAGAATAAAAGTTTATTATTTTTAAACATATGCAATTGTTTAAACAATATTTCACAAACAATAATAAAATTAGTTTGATTTTTGGGGAATCAAAATATTAAAATACAACAAAATATAAAGTAAGAAAATAATATATTAGATAAAGATTGGAAGACATTTTGGTGGAAATCAACTTGTGTGAATCGAACACCGCTGTCCTGCGCGTAGCACCAAAAATTAATGTTAATTTAAAAAATTTCCTGACGCCGTGGTAATTAATCGATTTTAATTTTGCAAATTGCAAATGAAAGGTACAATACACTTCTATAAGCAAAAAAAAATTCAACTTTTAATCTGTTTTATTTTCAGTCCTGTAACATTTTGAAAAAATTAATTTTTTTTGCGAAAGCTGGATTGCAAAATTTATTAAACCGATCTTAATGAAATTTACAGTATTGTTTTACTGTATGATAAAATTTTTCTGGGTGAAACATGAAGGTCCTAAGTGTAGCATAAATGGTTGAAAAACGTAAAATTCGAATACTTGTTTTTGTATGGTTTTTTCGCAATTATTACTATTTTGCAACAAGGGTGACTATTTTTTAAATCTTTAACCAATTCTATATTGTAGTAAATTTAGTTTCGCAACTTTTATCAGTACAACTTTTCTCAGAAATGAATAGTTTTAAAGTTATAATCAAAAAACCAATAAAAAATCGAATTTTTCCTTCATATTTTGACATTTTGATTATTTAAACAATGTTCCGGACCATTTTGAGTGGGAGGATAACTCAAATAATATTATTTGAGTTAGTTTCAAGCAATTTCTGCAAAAAAATTTGAGTCACCTCTCAACGTCCATCTCAAAACAGATGCGCCCTGGACTAAGAGAAGAGTCACCGTACACAGCATCCAAAAGCTCTTTGATTTCACTGCGCAATTTCCCTTCCAAAAACAAAAATTGAATCACCGACCGATATTGCTGTTTCCATTTTTTTTAAATCCTCAGACACGCCCACTTCCAAACTAGGTGAAATATGACGCTAAAAATTCTAGACATTGATGCGACTAATTGTAAAATAAAAAATAATATTGTTATGTTTTATACGTTTTTTATGCTTTATGTATTTGATTTATTGCAGGGACAGAGCTTCTCTGATCTCTAATTGGCTTACTACTGAAGTGGACAAATTGAGAAGTACAACCAAGGCTCCGCTGACCTTAAACATCGATTCAGCATTTTTCACAGGCTTTAAAAACACATATTTGGGACTAACTAATTTTTTGAAAAATATGAGAACAAGACTAGATGTATTTTTTGTTTCACATAGTCAGGTAATTATTTGAAAGAAAGCTCAAAGTCTTTCTCTTATTTACTCTCTAAGTTAATAAGTGTAGTTATTGGTGTTAGAAGTTGAGGAAGCGGGTTGATTAGTTGATTACTTCTATATCATACTTGTTTGAATGAGTTGATCTGGCCTCTATAAATTATGTTTAAATAGTACAGTTGTCATCTGGAGAAACAAAGATATGAGGCTGGAAGGGAAAGTACGCATATACAAATCATGTGTAAGACCGACATTACGTACACGATAGAAACAAGATATGACACAGCAGAAACCAAGAGGATACTGAGAACATCAAAAATGAGAACATTGAGGTCAATAACTGGGAAAACACTGAGAGGCAGAATACCGAACGACAGAATAAGAGATCTCTGTAACATACAAGATATAGTACGGTGGGGAAGACAGAGACGACGAGAGTGGAATCAGCATGTGACGAGAATGGACAGCGAGAGTATAGCCCGGGATTCAAAGCCAACAGGCAAGAGACCAATTGGAAGGCCCTTTAAAAGGTGGCAAGATAGCTGACAGTCAACATCACAGCTACCAATAGAAGCTCAAAATCGGTTAAGAACAGGCCAAGAGGCCTAATATAAGAAGAAGAAGATAGTACAGTTAATGGGGCCTGCTGTCTTTGATGCTTTATTTACTTATTGACTAATTACAACGTATATTCTTCACAGGACAGTGAAGATCCTGGCACAATGTAAGACAATATGTAAAAATCTCCTGACAATCTGTAAGTATCTCCATGCCTCTCCATTTTTCCACATGGCACCTTCCAGGCGATTTCTTTGTTAACACCCAATCTCCACCTTTTCGGTGGTCTTCCTTATTTTCTCCTTCCTTTTGGATCCCATTTTAATAGATACTTTCTTTGGGATTCTGTGATTGTTCATTTTTTTAATTGTCTGGTTCGTATTTCGTCTGTGATGTCATGTTTTACCTTCATAATTTGTCTAATTTTTTTTAATTGTGATCCTTTCCCGTCTCGATTTTTCCACTGTTTGTCTCCAGTGGTCCATCTGTGGTTCCTAGTCTCTTTTCTGTCCGCTCTTTTAAAGGCCAGCTATATATGAATATGCTCCTTACTATAGTATTACTCGGTCGATCATTATTGGTCCAATATTAGCCCAATTGGACTAATAATGACATATGCAACACAAACAAAATCCGACACAGCCACAACATAGACTATTGAAAACTAAATAGAATGGACTATAAATGGGCATTCAATAGAAAAAAGCATAGGCATTGTACGAGTTTATTCATAATCTTCAATTTTTTTCAGCTAGTGCCTTATATGTCAAATCCCAGAAATAAAACTTCATATAAATCGGATTATTTTACCGATTCGACTCTATGCTATCACAATTTATGTAATCTAAAGAAAGGAGAGGAAACAAGAAATATGGATTGCTGTGCCGACTGTCCAGACGTTTATCCATGGCTTGGAAACCCTGACGGTAACAAGACAGTTAATTAAGAGTATCAGATTAATAAATGATGTACTAACAATAAAAGAAATTATTTAATTTATGCCGTTATTATTTATTCCCCCAGTATTGACAATGGCAATTACTGCTTACAAGTGAGTATTATTTAAGAAGATAGTTTCTTTTTGCCGTTCCCCTTTGACGTCCAGATTTTTCCTAACATTTATACTTCTTTAGGCGCGATTGGGAAAAATGTTGAAAAAAATGTTTATAAAAACGACGGTATCAACTACGCGCACATAGACAGTATGAAGTTAGTTGTTAAATCTTTCAAGTTACGTATGTATCAGTGAAAATAAAGTGAAAAAAATATATTGGTGTTTTTAGTAATTATATTTATTATAATTTTTGTGTCTTTGAATTACCATGAATTACTTCACACGAGAATGCTTCACACGAGAAAATCTGGATAACAGAGGATCTCACAAAAGGAGAGAGAGAGAGAAAATGAAAGCATTAAGAGATAAAGCAAGAGAGAAGAGGGAAAATGGAAAAATGGTCAAAATAGGATACAATAAAATCACAGTAGATGGTAAGGAATGGAGATGGACTTATAAAGAAGAAAAAGTAGTGGAAATAGTGAGTTCAAAAAACTACCAGAGCTGCATACAAGGAACCAAGCAGGGGACATGCAACGAACAGGGAAAAAAGAATTTCTAAATAAGTTGGACAATGTTAATAAATGTTTAGTTTTAAATAGTAATAAGAATAGGATTAGGAGTAAAAATGATAAATACTGTATTAATAATATTACTGGTGATGGGAATATAGGTATTAAGTATAACAACAATATGGGCAATATGATGGGTGAAGGAAATATTGGGAATGGATATATAAATAGTAAGGAAGATAGGGAAAAATTAAATATAAGTATTATAAATAAACACAGTATCGAAACAAATAGCAGATATAATGATAATACAAAAACCAGGGAGCATGAAATCAACGATAATATTAGTAATGGAGAAGAAGAAAACGGTAATGAGGAAATACATCATATCGAGACAAATGTAAGAATAGCGACATGGAATGTGACATCTCTGACAGGCAAAGAGATAGAAGCTACAGAAGAAATGGAAAAAATGGATGTACAAATATTGGGAATAAGCGAAACAAAACAGATAGGCAGAGGACATATAAATATCAACGAGAAATATAGCCTATACTATTCCGGAGTACTGCAGGGACTAAGAGCAAAAGAAGGAGTTGGTATAATAGTGAATAAAAGAATAGAATCAAGGATAACAAATTACGAAGCAGTATCATCTAGAATAATTACAGCCCAAATAGAACTAAAAGATAAGATAGGGATAATACAAATATGCGGACCAACAGAAGGTAGTGAAGAAGAGGCTATGATAGTATTCTACAACGAACTCCAATATACATTAGATAAGTTAAGAGAGACAGGAGAAAAAATAATAATTTTAGGAGATTGGAATTCTAGAGTAGGTAAGGACGTTAATAGGGGATTAGGATGTATTGGACAATATGGGGAAGAAATATTAAATAGAAATGGAATTAAAATGCTAGAATTCTGCCAAACGAATGACCTGATAATAGGAAACACATTCAGTGAACAAACCATTGAAGACAAATATACATTTGTGGCTGAAGAGTGAAATGCAAAGAGCTTAATCGACTATATAGTATATACGAGAAATTTGGAACAAAAAATACAAAATATCTTAACGGAAAAAGAGCCGGAGCTGTCCACGCAACACAGGCTTGTCACTGCAAAACTGAAGGATGAAAAAATAGAGGAGGTGGAAAGAAAAGAGTACAAGAAAGTAAAAGTAAACAAACTAAAGATAGAACGTGTGCGAGAACTTTACAAGAAGGAAACCAATAAAAGATTGAGGCAGATAGAGTGCCAAAAAGAAACATGGACAATGGAAGAAAGATGGAAAACTTACAGGGAAGTATTAACGAAAACAGCAGCTGAAGTATGTGGAATCAAAAAATGTAATAATCAATTGAACAGGACAAGATGGTGGAATAAAGAAGTAAAAACAGAAATAAAAAAGAAGAAAATGGCATGGAAAAAATACATCGAAACGGGATTAGAAGAAGATAAAGAAGAATATTACAAGTAGAGACGAGTGGTAAAAAAGACAGTCACACAAGCAAAAGCAAAATCATGGAAAGAATTTGGAGAAAAACTACAAGAAGGATATATAACAAATAACAGAAACTTCTGGACGGCAATACGACACATGATTGGGGGAAAACGAAAGGAGATAAATGCAGTAAGAGATAGATCAATGCAAATTCAAATAAACCCAGAACAAATAGCTAGGGTATGGAAAGAATATTATGAGGAAAAATTTGATACCGAAGTAACACAGGTTGACAATGTAATAACACAGGTAGACCAAATAAGTCGAGAAGAAGTAATAGAAGGAATATCAAACATAAAAATAAACAAGGCAGGAGGAGATGATGAAATTGAACCGGAAATGGTAAAATACATGGGAGAAGAGGGAATAAACTGGCTATGGACAATATATAAAGAGGCGTGGGATAAACAAGCAATCCCTAGAGACTGACAGAATAACATAATTGTACCAATATACAAAAAAGGAGAACATATAAACTGCGAAAACTACAGAGCTATATATCTGTCATCGGTATGCTTTAAAAGGTATACGAAAATAATAGAGAAAAGACTAAGGCCTGAAGTAGAAATGAAATTGGGAGATGAACAAGCGGCCTTTAGACCAGGAAGACAAACAAATGACAACATATATACCATCAGGAACCTAATCGAAAGATGCTTAGACACGGGGGGAAAACTGGTATTAGCATTCATAGATCTAAGAGCAGCATTTGACACGATAGAAAGACACATTATATGGGAATGCTTGAGGAAAATAAATGTACCAAACAGATTGATAAAAATTATAGAAAGTACTTACAAAGAGGTAAAAGGAAGAGTACAAATAGCAGGGCAACGATCAGAAGAATTTAATTGGGATAGAGGTATTAAACAAGGAGATAGTCTCAGCCCTTTGCTATTCATAATCGTAATGAATGAATTAATAAGAAAAACTAGAGCAAGAACCAACCAACTACAGACAATAATAGGATACCATAGATTACAACCGGTAACAATAGAGTCCTTAATGTATGCGGACGACATAGTACTAATAGCATATCCCGAGAACAAAATGCAGAAACTAATGGATATATGGGTAGAGGAAATAGAAGAGCTAAAAATGGAAATAAACGAGGAAAAAGGTAAGATAATGATAATCAACGGCAAAGATAATGAAATAAAGATAAAATGCAAAAACTCAGAACTGGAAATAGTTACAACTTACGAATACCTGGGAAGTATCATTACTAACGACGGAAAAATAGACTGGGAAATAACAAATAGAGCAAACAAATCAAACAAGTTATACTATGCCTTAGTCCCAATACTGGGCAAGAGAAACAAAAATAAACAAATATAACACAATAGTGATACCGACTGTGCTCTACGCAAGTGAAAACTGGACAATTCTGGAAAAACATAAGAGCAGAATAAATGCAATGGAGATGAGACATTTAAGAAGGATAATTGGAAAGACAAAATGGGATAGATTAAGCAACGAGACTATTAGGAGAATGGCCAACCAAGAACCAGAATATTAGAATAATGAATAAACTAAAAAAGAGACAAATGAATTGGTATGGGCATTTGATGAGGATGCAGCCCAACAGAATTACGAGAAGAATCCACAAAGCAAGGAACATTGCAAAAAGAAAAAGAGACAGACCAAGAAAAGAATGGTTACAGCAAATAGTAGAGGCGGGAAAAGTTAAAGGAAAATCACTCGAGGAATTAAAAATAATGGCGGAAAACAGAAAAGAATGGAAGAGATGAGTGAATGTAAATTAAAATAGCGATCCCAAATCCGACACCCTGATAGGGTACAAGGAAGGAGAGAAAGAAAGAGAAAGAATTACCATGAACAACCCTTGACAAAAGGTTAACATGGAACCCTCACATTCAAGCCAAGAAAACCCACATCAACTTCAGAATACGACAAATAAGTCTAAAATCAAAACTTACTATTGAAAATAAATTTCTCCTCTATAAATATATACAGTGCTAGTCAAAAGTCCGTACCCCCCCTCGTATCTTTTGATCGGTTATACCTATAATAGTGAAATTTGGAGGGAGGAAATAAACGGAGGTAAGCTTCTTAACTAGTCATGACAGGTGGCGTAATAGTGACAGATGACATTACAGAGCCACTGTGACAGATAATTTTAAATGGGACTTTATGGCAAGTGATACCTCATTTGAAAGGTATTCAAAATACCTATTCAGTTATACTAATTTTTTTGGGTTTAAGTTGATTTTGATTTTGGTGAAAAAATTAAATAAATATAATATTGTACTTGCGCATTTAATTAACAAAAATTCAAATGTCCGCCTATTAGTTTTTTTTTTGTCAAAAAGATGACGTTTTTCAATTCTCTAGTAGTTTTTACGTCAACGTCAACCTTTTTGACAAGTAATCATAGACGGAATTTTGAATTTTTTTAATTAAATGCGAAACTACAATTTTATATTTATTTCATTTATTCATCAAAATTAGCTTAAACTCAAACAAAATTAGTATGACTGAATAGGTATTTTCAATACCTTTCAATCGAGGTATAACTTGCCATAAGGTCCCATTTAAAATTATCTGTCACAGTGGCGCTGTAAAGTCATCTGTCACTGTTACGTCACCTGTCATGACTAGTTAAGAAGCTTACGTCCGTTTATTTCCTCCCTCCAAATTTCACTATTATAGGTATAACCGTTCAAAAGATACGAGGGGGGGTACGGACTTTTGACTAGCACTGTATGATAAAACCTCAATCAATTTTTAAAATAAACTTTTTTTCTGTTTTCTGGCAACAGTAACATGTATTTCGAATTAAATAAATTACATACATTCTTCTTTTTGTCTCAATTAATTTAATTTAAAAAATTTTTTTAGAGCACCTTGTATAAATAATTATGTTATTGTTTATATTACTGAATAGAGAATTAAATAACCTTTCAAATGAGCTATCACACGACCCCTATTCTCATTTAAAAAAATCATCGATTACGTCATCACGCCCAGATGGATGACGTCACTAGTATGATATATATGACAAAAAATCATAAATTAAAAATAAAAATCGACCTGTTTACAACTTACGAATACCTGGGAAGTATCATTACTAACGACGGAAAAATAGACTGGGAAATAACAAATAGAGCAAACAAATCAAACAAGTTATACTATGCCTTAGTCCCAATACTGGGCAAGAGAAACAAAAATAAACAAATATAACACAATAGTGATACCGACTGTGCTCTACACAAGTGAAAACTGGACAATTCTGGAAAAACATAAGAGCAGAATAAATGCAATGGAGATGAGACATTTAAGAAGGATAATTGGAAAGACAAAATGGGATAGATTAAGCAACGAGACTATTAGGAGAATGGCCAACCAAGAACCAATAATGAATAAACTAAAAAAGAGACAAATGAATTGGTATGGGCATTTGATGAGGATGCAGCCCAACAGAATTACGAGAAGAATCCACGAAGCAAGGAACATTGCAAAAAGAAAAAGAGACAGACCAAGAAAAAAATGGTTACAGCAAATAGTAGAGGCGGGAAAAGTTAAAGAAAAATCACTCGAGGAATTAAAAATAATGTCGGAAAACAGAAAAGAATGGAAGAAATGGGTGAATGTAAATTAAAATAGCGATCCCAAATCCGACACCCTGATAGGGTACAAGGAAGGAGAGAAAGAAAGAGAAAGAATTACCATGAACAACCCTTGACAAAAGGTTAACATGGAACCCTCACATTCAAGCCAAAAAAACCCACATCAACTTCAGAATACGACAAATAAGTCTAAAATCAAAACTTACTATTGAAAATAAATTGTTCCTGTATAAATATATATGATAAAACCTCAATCAATTTTTAAAATAAACATTTTTTTCTGTTTTCTGGCAACAGTAACATGTATTTCGAATTAAATAAATTACATACATTCTTCTTTTTGTCTCAATTAATTTAATTTAAAAAAAATTTTTAGAGTACCTTGTATAAATAATTATGTTATTGTTTATATTACTGAATAGAGAATTAAATAACCTTTCAAATGAGCTATCACACGACCCCTATTCTCATTTAAAAAAATCATCGATTACGTCATCACGCCCAGATGGATGACGTCACTAGTATGATATATATGACAAAAAATCATAATTTAAAAATAAAAATCGACCTGTTTCGGTATTTTTCCTCAAAGTCACCGGTTTACGAAATAATTAATTTATTCCAACCTTTACGTGCTCACTGTTTAATGTAATGTTAATGTTTACCTATAGTATTTTTACTACAAAAACGTTATTACGTAGGTCAAAATTTTTGACGTAAGAGAACTGTCAAAACATTAGAATGTGACTTTTCATTATTGCTATGTTTATTATAAACACGGCAATAATGAAAAGTCACATTCTAATGTTTTGACAGTTCTCTTACGTCAAAAATTTTGACCTACGTAATAACGTTTTTGTAGTAAAAATACTATATATCGATAATTTCCACCTCTACTAGTTTCATCTCTTTTTACTCCACAATATATTATGTTTTCCATCTTTTGCGTTATTTTGCCGGTTATTACCGCGCTCATCACTGTATTATGATCTCTAATAGACCAGGGCGGATCTGTAAAAAAACGTCTATTTTTGGATGTGCTAGGTGTAGGTGGCATTCGGATTTTTGCAGATACAGTTAGGTGACAACTTCAATAATAATAATTGACTTATTATGCTCCTTCTCAAATATGCCCGGAACATTAATAAAAAAAATTAAAATATTTAAAAATTTCGAAAAGCATCATAGTCCAGAAAGCCACCGCGCATCCGTTAGGAAAAATATTCTAATTCGGATTTTTTGCACAATCTTACTCAAAAAGGACTCCTAAACTTTTTTTTCCTAGACTTTTTTTCCTAAAATTATTTTTTTTGCATGGAAAAAAGTTTTTTTAGGTTTTTTGGATCATTCTAAACAGAAAAGGTCTTTAGTGACTTTTCTCTAAAAATGATAGTTTTTGACATAGAAGCGATTAAAAATTGAAAAATTGCGAAATCGGCCATTTTTAACCCTCAAAAACTATGTGAAAAACTGAAAATTTGAATGTGGCCAAGGTAGGTAGATATTCTTTAAACATCGATTGATGAAATCCCGAAGAGGTCTGTGCAATACAATATTCAAAACTCCTTTGTTTTTTAATTGCTAATCAAGCCTGCGGGACACTATTTTCCACCGACAGTATGGTGCAAATGAAAGGAATAAATTCGTTATTTCCTAAACCGGCGACTTTAAGGAAAAATCCCGAAACAGGTCGATTTTTATTTTTAAGTTATGATATTGTGGCATATATGGTATACTAGTGACGTCATCCATCTGGACGTGATGACGTAATCGATGATTTTTTTAAATGAGAATAGGGGTCATGTGCTAGCTCATTTGAAAGGTTCTTTAATTATCTATTCAGTAATATATACATTTACATAATTATTTATACAGGGTGTCCAAAAAATTTTTATTAAATTAAATTATTTGACAAAAAAAGAAGTAGAAGGACACGCTGTATAAATAATTATCTAAATGTTTACATTACTGAATAGATAATTGAAGAACCTTTCAAATGAGCTACCACACGACCCCTATTCTCATTTAAAAAAATCATCGATTACGTCATCACGCCCAGACGGATGACGTCACTAGTATACCATATATGCCACAATATCATAACTTAAAAATAAAAATCGACCTGTTTCGGGATTTTTTCTTAAAGTTGCCGGTTTACGAAATAACGAATTTATTCCTTTCATTTGCACCATACTATCGGTGGAAAATAGTGTCGCGCACGCTTGATTAGCAATTAAAAAACAAAGGAGTTTTGAATATTGTATTGCAAAAAACTCTTCGGGGTTTCATCAATCGATGTTTAAAGAATATCTACCTACCTTGGCAACATTCAAATTTTCAGTTTTTCACATAGTTTTTGAGGGTTAAAAATGGCCGATTTCGCAATTTTTCAATTTTTAATCGCTTATATGTCAAAAACTATCATTTTTAGAGAAAAGTCACTAAAGACCTTTTCTGTTTGGAATGATCCAAAAAACCTAAAAAAACTTTTTTCCATGCAAAAAAAATAATTTTAGTAAAAAACAAAAAAAAAACGTTTAAAAAATTTTTGACCACCTTTTGGTCCTGGCAACATGCAAATTTGTTAAAAGGAGTCCTTTTTAAGTAAGATTGTGCAAAAAATCCGAATTAGAATATTTTTCCTAGCGGATGCGCATTGGCTTTCTGGACTATCAATTTTTTTCTACTTTCTTTGCTTAGGGGACAGGAGGGCAAGATGAAGGATAGGGCAAGATGGAAATTACCCATAAAACCCGAACTGCACAATGAAGCGCCCGGATCCACACTCACACAGATGCAGACGAACCTCTTCCATTTACAAACGACGGCTCAGTATACTATATTATTTATCTATGGGCTCAGTCATAGATAAGGGGCTCAGTCAGTTCAGGTCAGCCAATGAGTGTACACGTTTCCTTATTTTCGCAGTTAAATATTACGCAATTATTGAATTTTTGTGATACGATTATTTAAACAAGGTGTATAATATTATTATTATGCATTTATACAAAGTATCTATTAGGTACAGGTTATCTGAATTGATATTTAAATAAAAGAAATAATAAAGCATTTTTAAAATATTGATATTATTATTGGAAAGGGGCATATGGGCAAAATGGAAAATTGCAATTTAGGGCAAGTTGGAAGATAATAGTTGGGCAAAAATAAAAGCAAGGAAATAGGAACCAGCGAGAATAAAAGAAAAGGTAAAGAAAAAGGGACAAAACAGAATAAGTTAAAAATATTGTACAACATTTAGAACAGTCTTCACATAATGATGTGTTCTGTGTATGTGGTGAACGTTATGTGGAATCGCCCACAGAGGACTGGGTACAATGTCCTATATGTAATGGTTGGGCACATGAATTGTGTACCGACACAGAAGATGGCAGTTTTATGGGTGTAAACTGTAAAATGTAGTGCTTTCCTCTACATTCCATCTTGCCCGAACAAGCTTTCCATCCTGCCCTCAGGGTAAGGGCAAGATGGAATTTTTGACATTATTTTTTAATTACTCATAAAAAAAATTCTACTTATTATTAATAATATTTAATGGCTGACTTTTGTAACTGTATAAGGTCTCTTTCAAGAATGATTAAAATGAAAGTTTTGTATAACGTTGTTTTATTTTTTTACACGTTATAAAGTTAAGCCTTCCGTCTTGCCCTCCCTTCCCCTATAACTTTAAACACGATTCACTTTGGAAGAAAGTCGTAGGGAAATAAAATAAAGATAATTTAATTTTGTACGATATACGACTGGTTAAAAATGTCTTAAATTATTACTCTTTCTGCAAAATAGCAATAAATACAAAATAAGCGGGCAAAATAAGCCTGTTTTTATTCAATGTTTTTAACCACTTTGGTTGCAGTTAGAACCTTCGTAATTGGCTTAGAAAATTGTTATAACATTCTTAAATTGTCCACCAAATTTCATTAAAATCGACTTGATAGATTTTGCATAATAATTTTACAATCGAAATTTTTTTAAAAAAGTTAAAATTTTTTAAAAACTTTCTGAACAAAAAGTAGACCATTTAGAAGTTTGGTAATTTTTTTACGTATAAAGAGGCTCTCTTCGTATCTAATACACTTTACAGAATTAAAATCGGATTATTTAAGCGGCCTCAGCACCGTTCTAAAGTTATAAAAAAATTTTTGGCTTATAAACAAATTAGTCCTGTCGTCAGGGGGGGTACAACGGCCTCCTCTATTCAGATGGACTTACCCAAGTTTCTTTTTACTTACCAAAGTTACTTTTTACCTTCCTGTTTTAGGACAACAGTAAAATGTATTTCGAATTAAATAAATTATATACATTCTTCTTTTTGTCTCAATTAATTTATTTAAAAATTTTTTTTGCGCACCCCGTATAAATAATTATGTTAATGTTTATATTAGTGAATAGAGAATTGAATAACCTTTTGAATGAGCTATCACACGACCCCTATTCTCATTTAAAAAAATCATCGATTACGTCATCACACCCAGATGGATGACGTCATTAGTATGATATATGTGCCAAAAATTATAATTTAAAAATAAAAATCGACCTGTTTCGGGATTTATCTCCAGAGTCGTCCATTCTCGAGAAAATGAATTTATTCCAACTAAAACGTCCTCACTGCATTTGTTTATAAGCCAAAAAATTGCTTATAACTTTAAAACAGTGCGGAGGCCGCTTAAATAATCCGATCTTAATTATGTACAGTGTATTAGATCGGTAGAGCGCCTCTTTATAAACTAAAAAATTAGCAAACTTCTAAAGGGTCTACTTTTTGTTCAGAAAGATTTTAAAAATTTTTAACTTAAAAAAAATTAGATTGCAAAATTATTATTCAAAATCTATTAGGTCGATCGATTTTAATGAAATTTAGTGAATGGTTTAAGTATGAAGTAAGAATTTTCTAAACGAAAAACAAAGATTCTAAGTGCAACCAAAGTGGTTGAAAATCATTGAATAAAAACAGGCTTTTTTGCCCCATTATTTTGTATTTATTGCTATTTTGCAGACAGGATAATAATTTAAGACATTTTAAACCAGTCGTGTATCATACAACATTCAATTATCTTTATTTTATTTCCCTATGACTTTGTTCCAAAATTAACCGTTTTAAAGTTATAAGCAATAAAAGTAGAAAAACATCGATGCTTTTCGAAATTTTTAAATACTTTAATTTTTTTATTAATGTTCCGGGCATATTTGAGAAGGAGCATAAGTCAATTATAATTATTGAAGTTGTCACCTAACTTTATCTGCAAAAATCCGAATGCCACCTCTCACATCCACCTTAAAACAGATCCGTCCTGGTCTATAATGTAAAAAAATATAATAGGAGGATTACCATAGGGCAGCTTCTCTCCCGTGTATTTAACACTTAAACTATTTACTTATAGCTTCGATGAAGCAGATTGTAAATTAAAATATGTAATAAAAAAATTTATGAACATACATAGGGGAAGGACGGGGAAGATGACGCAGCGTCTAAGATGACGCACCTCTGTATTTTATCAAGTACTTCACTAAATTCAGTTTTTATACCCGTGGCGCCCTCCTTTAGAAACTACTATTACTTTAAAACTTCATCGGTCAGCTTTCGTACTGTTTAGTATCTGTGAGGCAGAGTAACGCGATACACGTTGATTTCTTGTTATTTTTGACACTGCGAATATTAATGGTAAGTTGTTTAAAAATGGTTCCATTGGATTTTCTTCATATTCATGGGAGTAGGTGATATTTATTTTCAGTTAGCGAGGATTTATCTGTTAAATATTTGATGATGGATAATTTTGATAACCATTTTTTGTAGGTTATGCTGAACAGGCTAAGTTGACGCAGACTGCGTCATCTTTGCTGTTATAGTGCGTCATCTTTGCCTTTTCAGTTCATTACCTTAAATAACAATGGAGTATAGAATATTTATTATTTAGTGTCTATTTTGCATTTTGAGGCATCTTTTTCTTTTTTAGAAATGGGAAAATATATACGAAAAACACAGAGAGGATCATTTTCTGCAGCAGCTCTTAATGCAGCATTGAATGCAATTTGTAGAGATGGTCGTAAAATTCGGGAAGTGGCAAGGGCATTTTCAATACCAGAAGCTACATTGAGGAGAAAACTTAAGGTTAAAAATTTATTAAAGGAAGTCAAATCAGAGTCTCTTGGTAGAGCCCCATTGTTTTCGGCACATCATGAAAAGGAGATACTAGATCATGTTCTCAAGCTGGCCAATTTATTTTTTGGTATCACTTGCATAGAGCTGAGAACCATGGCATTTGCTTATGCAGAACGCAATGAAATTAAACACAATTTTAATAAGAATAAACAAATGGCTGGAAAAGACTGGTATCTAGGATTTATAAAACGAAATCCTCAAATTTCCTTGAGAAAGCCAGAAGCTACAAGCATTAATAGAATAACAGCCTTCAATAAAATAGAAGTAGACCGCTTTTTTAAAAATTTGGAAACAGTGCAAGAAAAATATAAATTTCTGCCAGATCGCATTTACAATGTTGATGAAACCGGTATATCTACGGTTCCTAAAGAATCATGTAAAAGACTTGGACCCAAAGGAGTAAAGCAGTTTGGAATCATTTCTTCGTGGGAACGAGGGAAGAATATCACGGTAATAATGGCGTTCAATGCCTCCGGTAACTACATACCTCCATTATTTATATTTCCCAGGAAGAGGATGAGCCCACAGCTTCAGAAAAATGGACCAAGCGGTGCGATTTACAACTGCACGGATAATGGATGGAGTAATACGTCTATGTTTTTATTATGGCTGAAGCATTTCCAAAAAAAAGTCCTGTCTAGTCCAGATAATCCCGTGCTGTTAGTATTAGATAATCACTCGAGCCATATTTCACTGGATATTTATAATTACTGCAAAGAGAATGGGATTATAATGGTTAGTATTCCACCCCACAAATTACAACCTCTTGATGTGTCATTTTTTTCTGCATTAAAATATGCGTATGGTCGCCATTGCAATTCCTTTCTAAAATCTAAGATCAGCAACTCAGAGTTTGAAGATAAAATTACTCCATATGATGTCGCCGAGATTTTTAAGTTAGCATATGATCAGGTGGCAAATATTGATAAGGCCGTTTCTGGTTTCGGAACGTGCGGAATTTTTCCGTTAAACTCTGATAAGTTCACAGAAGATGACTTTTTTCCTGCTGATAATTTAAACAATGATAGCTTGGATAGAGATGTTTCTCCTGAACCTGCACCTCAGGGAACACCTCCACTAATAACAACACCATCTATAAGAGAACCAGAATTACCACGTCCATCAACCAGCCGACAGTCTCCTGAAAGTCGTCACACAACCCCACAAAACAAAATGAAATAACCAAACGTCCACATATTTCTCTTTCACTTATTTCTCCAGTTCCTTTGCCCAATAAAAAAATTAAAAGAAAATATGGACGACAAAAGCAACATTCTGAAATTCTAACAAGCACCCCTTTAAAAGAATTCTTAGAAGAAAAAGAGAATAAAAAAAAAGAAAAACTGGCGAAGTCGGAAGAAGGAAAGAAAAAAGTAACCAGACAAGTATTGGTTAATGATGCAGGATTAAAACTAAATAAAAATAAAGGGAAAGCCAAAGTACAAAAAATAATCAAACAAAAAAATCTTGGAGGATAGCGATACTGAAGAAAGCGATTTTGATGAAGGTCTTTGCAATGACGATGAGTTGGATGACATAATCAACGAGGGAGGTGAAACTGATATCTGCATATTATGTGGAGACTTCGGCAAAAAGACGGAAACATGGTTCAGATGCACAAGTTGTGGACAATGGGTGCATAAAGAATGCAGTGGAGCCAAAAGTCCCGAAAACTACATTTGTGACTTTTGTTAATATGTTAAAAAAGCTTTGTTTACATTTTCTTACTTTCAGTATTAAAAAATAAATTTTCTTTTCATATCACTTGCGCTTTTAATATAGATACCTACATGCGCCATCTTCACCATCACTGTGCGTCATCTTTCCCTCGGTGGAAGGTAAGATGGCGCAAAAGCGTTTTTTTTTTAAAGCCGCATAAAAAATACTTCCTTTTATTGAATTTAAAAATAATCCTAGAAATTGGTTATAGAAATGTCCAAATTACAGGCTCGTAGCATTCAAAGTTAGCTTAAATATTTTTTACCCTTAAATAAAATGTATTTTGCTTAGGTGCGTCATCTTCGACGTCCTTCCCCTATAAATATACAAATACATAAGGATTATTACAGCACAGGAAAAACATCGCAATGCTTAGTAGAAAATGGAAAAATAGTAGATGTATCATTTTTTTATTATTATTTAATGGCATAGACATTAGTCATTCAGCCAGTTGCAATAAAAAATATACAATCCTATCCCTAATACAAAATTAAACAGAAACAATATAGAGTAATACAATAAATAATGCAATACAATAATAATACAATAAAAACAATAATGGACCTCGGATAAAGTGATATAACATTTATGATAAAAAAGGATGCAAATCCAAACTTAAATCATAAAAAACTTCATTCCCGCGTACAAATCTTATAGGACCGTGCGTGTATCTGACAAGAAATCTAGAATGATATTGTATATTGGTTGTGAGCCTGTAGCCAGCAGAGACTGGATAGATGTATCATATAAGTAGTGACGCTTTTACTTGATGGGCGTAGGCGTAGTATGGTTTTGGGTTTAGTAGCCGCAATAGGGAACTTGCACATTTTTTTTTATTACATAATAATGTTCAGTTTTGTATAAAAATGAGATTTCCAAAATTTCACGCTTCAAAAACTCATAATAACTTAGAAGTACAAATTTAAAGTCTTCTGTATTTTAAAATAGTTCAAACGACCCGTGACGTCACACAGTTTAACTATATGGTTCCGTTTATGGTTATATTTAGGTATATTCTTCTTCTTTAGTTTAATGGCCTCCACCTACTTGAGTATTTGGCTAGCTTGTCGTCGCAGAATAAAGGAAAAATATCTATATTCTAATGACATTTATCGTATGTCATTGTAATAATATATAACAGTTTGTTGAGATTGGAGTTTGATACAGTTTTTTAAGGAACGGAAAGAAGGTTTACTATGGAAAATAAAACCATTTTGTAAAAGTACAAGTTTTCTATGAATAGTTCAAACGATCAAAAACACTTGTAACGACACATAACTGTATTTTCTACTGACGTTTATAATGTCTAATTTAAAATTATATACAATTTTGTTTATAGGGCAGTCAATGAGGGTATGTGGCTCCGAATTCCATCCTACTATATCGATTTATGTGATATTTTCACAGTAAGTAAGGAATAGCCCAAGAAACAAAGTTTACCCTATGCCGATGTGTGCTTTTGTCTTGGGGACGGTTCCCACCCCTTCTCGGGGGTGGAATTTTTTTTGCTTAAATAACTACGGAAGTTGCTAGAGAACCTAATACTAAGCAAAAACTGTTCTATAATTTTTTTTCGAAAACTCAATACTTTTTGAGTTGTTTCTGGTTGAAAATTGGCCATTTTCATTGAAATATAACACCTTTTCAATCGGTTTTTTGCCAATACCTTAAAAACTATGCATCTAACTAAAAAAACCATATAAAACATTTTTATAGCTTATAAAATAACAAAATGATTCCTTGCTTTATGAATCTTCTAGTTATAACAAAAAAAGAGATATGGTAAGTGAAAAAAACTTGTTTTCTTGGTGTAAAGTATATTTAACCCCTCATCCACAAGAATTTAAATGCATCGTTTTCCTTCTACAATACATTTTACTACAGTGTTCTTTTTATGTTAAAAAAGTCGGGCGGGTTTAAAATGAATGGTTTTTGAAAAAAATAAGATCAAATATTATTGAGCGCATTTTTAAATTTTCTTAAAAATCTTCCTATTTCTCCATGTAACTCGAAAATGATAAGAGATGCCAAAAAAAAGATGCCATACGAAAATGTAGGTTTCTTCTAGATAAACATTTTGATTTTATTTTTTATTACAGTATCTTTTATCATTTTCAAGTTACATGGAGAAAAATGCCACAAAGTTAGCAATAGCTACATTATAAAACAGAGTGCTTAATGGAGCATCCTGTAATACATGTCATAATCATTTATCAACAAAGACGCTTATTGTCATTACTAATAGATTGCAAAATCAAGGAGTTAAAAAAAACATGGAGAAAAAGGAAGATGTTTAAGAAAATTTAAATATGCGCTCTATAATTTGATCTTATTTTTTTCAAAAACCATTCATTTTAAACCCGCTCAACTTTTTGAACATAAAAATAACACTGTAGTAAAATGTATTGTAGAAGGAAAACGATGCATTTAAATTCTTGTGGATGAGGGGTTAAATATACTTCTCAATTTTTTTCTTAAACTTCGTTAGTCATCAATTTTTTGCAGCATATCTCGCTTAGTTTGAATGTAATCGACATTTCTCTTTTTACCTACCATATCTCTTTTTGTGTTATAACTAGAAGATTGAAGAAGGAACGAATCTCTTTGTTTTTTTATGAGCTACAAAAATGTTTTATACAATTTTTTAGTTAGATGCATTGTTTTTAAGGTATTCGCAAAAAACCGTTTGAAAAGGAGTTATATTTCAATGAAAATGGCCAATTTTCAACCACGAATAACTCAAAAAGTATGGAGTTTTCGAAAAAAAATTATAGAACAGTTCTTGCTTAGAATTAGGTTCTCTAGTAACTTCCGTAGTAGTTGTTTAACCAAAAAATTTTCCACCCCCGAGAAGGGGTGGGAACCGCCCCCAAGACAAAAGCACACATCGGCATAGGGTAGACTTTGAATAAGGAGATATTTTCAGGCTATTCCTAAAATTTCATTTAAATCCATCCAGTAGGATAGAATTCGGAGGTAATAACCTGTTCTTGCTCTCATTGACCGCCCTATTACTTTGTTGGTGTAGAATGTAAACACATAACCCGATGACGTCACGACGCGTTTTGGGCTGGCTGGTATAATTTGAATTTTTAATAGCCTTTAGGGGCCAAACGAAAAACAAACAAAACTTTTTTTTATCTTTGATACATGTTTTAAATTATGTTCTGTTGTGATTTATAACATTTTTTTCGAATTTAAAATTTTATGCCAGTTCCTATTATAAAGTTCTATTGTTTGTCTTTCCCAACAGAAACTGAAGCAGAAACTCAGTACGAAACGGTCCTATATGCAGAAGAAAAAAGTATTTTTTCTCCAATATAATTCACCGACTCACAAGAGCGTTATGATGGCAAAAATTCACGAGTTGGGTTTCGAATTGCTTTCTCATCCGGCTTGTTCTCCTGATCCGGACCACTCCGATTATTATAATGTTCCCAAATGTGAAGATGTGGCTCGTAAAAACGCTGGAAGGAAGGGCCGCCCGAGAACTTTATCGTACCGATCTATTATCGTTATCGTACTAGATACTGGCATTCTATAAAAATAACAAAGTTACTCGTTATTTTGATATTTTAGAGACACCTTGTATACTTGAAAATATTTTAAGGTTCTACGCATCATTAATTCCTGCATTTGAGAAAATGTTCGGTGACACACTATAGATTATTGCATAAATCAATAGAATATTAGTCATACTTTCATTTCAAATTAGTTCATTTTTCTGAGAAATTAATAGTTTTCAATATTTGCATTTACTGCATGGATTTTAATGAAATTTGGGGAGTAGCCCAAAGCCCAATCTCCTAATTCAAAGTCTATCGTACATACTATATACTATGGCGCTTTTATCATGGGGGCGGTTCCCACCACTTCTCGGGGATAGAACATTTTTATTTTCGAACTGCATGTTCGAAAAAAGGAAGAATTTTAAGAAAATTTATAAATGCGCTCTATAATTTGATCTTATTTTTTTCACCCGTCCAACTTTTTGAAAGTAGAAATAACACTATATTAAGAGGTATTACAAACGAACAACAATGCATTTAAATTCTGGTGGATGATGGGTTAAATGTACCTATGCACTTCTCATTTTTCCTTAAAGTACATTAGTCATATACTCTTTTGCACCATATCTCGCTTAGTTTGAACGTAACCGACATTTTAACGGTGCTCGTTTTAAATGCCTTTTCAAACACTACAAAAGCATGAGTACTTTGAGCATGCACCAAAAAACAAACTCTTTTTACCTACCATATCTCTTTTTGTATTATAAATAGAAAATTTACGAAGGAACGAATCTGTTATTTATAATCTAAAAAATTTTTATATAGTGTTTTTAGTTTGATGCATAGTTTTTAAGGTATTCGCAAAAAACCGTCCGAAAACGTCATTTTTAAATGAAAATGGCCAATTTTCAACTACGCATAACTCAAAAAGTATTGAGTTCTCAAAAAAAAGTATAGATAAGTTTTTGCTTAAAAATAGGTTCTCTAGCCACTTCCATGCTTATTTTGACCAACAAATTTTCCACCCCCTTGAAGGGGTGGGAATTGCCCCAAGATAAAAGCGCCATATTATATAGGGTAGATTTTGTTTCTTGAGCTATTCCCTACTTACTGTGAAAATATCAAGTACATCGATGTAGTAGGATGGAATTCGGAGCCAAATACCCTCATTGACTGCCCTATAATAATGCTCTGCTATGATCGCGTGAGAGGGGACACACACAAGATTCTAGCAAAATTTCTATTTTCTGTAACTAGTTTTTGACTCACAGCAACGAGTTTTATGTCATTGGAAAGGTAATTTTACATTCTTTCAAAATATGTAAAAATATACAGGGAGTATCTAAAAAATTAAGATTTTTTTTTCATTTCCGGTTCAACCGGAAGCCATATTGTGGGTAAAATTTATTGTGCTAATAGATAATAAAGTACTCTATATGTTTGCCAAATTTAAAATTTTAGTTTCTATTACAGAGGAAGTTACGGGCACCCGAATATTTTTTTATAAAAAATTCATAACTCCTCTCCTATGAGGAGTTAAGAAATCTGACTAATGCTATTCAATTTACCGATAGGATATCAAAAATATATCAAAAAATAAACAAATTCCTTGAAGCCATTTTTGAGAAAATCTAGATCAAAGTTATGTCAAATTTTGACCCCTTAAATATAGGCAACCCATAACTTTTTCTGAAAAACGATAATATTCTTGTTACAGCCCCATCTTTAGGCTATATAAATGTTTTTTCAAATTAAATTTATCTTAAACAAGTTTTTAGATTGGTAGGGAAATGTATCGGGTGGGCGGTCGGCCATACTGGCCGCTATTTTGGATTTGGAAATGTCAAATTTCGTATTTCTATTCACCTATCGATATGCTAACTTTAAGTTAAATTTCATTCGTTTCGGTCAAAATTTGCAAAAATGGGCCCCAAATAAACCCCCTATTTCGCCCCCCCTTTGAGAGGTTTTTTTCAAAAGCTTAGTTTCTCGACAAAATTCTCTTAAACTTATTCATACCGAATTTCATCGAAATCAGTCCAGTAGTTTTTGCTGGGCGGTGGCGACATACGTACGTACGTACGTACATACTTCCGACATGTTTTTTACTTTATCGTACTATATACGTAGTATAGTATAATAGATAAAGTTATAGGATCGTGTAAAAAATTTTTTTTCAGATTTCACTTTTTTTGACGTTTTGAGTCCCCCTGAGTCTAAAAAGCAAATAAAAAACATGTCGGAAGTATGTACGTACGTATGTCGCCACCGCCCAGCAAAAACTACCGGACCGATTTTGATGAAATTTTTTATGAGTAAGTTTAAGACAATTTTGTCAAGAAACTAAGCTTTTAAAAAAATCGTCTCAAAGGGGAGCCGAAATATGGGGGTTATTTAGGGCCCATTTTTGCAAATTTTTACCGAAATGAATGAAATTCAACTCACAGTAAGCTCATCGATAGGTAAATAAAAATACGGAATTTGACATTTCCAAATTCAAAATGGCGGCCAACATGGCCGACCGCCCACCCGACACATTTCGCTACCTATCTAAAAACTTGTTTAAGATAAGTTTAATTTGAAAAAGTCGTTATATAGCCCAAAGATGGGGCTATAAGAAGAATATTATCGTTTTTCAGAAAAAGTTACGGGTTGTCTATATTTAAGGGGTCAAAATTTGACATAAATTTGAACTAGATTTTCTCAAAAATGGCTCCAAGGAATTTTTTATTTTTTGATATGTTTTTGATATCCTATCGGTAAATTGAATGATATTAGTCAGATTTCTTAACTCCCCATAGCAGGGGAGTTTGACTTTTTTATTAAAAAATATTCGAGTGCCCGTAACTTCCTTCTTAACCCGCCGTTACACGCGTCTTCGATTGTGACGTGGTTGCACGCGTATGAGCGTCGCCCTCACCTACATAAATTCGACTTATTTCGAGAAAGAATGAATGTCAACATGTATAAATATAAAATGGGTTGTACTCACATATTATAGAAAGACTCGTAAACCAATTTTTTTTATTAATTTAACAAAACAAAAGTAAAAATAATATAGATCAAAAGCAAGTTTTCTTAATTTTCAATTTCAGCAAGCCACTGAAGAAATTAACGTTCTTTACGCGAATTCATTTTACTAAAAATACAAATTAAAATTAACAACTGTTCTGAAGCTATTTCTTTGTGGAATTTATGTAATTAACTATTAATATTTTGTATTTTGATAACGACGTCCGAGGTGGAATTCGAAACGTCAATAAAATTAATTTTTCAAGTTAAATTGTGGCTTATTTACCAATTAGAATAGGTAAATTTAAAAATGGGTTCTTAACCAGTGGCGCACCAATAATTTTCCTCTGGGGGGAGGGGGGTTTGCTTGGGCACCGAAAGTTTTTTCTATTATTTGTGAAAGACAAGGTACATTTTCCTACCTTTTTTATATATATTTCTATATGCTCTGGGTGGGATTTTAACCCCTTAACCCCCACTCGGTGTGCCACTGTTCCTAACCTAATCCAAACAATAATATTTTAATTAAACCTACCTAAATATTAAATAAAAACCTAAAAGTTTCTTTGAGATAACAGAAACGTGATTTCACCGTGATTGCACGCGCAGTGAGGAATTCCCTCACTTGAAGAGGGATGTCTCTTCTTTCAACTATCACATAGCACACTGACCGCCTGAAATATTCTATAACTTTTTTATACCCTCTCATGAACCATGCTAAAGGCATTCCTGGGTGCTTAAGGTTATCGTATTAGTTTACACAATTTCATTGCTTATAAACAAATATGGTGAGGGATTCCCTCATAGCGCGTGTAATGGCGGGTTAATAGAAACTAAAATTTGAAATTTTGCAGACATATATGGTACTTTATTATCTATTATCGCAATAAATTTTACCAAAAATATGGCTTCCGGTTGAACCGGAAATGAATAAAAAATCTTAATTTTTTTAGATACACCCTGTATATTTTTACATATTTTGAAAGAATGTAAAATTACCTTTCCAATGACATAAAATTAATTGCTATAGCTCAAAAACTCGAAAAGTTACTGTAAATAGAAATTTTGCTATAATCTTATTTGTGTCCTCTCTCACGCGATCATAGCAGAGCATTATTATAGGGCAGTCAATGAGGGTATTTGGCTCCGAATTCCATCCTACTACATTGATGTACTTGATATTTTCACAGTAAGTAGGTAATAGCTCAAGAAACAAAATATACCCTATATACTAGGGCGCTTTTATCTTGGGGCGGTTCCCACTTCTTCAAGGGGGTGGAAAATTTGTTGGTCAAAATAAGCACGGAAGTGGCTAAAGAACCTATTTCTAAGCAAAAACTGGTCTACACTTTTTTTTGAGAACTCAATACTTTTTGAGATATGCGTAGTTGAAAATTGGCCATTTTCATTGAAAAATGACACCTTTTCGGACGGCTTTTTTGTAAATACCTTAAAAACTATACATCGAACTAAAAACACTATATAAAACATTTTTTAGATTATAAATAATAAAGAGATTCGTTCCTTCGTAAATGTTCTATTTATAATACAAAAAGAGATATGGTAGGTGAAAATAGTTTGTTTTTTGGTGCATGCTCAAATTGGTGTATTCAACTTGAAATAACAGAGGAACGGTAGGTTTTAGGTGTGTAATGCTACCATCACCTTTTGTAGTGTTCGAAAAGGCCTTTAAAACGAGCACCGTTAAATGTCGGTTACATACAAACTAAGCGAGATATGGTGCAAAAAAATATATGACTAATGTACTTTAAGGAAAAATGAAAAGTATAATACACATTTAACTCCCCATCCACCATAATTTAAATGCATTGTTTTTCTTTTGCAATACCTTTTAATATAGTGTTATTTCTACTTTCAAAAAGTTGAACGGGTTTAAAATAAATGGTTTTGTAAAAAAATGTGATCAAATTATAGAATGAATTTTTAAATTTTCTTAAAAATCTTCCTTTTTCTCCATGTAATTCGAAAATAAAAATATTTTACCCCTGAGAAGTGGTGGGAACCGCCCCCATGATAAAAGCGTCATAGTATATAGGATAGACTTTGAATTAAGAGCAATCTCTTTGAATTAGGAGATTGGGCTACTCCCAAAATTTCATTAAAATCCATGCAGTAGGATAGAATTCGGAGATAATATCTTGTTCTTAATCTCGCTCATTGACTGGCGTAATCGAAATAGAATGAAATGCAAATATTGTAAACTATTAATTTCTCAGAAAAATGAACTAATTTGAAATGAAAGTATGACTATAATATTCTATTAATTTATGCAATAATCTATACATCTATAGTGTGTCCCCGAAATATGGCATCGAACATTTTCTCAAATGCAGGAATTAATGATGCGTAGAACCATAAAATACTTTCAAGTACAGAAGGTGTTTCTAAAATATCAAAATAACGAGTAATTTTGTTATTTTTATAGAATGCCAGTATCTAGTACCATAACGATAATAGATCGGTACGAGAAAGTTCTCGGGCGGCCCTTCCGTCCAGCGTTTTTTTATTTGCTTTTTAGACTGAGGGGGACTCAAAACGTCGAAAAAAAGTGACATCTGAAATTTTTTTTTGCACGATCCTATAACTTTATCTATTATACTCATACTACGTATGTAGTACGATAAAGTAATAAAAAATCAGCTCGAACGAAGATTGACGAAACAAAGAATTAAATTTTGCAGAGCTTTCAGAATCGTATTACTCGGACCACTTAGAAGTTGGAAAATCGCTGGAATCGTTGTATTGAGCTAAAGGGAAACTATATCAAGTCGAGGTAAACGTGTTTTTCATTTTAAATGAGTTTACTTATCACACCATCTATTAGTATATTTCTATCATATACCTATTGATGTTTTTTATTGAAACTTTCTTATCAATATAACAGATTTTAATAAGTGTAAAGTCATACTTATTACTATTAATTTTAAAGTAATTTTTGGTCTTCCTATCATTGTCATCATAAATTGCATGTCATTTTAATATAATTTGTACAGCAGTATAAAAGTGTTAGTAGGAGTAACTAGTTTTTATTATTTACTTTAAAGATTGATTAATTTATCTTTAAATCATAACTATCGTACATATACATATTGTATAATACATATGACATTTGTGTTAGTTTTTTCTTAATTTAATCGATTGTAAATTATGAAAATGTTACTCTTATATATTATTACGCTTTTAATTTCTACTGTTCTGTTGGAATGTTCTTCAAATGTAAGTTCCTTTCTTATTTAATAATAATAACAAGGTAGACATCATAACAGATTATTCTCTATATTATGTTGCTACCTTATTAATCTTTACATCATTTTTGGATCAAGAGGGATGAAATCCTACTGGATTTTCCTCTTGGAACGGTTAAGGGTAAAACAAGAACAACTGTAAATAGTGTAACAGTACACTCCTTCCAAGGAATACCTTTTGCCGAACCAGTAGTAAATGAATCCAGATTTGAGGTAGCTAAGCCAAAAGAGCCATGGGCCGGTGTACTCGATGCCACTACAGAAGGTAGCTATTGTAGGCAGATTACTTATGCAGATGTGTCAGGTGATGAAGATTGTTTGTTTATCAACATATTTTCTCCACAAGTAAGTTGTTCAATATATTAACGTTAAATTTAATTACAAGTATACAGGGTGAGGCAGAAAAAGGGCCTATTAGAAATATCTCGAGAACTAACGGTAAGAGAATCATGAAAATTGGGATACAGGGGTTTTGAGGTACATATGAACTATTTAATGAAAATATTTTGATCTCTTTGCTACTTCCGGTTATACCGGAAGTTGATTGTAACTTCGTTTTTTTTAATGGGACACCCTGTATATTTTTACATTTTTGGATTTTCCTCGATGTCTTCTTTCTTAAAATATGAGGTTTTGTTATATTATACAGGGTAGTTTAAAGACTAATTATGGTTTTTTAATAAATTTTGTAGCAAACTTCACACCCTGCAGAATTGTACTGATTTGATATCAAAAACTCCATTTATGTACGATATCAAATCAGTACAATTCTACAGGGTGTGAAGTTTGCTACAAAATTTATAAGAAACCGTAATTATCTTTTAAACTACCCTGTATAATATTACAAAACCTCATATTTTAAGAAAGAAGACATCGAGCTGAATCCAAAAATGTAAAAATATACAGGGTGTCCCATTAAAAGAAAACGAAGTTACAATCAACTTCCGTTATAACCAGAAGTAGCAAAGAAACCAAAATATTTCCATTAAATAGTTCATACCTCAAAACCCCTGTATTCCAATTTTCATGATTCTCTTACCTTTAGTTCCCGAGATATTTCTAATAGGCCCTTTATCTGCCTCATCCTATATATCGAGACACCAGTTCCAAGGTGTAACAAGTCAAAAATCGTTATTTACGAGAAAACAGGGTAACAACTCGAATTGTTACATTTTGAAACTAAAATAATTACCGTTTTATGACACACGTTTTATATGTGTGACATCTTCACAGAACGTTATTATAGTAGTGGTTACCCTTTGGAACTCGTAAATATTGGTTATTGCAGCACTTTTCAATACTTGTTACACTCCAAATCACTAAAATTCAGACATTGTTACTCCTTGAAACTGGTGTATCGATATTATCATCGTCATCTTTGGCTCAACAATCCTTTGTGACTCCTGGCTTGCTTCAAGATTTGTTGCCATTCTGTTCTGTTTCTGGCGACCTGTTGTCATCTTCTGATTTTTAATATCCTAAGTGGGTCTTAACTCCATCTAACCATCTAAATCGCGGTCGGCCTCTGATTTTTTTTCCTACAGGTGTTTTTGTAATGTTTCAACAATCGTATTGTCTGGCATTCATATTATATGCCCAGAACATGTATGTCGTTGTATTTTAATAAATGTTACGACGTCTGGTTCATTAAAGAGTTGGTATAATTCGAAGTCATATCTTTTGCGCCGCCCTTGGTGGTTTATAGATCTAAATATCTTGTGGAATATTTTACACTCGAATAGTCGTAAAAGTCCATCTTAGCCATTTTATCTATATTTTTAGGATCCTAAGTTAAATGCAAGTCTTCCAGTAATGGTGTTCATTTATGGAGGAGGGTTCATCGAAGGAGCTTCAATTGAAGTCAATTATGGTCCTGATTACCTATTGGATTATGACGTAGTTGTAGTTACATTCAATTACAGAATAGGACCCTTCGGTGAGTAGAAATAATTACGTAAAACAATTCAAACTGTCAACGCGATGAGTGCCGTTATTTCTCACTCAACACAACAAGCGCAACCATGAAACCACTTCAGAGCAGTGTTTGAAGTTGTTTAAGCTTAATCCGAAGGAGTTTCTACGTTGTTTCATAACCGTCGAGGAAACATGGTTCTACTGGTATACACCAGAGTCCAAGGAACAGTCGATACAGTGGACAGTGGACGTCACCCCGTGAACGTGCTCCGAAGAAGGCGAAGACTGTCCTATCGGCCTAAGGCCGAAGAGGTGAGGGTAGGGTCACTGTGTTCTGGGATTCGCAAGGTGTCATCAACATCGCCTCTCTACAAAAGGGCAAAACTGTCACAAAGCTCTACTATGCCGAACTAATGGACCGATTCGATGCCGAATTGCAGAAAAAACGGGACAATGACATCCATTGGTCGAATTGGGCTACGAACTGCTGTCCCATCCACTGCATTCTCCATATTTGGCCTTGTACGACTTCATTTTTGTTTCCAAAGTTTTCACTCAGTGTTTGAAAAAGTCACTCTCCGGGTAGAAAGTTAAAGAAGTTGGAGCATTGCTAAATTTACTAACAATTAACAAATTTATATGGCAATAATTTTTGGTTCTTGAAAAATATACTTTTAGGATTCTTTTCAACCGGAGATGATGTAGTACCTGGAAATATGGGTTTGAAAGACCAAGTGTTGGCTTTACAATTTGTTAATAAATATATTCAATATTTCGGAGGAGATCCGACTAAAGTCACTATCTTTGGACAAAGCGCTGGGGCAGCTTCCGTACATTATCATGTCTTGAGTCCATTGTCCAAAGGTAAGTTCGTTAATTTATTTTTAATTATATTTATACAGGGTGTTTGGTAAAGAATGGGCCTTAACTTAACCCTAGATTCCTGAGGTTAATATAGGTCGTTTTAAGTCCATAAGGGCGAAGAGGGGCAGTGCCCCCGGCTCCGTATTCGAAAAGGCGCCGGTAGGTGCCGAAATACCGAAATAACCATAAAATATTAGTAATATTTTATTATCTTGTAAAATTGAAAACTTACCAATCGTAAGTGTACGAAACCTTATTTATCTCATTAAACTTTAAATCTGTTCTCTGATATCGTGATCGTTCTTTTTTGTAAATAACGAAGAAGTGGTTCAAGCACTTCAAAAATAAAGAAAGGAAAATCAGTTGGACAATATAATATATTATTGGGGAAGTGTGGAGAGCGTTACGAGAGACAAGAACAAGGTGGCTAACAGGTTTATTTAATAGAATTATGGAATTTGGACAAATGCCAGACGAATCTAAAAGCAGTATATCAGTACCTATTTACAAAAACATGGGAGATAGATACAACAATGTACAAACTACAGGGCCATAAAACTACTTAGGCACACCATGAAAATATGGGAGAGACTAATAGACGGATACGTGCAGAAACCGAAATATCCGATAATCGATTTGGGTTTATGCAGGACAGATCAACAACAGATGCCATTTTCATTATAAGATAGCCGATGGAAAAATACAGGAATAAAGAAACAAACGCTCATAATATGGTATTCATTAATCTTGAGAAGGCATGATGATAGAATTCCTCGAAAGATTCTGTAGTGGGCACAATAACAAAGGAGTTCCGGGTGAATATTAATATGTAAATATTGTGAGGAATATGTATGAGGGAGCAACAACTAGTGTTAGGACAGGTGTGTGAGAGACTGATAAATTTCATGTGAAAGTAGGATTGCACCAAGGCTCAGTGCCCAGTCCTTATTTATTCTCGTTAGTTTTGGATCAGATAACAGCGAAGCTACAGGGTAACATTCCCTGATGCTTAATGTATGCTGTTGATGTAGTGTTAGTAGGAAACAGTGAAAGCGATTTTGAACAAAAACTGGAACAGCGGAGAAGCTCTTGAGGAAAAAGGTTTAAAACTTATTAGGACAAAAACAGAGTATTTGGAAAGTGATTGTGAAAAGTAATAGTTTTACCTACCTAGGATCGGTATTTCAGAGTAATGGGGAAATAGATGGATATGCATGTAGTTTAGAGTTGGATGGAGGAAGTGGAGTGGTTTGTTGCGTAACAGAAAAATTCCAATGAAGCTAAAGGGAAAATTCTATAAAACAGATATAAGGCCAGATACGATGTACGAAACTGAATGTTGGGCAGTTAAAAAGAAAGAAGAACAACGAACGCATGTGGCGAAAATGGGAATGCTTAGATGGATGACTGGAGTGACAAGGAAGGATAAGTTTAGGCATGAGTATATTAGGGGAATCTAGGGGTGGAATCAATTGATTCCAAAATGGGAGAGCATAGATTAAGATGATTTGGTCATATTTAACGTCGAGACGTCAGTCACCCAATACGAAGAATTCTTGAACTCCAGGTTCCTGAAAGGAGTAGGAGGGGAAGACCAAAGAAGACCTGGAATGAGACGCTTAGGCAGGACATGTTGGTAAAGGGGATTAATATTGATATGATCCAAGATAGAAACTTATGGAGAAATGTAATTAGGGAAGCCGACCCTGCGTATTGATAAAGGCAAAGAGAATGATGATGAAACAAATAGTTTGTAGGTTTTCGCTCTGTGCATGACTGACCTGACACCTAGCGCCTTAATCTGACATTTTTATATCTCACAATTTGACGTTAAGCATATGATAAATAGGTAACATTTATTTACCATTTTTGATAAAATTTGTCATACAAACATTACAAAGATAGCTCCAATATTGTCATATTTCGCCAGTACCTACTCATGTTGGCATCGTTTCAATATACCCGCATCATAGTCACGCACAGAGCGAATACCGTATACTGATTCACTAAGTTGAAAAAAACTACTTACAAAGAAAGGAGTAAAGGGGTGCCTAAAATTACTTGCCCGGGGCGCTTGAAAACCTTGGCTAACCTTGGAAAAGCTAACTTACCTTAGTACAAAAGTTGATAATAACCGAAATACAGGGTGTCAAAATTAAACTTTTATTTTATTTATTTTTGAATAATTCCTGACAGGCATGGGACAACAACAAGAAATTTGGTAAGTGGTGCTGGTATTGTACAGTCTACTAAATTATGTTAAACAAACGTTTCTGGCTACTACCAGAGGCGTGAGACGGGGGAACGTGAATGGTTGGCCCTTCCCAAATTCTACGCCACTGGAGGAATTGCTATTTTAATGCTATTTTTTGATTCTCCAATATTTTCTATGTAAAAAACATACTCTTCATTCTTAACTAATTAACTTCATTAATCCCTAACCTGGATTAGTCCCTAGATTCCAGGTCATATGTATAAACAATAAATAATAATAATAAAAAATAAAATAATAAATAATCTTCATTCGTAACGATAAAGCCATTAGTTTTCGAGATATTTGAAGCTAAAACCGAAGGAGTATAATACATTAATAAAAATAAATGTGCCTTTTCATATATAACTTCAAATATCTCGAAAACTAACGAGTTTATCGTTACGAATGAAGAGTATATTATTTGCATAGAAGGTATTAAAGAATCTAAAAATTATGCTAAAATAGCAGTTTTATCAGTGGTGTAGAATTTGGGAAGGGTCAACCATTCACTTTCCCCTGTCGTACGCCTCTGGTAGTAGCCAGAAACGATTATTTAACATCATTTAGTAGGGTGTACAGTGCCTACACTTTCTGCCAAGTATCACACGGATATGTCAAATTATTTTAAAGTATTCTTTTTTTTTAATAATTTATTCTTTATTTAAAACTTTAAGAACTATGTGTGCCCGGTACTATAAAACTATTTGACATATCCTTATGGTACTTGGCAGAAAGTGTAGGTACTGTACTGTACACCCTACTAAATTATGTTAAATAATCGTTTGTGGTTAATACCAGAGGCGTACGACAGGGAAAAGTGAATGGTTGACCCTTCCCAAATTCTACGCCACTGATGAAACTGCTATTTTAGCATAATTTTTAGATTCTCCAATACTTTCTATGCAAATAATATAGCATTCATTCTTAACGATAAACTCATTAGTTTTCGAGATATTTGAAGTTAAAAATGAAAAGGCACACTTATTTTGATTAATGTATTATGCTCCTTCGTTTTTAGCTTCAAATACCTCGAAAACGAATGGCTTTATCGTTACGAATGAAGAGCATGTTTTTTACATAGAAAGTATTGGAGAATCAAAAAATTGCACTAAAATAGCAATTGCGCCAATGGCGTAGAATTTGGGAAGGGTCAACCATTCACGTTCCCCCGTCCTACGCCTCTGGTACTAGCTAGAAACGTTTGTTTAACATAATTTAGTAGATTGTACAATACCAGCATCACTTACCAAATTTCGTGTTGTTGTCCCATGATTGTCACGAAATATTCAAAAATAAATAAAATAAAAGTTTAACTTTGACACCCTGTATTTCGGTCATTATCAAATTTGTACTAAGGTAAGTTAACTTAAATCGACCTATTTTAACCTCAGGAATCTCAGGTTAAGCTATGGCCCATTCTTTACCAAACACCCTGTATATTAATGTTTCTATGGGTAGAGCCTTCGTAACATATCGACAAAACATATTTCTTTTTTAATACTGCTCTGTACCTAAATATTTCTTTCTCGGCAAACATATTTCTTTATTAATACGTCCTTCTACTATATTCCCGTTCATTATATTTAGTTAACTCGCAAAAAGTCGAGATTTTCGTTAAATGTCTTTAGGTTAATTGTGTACCTCATAAATCATAAATCTCTCAAATTTATTACCTCCACCCTTCTTCACCTGAGACCCCTTTTTATATATAGGTATTTAATTTACATGATATTTGAATCGCCAAACTCTAGTCGTCAGTTAATTTAGGTCAAGCTTTATAAAAAATATTATGAGTAGATCTTTTACTTAATATCTATTGCCGCCTACCCATTGCACTTGTCGATACAAAAAAAGAGCAAACAAGTTGACCCTTCTTGTACATACCTGCATCTTCTATTTTCACTAAATCATCACACAGCCAAATTTGTCCACTGTCGGACATAAGCCTCCTCAAGATGTCTCCACCGTTGTCTGTCCTGCGCAGCTGCAATCCAGTTTGTCGCTATTCTTTTAATGTCGTCTGTCCATCTGGTAGGTGGTCTTCCACAACTTCGCTTGTCTGCTCTTGGCCACCACTCTAAAATCTTCTTTGCCCATCTGTTGTCTCTGTCTTGCGACGTGTCCTGACCATTTCCATTTCAACTTTGTAATGCGTTTTATGATGTCTTCCACTCTAGTTACTTCCACAAGTTACGGCGAAGAGCTGGAGTGGATTTTCACTAAAAGGCTTTAATAATTGGTCTTAAAATATTTTATTACTTTTGTATATTTAGGTTTATTTAGAGCTGCAATATGTGAGAGCGCTTCTTCCCTGAGTGTTTGGGCGAATCAAAAAAATCAAACGGAGCTCTCATATCTCTTAGCCACTATAGTTAATCCTGCCTTTGCAACGTACAATGCGACGTCTTCCGAAATATATGAATATTTACGAAAACTACCAGCATATGAGATCGACAGAGCAGCTCATCAAATACACCTAATGGTGAGTACGACATTTTTACAATAAAGTTGAAACAAAAATTTCAGCTTGGAATACGATTGTTTGCTAAAAGGTTAGCTTTGTGGGTTTTTGCTGCATATTTCTGGCGTGTGCTTCATCTTGAAGTATCTATCAAACAAATTTATGCCCAAATCTTTGTTTTCCTAATGAAAAAATTTTAGTAGTACATACCTAATGTTCTCCTTCTGGTTCCATGACCGTTATCAATCTTTGGATATCATGTTGGCTATTATACTCGCTATTGTGACTTTATTGACTCTGAATGTAGCCGATTTTCCTTACCGTTGTCTTAGATTTTTCAGCCATGATATTCTTCTTCTACCAGGACCACTTGCCTGAATGATCAGATGCAAAAGTTCATATTTTTCAGGGTGTCTCATTATGTGAGCGAAGTATTTCAGCTTGTGCCTCTTTATTAGAATGACCAGTTGTGTTGTTTGGTTTATCCGTCTAAGGACCTCCTCATTTCTAACCCTGTCAAGCTAGCTTATTCTTAGTAGTCGTATGTGTACCCACATCTCTAAGGCTTCCAAGCGTTTAAGCATAGCCTCACTTAGAGCCTATGCTTCCATTGCAACGTGAAGGTCAATACTATAGTTCAAGAGGCAGCGCTGAAAAATCTCTCTGAATTTACTAAAGCTAGTTTTTTCACAGTTGATTACTGTGATTGTGTAGAGAAACATACTCCGGTCGGTCAAGCGAAACGTAGAACAGAGGTTATCAAAGTTGCTTTCCTGCGAAGGTAAAGCAATCCATTTACTAAGGCTGAAAATCAGTACACACATTCTAAATCGAATATAAATAAAAGTTGTTATAGTCGGTCAGCTGTATGACGGGACAGAGCCGGTCGGTGGGCCCCAGTGAATGTACAGGATTATTATTCACTATATTTTGATCCCCCTGTAAACTGCTTTATTTACAGAACTAGAAAAAAATGTAAAATACAAAAGTGATTCGATTTTTAAATTATGATTTTTTGACATATATATCGTACTAGTGACGTCATCCATTTGGGCGTGATGACGCAATCGACTATTTTTTTTAAATGGGAATAGGGGTCGAGTGCTAGCTCATTTGAAAGGTTATTCAATTCCCTATTCAGTAATATAAACATTAACATGATTAATTATACACGATGTCCAAAAAAAATTTTAATTAAATTAATTGACACAAAAAGAAGAATGTATGTAATTTATTTAATTCAAAATACATTCTATTGCTGTCAGAAAACAGAAATAAATGTTTATTAAACAAATAAACATTACTTTTCACTTAAATTCAATATTCAAGCTGCCACCCATCTGCCTCTTGACAGTTTGAACATTGAATTTAAGCAAAAATCAATGTTTATTTGGGCAATAAACTTTTATTTATGTTTTCTAACAGCAGTAAAATGTATTTTAAATTAAATAAATTACATACATTCTTCTTTTTGTGTCAATTAATTTAGTTCAAAAAAAAATTTTTTTAGACACCCTGTATAATTAATCTTGTTAATGTTTATATTACTGAATAGGGAATTGAATAACCTTTCAAATGAGCAAGCACTCTACCCCTATTCCCATTTAAAAAAATAGTCGATTCAAATGGATGACGTCTTTTTTTTTGAAAAATGGATTTGGCAGAGCCAATTAGCCAGATTTGTTTCTGATTGATTGCAGATTCATAGTCATAAATTTTTTATAACATAAGTACATTCTACAATTTTATTTTTATAGATACATTGGTACATTGTGTAGCTTTTTTTTATTTTGTTTTTTTTTTTTAATTATTTTACTGTTTTTTTTTATATACATTTTAATTTGTGCGAAACACTTTTTTTTACTTCTTTTTTTTTCTATTCTTTTTTATTTTTGTTCCTTTTTTTTCTTTTTTTTTTGTTTATTATTTTTTTTTGTTATTATTTTATTTTGTGTTTTTTTTAAATATTTTTTTTTATTTTTTCAAACCACATTAACAAATTATGCCTGTTTATTACATATTACGTTTACAACTTGTATTTACATAATTTAACATGTTTATAAATGAGATGAAGAATTTCCATATCATTTGTAAATATTAAAGTATTTAGGTTTATTGGGAAAACATTTTAAATCTTTTAATTCCTTATAAAGGTCGTTTATGTTATTTACGTTTAAATGACATTCTAATATGACATGTGTTAGATCTCCGATTTTGCCACAAGTACAATTGGGAGTATCTGCCAAACCAATTCTATGCATGTAAGATGGCGTAAGAGCATGATTGGCTCTCAACCGATTAATGGTCTTTATAAAATGTCTGTTATATTCTGTGTAAAACCATCTTTTTGAGAATATCCTAGGGTTACAATGAGCAAAATTTGAGCCAGTATTACATTCTCTGTAATGCAATTGCCAATTATTTTTAAGTTTTTGTCTGCTAAAAGTATCAATATCTGAAGCTGGAATTAAATTTTTGTTTATTTTTTCTCCGATTACATAAGCTGATTTAGCAAAATTGTCAACTATTTCATTGCCTTTTATTCCCGAATGACCCTTAATCCAAGAAATTGTTACATTTACTCCTAATTGTATAATTTCAAACAGAGTTTTAAGAATATTCAATTCAATGTGGTATATGTGTTTGACTGTTTGAATGTTGGATGACGTCACTAGTACGATATATATGTCAAAAAAATCATAATTTAAAAATCGAATAACTTTTGTATTTTACATTTTTTTCTAATTCTGTAAATAAAGCAGTTTACAGGGGGGTCAAAATATAGTGAATAACCCTGTACATTCACTGGGGCCGACCGACCGGCTCTGTCCCGTCATACAGCTGACCGACTATAATTTTTATTTATATTCAATTTAGAATGTGTGTACTGATTTTCAGCCTTAGTAAATTGATTGCATTACCTTCGTAGGAAAGCAACTTTGATAACCTATCAGTAACCCCTGTTCTACGTTTCGCTTGACCGACCGCAGTATGTTTCTCTACACAATCACAGTAATCAACTGTGAAAAAACTAGCTTTAGTAAATTCAGAGAGATTTTTCGGCGCCGCCGTCTACTAAGATCGTGGCTGCAAAGTACGTTGCTCATTTTTGTAAACGTTGCTCGGGCTTGTTCTATTCGGTTTTTGATTTCTACAGTTGGATCCCAGCTCTCATTGATATTACTGCCAAAATACACGAGTTTATCTACTCCGTAGTAATAATCTGCAGTCTAATAATCAATTTTTCCTTAATTGAAATTATTTTTTTTGTATTTCGTAATTTCAGGAAAAACCATCGGATATTCAAATACTCAAAGGAGTTTACTGGGGACCCGTAATAGAGCACGAACATAAAGGTGCTTTCATAAATAGACCAATGTATGAAATGTTAGAAGATGGCGACGTTAATGATGTCAAATTGCTTATTGGTGTAAATTCCGAGGAGATGCTACCATCAGGTAAAGCAAATTTAATAATCTCCAGTTTTTATACGTTAAGACACTTTCTTATCTAATAATATCTATATTTTAGATTTCAGTAATTTAGGTCAAACTATTGCTGTTTTTGAAGATGATCTGGAACTACTGGTACCCAATAAATTGAATGCTAAAGACTCCGATAAAGCTGTCATTGCCCAAAAGATAAAAGATTTTTATTCTCCTCTCCTCAATTTTAGTGTAAACCAAAGACAATTCATTAAGGTAAGAATTATGTACCTAGGTATAAATAAGTACCAAAATATTATATTAATAACAACAACGACAATATCAACTAGAAATAAGCAATAGGTTTCAGGTTTTGGAAATAAATGAAAATAAAAGTGAAGATGTAAGTCAGCAATGGCACTCCATAAAAAAACTATTACAAAAACAGCAGAGAAATCTATGGAAGAAAGAAGAAAACAAAAAAGAAAAAATTATGTCGACGAAGAATGCGAAAGAGTCCTAAAAGAAATAAACAAAAGAAGAATGGATTATCTGTCGAACCCATCAGACGAAAAACGTAGACAATTCAACAGAGGCAGAGCCGCAGCTAAAAGAACACTAAGGCAAAAAAGTGACAATATCTACAACAAATTGAAAAGGTAGAAGGAGAACATAGACACAATCAAAGTAAAACATTCTACAGAGAGGTAAGATAACATAAGGGAGGCTCCTATATGGCAACCAATTTTGTGAGAGATAAAAATGAGGAAATGCTCACCGCCAAAAATAAAATAATACAAAAATGGGCTGAATATTTTGAAAAACTCCTGAATGTACAAACTCTTTGATGAAAACAAAACAAAATACATGGTCATTTCAAAACAAAAACGACGGCGAATAAGGCAAAATGTTAGGTAGGTACTATAAACGATCATAAATTCGAAGTGGTTAAAGAATTTAAATATTTACGAGCAACAATCACCCATAATAAGAAACAACAAAGTAGAACGAGAAGTTAACACGCGCATAATGGTGGGAAACAGATCTTTGCAATGCAACATCTAATGATATCAAAACTTCTCTCACAAGGTGCAAAAATCAAGAGCAATCAAGCAGTCGTGTATCGCGTATACAAGCGAAACATGTATAGCCCTGCTTGTATTTCTGACAGATAGAAATCAAGTTTGACTTCCACTTCCAATTTGTTTGCCAGTATTCAAGTAAAGCCCTTCTATATGTGGCTTCGTTAAGCTAACAGCCCTATAGATTTCAACATCTACTTTATCTCCTTTTTTATGGAGGAGGATTGTAACCGAATTTTTCCATTTATTTGGAATGTTTTTGTTATGTTACTGAACATACAATGTAGGTGCATGATCGCCGGGCTTCCGCCGTTCTTCCTACATTTCAATTTCTTTATTTTTTATACATCTGATACTACCATGAATAATAAATTGTTAACAATTTGTTCTGTTTTAGTACCAGAGTGATCAGAGTTTCGCTAGATCCATTCTCAAGGCGGCTGAATTGGAATCAAGATGGCATGACGTCTACGTTTACGAGTTTGAATACCACGGACCTTTAGGGAAATTTGCAGATACACCATGTAAGCTAATACTATCCTCTTCTACTTCAGCTGTCTCTTTATTTTTTTTAACTTTTTTTATCATTTACTTTGTGTAGGGTTGCCGGTTTTCAATACCCCTTCACGGAGAGTCTTGAATTGATAACATTGTCTCTTTCAGCGGTTTTCACTTGCAGTAAGTTCAATGTGCCGCTAGCCTTCGATTGCTCAGTAGAGAAACTTTTAATGAACTTTGATAAGGTGCTGTAATTCTGGCCTGTTGAATTGGTTAATTAAATAAAACACTTGCTATTTTGTTAGAACTGTAATGGAATTTGAAAGGGCAAGAAATAGAATATTATATGAACATTTGAGTGACCAGCTACCGTAAAACACCACAACAACGACTTTTCACATTTTACCGGCGTTCTTTGCAACTTGCAACGTGGAGAATACTCTCCGAAAAAACATAGATTTTGCTTATCTGTTCGTTACGAGTCTCGATAGCTCACTGTCGCTTGCACCCCGCTAACGAGTTCAGTCCGTCGCGCCGGTAGGCGTGGATTAACACTTTCTTTGGAAATTGGACTACAGACACTGTGTAATGAAGTTATTTATGTTTTGTCAGAGGCGGCGCGGTATATTTATTGTTTGTGAAATAAAATTATTTGGTTGGAGACTATAGTTCTCCAACACTTTGCATCTAATAGTTAAACTATTTGAATATTATTATAACATACTTGGTAGAAGATGAACAATAAATTAGGATGGCGACCTTACTACCATTCAGAGCGTAATTAGCAATGTAATAAATTCCAAATCGAAGGACCACCCACTGATGTGGGAATAAAAGATAAAGACATAAACAAATATGTAATTTAATAGCTAACTTTGTTAATATTACTAAAATAGTATGATCAAAGGTCTTTGGTAAAGTTCTTATATCATCTACTTTAACCGCCAAAATCACACAATAGTTCACATACATGTGTACATACAGTGCAAGACACAGAATAAAGAAAAAATACTCTAAAAGCTAAAAGTAATAAAGACCCTGTCTTTTCACCTCCGGATAACTAGTTATCGGGAAGTTTTTCTGACAGAGTACATGTAAATCTGTCAGATAAACTTCCCGAGAACTAGTTATCCGGAGGTGAAAAAACCTGGCCTAAAACAAACTAAATTTAGCATTCACATTTTGCGGTGTCTAAAGCAGAGACATGTAAAGAGAATAGACTTGGCTAGGGATATGCCACTCAATGCATCGGGGTGTAACGTCGATATCAACTACGGTGGTCTAGCTATCTTTGTCTGTCGTGCGAGTGTGAGCGTATCTACCAAGAGGTGGGAGTAACGGAACGACAGTGACACACAGGCGGCGGCCATCATATGCTAGAGAGAGAAAGTTAAGCGCCGGTAGAGAGAGATAGATAGACCACCGACCAGAACTGCTCCGCGTTACGCTATTTTTCGGAGTTGGCCAAATTTATGTGTATAAGATCTTTGGTCTAAAGGCACGTATCCATTACGTTGGTGCTCCGTGTAACTGCTCCAATGGATACGGCATGCGCTCCTCTACATATAAACCGTCACTGATTGGATCGCCGAGGGTGAGCGCCGCTCCGGGAGCACCAACGTATCCACTATGTGGAGCAGTTACACGGAGCACCAACGTAATGGATACATGCCTTTGTCACAAAGCACACCTTTTCTGCGCAATTTGTGTGTGGCGTAGACTCCGCCTAATCAGCCCCATTGGTTGATTCGCGAGTATAAAACTTAACGTTCCTCTAAAGTCTAAAATCACTTCAGAACATATAGAAAGGAGAATTTCTAAACATTCGCTCTCTTGAAACTTCTCATCGAGCGCTCATCAACGAGCTAGGGCTTCGGCCACTTTTCGGCACATCATGCCGCGCGTAATAAGAATCAGTGCTGCTGCTTTCTCTTAAACCAAAAACTGTGTTCTACTTTCAACTACCTTCAACCCCAACTGCCTTTCAGATTAAACAAACAGAATGAAAGATACGCCTAGAAACGCATCCTGAACAGAGGAAGTTCTTATACGAATCTCTGATAGGACACTGCACAAGGATTTCCAGCCTACACATGGAAATAGAGCATCATGGGGGTGGGCTAATTCTCATCACTTTTGAGCCCCTTTTACACCCCCAGATGACACCTTTAACTAACCTTTTTACTAACTATTGGCGTCCAAACTCGATGAGGGTCAAACTCGTACTCATATTACTGGTTTTTGATTACATTCTTCACGGAAGCAACTACTCAGTAGACTCATGAAGAGAAAAATTATTTTAATGCCAGAGGCGTAGCAACATTCCATAAATTTATCCAATATTTCTTATTTTTCATTCTGTTATTCTTTCACAATAAAAATCATCTGCTTATAAAAAACACTATTTTATAGTTATTGGATTTTCCGACGATGTCAGACACACAGAGGAAATAAGTTATCTCCTGTGCCATAGCTACCCAAGTTTAAATACCACCGATGTCACAAAATATCCTGTAAGCGACCAAATTGTTCAAAAAATAATGACAACTTTGTTTACCAATTTTGCCAAATATCTGTAAGTATATAGATATAAATTTAAAAAATAAGTTTCTTAACTCATCTGTAAATAGATAAAAATGTATTATAATAATTATACAGTGAGCACGTAAAGGTTGGAATAAATTCATTTTTGAAGTTATACTTCATTAGGCGCGATTGAGAGTAAAATTTCATAATTCTGCGCGAATGAGCACACAGACAGTATGGCGTTTAGTTGCTAAAATCTTTCTAGTTATGTATAAATATATCAGTGCAAGAAAAGGTGTGAAAAGAATATAGTATTAGTGTTTTTAGTAAATATATTTATTATAATTTTTGTGTTGTTGGATTTGTCTTCCTCAGGAGTAAATGAGTATTATTAAAACATTTTATTGTATATTTATTCACCTTGTCTGTTTGTTACCGTGAATTGTCATAAGGTATGTCCGAACCGATACAGACACAGTCCTCGTAGCGTATTTGGTATAGCATTTAGTCGAGGCATTGAAGGATTGAAGTGTCGATTTTTCGAATGTTTTGTATAAATGTACCTATGTACAAATGTTTTTTCTAAAATTTAGGAATATATTAATTTTATAATACATTTAAGTATGTAGTAATTTTCTCTTTTACTTACCTATTTGTTTTTGTTTATACCTAATATCGCCCGTGTCTAGCAAGTGTCTGCGTAGGCTAGTGGTATGTGTATCTAGTTACGGATGTGTTAGTACTTCGTTCGATTCCCCATAAGGAAAATTTTTTGTTTATTATTAATGGTTATTGACATCTTAGACTATTATATGCACAAACTATACATACTCATAGACGTTTCACGACCATGTTAATCTTTCGGATCGAATTCACGCCATCTCTTGATTGGAATGGGAACTAAATTGACAAATTTTAGTTACGTGGGAATTTCAAATTATAAATTTTGCGGGATTCTTGATGAAATTTCGCAGGAAATTAAAACAACAGAAAGACAATTCAATGTTTTATTCAATGTTTTACTGAAAACTTCAAATGTTCCAATTTGTTTTCAAAATGCTATAAACACTACTGCCATGTGTGACGTGAAAGCACTGATGTGTAATATTGAGTTGAATGAAAATTTTTGAAAGAATCTTGTAGGATGATTGTTTAGATAAATACCTTATAATCTTTTACAAACTTCCAAAAATATATAGGCCCGAAATGTTGATTACACACTTGTCTATTGGAATAAACTGTTTCAGGATCTATTATATTGCCACATTATGCAGCCATAAGTTTCTTTAACAAATTGCCAATAGATATACGAATGAATTTACATCAGCCAAACTTTCGGAGGTGTGTACATCCAGTGCCGGTTTAACCTAACTTCAGGCCCTGGGCGCTGGAGGTTTAGGGGCCCCCTTCATTGCTATTCGTTGTCAGTTTTTTAACAAGAAAACAGATGCATAAACTATGCAAATGAAATAACAAACAGAGCAAAGAAATCAAACAAGTCACACGTTATACTATGCGTTAGCCCTAATACTGGGACAAAGAGAATAACTTACAAGAGACACAAAAATAAAAATATATAACAGAATAGTGATACTGACTGTGCTCTATGCAAGTGAAAACTGAACAATTCTGTAAAAACATAAGAGCAGGATAAATGCAATGGAGATGAGACATTTAAAAAGGATAGTTGTAAAGACAAAATGGGATAGATTAAGTAACGGGACTATTGGGAGAATTGCCAACCAAGAACCAATAATGAATAAACTAACAAAGAGACAAATGAACTGGTATTGGCATTTGATGAGGATGCAGCCTAACAGAATTACAAGAAAAGTCTACGAAGCAAAGAACTTCGTAAAAAGAAAAAGAGGCAGAACAAGATAAAAATCGATATAACAAGTAGCAGATGCGGAAAAAATTAAAGAAAAATCACTCGTGGAATTGAAAATAATGGCAGAAAACAGGAAAGAATGGAAAATATGGGTGAATGGAAATTAAAATCTTCTTATTTGTGTGTCGTGCTTGGTTTCAAGCGTTGGCTATCGTCGTATTAACAAGCTGATGAAATGGTTCTCGGTCGGCAGCTATATGAAACAATTCCTCGACCGTTCGACCTGTCCATTGTCTAATGTTACGCAGCCAGGACAATTGTTTTCTTCCAACCCAGCGTTTTCGTTCGATTTTGCCCTGAATGATCAACCGGCGTAAGCGATATTATATGACCGAAGTAATGAACCTTTCTCATTTTTATGACGTTGATCAATTCTCGCTCTTTGTGCATGGTCTCCAGCACACGTTCGTTGCATATTTGTGCTGTCCACCGGATTCTGAGCATGCGACGTTAACAACACAACTCGAACGCTTCTAATTTGTTAAGATTCTTCACTTTTGTTGTCCAACTTTCACATCCATAGAACAAAACGGACCAGACGTAGCACTTCAATACTCTTAGATGTGTGGTCAATGATTGACTTCTATTGCACAATACAAATCAATGGAAATTAAAATAGCGAGCCCAAATCCGACACCCTGAGAGGGTAAAAGGAAGGGGAGAAAGAAAGAAATCAGTAAGGGTATCAACGTGTTAAAAATAAAATAAAATAAAATATTACTTCTTACTTCTCAATTTGTTTAGCAATTAATTTAGTCACTTTCGCATTAAGACTTAACGCCCTATTATATCGATCCTAATAATAATTCTTTTAAACTTTACAAGAAAAACTATACTGTAAACACTATCTTGTAAACTATACTGTAAACACAGACTATACATTAACTATTTAAAATATCGACCGAGAAAAACACCTAACTCGTATGCTCCTTATCATGATCTCTATAATAGTGTGTATTAGTGTGTGATCTTCCGTGTCTGACAAAAATCCATTTAAAAAAATTGAACAAAATATTCTACAATTTCACTATTAGGTCGTTTTAAAACAGTAGTATGTATTGTTTCGGTGTTGGCATTTTCGTGTTATGTATTCTTTATCTATAAGTATATATTATAAATGATATTTATCGTATTATGTAGGTATAATATCTATCTGCCGCCGCTCGCTGTTATAACAGAGTTTTTTTGTTTAGCTAATTGTCAAGTTCCGTCGGCTGTGTGTGGCCACTGTATAATGTCCAATTGCAGTTTTTTGCAGTCGCTTTACTTTTGAATATTTGAAATGATGTGGACCTATTATTTGGGTATTGGCTTTTTCGAGTATAATCTATTCTTTATCTACAAATTAGATTTATGTATAGGTATATATTTTTGTCTTTCATTTAATATCAAATTATAATCCTTAATAAATTATTTTAAAGCCCAAAAGTGATATAAATTACTATTTAAGCCCCACAATTCAAAATGAAATTATTAGTTTACTTGGAAGGTACTGCAGGTAGGGAAACAATTGTCTCAGAAACTAAAAAACTCCGTTTAAGCGATTATTTGGTAACAATTCGAGACATGGCTAAATCTGACAACTTTCTGTAGTTTTTGGAAAAGGGCCCCGCCATAACCATTGAAACGGGGCCCCTATGGGGCTAGGCTACGCCACTATGTATAGGCGTGAAGAGATGTAACAAAAGAGCATAGGCGCTTGTAGTGTATTAGTGTATCTGTGTATGAGATTATTTTCGGAAAATATGTAGATTATTTAGCGATTTTTATTTTTTACAACTAAAAGGTACGGGCCCCTCCGGGGCCCGGGCCCCTGGGCGCCCGCCCTAAGCGCCCAGTGGATAAACCGGCACTGTGTACATCAATACATTTGTGAGCTGGAGCCATATTCTAAAAATAACTTTTAAGTATGTTTTGTCGTACGTATTTATTAATTTATATACTTTTAAGATATATGTCTGTAATTTTGACTTGTCTCATACATGTACTTTGTACAATGTCGCATGTGATGAATAAATTTGACTTGACTTGACTATTGTTTTTTAAATGTGGAGAAACACAACACGGGATGATCAATGTAAACTAAAAATTCTACTCACAAAAACGGAGAGGAGGTTAATACAATTAATTAAAATTGTGATTAAATTTAATTAAAAACGTAACACCACTATAAATAAAATATTTAAGCCACAAACTGTAAAATAAAAAGTAAATAACAAATTAATTTAATTGTCAACTGTCAGTTGTTAAATATGACAAGAGAATTGACTGACAGCGACATCTCTGGATTGGAATGGTAACTAATTTGCTGTCTTGACCTTGACAATTTACGTGAAACGTCTATGAGTATGTATGGTTTGTGATTATATGGACTTAAAAATGATTAAAAACAATTAAAATAATTAATCGGGATGTTGCCCAACTATTTACCGAGTTGCAAATTTATAATAATTGCCTATTTCAAAATGCACTTTTGAAATGCATTTTTCTTATGCACAAATGCAATTTCAGATTTCTTATTCATTACATTACATTACATCGCACCAAACTGCATTAAAATCCGTCTTACTGCGCCAAAAATCGACAGTAAGGCCTTTTTTGTGCTTAAATGCCTCAACTAATTCGGCCAGAGATCGAAAGGTCTTGAGTTCGAATCCAGTGCAATCCTATACTTTTTTTTTATTTTTTTTAAAGCGGTAAGCACACAATTAGTTTGGTGTATAAAAAAAATTAAAACAAACTGTTTAAAGTATATTTATTTTTAGGAAATCATATAATAGAAGTATAACTTCTTGCGTGCGTACAAAGTACACACACATTCTTTTTTCGTGAATGGGCGATTTTGGAAATAACCCCCGAAACAGGTCGATTTTTATTTTTTAATTATTATTTTTTGGCACATATATCATACTAGTGACGTCATATATCTGGACGTGATCGATGATTTTTTAAATGAGAATGGAGGTCGTATGACGGCTCATTTGAAAGGTTATTTAATTCTATATTCAGTAATATAATCATTGCCATAATTATTTATAAAGGATGTCAAGAACAAATGTTTTTCAATAAAAATAATTGACACAAAAAGAGGAGTTTGTATGATATATGTGCCAAAAATCATAATTTAAAAATAAAAATCGACCTGTTTCGGGATTTATTTCCAAAATCGCCCGTTCACGAAAAATTTAATTTATTCCAACCCTTAAGTACTCATTGTCATCATCATTCTCTTTGCCTTATCCCTATGCGTGGTCGGCTTCCCTAATTGCATTTCTCCACACAATTCTATCTTGGGTCATAGCAATGTTAATCCCCTTTACCAACATGTCCTGCCTTATCGTCTCCCCCCAGGTCTTTCTCTCCTACTCCTTCCGGGAATCTGCACTTCAGCTATTCTTTGTATTGGGTGATTAACGTCTCGACGTTGAACATGACCAAACCATCTTAACCTATGCTCTCTCATTTTGGCATCAATTGGTGCCACACCTAGACTTCCTTTCCCTAATATACTCATTTCTAATTTTATCCTTCTTTGTCACTCCACTCATCCATGTAAGCATTCTCATTTCCGCCACATGCATTCGTTGTTCCTCTTTCTTTTTCACTGCCCAACATTCAGTTCCGTACATCATAGCCGGTTTTATGGCTGTTTTATAGAATTTTCTTTTCAGCTTCATTGGAATTTCTCTGTCACACAACACACCACTCGCTTCTTTCCACTTCATCCATCCAGCCTTAATTCTACTGCACGCATCTCCATCTATTTCTCCATTGCTTCTGTAATACCGATCCTAGGTACTTAAAACTATTGCTTTTCACAATCATTTCACCATACCAAATTTAGTTTTATTGACTATAATAAAGCATTCGACAAAGTACGACATGAACAATTAATGCATGTCCTGGAATCAAAGAAGCTGGACTACAATGACCTCAGGATTATATCGAATTTATACTATAAGCAACGAGCAAAAGTACGTGTTAACGACCAGCTGTCAGAGGAAATTGAAATCAGACGTGGAGTGAGACAGGGATGCGTGTTGTCGCCAATTCTTTTAATGCATACTCGGAAGAGATCTTGAAAAAAGCTCTTGAGTGTGAAACAGCTGGAATAAAGGTAAATGGAGTTCCCATTAACAACATTAGATATGCGGATGACACTGTCATCTCAGCTGCAAATATTGGGGATCTTCAGAGGCTGGTGACCAGAATAGCAGAGTTTGGACAAGAATACGGGCTAACAATGAATGTCAAGAATACAAAAGTTTATGAGAATATCGAAAACTCAAAGAAATAACGAAAATCTCTTCATAAACGGATCCAATATCGAACGAGTCGACCAATATGCATACCTTGGAACAATGATCAACTCCACAGAAGATTACTTACAGGAAATCAAAGTCAAAAAAGGCTAGAGCAAATTTTAACAAAATGAGAAAAGTGCTCTGCACAAGAGATTTGAAGTTGGAGCTAAGAGTTTGGTTGGCTAGGTGCTATGTTTTCTCGACTTTGTTTAATGGAATGGAAGCTTGGACCTTGAATGCTGCATCAATGAAAAAACTAGAATCATTCGAGCTGTGGGTGTACAGAAGAATTCTGAAAATATCGTGTACAGAACACGTCACAAACAAAGAGGTTCTGAGAAAGATGAATAAAGAAATGGAAATCCTAAATATCATCAAAACAAGAAAATTGGAATATCTCAGACATATTACACGTGGAGATACAGCTTGCTCCAATTGATTATGCAGGGAAAGATTCAAGGAAAGAGAAGCATAGGGAGATGCAGAATATCGTGGCTGCGCAACCTGAGAGAGTAAAGGCCGCGTCTCACCATCAAATAATTTGATCAAACAGTTTGAGCAAACTTGACGTACTTGAGGAAGTACGTCAAAGTGACGTCACAGTTGCAGTTTTTTTGAAATTCTAAAAATCTGTGCTCTCACTATCAGTCTAGTTTGATCAAATTTTTTGTATTGAGTTGTCTAACTTGTTTGTACTTTATTTAAAATTAAAATTTTTCATTATTATCCACAATGAACACTCAGGATGTGACGTCACTAACTGTCACTTTCAGTTTGCTCAAACCAGTTTGATCAAATTATTTGATGGTGGGACGCGGCCTTAAGTAGTACGTCTCTAAAATACGAATAGCTATGATTGCCAACCTCCGTCGCGGAGATGGCACTTAAAGAAGAAGATACCAAAGATCACCCTTAAGTACTCACTGTACCTATATTTTTCAAGTGCTCAAATTGTTTAATATTTCTTTTCATTTTTAGTAATCCAACGCCTGAAAAAATGGATATATTACAAAACATAACATGGCCCAGTGTGATACCTGATAATTTCCAGTATTTAGCCATTGGATCTTGGATGGAAGTGAGGAGAAATCCAATGGAGAATATGTATAGATTTTGGAATGAAATATTTTCAACATATGGACAAAAACCGTTTATTTCCTACTAATCTTTAAGCACTGTACATAAGATATAAATACAACATTCGTTTTTATAGTAATTGTTTTTGTTCCCTCTCTCCAATGGCGCTACACCCCAAATCGAGACTCGGCATTCTCCAAACTATGCCACCAACATTGCCGGTTCCGTGCCACTCTCATTGACATAATATTAAGCATAGACTCGGCATACTCACCAAAAAAGCGTGACGCGGAAACAGCATGGAAACAGTCGATCGGTGATCTATCTATCTCTTTTAACCAAACGAACCCGCGCATGTGACTGACAAAGATGGCTAGACCACTCAATCCTATGTCGATGTTACACCCCGATGCATTCACTAGTATTTTCAAGACTTTCTTATTTATGACCTTATTTTCCTAATTTTCTTCTTGTTCTTAGACTTCTATCGTCCACATTTGGACATATTCCTCTCCCAACTTCTTCCATCGGTCTCTATCCTGAGCAACATATTTCCAATTTGTTCCGGCTACTCTTTTAATACCATCAACCCATCTCATTTGTGATCTTCCTCTCGATGAGTAAAGGTCCTCTCGACCTTTACTTTCGTAAGGTCTCCGGTGTTATATTGTTGAATTCCAACGTCTTTTTGTCTAGCAGTGTGGCTTGCGAAGCTTCATTTAAGTTTGGCAATTTTTATTGTTATGTCCTCAACTTTTGTTTTTGATCTTACCCAGTCGTTCCTGTTTTTATCTGACAGTCGTATACCTAACATTGCATTTTCCTAATACATACTTCATAGAAATAACTTTGTTACAGATTCAGAGTCACTCAAAATACACATAAAACGGTATGATACGTAAATTTCAACTAGCGCATCACCACATTTGCTTTGTACCATTTCTGGTTGTACAAAACCAAAACAGATATAGAATCGGACAGAACATCACCATCGATGACTTTAACTTTAAGCGCATCAGAGTAATTTCAGTATCTTGGAACAACAATAATGAATCACAAGAACTAAACAATAGTATACATGCCGGCAACTAGATGTCTTTATGCCCTTAAAAACGAGTCCCCCAAGTCAAATGTATCCATGTTTAAGCCCAAGTCGAATGTATCCATAATTGAGAGATTCCAGTCCAAAGTGTTACGTTCAATAATCGATGCTCCGTGGTTTGTTACTAACTGGGATATTTACAATGATCTGGAAACAAAAACCGTCAGTGAAGTGATAGTGGAGTTAAGTGCAAAATACATCGTATGTCTTGAAAGCCACGCGAATGTGCTTGCAATTAATTTGTAATACAATAGTCAGGAAACAAAACGGTTAAAGAGACAGACACCATTAGATTTACCGCAAAGTCATTAATATTGTTACAGTAGCTAGGTTAATATATGTAATACAGTAATTTAATATTATCTCTATTGGGACCGTGCAAGTTCGGCAAAGCGACCCCTATTTCTACGCTCTGTACTTTTATTCGCACTTTTAATTATATTGGCCAATTATATTAGTCCTGGTTACTGGATAATTGTCAAGGCCATAGTTCAAAAAAATAATAAGAAGAAAAAATAAGATTCAGGTTATGTTATGAAAACGAAACAATTATATGTAGTAAATAAAATTAGTTATTAAAATGCAGTACTGCAAGCAAAATACAATTAATTAAATTTACCTTTATATAATAATTGCATATCATATCAATATTGTTGAGCAATATATAATTTTTCTGCTTCAATGACACAAGGTATGAAATAAACGTCAATTTGACAATTTCAATTGACAATATGAATTATTTAAGATAGTTGCAATATTTCTCCGTGACTCGCGCACGGTCGTTTCTCGTTTCCCTTCCAAGTACTTGCACACCACGAATAGAGATGTGTGGCGCTGGTCACAATCTCTTCATGTCATTATTTCTCAGATAAAATGTGCCTATTGTTATATATGTTATAACAGATTGCCTAATAAACATTAAAAAAAAATTATCAACAGTTCATTTTACTAGTACTTTACATAGAGGGCAAAAAATAATGAATACTTACATAAAACAAAAGTTATTTTATTAAAGATAATATTTACATATCTTCTTGGCTCCATTTAGTAGCTTCTTCTTGCATAGCTTGTTTCGCATTTTGTGTTTCAAACCATTTCTTTTCATATCCATTAGATCGGTCAACTCCATCCCACCTGTAGCCAGGACGAATTGCATATCTATTTGGCATAAAATCTCCTATATACATTGGTTTCTCTAAAAAAAAAATAAATACATGGTTTAAAAGTTGTAGTGATATCGACGTTCGGCAGATCAACAGCAGAGGATCGAACGTGCCTCCATATTGGCACAACTCACCCTACGTGCCGCTTCTCTGACAAACCAAGGAGTCAGGCTACCAAGAGAGATATTTAAGACGAAAAGGAGAATCATAAAATCAGTTCTTCTTGGTGTAATGAACCGGGAAGAACTCAAACAGCAGAGATGCAATCGATTGAATTGGGACCTGTCAAGGTGGATGCGCTCTTTAGTGAGGAGGCGTTCCATTGAAACTGAAACAGCAGCGAGCGGTAACTGCCACCTCACCAGAGCTGGTTGACAGGTAACTGTGTCGATTGGCAGATGTTTGATTGGGGACTATGAGTCTGAATGTGTAATCATGTAGATAAATTTTTTAATTTATGATTAAAAACCTTTCTTGCCTTTTTTTCGTATGGTGCACCGTTTTTATGTAGAAAAATAAAACATCTTGACGTGTATTTTTCATTTTTTAATACATTATCAAGAAATATCCAATATAATAATACTAAACTAGAACAATAACAGAAAATATTATTAATAAGAATTTAACTAGGTGCAGAGCTGCAACAAATGTTAAAAATGACCTCCTTTAGATGTTACAGAAGAATTTTATATTCATCATTGGCGTGCGTACGAGTAATGGTCTGAATGTTTTTTAGGAAAAAAATAGTACGCCTCTGTGATATGTCAAATTAAAAATTATTTTTGAACTGGTTCAATTTACGAAAAAAAATCTTTCTTGTCTTTTTTTCATATGCGGCGCCGTTTTTATGCAAAAAATAAAACACCTTAACGTTTACAAAGTATTTGAACTAAGTTTCTATGCATATGGAAACTACCTCAAATACTTTGTAAGCGTTAAGATGTTTTATTTTTTTTTGTATTAAAACGGCGCCTCGTGTGAAAAAAAGGCAAGAAAGATTTTTTGTTGTAAATTGAATGAGGAATTTAAAAATGATTTTTAGTTTGACATATCTCAGTGGTGTACTATTGTTTTCTTAAAAAAATTCAGACCATTACCTGTATGCGCGACAATGATGAATATAAAATTCTTCTGTTACCTGTAAAGGAGATCATTTTAAACATTTCTTGCAACTTTGTACCTAGTTAAAATCTTATTAGTAATATTTTCTGTTATTGTTCTAGTTTAGTATTATTATATTGGATAGTTCTTGATAATGTATTAAGAAATGAAAAATATGCGTCAAGATGTTTTATTTTTCTGCATAAAAATGGTGCACCATATGAAAAAAGGACAAGAAAGGTATTTTATCAAAAATTAAACGTGGAATTTAAAAATTATTTTTAATTTGAAATTTTACCTGTATGCGGCAATGATGAATACAAAATTCTTAATTGTATGCCAAAAAATTCGCAAAAACTACCTCCTAAAACTCACCAAATTTCATTTTCATAGCTCAACTAGTCTTAGAGCAATAAATAAATTGACAGTTTGAAATAAAAATTTCAACACCCCGTATCTCGGAAACGAAGCATTTGCGTACATATGTTTATAGAACAAACCGGCATTGTTTTTTATGTAGAATTACCCCTTAAAGTTTTTCATACTTATTTACTAACACCCTGTATAAGGGGCGGAAGGAACAATGTGTTCAAAGAAACAACATTTCTCTAATGTACCTTTTACCCTTTGCAATTTAAAGAGCCTACATGTAAAAACACCAAATCTGCTCTTGCAGTCCATCTGAAAACATCACAGAACCTCCATTAAACAATCTCATCTCTCACATTGCACACAATGTTGCACTGTGCGTACTGCTCACCTGGTCAACGAATAACTATTAAGTGTCAATCAAAACTGTTATTAGAAGAAGAGGGAGAAACATGTGATATTAGTTTATGTTATATTTCTTTCTGTTTTTTAAGTTTTGTTTACTGTTGTTATTTTTTATTGTTTCAGTTAATGTAAATAATGTAAATAAAACCATCAATTTTCTTTGTATTTAAAGTTAGATATACGTATATATACGTATTAGTCATATGGAAAATAAAAAAAAAGCAGAATTTTCACAAAACATAAGATTACCATATGACTTTGATGTACCATTGTATCCTTGTACCTTGTCCTCCCTACAAGGTCTTTCAAACTGAACAGAGAAGTTTGAGTAAACCTTTGTCCAACTGTGTAAATACCAAAGAAAAAATATAAAATAACAAAAAAAAATTAGCAGAGTCCGTTAATTTGTTCACGAGAAAATCAACTATCAAAATGAGCATAATTTTTGGCGGTGCAAAAATTTTGTGGTTAAATTTAATTATTACCTGGAATTCCATGTTCTACTGCAACTTTTTTCTTCTTTTTTCTTATATAGGCCAGCATAGGATCCCCTTCCCTTTCTTGTTCCTTCAAATATCTTTCCAAATCTTCATCATCTGCATATCTAGCTAAAGGCTTGTTCATCTCTTTTTGTTGTTCAGCATATCTTTGGCTTTCATCCTCAACTTGCTTTACACCTTTACCCCAAACATGATACTTTTCTTTTAATTCCTTTTCTCTTGCTTCTTTCTCTGGATCCACAATTTCTTCTGGTTTTCTCTTACGAACAACAGGAGCAGCATTGAACCCTGACATCTCACTTGACATTTTTTGAAACATCTCGTCTTCTTCCTTTTGTAAACGAGCTATCTCATCTACTAAATTCTTGGCGTTTTGAAGACCAGACTTCTTACCACTCATGGTTGTTTCAGGTTTATTTGGTTCCTTTGATGCAGGTGAGTCTTCCTTCTCCCATCTAGATCTCTTCTTTCTGGATTTGTCTTTAGGTGGAGAATGTTTTCCTCTAAGTGGGGAAAGATCTTTGTCTCTTTTACGTTGAGGAGAAGAGTCTTGATCCCTTTTTCCTGGCGGGGAGAGATCTTTGTCTCTTTTACGTTGAGGAGAATAATCTTGATCCTTCTTTCTTAGTGGGGAGAGATCTTTGTCTCTTTTTCGTTGAGGAGAATAATCTTGATCCCTTTTTCTTAGTGGCGAAAGATCTTTGTCTCTTTTTCTTTGAGGAGAATAATCTTGATCTTTCTTTCTTAGTGGGGAATGATCTTGATCTCTTTTCCTTGGGGGTGAATAATCTTTATCAGTCTTTCTTGGAGGTGAATAATCTTTATTGTCTCTTCTTGGTGGAGAATAGTCCTTTTCACTGTCTTTGTTATCTTTCCTTTGGGGAGAACAATCTTGGTCTTTCTTTCTTCTTGGAGAATAAGACTTGTTTCTTTTCCTTGGAGGTGAATAATCTTTATCATCTCTTCTTGGTGACGAATAGTCGGAGTCTTTGTTTACTTTTCTTCGTGGAGAAGAGTCTTGATCTTTTTTTCTTACAGGTGAATGAGATTGTTTTCTTTTCCTTGGAGGAGAATAATCTTCTTCTCTTCTTTTGGGAGACTGGTCTATATCTCTTTTTCTTTGAGGTGAATAATCTTGATCTCTTCTTGGAGGGGAATAATTTTTTTCATTGTATGAATAAGTACTTTCTTTTATGGGAAAATTACCATTTCCTTTTGATACTGCGTGTTTATCTTTTAATTTGTTGTAATTGTTGGAAGTTGATGTTGATGGTAAATTATCGTTTCGTTTTGAACTTGAAAAACTTTTTGTCCCCAATAATCTATGTTTCTCTGAATCATCTCTGTTTTTGTTTAGTTTAATACTACCTATTTTAAAATTTTGAAATTCAGAATTATTTGATGCTTGCCCTATTGGCTTCCATAAAGTATTGTTTGTTTTTTCATCAACAATTAATGAGTGAGGTCTTTCATCAATAACTGCTACTATTTGAGGCGCATCTTCATTGGCAGCATCTATATCATCTTGTATTTCTTGTGATAATAGTGTATCTACGTCGTCATCTATAATTTTCATTCTGTAAAAGTAAGGAAAAGCATGAAGCCCAAATTCATACAAAAAATTGTTTAAAACATACCTTGTTCCAGCTGTTTTCTCCGATTTTTTCTTTTTCTTTTTCTCTCCTGTCTTGGCTCCAATTTTGAGATATTTCTTTAGATATTCTTTCTGATTTATTGTACTCATCTTATTTTCAAAATTTTAAACTTCCAAAACGAAAACAAAATACTAAACTTGAAAGTTTGAAAAGGTGTATCATAACCTTACTATTCTTCTTTTCTTTAATATCAATTTCCACTTTATGACCTTTTTCCTTAGGCACACAGTCAGGTTTCAAAATAGAAATGGCAAAAAATGTGGTTTTTTTTGCCATTTCAGCGATCAAGAATTCACAATTTTTGTGTTATACAGGGTATTTGAAAAGTTAACCAAATTGCAATGAAAATCGTAACGTAAAGTTCAACGCCATGTATATGTCGTAATTGAAAATAGTTTTAGAAGAAAAAACAAAAGAAGTCTATGGCGTAGACATGTGGGTCCCTAGCGTCGGCGTCGCGGCGTAGCAGGATGCAGGAAGCTGAAGAAGCAGGAAGGATTTTAATGTCAGGCTTAGAGATGGGCTTAACGCAGATTGTTCTGTTACAAAAACAAAATACAGTTAATAAAAATATCGAAAATGTGATAGCTTTTTAGCCGCCCGTTAACCCGTTATTGTAACAACTTCAGAATATATTTTATTTTATTATAATAATTAATTTGCAGCAGGGACCCAATAATTTTGTTCATATGTTCTATCCTGGGTATTCTTATATCAATGGGTAGCTGTTTCCGATGAAAAGGTTACATATTTCAAGCTCTTTTTGTTTTATTTTCTACGAGCAGTTTAAATAATACATAGTAATTTGTAACCGAAGCTGTGACCGAACTGAGAAGTGATAAAATAACAGTCTAATACCATAGAGGTATATATTAACATAGAGTGAGCCCTCACTCCGCCACCACTGACGACAAGACTGTATATGGGAGGCATACTATCCTAAGTCCATTTTTTCAGAAAAATACATTATTGCATAACTGGGATCGGAATACCCTATATTATTCAGGGGAATACTATACTAAGTCCAAACTCTTTTAGAAACGAAATTAGACGAGAAAATATGTATACTATGTCCAGTTTGCTTTAGAGGTATATAATCTTATCTGGACTTAAACTTATATTCCTCCAAATGAAATATTATGAACCGGATCCTAAGTCCACTATAGGATTATATGCCTCTCAAGGAAAATATATGAAGTATATAATAAAATATACACACACATGTGCATTTTCCTGGAACTTAATATTTTTAAAACAAACTTAAGTTAAATGCGTAGTATATTAAGTGCACATCAAGTGGTGATTGTTTAGAATATTGGTTTAGTAATTTTATGGTTTACAGGTCGCCCTAATTTATTGTGTTTATGTCTTTTGGAGATTGGATTTAATTATTACTTAATTTATTACGTTGTACTAAGCAGTATTTTAACGAAAAATCGTCATTAATGACAGGCAGGCGCATTCTGAAGATAATATAATATTTAGTTTTTAACGTACCAGCATAGCAAACCGAAAACAGATTTAGGGCCGGTACTTTATGTCTCCGTTAACAGCCGGTTAGTTAACCGGGGTTTAATCGGGACAGAAATATATGCATAACATAGACATAAACGCAATTATACTTATTATTATATTCATAAATAATTATAATAATAATTATAATTGCTTTTATTACAACGCAAGAGGCTCTATGAGGTACTTTTCTGTCCCGATTAAACCCCGGTTAGCTAACCGAGGTTTAACCGGGACATAAAGTACCGGCCCTTAAAGTCGAAAGCGTGTTATTTTAGAGAAGGTATTTAGTGAGTCTTTTATTGCTTTAACAATGGCTTTTCGCAAAAGAGGTTTAAGGATATTAGATTTGTCACTCTCCGACATACCTAAGTCTTTAAATACAGACCCCAGATTACAAAAAGGTAAGTTCTTATCACTAAATTACTATTTTTTTCAGTCAGTCGTGAAAAAATAAATGCAATATTTACTACTTTTCTAAATGTTAATAAAAATATCTTTAATAATAATTATTTTATTTAAACTCCGCTTCCGTTGTAACGAAACTTTCTATTGCAGGTGAAGATAAAGAAACCCTACCACATCACGAACTTAGCGATATATGCGGCCAAGATTCAGCCATTAAATCGGCTAGTGTTGCAGAAGAAAAGCACTCTAAACAAAGTTCGGTGGTAAGTGCCAACCTTTATTTAAATGACAGCGATGACTCAATAAAGGATAAAGATTATCAACCAGATTCGGACACTGATTCAGATGAAAGTGGAAGTAGGTTTCCTGTACCTTTATCGGCATTTCCAGAAGGTGTGCCAAGTTCATCTAATGCTATACCAGACTCTTTAATTACTACAGTAGGAGATACTAGAAATCCCAATCGTCTAGTGACCAAAAGAAAATCCGTCAATAAAACAAAAATAAAGCAAACAGGAAAGAAACGAACACGACATGTTCTTAACTGGAAAGCGAATGAGAGAAAAAGAAACTATGCTGGTGGAAGGGCCTACGTTAGTAAGAATGGTAAGAATGTTCCTTGCAAAAACTTAAAAGTGTCATGCGGAAAATCTTGCCGCATGAAATGTGATTCAAAATTATCTGAAGCTCAAAGGGAAGATATTTTCAAAAAATATTGGAATGATACAGCAGATTATAGCATCAAAAGGCAATTTATATTATCTTGTGTCCAAACGAAACCTACAGAACGAAGTAGGTTGCGCTCAGGAGATGAATCTAAACTAAGATCAAATACTTTAGTTTACTCTTTTGTAATTAACGGTAATAGAACTGTAGTTTGTAGAACCATGCTCTTAAACACGTTAAGTATTTCACAACAAGTAGTGAAGACTGCTTTATCAAAGCGACAGGATGGCGGCATGGTTTAACGGGATCTTAGGGGCACTCATGAGCCAAGTAATAAGACAACAGAAACAATTATTCATTCTGTGGTATCACATATTTCATCTTTTCCAAAATACGAGTGTCACTACAACCGGGAGAGGCCCAAAAAGAATTATTTAGGGCCTGATTTAAATACTGAAAAAATGTATAAATTATACGAATAGGAAAAAAACAGAGAATAAGGATGCTACTGAAGACATAGCAAAGCCCTGGCTATATCGCGATATATTTAATAAGCAATTTAATTTAACATTTAAACCCCCAGAGGTAGACACTTGTGACGACTGCGATATGTTTGCAGCTAAAATACGAGCAATTGATAATGATTCTGAGAAACAACTGATTGAAAACGAGAAAGATACGCACTTAAAAGAAGCAGAAAACAGATATAAATTTAAATCTATTGATATGACCGAAGCAAAAGTAAATATAAAACACAACGTACTGACTGGTGATCTACAAAAGTGCCTTCCAACGCCATATTTGACCAATTGTGTAAATTTTTATAAGCGAAAATTATGGACTTTGAATTACACTTTATACGATGGATATAATAGTGCTGCGTATTGTGTAATGTGGGATGAAACCAAAGCAAACAGAGGAAGAAATTAAATTGCTTCGGGAATTTTAAAGTGGGCTGATCTAAATATTCCTTCATCTGACGTCGAATGTGTAACCATATGGGCAGATAACTGTTGGGGCCAGACCAAAAACCTATGTGTAGTTATGTGTGCATTTTACCTCATTTTTTTTTTTTTTTTTTTTTTTATTCCATTTATTAAAATACGTAATAACAATATACAAAAAAAAATACATTAAAAAACCAAGAGCCGTAGCTATGCTGGTTTTGTGGTAACATAATAAACATACATATAATGGTAACAGATTACATAACATAAAACTTTTTAGACTACTTTACACTGAAGGTTAAGTTTTCCTATATAGATTCATTAAAGAAATTGTATTAAAGTAAATGATTAAATTATTATTTATTATTAAATTGTTATAGAATTATATTCAATTAAAGCTATCTGTTGTAGTAGTTAGTAAGAAGTAACTCTTTTAATTCAGTTTTAAATCTTTCTAGCCTGCAGTCTTTGATCTTTGTGGGTAACTTATTATACAAAATCAGACCACTTGAGTATATACTTCTTTGTGCACCAGTAGTTCGCATTCTTACGGTTTGAAAACTACCTCCCTGTCTGGTATTATGGTCATGCACATCTTCTATACGTCTTAGAGTAATATTTGTAAGTGTTTGAGAAAGCTTAATTTGATGAATGAATATACAAACTTGTAAAATGTATAGCGACTCAATGTTTAGAATTCCTCTCTGATAGTACAGGTCGTCAGTTGGATGAAGTCTTGACAGTTGAAATATATATTTCACAGCCTTGTTCTGTAACACCATGAGAGGATGTAGCTGTTTTTGATTTGTATTACCCCAAACAATAGTTAGATATGACAAATGTGAATTTATTAAAGAGTGATAGATCATTTTACGCTGTGGGATACTTATAAATTTAGCAATTCTTCCAAGCATACCCACTGCTGGAGCTATTTTTTGACACGTGTTCAATATATGCTGTTCCCATGTTAGTCGATTATCTATGTGTAAGCCAAGGTATTTGGTAACATTTTTTTTAACGAATTTGAATTTTCCAAAATTTAACTGTAACTCTCTGTGTTCTTCAATATTTGAAATTATTGTGTAACTACATTTATTCATATTGAGTGAGAGCTTGTGGTATCTGAGCCAGTCATCTATATCTGTCAGATCTTTTTCTACAACATATTCTAGCTTTTTGGGATCTTTGTCAGCATACAAGAGTCCCGTATCATCAGCATATAAAAATAGCGTTGATTTTAAAGGCAGATTGGAGATGGAGTTTATATAAATAAGGAACAATGTTGGTCCCAATATAGACCCTTGAGGAACTCCACATGTGATGTCTTCTGCTGTACTAAGTACATTATTACAGAGCACTTTTTGTATTCTGCCAGTCAAATAATCCCTGAGCCATACTAAGGACATACCAGTTATACCATATTGTTCAAGCACTGAGATAAGTAACTCATGGTTAACTGTATCAAAAGCTTTTTGTAAATCTAGTGATACAAATACACAGCTTAATCCTTTGTCTAAGTTACTATATATATCTGTAATCAAATCGGTAGCTGCTGACACTGTGCTGGAATTATGTCTGAAACCATATTGTCGATTAAACCAGGCACCAGTTGTATTCAAGAAGTTTACGATTTGAAGATTTACACATGATTCTAATATCTTTGACATAGCTGTTAAGAGAGATATTGGCCGATAACTTCCTGGCTGTTTTGAGTCTCCTCCCTTATAAAGTGGTATCACTATTGCCATTTTCATAGAGCTCGGGATTGTTCCAGTGACAAGAGAAAGGTTAACTAATTTAGTTATAATCGGTAGAAGCTCCTCTTCAAACTCCCTGATAATATCAACACCAAAGCCATCCCAGCCAGGAGATTTGCCTTTTTTTAGTTTTCTTACAACCTCTTGAACATTAATTTCTAAGACTTGTTGCCATTCAAATATATATTCTTTTGGTGATACATTTATTGGAGTGCTTGTTGAAGGTGTTATGTTTTTTGACAGAGATTTTCCTACTTGTGAAAAATATTTGTTTAATTGGTTTGATAGCTCCTCAGATTTATTATATATCGAGTTCTGATAGTGTAGTTCATGTATTGTTATTGTTTTTTTTTGTATTTTCGGCATTATGAATAAGGTGATTGATAGTTGCCCATAATTTTTTACTATTGCCTTGTGCATCGGATAATTTATTCGTGAAATAGTCTTTTTTTGCTTTGCCTACTGCTTTCAGTAGTTCATTTTGCACGGACTTATAAACATCTTGTAAGAACTTACTATTAGGGAATTGTCTATGCCTTCTATAATGAAAATCTCTTTTTAAAACAAGGTTATGTAATGTGACATTAAACCATGGTGCACTTTTTTGTCGAAATCGATTTTTAATTGTTTTTGTATTAAGATTATTTAAATAAACACGTAATATTTCATCACATAAAGAATCAGGTTCATTCCAAATCTGATTTTGCAAGCTGTATATTTCATTTTTGAATTTCAGTTTGTTTAAAGTTGTTACTGTATAATACTTGTCAGTGGTTATAAATGATGTGTTTTTTACCTTTAATAGCTGCAGTTGATGATCACCGAAACCTTCATCTACTATATATAACGTTGCATCAAAGTTTAAAGTGTTTGTCATCACATAATCAATACATGTAGCCGAATGATTGGTGATTCTGGTAGGGTTAGTTTTATTTAATATACTAAAACCGTTGGACACAATTGTTTGACAAACTAATTTTTGTGGGATACTCTCTTGAATAAGGTCTATGTTAAAGTCACCTAGTATCCAAACTGGAATTTTTTTATTCACAAATATGTTTAGTGCTGTATCCAGTGCATCAAAAAGTTCATTGCAGTAGAAATCTTGAGGTCGATATACTCCACCCACTATAATACTTCTATCGATCTGTAAAAATAACATTGAACACTTTTTATTATATCTGTAGACTTCTGAGTACTCGTAACAGCTTTTAACAAATAACCCTACACCACCACCTTCTTTATCCCTACAAACAAAAACTGAACTATAACCATTCACATTAAAATATGTTTCTTCACCCACTCTCAGCCAATGTTCGGCCACTACAATTAAATCTGGCATATTTAACTTAACAACTAACGTTTCAAAGTTCAATATCTTATTTCTCAAAGACTGAGCATTCAGGTAGAGTATGTTAAACTCAGTACTATTATCACACTGTACTTTATCCAGTTTAAATTTTATTTGCAATTTACAATCATTATCCATTTTACTAACGTATTTTCCATTTTACTATAATGTTCACACAAATAATATTAAAGAGTTTTGATAATATCCTCATTGTGAATGTAAATTGGCTCAGAATCATCAGATTTTTTTACATATACCCTACCATTTTTTGTCCAACAGTATTTGTATTTCCTTTCCTTTTTTAATTTATATGCAATGTTAAACAAGTTTCTGTTTGTAAAGGTGAGCTGCTCGTTTATATAGATCTTTGAAGTATTCTCTTTGTTTTTGTTGCAACTCAGCATATTAGATTCCATTTTACGATTTTTTCGTGCTTTGATAAACTTAGTTTTTATATCACGTGATCTCATCTTTGCAACAATTATTGCTCCATTTTTGGTTTCTTGTTTGAAGCAGTCTGACACATCTTGACTATTAAAATTACATGATAAAAGATCATTAGCAATTTCCATTAGAACTTCTTTGGGATCTTCATTTTTGATTTGAGTTCCGTGAATCTCTAGGTTACAGGAAAATTCTTTGATTTCTAGTTCACAGATTCTTTTTTCCAGCTGGCTAACTTTGGTTTTTAATTGGATATTTTCTCTTTTCATATCTCGCAATTCCCGTAATGCATTTTGATTTTCCACTGTAAGAGTATCAAATTTGCTGCTCAGGAATTCCATAGATTCTTCCATTTTCTGAAATAACTTTTGAAACTCTGAGATTTCCTTTGATTTGTTTGAAGAAAAATCGACTTCATCCGACTTAACCTCACTTTTTGCACATTGACCACATTTGATTGTATTTCCTTTCATTGCTCCAGATTTTTCTGCACAACTGTCGTGAAAATAATTTCCCTTACAAATACTGCACATTACAGCATGAACTACCTTTTTTTTGCAGAAAAAACAAAATTTTTCTGTAGAGCTCATTTTTGTAATGTTTACTTGTACTTAACCTCCAAAAAAACCAAAAAAACCTCCAAAAAATACCTCATTCAAAGATATCTCAAACTACAAGTAATAGATTTAAAATTTCTTCTAAAGGGGCACAAGCATATGGAATCCGATTCAGTACACGCTAATATAGAAAGGAAACTGAAAAAACTACCAACTCTAACTATATTACCACCCTGGGACTGGCAACAATTTATTCGTCAGTGCTCAAATAAATACGAAGCTGTCAACATGGAACTCAATGATTTTAAAAATTTTGAATGCTTATATTCTTCAACAGGTCCATTTATTAATCGGAAAATAAATACTGATAGAGGGTCATTTCAAATTTCAAAATCAGTGATCTTACGTGTTACCAAAGAAAATTTTGGAATGCTTCAATATAAAACATCATTCAACAGTGACACTTTTCAAATGGTTGACTTAAGACGAAATAAAAGAGGTGATATCATTTTGACAGAAACTTTACCACAAATGAATATGCAATTGATTCCTATATCAACAAAAAAATATAGTGATCTTATGGATACTTGCCATCCTATTGCCATGATTTCTATAAAAATCTGCCACATTCAAACGAAGAATCCGAGTACCCTAACGATAATGATGATATCGCACCTTGAAAACAAAAGTGGCACTATACTGAAAACATCAATTTTTAGTTATAGCGACATCTGCATTACTTTTGACTAAACGCTCCTATTGCAGAGACTCCTGTTCTAATAGCTCGCATAGTTTCTCCTAGAAGTCGCTAGTGTCACTTTTGACTTTTAGGGGTTTTGTCAAAATGGTAATTTAAAAAGTGGCACTGTATCGGTTTAGTGTCGGTTTCCGGCGGATTGTTGAGGGAGAAGCACGTCGTTGTAAGTAAAAAAGTGACATTTTTTCTTTAGTGCCGGTTTTCACGCAAATTTAAAATGTTAAGTTTCATTAAGTATTATTAATAGTTTGTTTACTTTTACCAAATAAACGATTTTTCTTTTTAATATGACACAATTTCGTTTTATTTTTCTCTTTTTTATCATTAAGGTAAATATTAACTTGACTTTTTATTCTAATAATCAGAACTCTTATGTAAAACAAAAGTGGCACTATAAAGATTTTTTTTTAAATATTTTTTTCTAAAGTATTAGTTACATTATTAACTTGCCTTCTTCGGTAGAAACTAACTGTACTTTAATCAAATTGTTGAATAACATTAATTATAGTATTTAATTCGGTTATTTTAGTTCAAAATCCATTACAGAACTGTTTGAAAAACTTTAAACGGTCATACTGAAATATCTACATTTTGGGATAATGTCACTTTTGTTTTCAAGGTGCGATATGTACTTTGAAAACTGTATGTTAATTATAACTAAATAAAATAAATAAAGAAATATTGACGAGTTTTTTTACACAGATAACCAATTTATGAGGACTTAGTATATGTGTATTATAAATATAAGGAGTCTTATAACTTAGAGGTAATATATCCTAAGTCCATTATTTTATTATCTTTAAACCCTTACTTTACTTTCAAAATACCACAGCAAACTATATATAATACTATTTTTAAATACCGACAATAGTTTCCGCTACAATTATTAATTACTTATCATTAATTTGTTGAACAAACATCAAATATAATGTTTAAGTGCTCCTCCTGTAAAATTATGAAAATGTGACTTAGGATAGTATGCTTCCTATGTACAGAAGATCTCTTCGACTGGTTTGCGGTATCTCTTTCTAGCACAATGTATCGAGAAACATAACATGAAACTAAGTGGGGGTACGGGACGGCAAGTGAAATAAGGAGAATTACTTTATTCTTCTTTTTTCTTTAATTATTATGACAAGTGACAAGACAACATAACCCAAATAATTTAATCCGGCCCTATTTCTATTTTTGAACAAAATGTTGGAAATATCTTAGTTTATTTTTAGTTCTAGCTTATTTATGGCTAGATTGAAAATCTGAATTTTCTAATATTGGTTCATGATTATCATCAGGGACTTGATTCGGTTCTTAAACAGGTAAATTTTCTGTCTCATCTGATATTGATTTGGTAGTGGAATTCTTTAGTGTATTATTTGGACTTTCATTTTCATCTTAATCACTATTGTGATTCAATAATTTTAGGTCACTTTTAGGAGCTGAGTACTTCGTTGCAACTGTACTTTTCTTTCTGTTTGGATACTGCATTAAGGCATAATGTACATTGGCTTCTAAAAGATAATCCTTTTCAACTAAAGGATCAAACTTACTCATTCATACAAATTTTCTTAGTAATACTTTGTCTGAATCTTTCATGAAGAAATAGAATTTCTGCTAGTTGATCTTCATTGATAAGTAAACACATGTTCATGATGTGTACAATTGGTTGCTGTAGACAGTAAACTTCATATAGAGTGCAGAGCATCTGGTATATAGAACATTTTTCCATTTAGTGATGTCTAAATTTCTGGTTTTCAATGCTAGATTCACTGCTTTCCATATAACTCCATTGTATCTTTTAACTTAACCATTTCCTTCAATATGGTGTTGTTCTACTTGAAGATATTCCTTTAGAGTGTAGGTAATTAATAAATTCTTGGTAAGTCAAGCTAGTCCCCCTGTCTGACTGGACGTATCTTAGCATGGAAATCTTGAAAATTCATCAATTTTTTTTTGTTCAGAATCTGTGAGGATACGTGAGAAAAAAGTAACGGGTCTTCCAGATTGACTCAGCATGATAGCAATAGCAAATTCATTCATGTATCTGTTTCAACAATGAGAATTTATTTTTCATTAATTACTGTCCATAGAAGTGCAATATTGTATATCCCAAAATATTTATAGCTTTTGATTGTAGTGACATTTATTTTGATTTAAAGTTAACCCATATTTTTTAACGGCATTTAAAAACTTCAAATCATAGCTATCTTGATCCTCACCACTAACTGTTACTTCATCTAAATAAGCGTAAACCCCTTGTAGATTTTCTTTTTTATTGATAGAATCAATGGCTCTCTAAAAATATGATACTCCATTGGTCACCCCAAGAGGAATACGACAAAATTGGTAAAGGCATCCACTTTCCTCAAAAGCTGTACATGGTTTGTCAGATTCATGAATTGGCTATTCTCATTTAAAAAAATATTTGATTACGTCATCACGCCCAGATGGATGACGTCACTAGTATGTTGTATACAGTAGAACCCCGAAAATCCGAACTAATTGGGGGACAGCCTGTTCGGATTCTGAAAAGTTCGGATTATTCGAAAGTCAGCCTAACCAGTAATTCAAAGCTCTCCTGCAAAACGTGTAACCTGGCTATGAGAAAACCGAAGTAAATTTATGTTTAACCTTTATAAGCACTACATATAAAGTACCTACGTATTTATTTTTAAGAAATTTTAAATGTCAAAGTCCTACGAATCCAATATTGTTCAATTTTCTGGTTATACTTTGTATAATAAACATGTATTTAAGTTTTTGTCTTGAATTTTTAAAAAAAAATTCACTTTCCGTTAGTTTGGATTTGCAGGGTTCTACTGTATGTCAAAAATATATATGAGGGGGGCAAAATATATTGAATAACCCTGTACATCAAGAAATTTACTACCAACGTCTCTGTTACTGAATATATCACTAAGTACAGGGCAACCTATTTAAAACTTAAAAAATCAGCTAAAAAATTAAACTATCAAAATCATCTGAGAAGCTTTAAAAGTGTTGCAAAAGAAATTTGGTCCATAATAAACAATCTTCTTCGAAATCAAACTCACAAAGCTCAAACATTTTCCCTTCCAGACCATGAATACTTTATTAATGTGAGTAAAATTATAACATCAACTATTTTGTCACAAGAGATCAATTTTGTTAAGATCCGATTTCCTATCTCCCTAATTCAAGAAAGGTCTCAAATTCATTATTTATAAGACTAGTTGATTAATCTGAACTGATCCAAACAATCAATAGTATCAAAAGCAAATCTTCCTGTAGTACTGATGGACTATCCATAAAAATTGTCTCAAATCTCCCAGAAAATGTGTTGGGAGTCCGCATCCCACTAATGACTCTTTTAAGGGGCTATCCTAGTGTAAAAGAACGAAATTCACATACTTTTTTTGGGAATATCTAAAATAAAAAGTACTGTACCAATTGTTTTGAAAATTTGCATGACTATTTATTATAAAAAGAAGTACAAGTAAAACAATTTTCATAAAAAAAAATAATGAAAATTTAACGATTTATGCCCTATCTACTGGCACAGTGAAAATAAAAAACATGGCTCCACTGCTGCAGCGATTGGGACTAATAGAGATCCTGAATTATAAAATTGCAAATACATATTGATTATTGAAATATTAGTTATTTCCTATACCATCAATTAGGATTTTTGGAAAAATGACGAAGTGTTGAAATTTTTTTAAATTAGCTAGAACATTTTCAGTTTCAAAAACCGCCAAATTGACATTTTTTATCCGATTAAAAAAATCCCTATTTGATGGTATAGAAAATAACCTATATTTCAATAATAACTTTTGATATTTTATGTTTCAGGATCTCTTTTAGTCCCAATCACTGCAACAGTGGAGCTATGTTTTTATTTTCACGGTGCTAGTAGATGGCGAATAAATCGTTTAATTTTCAATATTTTTTTATGAAAATTGTTTCACATGTACTTTTTATAACAAATGTTCAGTAGTAATAACCAGAGGACATTGATAATTGTTCGAAAAATTTTTATAACAGATTTCGAAAGCTTGTTCCTTGGAAACAGACCGACGCCGTAGGCGGAGGTCTGTTGCCTGTAAGCAACAAGCTTGAGAAAGTTGTTAAAAAATTTTTGAGCATTTATCAATGTTCGAGGGTTATTCGGATAGAAAATTTTTTGCTGATATAAAATTAATAATAATTTCATTAATATTCTCATCAGTATTACAACCAAATCGTGACATTTTGAAATATTGAATATTTGAAATGTCAAAATTGAAATGAAACGAAATGTAGGTATCCATAGCTACATGATTGAGTGAAAACAGCCCATGGGATCTGTTTTCAGTATAATGTTGGTTGTATTCAATCAGATGACCACAAATTAATTGATTTCATTGGATTTCTAATTGAGCAAAAAATTTTCAAAATAATTGGTACAGTACTTTTTATTTTAGAAATTCCCAAAAAAGTATATGAATTTCATACTTTTACACTAGGATAGCCCCTTAAGAAAGGTAAATTTCTAGAGCTGCCTAAAGACAGCCATCATTATTCCTCTTCATAAGGGTGGTGAAAAATCTAATGCCTGCAATTATAGACCTATTGCATTACTACTGGTACTCTCAAATAGGACTCATATTACACAAGTATAAAAACTTGTTGCTGGTATGAGCACATTGTGTAAATGTTAGGATTTAAAGAGGATATAAAAACCTTCAATACAATTATGAGCGTTAGTCTCTTTATATCCTAACATTTTTTTTGTTATTGTTTTAGTTTATTATTGTTTTTTATGACTCTGTAAGTTTTGTGTATAAATTGTACAATTTTCCATGACAATAAAGCATTTTTCTATTCTAAGTTGTCTATTTGTTAAACCAAAGCATTGATTATTATTACAAAATATTAATATAATCAATTAAATAATAATATTAATCTCACAAACAATATAGGAAGTATAGTTAAAAAGAATAAACATAGTAATCCACAAGGAAATAAATCTGCACATAGCTATAGCCCAAAGTAACTTCTGTTGTTTATCCAAATCTTCAATAGTCAAAAACATTTGTGTAAAATTATATTCCAGCAGTTTCTCCTTTTCCTACATTTAAAATAGCTGGTGTTTATTCCTAAAAACAACAAATACATAAATAAAAACTCTAAATTGTATACCATAAAAAAATCATACAAATATGACAAAATATCACAAGAGTATTTTAACATTATTTAAGGACAATTGCCATAATAAGCCACAACAAAAATGTATTAAGCGAAAAAGCTATAGAGCTGAAACAGGAAGTTGCTATGTTTGGTCTATATATTAATGAAAGTAAAAAAAAATACCTAAATGGAATATAACAACGGGTTCTTATCGGTAATAAGAAGTGTTTTTATGCATACAAAGACGTAATGAAAAGTAAGTTACTGTTACTGAATCATGAGTATTGGCTCCGTGCGTCTCCCCTCTATGTACAGTCACGTGATACGCTGTCAGATTTTGTAAGGACGTTTTAACATTGAGTCTTATGGGATTATTTTGTTAAACTTGAATATTTTATTTTGTAGTAACAATAACCGAAAAAAATTGTTAGAATTCATTAGTTATTAATTTATACTGTAATTTATAGTGCAACAAAAATATTTTCTTTTTCGTTAATAAAGATTTATTGACATAAACTGCGATAGTGAGGTTATGTATACAAAATCAAACTGATAATCAATATTGGAAAGTGAAGAATTTATATCAGATTAAGTGCGTTTTTAATTTCTGTTTATATTAATACATAATATCACTAGCGTGACACGGCATTTTTTTTAAATGTCTCATTTAAACATACACAAAGCGTCCTGATAAAATTTCAAAAAACCGCCACCATGAGCAGGTCGGTCGATTTTGCTTTGACACTTTGTTAACGCTCGGGGCGAATAAGCTTAGAATCTACAAAACAGTAATTAGACCAGTGGTCACATATGGATGTGAAATGTGGACCATCTCAACCACTAATGAAAATCAACTGAGAATATTTGAGCGTAAAATACTAAGGAACATATTTGGACCAACACATTGTAAAGATGGTTCATGGATAATTAAAATGAACCACAAGCTGAATGAACTAATGCAGAGCGCAGATATTGTTAGATTTGTAAAGTGTCAAAGACTAAACTTTCTTGGTCGCTTAGCAAAAATGTCAGATAATCGAGCTGTGATGTCAGAGATGGAAGCCCCAAGGAAATATAACAAGAGGAAGGCCCTGTAACAGATGGATAGACGATGTAGAGAAGGATCTTAAAACCATAAATATCAGGCAGTGGTGCAGGAAAGTAGCAACAGGGCAGAATAGAAGAATGCTGTTAAGCAGGCAAAGATTTACAAATGGTTGTAGTGTCATTAGAAGAAGAAGATTTAAGGACAGTTTAGGCAGGCTATATGCATTAAGGCATTATTAAGCTTTGCATTTAACCATATTGTAATACACTATATCTTACATGGTCAAGCATGATTTTCTTTACATAACCCTTGTTCTAAACTAGAACCGAATTGGTAAGTACATATATATTTTTATTGTAGACATTTTAAAAACTTATTACTTAGTTGAATTACTTTAAACTTACCACTTATAAAATGTTTACTACATACTCTCATATTTTAATTTGTGGTCTGTTCTCTTTATTGCTTTTATCCAATGTTCCTGCCTTTGTTTGGATAAAATTCATTTAAATGTATTGCATGGGGGAAATGTATAGCCTTGGGAACAGTAAAAAGTGAGGATTTTATCCCTGTCTGTCCTATTCCCGCAATTTACAGGCTTCTCAAGAAAGCCCTTGCTACAAGTCGGTCAAACACAAGGAAAGGTGTTTTTTCTTTTTTGCACACAAACAAATTGACACAAACTGATAATTACTATGGGATAATTCAGTTCTGTAGGCTATAAACAACTTTATATTTAATTTACTATCACAATTTCGCTGCACAATTAACAATAAAAAACAAAACCAAACAGAATATTCGTCTAACAACATCTACAAATAAATGTCAATGTCCAATGTAAACAGTGACTAAATAAAAATAACAGGAAAGACATCAGCTAACTTCGTACTTCTCCTAACTTAAAAATGACGTTTATCATACTGTCGCAGCTTTACTATGTGTAAGAGTGAAGTAGCACTAATCCAAAGAAAAAAGATGGTGTCGTCACTTCGCTCCGAATGACACTCTCTCTATGTCAATATATACCTCTATGTCTAATACTAATCTAAATAATGCGAACACACCTCTAGTAAATTTGACATTTGATAAAAAAACATCAATGTTGGAGAAGCTGTATTTTTGTTAAAAGTACAAAAATGTGAATTGAATTATATTATGTGAATATGTGTGAAATACAGTGTGACGTTTTAGCTGAGTTCTCGTTAAAGAATATCGAAGATACATTTAAAATTACATGTATAACTAGTAGGAGTTTCATTCGGTAAGTCAAATTAAACTGTCACATGTCATTAATTCTAGTTTTTGTACGTTAATTTTTAAACCAAGTGCAGCAAAAGCAAAAGTATCAATATTTTGTCCATATAAATCCGTTTTGTTGATAATTTGGTAAATGCTACTTTTTAATTTATCAAGAATAAAAATAGTGAATTATTTGGACAACGATGACAACAGAACCAGATAAAATTAAATGTACAGAAAAAATCAAAAACACAAAAATTCCTGAAATAAACGATTTTGTCATTCTAAAGCCCATTAGTAGAGGAGCCTTTGGGAAGGTTTTCTTAGGATATAAGAAAAATAATACTGATGTGATGTATGCCATCAAAGTAATGAAGAAAACTGAAATGATCAACAAAAATATGGTGACTCAAGTTCAGAATGAGAGAAATGCTTTGGCTCTTACAAAAAGCCCTTTTTGTGTGCAACTATTTTATTCCTTACAAACAGCTACTTCGATATACTTAGTAATGGAATACATGGTAGGCGGAGACTTAAAATCACTCCTCAGTGTGTACAGTTTCTTTGATGAATCTACAGCAATATTCTACATAGCAGAAGTTTGTTTGGCTCTTAAATATCTTCACAAACACAATATAATTCACCGAGACATCAAACCAGACAATATGCTGTTATCCAAAGAAGGCCATGTTAAGTTAACTGACTTTGGTTTGTCAAAAGTTTACATAGACCGAGATCTAGAGATATCTGATTTTGAAAACTTCACTCCAAATGTCTGTAAAAGGACTCCTGGTCAACTTTTGAGCCTAATGTCACATTTTAGTTTTGGTTCTGCGAATTCAAAAAACATTAACAGTGCGGCTATGTGTTCGGACTCTTTTATTGACATGCAGTGTGAAAGTGCTATTAGTAAACATGAGATATCACATGTGAAAGAAAATATTTCCAACAACGTTACTAATTCTTCTGCGTTATCTGGGATTACATTCCTTTCTGTCGATTGTAACAACACACACCAAGACACCTCATATTACACGTTTCAGAGTAGTCAAGAATGTACAGGCAATAATTCAAGCTCACATTCACCAGTGAGTAGAAAAGCGTATACTAAATATAAATTAAAAGATATTAATGAAAGGAAAAGAAAGATGAGTTCCCCTTCTCCAAAATTATCAAGAAAGGCTTTTCTTAGGACTGGACTCACAGGAGACATGGAAATGATTAGATTGGATTCACCTAAAGGGGTTACGTTTTCAACTCCTGTTTCTGCCCAAAAGTGTAAAAAGAAACCAACTACATTTGAAGTACCAAAGAATATGGTTGCTGAAAGTATCAAGTTAACTGATGACAATATTCAGATAATGAGTCCTATAGCAGCTACTTTTGCCACACCAAAGACTGCAAGGACTCCCTTCCGTACTCCTAAATCTATAAAAAGGCTTCAGTGGAGTGTAAATCAAAGAATATTAGGAACACCAGACTATCTTGCTCCAGAATTACTTTTACAAAAACACCACGATTATGCAGTTGATTGGTGGGCTCTTGGCTGCTGTTTCTATGAATTTGTAACTGGAATTCCACCATTTCATGACCTAACACCACAGTTGATTTTTAAAAACATCTTAGAAAACAATTTAGAGTGGCCTACTGATGATGAAGCCCTATCGGATAGTGTGGTTCATAGTATAGAATGTTTTCTGACCTCAGATCCAGAAAAAAGAGCTACTGGAGAAGATATGGTGACTATGGATGCCTTCAAAGATATTGACTGGGATAATTTATTAACAACTGTACCTCCTTTTATACCTGAACCTTACGATGTTACTGATACAGGATATTTCCAAGCTAGAAATGAACTTTTAAAATTCAATATATCCAATTGTGAATAGTACTATTTTATAAGAGTTAAAGGGTTTGTTTTTTAATATAGCAAATTTTATTTTTCTAGTTAATTAGTTTAATAAGTAAATAATTTGTATCTTTTTTGGTTTCAGAAACCATTGAGATCCAATTTTATATATACATATTTTATTTTGTTACGTACTTGCCTAAATTACATGTAGAATAAACATTTGTTGTATATTATTTTGTTTTTACCAAAAAGTAAGAAAGGAAAGCTTGCATCATTTTTGCGTGATCCGGAAACTATGGTGTGTTTCCATTTTATTGATAGCAAATTCTAGGAAATAAAAAACTCTAAAATGAATTAAGTGATTAAGGTGATTTGTAAATTTAAAAATGGAATCCAATAAACTAAAGCAAAAAGCTAAAATTTACAAATATTACTTTCATACAAATATCAAATAATAAAGTCACATATTTCCAATCATTTGTTCTTAGATGATAAGGGCTGTGATACTGGATCTGGAATAGCTAACATTGCATCTCATTTTTCTTCTATTTACACCAATGAAAACCTGAATGTTGGTAACCTTTCTGATTCTGATCATTTAGCTGCTGTTAACATTGCTGTCTATATTATAACTCTTGTAAAGGTATTCAGAGTTTTTAAAGTATAACTTGAGCTAATTTTAACTTACCCTAATAAGATCCCTTCTCATTTTCTCATAAGGTATGTTTATATTTTGAGTAAACCTATTTCCATGTTGTTTAATCATTTACTTGTAACAGGAATTTCTCCAAACAAATGGAAAACAGTTTTGTCACACCATTACATAAATCTGCGGCGGGATTATGAACACTCGATGCGAGATCGCAAAACGAACTGTAGGCAAACTCGATGCGAATACGCATCGAAGCCAAAAAGTGATTACGAACTGGGTTTGAGTAAACTGTCAGAAAATGATCGGCTATTATCGTATTTTTGAACCTACGGGATAATATTTCGAACAAATGGAATGATTTGCACGTTACGTGCCAAGGAATTTCTCTCATTAACCTCAATAATTATTACAATAGAATATAAAATAAAGTTTTCATTACATATTTAATTATTATAAACGTTTATTTTATATTCTAAGAATGATACAGTGATAACGTGTACCTAGATATACATATAAATATATGATTTTCGAACTTGAGTAGAATTTGAGGTTAATTATGATTTTTTACCCTTATTAAAGATTAAATGGCCAGGGAAAGATGGGAGACGTTATATAAAATATTACTAAAGGTCGTAATGGTCACTACTAACTACCTATTCCCTTCATTGAATTCTGGCTCAGAGCATTCCTTATCGTACGTTTTCGCCATTAAATCTTACTCTGCAAATATTACAAGGATAAAAATTAACCATGGACGTTTCCTTCACATCTTTTTAAAATAGGAATAAGTATTAGAGAACTTCTGTCAGTGTAATGACTGTATATAGCACCTCACTGGGAGATTTAAACAATATATTTTTTAATGTTCAAAACATGAGAGTTATTGTCAAAATCGTATAATCTAAATATCCTTTGATTAACGATTTACATTATTTTTAAATTGAAGAAATCAAAGTAAGGAGTAAGTAGGTTATGTCGTTATGTATTCACTTTTCTTAATTTTTATACTTGGACCGGCAAGAGAGAAAGTGTTATAGGAGATCAGAGACCTATCAGAGAGAGAGATAGATAGTTCGAGTTGGCAACTCGACAGGGTCGTCGGTATCGAGCAGTGCCTTCGAGTTGACTCGCATCGACAACATAGGGAAATAGGTTTCGTAATCACTCCCTACGGTAAAACATGGCGGATATGATGCGTATCGAGTATACGTAATCCGGGCCCAGGTAACAAGTCTGATGTGAAAGACTACTGTCCTATCAGCAAGCTAAATGTGATTTGTTTGAACTACTCGTGGCAAAATTTGTTGGCAGTGTAAGAGTATTTTTATTGATGGGCAGCATGGTTTTGTCACTGGTAGATCCACAGTAATTAATGTCTTGTTCTTGTTATTCCAAAATGATATAATTAATTCAATAGAAAGTTTCCATCAAATCGATGCTATTTATACTGATTTCAATTAAGTCTTTGATAGGATAAATCATAAATAGAATGAGCTTTCCAATATGGCTTACCTTATGGTTATTAAGTTACCTTAGTAACATAAACCCCATCTCAGCTCATTCAGGTATTCCTCAGGAATTTCACCTTGGACCTTTACTAACTTAAATGGGATCTCAAAGTCTTCCATTGCATTATATAGTTCTTTAACACTGTCATAGGCTGTTTTGACGAAGAGGTGGAGTGTATAGTGTATCTATATTATTCTATTGATTTTTCCAAAACTTACCTACGTGAGTGTATTTGGTGTATAATTGACTTTTTAGCAGTGAGTCCTCAGTAGTAATGTCCAATAATATCCTTTGTAAAAATAGTTATCGCCCTTTTTATGCAGCAGACCTATTATTCCCTTTAGCCAACTCGCTGCTATCAATTTGTTCTTTTATATAAGTACTATCAGTTTATGGATTACTTCCAAAAGATGGGCATCACCTTCCTTAGACATTTCAAAGCAGATTTCGTCAATTTCTAGGGCTATATCATTTTTAAGTTTTTAGATGGCATTGGACACTTTTTCTCTTGTTGGTGCTTCAATATGTTGTTGCTGATGTATGTTTAGTTGATTTTCTATGTTGCCGCCTTCCTCAGCTAGTCTAAAATGTTGTGTTTATCTATTAACACTTACGCTGGCACTCATTTATTATTTACTCAGTATTAGTGCCATTTTTATATTCAGTTACTTTAGTATGGAGCAAATATGAACTTATTTAGGTAATTCTAGTTTGTTAACGCCAAAAGGTGACAGTGGCACTTGCATCAAGTAGGGTACATGCCTTTTGGCAATGGATGGCGGAGAATGGGTAGAACTAAGTTTGTATCATGTAGAATTTTACAGTTAATATCTCTACAACTTTTTATAATAATATAATAGTCTCCCGTTTTATACCTCTGACGCGGCTTTGGGATTATAGCAGGGTAGTCTGTTATATCTAGGGCCTACAGTATACAAGGAAGGTAACAGGGTCATTGCTACGCTTCAACCGCCTATTATTACACCTGGTTTTACCCAAGGTACTCATTTTATTCAGGCTGAGTCGACCTGGGGCCTATAGACATTTTATTAATGTCTAGCTGTTCTTGTTGGTGCTGGGTCTCGAACCCAGGTCAACAGCACGTGAGTCACATCCTACCGCTGAGCTATGCCGGCCATCTTTTTATTGTTGGCTTAAATTCTTGATGGCTACTATTTAGGGATCTGTAGTATTTTTTTGTTTCAGTTGTGTCAAATAAACTTTATATCCCATTTAAAGATTTCTGTTCATTCTCTTCTTAAGTGGATGGATATGCTTTCCCTCTCTTCTAGTCTATACTCTTTTTTCCTTCATGTGCAACCTGCTTCAAGTAGCATTGCCATGGTGAAATAAAAGTTTTGACTTTGAAGCTTACAGAAACAAATTCTAATATATGAAGCAACAAGAAGTCAGGAGAGATCTCTTCGAATTATGCGAACCGCATCTCCAAGCTTACTGGAAGCTATTGGACCAATTTAGGAATAATCTCGTATTCTGACAGTATATCTACAGTTTATCCTCGAAAAACACCATCTTTTGCACTTTTTAGGAAGAAAAAATATATATGCCATCATTATATTGAGATTAGTTTTATTGTATAATACAGTAAAACCTCGTTTATTCGAAATTATTTTGTTTTTTGCATTCTTCTTGTATTACATCAAATTACATAGTACTTATTCTTGGTCAAAGTTGGTATTAAAAAATAGTATGAAGTGATTTCGTAATGTTTTCTTTAATATAAGTGTTTACATTATTAACAAAAATTAATATCTGTTTCAATTTTGTGATAAAATTTATTTTTTTTTTGACGAAATTATTGAAATTGTCACCAGTTTCGGTTAACGGAGGTTTTACTGCATTTAAAAATACCTTTCTTATGTTATAACAACTAAATTTAAAATACATCTTATAATTAATCTAATTTAAAAGAATAATTGTTTGAATTTTAAATTTTTATGCATCGAAATAGTAACTGTTATCCTTCATAGAAAAAGACCATATTTGTGATAAACCAAATGGAAGCGCAAGTCAATCGAGTATAACCTCAAATTTGCTTTGAAGCTTTGAAGGCGCCAAATTGTTACAATTTTGTTTTCTGTACATTAAATTACACAATTTTTGGATTAAATTACACATTTTAAAATGGATATTCAAACTATAACACCACTTCAGTTTGCCGAAAACGAACACAATTTTTCGGAATTATTAAAAGATGAATCCATCAGGAACAAAATACCTTTGTTAAATGTAAATAAAATAGAACATTTGGGAGACCTAAAACTGGTCAGATTTCATGGTATGATTCAAGACATGCATTCTCCTGAGTACTATTTGGAAAAATTTGAAGTGGTGAATGAAGATACAAAAGAGAGTTCCTGGGTTATTGGAAAATACAGGGAGTGTATCAAAGTGAAAGAAAGTGTAGAGCAAATAAATTTTCATAACAATTCTAATATTACTTCTGAGAGACAGGCATTTGTGGTTATATCAATACCAGCAAAAAATAGTTGGGTAAGGTCAGTAGAAGAAACGCATACAATCCAACCCACAAAATGTGCTGCTGCAAACACGTCTAGTGGTAAAAGAATTCATGAAGAATCCATGGATGCAGAAGAAACGGTTGGTCCCTCAACTAGTAGAATTCCGGGGAGTAAGAAAATCTGTAGTGAAACAACTCAATCTGTAGATAATAAACCAGCGTCAAGCCAGCAAAATGATATATTTCCACTTTCAGATACATTGATAAATGATCAAAAACAAGTGTTTCACATTAAATTGTATAACGATCAAGATCAATTAAAAATCAATGATGTATGTGAGTTTGTTGGATTTTTAGATATAGATCCGTCCACAAACGCAAATATGTGTATTGGTGATATGGAAACTGAAGAGTCAACTTGTTTTATACCAAAAATTCACTGTGTACATTTTACAAAATTGAAGCATAATAACCCTCTAGTGAATAGTGAAATAGATCAGGCAAGCAAAGACAATTTTAATGTAGTACGCAAAGATTTACTGCTTGTGTTGACGCAGTTACTTTTAGGGGATTCGTTAGCTGCGGAATACTTACTTTTACACCTTCTGTCTGAAGTTTATTTAAGGAGAGATGGTTTAGCACTTGGAAAACTGTCTTTAAATATATCTAACATACCTACTCTTCCTAATGTACATTACCCAAGTGAATTATACAAGTTTATAGAAAAACTGGTAACAAAAAGTCTTTATTTTCCTATGACTTTAGAAAATCTAAATGATTTGACTTTTATTCCTAAGAAAGACTACGATCTGAACTATTTGTCTTCAGGTGTGCTTCAATTAAGTGACAATACTCATTTTATACTTGATGAAATCAAATTAACACCTGGAAAACTGAACGAGTCTGGTTTAAATAACGTCAAAGCGATTTCTTCTGCTATTAAACATCAGACAGTTTCATACGATTTTAAATTTTATCCGTTGGAGTTTCATTGTGATATACCCTTCCTTGTATTATCAGAGGGTAAGTCCATGGTTTATAGTGATGTCCACATTGCATTACAACCAGACGAAATAAGTATTAACACTTTTAAAGAAATAGTTGAAGCTGCTGATCATTTCCTAAAACCTGATTTATTAAATGAGATTAGAAAATATTTAACCCTTGCGAGAATGACTGAATACATAATCACAGAACAGGTTGAAAATTTCATACAGAATGAGTTTGTAAAAATGCGACAAAATAGAAGTGAAACCACTGCAGAGGATCTACACAGTATGCTCATCTTAGCAAGACTAATAGCTATATCAGAGGGGAAGTCTGGTTTGGATGAGGCCTCTTGGAAGAAAGCTTCGGATATGGAAGAAGAGAGACGGAATAGAATTAAATAATGTTTAGTTTTTGTTAAGTTTAATAAATATTTTTGCATTCTTGAGCTTTTTATTTAAATACCAAAATAATCAGGCCTGTGATGAATTACCGAAGTTATTTTTAACGTTTGCGTTAAAGTTATGATAACTATGACATATAACTATCTCCATAACTTTAAAATGTAAATTCCGTGTGATGGATCATCCCCCGTTATGGGATGAGTTATTTCTTAGACGTTATACAAGGAAGAAAATATTAAGTTGTCTAAAAAGAAAACCTAATGTAGAATCAGTACAAGTTTGAGCGAGAAACAGAATCACGAGAAGATGGTATACCTACCCACTGGCTACCGATGACCGAGCTGTGTGGTTCGGTGGTGAATCGTAAAAGTAGATAGAAAGAACACTACTTAAAACCCTGGGATGTTTATAAATAAAAATTTCAACGTGTTTCTCTCGATTTGATTTTTGTACAATTTTTAAAATTGCATTCTCTCTCCTGTCGTTTCCCCATTACTGAGGATCGTGATTTATTCCAATATTCCTAACAATGTTTCTCCATTGGTCTCTATCTTCAGCTGCTCTAAGAGCTTCGCAGAATGAGTTTCCAGCTGAATGCCTTATTTGGTCAGACCATCTAGTTGGTGATCGTCCTCTTGATCTTCTCCCCGGAACGTTTCCAGAAACAATTAATCTCTCCAAACTGTCGTCACCTCTGCGAACCACGTGACCAAAGAATTGCAGAATTCGTTGCAGACATATTGTGGACAGCCTTTTTTTAATATTGAGTTGGTTTAGAATGGAAACGTTTGTCCTATGAGCTGTCCAAGGTATGCGCAGCATTCTTCTCCAGCACCACATCTCAAAGGAATCAATTTTTTGGCGCTCGCATGCGCGAAGAGTCCAAGTCTCTGCTTCGTATTGAAATATTGAGAATACAAGGGCATTCACCAGTCTCATCTTGATATTTTGAGAGAGAGATCTGTCTTTGCAAAGTTTAGTTAGGCGACTCATCGCATTTTTTGCCATACCAATACGTCTCCAAACTTCTGCTTCACAGTTACCATCGTTAGTTATACTAGACCCGAGATAGACAAAGGTGTTTACTATCTGGTATTCCTGTAATATGTTAGTCAGTTGAATAGTGTCAAATCTGTCAACCACCATTATTTTTGTCTTAGCTTTATTGATTTTCAGACCAACTTTATTGCTTTCGTACTCAACTTTTCGCAGAAGATCAAACATTTCTTGCTCATTTGCTGCTATAAGTGTAGTGTCATCAGCAAATCTTAAATTGGAGATTTTTCTACCAGCTACTGTTACTCCACCGGCCTATCCTTCTAAAACCATCCTCATGACATGTTCACCATAAATGTTAAATAAGTCAGGTGACAACACGCATCCTTGTCTAACACCTCTCTCGGTCTTGAATTGGTTTGAGAACTTCTGATCTAGTCATACTGTCGCTATATTAGACTGGTACAGATTTTTAATAAGTGTCACCAGGTGCATTGGTGCGCCCATTTCTATTAAAATTGACCACAGATTTATCCAGCTTACACAATCAAATGCCTTTTGGTAGTCAACGAAGCATATAATCATAGGTACTTGAAATTCTCTAGACTTTTCAATGAGTTGTGTCAGGTTCAGGATTTGTTCCCTTGTACCTTTACCCTTTACAAACCTCGCTTGTTCCTGAGGCATTTGGTAATGTAGATAGGTTTTTAATCTGTTTTTGATGATATGCAACAAGATTTTACTAGCATGTGTTATTAGTGACAGTGTGCGGTAGTTTTCACATCTGGTAGTAGTTCCTTTTTTGTGTAGTGGGATATAAATTGAGGTACACCAATCAGATGGCCATTTACCTGAATTCCAAACAGCGACACAGATAGAATGGATGATATGTAATCCTTTGTCACCTAGTAACTGTAGTATTTCACATGGTATTGAATCAATGCCTGGGGATTTATTTCTCTTTAGCGATTTAATTGCATCTTTGACTTCAGCGAGTAGGACAGTAGGTTCTCTAGGGTAGTCAGAAGGCCACTGATTTTCTGCTGATACCTCGTTATTTTTATATAGCTCGCCACAGTAGTTTCGCCATGTTTACAATATTTCATCAGTATCGGTCTTTAAATTACCTTCCTTATCTATTACAGACCACGTTTGAGGTTTAAATTCTCTGGTAAGGAGTTTGATCTTCTGGAGTAAGTCCCTCGGTTCATTTCGACAGCCATGTTCCTCTATCTCTCTGCATATTTGAGAGATGTAATCAGCTTTATCTTTGCGGCACTGTTTTCTGATTTCTCTCGATAACGCTCTGTATTCATCGTTTGTTCCGTATCTAGTTTTATGTTCTTTTCTGCGTTGAATCACAGTCCACGTATTATCGGATATTCATGGTTTACGGCCAGTGGAAACCGCTGCCTCACAGTCTTTTGCAGCCTCGATTACCTTATCTTGGAGATAGATCCAAGTGCTCTCAGGCTCACTATCTACTTGGTCTAAAGAAAGAGCATCTTCTAGGTTTTGTTGGAAGTCATTGATTTTTGATGGACTTAGAGACATGACTTTTCTCTGGGGTGTTCTTTTGGGGACTTTGAAACGAAGTCGAACGTTCAATACCAGGAGTTGATGATCGCTTCCACAGTCTGCGCCAGGATATGTTTTACAGTTGATGGACGACGACTTCCATCTTGATCTTATTAGGATGTAGTCTATTTGATTCCTTGTTCGTCCATCTGGGCTGCGCCATGTGTATAATCTCCGTGGATGATACTGATATAACGTGTTTGTAATTGTAAGATGTTGTTCTACACAGAACTCCACTAGACGGTCGCCATTCTCATTTCTCTGTCCCAGTCCATTTTTGCCCAGCACTCCTTCAATATTTTCATTAGATGACCCCACTTTGGCGTTAAAATCTCCTAAAATTATGACGAGTTCACGATTCGGAATAGCGCGAACAGTTTCTTCTAGACGACCATAGAACCTGTTGATGTCTTCTTCTTGTGCAGCTGTTGTAGGAGCGTATACCTGGACAAGGTGTAGGGTATTGGTGGATATTCTCATTTTAAGGGATATTATCCTGTCATCAATAGTATTATATCCAATTACGCAGTCGTTAAGTTTAGAGGGTATAATTATTGCGACTCCATTTGTACTTTTGTTATCTGGGCCTGAAAAATAGACGACGTTGCCAGCAGTTGTTTTAAAATGCCCTTTTCCTCTCCAGTGAGTTTCTGAGAGTCCCAGTACCGAAAGATTGTGGTCTGCCATTTCTTTTTCAATTATGTGTAACTTTCCAGGGTTTTGGATCAGTCCCTGGACGTTCCATGTACCAATTCGCTGACATTTTCTTAAATTAAATGAAAATTTGGATTCAGTCGCACAATTTCTGCCAGGTGCCTGGTCCCTCACACCTTGGCAGCCGGTAGCAAATTTCACACCATCCGACCCGGAACCGAGATGGTGCCGAGCGGGTCGCTACACATTCCATCTTCACTTACCAAAATTGTCATCGTTATGGGAAGAAATTCTCTTGGGAAAATAGTGCAGTGGTTTCCCTTTGCCTTCTGCACCGCTGTATATGTGCCGTTTCTGTGGCTATCATTCTCGCCGCATGGTCAGTTTTGTAACAGCCAGCTGCCACTATCCAACCTATCACCATGTCTGGCTACCCTCACTTAGTTTAGCCTGCAGACCAATGCAGTTGCCCGGGATGTGGCGGAGCCATAAGTGAGAGTTGAGTGCCTTATGAGGACCAGTTATCAAAAACAATCTCCCGTCTATGACGTTTGATGTGGTCGTTCCAATAAAAGGTGCTACCTCTATAACACACTCGTACACCCCAAAATTACAACCCACCCCAAAATTGCATTACTCTTCTATTTTTAAATTATTAGCTTATTTTTTCATTTTCATTATTGTTTTAATATTTTTCATTTTTATTGTATTAATTTTATTACCTACGTGTTTTTAATTGATCTATGTCTTTTAGAGGGGTCAGTATATTAAATGTTCGCTACCAAGTTAGCTAACAGGTTCGCTACCAAGCAAGTTAAGCTTGGTCCTCATAGACCATAGCTATTTAAATTGCCATTATGAACAGTGTAATCTGAGACGCTGGCCTATGGAAAAAATGGATGTGGGTCATATTATATGAGTCTCTTGATAGCGAAAGATGGACTTACTACAAGTAAAATGATATTTTTGGATGGTGAAATGATTGTGAACAGTAATAGTTTTAAGTACTTAGGATCAGTGTTACAGAGTAATGAGGAAATAGATGAAGATGCATGCATTTAGGGTTGGATGGATGAAGTGAAAGGAAGCAAGTGGTGTGACAAAAAAATACAAAAAATAAAGGATAAAATTAAAAATGAGTATATTAGGGGAAGTCTAGGACTCTAGGAGTGGCACCAATTGATGCCAAAATGAGGGTGCATAGGTTAAAATGATTTGGTCATGTTCAGCTTAAAGACATTAATCAACCAATATGAAGAATGGCTGAACTGAGGTTTCATGGAAGGAGTAGGAGGGGAGACGCTTAGGCAGGACATGTAGGTAAAGGGGATTGATGTTAATATGACACAAGATAGTAACTTATGGAGAAATGCAATTAGGGAAGCCAACCTTGTATAGGGATAAAGGAAAAGAGAATGGAGAGAGTGACCAGTATGACCTTTTGATAGAATATTTCCCAATACTACAACTTTTAGAGAAGGTTATTGTTACTTTAAGTGTATTTTGTACTTTTTTTACAACTTGATTCATATACATACTTTTTGTTATATTTACTTATTTGTTTTCTTTTTCATATGAGATCCGGCTTTTCCAAAAAGTGCCAGTTTACAAATACATATTCAGAAGAAATAAAAGCTGGTTATAGTCAAATATTAATGTTAATAAAGTGTAATGTGTAAATAAAAAATTCATATAAGACATAATTATTAAAGCAGACTGGTCTCTTTTCTCTCACTGATAATTTCACAGAACTAGAAAATAATTTTAGTTACCAATAATTTAAATACATTAAACAAATATTGTAAGATGCATATACCAGAGAAAAAAAACAAGGGCTAATCCACGATTTGGAAAAACTTGGTGGAGTGACAATTATAATAAATATGTGCAGAAAATAAAAAAGTTATATTAGATAGAGTAATGCATGGATAAAATTTTGGAAAACTAAAGAAAAATACCCCAATAAAAAATATGTGGAATCAAGCCACACATTTTTTTGTATTGGCATTCACATTAGTGATTCAGCCAATTACAAGTTGGTAGATTAGTCCTAACTATCCTAAACATATCCAAAAAGAAAACCTCTTTAACCCACAAGTAAATCCAGTCACTAAAGGCGAATGGGTTGAGAAGTTATTGAGAAAATTATGTCGAGATGGTATATTTTCAAAAAATATTGTAATGGAAGCGACAAATTCTAATCCACAATCAGTGCAATTTAGTGTATTTGATTCAGAAATAAGTCTTAAAAATAAGAAAAACACTTCTCCAGGAATAGACAATATACATTATATTTGGTAAGTTTACATCAAAAGGGAAAAGACTATTAAACATTTTTAATCAAATATGGTTATCAGAAGATATTCCAGATAGTTTGAGAGAGTACTGGATGATTCCTTTGCCTAAAACAAAATCAAATCCTCATTTAGCAGAATCTTATAGAGGTATTTTATGGTCCTGTATGGATACTATATCATACCCTCAGATAAATAATGGAAAATTTAATCGAGGTCTGACGTTCAAATCTTGTGTGTGCTTTCGTTATAATTATTTATAGGGGAGAGTTGGATAAAATGGGATAGTCGGATAAAACGGGATACCTGGCCTAGAGACCCAACTAGTGCTGCTATTAAATGGACAACGACGAAAACTTGTTCTCAGTCGTCATTTTAACATTCTCAGTTCGTTTTACCTCGATGCCACTATTTGATGAAAAGTTGTTGTGTTTAGAATTGTTTGACTCTATTTTTTTGCTAGTTTGTACTTTTAAGTGCGTTGTTTTCTACATTATATTGCCTACATATATAAACATATAATTCCGGTGACTATTACATTTAATTAAGCACTCATTAACGAATATTCTCATGTGTAATCTATCTAATTTTACTTTCACTTTTAGGCAGGAGCCATTTTTGTTTTGAAAAATGTCTGAGTTGGACAAAACGGGACACTTATAAATTGGATAAAATGGGATACAGTTTTTTATGTCCCGTTTTATCCACCTATTTATTTGTTGGCCTATAAATTTTTTTAATAGCGATAAAGCATGTTCTCATACTGCAGAATAGAACAACATATTTTTATGTGACTTTTGTTCTGATATACGTACCTAGTCCTAAATAAAAGGTCTTATTTCCCATTTTGCAATAAAACATAAAAAAGGCCTATTTTTAAGTTTCTGACTACTAAAGATATTGTTTTTTCAAAGGTAAATTTTGCTTTGCAGTCTTATATCTACTTAAATATACTTTTTAGATAATTTTATGCAAAAAATTTAATATTGTGAACTTATCCCGTTTTATCCAACCGTGGTATGCTAAAACGGGATGTGCAGGACTTTAATAAATATTTTTTTTTACTATTTTCCAGTCATTAAAAATAGCTAAAAATATGTTTTTTGTGTGCTTCAATAAATATTATACCTATAAAAAATAATATGATAATTTCTTTAACATTTTGTCCGTAATAAAAATAAACAAGAATGGTATCCCGTTTTGTCCAACTCTCCCCTATAGGCTATTGATTATATTCAAAATAAGATAGCTAAAAGGAACTACAACGTTAACGGGGTTTTATTATTTCATATGGTCAATGGACATCTATATATGAAAAATCCGCGGAGTGCTACCATTTCAAGGGGTGCGTTTTTGAGAAATGGGTGAATTAGTCCCTGGGCACAGGTTACATTAGGGTGAGTTCTATGCACTTTTGGTACAAACATACCTACATAAAAATAGTTCCTGGTTAAATTTCCTATCTAAATATCACTTTTTAAAGTCAATGATATTTTTTTTTACAAAAATATATTCAAAAGAAAAAGCACAAAGAAACCCAAAAGAAAGAAATTTTGTTTTTTGTCCCATAACTTTTGTCCACGAGGATATAGTTATAGACATTGCTTTACAGAAAAAAAACCTACATATTTCTTCTTTAAAATGTGACTTAGTTGAGGTAAATAGGATTTATAGTTTTCGAAATATGATTTTTCAAATTTCGCCACTCACAGCAATTTTGGGCAATTTTCCTTGTTATTTTGCAAATATTGTTCTGTAACTTTTTTCTACGTAACTTTAGTTATATGCAGTGTTACACGTAATAGAAATAGAAATCAATTACCTTTAAAATAGTCTACTGTATAACGTTGTACGACTTTCTTTTAAAGAGATTTTGGTTTTTCAATGTTTTATACTTTTAACGATCTTTTATAATATAATATAAAAATAAATAATAGTATTATATAATATATTATATATTATATAATATTATACTATACATTATATAATATTATATTATACATTATATAATACCTAATATAAAAATATATCATTTTTTACGATTATTTTTGAAATTTCTCATTATAACTTTTTTTCTTTTACATTTAGGTATATATTATATTATATAATAAAAAAAGGTTATTTTTTTACTTTAATAATCTATTTCAAAAAACTCAAAGATACAAAAAAACTACAGATAGTATTTTTCAAAATGTAATAAGTACTTGCAACGATTTTTGATTTTAGGAATATTTTTTAAATTTCTCATTATACCTTTTTTTCTTGTACATAATTATACTATATATTGCTCGATAAAGAGGGCTTACTTTCTGTCCTTTAAAATGGTGTATCATCTATATTTAAATAATGGAAACCTAGTGATTCTTTGATATTTTTTTACCTGTATTATTTAAAATTATTTCTTTTACAAAAATTACATAAACAGTCTTAGAAACATCACTTTAGTTAAAATTATTTAAATGTTGACATTTAAAAAAATTTCAAGATCAAAGTCCATCTCTTCGTTAGCATTAGCTTCAATATCTTCCTCTGACACCTCAGTTACCTTAGAGTTCCCACAATTAGTACCCATGCACATGCACCTTTGCAGAATATTGAACAACTAATTCCTATCTTCCTACAACCGCAGTTTTTTGCACATCCTTTGGCACATTTTTACATGCTATCTTTTCAAGCAAAGCTTGTGGTGCAGGAGCTTTGACAGTAAATATTGGAATTAATCCATATTTTGAAGTTTGCCCGGCCGAGTCAAGTGGATCCAAAGTATTACCTATAAAAAATAAGATTCAATCATAACACACAATCACATAAAAAAGTTATAATGAGAAATTTAAAAAATAATCCTCAAATCAAAAATTGTTACAAGTAAGTACTTATTACATTTTGAGAAAGCATATCTTATTCAAAAATAATCCTAGAATTTTTTATGATACACCATTTTAAAGTAAACAGAATAAGCTTTCTTTTTTATTATATAATATATACCTAAATGTAGAAAAAAAAAGTTAAAATGGGAAATTTAAAAAATAATCGTAAAAAATATAAAAACTCCTTAAAAGTATAAAATCTTGAAAAGATAACCTCTTTAAAAGAAGTCGTACAACATTACACAGTAGAACATTTTAAAGGTACATAATTGATTTCTATTCCTCTTACATGTACCATTGCATATGCCTAAAGATGCGTATAAAAAAGTTACAGAACAATATTTGCGAAATAACAAGGAACATTGTCCAAAATTGCTATGAGTGGCGAACTTTGAAAAATCATATTTCGAAAACTGTAAATCGTAATGACCTCTACCAAACATCATTTTAAAGAGAAAATATGTAAGTATTTTTTCTGTGAAGCAATGACTATACCTATATCCCCGTAGACAAAAGTTATGGGACAAAAAACAAAATTTCTTTCTTTTGGGTTTCTTTGTGCTTTTTCTTTTGAATATATTTTTGTAAAAAAAAGTATCTTTGACTTTAAAAAGTTATATTTAGATAGGAAATTTAACCAAGAACAATTTTTATGTAGACGTGTTTGTACCAAAAGTGCATAGAACTTACCCTAATGTAACCTGTGCCCAGGGACTAATTCACCCATTTCTCAAAAACGCACCCCTTTAAATGGTAGCACTCCGCGGTTTTTTCATACACAGAGATTCATTGACCATATGAAATAATAAAACCCCGTTAAAGTTGTAGTTCCTTTCTATAGTACATAATCAATAGCCTACCTAATCATATTAATTTATAATGGAAAAGTATCCTTTATTTATGATAATCTATTTTCAGCACAAAATTTTCGTCTAAACAATTTGTATCATCTGAGCAGAGTGCATCTGAGGAAGATAACCAGTTTGATGAAGAATTAAGCAAAATATATGAAGACTTATCCATTCAGAACATTACTGCTAAATCAGAAGTAAGTATATATTAAATCGTTTTAAATCAAATACTTAAAACTGGTAGTACCTATGGGAACCTTGGATAATAAATTTGCAGTTATTAAGCGTCATGGGGACCTATAGGTTGTGAAGATTATGTCCTAAAACCAAAAAAGTTAAGTTTTCCATTTTAGTGGGGATTTTCCATATTTTAATTAACTTAAATTTTCATTTCCAAAAATCGTTTTTTGTGATTATAGCGTCATAGGTATATCCATAATTCTACAAAATGTCTCGAATAAAAGTTACTTATTTTTACTTAAGGAATCCAAATCTGCAATAATAAAAAATTGGGGGTTCATATTTAAGATTTTAAAGTAACCCCCACCCCACCTCCGTGGGGGTCATGTTTGGTGTCATTCGATAGATTTTTGAAAAATATATAACACACATTTTTAAGTTTTTCGATCTATTCGAAATCGATCATTTAGCGAAATATCGCGGGGTATTAGAAACCTATTTAAAATTTTAAAGTTACCCCCACTCCGCTCCATGGGGTCGTGTTGGTATCGCTCGATAGATTTTTGAAAAATATTTAAACGTCTTTTTCAGTTTTTCTATCTGATGTTCATTTCGCGAAATATTCGCTTTTTTGTGAAACTTTGTTACTCTCCCATTTCCGTACGCCCCGCTCAAATCGTCAGATTTTTTAAATATACACTATTTTTTATGTAATTAACTTATGAACAATAAGCCAAGTGGCTGTAGTACGACCGGTTCATAACAGGCGGCTTCCAGGAAAAAAAATGTACTTAACTTACACCTTGTCTTAATCTGACGTTTTCGAGGTTTTCTAAGGGTAGATTTTTTACCGACTGTCCCCAACGCACGCACGCGTACATTTACAGGGTACAAAGGTCTTCCCATGTATGTTATTTTCTGACGCGCTCGAGTAACGCGCAAAATCCCCGCTTGGGATCCCTTTTTTCATTTTTCCATTTTCTGGATAATGAAGTAGATCATTCCTAATAAAAATTTATTTTGTAGAACGACCAGGAAGGTGCCAGCTGTTACTGCAGTGCATCTCACACAGACAATCTTTCGACCGATGAACACGAAAGTTTGCGTGAAATACATAATCCTCCGCCACCGAAAGGTATTCAGCAAAGTGACAGCGGTACCGATCTGACTGAACAACTAATTCATGACGTCGATTCGGATTGGCAAAAATTTTGGTCATTGAACGGGGAAAAGCTCATATGGGAATCCTGGATTGACAAATACAGCCAATACATTAACCCTGAATACCTGCCTTATGCTCAGAAAAAGGTGGGAGAGAATTATAATCTGTTAGGTAAGTTGTATTCCATCATGTAAGGTGCTTAACTAAATTTTAAAAAATTCAATATAACGATCAGCTCTATAGACCTGGATCCCGCGTAAGAAAGAAAAGTTGATTAATAACAAGCTGAAAATTTGTTAATAGCTTAAGGGTGTCTAGTCGGACAAACTTTGATGTATGGGAACACTGGAACAGGGGAAGTTTTAATTATGGAGCATGATAAACGTGTCGTCCTGACAAGTTTATGATTGTGAAAAATAGCAAGTTGTTTTTAAGTTTATTCGATAGCCAACGTTATGTAATATATGCGAAAATGTTTGTCCGACAAAAATGTTGGGCATTTTAACGAGTCCGACACGTACAACATGTCACATCACAGGAATTATGTTGGTGATGAATAGCAGTCTGATTTTTGCATGAGAGTTTAATGAAAGGTTAAAAAAGCAATTGGAAGTTCTGTCCGACAAAATTAATGGGAAGTTTTCGTAGTCGGACATTCTAAACAGGTAAGATATAGAGAAAAATGCTGGTGATAAATAGCTTTCCGACAAAGCCGAAATTTAATTAAGTAAATTATTCCTTACCAAGAATGACTGTTGTCGGAAAAAAATAAGGGGTAGATTTTGTAGTCGGACAATTTAAAAAAATAATTTTTGAAATTTCCATAAGGGGTGATTATTCTATGTCAAAAGTACCTGCAATCAATTACAATCGATATCTTTCGATTTATCTCAACATCATTTAGATACCTCACTGTAATACATTTTTAGTAGATCAGGCAAATTATATTATGGATTGAGTGGTCTAGCTATCTTTGTCTGCCACATGCGCGGGATCGCTTGGTTAAAAGAGATAAATAGACCACCTATTGACTTTTTGCACTGTATTCCCTGTCTACACTTATGTCTATGAATACATTTCCATTTAAGAAAAACTGTCACTTTTGACAATAATTCATAATAAATTGCAATCGTAACTTCAAATTTAAACTAATCAATTTATTTTCGCAGCAAATTATTTCTTGCCATGTGACATATTAATTACATTGTTATTTCATTTGTAGAAAGTTGAGAAAAATTACGTTATACAATTTTAGTAATAATTTATTTAGGTACCCTTTTTCAATCAAGCAAAGCATTATAGCACGAAGAATGATATTCAATAGAACTTTCACAATTATCTGGCAACTGAACCTCATTGAATTGATGACCAAGTATTTTACTAACTTTCTAAAATGTTCGAAAATTACTCAAAAATGTTCCGTTGAATGGTTTCACTTTTGATTTGGCGACATAAAATTTAAACTGTTGACACTCAAAAATAGACACAAAAACACTCCATAGTTAACAAACAAATGAAATAGAGAATGCGGAAAAATCCCCTTACGAACAATTCACACATCCACTACTTCGGGCTGGGAAAATTTTTTTGAATAGAATCGAAGATCCAAACACCAGCTCTTAGAAATGTGTTTCGCCCTCTTCAACCTCTATGGGCTCATCGGTGAAGATGAGAGGTTGAATATCTTCAGACACATTCCAATCAAAAAACAACATTCGAGACCTAGACATAGCAGGAACGTAAATCTACGCCCAACCTGACAATGCCATTCTCAAGTTTTAATTCCCTAATTACTTTAGAGTAAGTAAGATAATGTTTATGAAAAAACAAAAGATGTAGATCTTTGAAACACACTCAGTGATCAAAAGATCCACAGGTACTGGTTTGGACGACCACTCGTACGAAAACAAACAAATGAAATAGAGAATGCGGAAATTAAGGTAAAAAATTAAAATAAATTGGGCGTAGATTTACGTTCCTGCTATGTCTAGGTCTCGAATGTTGTTTTTTGATTGGAATGTGTCTGAAGATATTCAACCTCTCATCTTCACCGATGAGCCCATAGAGGTTGAAGAGGGCGAAACACATTTCTAAGAGCTGGTGTTTGGATCTTCGATTCTATTCAAAAAATTTTTCCCAGCCCGAAGTAGTGGATGTGTGAATTGTTCGTAAGGGGATTTTTCCGCATTCTCTATTTCATTTGTTTGTTTTCGTACGAGTGGTCGTCCAAACCAGTACCTGTGGATCTTTTGATCACTGAGTGTGTTTCAAAGATCTACATCTTTTGTTTTTTCACTCCATAATTAATATAAATTTTAATTTCCAACACACGTGGCAAACAGAAACTCAGAGACCATGTACTTTCAAATACTACTTTGTATAGCACAAAGTGTCACACTGACAAATGCAGCCTTCTAATACATACTTCTAAGCATAATGTGTCATATTTACGTCTATTCTTATAAGCACCGAAGTTTTAGACTCTTCACATTTTTCAATGTCGTTTACAGGGTTAAGATTTGAGTATGGAAAAAAATGTATACAACGTTTTTTGTAGGAAATTTTCCGTACTTTCTGATGCGCCTAATTAGAAAACCCTAAGAGATTGCTTTCACATGTTCTTTGACATTTTTTATTGTTATTTGGAGAATATCTAGAACAAACTCCACCCAAAAAAATAATTGTTTTGCAATATATACATGCATTGATACTTACCTCACTGTTTTTGGAGTGTGCATGTATATAATATATATGCAATATACATGCAAATATGTGAATATAAATAATAATATACAACTAAAATAGCTTTATCAATATGTGACTAAGTCATTCTGAAAAAATGTTTTTTATTTATTTCCTTCGATTTGCCCAAACTTTTTGTCCGACATATAACTTTTTGCGTTACAAAATGTAATTTGTACATAAACAAATCAAAATTAGCTTGCTATTTATCACCAACATTTTTGTCTATATCTTACATGTTTAGAATGTCCGACTAGGAAAATTTCCCATTCATTTTATCCGACAGAACTTCCAGTTGCTTTTTTAGCCTTTCATTAAACTCTCATGCAAAAATCAGACTGCTATTCATCACCAATATAGTTCCTGTGATGTGACATGTTCAACGTGTCGGACTCGTTAAAATGCCCAACCTTTTTGTCGGACAAACATTTTTTCATATATTATATAATGTTGGCTATTGAATAAACTTAAAAACAACTTGCTATTTTTCACCATCATAAACTTGTCAGGACGACACGTTTATCATGCTCCACCGTTAAAACTTCCCCTGTTTCAGTGTTCCCGTGCATCAATGTTTGTCCGACTAGACACCGTTAAGCTATTAACAAATTTTCAGCTTGCTATTAATCAACTTTTTTTTCTTACGCGGGATCCAGGTCTACTAGGGTCAACGCCAACGACAATGTGTGATGGATGTCGATCCACTGTACATTTGAAGTGTGTTGGAATGCAGTCCGCCGAAGACGTTAGAATGACTAGAAATAAATTACGAAGCGTTAAGATTCTTTGTAATAATTGTTCAGGAAATATTGGTAATCTTGATCAATTAAAATCTTTTTTTGAGGGCTTTAAAAATGAGTTTGAAACTAAAATGTCAGAATTAAATAAAAAGTTTGATGATCTAAGCACACAAATTTTAAACCAAAAGGTGTCACCACAAACTTTTGAAGAAGTTTCGGAGGCGACCGAGAGGATGGTGCGAGCTCAGAATATAATTATTGTTGGTGCTCCAGAAAGTACAGGCACTATCGATGAACGTAAAAAGCATGATGAAGAATTAGCATCCGATATTTTGGGGGTAGTGTGTGGGAATTCAACCCCACATATTCCTGTTAGAATAACCAGAATTGGCAAACCTTCACCCAATAGACCAAAATTAATGAAACTTTCATTTAACAATCCATCAATTGCAAAAGATATTCTTAAACGCAAGAACTCATTAACGGGAACCCGTTTTGGTAAATTTATTATTAGAGATGATAAAACACCTAAGCAAATGGAGTATTTGGATCAGTTGAGAAAGGAGCTAAATGATCGAAAGGCTAAAAGCGAGACTGATATTACTATAAAGTTTATCAGAGGAACCCCTTCTATTGTACCATCAAAAAACTGAAACAGTCAAATTTTCTTAATTGCTCTATATCTTATACTAGTATCGATTCTTTAATGGCAAAACTCAATGAATTTGTTCGTGATATGGATTTAGAGAAGCCTACTATTATGCTTATAACAGAATCCTGGCTTAAACCACATATACCTAATTCTGTCATAGATGTACAAGGTTATACTATATTCCGCAACGACCGGCTTTCGACTGGAGGTGGAGTATGCATTTATGTGTTAGATTCTGTTTTTTCTCAATTTACAATAACTGTTTTACCGTTCAATATTCCTGGTTTCGAGGCAATGTGTCTTCTCTTTCATAATAAACACTTATCTTTTACGATTTGCTGTGTTTACAGACCGCCTGATACTGTTTATAATAATTATGTTCAACTTATTAATTTTTTATCCGTTCTAGCTTCAACTTACAAAAACCTAATTATTGCCGGTGACTTCAATCATAGAGATTTAAAATGGCCACATCCTGTACCTCAAAATGCTTCATCTAGACTTCTTCTTGATTTTGTACAAGATTCACATCTCCAACAAATCGTTACTGAACCAACTTGTTTCCGTTCTGGGCAGCAACCCTCCATCTTGTATTTAATTATTACTTCTGATAATGATTTAATAAACAACCTAGAATACTATCCCCCTTTTGCTAAATCCGATCATGCAATTCTTCAGTTCCAAATGCAGTTAATTCTTGGTACTGATCCAAAAAACTATACTCATCAAGATATTTCATTGATTATAGAGGTATTAATCATGATGTGTCACTGGTTGACTGGGCTTCCGTTCTGTCGTTACCAAATTTACAGGAAAACTGGAATATTTTTCATGAACAATGTAGCAACATCATAAAAAATAATACAAAGACTTATAACTACATTTCCTTTTAAACCCTGGATTAATTGGGATATTCAAAGATTGATTAAGAGAAAGAAAGCTCTTTGGCAAAAGTATCAAAGATCACGTTTGGAGAATGATTTTGTTACGCATAGGAATGTTGCCAATCTATTGAAAACAAAAATTTGCAATGCTAGGAGAGACTATGAAAAAAATATTATAGACAGCAATAATCCAAAGAAGTTTTATAAGTATGTATATTAGAACATCCATAAACACAAAAGTTTCTGTTCCTCAATTAAAAACAGACTCAGGTGATATTACAAATGATGATTTGAAAGTGACTACAACTTTTGCTAGGAGCTTTTACGGATCTTTTACTTTAGAACCTGATGGCCCACTCCCAGACTTACATTATGAACCCGTAAATCATAGTTCTATTACCTCAGTAGAATTTTCTCCTGATGATATTTTTAAAAAACTTAAAAAACTTGACACCAACAAATCTCCAGGACCAGATAATCTTTCACCTACTTTCTTGAAATCATGTGCAAATGCTCTGAAATATCCACTCCATTTGCTTATGGAACAATCATTCCACTCTGCTACTCTGCCACTTATTTGGAAAGAAACACGGGTGAAACCAATTGTTAAGAAAGGAGATAAACTCGGCCCCAAAAATTATAGGCCTGTTAGTCTCACTCCAGTTATATCCAGAGTTATGGAATCAATTGTTGTGGATAATTTACACATATTTTTGAACCAGCACCAAATAATCCCGAACGAACAACATGGCTTTACCAGTGGAAGATCGGTTGTTACCAACTTGTTGTGTTGCCTAAATGACTAGACTACCGAAGTAGATAAGGGACAGGATATTGATATTATCTACTTAGATTTTAGCAAGGCTTTCGATAAAGTTCCAAGAGAAAGGCTTTTGAAAAAATTAAACAGGATTGGAATTCGCGGGCAACTGTTAAACTGGATTTCAGCCTTCTTAAGTGAAAGAAAATTTTCCGAAAGAATACAGTCTTCAAGTAGCCCCCTATATGACGTAATAAGTGGAGTCCCCCAAGGATCTGTTTTAGGGCCACTACTGTTTAATATATTTACATCGGAGCTAAAATACATCATTTCATCAAAGTTTTCGGTTTATGCGGATGACACAAAGCTGTACAACAATCCTAAAATAAACTCTCACTGTTTGCAAAAAGACTTGGACAGCATTTCTCGATGATGTACTGACTGGTTACTACCGCTTAATATAGAAAAATGTGTCGTTCTTCATGTCGGCAAAAATAACCCTCGATTAAATTATTTTATTAACGGCACCGTTTTAAAAAAGACCGATTGTCACTCTGATCTCGGCGTGTTAATAGACTTACAATTGTCCTGGACTCCTCAAACATTGCAACAGTGTAATAAAGCCAATCGCATGGTTTACCTTATTAGTAAAGTTTTTTCGTCCTGTGACAGTCGAACCTTAGCAAAATTGTATAAAACTTATGTGAGACCTATATTAGAATTTTCTAATTCAGTGTGGTGCCCGGTTCTTCAGCGTGACGTAAATATGCTGGAAAATGTACAGCGACGAGTAACACGGATCCCGTATTCATTGGTGCGTCCCTCGTATGAAGATCGTTTAAGGATCATGGATTTAGTTCCGTTATCCGCCCGCAGACTTAGAGGCGACTTAATTACAACATTCAATTCATTTCATTACGAAACTTCTTCACTCAGAAATCTCTTTACAATAAATACAGATGAGCGGTTAAGAGGCCATTCCAGACAGCTAAGAAGAGAACTCTGCAGAACCAGCATCAGGTTAAACTTTTTATCAAATAGGGTTTGTCATGCTTGGAATGCATTACCGGCTTATGTCGCTATGGCTCCTAGTACAAATAGTTTTAAATTATATGTAATTCAGCTTAAGTGTAAAACAGCTAAGTACCAAAATTTGTTTAGCTTTTTAGAGTATAATAGGATTATAATCCTCTACTCTTATTGAATGTTAATAATAATAAATAATAATAATAATTATGAAGACATAGCACTATATCTAAACTGCAAAAATACAGATTCGCGACACATATAGAAGCAAAAAAAATTCTCGAAGAAGACGACATAGAAACTGCATGAAAAACTAAAAAACAAACCTAACTACACTAATCACAAAAAGTATTGCATAATTTTTGAAACAAGAAAAAAGTTTAAAAATAATTTTTAATTTTTAGCAGAATGTTGTAATATTCGTCTATAGTCTTCTTTAGGTGTCTACAAACCCATAACATTTCAAGTTAAAGCGTGTTTTTGCCGAAAAAGAAAACAGTTAATAAAACATTGTTAAAAGAGAATATTTATTTTGGATATTTGTGTTCGAGAATTTGATCTGTGTACTATGTCGATCTATTACAAAACATGAGTAAAATAACGCCAGAACAAGCAGCTCAAATCATAGCTTTAATTGAAGATGGACGATCGCAGCAATATCTTGCTGATGTTATGGGAATTCACAATCCAGCGTTTCAAGTGCTCTAAGAAGGTATACAGAAAGTGGAGGATACACTAGAAAACCAGTTTCAGGACTTCCCAGATGCACGAACCCTGCAGATGAACGTTATTTACATCTGCAGACTTTCCGATAAGGTTTTATACAAAGAAGCACAAGCAAGAGTGCGGAAAAAAATCACACAGAAGAAAAACGAAACGTGGACAAACAAATGCAATCAACTTAACGCCTATATAGGGGGGACAAGAAACACAGAGAGCTGGAAATTCCTTAAAACGTTGAGAACAGATACCAAAAGGGATATAATAACACCGATTACTCTGGAAAAGTGGGATGGCTATTTCAAGCAGTTACTAGTAGAAAATAGAGAAGATTTTATTAAAAACGAAGATCACGAAAGTTTCAATGTAATTGTCAGTGGCTCACCGATTCGGTTAAGACTGGAAGAAGTACGAAATGCATGCAAATCCCTAAAAAATAGAAAAGCGTCAGGGCCTGGCGACATAGCACCAGAACTGCTCAAATACGGTAGCAACACCCTGTATGAATACCTAAGAGATCTATTTAATAGATGTATGAATGGCGAAGTCATACCAAAAGAATGGCAATTGTCTGTAATTTCTACAATACACAAGAAAGGCAGTAAAAATATATGCGATAATTACCGGGGAATATCTGTCACAAGCACCATCAGCAGAGTTTACGGAAAAATTATCAAAAATAAAATAGAAGACGAATACAAGGACTTAGAGGCCGAAGAGCAAGCCGGTTTCCGCGCTGGCAGATCCACCACTGACCACCTATATTGTGTAACACAGTTAATAGACAAACAAATAGCCTACAATCAAGAACTGCATTTAGTGTACATAGACTTAAAAAAAGCATACGATACTGTACCACAAAGTAAACTTTGGGAAGCCCTCGAAAAAACTAACATCAGTCTGAACCTCATTAAAGCTGTAAAAAATCTATACCAACATAATATAGCAAAAGTTAAGCTAGGCAAGGAAATCTCGTCAGGATTTGAAGTGAATAAGGGTCTTAAACAGGGCTGCTGTCTATCGCCGACACTATTTAAAATATATTTAGAGCAAGTTTTGAAATCCTGGAAAAGGAAATGTAAGAATATGGGTATACCGCTAAATGATGATAACATGCTATACACTTTATGTTTTGCGGATGATCAGATTCTTATGGCCCAGGATTATCACGATATTGAATATATGACCCGAAAAATCATAGAAGAGTACCGGAACTGGGGTTTAGAAGTGAATACCAAGAAAACGGAATATATGTGCGTTGGAGGTATACAGCAGGATCTAGCGTTGGAAAATGAAATAACTATTAATCACTGTCAGGAATATAAATACTTGGGCCTTACAATTACACAAGATGGAACGTTGGACAAGAATATCCAAGAAAGGTGCACACAAGGAAGGAAAGCTATCGCATTAATGAACAAAATCCTATGGGACCAAAGTATCTCCAAAGAAAATAAACGTAACATCTATAACAGCATTGTTAAGAGCATTATAACATACAGCAGCGAAGTTTGGCCACTTAAAGAAAAATCCGAAAATATGCTCAGAACAACTGAAATGGACTTCTGGAGAAGATCTGCTGGTATATCAAGAATACAAAAAATCAGAAATACAAGAATATTGGAGATAATGGATGTAAAGCATACAATAATGGACGATATAAAAACAAAGCAACTAAGATGGTTTGGCCACGTACAACGTATGGAAGAATGTGCCAGATTACCCAAGCAAGTGCTACGATGGGCACCAAAAGGACGGCGGAAGAGAGGAAGACCTAGGAAAAGCTGGATAGAAGGAATCCATAGGGAAATCGGAGAAAGAGGCTTGAACGAAGACATGTGCTACGATCGAGAGCAATGGCGATTGGGAATCGGAAGACGTCGTAGAACGTTATGAACCGATTATATATATATATATATATAGACTTTGCGTACACATAATGTTACAGCTAGATAACTGCTAAATTATCTTTCCATAGCCCGTGGCCCGTAATGTTCGGTTCGTAAAGTGCCAATACGGTTAAAAACAGATTAATAGAATTTGGAATCAGAGCCAGAATGCCTGGTACTGCTCCACTGTTAACGAGTGCACACCTTATAGCACGTTTAAGTTTTGCACCAGAACATGTCGATTGGGATATTAACGACTGGACTAATATTCTTACACACTAGATTAATATCTCGGACATGTTCTGGTGCAAAACTTAAATGTGCTATACAATGTGCCCTCGTTAACAGTGGATCAGTAGCAGACATTTTGTCTCTGATTCTAAATTCCCTTAATGTGTTTCTGACCGAATAGGCACTTATTCGAACATTACGGACTGTGGAGAGATCATTTAGCAGTTGTCTATCTGTAACATGATGTGTACGCAAAGTTTGCAGATGTAAATAACGTTCATCTGCGGGGTTTGTGCACCTGGGTTCTTAAAGCAGTTGAAACGCTAGATTGGTGGATTCCCATAACATCAGTAAGATATTGTTGCGATCGCTCATCTCCAATTAAACCTACAATTTGGGCTGCTTGTTCTGACGTTACATTACTCATTTTTGAAGTTATTCTTCTTTAGGCGCGATTGAGAGTAAAATTTCATAAATCTGCGCGCATGCGCACACAGACAGTAATAGTTCGTTGCTAATCTTTCAAGATAGGTATGTATGTATATTATGTATCAGCGCAAACAAGGCATTAAAAGAATATATTAGTGTTTTTAGTAAATGTATTATTTATTATAATTTTTGGATTTGTCTTTCTCTGTAGTAAGATAATAAAATATTATGTATGTAGGTTTAACATTTTTATATGTCTATTTGTCACCGTGTTGTGTAATTATATCAGAAACTTACGTGTCACTTAAAGAAGCTCGGTGGCGTAGTTGGTAGAGCGTTGGGCCAATGATTGGAAGGTTGCGGGTTCCAATCCTGGACGATTCATATTTTTCATTTAATTTTTGGTTGTTTTAATAAAAAAAAAATTTGAAAGTGGTAGAGAAGAAAGTTAGTTTAATATTTAAATAAAATACAAATAACCTGTTAAGTATATTTACTTCGTTGAAATTATATAATAGAAGAATAACTTCTTTACGTGCGAACAAAGTACACACACATTCTTTTTATAAGAACGAACCTCATCATTGAAAACTGAAGCCGATATAGTGCACATATCAAATTCTCGAACACAAATCGCTGGTACCTATGATTAATGTGATTCTTAATACATTTCCGCGAAGATTATAACTCCCAAAATATTTATAATGAAAAGATTTAGTTCATAATAGATGCCGACGAAAACAATTATTTCTGAGAACTTTTTACTAATTATAATTTTCGTGGACCCACAAACAGAAATTTTGTTTTTTGCCGATACTCCTCAAAAAATAAATTTTTTCGCTAACAGTTTATTAGCGATTTAATTTTCACAATCATATCATTGAAAATAATATTTTTCGCGGCGTTCATTGAAAGTTCTACTCTTAACGGCATTTTTCGGAGTTATACTTTTCGTAGGCGACGGCGAAATGTCCAAAATAAATATTCTGTTTTTACAACGTTTTGTTTACTCTTTTTTTTTTTCGGGAAAACACGCTTCGACTTAAAATGTTATAGGTTTGTAGACACCTAAAGGAGACGATACACGAGTATTATAACATTCTGCTAAAAATTAAAAATTATTTTTAAACTTTTTTTCTGTTTCAAAAATTATGCGATACTTTTTGTGTTTAGTGTATTTAGTTATTCGTAGGTACATTACGGAACGTCCATAAACTACGTCATAAAAATTTTTGACTTTTAATACCCTCACGCAGAAAGATCACTGATGTCATTAATGCTATGTTATGTAATAGAAGTTTTTATAAGTCATCATGGGCTATAAGACTAGTACCTCAAGGATGGGTGCTAGCCCCCTACTCTTTAGCCTTTATATAGCAGACATGCCCCAAACCACATCAAAGAAATTCGGATATGCAGACGATTGGACTCTTATAAAGGATTGGAGACTATTGAGCAAATATTAACAAACGACTTGGTTACCCTCGGAAGATATTTTCTCCGTTGGAGATTGTAGCCCAATGCCGCCAAGACAGAAATATCCTGCTTTGATTTAAGCAACAGACTGGCCAACTACCAATTAAAAATCCACTTTGAAGACGGACTCCCTAGCCACACTAAATAACTAAAATATGGGTATGACACTCAATTGAACGCTATGCTTTAAAGAACATCTTGCAGAGACGACTGCAAGACTGAGGCCCGGTCTTTTCACCTCCGAATAAAAGTTATTCGGAGGTTTATTTGACAGATTTACATGTAATCTTCCGGATAAACTTCCTAATAAATATTTATTCGGAGGTGAAAAGACCGGGCCTTAGAACATGAAATAGTATACTGCAAAAATTATGTGGTACCACATGGGGTTCATCGTGTATCCGTTGCGGAGTACTGTTCACCGGTGTGGCTCAACAGCCCGCACACCAAAAGTGTTGATGCGCAATTAAAACAGGCTTTGCTTATTTAAGGCACGATCAAGGCTACGCCAAGGTACTGACTACGAGCACTGAGCCACATGGCCCATCACACGTCCGCTAACAACATGCCCTTGTCAGGTAGTATACCTAGAAAAATTAATACTGATGCTGTGCTCTGCTCCCACGTTGGTATCACCGACAGAGACATACGTAGACTTCGTTCAACAAGTAACTTATGTCTCTGCCGGTGATACCAACCATTAAGCTTCGCTCAAGAGGCAAAGAAAGAAACAAAGATAACCGACCGTTGGTGAGAAGAATGGAAGAAGAATGCACCGCCTTCCACCCGGAATATGCTATGTATTACCACAGTGTCTGTGTATTCATCTGGATACTGTGGTATTACAAGCAAGCCAGAGGGTTTCGACCAACCAAGGCGAATCGGGGCCACATTGAACAGAATAAGAACAAACTGTAGCAGGTTTTCAGGCGGGGAAAAATACCGTCTCCAAATTCTGTTGCGGTGCTTCAGGACAAATGGTTAAACATCTAGTGGATGAATGCCCGATCAGGTCCTACAGTGGCAATCTGTCCGATATCTTAGTTGTGACCAAAGAGTCAATTGAATATATTTGTCAACTAAATGTTTGTTTGTAAAAATTAATTATTGTTATTTACTGTTTGTAATGTATTGTTCTTTTTTTCGTATACACAAAACTCAACTGTGATGTAGCCATACGCTAAATATTAAATAAATAATTTTAAATATAAACAAAAGTTATGGCCATGGGGGAAAAGGAAGAAGAAGAAAAGATAAACATAAAAATAAAAGAACTAAATATAGAACAAGCACGAACATTCCAATACTTAGGAGTAGAATTAGAAGACAACGGAAGACAGGAAACAGAAATTAATAATAGAATTCAATAAATTCATAAATAAAAAAGAAATAACACGAAAAACAAAAATTAATGTGTTCAAGTCAATATATAGACCTGTATTAACTTTTGGTTGCGAGTCATGGGTACTAACAGAACGTCAAAAGAGTAAAATACAGGCAGTAGAAATGAAATACCTTAGACGAGTTCGAGGAGTTACCAAAAGAGATAGACTACGGAACACTCAAATAAGAGAAGATTTGGAAATCGAATCAACGTTAGAATTTATAGAGAGAAGGCAACTCTGTTGGTGGGGTCATCTTCAGAGAATGGATCAGACAAAACCGGTGAAAGAAATTTGGCAAGCAAAAACGCAAAGAACAAAGGTAGACCACGACAAACATGAGATAGAACATTAGGCAAAATAATCGAGAAAAGGGGAACAACGTGGATAGAAGCAAGGACGCTGGCTAGAAATAAGAAGTAATGGGTCAAATTTGTACATAATATAAATGTATAGCAGTTATTAGTTAAATTTAAGATTAAGTTGTTTTTGTATTGTATTATAACGTACCATTGTAATGTATTGTCGCCTTACACCACTATGTGGTAAAAAGGTTTTTTGAAAATATATATATATATATATATATATATATATATATATAAAGTAGTTATAAAAACTATTATATATATATATATATATATATATATATATATATAAAGTAGTTATAAAAACTATTATATATATATATATATATATATATATATATACAGGGTGTAACAAAAATACATGTCATAAATTAAATCACATATTCTGGGACCAAAAATAGTTCGAATGAACCTAGCTTACCTTAGTACAAATATGGACATAAAAAAAGTTACAGCCCTTTGAAATTACAAAATGAAAATCGATTTTTTCGAATATATCGGAAACTATTAGAGATTTTTTATTGAAAATGGACGTGTGGCATTCTTATGGCAGGAACATCTTAAAGAAAAATTATAGTGAAATTTGTGCACACCATAAAAATTTTATGGGGGTTTTGTTCCCTTAAACCCCCCCCAATTTTTTGTGTACGTTCCAATTAAATTATTATTGTGGTACCATCAGTTACATTCAGTATCATTAAAGCTTTTTTGACTCTTAGTATATTTTCGATAAGGCAGTTTTTATCGAGTTGCGGCTTCTTTTTTAATATGTCTACATAAAAAATGTGTGGGGGTTTTGTTCCTTTAAACCCCCCAAATGTTTGTGTACGTTTCAATTAAACTATTACTGCGGTACCATTAGTTAAATACAGTGTTTTTAAAACTTTTTTGCCTCTTTGTATTTTTTCGATAAATCACCTTTTATCGAGATGTGGCTTCTTTTTTAATATGGTTCAAAATCTACTTAAAAATATAAATCATAAATAAATTTTCATATTATTACTAAGTCTCCATTATCGTACTTAACCATAATACAGTGCGGTGGAATAAGTGTTCCCCCCCCCCCCTGTTAACTTGTTTATTTTAAGAATATAAGCAAAACGCTCGGACAGGTCGATTTTTAAACTAACGATAGTATATTATAGCATCATCGTTTCGAACTTTACGCGATCCCTCTTCAGGTGACAGCCATAACTTTGATTTTTTTAAACGGGAAAGTACATCATGTGTAGTGTGACCAACTCCAATTCAGTCGAATCCGGGACAATGCTGAAAAAAAGTACCTAAAATCCGGGACTTTTGAAAGAAAATCGGGCCATTTGTTATTTTTTTAAATATAGGACTCTAATATCATCATTTTATTGGTTATTTAACATTTTTATGTTGACAATGATATTTTTGATGGGATTAAGCCACAATTGGTTATAATGATAATTATATTTTTGTTAGTTTTTGACGTTTCGACTTCCAATCCAGAAAACATTCTCAAAAAAGGAGAAAAAAATAGAAAATCAACTGATGTTGGATTTTCATCTTATCTTAATTTAAGTATCACACTTCACGTCACTGTTAGTTACTTTTTTTTTTTCAAAAATGGAAATTCTTCTTCCAATATTTTATTGAAAGTGCAATATCGTTTTCTGTTTTTACTTTCTTGTGTTGGTTCCATATTCATATTAACAATAATAATATATTGGAATGAAAAAGTCAGGTCAAAAACAATAATTCCGAGATGGTCACTAATCGATTTTCGGATTCAAACTGATTACTGTACTGACAATAAAATAAATGTTTAGATAAAAAAATCATATTGCAACGCAGCAGATTTGAATTTGGCTCAAAGCATACAACGGTTTGGAAATTAATCATATTTCGCGAACGAACTCAAGAAGTTTATCTACTTAAAGTGGTTGACAAAGCCGAAAAAAAGATGCACCAGCAATCATTACATTACATCGTTCGATGTGGCATGCGTGCCTAGGCATGATTCATTGTGACATGAATTATTATTGTTTTTGAATGGTCTTTTCGGAAGACGATAATTGAAACACACAAATAAAAAAATTCCACAGTTTTCGTTTTCTTTCATAGAACTATTAAAATTTATACCACGATAAAATTTTTTTTTTCGTCTCAACAATTTAATTTAATGTAAATTCTTAGAATAAAAACGAAAATATAGACTTTTACCAAAAAGTTGAAAATTCGGATGGCCCGGAAGCCTTGTCCGGGACGCCGGGACACAACTTCGTAATTCGGGCCATGTCCCGGATTTTTCGGGCTAGTTGGTCACACTAATCATGTGACACCTCATTTAAAAGCTCTTAAAATACTGAGTTCAAAAATGTATAATACTTTAATCCTGTTTAAGAGCGTAGGCCCAAAATTTCGGTCGAATTCTTTCTAAATGCACTCATTTTTTTCGAATCCTGAAAAAACTAATAAATATTTTTGAAAGTTTATATTAGTTTTCTCAGAATTCGAAAAAAATAAATGCGTTTAAAAAGAGTTCGACCGAAATTTTGGGCCTGAGATCTCGAAAAGGATTAAAGTATTATACATTTTTGAAATCAGTATTTTAAAAGCTGTTAAATGAGGTGTCACATGATGTACTTTACCTTTTAAAAAAATCAAAGTTATGCCTGTCACCTGAAGAGGGATCGCGTAAAGTTCGAAACGTTGATGCTATGATATACTATGATTAGTTTAAAAATCGACCTGTCCGAGCGTTTTGCTTATATTCTTAAAATAAACAAGTTAACAGGGGGGCAACACTTATTCCACCGCACTGTATACAAATATGTGGTGGATTTGACAAATATTCTAAATATCTCGATAAAAACTGACTTTTCGTAAAAGTACTAAGAGGCAAAAAAGTTTTTAAAATATGGTGTTTAACTACTGGTACTACAATAATAATTAAATTGGAACGTACACAAAAGTTTGGGGGGGTTTAAAAGAACAAAACCCCCATAAAATTTTTATGGGGTGTCCAAATTTCACTATAATTTTTTCTTAAGATACTACTGCCATAAGAATGCCACATGCCCGTTTTTGATATATTGGAAAAATCAATTTTCATTTTGTAACTTCAAAGGGCTGCAACTTTTTTTATGTGCACATTTGTACTAAGGTAAGTTAGGTTCAATCGAACTATTTTTGGTCCCAGAATATGTGATTAAATTTATGACCTGTATTTTTGTTACACCCTGTATATATATATAATTTTATATATACAATTTAGATTGCCCAACTATGTCTATTTTTATTTTTTAAATTTCCTGTTTGTTTTAGTTGAAAACGTTGCTGACGACACTTTCGTATATAATCCCAAAAAGTTCACATTTAACGAGAAAGAACTTCAAAATTTTAGTTCAGAATTGCAACAAGCCTGTTTGAAACCCATAGACAAGTGTCAAGAACCGTCGAAAAAAGAAAGTAACTCCAAGAATCACATGCTTTTGCGTACCTTGTCGGGTAGTGACGAGAAAATTTCTGGAGAAATATCCGAAGGTTGGTATTGGGCATATAAAAAAGCTTATGGTAGTAGTGTTGCAGTTTATTTTCAATAGACTCTGGGTTTTATCAAATTATCAGTTTTACAGTATCACATTCAAAAATGTTCTGAAACTGTTTTCATCTGGCATATCTAAGTCAGAATGTTTATTATATGAGATTAAGCCACAATTTATTTTAATGAAAATTATATTCTATAATTGTTGTTTAACGTTTTGTTTGTTGAACTATTTCTTTGATTTTTCTTTTTCAAGCCTGTTTCTTTCGTTACTATTAATGCATCAATCCATTGTATTCTGTATTGATTCATGCTTACATATCTGTGATTAGTCGGAGTCTCTGTTGTTGTGTATATTTCATGTTCGTTTATCCTGGCAGTAATCTTGCGGTTTCTCCCACATAGACATTATTGCATTCACAGGGTATTTTATAGATGCAGTTCTTTGGTCTCTCTTGTGTGTTGTCAGGTTCGGTTTTGGACAAACTAGATCTCAGTGTATTGGTTGTTTCGAATGTTGTTGGGATGTACTTATTTGTTATCCTTTTTAATTTTTCTGATAATTTCTTGCTTGTTGTGTTTGTTTGTGGTGTTTTGTTGTTTTCTTTCAAATCAATCTTGTGAAATTCCTTGTTTATAAATGATAATGGGTAATCATTTTTTGTTAAAACCTGTATTAGCAGATTGTAGAGTTTATATGTAGAGTTTATAATATATATGTAATTTTTCATCAACAATGATTTTTTACTTTTCCTGCATATTATGTAAACAAATAGTGTTATTACTGTAGTTCCAATTTCCTCACATTTTTCATTTGTTCTAAAATATTTCTTTATAAATAATTATGTAATCCATTTGATTTCTTGAAGATTCAGTATTGTCATATCATCAAATCGGATTATTTAAGTGCGTAGGCGCCGTTTGGACAGTTTGTTCCAGGTATTTGTAATGATCATCTCATTGTTTTCACAAAATTCGAATAGTTTTTCTCTCGATCATTAGTATTTTTAAGACTATAGTGATCTGCTGACCTCTCAAATCTACTTGTTGAGGTCTCTTGTCTTGTTAGAGGTTGAGGTCTCTTGTTTTGTAGTTCATCTATTTGGAATCTATTTCACAATTCCATGACAAATAAGTTTGTCTGTCCAAATAAGTAAATAGGGGAATTATACCTAAAACGTAATCATTATGTGATTTTTCCGATTTGACTACCCAGACAAACACAGTTGCTCAGAGTGTGATTATACCGAAAATCATTGTGGTTTTCGCGATATTTGACTTCCCTGACTAACCTAGTTGCTCGGGATGTGGCACGTAGTAGTCCATTCATTAACGGTAAAATATTGCAAAACCTTTAAATTTTAAAGAACCGCTTGGATTGACATGAAATTTGGCATACACACAGCTAACAAGTCAAAGAAAAAAGTGATATTGTGCCGATATGTGCTTTTGCCCTGGGGGTGGTTTTCACCCCCTCTTGGGGGTTAAAAAATATTCGTCCAAACAAAGTCAGGAAATGGGTAAACTGGCTAATTTAAAGTAACTTTTGTTCTATAGAGTTTTTTCACTAAGTCAATACTTTTCGAGTTATTTGGCAGTGAATATGTTCATTTTTTCAACAAAATAACCACGCTTTTAGACGGTTTTTCGCAAATAACTCAAATTGTAAGTATTTTGTCGAAAAAGCATTCTTAGCAAAAATATAGCCTATAAAAATTTTTAAAAAATAGTGAATATATCACGTTTTTTATTTAGTAGAAGCAGAGTTATAGCTAATGAAATATAGGTTCATATTCGTCAAATTCCAAGTGGAATACTTTAACGTGAAATAACCAAAAATGAAGCACATTTCGGGGAAAACTCATTTAAACTTATTTAAAGTGTTTAAAAAAAGCTTCATTTTTGTTTTATAAAAAAAATTTCTAGCATCAAAATTAAACAAGTTACGCTCAAAATAAAGTTAGTCCCTTTTGGTTTTGGTAAAAAAATCGAGAAAATCACCCCCTAATTAGTATCTTAAATGAACTTAATCGTAACGACTTCACAAGTTTCTTGACTCGTGTATATATTGTTTATATGATCTGTAAGTTTCATCGGTTCAAAGTCCTTATTATTGAAACGGCTGTAGTTAAAAGGGGTTGAACGAGTCACTGATCACGAATGTATGCAAATTTAGAAACACCAAATCTTGATCAATTTTTGTCTAACAGAAAAACAAAAAAAATACATGATATTCAGAAAAGCAAATCTGACTTTTTTTGTATTTCGAGACTTTTGGTATCTCTAACAATTTTTAAGTTATTTTGAAAAAAAATCATATTTTTCAAAATTTAAGTTTTTAAAAATTTTACTTTGAAACCAAATTTTTTCAAAAATAAACACTTTGAATCGATGAAACTTACAGATCATATAAACACAATATAAGTAAAATAATTTATGGAGCGGCAACGATTAATTTCATTTAAGTTGCTAATTAGGGGGTGGTCTTCCCGATTTTTTTTTTGCAAAAACAAAAGGGACCAACTTTATTTTGAGCGTAACTTGCTTGAATTTAATGCTAGAAACTTTTCGTAAAAACAGAAATAAAGCTGTTTTTAAACACTCTAAAAAAGTTAAAATGGGTTTTCCCCAAAAAGTGCTTAATTTTTTGGATATTTTACGTCGAAATATTCTATTTGAAATTTGGTGAATATGAATCTATATTTCATTGGCTATAACTCTGGTTCTACGAGATCCAGAGACCTAACGCGTACACCATTTTTTTACTTTGTTATAGGCTATTATATTTTTGCTAAGAACGGTTTTTTCGACAAAATACTTACTTTTTGAGTTATTTGCGAAAAACCGTCTAAAAATGTGGTTATTTTGTTGAAAAATGAACATATTCACTCGCAAATAACTCGAAAAGTGTTGACTTGGCGAAAAAGCTCTATAGAACAAAAGTTACTTAAAATTAGTCAGTTTACCCATTTCCGGAGTTGTTTTGGACATATATTTTTTCACCCTCAAGAGGGGGTGAAAGTCACCCCCAGGGCAAAAGCACACATCGGCACAATATCACTTTTTTTCTTTGACATGTAAGCTATGCGTATGCCAAATTTCATGTCAATCCAAGCGGTTCTTTAAAATTTAGAGCAAAAACCGTGAAAGAATGGACTATAGAGACATGAGTGGGATTTAGATGTCCATGACTAATAATAAAAATAAATTTTATAAATAAACAGGTAAACAATAATGACCTTATTTGTTTAGGTTGGAATCCGCTCTCTCCTTCCAGTGTAGATGAAGAAACAGAAGCGGAACGACTGTTAACGTCAAGGTGTTGCTCACGAACGAGCAGCTCCCTGAGAACCATCGATTCGATCACTAATGTTACTCGCATGACCGTTTCTTCCATAGACCTAAGCAACAGTACTCCTAGTTCAGATAGTTTTTCCTCCGTTAGTTCCGTCAATAGCTCAGTAAGTTCGGAAGAATCCGAAGAAGACTACCAACACCAGTGGAACCATTTATGGAAAAAACACTACGAAGATCAATACTTAGAACATTACAATAAGTTTATACAGTCTGTGATCGGGATTGTCACCGTAGGTAAGTAATTATTTTTATAACTATTACACTTTTACATATAGTCTAAGAGCTAGTGAACCCTCCGACTAACGGTCGTCCTGTAAGGCTAAAAATTTTTCTACTGATAATTCATAGCACACCAAGGCTAAAAACCATGACCTGGCAGGCCTCAGCGGTGCACGTGTATCTACCAGGTAAATCGAAAAGTGCAAATTTAGGGGGTAAAATAAACTTTCTCCTGTAAGGTTTAAATTTAAGTATGTGTTTGAGTAAGTCATTCAGAAGAAATGTGTACAATGACAGGCGAATCTGAAGAGCATAAGACCTTGCCAGGCGAGGGGAAATATTAGGGGTTTTTCCTAAAATTATTCTTTTTGCATCGAACAAATTTTTTTTAGGTTTTTTGAATAATTTCAAACAGAAAACGTCTTTAGTGATTTTTCTCTTAAGTTAATAGTTTTTGTTATATGAGCGATTGAAAATTTTGAAAATTGAGAAATCGGCCATTTTTAACCCTAAATCGGACATTTATCTAAAAATTTCAATGTTTACAAGGTACGTAGATATTCTTTAAACATTGATTGATGAAATCCCGAAGAGTTTTTTGCAATAAAATATCGAAAACCCCTTTATTTTTTTAATTGCTAATCAAGCGTGTGCGACATTGTAGTATAAGTGAGGACGTTTGAGTTTGCATAAATTCATTATCTCGAGAATGGGCAAATTTCAAGAGAAATCCTCAGACAGGTCGATTTTTATTTTTGAATTAGGACTTTTTGGCATATATGTATATAATACTAGTGACGTCATACATCTGGGCGTGATGACGTAATCGATGATTTTTTTAAATAAGAGTAGGGGTTGTGTGATAGCTCATTTGAAAGTTATTTAATCCTCTATTCAGTAATATAAACATTAACATAATTATTTATACAGGGTGTACAAAAAAAATTTTTCTTCTATTTGTCAAATTTAATCAAAGTTAATTTAATAAAAAAAAATTTTTTGTACACCCTGTATAAATAATTATGTTAATGTTTATATTAGTGAATAGAAAATTCAATAACCGTTCAAATGAGCCATCACACAACCCCTACTCTCATTTAAAAAAAATCATCGATTACGTCATCACGCTCAGATGGATGACGTCACTAGTATTATATATATGCCAAAAAGTCCTAATTTAAAAATAAAAATCGACCTGTCTGAGAATTTCTCTTGAAATTTGCCCATTCTCGAGATAATGAATTTATGCAAACTCAAACGTCCTTACTTATACTACAGTGTCGCACCTACTTGATGAGCAATTAAAAAAACAAAGGGGTTTTCGATATTTTATTGCAAAAAACTCTTCGGGATTTCGTCAATCAATGTTTAAAGAATATCTACGTATCTTGGCAACATTGAAATTTTTAGATAAATGTCCGATTTAGGGTTAAAAATGGGCGATTTCGCAATTTTCAGAATTTTCAATCGCTTATATAACAAAAACTATTAACTTAAGAGAAAGATCACTAAAGACGATTTCTGTTTGGAATGATTCAAAAAACCTAAAAAAAAATTGTTCGATGCAAAAAGAATAATTTTAGGAAAAACCCCTAATCTTTCCCCTCGCCTGGCAAGGTCTTATGCTCTTCAGAATCGCCTGTCATTGTACACATTTCTTCTGAATGACTTACTCAAACACATACTTAAATTTAAACCTTACAGGAGAAAGTTTATTTTACCCCCTAAATTTGCACTTTTCGATTCACCTGGTAGATACACGTGCACCACTGAGGCCTGCCAGGTCATGGTTTTTAGCATTGGTGTGCTATGAATTATCACTAGAAAAATTTCTAGCCTTACAGGGGTCGTATTTTCGAATTCAATCGAATATTTTCGCATACGAGTTAACTCGAATGAAAAATTTCGTATACCAACGTGAATGTGTATTTTTGAACGTCCTTCGAAATGTTATACGTATACGAGCAGAATTTGCACCGGCAACACTGCAAATTCGAATAACATTGAACGTATTTGTCATCTGAAGAGTCGCAATGCTGCCATACTTTTTTTGTATATTTCTTGCATAATTTCAATATGGTATAATCGCAGTATTAAAAACAAAATGTTATATTTGTTATATATACTGGGGTATAATGTACAAGAATAAGATTGTATAAGAACGTTTAATGTATAAAGATAATGACTTATGGTCTGAACAAATTATAAAAAATGCCATTTTTGGGAAAAGTTGTTTAGCAGTTATTTTAAGTGCAATCGAATCTTAAGAGTGCATAGGAATATTAGTAATATCGATTTGCAAAGTCCGCAGAATAGAAAGTGTGCTATTTTGTTTAATATTATTTTTGTATCCAGTATTTACACTGAAATTTTACTATTTATTTTTCAAAACTTTACTTCAAAGCGATTTTTTTAAATGCACCTTTATATAATGTGATAGTATGAAAAAATTGAGGATATGGCAACGGTGTCATATGTCAAGTTTGGAGCTTAGATCCAATGCTAAGATGCGTACCTAAAGTTAGGTTAGGTTATATTTTCAAGGTATAATAGTACAACATGTCCTTTTTTCTATTAAAGAATTATTTAAACCAGCCATTGAAAATAAATTTCAATGTAAAAATATTGTAGACAACAACACAATTAACATTATCAGCTAAAACTATCATGACAGCTGAAATGACCTTGAAATGACAACAATAATTCGTATACGAGCATCACGATTCGAATGGTTCATACCCATTCGAGTCGTCGTATACGAAAAAATTCGTACACGAAGTATTCGAAAATACAAGACACCGGATTTCAAGCGAAATTCTTCTAATTTCGTATGCGAAATATGCTCGAATGAATTCGAAAATAGGACCCCAGGACGAGCGTTAGTCGGAGGGTTCACTAGCTCTTAGACATGTCTTTATCGTGTCCGGACATATCATACATAGAATTTCGTTTTAGTACCGGGCTACGTCGGTTCCGTCTTTATTGGTGAGTCGCAAATCTTCGAGGGTACACCGATGAGGACCGTTTTTTGCTTGTAAGAAGATGTTCCATAATTTGTATTTCTCCACAGTCACAGTTCACATTATCTTGGTGTATTTTCCGTCATTTTACCATAGCGGCTTTTTTAGTCACTAAAAAAGCTTCCTTGGAACGCTAAACATTTTAGTCGCTTTCGTGGTGTTCGAGCTTTGTATAGGGTATGCCGTTCGTCCGCGACATGTTTAATTTTCTCTATGTGCAACACCTCCCTTGGCGAAGCGTCCATGTAACCACTGTTACCATTGGTAACAGTTAAAAATCTTGCAAATAAATATTTTATGACGATGAATAATTCCATTTACCAATATTTTTACCAATAGAAATATATTATTATATTATGTGTTAATAGTACCTAATTCAGTAAATAGCCAACTACTCGTAGACACACGAAAATATTGACGATTTTATGTGACTCAGTTGCACTTTATTATACTCTGTTACCAGTCCCATTTGTGGTTACAATGGTTATATCCTCGCTGTCGTTCGGGACCGGCTAGTGTTTAAAAGTTTTGAAGGAGCGACGGCGTAAGTGCGCTAGGTATATGAGCAGCCCTGTTACCAGATTTAAATTTGGTTACAGTACCTATAAAAAGTGTGCGTGCAGTAGTTAACCATGGATGAGTGTCGCTGCGTAATCGATCAACTACTTGAAAAGTAATTCTCCTTGTATAATTTTGAAGAAAAAAATGAGATTATTGAAAATGAAAGACCTATTTTAAACAATTTAAAAAAGGAATCAAAAAAAGTAGTTCGATATTTTAAATTTAGTTGGTACAGTAAAAATCCTTGGTTATGTGGTTGCAAGAAAAATAGACTGTATTCTTGGCCATGTCTTCTGGTTTCTACAGAAAAATGGGTGGACCAGGTTCACAATTTAAATAGTTTTAGAGTTTTAAAAAGGAGACATGAAATTTCTCCGTTACCTACATGGAAGATGTATACCCAATTTGATTCAGTTTGGCCAAGAATCGAAAGTTCTCTTAACCAAGCTTTTAAAGCAAATATTGCTAAACATAATGAGTTTGTTAAAAAATAGATAGGTATATCCTTAGCACACTTATAATAGATACCATATGTTTTTTGGCCAAACAAGAATTAGCGTTTCGTGGTCATTTTGAGGGCGACGACTCTGACAATCGAGGCAATTACAGGGAATTGTTAACATTAATTGCCAAAAAAGATCAAAAATTTTGCCAACATCTAGAAACATCAACTATTTTTTTCGAGAGTTTCAAGTGATATACAAAATGATATTATTGAAGCTATATATACATTTAGCCATATCTTTATTTTTTTAAATAAGATGTTTTGCATCTGGTTTTGGTAACACTTTAGAAAAAGTCACGCGTCGTCACTGAACACCTCTGTGTGTTGAGGGTTCTGCAAAACCTACTGCCTTTATATAGATTTGAGAGTGGCGTCTTATTTCGTGTAAGAAACACAGTGCCTGTGCCGTTGTTCTTAAGATGCCAGGACATGCACCCCATTTACTTCCCGTTAGGTTTATGAGTATGTTGTTTCTAGTTGTTACTTTCCCTCTTAGGGCAGTCAATGAGGGTACTTGGCTCCGAATTCCATCCTACTACATCGATTTACTTGATATTTTCACAGTAAGTAGGGAATCGCTCAAGAAACAAAGTCTACCCTATGCCGATGTGTGTGCTTTTATCTTGGGGGTGGTTCCCACTCCTTCTCGGGGGTGAAAAATGTTTTGGTTAAAATAGCCACGGAAGAGACTAAAGAACCTAATTCTAAGCAAAAACTGTTCTATAATTATTTTTTCAAAAAACTCAATACTTTTTGAGTTGTTCGTGGTTGAAAATTGGCCATTTTCATTGAAAAATGACACCTTTTCGGACGGATTTTTGCGAATATCTTAAAAACTATGCATCTAACAAAAAAACTTTATAAAATATTTATGTAGGTTATAAAAAAACAAAGAGATTCGTTCCTTCATAAATCTTCTAGTTAAAATACAAAGAGGGATATGGTAGGTAAGAAGAGTTTGTTTTTTTGCTGCATGCTCAAATCGGCGTATTCAACTAGAAATAACAGAGAAACTGTCGATTTTAGGTGTATAATGATACTAATGTGATGACTAATGTATTTTAAGAAGAAATGAGAAGTATATTTAACCCCTCATCCATCAGAATTTAAATACATCGTTTTCCGTCTACAATACTTTTTATTATAGTGTAATTTCTATGTTCAAAAAGTTGAATTGGATTAAAATGAATGGTTTTTGAAAAAAATTAGATCAAATTATAGAGCGCATTTTTAAATTTTCCTTAAAATCTTCCTTTTCCTCCATGTAACTCAAAAAAAAAATAAGAGATACGAAAAAAAGATACCACACAAAAATGTAGGGCTTTTTCAGATAAAAATTTCCTTTTTATTTTTCATTACTGTATCTCTTATCATTTTCAAGTTACATGGAGAAAAAGGAAGATTTTTAAGAAAATTTAAAAATGCTCTCTATAATTGGATCTTTTTTTTTCAAAAACCATTCATTTTAAACCCGTACAACTTTTTTGAACATAGAAATAACACTATAATAAAAGGTATTGTGAAAGGAAAACGATGCATTTACATTTTGATGGATGGGGATTAAAATTACTTCTCATTTTTTCTTAAAATACATTAGTTATGAATTTTGTTTGCAGCATATCTCGCTTAGTTTTAATGTAATGGACCTTTACTATAGCTCATTTTAAAGGTCTTTTCAAGCACTACAAAAGGTATTAGAATAGAATAGAAATATGCTTGATTGTCACTGAAAATTATACAATTTTATGGACAAAGCTTAACATTTTTTTTTTTTTTTTATTTTATGGCATAGGCATTAGTCATTCAGCCAGTTGCAATAAAAACTTAACATAGAGTCACGAAAAAGTTATACATAACAATAACAAATACAATTTTATAAAATTAGATAAATCGTCAATAAAAAAAATATAAACAAGTTAAAAAAGTGCAGTAAAAACAAAAACCAATATATTGCAAAATTACTATAAATTGCAAAATTACTATAAATTGCAAAATTGAACATACAACATAATATAATAAAACACAAACAAAGGAACTAATAAATTTAAGCTGCTGTATGTGACACCCAAATATAGATAAATACACTTTAGTTACTTGTACATTACTGTGATTTCTTAGTTAGTCATTCAGAAACTCTTCTACTGAATAATATGGTCTTTTAGATAAATGAGCTTTTGTCATTTTACGGAACTTGAGAAAGGATGTTGCAGATTTGAGTTGTAAAGGGAGATGGTTGTATAGTTTTTTTGCGGAATATAGTATAGATTTCTTTACTAACTCAGAAGACGGGATCGGTAAATAGACATCAAAAGTTGAATTTCTGGTGGAGTAGTCATGATGAGGCCTTGCTGGAAAGACATGCATGTGTTTACGAATTAAGCAAACAGTTTGTAAAATATACAAAGATGGAAGGGTTAAAATTTCGTGATCTTTAAAGTAACTTCTGCAATGGGTTGTTCTTCTGAGGCCAGATATCTTATTGCTCTTTTTTGTAATTTGAAAATAACATCAAATTGGGCAGCTGTACTAGACCCCCAAAAGGGAAGACCATATCAAAGATGAGACTCGAATAAAGAAAAATATGTTATTTTAGAAGATGCTAAATTGAGTTCCTTCGAAACAGATCTTATGGCATAGCAGGCTGAGGCGAGTTTCTTACTTAACAAATCGATATGAAGGGATCATTTGAGGTTGCTGTCTAAAACAATACCAAGAAATTTTACAGAATCAACGGTAGAGATCTGGCTGCTATTCACAAGCAGGGGTTGAAGAGCACCTTTATATGATAATGCTACCGTTTTATCCACGTTAAAGGAGAGTAAATTAGAGTCAGACCAGGTTTTTATCGTAAGAAGATCAGAAGTTATAGTTGCAATAGTTGAGTTGCTCACTGGTATCATCAGCAAAAAGAAAAATTTTTCCATCGATTTTTAAATTAGTGATGTCATTTATAAAGATAAGGAAAAGTAGAGGACCCAATACTGAACCTTGTGCTACTCCACATACAATGTTTTTGAGACTAGAGTCAGTATCATTTGCTCTAACAAGTTGTTTCCTATTATCTAAGTAAGATTTGAACCAATTCAAAGAAATACCTCGAATTCCATAGAAATTAAGTTTTTTAATCAAAATGTTGTGATTTACACAATCAAAAGCTTTGGAATAGTCACAGAAAACAGTGGTAGTATAAAGATTATTGTTTAGTGCTTGGTAAACCTCGTGAAGTACAGAAAACATGGCATGAGTTGTACATTTATTAGTTAAGAAGCCGAACTGATTTTGTGATAAAATATTGTTATCAAAGAGAAGGGACATAAGTCGGGTTTTTATGAGCCTCTTAATAATTTTGGAGAGTACCGGTAGTAGGGCAATAAGTCTATAGTTGCAGGCATTATATTTTTCGCCACCTTTATGAAGAGGAATAATAATGGCTGTCTTTAGGCACTCTGGAAATTAGTAGCATTATACACCTAAAATCGACCGTTTCTCTGTTATTTCAAGTTGAATACACCAATTTGAGAATGTACCAAAAAACAAACTATTTTCACCTACCATATCTCTTTTTGTATTATAACTAGAAGATTTATGAAGGCAAGTGTCTGTTTGTTTTTTTATAACCTACAAAAATGTTTAATATAGTTTTTTTAGTTAGATGCATAGTTTTTAAGGTATTCGCAAAAAATCGTTCGAAAAGGAATTACGTTTCAATGAAAATGGCCAATTTTCAACCACGAATATCTCAAAAAGTATTGAGTTTTCAAAAAAAAATTGTAGAACAGTTTTTGCTTAGAATTAGGTTCTCTAGCGAATTCCGTGGTACTTTTAACCAAAAAAATGTCCACCTCTAAGAACGGGTGGGAACCACCCCCGAGATAAAAGTACACATCGGCATAGGGTAGACTTTGAATTAAGAGATAAGTAGAGGCTAGGCAGAAAATTTCATTAAAATCCATGCAGTAGGATAGAATTCGAAGGTAATATCCTATTCTTGTTCCCATTGACCGGCGTATCTCGTTTTTATGCCATGTTGCCTGTAGGTGAGGAACCGGTCCAAAGTTTTCCAAGATATTTGGCTTGGTCTGAGTGTTCCAATGTATTATCATTCCACGCAATTTTCGTTTAGCTTCCTTTGTGCTAAGGTAGAAGGCGCAGACTTGGGTTTTAGAAGGATTGGGTCTCAAGAAAATCCACAGGTCGTAGTTTTCAATTAAATCAATACCATTAACCAACTTTACACAACACATCCAATTGCTTCCCCGATTAAAAGAAAACTAGCTACCATACAAAACAGCAACCAGACTGTACAAGTTCTATGGGTTTCTTCACACGTTGTATACCCCAACGAGCAAGAACCATTGAAACCATTGAAGTGAGGGTCGAACATTTGTGGCAACACCATTGGGTCAATTCATCTTCAAAACTTTGCAAAGTTGAAAACATCTATAAAACCGTGGAAATATCAAATTCCGAACAGAGCTCATTAATTCGTTGTTAATCAACTTCGTCTAGGCCATACGCGACTTACCCTCGGGCATATAATAAAATTGGTCACACTAATCCCATTTTATGTGACAGCAATAGTTTTCCACACAATGTTAGGTATGTCCTTGTAGAGTGTTTAAGATACCACGGAAAGGGAAAGACTGACCAACCACATCATCGGATCAACGGATAACCTCAGAGGTTGGTGGGAGTATGTTTGTAAAATAAAATAATCCTTCTTTTCCTATAGAAAATAATTCCTCAAGCAACTAAAATGTATTCTGTTCGATGACCACGCTTTTCTTAAACATACCAACTATTACTCAAATTTGTGTATTTTTAGATAAACCTAAGGACCTTAACAGAACTGATAAAACTTTAGGACCACTTCCAGATAATAAAAATTTCAACAAAATGTCGACAGAATCAAAATCCGTAGAAACTGATGAGCAAGAACAAAATATTTCACAATGTGATTCGTCGAGCGAAGAAAGTGAAGAGGAGAATACGATTTTTAAAGAAATGGTCGCAATGGGATTACCAACAGCATTTGGATCTACCAACTGGAACAAAAACCAAGAGTTTGTTGAATCAGATAGCAAAGGGTAAGTATTTATTAAGTCATTTTATGAATTTTTATGAAACTGCATACGAGTGCAGTGACACATAATGCATTTAACGCCATATTTTTTTACTACTTTACTTCCGGTCCTGAAAAGGATACTTTTTTAAATTCAAAGGGAAAGGTTCTAGGGAACCACCAATAAATAATTTTTCTTCTTTCATCTAAGCTGTTCGTACAGTTCCGCACAGTTTCTCTTATCATTGATTCAAGTTCTTCTGCCGACGACGGAAGGCAGGTTATCCTCCATTATCCATCTAGAGTACTCGTCAAACGCTAGCCAATCCGTACTATCTCCACATCTGTTTTCGTCTGGTGCACTCTGCGATAGTAGTCCTCACACCGACCATCCAATAGCCAATATAGTGATGTTCAGTAGCTGTGTCATCCGGTAGCATGGTCTAGTCTCTAACTTTTCGGGCTGCATTCTGTATGGCGCATGTGACAGCGATATATGAACGCGAATTTCTCTTCACGAATATTCGCTCCCGGCCAGTGTTTGTTGCCCGGCCAAGACAATTAAGAGTCGCTAAGCTTTTGCCCACGAGCGTCTGTTACCGGGGAACCCCAGAGGAAAGCATACGCAACTTCTTGTTTGTCATTGGCCAGATTCACTAAATATTAGATCGCGATTCTTACATCCACTTGTATCTTCTTCTTCTTTTTTGAGTACCGTACCCAAATTTTAGGCGTGTTGAGTTGGTAATACGTCTGGTGGCTGAGCTATAGCGTCCTAAGTCCCGGATTACTTGGATGTATAATAAAATACCTTCATTCTCACTATAATTATATTTGAACTTCACAGTGTTCATTTAAACATAACAACAGCCTTTTTTTAAACAATAGCAATGTCACGACTAGCGTATTATTTCTTCATCGCATGACTAATCGATTGATCTGAATGGGTCGTCGCTTCTTCTTGTTGGTTTATATATACAATACTAAATCACAACATAGATAGTTCAATAGCGCTCAATGCCGATCATATGTACATTAATATAAACTATATTATATTTTATTTCGTAGAAGTTCTGTTCAATGCTAAGGGTTAACGTACCAAGTTACAGTGAGTAGCTTCCATGACAATTTGCCGATATTGTTCTCGATATTGGCGGCATGTAACAATTCATCTGCTGATAAGTCAGTCCATTGGCGAAGGTTTCGGAGCCATGAATATTTCTTCCTACAAATTCCTCTTTTTCCGTCGATCTTTCAGTTGAGTATTAACTGCAGTATCCAGTATCTGCTGCCTCTCATTATATGCCCCAGATATTCAAGTTTTCTCTTTTTTGATCATTTTCATCAAGTCGCATTCGCCTTAACCTATTCTGTGTAAGGCTTCTATGTATGAAATGCGTTGAACCTATGATATTTTGAGCATTCTACGATATGACCACATGTCGAAGACTTTTAACTTGTCCATCATATTAACCTTCACGATCCAGTATTTGGATATTTGTATCTTCTTAACTGGACTAAACCGAATGGATACTGTAAGAGATATTTAATGAGTATTTCGCTCGTCTCATTTATTGTCCAATACATTCATAAACTAGAAGTCAAACAATAATTAGGAATGCATGTCATAGATTTAATGACATCATAACCCACCGATACAAACTTAACGGCAAACAAATTCAACAAATTTTTCCTCATATATTAGTTTTTTCGCTACCGTCAAGTTTGGCAGGACAGCGCTGTTGCCAAATAAAAGAACACATATATTTATTTGCCAAAGCTGCTACAGCCTACACTGTTTCTCTTTGTCTTTAAGAGTGTGAAACAAAGATAACTATCTTTACTATAAGTGTCAAACTGACGTCCGATATAAGGATGTAAGATATTTGCTAATTTTTTTCTTCTTCTTTCATGGCTTTTGTGAACTGTGCCCATTTAGCCAGCAACATTCTCTATAATTAACGCCTAATTAAACCTACTATTATTGTATTAAACAGAGGTTGAACCTTGCAAAATGGACACAAGTCCGGTTTTATTTTTTTTTCTGGTATACGAAGAGGTGCTTATTATAAGACTAACTTTTTCTTAAAAAATTTCGCCCCGGAACCCCCCTTTTCATCCCTTTAAAGGGAGTAATTAGTAGTTTTTGCGAAACGTAGCCTTTCCTGTACGTTTTGCAAAAAATGTGCTTAATAGTGAAATGAAAAGGACTATATTTCCTACTATTTATTTTCCGACAGCCTATGTCTATCACCCACCGTTTAGCGGGGGTGGCGCCTCAAAGTTGACAAGTTTTTAAAAAATATGTTTTTTAAAAAAATTATTTTTTCCTAACTGTAATGAAAATTAAGAAAAAACACAGGGGAAATTACTTACAACTAAGTGGCTAATTTTTTGGTATAAGTTTTATTTAAGGGCAGTTGCCCATTTTTTAATTACAGGGTGTTACATTTTAAAAAACCCCTTTTTATACCATCTGAACCGCCTATGCTAGAGTAAAAAAACTTTCAGCGATTATCCATGTACTGGTGTTATTTACAAATTTCTATAATTCACCCCCATTTTTTTCCTGAACCACCCCCAAAAAAAGGAGAATTAATAAAGAAAGTGATTTTCTTGGAATCCTTCACACACCATGCCCTTTATTAAAATGCTTCGTATATCATTTTGTGCACGTTTTTATTACCCATACATGGACATCAAAAGCGATTTCTTAATGCAACCCCTGTAGAAAAAAAAATAAATAAAGGGAAAGGTTGAAAAAAAAGAATGTGTGTGTACTTTGTACGCACGTAAGAAGTTATACTTCTATTATATGATTTAAACGAAATTAATATACTTTTTATTTATATTTTGTTTAAATATTAAACTAATTTATACTTACTACTTCTCAAACATTTTTATTAGAACAGTGCCAAAAATTAAAATAATAAAAGAATAAAACACACACAAACACATTAAACAAGCCACAAATGATGTCTGAACATTAATTGTCGAAAATTTTTTTAACTAAATACGTATTTTCTGAAAATACAATTATATAATAAATATACTTACAATCATAAAATGTATTAAAAAAAACAAAAAAGAAAGTTTCTATTGGGACTCGAACCAGCGCTGATAAGAGCGGTTGGTATTGGAATTCATTCGCCTTCTCCGCTTAGCCATGGACACTATGTGTCATTATTTACGAAGATCGACTAACTAAACGGATTAAACTTGTGATATTTTGATATTTTGAAAATTGATCAAATTATTTTAATTTTGAATTGAAATGATTTAGAATTGAAAAATACAACAAAACATAAAGTAAAAAAACAATATATTAGGTGAATATTGATAGAAATTTTGATGGTAACCAAATTATATAAATAAAAGTATTACATACTATGTATTTTGGCAGATCAAATAGGTAGGTTTATACCCATGATTTAACAATTATTACGTACCTGTTGCTTTTAAAAACTATTTAAAAGTCACTACAATATTATAAACTTTTTTGTTTCTGTCCTCACAACAATAAAACTAATATATTATACATTTGTTTACCTTTACCTTTACCTCCAAACCACAGCTGCCATATCGGATAATTTTTGACATGTCATTTGAACATCCAATCAGAACAAAGTTATAATGCGCATGCGCCGGGCTGATAGGTTTTAACATATAAAAAAATCACCCTCTATCGCCGGTAAAGAAGTATAACTTCAAAAAATTTTTTTTTTGCTTTTTTACCCATATGGGCAAATGTTCCATCAATAGAATTTTTCATAAATATATATGATATTTGCAACATCCCTGCGGAAACTACCCCTATCCTTGAAAATAAACTGCAGAAACTACCCCTATCCCTTGGAGAGCATGTTTTGACGAATTTATCATTACCTGTGCATTTTTTTAAAAAAAAACTTATACAGAATTAAAGACCACTATTTTCTCTACAAATAAGGTCCTATGCATTTTTTTCCTAATGAACCTCAGTTTTGAGTATCTCTGAGTATCTTGAGAACCTCTGAGTAGACCTCAGAAATGCTTTGGCGGGCTCCAGTTTTTGTTTTTTTTTTTTCGTCACCTATTCATTTTATGGATAACTTACTTATGGAAAATAAAAGAACTCACTGTCTGCTACACAATATGACCTATGCGTATTTTATTTTCTTTGCACCCTAAAGCCACAGTGGTGGCCCAAAATCAATTTTTGATTATTTTCTTTATTAATTCTCCCTTTTTTGGGGTGGTTCCGAGGAAAATGTGGGGGTGCATTATACAAATTTGTAAATAACACTAGTACATGGATAATAGCTAAAAGTTTTTTGACTCTAAGATAGGCGGTTCAGATGGTATAAAAAGGGGTTTTTTTTAAATGTAACACCCTGTAATTAAAAATTTGTAATTGCCCTTAAATGAAACCTATACCAAAAAATCAACCACTTACTTATGATTAATTTCTGCAGGGTTTCTTTTTAATTTTCATTACAGTTCCAAAGTTCCATTACAAAGGGATGAAAAGGGGGGTTCCGGGGCGAAAATTTTTGGCAGGCAAAGCGAAGTTGGCGAAAAAATAAACTGTTGTTAAAATATAAACTAAATAAATAAAATATAATTTGAAAACAATAATTTGATATTATATTTAACCTACAATATTATGACATACGTCAGTTATCATTTACCATCTGACCAAATATAATAATGTCATATATAATTGTCACTACTTCTAGCCGATAAAATGCTGGCTGTAATAGGAATGGGAATGGCATGTCAAAAAATCTGATTATTCCGTATATATTTTTTAAATTAAGAATATGGCAACAAGGGGAAAATTACGTGCATTCCTTATTGTTTGACTTCTAGTTTATATCTGTTTTTTTTTTCTTCTAAATTACGAATATGGTAGCGGTAGTTCTGCTAGTATCATTGGATATTTGTTTTTAAACACTCTTATTTTGTCTTGGATGCAATTCAATAAATATATTTAATTCAATATAATTACTTACAGTTCAAAAGGAAATTCAGACTTCAACTCTTGCAGAAACAGAATCAAGGCGGCCTTTAATTTGATAGGAATGGAATTTGAAGAGCCTCCAGATGAGTTAATGTCAGGTGAAGTAAACTACAAGATGAAGCACATAAGGCAACAGAACAGGCATTTAAAATTACGACCAGAAGCTAAGAAGGCCAAACATTTTATCTTCGATGACGATGGAAATATGTATTCCAAAGAAGACAATGAGGTAATCATTTAGATATCGTCGCATTAGTTAGAACAATACTAGGATATCTTCAAATATTTGACTTTTGAGTTATCTGCTCTATCTGATGTAAAATTTCATAAGCTATCTGGAGAGATACTAAGATTTGTTCATTCGGCTGCTTTTTGGTGTTTATGAGCAATATCCTATTATTGCACTAATTGATTTGTTGGAAATACCTGGGTTAAAAGGAAGATATCTTAAAATACCTTTTTATTATCCGATTAATATTTGCCTTTTAGTTGTCGTGAAATACCCGGACATTCCCACATGTCTTAGTCTAGCCCCACATCTGCATTATGATTTTTTTATCATATCTGTGTTTTTAAGTTGTCTTAGTATTTTGCTATTCTTTTTCTCACGATCATCTTTCAGTGCGTCACAGTTTTTCGATTTCTTTCTAACGCATTAAATTGTATGTGACAGAAAAAAAGGCACGTCGGTGACATTTATAACATTTATTCTAGATATTCTAGTTGTCGATAGATGGCGCCATAATAAAAAAATATTTTTTTAATTAGATAATAATATTACAAATATAATCTGTATAATTTATAAGACTATACAAATCAAAGAAAATACCATTTTATAAATGCAAGAAACACATTTGATTTGTTTTTATTCCAAATTGAAAATAAAATGTGACAACTGTCCGATTTAACTAAAATGTCATGTTAGAATAAATGTCATAAATGTATATTATCACGAACTTACCCTTTTTCCTATCATTTGTACTGAAAAATGCTCATGAAAAGGACAATAGCAAACTTGTCCGACTATTTCACCGAGTGTGGCAAAGAAAATTTTAAATTAACCTGTTTTTTTAAGTTTTCTCTGTATTTCTCTAACCAAGCTTTAAAAATAAGGATTATTTGAGTAAAATGTCCGAGTATATCCCCACGCTCACCTACGAATTCGTGGATGAGTCAGTCAGTTACAGTAAAGTTGTTCACTTTCACTGGCCAGTTCAAGTTGCTCTCCGACTGCAAAATAGAGTGGGGATGCTAGAAGTCGTTTCTTAAATTCGTTCGGAAAACACGTGTCTCTTGTTTATTAAAATGTATTCGAAAAAGTTTAGCATGAATGTTGCAAGTTTTTCTAAAAATTCAATTGGAGAGAAAATACTCTGGAGCAATATTAAGGTACTGCGAGTGACCAAAGAAAGCCCAAATATTATTTTCTACAAGGAAACCTTTGGTACCGATTCATTTAAACAAATTAACGTTCGAATGAATGAAGTTGACAATATTGCTCCAGCTTATATGGAACACCCTAAAATTCTCTTTAAGAAAAAATAAGATCTTTTAAGTTTCGTCCGACATATCCCTGCTGAACATCACGATTTTTTTAAAAATCTAAAATCGTACAAGAATGGTCAACAACAAGATCAAGATCTTAGCGATTAAAAAATGTTCGCGGAAGTTTTTTTTTCAATTTATTATTGTTTATTGAGTGGAATTTTAGTATAAATGATTTAACCAGTTGGTAATATTTGATTTCATTTTATAAATTTATGTAATACTATTATGTTTGCTATTTCTTGAAGTTTCAGTACAAAATAAGAAAATTACAATACCTTCTGTATTTTTTTGCGAATATTAGTAACAAAATTAATTGTTGAAAAATAGAATTGGTGAAATACTAGGATAAGCTGAAAAAAAAATAAAGATATTTTTAAAGAATATTACAAAAAATAAATACAATACTAGGACAACTGCAACACTTAGCAAAGATAAATTGTATATATCACAAATTTTTAAAGTGTAAGAGGAGGACATGTTACAAAATCTCAGTTTATTCTCATTATTTATTATTTCAAATTTTCAGTTTAACTCTAAACACACTCAAGAACAAATAGGACACCATAACATTTAAGAAACAATACAATAAACTGATATAAAATATTTTTATTTCATACTTTCTATGGAGGAAATTTAAAACTCAATTTACTCGAAACTATATTTTTTAAGTTGTCTTAGTATCGTTCTAGTACGACGATATTGTATTTAGGGTTTGACTCTTAGAATACCAATAGGGAACTTGCACATTTTTTTATTACATAATAATGTTCAGTTTTGTTTAAAAATGAGATTTCCAAAATTTTACGTTTCAAAAACTCATAATAACTTAAGAAGTACAAATTTAAAATCTTCTGTGATTTAAAATAGTTCAAACGATCCGTGACGTCACATAATTATACTTTATGTTTATGGCTATATTTATATTCTTCTTCTTCTTCTTCTTTAGTTTATTGGCCTCCACCTACTTGGGTATTTGGCCAGCTCATCGTCGCGGAATAAGGGAAAAATATTTATATTCTAATGACATTTATCGTATGTCATTGTAATAATATATACCAGTTTGTTGAGATTGGAGTTTGATACAGTTTTTGAAGGAAACAAAAGAAGGTTTACCCTGGAAAATAAAAGAAAACACTATATGTGTTGTTTAGTGCCATTTTTTAAAAGTACAAGCTTTCTATGTATTTAAAATAGTCCAAACGATCAAAAACACTTGTGACGTCACATAACTGTATTTTCTACTGACGTTTATAATGTCTAATTTAAAAGTATATACAATTTTGTTTACTTTGTTGATGCAGAATATAAACATATAACCATATGACGTCACGACGCGTTTTGGGCTAGGTGCTATAATTTGAATTTAGAATCATCTTTAGGGGCCAAGCGGAACACAAAAACAACTTTTTTATCTTTGATACATGTTTTAAATTATGTTCTGTTGTGATTTATAACATTTTTTTCGAATTTAAAATTTTATGCAAGTTCCCTATTGACTTTTTATATACTCTATTAACTGAACTTAGTCCCAGTTGTCTAGTAAATTTAGCATATAATTTTGTGCTACATTGGTCAAATTTTGACTTCTACTGGAAGTGGTTAGAAGATACTAAACAAATAATTATTATTCTCCTATATAAAGCCCGACTAGACGGGACTAAATAACTAAATATCCTAAATGAAAATGCCTAGGCCTAAACGGGGATTAAACAACTTGCCTTCTCTCTCTGACTAAATGTCCTAGACTCACAAAAGCCCGACTTACGTCCTTTGTTGACTGTCTATGTCTATCGGACTTACGTCCGATATTAAATATTATGCAACAGAAAAACGTTGGAATAAATTAAGAACAAATGTATTGCTGAAAAAAAGAAGAAAACTGTCAGGCAAATGGGGAGATAAGAAAGAGGGTAGAAAACACAGAATATAGCTTTTAAACATTAATAAAAAAAATGAATGACTTAACTAGGGGCGCCCCACATAACAATTTCATGTTCTTAGTAGATTCATAGAACATACTTTTTAGTATATACTAAGAATATGCGTAATTACCATTGCGAATGTGCAGAGCACATACTGAGTATATACTACATTACAGTACTTAAACGTTCTATGTATATACTTAGAATGTACTACCGCACTTCTTTTCAGTATATACTAAGAATATAATTTTTAGAACATTCCAAGGACGTGCTATAAACCTTCTATTTATATTCTTAGAACGTACTACCGCACATCTTTTTAGTTTATACTAAGAACGTACTTTTTAGAATATTCCAAGGAAGTGCTATAAACCTTCTATTTATATACTTAGAACGTACTACTGCACATCTTTGTATTAGAAGAATATATTTTTAAGGATATTCTAAGAAAGTGCTATCAAGTGCTATATTGCTCAGAAGTATGTTTTCAGCATCACCTAATCTCATCTTAGGTTCTACTGGTTCTACCAAATACCTATTATATTTACATATTTTAATGGCAAATGAGAATGTAGTTAGTACCTACATTCTGCAATATTACTTAAAAAGTAAGTACATATTTATAAATTTTAGTTATCTATATAAACTATTATATTATAATATTTAGCTAAACTAAACTATGTATGAGTAACTAAAATTTATATACTTATATGTACTTACTTATATGTATTTATTAAGTAATATTGAGTTACCAAAATAGATTATTACTAGTACTTTATTATCATTCGTCTTAATCCTTAACACTGCCACACTGCATAGATACATATTTTCGATTTCATATTTTACCGTTGTTTCCTACCCTGATCCATTCAGGTAAGAAATGGTCAGAATAAGACAAGACGGGGTTAGGGGGATATGTATTGTGGAAGGGGAATAACAACATCGGTGCACCGGTGAGTGTTGCCAAACGGAGGGAAATTTCACCTTTTTCGGGAATTTTTAACATAAAAGGCGATAAAGGGAAAAGTTAACTCAAAAGGGAATTTTTGTTCCAGTCCAAATTATTAAATATTAAAAAAAATCAAAATATTTGAAAATAATTAAACATATCTTCTCAGATTTTGTAAACAGGAGGGAATTTTTTTATAAAAGTGGGAATTTTTAAGGTTGACGGAAAAAGCTTACTCGATGGTTGGCAACACCAAAGCCTTTGGTTGTGGGTTTTGACATGCTTTGGTTCTGGAATGGCCCGTATCACAGCCTCCCGTATTGAATTGAATGTATCTAAATTCAAATTCCAACGATGTAAAAATACTCGTGATAAACTCGAAATGGTAAAGTTATTTCAATTATGAAAACGAATTTTTAATAATAAACGTTAATACAATTAATGTTTAAACTTTTTTACCATACAACAATTTTGAAATGAAATTCGTCCAATACTACCTACATTCATCAATTTTATTAATTATTCTAAAATATAACGAAGTTGATAATCTATAAGGCTAATATTATACTTCCTATACATACATATTGTTTTTAAGTTAAAGTATATGCAAAGAACATGAAATTTAGAATGTTTTTTAAGGTACATGCTATGCTTGTACTAAAAAGAATATACTCCGACGAATGTTGGTAGTATATGCTTAGAACATGATACCGAACATCATTGTTATGTGGGGCGCTCCTTTACGACCCGGGCACCCATACGAAAAAATCCTAAACACGCCTATGATTTAAAGTACATTATTAACGGCACTTATTGTGAATGAGGTAGGCTTTATCAATAACTCGTTTATAAACTTTTCAAACAATAATTTTAATATTATTGACTGCAGGTAGGTAAATTTGTAAATTCTGGGAAAAAATGTAATTTTTTTAAATTATTGGAAACCATCATTATTGTTTATGTTCAGACAGAACGTTTTATTATTAAGTATGTAGTTTTAATTTTTCAAAAAATATTTTGTAGGTGGTAATCCACAGCATATTATCTGAAAGTTCCGATAATGAGTTGAGTTCGTGCGAAGAAGAAGCGATCGTTACTGAATTATCAGTTTCTCCTACGATGGAGGAGAAGACCGAGGAAGTACAGACCACGAAAAGAAAAAGAAGGAAAAGAAAACAACCGATCCTTCCACCCGAGATAAAAAATAATGCCAAGTTGCGAAAATATTGGCAGAAGAGGTTCAGTTTGTTCAGCAAATTCGATATGGGAATTAAACTGGACGAAGGTGAGTGGATATAAACTGAAGTGCGTAGAAATCGACCCACTTGAAGCTTTTGACTGGAACTATATTTTTTCACAAACTATTACCCAGATCAAAAAAGGGATATACTATTTGAAAGATAAAATTTAATATGCTTTAATATGAGTTTCATTTATGAAAATTTATTTCGATTTCTTATGTTTAACATTTAGACAAGGAACGGCGGCTTCGTTGGAAAAAATATTCCCATGAGATTTTTTGCATAATCACATTCGTGAGACACCCCAGAATAAGGTTCAATAAGTCGCCCACGCGAAAAGTGGTCCCAATTTGTTTTCCGCCTGAACATTTTTTTTAGGTTTTTTGGACCATTCTGAAAAAAAGTCTGTTGTAATTTTTCTCTAATAAAGTTGATCGTTTTCGAGTTATAAGCAATTTAAAATTGAAAAAAAAAACGAAAAATAGCGATTTTCAAGCCCAAAAGCACCAGTAAAAAATATTATTTTTGAGGTTACCAAGTGCCTAAATTAAAGTTCAAACCTTCTTGTATCCTTTCCCGATGAGTATTTTGGGCTTATTTTATTTTAAACTATTGTTTTTTATGAGTGTAAAAAACAGAAGAGAAGTAATTTGTTAACCCAGGTACTAAGTACCAAACGAGCGACGCTAGGAAAATATTCTAACAATGCATCGCAGATTACCCATATGAAATGCTGTCATTTTGTACTCTAATAAATACAGAGTATGGTATAAAATAGGCAGACCGGTTGTTACGGGGGCAGGTTGTTACAGACGCTTTTATTACTTACGAATAATCGTTGACTCCATAACAAGTCTGAAGAATTTCGCGCATGTCTGTTACCTATAATATATCCAAACGACACAGCGCCAGTCCATCGTATAATCCCGTAGAGTGTGGTTATGTGTTTTCATGCCTCCGAATAAAATTTAATGTGCCGAAGTAAGTATTAATATCTTTGGTAATACATAATGATATTAAATATTCTTGTGACGTGTAAATGCATCAGTATATTATAGGTTTGTTCTAGCATCAGTTTCAAACGGTTTGAAACCATCAGCGAATAGTCGACCAGCGCGAGTAGAGGGGATAGCACTGGTGACTGTATTATGTTCTCTCACTGACCTACTGTTTGCTGACGGTTTCTGACTAGTTTGACTGTTTGCTAGAACAAACCGTATGTTTCTTTTTTATTATATAGTTGCTCAATAAATATAGTTTTGTTAAAGTTATTCAGCATTTTTTACAAACCATGCTTTTGGGGTTGGTTGTAAGAACCAGCCCCATAACGGGGTTGGTTATTACGTTTGTCGTCAGCATATATTTTACACTTTTTGTCTAACTCAATAGTGTTTAAGTTTTATTTGAGTTCTTTAATAAGTAAAAGAAGTGTTAAACTTTTGTTTGATTTATTTAAAATACATTTCTTAAAAATAGTTTTTGTTATATTATTCTTTTAGCCAAATCTGTAACAACCAACCCCGGTCTCCCCTACGTGAACGTATTTTATAAAGTTATTTTATTGAAGTGTTTAATCTTTCTTCGCTATTGAGGAGATTGATGGACTCAACATTAAACATAAAGATAAGACCTATAAAGCTAAATATAGAACGGTAATAAATAAATTCACGGTAAAAAAACAGTCACAACAAAAAAGTTAATATTGTGAAGAAGATTTAATATTACCTAAGGTTGAGAAATACAAAACTATCGAGTGAATTACATAAATAAATTAGTAATATATTTAATATACCGTACCTTTAAGGAAACAGTGATACAAGTGCAAATTTTTCACAAATTGAGTTGTCAACACTACGATATTACTAATACTTGTTTTTGTCTGGGGACCCAAAAGTCAGTATTGCAACTCTTCCTGTATTTAACTGAAATATATTTATTTTTTATAAATATAAAACCAAATAAACAATAAAGGCAAATAAACCAATAAACTGTCACCGAAAATTATAAACGTCAAAATTCGTAACCTATCAAAGACATTCTATATTAAAAATAAATAACCATTTTCAATTTCGTTGCAAAACGAAAATACAGCCGAACCATATTCTAGTCCAATCAGAGAGTGCATCAAGCACCTCTACCGGTTTCGAAACTTATTAGTCTCTCATCAGGAGGCACATATGCTGCTCTCCTTGATCCAACCAAAACAAACCCCAGCGTGCAGTCCCGGATTGCAACGAACGAAATGGCATAGATGCCCTAGCGGCAACTGCTAGCAAAAGACTAAGTTTTCACTCTAATGGCATATAAAACAACATAATGCCATTCTACACCCCACCAGAATGAAAACAATGGGAACCTTCTCTGGTTACACCTCCGAGGCTTCTACAATATGCAAGTCATACGGATGCTGAGACTAAGGAAGATGAGGGAATTCTACAATTTACAATTCACGTCCCATCTGCTCAGCGCGGTAAAGTTCCAACGAGAATGGTTCCCTTCGTACTCCAATCAGAGTAAATGTAAATCAAAAATGAATAACCAGTTTCAATTTCGTTGCAAAACGATCCAACCAAAACAAAACCCCAGCGTGCAGTTGCAACGAACGAAATGGCATAGATGTCTTAGTCTTTTGCTAGCAGTTGCCGCTAGGGCATCTATGCCATTTCGTTCATTGCAATCCGGGACTGCACGCTGGGGTTTTGTTTTGGTTGGATCAGGGAGAGCAGCATATGTGCCTCCTGATGAGAGACTAATAAGTTTCGAAACCGGTAGAGGTGCTTGATGCACTCTCTGATTGGACTAGAATATGGTTCGGCTGTATTTTCGTTTTGCAACGAAATTGAAAATGGTTATTCATTTTTGATTTACATTTACTCTGATTGGAGGACGAAGGGAACCATTCTCGTTAGAACTTTACCGCGCTGAGCAGATGGGACGTGAATTGTAAATAATTGTAGAATTCCCTCATCTTCCTTAGTCTCAGCATCCGTATGGCTTGCATATTGTAAAAGCTTCGGAGGTGTAACCAGAGAAGGTTCCCATTGTTTTCATTCTGGTGGGGTGTAGAATGGCATTATGTTGTTTTATATGCCATTAGAGTGAAAACTTAGTCACATTCTATATTGTTATCCTTGTTTAACTTATTGTGGTTTCTTTGGAAAAGCGGCTTAATTTTGCGATACTAGTTTCTGTGAGTTAAAAAGAGACCTAGTATAAAAAGTAATTAATGAATAATTTCATGCACGGGAAAAGTTATGAGTGGAAGTACTTATATGACCTATGACAATGTAGTCAACGTAAGGTACTATATGCATTACTAAAATCTTCTCGATGTATCTAGCACCCAATAAACCTCCTCGCTCGTGAAGATGGTTACCCGTACCAATAAAATCAAGGTCTGTTCATGTCCCCATAGAAATTGCACCCCAGATCATGCAAGAGCCACCTCCATAAGGACTACCTCCAGAATTGTGCAAATCGCTCTTCTCGTCTTTGGTACACTTTCCTTCTTCGGTCGCTACCATAGAGGCATATTCTGATTTCATCTGAGAACAGAACATATCCCCATTGTTCTAACGTCCAGTTCAGATGATCCCGTGCAAAACTCAGTCGTGCTTAACGATGAGCTGCAGCAAGTTATTCACCAATTGCAAATACTAGAGTATTTTCCTCCAGTCTTCTTCTTACTATCCACTGACTAATAACCACTCTTCTTGTTGACACAATAAATCGATCATCACGAGCAGTTGTTCTGCCTGTTCCAGGTCGTCTACGAAAGGATCCAGTCTCCTCATAACGTTCGAACACCCTTCGAACCAGTGCTGCCGTTCTAGTACAATTGTACTATTTCTAGTACATTTTTAGCGAGTGAGTACGAAAGTACATTTTGTAAATTATCCACCCATTTCTAGTACATTTATTACACAATATATTTTCTTTACTTTATACAGATATCAACCAATAAAGGAGATGTATTATGTATTTGGTGATTTTTCTAGTGACTTTTTTGGTTATTGTGTGAACTGTCTTTTTAGTTATCTGGCAACAACTCTGTTCTTAGTTTACACTTTATTACACCTGCCGTTGTGCCGTTTGCGTCTTGGCTCCTCCATGTTTATTGTGGTTTATGTTTATAAACAAAAAATAGTCTAGCCGCGTTAATTAGTCAGTATTCTACAAGAAATATTTTAAGTATTTGATTTAGTACTCGACTGAGAGTTGAGAGTATTTGTTTCTTAACTTTCATCTAAAAATGTAAGTATATATTTTTTTATTAGAACTTACACTTCTTGAGTTCTATATTTTTAGAGTGAGAATAAGTATTTAAAGTTTCAGTTATGTTGTTTTAATGTAAATATAAACTACAGTAAAACCTGTGTTACCGGCCACCTGCCAAAATCGGCCACCTGTACTAAAACGGCCAGTTAAAAAATTCCACAAACCAATTATATTATGTAGACTACAAAAACTGGCAATACCGGCCAACAGTCCTTTCATTTTTAGTGGCCGTTACTGACAGGTTTTACGTTTTACTGTATATTATATAAATAAAAAATAAAACTAGTTTTTGTTGTTTTAGCCACAAAATATAACAATAGGAGAATACAACATTGAGGGGGTAAAAAACTTTACATACTTGGGATCCGTAGTCACATCGGATAATAACGTAGCAGAGGAAGTGAAGAGGCGAATATTTATTGCCAATAAAAGTTACCATGGCTTAATTCGGCAACTAAGATCAGATAACGTCGCAAGGAAAACAAAATGCCAAATATACAAAACCTTAATAAGACCGGTACTCACATACGGCTCAGAAACCTGGTCACTCACTAAAAGAGAGGAAACATTGCTAGCCACCTTTGGAAGAAAAATCTTGCGACACATATATAAGGGCACAAAAGAAAATGGAATTTGGCGAAGAAGGTACAACTTTGAACTATACGAAATATGCGAGGATCCGGATATCATAACATTCATTAAAATAGGACGGCTGCGTTGGATGGGACATGTAGAAAGAATGGAAGAAGGCGAAATACCAAACAAAATATTCAAACAGATGCCAGTAGGAAAAAGAACAAGAGGAAGACCGAAGCTGAGATATTTAGAACAAATAGAAAATGATATAAAAACCTTAAAAATAAAAAACTGGAGAAAAAAAGCACGAAACAGATCAGAGTGGAGAAGAATCCTGGAACAGGCCAAGACCCAGAAAGGGCTGTCGAGCCAATGATGATGATGAACTTATTAAAATGAACATTATAGAAGTTTTCCGGGTCCTTCTACCCTCTGTAATGATGTACTCTTTCATTCTGCGTTTAAATTTTTCAAAAATGCTTATTAGTTTTCTCAGGATTCGAAAAAAATGACGCACTTAAATAGCATTGGATCCGAAAGTTTGCGCCTATCCTCTTAATGCAATAACTTAGGCAGCTTTCTCTGGTGTCTTCTTCTTGTGCCACTCCTATCGGAGATTGGAAATCATCAAGGCTACCCTGACTTTGTTTACAGCTGACCTAAAAAGTTCATTAGTGGTGCAGCCAAACCACTCTCTCAAATTCCGCATCCACGACATTCTTCTACGGCCTGGATTCCGTTTTCCTTCTATTTTTCCTTGCATTATATTTTGAAGTAATGCGTATTTATGACCTCTCATCAGGTGACCCAAATACTCGAGTTTTCTTCGTTTTATCGTTAATAAAATTTCTGGGTCTCTTCCTATCCTTCGTATTACTTCAAGATTTGTGATTCTTTCAACCCAACTTATCTTCAGCATTCGACGGTAGCACCACATCTCGAAACTTTCAATATTTTTTGTTGTTCTGTTTGAGAGTCCAGGCATCTACACCGTATAATAGCGTGTTAAATACGTAGCCACTTAGCATTCTTAATCGTAGAGGGATGCTTATATCCCTGTTGCAGAAGAATTTTCTCATCTTTATGAAGGTGGCCCTGGCAATTTCGATACGTCTTTTTATTTCATTGTTTTGGTCTCCAGTTTCGTTTATTAAAGTTCCCAAGTATTTATAACTTGATACTTTTTCAATTTGAATGCCGTTTATACTAATATGTGCTGGTTGTGTCATGATTTTACTGAAGACCATATACTTGGTTTTTTTGATATTAATGTTTATGCCATAATTGTTGCAAGCAATATTTATGCTTGTAAGTAATCGTTGTAATTCTTCTACTGTTCTTGCAACTAGTACAGTGTCGTCTGCGTATCGAATATTATTTACAACCTCTCCATTGATTACGATTCCTTCATTTGCTTGCAAAAGGGCTTCCTGACAGATGCTTTCACTATATACATTAAATAGCAGTGGTGACAAAATGCATCCCTGTCTTACTCCTCTACGTATCTCTATTGCTTTTGATATCTCGTTTTCTATTTTGATGTTAGCTTTCTGATTCCAATATAAGTTGAGAATTATTCGCAGATCTTTATTATCTATGTCTTTTCTTTCAAGAATGTCTCTTAGCCTATCGTGGCGTACCCTGTCAAACGCTTTTTCAAAATCGATAAAACGTGTATGTACTTCTTGATTAACGTCTAGGCATCTTTGTGTAAGAACATTCAAACCGAAGAGAGCTTCTCGAGTACCTAGTCCTTTTCTGAACCCCATCTGTGTATTACTAATATCTGACTCCAACTTTTGATAAACTCGGTTGTGGATGATTTTTAGAAATATCTTTAGTAGATGGCTCATTAAAGATATTGTTCGATGTTCTGAACATTCTTTTGCATTGGATTTCTTTGGCAGTGTAACGAATGTAGACAGCAGCCACTCTTGAGGTATAATACCAGTATTGTATACTGTGTTAAATAAGTGCAATATTATACCTATTGATTCATCATTCAAGAGCTTTAGTAATTCAGTAGGAACCTCATCGGGTCCATTTGCCTTTCCAGTTTTGGAATTTCTAAGTGCCATTTCTACTTCACATTTTAGGATTTCAGGTCCCGTTTCACCATTTACCTTGTCAATGTTATTTCTGTTGTCCTCAAACAATTCTCTTATGTATTCACTCCATCTATTAATTTTTTCTGTTAAGTCTACAATAATATTTCCGTCTTTGTCCTTAAGCAAACTTATTTGATGTCTTCTTTGGGTTCCTGTAAGTTCTTTTACTTTTTTATGTATATTGAATGTGTCATACTTTCTTTCATAGTCTTCCATTTCTACACATTGTTCTTTAATCCATGATTCTTTGGCCTTCTTTATTATTTGCTTTATGTTCTTATCAACCTCTCTGTATTTTTCTGAATTATTCTTCAATTTGCGTCTTTCATCCATTAGTTCTAGTATGTCTGGTGTCATCCACACCTTATGTTTCTTTGGAGATTTGGTTAGGTGTTTCTTTCCTGTAGTTATTATAGTGTTTATGTACTTCAGTTTTTCATCTATGTTGTCTGTTCTGCGGATTTGGTTTTCTGCTACACTGAGGTCGGTGTTAATTTCTTCGCGCACTGTTTGTCGTCGGTGTTCACTTTTAAGCTGACTTAAGTCTAACGTTGGGATGATGGTTTTTCTCATTTTCTTTGGTCTAGCTTCTAACACAGATACTACTGGATTATGATCCGAACCGATATCAGTTCCAGGGTAAGTTTTAGTAGATTTCACGGCATTACGGTATCTTTTTGTCACCATTATGTAATCTATTTGGTTTCTGATTACTTTTTCTTGTGTGTGTTGAGGTGACGTCCACGTATACAGTCTCCTTGGGGGTAATTTAAAGAATGTATTAGTTATTATTAAATCTTCGCCGCTTTGACAAAACTGAACTAAACGATCACCCCTTTCATTTCTATTACCTAAGCCGTATTCACCGACATTTTCTCCAACTTTACCCTGACCTACCTTGGCGTTCTGGTGTAGTATCCACTAAACTTACACAAACTTGCACACTAATTGATTATGAAAAACGAACAATAGGTAATTATTAGTTGCAAAGGCAGTAACAAATTTTGACAAATTTCTGGTTATTGTTACAAATATAAAATAAACACTTTTCTATGTTTATCGCTTATCGATTGCTACGTATATAAATGATAGATAAGCAATCTATGACAAATTTATACATACTAATATTAAAGCGATTTAAATTATCTTTCAAACAGAGAGTATATCTCTTTTTTGATGCAAGTAATTAGTTTCAGAAATAAATATAGTTCAAGTCAAAAGTTTAACCCGGGAGCAGTCGCACCGTGAGAAAAAATCTCACATTTTATCCTTTTCCGTGATAACTTGATGAAACATTTTGTAACATTGCTTTCCACTTGTAAGTGCTTCGAGGAGGATCGTAGTAATGCGTGGAATTTTTTTTGTGGAATTTATGGCTTTGGTGAGACCCAATTAGCTTTAAAATTATTAGAAATAAATATTTTTAACATAACAAGTAAATAAAAATATTATAAAATAGAAATTTGTTTTAAATTCGTGTTTAAATTTGTATTGTGAGATTTTTTCTCTACGCGCGACTAACGACGTAAATGAAGTGAGCGCGACTGCTCCCGGGTTAAAGTGGGCCGATTTCTATGTACGCAAGTTTATAGACTCAGTATAAAATTTACATAGTTGAACATTTATCTTTTCAGAGAGTTGGTATTCCGTAACGCCTGAAATAGTTGCGAAACGCACTGCTGAGCGATGCCAGTGCGATATAATCATCGATGCCTTTTGCGGAGCCGGAGGTAACGCTATTCAATTCGCGTTAAAATGTAAAAAAGGTAAACTTAAATTTGTTTATTAAAATATCATGCTGTGGTAGGATACTTTATAAGAATTATGCCGTGTTTAAAGCTTTCTAGATATATCTTTTGGGTTAGTCCTCATCCTTTTTTGTTTAATTTTGTCCACTATTTTCTTTTCTTAATCCCTTTTTATTTTTTATTAACGTATTTTCCAAGAAGATACATTGTGTATTATAACATAATATACAGACTGTTCAGTTTTAAATTAGATATATGAGAACACAATATACATGGCAACACTGCTTCCCCGCTTCCCACACCTGTTTCATGCCGATCCATTCAGTCATTGTCGTCATTCTACAGCGGCAATGCAAATCATTATTATAAGCAATCTTGCCGATTTTAGCGCTTTCTTCAGTGGCGTATATCTGATTAAACACTAAACAGCCTGTATATGTTTAAAAGCAGATGAAATGGCCAAACAATACTCATCAATGCCGTTCGTTGGATCGGAACCCTTCTGCGACGTTTCAAAGGCAGTAACAAGAACGGCTACAAGGAGGTGGATAGCTCAAAAATCTCTGGAATGGCAGATTTATTACAGAACATTCGCCAAAATTTACGGCAGACTTACTAAGTAAAGGTAGGAAAACAGTCAAAGCCATAGTAGGTCTGCTAACAGGGTATTGTAAGCTAAATAGGCAGTTGGATCTGATGGGATTGGCAGATGATGACCTATGCAGACAGATTCTGTCACCTAGAAGAAGGAATAGCTGAGCATATACCAGCATAAGCCTGGTATACAGTAAGCGCCACGATACTAGACACATGGGTAGGTACCTAATTGCTATGCTTATAGGCTAATCCGGCCCGTTCTCAGATGTGACTTTCATCCCTGTCATGTTACTGTCAAGAAACTATTCAAAATAATTGTTTTTCCATACAAAAAATACATTAATTAATAGTATTGTTACTACAATACTACTTACTTACAATACTTTAAAACTGTTACAGCTTTAACACAATGAAAACTATAAACGTCAAATACAGCTGTTCTATTAACTATCAACTTCCTATGTTAATATTCGGTTTCTATATATTTTCTGACGTTCTAAACGTCACTAGACATAAAAGTAAACAGTGCAACAAGTGAACGGCCCAGGACTGTATTAGCTCAATGTTCCCGTGTGTCTAGTAGCGTGGCGGTTACTGCATATGCGGTCCTTTGCATTAGGCGAAAAAAGCCACCGACAGAGATCTACATGGAAGGTTCTGAATGATCTGAGAAGGTCGCAGTGGCATAAGCCAAAGACACCTCATTGAATCTATATAATATGTCTAAATAAGTGTTTTATATATTTTTTTTCTGCAAGATTGCATACCAATATTGAGAATATGGTTTAGCATGTAGCTGTCCTGCCAACAGATTGACAGTCAGTTGGCGGCGGCTGATGTCAATCGTCGGGCGAATCGTCCATTTTTCAAACAGTTAGATGCATGTTCCCTAAAGTGAATCCTTTAACATCGACCTCGTGTCATTACAATTTTATATTTTAATACAATAATTATCATGTAACCTAAAGGACATCCAGATGCTGAGAGAAATCCAAGAGGTGGAGCAACAGTAATATCAGGCAGAACCTGAAACATTATGAATTACCCAAATTTGAAGAAGATTTTATGCAAGCAGCAAGTGTCGTAATAGAAGGTTGGGTAGGGCCACTAGCGATATCGGCCGTTTATTGTCCTCCGAGATACAGGCCAAATAAAGAAGGTTTTGTAAATCTGTTTAAAACACTGGGAAACCGATTCTTAACTGGAGGTGATTATAATGCAAAACATACTAGTTGGGGTTCCAGACTCTCACCTCCAGGAAGGGGAAGAGTTTTATATTCAGTTGTATAAGAAATGAATTTAAGCCACCTCTCTACATACCAACCCACATACTGGCCAAGTGATCCAAATAGAGTTTTTTCATTGTAAAAGGTATATCAGACGAGCACTTAAATATAGTATCCAGTGATGATTTAAATTCTGACCACACTCCAATTATTGCATCCATATCAACCATACTTCAAGAAAAGGAGGTGACACCGCATCTGATCTCCAAAAAAACTGGCTGGGAATATTTTAAATCAATACTAGATCAAAATATAAATCTACAAATATCACTGAAAACACCAAATGATATTGAATTAGCAGTCGAAGATTTTACTAAGTTGGTTCAAAAAGCAGCATGGGAAGCTACGCCCCATGAGAATAAAAACAAAAGGCACCGAAGATAATGCCCACAAATAATTAGAACTGAAATACTAGAAAAGCGGAGGCTTAGAAAAAGGTGGCTAATAACGAGACACCCAAATGACAAAACCAACTACAATCGAAAATGTAGGCAACTAAAAGAATTAATAAAAAATCTTAAAAATGAGTATTTTCAAAGTTATATGCAGAATTTAACACCAACTGCGGATTCTGACTATTCTCTATGAAAGGCCACAAAAAATTTGAAAAATACAAAACAGCAAATCCCGCCTATCGGGCATGATAACAAATGGTTACGAACAAACCAGGAAAAGGCAAAAGCATTTGCAAACTATTTCGAAGAAGTATTTCAGCCTTTATCTGCAGATGAGAATAATATCGATGAAAGAATACATGAATTTTTAGGTAGTATATATCAAATGTCTCCACTTCCCAAACTAACAACTCCTAAAGAAGTAGCACAAATTATTAAATACGAAATTCGGACAAAAAAAGCACCTGGACACGATCTCCTTACTGGTGAGATAATCAACCAACTACCAAAAAAAGGGATTACAATGGTAACACAACTAATAAATGCGACTATAAGATTAGGATATTTTCCAGCACAATGGAAGTTAGCAGACATTATACTAATACAAAAACCAGGAAAGCCTGCTAAAGAGATAAAATCATACAGACCAATAAGCTTGTTACCTGTTATGTCTAAAATTGCAGAGAAGATTATAAAAGAACGATTATTAATAGAAATAGATGAACATAAACTAGTCCCATCGCATCAATTTGGATTTCGCCTTAAACACTCGACCATTGAACAAGTGCACAGAGTCGTTGATATGATACAAACTACATTTCAGGAAAAGAGCTACTGCAATGCTGTATTCCTGGATATAAGTCAATCTTTCGACAAGGTTTGGCACCCCGGATTGCTTTATAAACTAAAGAAAAACCTATTTCATCCACTCTACATCTTGCTCAAATCTTATCTTGAAGAAAGGCACTTTCAAATTATAAGATATGATGACTTTATAACAGACATTCATCCTATAAAAGCTGGTGTGCCCCAAGGAAGTATACTTGGTCCCATACTTTATACTTTGTTTACAGCTGACTTTCCAACCGATGACCATCACCTAACAGCTACTTTTGCAGATGACACTGCAATTATGGTGAAAGACAAAAATCCCGAAATTGCGACTCGCACATTACAAACAAGAGTAAACAAAACACATAAGTAGGCTTGTAGATGGAGAATTAAAATAAACGACGAAAAATCAGCCAATGTAACTTTCACAAAATGCCAAGGTGACACACCATCAATATATTACAACAACCACCTAATACCAAAAAAAGATAGTGCCAAGTACTTGGGATTGCATCTAGACAGAAGGCTAACTTGGAAAACACATATCTGGAATAAACGTAAACAACTAGGAATTGTACTTAAAAAACACTACTGGCTAGTTGGAAGTAACTCACCACTATCATTAAAAAATAAACTCCTGGTCTACAGTTCCATCATAAAGCCTATTTGGACATACGGCGTACAACTCTGGGGTACAGCATCTGACAGCAACATAGCGATCCTAGAACGATTCCAGTCAAAGACTTTAAGAACCATAGCGACTGCCCCTTGGTTTATTTCAAACCAAGTCATTTACAGTGATTTAAAAATCCCTACAGTGAAACAAGTGATCGCGCAGTGTAGTGATAAATATCTAAAGCGCCTTGAAGTGCACTCGAACAATCTTGTAATCGGTCTCCTTGATAACAGTGTACAAAATAACAGACTAAATATTCGTAGTCCACTGGATTTGCCCTTTAGACAATATGTAAAAGTTTAGAAAGTTTAGATTAAGTAGTGTAAATAGATATAAGTCATACCAATGTATATCAGGTTAGAAAAATACTCAACCAATAGAGTTATAGCCACTGGGCGATCACTCTTAATGTAAAAATTCTGTTCAACAAAAATGCTTAGTGTTTATGGTTTGAAATAAACAGATGGCGTTTGTAACAAAAAAAAATGTAACCTAAAAGTTTTTACAACCAAAAATATGGCTACTTTCAACTACTTTCAATACGATTGACTGCATGATGGTCCGACTGGATTGAAAACGTTTTGAAGATTATTATAATCCATTTGGATAATATTAAAATTTTAATAAAAATAAACAGAAATTTTTTACTTGGTTGTAATTTATTTTAATTTTTGTTTTAGTAATCGCTATCGATATCGACCCCAAGAAAATAGAACTCGCCGAAAATAATGCTAGAGTATATGGTGTTTCCGATAAAATCGAATTTATAATCGGAGATTTTCTACAATTAGCAGATAGTTTAAAAGCTGATGTAGTTTTCTTAAGCCCACCTTGGGGTGGACCGTCGTATCTCGCAGAAAATATGTATGATCTTGAAACGATGTTGCTACCAGTGGCTTTTTCACAATTACTAGCGACTGCGAGAAAAATAACACCAAAAGTTGCTATCTTTTTGCCTCGGAATAGTAATACATTTGCGGTAAGTTTTTCTCTTTCCTAGTTTATCTATTATCTCATATCAATTATAGCAAACTTTATCATCATATGCAAACTGTATCATGAAAATTAACGGAGAAGAAACAGATTATATAAAAATCCTACGTGGAGTTAGAGAGGGATGTATCCTATCGCCGTTGATATTAATTTGTACTCGTTGAGAGAATTTTTAACGAGGTTCTATACGGAGTAGACGAGGGCATCCTTGTAAATGGAGAAAGAGTAAACAATATTAGATATGCCGACGAGTACAGTCAACAGTACGGACTAAACATTAATACCCAAAAAACGAAACAAGTGATTATCAGCAAGGAGAATATGAACGGGGCTCATCTATACATTAATGGAACGCAGATAGAGCGCGTAAAACAGTATTGTTACATGGTAACTATTATAGATGAGCAATGTACAGGAAATAAAGTGCCACATAGGAAAGGCAAGAACGGTCTTTAACAAAATGAGCGCCATCTTCAAAAGCCACAACATATCCCTAGATATAAAAATGAGACATTTGAGATGTTATGTTTTCTTTGTATTATTGTACGGAGCGGAGGCATGGACACTTACCGAAACCACTATTAAAAAACTTGAAGCATTTGAGATGTAGGTTTGTAGAAGAATGCTGAGAATATCATGGACAGCAAGGATCACGAACAAGGAAGTTCTAGGAAGAATGAAGAAGGAACTGGAAGTTGTGTTTACAATCAAACGCATAAAATTGCAGTATCTGGGATACGTTATGAGAAATCAACACCGTTACTACCTGCTACAGTCCATATTGCACGGTAAAGTCAAAGGTAAGCGCGGACCCGGTAGAAGGAGAATATCATTGCTGCGGAATTTGAGAACATGGTTTAAGAAAACCTCAACGAAACTGTTTCGAGCCTTAGCGAGCAAAGTTATGATTGCCAATATGATTTCCAACATCCGAAACGGATGGAACCAGAAGAAGAAGAAAAAGTATCATCATAATCATCAGTGGTGCTACTGCGCTAGTATGGCCCCGATCTTCTCCAGTCTATTTTGCCAGTAATTTCTGCCCATTATAAACCGTTACCAACTTGAGAACCGATCTTCCTCGCGTCCTCGTCCACACCGTCGCTCTATCTTAGTCTTGGTCTATCGCTACTCCTATCCCTACTGGTACCTTTAATAGGGTTTGTTAGGGTTGGTAATTTTCATTTGCTCTTGGCACATGTCTAGCTCATGTTATGAAATAGCCCGGGAGGTAGTGTCAAATTTGACCGGAGCATTTTAGCATGGCTGGTTTCTTTTTATTTAGGTAGGTGTTCCAAAGCTTATTAACAAATGATGTCAGCTGGCCCAAAACCGGGGATTTTAGACAAGAAAAGGTAAAATATGAAAGTTGATGGACAAACGCTACAACTAAATGTCAAATATTTATACACGTTATTCAAAACATTTGATAGCCTTGCTTACTTGGCTCCTACCTTTCACTCAGGAGATCCAGGTTCAAATCCTGGCGCGGAAAATTCTTTTTGTTTTTTAAATTGACATTTTATTTTGAAAAATAATTATTTTTATAATACCACGTTTTTATTATTTATACGAGACAATATAAAAACATCTGTTTGTCTTTTATAGAATCGCAAACTATGCATTTTTGGTCATAATATTATGATTGATCTTAATAAGCAAATTTGTTGTACATGAACCTCTGAAGGTTCCTGAGTTGGTAACACCAACAATCTGAGTGGAAAGGGAGACATTATTTGTTATTTTTTTGGACAAACTGTTTTTTCTTAATTTTATATGTTGTAGAACCGAAAGATACAACCCTAAATTTTCACTTTTCTCTCACCAACCCCTTTCACTTTTCTCTCACCAACCCCCATTTTTTAATAGCAATCTAAATATTTCCCTATTCTCTATAATACATAAAAATGAATGTTTGTCTGTACCTATGTCCCTTATAGAATCGTAAACTATGCATTTGGTAGAAAAAAGTATAGGTGCGCAATATTTTTTAGTATTTTTTGGCTTTCTGGTAATTTTTAAGTATTAAACTTTCAAACATTATTTAGTTTTAAGGCGGTACGAAGTTTGCCGGGTCAGCTAGTTAATAATAAAAAAATATTCTTGGACTAGTGTGGCAAAGATTAAAAAGTATAAATCAATAATTTATGAATTTTAAATTGTAATAAAAAAGCGTCAGCTGCATCATGTACGTTGCAAAAAATGTTAGCTGGCCAAGTGAACATGCCGTGGTATTATAAAAATAACTATTTTTCAAAATAAAATGTCAATTTAACAAACAAAAAGAATTTTCCCAGGATTTGAACCCGGATCTCCTGAGTGAAAGGTAGGAGCCAAGTAAGCAAGTCTATCAAATGTTCTGAGTAACGTATATAAATATTTGACATTTAAGTTGTAGCGTTTGTCCATCAACTTTCATATTTTACCATTTCTTGTCTAAAATCCTCGGTTTTGGGCCAGCTGACATATCATTTGTTAATAAGCTTTGGAATACCTACCTAAATAAAAAGAAAACAGCCATGCTAAAATGCTCCAGTCAAATTTGACACTACCTCCCTGGCTAAAAGATATTAGATCTCAACCCTTTACTATTTTTTTATATTTCTCGTACAATTCGAAGTTATATTGCCTTCTCCGAACACCATTCTAACATATTGCGCCCATTATTCTTCTTAGTTTATTCCATTCCAAGACGAACAGATGATTTGCGTCTGTTTTAGATATAATTCATATTTCTGACACACATAGCAGCACTGGTATGATGAGTGTTTTGGTTTTTTCCTATTTATTTTGTGCCAGCAGACAGACATAGATAATTCAAGGTTTTCTCACTTGAATGTTGTAAAATGGTTCTTTGAGCTTTTTTGAAAGCGTTTGATAGAGTGAGAATTCGGGACGCGATACATTTACTATATGAAAAAAGTATATCACTGGATTTAATAAAAACCATTGAGAATATATATAAAGATATCATAGCTATGGTAAGATGTAAGGGGAAACTATCGCAACTTATCAAGTATGAAACTGGCATTAGACAAGGAGATTCGCTGAGCCCATTAATATTTAATCTGATAATGGATGAAATCATAAAGAAAGTTAATAAAAGAAGAGGATATAGAATGGGAGAAAAGGAAATAAAGATAATCTGCTACGCCGACGACGCCATAATAACAGCCGAAAATGAAGATCACGTACAAAGATTAATTAAAGAATTCGAAGACACGGCTCTCATATACAACATAGTGATCTCAACAGGGAAAACTAAATCGATAATAATATCAGCGGAACCGATCAGCGCTGTAAATTGGTTGTAAATATCAAAATAATAGAACAAGTGATGGAAACAGAATACTTGGGAATAAAACTGTCAAGCTACGGAAAAGTGGAAGAAGTACAAAAACAAGTGAATATGGCGAACAGAGCAGCAGGATGTCTCAACAACACAATCTGGAGAAACAAATACCTCACAATGGAAACGAAAACCAGGGTATATAAAACAACAATAAGACCGATAATGACGTACACAGCGGAAACAAGAGCAGATACGGCGAAAACACAAAGACTGCTGGAAACAGCAGAAATGAAAGTCTTACGAAAAATAACAAACCAAACTCTAAGAGTCAGAGTAAGAAGTGAGGAAATACGAGCGAGATGTGGTATAGAAGAAATAAACATGTGGACCAAAAGAAGAAAAATAGAATGGAATCAACACATAGAAAGAATGACAGAAAATAGAATAGTACGAATAGCAAGAGACAAATCGCCAAATGGAGGAAAAGGAAAATGGGAAATTGGGACGACCGAGGAAAAGATGGTCAGACAATGTCAATTGAGGCTAAAAACCGAAGTAAAACAGGCATTGAGCCTATTTATAAAGTAGGAAGAAGAAGAAGAATGTTATAAAATGAGTGAAAACAATTGTATTTAATTGATGGATTCGACCGTTACTTGGAAGTTCATTTTATCTAACAATAAAACACTGAAACGTTTGTTTTCTATACTTCCACAAAATTTATTACAACTATGTGACTACAGCTGTTTCGGCAGAGTGCCTTTCTCAAGTGATTTAGATTACTATGGGTTTGTCTTTTAAAGTCTAACTGAAGAGATTGAGGAGTGGGGAGCTGTTTGTCTCGAGTTGGTCATTCAGAATTATATCTGTATTTTTCAATTGATTAATTTCCATATATTCTAATAAAGATAGCTTAAGGCCTTTATTTTGAATATGCAGAATTTGAAACTGTTCATTAAACAGTGTGCAAAACCTTTGACAAACAGATATCAGAACACAAAAGGGCTTTCAACAATAGAAAAACAGATACTTCTACAAACGCGTGTGACATGTAGAGGTCGTAATTTACGCCTAAAATCAAAAATCCAAAAAATTTTACGTTTATTACAAGTTTCTCTTCGATATGAACCTCAAATCGGCTAAAAAAAATCAAAAATTTGAAAAATTACGCAAGTTTGAAAAAAAAACATAAATTTTTACCGTTTTTTTTTTTCAGTTATTTGCCCTTAAAACCCATCTTTTATTCCGATTGGAGGTTCATATCGAAGACTTAACGAACAATAATCACTTTGGTTTTTTAAAATTGGTTTATTATTTTTTAAGCTAGACGTCACGCAAGCCGAAAAAAAGTCGTTTCGAGAAAAACGCGTTTGAAACAAATCTCATAGATTGTGCTCTACAGGAGTGCGCTCCGTATAATTCTCATATCTTGGGAAGGACTTCGAATATTGCTTTGAAATTTTCAGAACACATTCTTGAATAGTAATACTATCGATTCATGCTAGTTCCAAATATTCGAAATTTTGAAACCTCTACACCTATTTCCTCCCTTAATGAACAGTTTTAAATTCTGCATATTCAAAATAAAGGCCTTAAGCTATCTTTATTAGAATCTATGGAAATTAATAAATTGAAAAAAATTCTGAATGACCAACTCGAGACAAACAGCTCCCCACTCCTCAACCTCTTCAGTTAAAGACTTTAAAAAGACAAACCCATAGTAATCTAAATCACTTGAGAAAGGCACTCTGCCGAAACAGCTGTAGTCACATAGTTGTAATAAATTTTGTGGAAGTATAGAAAACAAACGTTTTCAGTGTTTTATTGTTAAATATTGTATTTTCAATGATCAGTATTATAATGCTAATATTTTTTTTTCTGTTACAGTTAGCTAAAGGAGCAGGACCCGGCGGTCAAGTAGAAATAGAACAAAATTTCATTAATAAAAAATTAGTTGCAATAACAGCCTACTATAACAATTTGATTAAGGAAAAAGCCGATACTCGTGATTTTTCACAATTAGATAATATATAAGTACGATAAACTTACTAAATTTAGTATTATGAGTAACACATAACCATTTAAAATTCCATTAATTCGTATATTTTGTAAAATCTTGCGGAAAAACTTTAATTGGACGGAAAATGAGTAGTGTTTTTAATTGGGGGTACGTAATTTATGATTACCTAGGTTTTATTAATCTTATTATTATTTATTTTTTTAAGCAATTTAACATTTTTTCCCTTACTTAAAGTGATTTAATCAATTACATTCTTCATTCTAATACTATTAAATTCAAAAGAACTTGGTCATTAGTTCTTTCGTTCGTCGGAAGCTAGTTTTGAACCCGAAAATCACAAAAAGGAACTAACTTTCTTATTACAAGGATTTAGATAATTATGAATTTATAGTATTACCATCTTTCTAAGGAAGAATAATATATTCAGTTCAGCGGGATGCTCTTGTTCGAGGTGTGAAATTATATAAACAAGGGATCAGTTCATAAAACAGGTCGATCCCTTGTTTATGTTATTTCACACCTCGAACAATAACACCCCACTAAGCTGAATATTAACGAGTCTCTTAGAAAGGTGGTAGTACTATAAATGTATAATTATCTGAACCCTGCTTATTACCAAAAATTCAGGCTTCTATTCCAGAAAGATTTGCGAAGCCTTACAAGAAGGCATTCAGAAAATATAAATAGGGAGATATGTTATTTCTTGTCTCCAATTTCGAAACAAATTCTTTATTCCTACTGTATACATTCCACCACCTGGCAGAAGGAATAAATCATTAGTGGATCAGTGCATCAGAGAATTCACGTTTTATATCTGATATTATAAAACGCACTAACATTGAAAACTCAAAACTGAAATTTATCAATCTCTCCCACACCTATCCTACACTAGTTGTTACTTCCTCGTACATCTCTCTCACAATCTTCACATACTCTCCAGGAAGTCGTTTCTTACCAGTCCACAGAATCTCTTGGAGAACTCTATCGTATGCTTTTTTCTTTGTTATATTTTTTTAACTAAAGGAAGTGTTGACACACCACAACACAACATGTTGACTACCACAACAATTTTCAGAAATCTGGCCTAAAATAACGATTTGGTTTAATCCTATTATATTATAAGAAAGCTAAAAAATGTGTTTTTATAAAAAAATATTTTATAAGATTTTTTGTTTGTTTTTTAATAAATTTTATGTTCATGTAAATTAACATTTTTTTTGTCCTTTTGCCAGAAGCCATCTATCGTTTTTAACACTGATATATTCAGAGTTTAACCGTAGTTGCAAGAAAATGGCAAATAAACACTGGTCGAGATAATGTGTAGTTGGTGTCCTAGAAAAGAATGCAATATACGAGTTATTTGGTAGTTGGCCAATCAACATGTTAAAATGTTTATCACCACTGGTGTATCTATAAAAAAATGAGATGTCATGGATTATCTAAACTTAAAATGAGTGTTACTTATTTATTTAAGTATGAACATAAGTATTTTTAACTTGTTTGTTTTATAATCTCAGGTGGAATTCAAACGTTATGTTCCTTGATGTTACCTGTATTATTATATAATGTAAGTTTTCCATATTTTTAAGTGTTAATAAAGGAAAGAGTGAATTGCATATGTTTTTCATTTTTGTCCAAAACCTGAACCCCTTCTAACAAATTTAAAAAAACTTAACGAGATACCGGGTGGTGAATTGGAAAACGGGCCATAGGAAACTCAATGTAAAATTCTAAACTGTTGAATTCCTGCTTCCCTAATTATTTTACATCAAAAGATATTAGAAACTATTTGTAGAGGATTGAAATCTGTATTGAAAACAACTGTTAAAATTGTTCTATGAATTAAACATATTCCAAAATTTTGTAAAAATGTAATACATTTTTCAGTTTTTCAGCTCAAAATTAGGTCACACACAGTGCAATAATGTGTCACAATGAAGTTATTATTTTTACATTTTTGAACTGTACATAAATATTTTTATTTTTTAATTTATTGTTTAAAAACAATACAGTTGATAAGGTACCCTCAGTTGCGGAGAAAGTATTAATAATAAAGATTTTTTATTCAGTCAATGATGTAGGGATGCGCAAAAATGTCAAAACATCGATATTTACATCGAATGATGCATCAAACGACTAACATCGATATTACTAAATTATCGGATTGAAAACATCGATGTTTTAATATCGAAATCGCCCATTAAAACAGCAGCCATCTACAGGATCTTTTAATAAAGTACAAATACAGATGACATGTGACAATGTCGAATCTTCTATTTTGACAAATAACATTAAATATGTTTGTATTTGTATTTGTAAAATATAAATAAAATAAATGTACGATTCTATGTTGTTACCTATTTACCTATAAATAGGATCAAACATTAAAATAAGATCAGTGAAAATTTACAAAAATTTTCCAAAAACATCGCTAAAAACTTCGACATAAATATCGATGTTCGCCGATATTATCGAAACAAAAAAAATCGATGTAAAAATCGATTATCGAAAGCAGAATATCGATGTTTTTAAATCATCGATATATCGTGCGCATCCCTACAATGATGTGAGCACTGTCAGTTAAATAGTAATGTGTGGCCTAACTTTTACACACACACCTACTGTGGCAAATGTATCATATTTTTCAAAATTTTGGAATGCATTTAAATTGTAGAACAATTTTAACTTTTGATTTTAATACAGATTTCGATTCTCTACAAATATTCTCTAATGACTTTTGATGTAAAATAATTAGGGAAGCAGGAATTCAACCGTTTAGAATTTTACATTGAGTTTCCTATGGCCCGTTTTACGATTCACCACCCAGTATAGGTAATGACTCCTAAAATATTGCTTTTAAACTTTTCAATGCTCCCCAAGGTGTTTTAGCTTATCAATGAAACAAGTTATATTAAGGTCTACTTTATTGTTCACTTATAAATAAATCACTACTTTTGGAAAGGATAATAATCTAATCCTGTATTATATTTGAACTTTGGTTTATCATGTTTTCTTGCTTGCTCAATAAGATCTTGCACATCTTTTCTATAAGGTGGAGGTAACAATTCTTCGTCTAAAGTACATTCACTAGATGTGGGCTGATTTTTTCTGTATAGTTGCCTTCTGATTACGTCTACATCTCTACCATATTCATCTAATAGAGATTCTATTGTACTAGGAGGAATGTTGCACTCATATAAGAAGTAACTGAAACAAACCTTAGTATACCTATTGATCTGATTAACAAGTTGATACAGTAAAACCTGCCATATCCGGATCAATGTGGCGACAGACCGATCCGGATATGAAAAAATCCGGATATCAAGACCACTACTTCTTTTATAGTCTCTGAAACGTTTTCTCCTTCATACATTCAGTAATCAACGCCGTCAATAACTTTTGTCGATAGACACGTTTTATAGATTCTATAATACATTATTTCGCCATCTTTTAGTTCTTTTAGTGCGTTGTCCAACAGCATGACTGCTTTTCTCGGTAGATTTCTGTAGATCCGGACGGCGCAGAACCGTCCAGATATGACAGGTCCGGATATGGCAGGTTGTACTGTACTACTCTAAATGGGATATTGTCAGTGATTCTGCAAAACCTCATATGAGAATTTTTTTCAGAATTTGGTTGTTTGCCCTGTCAGAGACTCCGTTGGAAAATACACATGTTAATGTAATGAAAATGTCAAGAAACCTAATTACGTTAACATGGTTACGAAATGACATTCTCATTACGTTAACATGTGTATTTTTTGACGGCGTTTCTGACAGGGCAAAAAACTAAGTTCTGGAAGAGGGAAATTCTCATACGAGGTTTTGCAGAATCACTGACGATATGCAGGTTAGGAACAGGTGCATGAAACTGATGCCACTCTCAAATTTATATAAAGTAGAGGGTTTTGCAGAACCTTCAACACGTAGAGGCTATTGCAGAGCACATAAAGAAAATTAAACAGGTCACGGACAAGCAGCGTGCCCTATACACAGCTCGACCACCACAAATGCAAAAAGCTTCCTTGGAACAGTGCAAGATAAACTGCCCGAGTATTTTCCTTTTCCCCAGGTTCAACGGACTGCCAATCTCTTGACTTTAAAATGTGGAAAACTATGAATAGGATAAGAGCTGAAGTCGCTCGAGTAAAATCAGACATGGTAAAATGGGGGAAAATAGACCAAGATAACTGCGACTGGAGAAATGCAGATTATGATCGAACATCTTACATGCAGAAACTGTCCTGGTTAATGTACCCTCTAATACTTGTGGCTTACCAACAAAGGTCACGATAAAGTATGTAAAGTAAGTGATTAGTTTAAAATTGTACCACATAAGTAAAAACAGGTTAAAGTGCCAAAAATCGAAAATATATTTTTAGTGCTTAAAAGTGGTATATGTGCCAAGCCCGATGCTGCATAAAGTGGGCTAACTTCACAACTACTCAGAAAGTAGTTCTAAAGAATGCCACAAGATCGTGTACGTCTGTAAATCATAGGCATCTTAAAGTAAAACCCGGACGTTTCCACAAAACTATCATTTTGGCACTTGGCCCAGTTTTTACTTATGTGCTACAATTAAGCTTACCTGGCCTTTTTATAGTTCACTCCATGTACACTGGTTTTGTATGGCATGTCCCTAGTTCCTAAATTTTCCAATTTTCTAATTATTCCACCTTTTTCCAAAATAGCTCCTGCTGTCCTTTTTAGTACTGTTTTTAACTCTGGCTACAAAAATAGAGTATGATATATCAATTACTTGGTTTAAAATTAAATATCAGATAGATTCTACTGTTATGAGGAAAGAACTTCTTTATTCAGCTCTCATATAAAAGGAAATTACAGAATATATCAAAAAATGTGGAATCTTTCAAAGGGGTTCCAGAATTATTCCCATAAGTAGGTTAACTTACAATAATCCAGTCATATATACTATAGACAAAATTTACCTTGGGCATAACTCTCAATAACATTAATATTTCGTAAGTTATCATTTTATTTTCTTCTTCAGAATCAACTATATTTTATATTTAGAATTAATAGGTTATGTATAGTAAATCGTAAATAAAATCTTCTTTTTCACTGTAACTTCTCTGGTCAATGTTCTATTGAATAAAATTTTAAGTTCATAATTTCCATAACACCTTCGAATATAATATATTTTATAATGAATATTGTGGATAATTTTATACGGAGCATTATCTAATCTAAGAGACAATTTGTTCTTATTCTGTAGTAAATCGTTTTAAATAAGAACAAATTGTAAACTGGATGCCGTGACTATATGGTAAAAGGCCAATATTTTATAGTTTTTTTACTTTTTTGTTTTGTATTCTCGGAATGCACTTTCTGCCTGCCCAAATCACACAACACTTTTTTCTATGTGCGTGCCTGCGCCAGCTCATGCTCATTTACGCCCGGTTTCATAATCAGTTAAGGCGGCTGCACAATTGACCGGGAACGGGAACGAGAACGGAAACTGAAAGCATCAGCAGATTCACAATTAAATGGTAAACAGCTGTTTTGTGTCACTGTCAAGGCCCCGTCTCACCATCAAATAATTGACAGTTATTTGATCAAACTTGACAGTCAAACTTGACTAGTGACACAAACTATACATACTAACTGTCACTTTGTGTCACTAACTGTCAAGTTTGATCAAATAACTGTCAATTATTTGATGGTGAGACGGGGCCTTCACTTGTGCTATTAATTATTTTTCTTCTCAAAATAAATTTTGTGGAACGATCTTTTTCTAATTTTATTAAAAGAACATGATCTACATCGTCCGTACTATGATCTACATCAATCATACGAATGAGGACATTTTTCCAATAAAGAAATCAATCGTTCGTCATTTATTTTAATGCAAAATGTATAAAAATTGTCACTAAAACTTGATCACACACTTCTAATAACAAATTTTTATTGGGCATTTGACAGTATTTTTAATACTGCCTTCTGATTGGTTCCGGGAATACAACGGGAACGAGAAAGTTAAAGGCGGCTGCACAATTGACCGGGAACGGGAACGAGAACGGAAACGGGAACGAGAACGGGAAGTGAAAGCATCAGCAGATTCACAATTAAATGGTTAACAGCTGTTTTGTGTCACTGTCACTTGTGCTGTTAATTATTTTTCTTCTCAAAATAAATTTTGTGGAACGATCTTTTTTTAATTTTATTAAAAGAAAATGCCTGTTAACTCTAAAAATATGGATTTATTTGATGACGAGCTTTTAATATTTTCGTTTTTTATGATCTTGGAACTAATTTACACAATATGTGTTCAATCACAAAGGTTTGTCAGCATAAAGATAAAAAGCATATCATTCAAATATTTATATTATTATTATGTATCAAATTACCATATAAGTACGTACTATGATCTACATTCTACATCAATCATCATACGGATGAGGACATTCTTTTTCCAATAAAGAAATCAATCGTTCGTCATTTATTTTAATGCAAAATGTATAAAAATTCTCAGTAAAACTTGGTCACACACTTCCAACAAATTTTTATTGGGCATTTGACAGTATTTTTAATACTGCCTTCTGATTGGTTCCGGGAATATAACGGGAACGAGAAAGTTAAGGCGGCTGCACAATTGCCCGGGAACGGGAACGAGAACGGAAACGGGAACGGGAAAAAAGAACCTCTACGTAAATTAATGTTGTAGATGCACAATAACCGAGAACGAGAAGCTGTCCGGTAACGGGAACGGGAAAGTTGACCATGTTTTAACTTTCTCGTTCCCGTTGTATCCCGGAACCAATCAGAAGGCAGTATTAAAAATACTGTCAAATGCCCAATAAAAATTTGTTAGAAGTGTGTGACCAAGTTTTACTGACAATTTTTATACATTTTGCATTAAAATAAATGACGAACGATTGATTTATTTATTGGAAAAATAATGTCCTCCCAAGTAGCAATTTGTCGACGCGACAACGTTGTCTACCGCGTGGCAACGTTTTGTTACAACGTTGTTATTGCCTAGAAGACGACCCAATTCTGCACTAATTTGGTGGACGATTTTTGAGTTGTCTTGACGTTGCCTAGGCAACCTTAAGCGTTGCATAAGACAACTGAAGCGACTATAAAAAGTGCCTGCGTGCAATGGTTGCTCAAAGAGTCGGACTGGTTATGTTTTTTTACCTATATAAAAAGGAAACTATTTTGACATCATATCAGGTATTTAAATTTATATAAATACATAAATTAAGGACTTAAACAAAATTACCTGATGTGAAATTTATAAACGCATCTCAGATTACCGACAAATATGGATATTCCACCTTTAAAAAACACACGCGCTCATTTTTTATCACCTTTTTAACAAAAAATATGTAAATTTAAAAAATCTAATTTTAATATAAAAGCCAGAATTTATGTTAAAGATGTTTTGTATAAATTTAATGTATTGATGGTGCTTTTAAAGGTATTAGAAAATGCCTGCATTTTTTATATTTTGTGTTTTTATTTTCTTTACATCCCAAAAAAACCAAAATGGTGCATTAAACAACATTACCAATATTACTTAAAATATACCTTATTACCAACCATAGACGGATGAGACAACCGAGAAGTCCAATCGCCGACCAAACACGGCCTGGACCGACTATCCCAACCACTTTAGAACGCACCCTCTTATTGGGTGACAGAGGTCATGTGACCAGTGCAATGAAGTGCATCATTCTCCTTAACAGCGTTGCCACATTTAGTATATATCTACTGTTTTGGTATATTTTTGATATTATTTAAAAAATTCTAGTAGGCAATGTTTTTTATTAGATGTTTGGTATATTTCAATATTTTGTTATCACTAAAATAAAATTTGCTTTTTAAAGGCCGCGTCTCACCATCAAATTATTTGATCAAACAGTTTGAGCAAACGTGACGTACTTGAGGAATACGTCAAAGTGACGTCACAATTGCAGTTTTTTTGAAATTCTAAAAATCTGTGCTCTCACTATCAGTCTAGTTTGATCAAATTTTTTGTATTGAGTTGTCTAACTTGTTTGTACTTTATTTAAAATTAAAATGTTTCATTATTATCCACAATGAACACTCAGGATGTGACGTCACTAACTGTCACTTTCTTGTCACTTTCAGTTTGCTCAAACCAGTTTGATCAAATTATTTGATGGTGGGACGCGGCCTTAATAGTATTCACCCCATTTCTAAATTAATTTTCAGACATTTTGTTACAATTTCCCAATGTCATTACCGAAAATAAGATTCAGGACGTAGGTGATGATAATAGATGGACAGAGAAATGAAACTGGTAAATACCAGATCTAAATAAGGAAATCTTCATATAATTGATTTGGAGAATTTTCAAAATGATTGTAACGCTCGGTTTCATAATCAGTTAAAGTGGATTTTAAATTTTAAGTAAGTTGGTACCTACCTTTATCACAATTCATATATGGGTAAATGTCAACTTTAAAGTGAACTTTACTTAATGTTTACTTTAAGTTGATTATGAAACCGGGCGATTTTGACAGGTAACCGTTAACACAGATTTTACTGTATTTACAGGGCCTAAAAAGAATCTACTGATTTCTATTGATTTTTTGAAAGCAAAACTACTATCCGCTGCAAGATAATTCGGATGGAATTCAGACAAAATATGTACAAAAAGTACATATTTTGTCGGAGTATCAGCCAAATTATCTTGCAACGGATATAGTACTGAAAGAGTAAGAACTGGCCTGGCAACCCTGTCTAGCAAAGCTGATACAAAGATTTAAGCTTATCAAATCTACTGATAAAACAATGGACAATGGAGAAACCAGCTAATAAAAAACAAATAAACAGGTTGTTAAATAAATCGAAAATTTCCAGCAAAATAAAATATAAAATAATAAGAAAAAAGTAAGGTTATAAAGTAAATTCTTTTTTGCTCCTGAAGTTGCCGTAAACGTGTCACACATCTATAGAACTATACGTAAAGGCCCTGGGGTCGTGAGAGACAACTACCTAGTCGGCCAGAAAACCCATGGGCGTAAATTAGTTTAGCATTATAACGTTTTTAAGTAGTTGCGATTGTTGAAAAAACTTAACTGTGATATGTAGTTGTCACAATAGTAATAACTTAGTTGCCCATATAACTAAAGATATTACTTAACGTTGTAACATCGTAATGTCAGTCGGGTTAGGGGTCGTTGGCCGAAACAACTGAAAGTCCACTGTGGCAACGTTATATACAGTGCATTTGTTTGTACTGACAACCAATGCGTCGAAAAATTGCTACTTGGGCTCATCCGTATGATGATTGATGTAGATCATAGTACGTACTTATATGGTAATTAGATACATAATAATAATATAAATATTCGAATGATATGGTTTTTGTCTTTATGCTGACAAACCTTTGTGATTGAACACATATTGTGTAAATTAGGTCCAAGATCATAAAAAACGAAAATATTAAAATCTCGTCATCAAATAAATCCATATTTTTAGAGTTAACAGACATTTTCTTTTAATAAAATTAGAAAAAGATCGTTCCACAAAATTTATTTTGAGAAGAAAAGTAATTAACAGCACAAGTGACAATGACACAAAACAACTGTTAACCATTTAATTGTGAATCTACTAATGCTTTCAGTTTCCGTTCTCGTTCCCGTTTCCGTTCTCGTTCCCGGTCAATTGTGCAGCCGCCTTTAAAACATGGTCAACTTTCCCGTTCCCGTACAGCTTCTCGTTCTCAGTTATTGTGCATCTACAACATTAATTTACGTAGAGGTTAACTTTTTTCCGGTTCTCGTTCCCGTTCCCGGGCAATTGTGCAGCCGCCTTAAAACATGGTCAACTTTCCCGTTCCCGGACAGCTTCTCGTTCTCGGTTATTGTGCATCTACAACATTAATTTACATAGAGGTTAACTTTTTTCCCGTTACCGTTCTCGTTCCCGGGCAATTGTGCAGCCGCCTTTAAAGTGGACTTTAAGTTTTAAGTTGGTACCCTTGTCAATGCAATTCATATGGGTAAATGTCAACGTTAAAGTGAACTTTAGTTAAATGTTCACTTAAGTCTTAAGTTGATTATGAAACCGGGCGTTGGGGCGTTAGTCTTTATTCCAGATATTTTGTTGTTTTAAAGACAATTTCAATGGGACTATAAGAACAAAATTATACCCTTTACATTACATTACCTCACTGTTTTGGGCTGGTGAGTTTTACTTAAAAAGGTAGGTTCTCTTCTTTTTGTTATCATAAACAAATGGTTAATGAAAAAAATAAATTTATTTGAAATATATACAAAAGATTTTTATAACATTTTACAAATTACATCAAGCAAATTAATTAATAACAGATTAGCAATAGTTAACATTTTGGGTTTATTCATGAAAAAGAAAAGTAAAGGCTGCATTTGAAGCTAAATGCTGCTTTAGGTATAAGGGAACAACTATAATAACCATAATGATGTTTCTATAAAGGGACAGATGAGCTGAAGTTCAATAAAGCAAAATTGTTCAGCGGAAATTCTTAATACTGATTATTATCTAAAACAGAATAAAAATAAAAGCAATAACAACTACCTATGTTAAATTTACTTTCGTAAAATATGTGGTGTAAAAGAATGACTTTTTTTTCAAATTACAATTCCAACAGTTTTATAGTAGTTTTAAGTAACTATACTGCGTTTCGTGGTCACTTTGCAGTACAGACTCTTACGAAGAACAGTGCTGCCTGTTATATACCTTTACAATACCTACCTTACTTACATTTAGCTTATCCGCAGTACTTGAACATTTTAAATACCTGTTTAATTTAAGTTTAAAATAGATACCACCCACGAAAAATAATTCATTGTGGACCTAATTATAGAAAATAAGGTAGAATTGTAAATAGTTATGTATGTAATTACCAACATATCTACATTATACATCTTAAAAATAACATTAATTCACCAAAATCAAATTATATTACATTAAATATAATTTAAATTACTTACATATTATCGTGCTGCAGTCAATTCAGGCACTTAAATCATACTAATTATCAGAGTAATTTATGCGAATAAGCAAGGAAAATTAGAAAATGGATATTTAGTGAAATATTAATCATAGGCTAATCCAGGGCTTCCCAAACTTTTTTGTACTGTGACGCCCTTGGGATTTTGCTATTTTTTTGCAACGCCCCTCAACCCAACCCCCAATTAATAATACTTACCAATTTTAGTACTAGCCTAGTAATAGGTTATAGTCATAACAAAAACACTATTTGAACATTTATAATTTTTATTAGAAATTAAGAAAATAAATCAAATCAAAACAATAAATCAAAACATAGGCACAAAAATAAAAGGGGATATTAATTAATTTATGTAATTGGCTGGTTAATATCAGGGATATGCTTGCTTTTTTGAGCACAGATTATGAAATCGGGGCTCCACTTTGGAAATTGCCTCTCTCATTTCTTCTTCTAAGTTTATGTTTGAGTTTGAGTACAGTGTCGCAAATGGTAAAAAAACCTTTAATGCAGCAGTGCTGATGGCATGATATTCATGAGAAACTGAGCTCCAAAATTCAAACAGTTTGTCCTTGTGTTGAAGCTTTACGCTGAAATCACAGAACAATTCTGTGTCAGTTGGTTTTCTTCCTCTTTTGAAAGTGTCGATGGTACGGATAACTGGAAAGGGTTTCTGTCTGACCTAGATCATATATTGTTCCAGATCTTCGGAAAAATATTTCTCAAAGTGTTCGCTCAATGATAACATGTGTTGTGTAAACATCTTTTTTAAAGAGGGATCGAGGCTTTTTATCGATTTTTCTTAATACATTGTAAAGCAGGAAAACAGTCAATTTCTTGATCTTCTAATTTTCTCGTTCATAAGAGCAACTTCTAAAACCCAGTAATTTTATCTACCAATTGCAGGACATGACTGACATGAGTATTGTTTCCCTGCAAAGACTTATTGAGATCATTTAATTTGTTAAATATGTCACAGAGGTATGCTAATTTTATTATAAACTCTGAATTAATAAAATTGCTCACCATTATGTGATTCTGTATGTAGATACGTGTAAAATGCATTTCCTAATATACACGTGCGAGTATGTTGCCTTTGGTCAGTGAACTAGAGTTACAATAATAAATTAAAGAGGTGTACTTGACACTTGACCCCATTTCTTCATAAAGTCTATCGAAAAGACTTGATTTCACGGGTCATGTCTTAATGTAGTTCATCACTTTAATAATGCTATTCATCACAACACTTAATTCAGTTGTAATGTTCTTTGCTAGAATGTTTCTTTGTTATGTTCGTAGTCTTCCATACTGTCCAGGCATAAATATATTTTCTGTACTAAAAGTCAGCAACGCCCAAGGGCGTCGTGACGCACAGTTTGGGAAGCCCTGGGCTAATCGTTAATATCATATAAATACCTTTCATAGTATCTATGAATTAGTTCAAAATAATAAAACTGGCAACACTGATCTCCAAGGTTCCATAAGATTTACATAGCCCTATGTTTTTCCTACTTAAAGTCACTGCAAAACACGCTATAGATATTGGAAATTATTTATGTTACAGTAATCAAAGGCTTTGTTTCTTAACATCCTATATATTATACAATTAAAAAATGAACAAACAACCTATAATAGATCTAATCAAATTGAAGAAATATAACATAATACATAAAGGAGATCAGCACTCCACTCAAATTTACCACTACTTTACTGAGTATATGTAATTATATTGAAATTATTTTTATTGTAGATTATCCGTACTGAAGATACATAAGAAAAATATTTATATCTGAAATATCCACTCATCCTGTAGAAGCCATTATTGTATCTTAAGAAATTAGACATTGGATGTGTAGTAACAATGGAGGCTACTAGTATAAATGAAGAATATATTTGTTGTCAGCTTTATTGGAGCCATGGAAGCAATATTAGTATTTGTAACGCCAACACCATAATCTTCACACTATCAAAAACCACTAATGGACAATATAAAACAATATATTTGAAACATGTAACTCTGTTCGATTCATCATTTTATGCTGAAAAAATGACATTATTTCCATGGGGTAAGAGTGATATATCTGTTGGTTGCAGATCAAGACTTTTTAATAAAAATGTTTTCAGAAGGAAAGTATCTGACAGGGCAGAATGGAAGAACATTGTTAAGCCAGCCACAACTCACAAAGGGTTGTAGCGCTCAAGAACGCCATAATCTTCACACTATCAACAACTTCTAATGTACCACATAAAAGAATATATTTGAAACATTCAATCCTATTCGTTTCATCATTGTATGCTGGAAAAATAAAATTCTTCCCATGGGATAACAATGATATACTTGTTGCAGATCAAGATTTGATTTAATATATAAGCTTTCAGAAGTATTTATAATTTTAGCATAATACCATAATTTTTGAATTATTATTAATATCCATAAATATTAAAAGTTTTTGACACTCATTATCCAGAGTGGATATTGATAATCTGTATATGTAGAGCATTTTTATACATCCAGCAAACTAAATACCTACTATAGTCGTTGCATACTCACCACATAAACTGATATTGCAGTTTGTTGAACCATAATTTTAAAACCAACGCCATAAGCTTCACACTATCAATGACTTTAATGACATACTCACAACATAAACTGATATTGCAGTTTGTCTAACCTAAATTTTAATAATTCACATAAAAGAATATATTTGAAACATTCAATCATGTTCGTTTCATTCTTGTAATACAATCATTTTAGAGTTATTAATACCCATAAATATTAAAAGTTTTTTATACTCATTATCCAGGCTGGATATTGATAATATGTATGTGTCATTTTTATACTCTAGAAAATTAAATGCCTAATATAGTTGTTGCATACTCATAACATAAACTGACGTTGTAGTTTGTTTAACCATAAATTTAAATCCAACGCCATAAGCTTAACACTATCAATGACTCACATAAAAGGATATATTATTTGAAACATTCAATCATGTTCGTTTCATCATTGTACTAATACAATAACTTTAGAATTAATAATATCCATAAATATTAAAAGTTTTTAATACTCGTCATCCAGACTGGATATTGATAATATGTATGTGTAGACCAATTTTATACATTATAAATCCGGAAAATTAAATGCCTACTATAGTTGTTGCACACTCACAACATAAACTGATATTGCAGGTTTGTTTAACGATAATTTTAAATTCAATGCCATAAGCTTCACACTATCAATGCCTTTTAATGACATACTCTTAATGGCATACTCACAACATAAACTGATATTGCAGTTTGTTTAACCATAATTTCAAATCCAACGCCATAAGCTTCACACTATCAATGACTTTTAATGACATACTCTTAATGACATACTCACAACATAAACTGACATTGCAGTTTGTTTAACCATAATTTTAAATCCAACGCCATAAGCTTCACCATCAATGACTTTTAATGATTCGCATAAAAGAATATATTTGAAATATTCAATCATATTTGTTTCATCATTGTAATACAATAACTTTAGAATTAATAATATTCATAAATATTAAAAGTTTTTAAATACTCGTTATCCAGAGTGGATATTGATAATATGTATGTGTAGACCATTTTTATACATTGTAAATCCAGAAAATTAAATGCCTACTATAGTTGTTGCACACTCACAACATAAACTGATATTTCTCCATAAGCTTCACACTATCAATGACTTTTAATGACATACTCTTAATGGCATACTCACAACATAAACTGATATTGCAGTTTATTTAACCATAATTTCAAATCCAACGCCATAAGCTTCACACTATCAATGACTTTTAATGACACTCTTAATGGCATACTCACAACATAAACTGATATTGCAGTTTGTTTAACCATAATTTTAAATTCAATGCCATAAGCTTCACACTATCAATGACTTTTAATGACATACTCTTATGGCATACTCACAACATAAACTGATATTGCAGTTTATTTAACCATAATTTCAAATCCAACGCCATAAGCTTCACACTATCAATGACTTTTAATGGCATACTCACAACATAAACTGACATTGCAGTTTGTTTAACCATAATTTCAAATCCAACGACATAAGCTTTACCATCAATTACTTATAATGATTCGCATAAAAAAATATATTTGAAATATTCAATCATGTTTGTTTTATCATTGTAAGGCAATAACTAGAATTAATAATATCCATAAATATTGAAAGTTTTTAATACTCGTCATCCAGACTGGATATTGATAATATGTATGTGTAGACCATTTTTATACATTATAAATCCAGAAAATTAAATGCTTACTATAGTTGTTGCACACTCACAACATAAACTGGTATTTCAGTTTGTATAACCATGATTGTAAATCCAACTCCATAAGCTTCACACTATCAATGACTTTTAATGGCATACTCACAACATAAACTGATATTGCAGTTTGTCCAACCATAATCTTAAATCCAACGCCATAAGCTTCACACTATCAATGACTTTTAATGATTCACATAAAAGAATATATTTGAAACATTCAATCATGTTCGTTTCATTATTGTAATACAATAACTTTAGAATTATTAATATCCATATATATTAAAAGTTTTTGACACTCATTATCCAGACTGGATATTGATATGCATGTGTAGATCATTTTTATACATTCAGAAAACTAAATTCACAACGTAAACTGATACTGCAGTTTGTTTAACCTAATTTTGAATCCAACGCTATAATCTTCACACTATCAATGACTTTTAATGTAAAGTAAAACATACAACCATATGGATACATCATTATGTTTAATCAAGAAGATGGTATTCTTCATAATATGACCATATTCACATATTTACCTTCACCATATTATGGTGTAACAACTGCACAGAGATCAAGATTTTATTATCAATTATATATTCTAATGTATAATTTTGTAAGAATTAATCACTTTTAAGATAAGTTAGAATAACAGCATTATTTATATATAGACAATGTATTATATTTTTAGTGTTGTATCATTCCTCTAACAGGTTTTATTACGGTACTTTGTAACATAATACATGTATATCCGAAACAGCAGTGACATTATGTAGTTAATTTTTGAAATTTCTGATATTACTTCATTTTGGCTCTTTGAGAGACTGGTTAGTGATGTGTATAAGGAAAAAAAGCAAAAGTCTAAGTTTTTCAACCTAATAAAACTATTTGTAAAATATTTTTAAAAGATATTTAATTGAAAAACTTTTTGTTAGTTTTTTATTAGGTTAAAAAACTTAGACTTTCATTTAGCAGATACCGCTACGCACCTACTACCTTCACGTCAGTTGCAATGGGGGAAATAAATGTCGAAAATTTTTACCTGGAGTAGAGATAGCAGCCTATGCATTCTCTGAAGAACCTCTAACAAGAGGTGAAATCGTCGATAAGAGTGCTCTTTGCGCTCTCTAACCTAAGTAAAAGTTAAGACAGTTTTGGCTTCGCATTGCAACTGAATAAAAATGGTATACATTTGTATTAAAAAAAGCAATTTAAAGGGTTTAGGAATAGGACAAGATGTCTGCCATGTAAAGGAACTGGGAGATAACCATCATGGATCAAGGCTTGTTTAAGGCAGGGCCGCATCCCTTTAGTAGATCTGTTTGCTATTGGGGTTGTAGAGAAGTATCTACTTGCTACCTTAGGCTGATTGCAAAGACAGAGTCTTTGGGCGATGAGGTCGCCACATCCCTACGCCATTATTGGTTTATTTTTATATACATACTTGATATTTTCAAATATATTTGTTTTCTTAAATTCATTTGACAATGACTATGAACTATTCTTCATCAACTTAAATTTGATGAAACAATATAAAAACAGCATTTGACATACGTCAATAAATACACAGAACTTCAGCAGGTGTTCTAGCTGAACAATCATCTATAATATAATAAAAAGGGTTCAGAGGTCGGCGTCAGAATGGAGCCAGCAGTTACTTGGTATATAAATAATAACGTATGTTAGTTTTAACAAAGCCTTTGTACACTGAAATATTAAAGAGAATACAAACATAAAATAAGAATGTGTAGAATGATCTAAAATTTAAGTGGGCTGACTTATACAGTATGTCTTTTATGTTATTTATTAAATTGAAGTTAGCTGTTAGTTTCTTTATCAAATTGACGTAAATAATAAACATCTGTAGACTTATGCAATTTTAAATACTTCCTTCATCACACATGTTGGCTTTTAAAACCATTTATAAGCATACATTATGCCCTTATTCTTCTCTGGTTAGAAACAAGTTTGGATAGAATCTTAGACCCTCAATAGAATCATCTCTGCAGCATTTTCCGTATTTCTCTGCTGTTAGAAGCCTTTCTTTAGCTAAGGTTAATGAAATGCCCAAACTCTGTGCCAGTTCTTCAGCAGACATGGACTCTTTGTCTTCCACCTGTAATAGTTGTATATAAACTAATTATTAATGTATGTTAAAAGTAATAGGGAACTTGCATAAAATTTTAAATTCGAAAAAAATGTTATAAATCACAACAGAACATAATTTAAAACATGTATCAAAGATAAAAAGTTTTGTTTGTTTTTCGTTTATCTGCTAAAGTCGATTAAAAATTAAAATTATACCAGCCAGCCCAAAACGCGTCGTGACGTCATCGGGCTATATGTTTACATTCTGAACCAACAAAGTAAACAAAATTGTATATCATTTTAAATTAGACATTATAAACGTCAGTAGAAAATGCAGATATATGACGTTACAAGTGTTTTTGATCGTTTGCACTATTCATAGAAAATTTGTACTTTTACAAAATGGTTTTATTTTCCATGGTAAACCTTCTTTCCTTTATTTCAATAACTATATCAAACTTCAATCTCAAAAAACTGGTATATATTATTACAATGACATACGATAAATGTCATTAGAATATAAATATTTTTCCTTTATTCCGCGACGACGAGTTGGCCAAATACCCAAGTAGGTGGAGGCCAATAAACTAAAGAAGAAGCAGAAGAATATACCTAAATATAACTATAAACGGAACCATATAGTTAAACTATGTGACGTCACGGGTCGTTTGAACTATTTTAAAATACTGAAAACATTAAAAGTTATTATGAGTTTTGGAAGCGTGAAATTTTGGAAATCTCGTTTTTTTTACAAAACTGAACATTATTATGTAATAAAAAAATGTGCAAGTTGCCTATTGTAAGCAAATATAATTTGTACATGGATAAATAAATAAACAAATAAATAAATTTCAGGAATTTTCCATTATTTCTATTTCTATTATACTACAAACAAATCATAGGAGGATACCAGGCCGGATTCAGACCAGGACAGTCTACTATTGACCAGCTATTCAGCGTAAAACAAATATTAGCTAACGGCTGGGAGTACTCATCTCATTGTTGCGTAACTTGAGGGAATGGTACGGATGCACATCAATCGAACTATTCAGAGCAGCAGCATCTAAGATCACAATAGCCATGATAATTGCCAACCTCCGTCGAGAGATGGCACGTAAAGAAGAAGGGAGCATGACATAGATATCTACCAAATTTTTGTAGATTTTCGACAAGACTATGATAACATACATAGAGAAATTGGGCTCGTCCACCAGATGCAAACGTTGGCAATCAGTTTGCGCTTTATGCTTCTGAACGACTTGCTAACGTCAAACATGTTTGGAAAGCGGTCGCCATTTTTGCAAGCATAAAATATTTAAGTTGAACTTTGCAAACGTGTTGAATATTGAAAAAATATGGCGGAAATTTAAATTGTATAATATAGTATATATAGAATATATTTATAAGGGTTTTGTATATAAAATAAAGGCTACTGAAGACATGCAGCTACGTTATTATCTATTAAATCCATTTTCTTTTTTCCTTTAATAAAAAAAATAATTTCAAAAACTTATTTATTGAGAAAATTTATTTTAGGTTACGTTCAAACCAAGCAAATTTTAACCTAAACAACCAACCGTTCAGCTCGCTGTCAACAAATTAAGAATCAAAGCGCAAACAGTTGTGGTTGTGAACGTGTTTGCATCTGGTGAACGCAGTCATTGGTAAAGTTAGTTCAAGCCACCATGACTCACACAGAAGCGCAAGTACAAGTTCAAAATGAATTGACAGATCCGTTCCAGATAACTAAAGGGTTAAAACAGGGAGATGGGCTGGCACCGACTCTGTTTAAAATCTGTATGGAATATGTCATAAGAAAAATGTCCGTAAACCCAAAAAATTTACTGTTTAATAAGTCTAAGCAGATTGCAATGTACGCAGATGGTGTAAACTTGATGGGAAGAACCGCAAGAGACGTCACAAAACTATTTGTGGAGCTTGAAGAAAATACGAAAAAAGTAGGGCTGGCCGTCAACGTACATAAAACTCGAGCTCTAATACAAGCAAGGAACCAACGAAACTTGCAGAATTTGACAATAGACGACGCTAGTATAGAAGTAGTAGAACAGCTCACATACCTGGGTGTACAGATAACTGAGAATGACAGCGAGCAGGATGAAATACGGAAACGGATAATGCTTGCTAACAAAGCATACTTCTCTCTGTCGCAGGTGTTTGGATCCAAAGACTTCCATAGGGAAGTTTAAAGTACAAGTCTGGTTTGACATAATATCTAATTAATACAACAGTAATTTGGAATTACTACCCGTTTATTTAAGCGTAGGTACATATTACGTAAATATAACTAATTACATATAAACAACAATAGCGAGCATGAATGTCCTAATCTGAAAGATAGTTCGCGCATGTGTGTAAATAATTCTTCGGCGCGCGCACTATGCGGTTAAACTCGTGATTTGATAATCCGAGAGCTGGATACATCACAGGAAGTAAAGTTTAAAATATATAAAACCATCGTATGGCCAATAGCAACATATGGTGTAGAAACATGGATCATGACTGAAAAGACAATAAACCTTATTAATACTTTTGAAAGAAAAAAAAAGGAGGATACTGGGACCTATTTGTGACAATGGCATATGGAGAAGTAAGGTTCAACCACGAGTTATACCAATATTACAGAGAACTCTCTATAGCAAATTATGCAAAAATACATAGATTGCGTTGGGCTGGTCACCAAGAATGGGTAACGACAGAATCTCTAGTAGAACGCTTAACGGAACTATGGTGGGACGTCAGCCAGTAGGAAGACCAAGCAAGAGGTGGATAGACCGAAGTGACAACCGATGCTAAAGAGTTATTGAGGGTGGACAACTGGAGGAGAGCAGCCAGAGACAGAGATACTTGGAGGCGGATGTTGGGGGAGGCCAGGGCCCGACTTGGGCTGTAGTGCTATAAGAGAGAGATTATACCACAAACAATACTCAATATACTCGTAAATATTGTAATTTCCATTACAATAAATTGTGGCTTAATCCCATATAAACTTAATATTTAATTGAGTAAAGAAGTTGAAAGATAAACTTACCAATATTGCTGTAGCTTCTGCAATACTTAAACTATCTAAGCTACTTAATTGAAGTACCATAACTCCAGAAGAAAACTGAAATAACTTAATAGGCAGATCTAGACTCTCCATGATTTTACAGGCATTGAGAATGTCTTCTGGTGATAGCAATTCCAAACTTCTCGCTCTATTTACCCAACAGAAAACATCAGTAAGGGCCATCATACCACCCATGTCCTCAACATGTTTTTGAATAAAATTACATATTTGTCTAGCTAAGCTCTGATAATATTGATTATCGGATTTATAGGAATCTCTGGTGACTGGATCATCAATGCCAAGACTGAGTAAATAAGATTTAAATCGTATTGTTTCATCTTCAGTTATATCACCTTGTTTTTCCTTAATTTTTGTAGATATGGTCCTTGATATATTCACCATATCTTTTGCCATGACCATCAACTTGTCTAAATCTTGGAAAGCCAAAGTTATACTCTCATCTGTTTCTTTTTGTTTAGCTTGAATACTCCTTTCTATTCCCACAATTCCCAATCTAGGTTTAATAGTAGGAACGATAGGTCTTTGTACTGTGACTTGTACAGATGGAACTATAGAGATCTTTGGCTCCCATGGCCTATTTTGAAGTAAATCATTAAGGATAGATGGAACATGGTTGGTGTAACCCTCTCTGAAGGATAATTTAATAAAGTTGTAGATGCTTGTCAACTGTGGGCCATTTGAATAATCTAAAACAACAAGGTATAGAAAAGAAAAATTAGTCATATGACTTTTTCAAAGAGATCTTGTCAAATTATTGTGGTGAAATAGATAGATGAGATTTTAACATTCAATTTCTAATACAGAAAATGTGAAATTTGGGATTTAAATATTGGTTGAAATCAACAAAGGTAATAATATTCTATGGCTAAAAGCATATGAAGTATATTTCATGAATTTGAGACTGTCTTAGATTATTATCGCTTGACACTTAACACAAATAGATAGTATGATACAATTGATCCAAATAATGGCATAACCCAGACATCCAAAGTGAAAGTTATCCTCCAACACCAAATTGTTCTATATGATCCACATAATGTTCAGAAAAAAGTCACACCATTTTGAGCGTCGGGTTTGGGGGGAGAGGGGGAAAAATCGGTAAATTCGTAGTTTTTACGTTTTTCGTCAATATTTTTCTAAAATTATGCGGTTTATAATTGGTCCAAAAAAGGCCTAACCCAGACATCCAAAGTAAAAGTTTTCCTCCAACACCATTGTTCTATATTCTATATGGTCCACATATTGTTCAGTAAAAGGTTACACCATTTTGAGCGTCCGGTTTGGGGGGGAGATGGGGAGAAGTCGGTAAATTAGTAGTTTTTTTACGTTTTTCGTCAATATTTCTAAAACTATGCTTTAGTGTAAACAATGTTCTATACAAAAATGTTCTACATAAAATTTAAAACAAAAAAGGTCCGATACATAATTGTTATAAAATCAACGGTTCCAGAGTTACGGAGGGTGAAAAGTGGAGGTTTTCGATACTTTTTATATTATTTGGGCAATTGATGATGATTTTGGGTGGTGAGGTTGACGTTTCTTCAAGGGCTTATCACTAACGTACCATCGGATACTGAAATAGCAAATTTTATTTACAAAACACAATCCTGTTAAAGAAAAAAATTTCTTTCATCAGTAATAATATTATAAATTGTCCAAAAAATATAAAAAGTATCGAAAACATCCACTTTTCACCCTCCGTAACTCTGGAACCGTTGACTTTATAACAATTATATATCGGACCTTTTTTGCTTTAAATTTTATGTAGAACATTTTTGTATAGAACATTGTTTACACTAAAGCATAGTTTTAGAAATATTGACGAAAAACGTAAAAAAAACTACTAATTTACCGACTTCTCCCCCATCTCCCCCCCCCCCCCAACCAGATGCTCAAAATGGTGTAACTTTTTACTGAACAATATGTGGACCAAATAGAACAATTTGGTGTTGGAGGAAAACTTTTACTTTGGATGTCTGGGTTAGGCCTTTTTTTGGACCAATTATACTATACTATACTATTATACTATACTATATACTATATTATACCAATTATACTATACTACCTCCGTAACTTTGGAACCGTTCATTTTATAAGGATTATGCATAGGGCCTTTTTTATTTCAAATTTAATGTAGAACATTTTTGTATAGAAGGTTGTTTGCTAAACTGCATAGTCTTAGAAATATTGACGAAAAACGTAAAAAACTACGAATTTACCGATTTCTCCCCCTCTTCCCCCCAAACCCGACGCTCAAAATGGTGTGACTTTTTTCTGAACATTATGTGGACCATATAGAACAATTTGGTGTTGGAGGATAACTTTCACTTTGGATGTCTGGGTTTGGGTCTAGTTATACCATACTAAGATGAGATTTTAACATTTAATTATTTCTAATACAAAAAATTGAAATTTGGGATTTAAATATTGGTTGAAATCAATAAAAATAATAATATTCTACGGCTAAAAGCATATGAAGTATATTTCATGAATTTGAGGCTGTCTTAGATTATCGCTCGACACTTGACAGCCAATGATCCACTTTAATGTAAATGTTTATTTAAACATAAAAAATGAACAATGAAACTGATATAATTGTACAGTCGTACACGTTTATTCGAATAGTCTTCGTGCCAAGCAAAATTATTCCTATAACCAGGATATTCTAATAACATAACCAATCATTGGTGGCTAGTAAAAACGTTTCGGGACTTTAAATTTCTATTGCTTAAACCAGGATATTTCTATAACCAGTATTCTAATAAGCGGGTTCAACTGTATTACATACTCTTTAAAGATGTTATTGTTGCAGGATTTGATCACATAAAAAATAAAAACCTTATTTTGTAAAAGGTATATGTATTTAAAATCCTATATATTTTCCTAGATAATCCTAGATAAAAGGTATTTTGATCATATATGTTATGGTTGTGGATCCTAGTATATGATAGGGTCATGGATTGAGAATTCAGAAAGAGGGTTATCCACTTTGCATTCACGATTGCTCTCGCGGTGCTGGTAGCAGTGCGGGACAGGGAGGTCTCCTGTTCAGGGTATGGCAAATAACTGTCCTGATCTAGGACTGGATGAAAGACTATGGATTGAGTCTCTTGGAGGAGAAGATTGAGGCAGTAGTCCTTAAAGGTACGAGAAAGAGATGGAATGGTGTTTGATTGTACAGGTGTGCAGATCACTCCTAAGAAGTATGTCAAGTACTTGGGGGTGGTCTTATACACAAGTGGGAGTTGGGGTGGCACTATTTCCAAAGACCTATGAGCATCTATAACTTTTGGTAAGACATAGATGTCCTGAGTTTTTGGATTCATGTTAGGGTATTTTTTATTATTATTTATTTAGGGTAGAACGTTAACCAGACATTGCATCACATATTTTGTAGACCTGGTTTATCAACATTATGGGTACCTGGTCTTTACTACAAAATACGTATCAAAAAATTACTAAATGTAGTTTTTATTGAATTGTACAAACAAATGAAGAGTACAGGGGAAAAACAAGGAATGTCACATTTTATATACATATATTGAGATTTGAGATATATAAACACCAATAAAGGTTTAATTCTTATGATATCTAAAAACTACTTAGGAGATTCTTAGCAGAATTCTAGCAATTATTGGTCTATAATCTCAATATAATATTAATCTATATTAAGTTATTAATTTAATAATGCACCAAAAAACTGCTAACATTCCTTATTTTTGTCCAGTGGCGTGCGGACAATCCTGGTCCTTCACCTGGATACACATGCTTAAAAAATTTATATAGACTGATCTTTCTGGTTATTGTTCTGAATCGATAGTCTAGTCGATAGTACTCAGTTTTTGCTACCACATGGCGAGAAAAGCCAAAATTCATGAAAAAGTGACATTCCTTGTTTTCCCCTGTACTCTTCAAATAAGCAATGCTGAGACATATACAGGGTGTTTCATTAAGAATTGTCCATATATTAACTGGAGAAACCTTAGCACAAAATATGAAGATTTAACCTAAAACACTTAAATAAAATATCCCTTACCGAGATACTCTACCGAGATACTTACCGAGATACCGAGATATTTTATTATAAGTATTCTAAAATTATTTTTGACCATTGTTAAAGCACTGTTACCAGAGGCGTGCTGTAGGGATATATACTTCATTTTCGCTCCTTTTTCCCCCTCACAATCTACATCACTGTCGTAATAATCATTTCAGCATGTTTTTTGGTTCCTTGTTATTTTTACATAAATATCATCCTTTTGTCTTATTGCAATAAAGTAAGTAGTTTTCAAGTTATTTGCGTTTAAAGATAATGGATTCCATAGGACTTTGACAAGTATTTTACTACATTCAATAAGATTACAATGTTTAAAATACATAATCTTATTGAATTCATTATATACTAAAACGCAAATAACTTGAAAACTACTTACTCTATCGCACTAAGACAAAAGGATGATATTTACGTAAAAACTAACGAAGAATCAAAAGAACATGCTGAAATGATTATTACGACAGTGGCGTAGATTGTAAGTGGGAAAAGAGGCGAAAAGGAAGTATATAGGCACGCCTATCCCTACAGCACGCCTCTGGTAATAGTGGAAACTATCTTTTAAGGCTAGTTAAAATATCCTAACATGTGTAAACTGTGTGTCAAGTTTAAACAAAAAATATTAAAAGGTGTTTTAACAATGGGCTAAAATCATTTTAGAACATGTGTACTAAAACACTCTGTATCTCGGTAAGGAAGAATATTTTATTTAAGTGTTTTGGGTTCAATCTTCGTATTTTGTGCTAAGGTTTCTCCAGTTACGATATGTACAATTCTTAATGAAACACCCTGTATAATAAGAAGCATAAATTTGGCTACCAAGATGTACTTACCATTTGTCTCTGTTAAGTGTACTACTACTTTTCTTGATCGACTGAAGCTGAAGGCACTAGGGGACTCCTCTTCTAAAAACACAACTAGATGTAAATGTAAAGCTAAACATGTTTGCCCTCGAGCTATTTGTCCTTGCCGGCCCCATAAAATTCGATGTGTAGTGATTATCAACTCTCCACCTTCAAATGAGGTCTGTAAAAAATAAAATTGTTTTGATGGATTTTTTTACTGGAATGTCCATAGTAAATAATATCTTGTTATTCCAAAATGATATAAATACAGTGGAGTCGTATACTATTATATTATAACTATAATGAGCGTAAGTTTTATGCAGAAGTAAACAGTGTTAATTACTGTATTAATTTAACTTATTCGTGGACACAACTTCATATGCAGACAGTAATTTCCCTTTGTAAGTGTCTGCGTATGCAGTCATGTCCGCAAATTTTTTTTTATTAACTTCATTGAGTACAACAATCTGCCCATTGGCATTAAGCATTTGTTATGGTAAAAAAATACAGACATGTAGAGAGTTACTCCAGTGAGTAACCTCTTTACAATTCTAAAACAAAAATTTTATCAGTCTAAATACACTTGATTACATTCAGTTGGTCAAGTCGGACGGCAGTTGCCGTTTTAGTCTACGCACTTCAAAGACGTCCCGCACATTTAGTTGTCTGGCAAACGCATTAGGATGCACTAGCACTCGTTCACAGTATTTAACACTAAAACGTTGTATGGCTTCTTTCACGGATTCTCGGGGGATGTCGTGTTGAATCACCTCGTTGGATACATAGTATGGCGCATTGACTATGGCACGCAGCACCTTGTTTTGAAATCTCTGTAAGATGATTGTATTGGAGACGCTAGCAGTGCCCCATAGCTGAATCCCATAAGTCCATATGGGCTTGAGGATGGACTTGTAGAGTAGAATTTTGTTATCCAGATATAGCTTGGAATTGCGTCCAATGAGCCAATACATATTTCTCAATTTAAGTCCAAGCTGTTTTCGTTTAGTAAAGATATGTTTTTTCCAAGTTAGACGGCGATCCAAGTGCATGCCAAGATATTTAGCATCCTCGGATTGAGGAATTAGACAATTATTAATATATACAGGGTAGCATGTTTCTCTACGTAGCGTGAATGTAACATGTAATGATTTAGTTCCATTAGATTTGATGCGCCATACTTTCATCCATTGCTGAATTCTATTTAGGTTTGATTGAAGATTCCTTGATGCTGTTGATGAATCTGTGTGGGATGCCAGGATAGCAGGTGTATAGTTGCATACGTTGCAACTGTAGTTGTACTAGATGTTGGAATGTCCGCTGTGTATATAAGATATAGAATTGGGCCGAGAACGCTGCCTTGTGGGATGCCTGAGTGAATAGGATATATCTTAGTGTGCTCGGTACCGTGCTTCACAAGGAAGTGTCTATTTTCTATGTAGGATTTTAAGAGCTGGAAGTGAAGATAGGGTAGGAGCTTCTTTAATTTTATTTGTAGTCCTATGTGCCATACCTTGTCAAAAAGATATGTCAAGGAAAGCAGCAGAACAGTATCTTTTGGCGTTAAAATCCTTGTTTATTTGGTTGACTAGCCTATGCACTTGTTCTATGGTTCCGTGTTTGTCTCGGAAGCCGAACTGATGTTCTGGAATTATTTTATGTTCGTCTATTATCGTTTTCAACCTATTTACGTACATTTTTTCAAAGACTTTGCTAATCATATGAAAAAAGCCTTATAGGCCGGTATGAAGATGCATTTTCCTGTCTTTTTCCGGGTTTACGGATCATTAGGATTTGTGCCACTTTCCATGAACTAGGGAAGTAGTTTAGGCGCAGAATTGCATTAAATATAAAGGTGATTCATTTTATGCACTTATCAGAGACATCTTTTAGAATCTTGCCAGATATTAGGTCAAATCCAGGGGTTTTTTTGATGTTGATTTCATTTTGTTTTACTTGGTTGACTGTAAATTTCGTGTGGGGCAGATCCATTTGAAACGGTGCTGTTAGGAATCTGGTTAGTTCTGTTTCTTCCTCTGTAGATACTGTAGAAAGGTATGGCGTGAATACTTTTTGAAGGTGCTTCCCAAAAAGATCAGCTTTTTCTTTGTCGTTCGTAGCCCAGGTGTTTGCCTCATCTTTGATTGGTGGGTTATGCCGTTGGGGCCTTTTGAGTTTTTTCGTGGCTTTCCAGAGTGAGTAATCTGTAGCTTGAGTTGGTGTTAAATTTTCTAAATATTCTTGTATTCCATGGTTTTCTTCTTCATGGATTAATTCCTTTAATTTCTTTGTTGCTTTGTTAAGTTTTTTCTTATTTTCTGCCGTTCTTGACTGTTGCCAATTTTTCGTACCTAATTGTCGTTTTTCTAAAAATTTTTGTTTAATTGTGGGAGACACATTATTTCTGTTTGGAGATGGTTCGTAGCTGGGAGTCGCATATCTACAGCTGATTCTAGTTGGAGTTCATTTTTCAAGGACAGATTTAGTGAGATTAGGCTGTCTAGTTTTTCTCTAAATTGGGACCAGTTAGTCTTGGTGTTATGCAAGTTGGTTGATGTACTTTGTTTAAGATTTTTTTAAAATATTGTTAAAAATATTGTTATTATAAACGGTGAATGGTCTGATGATAAATCGAAGCATGATCCAGCTTTACATTTTTTGGTACCGCTGCCTTTTGTGATGCAGAAATCAAATGTCCGCAAATGAATTACATAAAGATATCTTCTTCTTCTTCTTTTGGCCTCATAACCCTGGATGGGTCTTTGCCTGTCTGCCAGACAGTGTCTGGCTAAGTCCTTCCATTTTGTGCCCTTCTCCTCCATTGTTTTAAAATAAAGATATAGCCGCTCTTAAGAATTGGTCAGTAGGTATTGGAATGAGTTTGAATATAGGTAAATATTACTGTATTACATTTTCTAGATCTAGACTACCAATAGTTTTTAATTGGCAGCTTTGCGATACATCTCTACAGAGAGTAAATGTGATGAAGGACTTGTGAGTAAATTAATCACCATTATAATTCAATTATGAGGAAAGCTTGTCAAATATTTGGTTTTGTTTTGGATAATTCAAAGGATCTATCCATTAACTCAACAAAGATAGTGTACAATGCATTGGTTAGCTCAATTTTACAGTAAGCCTCTAATATGTGGTCTCCGTTCTACAAGATCCATAATGCTATTGAAAAAGTTCAGCATAAATTTCTACAGTTTATAGCATACAAATTGAACAGGCCTCTACATACTTACTCTTACAAAGATATACTATTGCAACTTAAGCTTCATACTCTGGAAAACTGTAGGAAAATGTCACATGCAATACTTCTTTTTAAACTGTTACCTGGTCACATTTGTTGCTCTGCCCTGCTTGAGCTGTTCTTGAAAATACCTAATAGGGTTACCAGAAATACTTGCTTCCTTGATGTTCCATATCACAGCACTAGTCAAGTCAAGTCAAGTCATTTATTCATGTTAATAAACAAAAGTACTTACGTCAAAAAATAGTGTACAACTTTGGTTCACAGATATAAAATACAAATATAAAAACACAAGGCATAATATGAAATAATACATTCATTAATTCTTAAGACAAAATTTCTGGGTTCCTAAGAATAAACAAAGTATGATTCAACAATTCACAACCCAGTTCCAAACATTAAAGTTAAAATTTAAAAATTCATCACTGCTGTAAAATGCTTGACTAATGAGAAAATTCTTTAGTGGTTTTCTAAATTGTAAAATTGGCAATTCGGTAATTTCAGTAGGCAGCTTGTTGTAAAATGTTACACCATAAGAGTTTGGTCCATCTCTGCTTCTTTGGAGCCTGGTGTAGGGCAGCATTAAGGCATGCTTATTCCTGGTTTCATATCGGTGTACATCCTCATGTCTTTGATGACAATCTATATTTTGTTTTACATGAACAATACTCTCTAAAATAAATGCGAAGGCAGAGTTAGTATGTGCAGTGCAACAGATGCTTGCCGACATTCTTTCTAATAGGACAGGCCAGCAATTATCCCTACTATTCTTCTCTGAATACGAAAGACATCTTTGGCTCCAGCACTGTGACCCCATGCCAAAATTGCATAGCTGATGTGTGAATGACACAGTGCAAAATAGGCCTGTTGTACTAACACTAACACTAATTATTGTTTTTGTAGTCCAGTGGCACATCTCTCTGAACTTGCCAATGTCAGTGATGAGGGTGTAGGTTTTACTGGAATATCATTTGTCTGTTTTTAGGCATAGCATTCAACTTGCTGTAACCCTTAACCCAGCAGTTTCCAACCTTTTTTAGCTTGAGGCACACTAACTTAAAAATTGGTTCAGCAACGGCACTCTTGGGTAAATAATCTCTATAATGATAGTGAGTATAATCAAATTTCGCGGCACACCTACAGGAACTTCAGGGCACACCAGTGTGCCGCGGCACACTGGTTGGGAACCTCTGCCTTAACCTATTCACTGCCTACCGAAGAGGATGGAACTCGGCTAGGAGCCATTCTGTTGAACAGCACCTGACTGAAGTGACCATATCACTCGCTGGCACATGTATAGCACCTGACTGAAGTAACCATATCATGTGCTGGGCCTCGATTTTTGACCCTTCGCTTCATTATCAAACGTATTCGCTTCGTATATGTTTAGTATACGAAACGAATACGTTCGATAACGAAGCAAAGGGTCAAAAATCGAGGCCCTGGTGCGTGATCAGCATCGAATGGGTTAACTACTAACGTGGATGTTTCAGGACATAGACTCTAACACGTGGTATGTCATATCACTGCCTATTCTCCTTTGTTTTCAATATGAATTTGTCTTGTATCGAGTATCATTATAGTATCAGTAGTGTTAACATGCTGCTCTGTTTCAAATACGTTTTTATAGTGGAATAATTTAAGCTATTACAACAAATTGCATACCAAAAGAAACAACTAATTCTTATCTACAATTTGATACATCAGATAAGAATCTACAATAAGTAATAATTTATGAAACTTAGTTTAAATTGCATCTGTATTTCCAGAATAAATATCAAATATTTGAACTACCATAAACGAGGACTAGTTTTTCTTCAGTCTTTTTGTTACTGTAATTAACAGTTCAATTATCTGCTTATAGTCCAGGAGAAAATCACGGATATTTTATACATGGTAGTTATAGTCCAGTAAAATTGAGAATATGGCCGGCATTGTGGTGATGCATTAGGTGACAAGCTAGTAGCGTGTGACAGCTGCCATATTACAGTGCACCCTAATGAAACCTGCACTGATTTAGCGGCTTCAGAACTTCGTGCCTCGTGCCTTTCGTGTTATTATACAGAAACGAACCCTCAACTATTTCTGCAGTGACTGTCGATTATCATTTAAGAGTGTTCCTAAATTAATCAGAGAAATAGAGAACCTTAAATCTGAGGTTTCCTCACTAAAATCCGAAATCAAGAAACTGAAGGAAAATAAAGATGTAACCTTTCTCGGTAGAAGAAGTGTTAAGCGAATTGCATGAACGTCAAAAAAAGGCAAACAATCTACTGATTTTCAATCTTCAAGAACCAAATACAGCCACAGATGATATTAATCAAGTTAAATCTATTCTAAACACGATTTCAAACAATCTTATAAACTCAAATAATATCAAAATTTCACGCTTTGGAAATAGGAATAAGAATGGACATCGCCCTCTTAGAGTTATAATGTCTTCCTCAATGTGTGTGTGTCAATAAAAATAAACTTGATAAGAGTTCAGCATACCTTTCTCAGATACGTAGCTTTTAAAAAACATATATATCATAGCTACACGGATATTGAATTAATATTGAATATTACTTCATTAGAAACCCGTAGAAAAAGAAAAGATCTGACAATCTTATTCAACATTATTAATGGCAATAGTAGCTGTCCCGATCTTTTGTCAAAAATTAGTCTTTTTGTTCCTATTCAGTCAACAAGACAAACTCAAACTTTTCACATAAGCTCCCATAGATATAACTATACTTACAACAATTTTTTACCACACTTAGACTTGCGAATTCTCTAAATGACTTAAATATATTCTGCAATTCCTTGGATAGCTTTAAAAACCATTTGGTGAGCATACAAATATAATTAGATGTTAATGATATAATTTCTATCAGCAATTTTTAAGGTTAAACTTTGTTTTTTATATCGTAATGTTCTTTTTTTTTCTTTTAACTTAATAGCTTTTTTATCCAATACATATTGTAATATTTGTTCCTTGTGTTAACACTGTTTATGTTTTTGCTTTTGCTTTGTAATATTTTTTTTGTAATAAATCTTTTCTGAATTGGACTTGCCCGTAAATAAATAAATAAATAAATAAATATCACTGTAATTGTTTTTTCTTCTTCACACTGCAGTAGAATAAAATACTACTCCAAATAAAATAAACTTTCTTTTTTTTTCAAGGAAATTATGAACCTATGCATAATACTATTAAAATAATGGTAGAGGTTTTTACAAAATCCTTTTAAACTGAATTACAGAAAAACTTGGAGTATTAAAAACTAAACTAAAATGGTAACTAAAAAATAGTAAAATAATATTGAAGGCAGTTGAAAGTATAACAACTAAATGAACTTTCTTCCATATTAATACAAGTAGAAAAATAATACATTAAACTGCTTTTAACTATAGAAACATAAACGCTGACATGCAATACATGATACCGCAAGAAAACTATACATCAACGTAGCTCAAAGACTAAACCGTACTAAAACTGCCGCAGTTGAGAACAGGTACAATTACATATTACATATCACTTAAGGGCAGCCAAAGTCCGAAAATAGAATTTTTTAAGTTTTTTTGGGTTATGATTAAAAATTATTCTCTGAAATCTTCTCTTTCCAACGATATATAACACATTATAGTAGAAAATATCCATGGTTACAAAATTATTTGTTTTTTGAACGTCTGCACTCAACTTACCATGTACCAGTAGCTTTATAGCCTATTCCAAGATAGAAGGTCCAAATTTTTACAGTAGTTCTAGATAGACAATATCAAGTCTCGCATAAAGTTTTATTGAAAAATATGCAACAACAAGTAAAATAAAAAATAAAATCTAAACTTTTTTGTTTTTTTAAAAGTAGTATTTTAAAAAAAATTAAAATAAATATTTCTTTCACTCTTAACTTTACAGAAATCTACGCGGGACTAAACAATGCATATAGTTTTAAAATAAACAAAAAATTAGGTCTCTAAGTGCTTTGGTTAGAGAGCTATGTGACATAATGTTAACATTGTCGTTAAATGGGACTTCCGGGTGCCCTTAAAGGTACACAGATGGTGTTCTAGGAATCTTTTATAAAAAAATACATTTTCGGCGCGGTATGAAATACCGCATGTCAGTGGTTAAGGGTTAGATGATTTATTCATATTTTTGTTTTCAGTGTACATATTCACTTTTACGAAATTGTTATTTTATGTTGTTGCTGTTTTTACATTATTTCTTATTGTTGTTAGACATAGTTAGTGTTGGATATTTATATTTGAAAGTTAACTGTAAAAAGGGGTACTCCGGTTAAGAAATAAATAAATTTTAGTGATTCTCTAATAGTTACCTTTTGATCTCCATCATACAGCCTCACGTTATTTTCCACAGCTACTGTTGCTTCGCCATCTAATAAAAGTGGACTAGCGTATTTTATTCTGTTCATTTGAATGTGTTTTAGTGTATTCAGTTCACATAAAATTTAAATAGTTTCAATTTATATAAAGTCACTATAAAGATGGCGCAATATCAAAATATTTTTCTTGGGATGGGCTTAAATAATAATTAATATACATACAAATTTTAGATTAAAAATTAAATACATGCAAAAATTGTATGTGTTAAAGTTCCAGTTAGACAACAGTAAATAAAATGCTATTTTGAGAAACCAAATATATGTAAAATTATTATTTAATTCAAAATTCGATCTTTCTTGTAATTCAAGGTTATGTCTTATTTTATGTCAAAAGTCAAAATAGAGTTATGTCACTGTCAAATAAATTATTATAACTTATATATGGTTCGTACAGTATAAATACAGTTGTACGACATAGCAAGTGACGTCATATGATACCAACTCAAAATATTCAAGTCGTAGGTCTGTTTCTTTTTAGAATCGTTTATTTTATTGATATTTAATCATCGTTATTTTAATCCAATCGATTTTATTTAATCAACACCTACAGGTTTGAAACCACTCCAAACCCAGTCAACAATAGAAAATTCTGAATTGCATGTGTCGCACTATATTTTTTGAAAAAACGACCAAATCAACCCCAGAGTGTTGAAACCACCCCGAACCTAATCAATGATATAAAATTCGGAATTTAAACTTAGTTTTAGCATAAAAACATGTGTCACACCATATTTTTTGAAAAAGTTAAACAAATCACCCCTACAGGATTTAAACCACCCAGAAGCCAGCCAATCATAGAAAATTTGGAATCATTAGGTTTGTTCCAACACAACGAGAAACCGTCCGTGTAACGATCACCGTTCTGCGCAGTAAACAAAATAACCCATGGAACGCACGAAATACAGACACAGAACGCATGGAACGTATTAATTTATAGTAACGTGATCGTTACATGACGGTTCTCGTTGTGTTGGAACAAACCTTAATAATGTATTTAGCTTTACCATAGAAACATGTGACGCACTTTATTTTTCGGAAAAACTGAATAAATCACCCTTCTAGGGCTCGAACCACCCAAAATCCAGTCAACTATATATAATTCGGGCTCTATACGTGAAGTCACCCCGAAACCAGTCAAACAATAGAAAATTCGGGATCTCTACTTAGTTTACTAAGGCCCGAGCTTTTCACCTCCGGATATAGTTATTTTCCTAACAAGTGCAGAAAGTCATACTTTTCCGCACGCGACTGCAGTTTGCCGAACGACGTGAAGCGGGAGTTCGGCAAGCAGTCGAGTGCGGAAAAGAGACTTTCTGGAAGCGTTAGGAACAATATTTTTTCTACGAGTCTTTAAAAAATGACCAAATCTTAATCAATTAATTTAATTAATATGAAAATATATACACAAATTAATTCTTTGACAAGGTTGTCAAAACCAAAGTTTCAGCATAATTGGTTAGCATGACGACGATTCAAAACCACTGTTATTGTTTACTGATTTGACTTTCGAATATTATGTCAAAATTATTTTATTTCATCGAATTCTCGCGTTAATTTCATTAAAACATGAACACAATAAGATATACTTATTTGAAATAAATTAGTAAATAATATCTAAATATTAGTTTATTGTATGTATTATAATTACTTTAAGGCCATATTAACATATCCAAAGTAACACGCGTGCGGAAAAGTAAAACGCGTGCGGAAAAGTAAAACGCGTGCGGAAAAATAACACGCGTGCGGAAAAGTAAAACTTTCTAAACTAAAATGCGTGCGCGAAAGTAGACATTTTTGCACGCTCGTAGAAAATAGTTATTTTCCTAACAAGTGCAGAAAGTCATTCTTTTCCGCACGCGACTGTAGTTTGCCGAACGACGCGAAGCGGGAGTTCGGCAAGCAGTCGAGTGCGGAAAAGAGACTTTCTGCAAGAGTTAGGAACAATATTTTTTCTAAGAGTCTTTAAAAAATTACCAAATCTTAATCAATTAATTTAATTAATATGAAAATACATACACAAATTAATTCTTTGACAAGGTTGTCAAAACCAAACTTTCAATATATTAGTTAGCATGACGACGATCTTGGTTTCCATGATGATGATTCAAAACGACTGTTTTATTGTCTACCGATTTGACTTTCGAATATTATGTCAAAATAATTTTATTTTATCGAATTGTCGCGTTAATTTCATTAAAACAGGAACACAATAAGATATATTTGAAGTAAATTAGTAAATAATATCTAAATATTAGTTTATTGCATGTATTATGATTATAACCGCGTGCGGAAGAGTGAAACTGAAGAGAAAAACTAGTTATCGGGACGTTTATTTGACAGATTTACATATAATCTGCCAGATAAACTTCCCGATGACTAGTTATTCGGAGGTGAAAAGACCGGCATACCGCAAGGTTACCATTCGCGTGACAATTTTTGAATGACGCCAAATACAATTTTAACCCCGTCAAAATTAAATACCGTCTATGCTACCTGCACTGCATTCTAACTGGCTTTTAGTATGAAGCTAGAACAAATAATCCCGGACAAAAAATCCCCACAAATTATCCCTGGACAAATAATCCCCACAAAAAATCCCGGACAAAATATCCCCAAGAAATATTTGCTCATATTTGAATTTATATATTATTGATGCTGTCAGCAAAAAGAGCAACATCGTCAGCGAATCTCAAATGACTCAAGAATTTCTCCGTTGACATTAATTCCCTTTTCACTCAGATTTGCGTTCTAAACATATTATGCTCTAATAATGTTGTAAATAATTTTGGCGAAATTGTGTCTCCCTGTCGCACTCTCCCGTTTTATTTTAAATGCGTTGGTGATGCACACCGATAATAGGCCATGTCTTGAACATAGTTATTCAAAGCAGAGTGAGCCAAAGATTTAAGCGAATAATTCCAACATGATTCTCACAGCCTTAGCACATTCCCCATATCTTCCACGATTTTTGAAAAAATCACACTCTTTTGTCATGTAAAATTTGAAGTTTTTGACATGGAATTGGAATTCGAAATTTGGTAAAATTTCGGGAAAACTTTTATGCCTGGTCGTACCAACATATTTTAAGCTTGAGACGGGGTTTAAGCTCAGATTACGAAACATACGCGTGGAACCATCGAGTCTTGGATCAATTTTCAGCTTTCCACAATGGATTGCCAGATTAGAATCGAAAATTATGGTCAACGCAAGTGAGACCTAAAGCGGCCCTATATATAAGCTGAGCTGGGCTAAGCTGAAGCTTAAGATTAGTTGGTGCAACCAGGCATTAGAGAACTATTCGGCAGCAAATATTTTTGGGGATTTTTTGTGGGGATATTTTGTCCAAAAAAATTTGTGATTATTTGTCCTGGATTTTTTGTGGGGATTATTTGTCCAGGGATAATTTGTAAGGATTTTTTGTCCGGGGATTATTTGTCCGGACCCCTTTAGTATAGTAGCACTGTGTGCGGATACTCATTAAAATACATATGGACAGTAACTAATTAATTATGGTCCCGGACAGTTTCATGTCATCCTAGGCTTTTATTGGATTAGATATACATACATTAGAAATAAATGGTGTATCAGTAAAAAATGGGACAATAAATCGATTAACATTTATTTATTTATAATTTTGCTCACAATATTATTAAATTCTATAGATAATGGTGAGTCAGGAAACTCTTTAATGCAACATTTTCCGAGCAACTCTCCAACTTTTGGATCGATTGGCAGGGTACCCAATAATGTAATTTCCGTAAGTTCCGCTAGGGATTCCCCTCCACCTTTACTGAATATATTCGTACAATCATGACAATGTGGACAAACGAACCTAAAATAAAAAATAGTATATTAGAGTATAACTGGATATTGACGTCTTTAAAATATGCGTGATTTGTGCTCGAAATAGAGCAAGTGTTTTAAAAACCAGTTATCCACGAATACTTTACGCTATTTTTTTATTGGTACACTTTAAAATCATGTATTATTTCTACAAAAAATTGAAATAAGAGCTAATAATGTAAAATGGGTTTAATTTGTGATCAAGTATACCTTTCGTTGTTATGAAAGTAAGAAAAACAAAATTAATTTGCAATCTTTCACATATGATTGTTATTACTGGTTGTATATTGCTTATAGACGAGCCGCAGCAACCCCTAAAATGACGTCATACCGACCACGAAAATCAACTTTAAGGTGAATGACCAATTTTAGCCATTATTTATGTTTTCGAGGTCGCTGAATCCGAATATGAAGTTTATTTTTGTCTAATCAATTTCTAATCATTCTAATCAATTTCTAAAGAAAAATCAATTTCTTTGGTCGCTGTCAATATTCCCTTTTGAAAATTTGAATGTATCATCTTTGAAGTACAGTAGAACCCCGATAAGTCAGCCTCCGATAACCCAGAAGTCCGGCTAACCCGGACCGATTTTCATCAGAAAAAACAAACATTGTTTCACTTTGACTTAGTTTTTTACCAATAAATAAACAATACGGGATACAACTGTAGGTACGTAATTTAGATGTGTACTGTGCATATGTATTTCATGTTTTTGCAATTATAACGGCGTTTATTTGTAAGTATACCGTGTTTTATTAATTGTTACCATATTCTCCGTCTAACCCGGATCGGCCACGGTCCCAATTAATCCGACTTATCGAGGTTCCACTGTATTTAGATAACAATGAGCTCCAAAATGTTCAAACAAATAAAAAGAGGAGTTGTTAATTTTTAAACATTTAGTCGGCAGATTTCGTTAGTTTCATGTTTACTTAAAAATGTTGAGTGACAAAATTTTTAGTTTATAATTTTAACCAACACAGCATTAAAATATAATTCACGTAGAAGTTTTCTGGAAAATTTTAAGTCAAAATATGCAATATGAAAAAGTTATATGAATTTAGAAATCGGCACCAACAGCGTGCTCTATAATATATACCAATATTATGCTGTTTGTAAAAATTTTTGTCATTTGATATTTTTAATACATATACGCATCATAAATGACGGTGTATGTGTATGAATGAATATATTATAATAATATAAATATTAAATTAAATTATGTGTATGAAAAAATTACACATAAAAAAGTTTTATTTTTCAACTTCTTACGTTTGTTACTTCTACATTATTGTGTTTCAAGTTTGTTATGGCACGAATTATTACAATTATTACATATATCACAACATTCTAACTTAAATTCTATGCAGGGAAAGACATCATGTTTACAAGATTTTTCCGTTACACGAACAAAAATATTTCTGCAGCAGTTCCATTAACGTACATCCATCGTAGTAGTCAGAAAAGATAATTGCATCATTGATAAATCATTAACATTCATTTAAATTTTTACTAACTATATTGGGAAGTATAACATGATTCCATTCATTAATTTCCAATTTCCATTAATCCAAAGAGCTCTTAAAATGTGTTTTTTTCAAACAGGTTTGGAAGGAGGCAGTTTATATATAAATACATTTTCAGAAATAGCTATTTGATATCTTGAAGAAGTGATATCTGTTTGTGTAACTTTGGAATTTATTTGCTGGCCATAAAGGAAACACATAAAAAGGGTTACTATTTCTATGGCTCTTTCAATTGGCATGTTGCATAGATCAGCTAAGTTTTTCAAATCATCATTTGACATTTTTTTAATGCCATAGAAACAGTTTTCGATATATTAGAAAAAATCGATTTTTATTTTGTAACTTCAAAGGGCTGTAGCTTTTTTTATGTGCACATTTGTACTAAGGTAAGTGGTGTGAGTTTTTACTGAATCTCACCCCACCGTGGCAAAAGGGGTTTAATTATTACCTTTTGCCTAATTGGACATACGTAAATATTTTTGGACCATACGCACGTCCTCCTTCGATATAAACAAAACAGTGAACTTTTAGGAGAACTGGTTCTAAGAATTTAATTTGGTCTGGTTTTATAGTTACTAATTAATACGATAGGAAGAGTTGTGCACACGAGAAATAAAAGTGATAAGCGACAAAAACATTTATTAAAAACAACGAGTTTGACAAATAAGCGGCTTAACGATAAATTGTCTTAGTAGCGAAAGAGAGAGAAGAGTCTATTATACAAATTTCCGCGAGACAATTAGCGAGAGGAGTAATTATTGTGAGCGGGAGAACAAGAGAAACGAAACACGAACTAGTCGCCTTACACGCTGAGAAGGAACTGCCGAAATTCTATTCAAATCACTGCATTATTATCTTTACACTATTCGGCCTGAAAAGGGTCACACACATGTTACTCTTCTTTGGCAAAGCGACCTGCCTACCCCGAAGACGATAAAAATGCAACCATATGTCTATTTTATAAAACACACAACGCTGGTACTCACAAGTTTTTCAGAGAATTAAATCTTTTAAATACAATACAGATTGTGCCAACAGATTTACAAGAGAGATTTACAAAAATGCGAATTACTTTAACTGTTGTTTTCACAACAGTAAGTTAGGTTCAATCGAACTATTTTTAGTCCAAGAATATGTGATTTAATTTACGACCTGTATTTTTGTTACACCCTGTAGATTGTTGTTTGCAGTCTCTGCGTATATACTTCCTTCTTCTTTTTGTGTAGATATGACTGACTGTTTTTTCAATGTGCCTCCAGTAAGTTGTCATTCCATCATTTTCGTGGTCTTCCCACTTATGGTCTTCCTATTGGGGAACTGTCTCTTGCTGTCCTTACTACTCTATTTGTTGTTATTCAGCTTATGTGGTCGTTCCATTCTACTCTTGTTTCTTACACAGTTATTAATGTTGTTCACCTTGCATCTTTGCCATATATCTGTATTTCTAGCTCTTATTAGTATCTTATTTCTCTCGTTACTTACCCACTCATATTTTCAATAAGTCCTAATATCGGAATTCCAGTTTTTTTACAAAATGTTATTTCTTTTCTAACATCTTCAATGGAGACTTGCTGCGGAGTAGTTACTATAATAGCACCGTCACATTTAAGTGTTTTCAAACTCTCCATTACTGTTATATGTTCATCTGAGGTTCCTATAAAAATAGAGTATAAAACAGCTATATAAATAACAGCATATAAAAATAATAATAACAGCTAATAATAATAAAAAAGAAAAATAGCAACATGATAAAAGTAGGGAGTACTACACAAGGAAAACCACAACATACATTAAAAATAATAGTAACAAATAAATATTATGAGAACACATACACACACATACAAACTTATGACACTATTGAGTTAACTTTAGATATTATAAGACAAATTTTTTTATTAGGTATCTAGTTTTGATATTCGAACAATTTTATAACATAATATAATACCTGGAGGTGTATCAATAATCAAATAATCAAGATCTCCCCAGCAGACGTCAGTCAAAAATTGTTTGACCATCGCAGTCTTCTTTGGACCTCTCCATACTACAGAACTATTTCTGTCATTTAGAAGGAATCCTATTGACATAACGGCTAGGTTTTGGTTCTCGTCAAAAAACACTGGAATCCATCTAAAAAATTAGTTCAACCTTTATATTTTTTCTTTCTGTTAACACCGTATACACATATGGCATAAGATACAAATTTGGCTTCTACTTAAGTGAAATTTCAGTGGTAAAAACAAACAGAAAATAATTAAAACTAATAGTAGAGGATCCGATATAAGGTCGATTTGCACCGATCTGTTCAATGGATAAAAATTATTGGATATGTAATTTAGAATGTTAACAATTACAAAAAACAAGGGTTGCCCGATCTAATCTTGTTCTAACTATAATTAATTAATAATTAAAAAATAACATTTTTTTATGAATTAAAAAAAAATTCGACCCGGGCAGATACTATTTCAGATTTTTTGGATCATTCTAAACAAAAAAGGTCTTTTGTAGTTTTTCTCTAAAGTTGATAGTTTTCGGGTTATAAACAATTTAAAACTGAAAAAAGAACGAAAGATGACAATCTTCAAGGATCACAAAACACAAGTAAAAAATATCATTTTTGTAATCATCAAGTACATAAATTCAAGTTCAAACCTTTTTCTATCAGGCCTCGATAAGAATTTTAGGCATGTTTTATTCCAAAACATATTTTTTTAATTGTTAAAGAGGAAGGTTTCTTATGAGGAGACAGGCATTAACAACTAAAAAACAATGTTTCAGAATGAAATAAGTCCAAAAGACTTATCAAGAACTGATAGAATAATGTTTGAACTTGAATTTAGATACTTCGTAATTTCAAAAATGATATTTTATACTTATGTTTTTGGGCCTTGAAAATCGTCATATTTCATTATTTTTCAGTTTTAAATTGTTTATAACTAGAAAACGATCAACTTTAGAGAAAAATTACAAAAGACCTTTTTTGTTTAGAATGACCCAAAAAATCTGAAATAATATCTGCCCGGGTCGAAATTTTTTTTTGAATTTATAAAAAAAATGTCATTTTTTAATTATTAATTAATTATAGTTAGAACAAAATTAGATCGGGCAACCCTTGTTTTTTGTAATTGTTAACATGCTAAATTACATATCCAATCATTTTTATCCATTAAACAGATTGGTGCAAATCGACCTCATATTGTATCTTAGACTATAATCTAATAATAAAGTTTTTGAGGTGAGAAATGATAGTGTGAGTGAACATACCATTAAAAAGACAGGCAGAAAGAAAGTTGAGGGCTTTCCGCCCACCTCTTGCCCCACAGCTGCTCCCACAACATTGAAGAGCTATACTGGGTTTTGTGCGAGAATATGCTGATTAGACTGTGGTGAAATGGAAGAACATAGTGTTCGCAGATGGGAGCAGAATAGCCCTAAGAGGTCCAAATGGATGTCAGCGTGTCTATAGGTGTCAAAATGAAAGGTTTGCTCCATGCACTATAACCAAAACAGTGGCTTACCGAGACGGGTCAATAATGATTTGGAGAGGTATCTCTTACGAATCTCATACCAATCTTGCTGTGTTTGATAGAGGCAGTGTGAATGCCTAAAGATTCATGAAAGACGTTCCCCACGACCATGTCATGCCTTTAGCACCGTTCATTGGTGAAAACTTTAAATTAATGCACGACAATGTATGTTGCCATACAGCAAGATTTACCTGTGAGTACCTTTGAGGTCAGGATGCAAGTTTTACCATGGCCGGCATGCAGTACCGATCTTAACCCAATTGGGACAACCTCAAAAAATGGGTAAGAACAAGAGTACCAGCCCCTACATCCTTCGGGACTCTCAAGACAGCTGCGTTAGAGGAGTGGCACAATATCCCCTAATTGGATATTCAGGATATCATGAATGAATTGTCGAACCAGCTCCAAGAAGTTCTCAGGGCCAGAGGCGGTAACACCCATCATTAATAAATACTCATATTTTTTTATTAATTACACTATGACTAAACAAGTTTAGTCATCTAATAGATCTGTTTGGTTCTTCAGTCTCCTCTATTAAACAAGAACTCAGGCGTCTTGAATTTTGAATTAAAAAAAAAATTAAATAGATTTAACTGTTGTAATTGATTCAGTTGTTTTCATCATTTGAAAATAATTTATATTCTTTTTTATTTTTTATCTTTGTGTTTTATAGTTGTAGTTTTACGTGTATCTAATTTTTATATTTTCATTATTATGACGAAAGCTCTGCTTTATTGTATTTTGTATGTATTGGGTTTATCCCGTTAATAAATAAATAAATAAACTATGATTTTAATCATCAAGGGCCCATACCTTCGGCTCCTGAGGCCTGTTAAGCTGAACTATATAATGAACTACGTCCAAATTGAATTATTCTGTTTATTTTTGTTAATGTGGAAACTAACTGTTATTACAATTATAATTGAAATTATATTTATCAATTTAATGAATCAGTACCAGAATAAACATGTTTATCCGGTACTGATTCGTTATAAACAGTTCCGAATACATTTTATATTTCGTGTTTCAGAATATATTAAAAGTCTTTAAACACAAACAAATATTTAAATACATACAAACTTTTAACAATATTTTTAAAAGTTTATCCATCTTATTGTTCCCTAAATTTGCATATACAGTAGAGCGTCAATAATCTGAACTAATTGGTACAGAGGTAGTTCGGATTATCGAACATATGTTCAAAATACATACAAAGCTCATAAACATAGTACATACCTATGTACATACGTTTTAGTTACAAGGAATAAAACACCTGCATAATAAACAAATATTATATTGTATGTATTTTTGCATAAACAAAAATCTGCGGTCATATTTTGCCCATATTGTCATATTAAATCCAAAAATTCAGTCCGCGATCATATTTTTTAATTTTATAATTTTTTTTGCTTTGGGATTAGTGAACGTTCGGATTACAAGGGTTTGGATTATCGACGCTCTACTGTACCTAGACAAAGGAATAATGAAGTAATTAATGAAATATTTAAGCAGACAACCATATTTAGACATTCCCAACTTTCTAAGTAAACATTTTGTAAAGGAAAGATTATGATTTTAAAAATGTTTATTCTGATACTGATTCGTTAAATTGATAAACATAATTTAATTTATAACTGTAATAACAGTTAGTTTCCACGTTAACAAAAATAAGCAGAATAATTCAATTTGTCTAGTTATGAATTGTTGCTTTTACGAATTGTCTGTTACCATTTGTCCGGTTATGAACTGTCGCGTTACGAGACGTCATGGAACCGATTTTAAACATTTGATTTTTGCTAAGCATCCCATGATAAACAACTTTTTCAATGATTTTATTGTTTTCTCTTCGTCGAAGGTAGTTTTCACTGAATCTCATAAAATGTGCTCCAAAATTGACAATATCTGGAAATTTAAAGGAATATAAGGTTGGCGGTTAATTTTTCCGGTGAGTGTATTATTTCAAACTTTTCCTCGTTTTCCATTTGTTACTAATGATAATGTCAGGTTGCGTGCTGCATGAGTAACTGACTCCAAACACAATAAATTTAATTTGATATAAATAAGAAAAAAATAAAAAGATAACAAATTTCTTAAATTTTATGGGTGCTTCCTCTGCTCTGAAGCACAGTGTATAAAGTAAAATAAAGTAAGTGTGCATATTATGATCACCTCACTACCAACGAATATATACTCTCATAGAAAGGTACTGCCCTGTAACGTTTTAGCATAGGATTTTGCGTTCCAACTGAGTAGGTGCCATGGAGGCCCATAGACCTGACAACCGACTACAGAGCTTACGCGATCTCATCACTGCCCGTACTGCGGCCGCAACATCCCTCGTCAACAAGCCTGCTTATAAACGTGACCATCTGTTTCATATAAAAGCTTCTTCTAGGAACTATATATTCTTTGTCACTACTAAAGGTACTATCATACTAAATAAAAAGTTCCCTGAAAGCAAAACAATGTACTTACAGGATATTTTAACTTACCCTTCATTTGCTTGATGAACATCTTTTCCTTCAAGTTTCAATAAATAAGGAACACTTGGACCGCATAAATCTACATCTAATAAACCAACCTACAAAGAAAGGAGTTAAGCCAGCAAAAAGATTAAAAGTATAAATATATTATAGTTACTTTGTAGCCTTTTTCTGCTAAAATTAGACTTAATTGGGTACTAACTGTTGATTTCCCAACTCCACCTTTTCCAGAAAGGACTAGTATTACGTGTTTTACACTATCTAACATTTTGAAAACAACCACAACACAACCACAACCACCATAACCTACTAAATGATCTGTCATGATCAGATGATTTTGTTCTTCTTGTACGTTCCATTTTTTTTGGACTGTGACTAGATATGATGACATCCACGGATATTCTTTAAACTATTTTCTATGAGTTTTTAGATGAATAAATTTTCCCAAGTTGCTAATTATAAATAAAGAAATATAATCTCGTAATATTAATTGAAATAAACCCCGATCGTAAATTCATAAAACGGTATAAAGAAATTAAGATTAGCAAGCACAATCCCAATGTTGTGCTACTTCCAAAACCATGGTAACCAGTGGTTTACACGCAAATTACAATTATCACGGTATTAAAATAATAACAAATTTGTTATTAATATTGTGCAATTATACAGGAAAACGATGGTAAGTTTTTCTTTCAGTATTTTTTTTGTACTATCCAAAGTCTCATCAATTTTGTATGTGTATCATATTTTAAATAATCTCCTACATTCAGTCCCACTCTCTTAAGGTTTATACCCATATCCATTGATATCCACATGAGCGTTCGGCTTTCCCGATATTAGTGGCGAATCTACCACCGATATGGGAAGGGCGCCAAGGGCGGAATAAGAAATTTCCCCCTCCAACAAAGTCCAAAATTAACGAAAAAAAAATGGTGAAACATAAAAATATAAATACTCACATGAAACTTAAACCACAGACAGAAAAATTCAACCCAATAAACCCGCTAGTTAGGAAGATTAAGGGAACTTACTGTATATTAGTTATTATTTGTCTTTTATGTTATTTGGGTCCTCCCAAGGCAAAATCCACCACTGTCTTAATTTCCTATATTAATTATTAAGCTACTCATTATACAGAGTGAGTGTTATGTATGGAAACACTCAATTATCTCAAAAACGGCGTACACGATTTTTATAGATTTTGGTAGGTATGGGTTTTCTAATGCGGCCGATATTATAGTGCTAATTACATTGTTGTCATATTTTCCGTTTTTCTGGAAATCTAATGAATTTTCTTATTTCAAATGGAACACCTTGTATATTTTTTGTGTTTTGAAGTCCCTAAGAAATACTGATAATTTTTCATGTTATATTCCCTATACCTAAATACCATAATTTCGGAGTTATTGCTACATTTATTAAAAAAAAACAAATTATAAAAATCAATTTTTTGACCCGGGTAAACACTATTTTAGGTTGTTTGGATCATGGGGAACAAAAAAGATCTTTTATAATTTTTCTCTAAAATGAATCGTTTCCGAGTTATAAACAATTTAAAACTGAAAAAAATCGAATGACGATTTTCAAGGTTCAAGAACACAAATAAACAATTTTATTTTTGAAACTGCGAAGTACCCAAATTCAACCTCAAGCCTTATTTTATCAGATACCGATAAGTAATTTAAGATTGTTTCATTTTAAAACATTGTAATTTTAAATGTTAATGCAGCCCGATCGCCCGTCCTCTCATATGCACTTCATTAAAAATTAAAAATCAATGTTTTAGAATAAAAAGAGACACAAAATCTTATGGCAAGCTATCAGAAGAAGAGTTGGGCTTGAATTTAGGTACTTTATAATTTCAAAAATTATATTTTTTCCTTTTGTTTTAGAACCTTAAAAATCGTCATTATTCGATTTTTTTTTAGTTTTAAATTGTTGATTACTCGAAAACGATTAACTTTAGAGAAAAATTACAAAAGACCTTTTTTGTTCCCAATGATCCAAAAAACCTAATATAATATCCACCTGCGCCGAGAAAATTGATTTTTATAATTTGTTTTTTAAAAAAAAAATTTTTAAATAAATGTAGCAATAACTCCTAAATTATGGCATTTAGGTATAGGGAATATAACATGAAAAATATTCAGCATTCCTTAAGGACTTCAAAACACAAAAAATTTATAGGGTATTCCATTTGAAATAGGAAAGTTCATTAGATTTGCAGAAAAACAGAAGATCTGACAACAATGTAATTAGCACTATAATATCGAACGCATTAGAACTACCAAAATCTATAAAAATCGTGCAAGCCGTTTTCGAGATAATTGAGTGTTTCCATACATAAAACTCACTTTGTATACGATACGCCACTTTAGAAGTAGTGGTTCTTCGTCAAACATATTATAGTCCAGAGAAATCAAAGATATTGCAGAAACTTGAAACATTTCAGTTTCCAACTTTTTTAAAAATATACTTCAAGGGTCTAGGTATATTGGTAGGGACCGCATTCAATGAGTAGTTGAACAGTAGAACAGCGAGAGGCGAAATTTCCAATTAGTGTAGCGCGCACAATTACCCGACCTATTCGGCTAATGGTGCGCGTATGTCGGATAACTGTGCGCAATAATAGAACTTAAAAATGGCCTTCGAAAATGTGGTTTATTTAACATAAATATTAAAGGGCAAATGGGACAATGCATTCGATCATTACGCCGGATTTATCTTAGGACAGAGCGTGTACGACACGAGCCGTGGAGCAATAAACGGCGCGCGTCCCCGTTGTCGCCCAGTCTCGTTGTACAATAAACTACCCAGTATCTTTCATATCACACGATTATTCTTCAACGTGTCTCGCCACGTGTCTTCATCGTCCACGTCCCACTAAGATAAATCAGCATTTATGGGATACTCTACATTTTACCGGGGCCCGGCGATGTAAGGGGCCCGGCGTTGACCAGACCAAATACGTAATTTTTCTGGTTTTTTTTTCTCTTCACTTTATGCCCATAATGCGTTTAATTAATACTCGGCTATATTTAATATTGTGACCTTTAATCGATTTTGTTTAAAATTTTAACAGCAATAAATCACAGGAGTCAAATACTACAGTGCAGTCAGATAAAACAATGATCAAGAAAATATATCAGGGCTTCTAGAATATTTACAAAAAGGCAGAAGAATCTATGTTGAAGAATCTCAATTAGCTGCCAGCAATTATCGAATAAATCCAGAATGTACATGACTCTGACTCTATGTTAAGCTTTGTCCATAAAATTGTATAATTTTCAGTGACAATAAAGCATATTTCTATCCACAGAGAACGGCAGTTCTCACCAGTGGCGCACAACACCACTACATGCGACACTATATATACACGAAATTTTCGATTTTCTAAACCTGGCTGAATTGTAAATTGGGCCAAATTCCATCTTAAAGTTTAGGAAAAGACTCGTCCATTCATATGTCAACCATCAATTTTGGTCCAAGGGTGTGGATTTTACGGCCCTTCCCATTTAAAGCCTGTTTTTCGTTCTCGTCCCCAAAACTCCCAAAAAGTTCAAAAATTTAAGCCTGACCTTTGCGGCTTCTGATAGCAGAGATAATTACCTTTCCAACGCATGTTAAATTTTGAAAATCGGTTATACCATTCAAAAGTTATCGAGCTCAGAAATATGACTCAATTTTTATTTAAAAAATGGAAAATGTTTGTGGATATGTATGTATGTATGTATGTATGTATGTATGTATGTGTGTGGAGAAGTTACACCGATCTGAATGTTTTTTTCTGTGTTTCAAGAAGGTGTGAGGGCCGATTCAGAACCGGTCTAATTTTTGACTTCTGACTACCCTTAAGCCAGCTAGAGGGCTAGGTAGATACAAAATAGCATATTTTTTGGGCGTATATATCTTAGGTTCAAGGATAGACAGGAAAACCGCAAATACACCAAGTCAATAGGGTTGAGTTAAGCTTTCAAATGGCGTTTAAGCGATCAAGCTGAGACATACACACTGCTCACCATTAGGGATGGACTCGAGCCGAGCCAAGCCGAGCTTTTGAAAAGCTTGTGCTCGGCTCGAAATTTCGAGCCGAGCTCGAGATAGAAGCTCGGCTTGAACTTCGAGCTTGCAGGTTGAGCTCGTGGCTCGTGCCGGCTCGGCTCGAATAGTTCGAGCCGAGCCGAGCCGAGCTCAAAAACATAATAATGAATGTAAAATATAACATTCGTAGTAATTTTTTTTACTTATAATAGTCAAATATAAGAAATAATAAGAAATTCACTAAATGCTTTTCACATAATAGCTACATACTCTGTCATAGTAACGTTAGGAGACAAGAAGAGCGAGATATTTTTTTTCTTAGATTAATGAACAAATAGGAGAAATTAAAAATGTTTATTTCACAGTTTGTCTTAATTTCTGTTTAAAAAACTATGATAATGTATGATTTTAGTGTTCGTCCTGAAATAATGTCAGTCTTTTTAAAATAACCGGATTTAAAGGAAGCCAAGAAAATAGTTTTATCGCTGAGAAACTATATAGGTAGATATATTACGATAGTTTAATATAAATTTCAAATAAGATGGCATATTTGTATTAAGTATTATGACAAGATAGTGGATGAATTGTTTGATAACACCCGGATTTCGTATAGTGTAGTGATAATAAATAATACAAATAACAATAAAAAGTAAAGTCTAATACGACCAGACTAATCCATAAATAATCGGAGTAGGAAAAAGCAGCATATTTTATGAAAACATTTTTTTAAATATCAATATTCATATGTACATACAGTGTGGCCAAGCCAAATGGAATAAATTTATTATTTCGTGAATAAGCGCTTTTGGAAAAAAAATCCAAAACAGGTCGGTTTTTATTTTTAAATTACAATTTTTTGGCATATACTCGTATATGATAGTAGCTCATTTGAACGGTTATGAAATTCTCTATTCAGTAATATAAATATTAACATAATATACAGGGTGTCCAATTTTTTTTAATTAAATTAATTGACACAAAAATGAGAATGTATATGTAATTTATTTAATTCAAAATACATTTTGCTACTGTCAGTAAACAGAAAGAATGTTCATTTGACAAATAAACATAGCTTTTCACTTAAATTCAATGTTCAAGATGCCACTCACCTGCCTCTTGGTAGTTTGAACATTTAATTTAAGCGAAAAGCTGTGTTTATTTGTCAAATAAACATTTTTTATGTTTTCTGACAGCAGTAAAATGTATTGTGAATTAAATAAATTACATACATTCTTCTTTTTGTGTTAATTAATTTAATTCGAATTTTTTTTTGGACACACTGTATACATAATTATGTTAATATTGATATTACTGAATAGAGAATTTAATAACCTTTCAAATGAGCTAGCACATGACCCCTATTCCCATTTAAAAAAATAATCGATTACGTCATGACGCCCAGATGGATGACGTCATTAGTATGATATATGTAGGTATTATATATGCCAAAAAATCGTAATTTAAAAATAAAAATCGACCTGTTTTGAGATCTTTTTCCAAAATCGCTCATTCACGAAATAATGAATTTATTCCATTTGGCTTTGCCACACTGTATAATACTATTGGTAATATTGTAATGTAGTACCTACCACCTAAAAGGCCTGCATAAATAAATAAAAAATATAAATAAAAAGTATCAAGTATTTTATTGTCTTATATTACTAGATTCGCATAAAATAAATCTTTCACTAAACTTAATACAGATGAGTTGTAACTCTTTTTTTTTTAATTTAAGTAACTAAAAAACCTGTGTCACCTGAAAAATATTTTTGTACACTTACAGTCAATTATAAATAGGTACATAGTATCTCCATTAACATTTTATATCGGAGATACTATTTAAAAAAAAATTACATTGTTAATAAAAATCATTTACAAGAGGAAAGGAGGAAAGTGTAGGTATATATTTAAAAATAACATTATAACTCTATTCTTACCAAATTATACATATACGACTCTACTTCAACAATAAATAAAATTAAACCTAGAACTAATTTAAACGATTAAAATTAAAAAAAAAATTGTTTTACACATTTTTCAAAATTGGGTTTTCTACCCAAGAGTTTAGACATAAGAGGCACTTAGCCGATTCATTAGTCAATCTATTGCGTTGTTTTCGAATAATTAAGCCAGCTTTCGAAAACAATCGCTCAGATGGTACGGACGTAGCAGGAATACTTAGTAAGTCTCTGGCCATTTCAGCAAGAACAGGAAATCTTCCTTTATTTACCTGCCACCACTTTAAAATATCTTCGTTGCCAGTACTTTGCGGGAGTGCTATGTAGTCATAGAATTCAGTACTTAAGTCTTTTGGTTTTGTTATGACCTTTGATTGATAATAGCTTTCGAAATTGATTTCAAGCTCATCTTGTACTTCCATGACCACCGACGATTCAGATGTACTTTGCGTTATATTTTCTACAGCTTGCTGATTTCCTTCATACTTTTTTAACAGTTTTTTAAACACTGAATACGATTCGTTCTTTAAGTCCCTTCCCCAAAGTGAGTTATCAAATGCTTCAAGTTTATGTCTTGGGTCTAAAATAAGTACTGCACAGTAAATCCAATTTGTTTGTCTGTAATGTTTTAAAATTTTATCTCTGGCCTTTTGAAATGCAGTTAAAAGTTGTTCATCTACACAGGAACGATTCGGTTTATCGTCAAGCAACTTTGATTGTAATTCGATTTTGTCTAACAGTATATTTAAACTGACTATCACTGATGGAAGCGTTGCGTATTTGTCTCCTCCAAGGTTTTCGCTTACTATTTTAAACATCTTTAAAAATTTACAGACGGAAGCTAACATCTGCCATTCGTTTTGGTGTAGTCGAAAATTGTTTAATTTATTGACACTGTCGCTTGCACATAGACAGTCGATCCCCTTTTTTAACTTTAATGCGACATCCAACATATCATGAGTGGAGTTCCATCTTGTTGGAACATCCAGAATAGGTGAAATCTGTGTAGATGCCCCAGCAGTTTGGCACGCACTTTTAAAACGGATCCGTAATTTTTCAGATTTTTTTATTTTCTTAAATATATAACGAATTTTATCCAAACAGTTAGTTGGTGTTTGAATATCTTCATCTAGAACATCGTTGTGTTCGAACTCAACCTCTTCATCTACGTTACTGCTTTCTTCATCTTCAGCCTCCTCTCCTACGTCTTCTTCTATTTTCAGAGATTTTAAGCAATCTTGAACAGCCAAGTTCAGAATATGTGCTACACATTTAAAATGTTGATTAACGTCATCAAAAGAAGGAATAAGCTTTTTTAACTCCTGCATGAACGTTGTATTTGCTGCAGTGTTGTCAACAGTTATGCCTTGAATTTTCGATGTGATGCCATAGCTCTGCAAAGATTCATAAAACAACTTGGCAATATCTCTCCCAGTATGAAGCCCATGTGAAGGTGAGAAATCGATAACTACAGACTGGAGTTGCCAATGGTCATCAATAAAGTGGGCGGTGATCCCATAATAAGATTTTCCATTAATTGCCGTCCAGCCATCAATGGTAAAAGATATTCTTGATGTGTTTTGTTGTAGTATATGCATAACTTTTTTTTTATCCTGTTCAAAACGGGACACAACCATTCTCTTTAAAGCTTTTCGTCCAGGCAGGTTTATTCCAGGTTTGATTTGATCGAAGAAGTTCCTTGTTGCTTCGTCGTCAAAAAACGAAAAAGGTAGGTATTTAGTGGCCACCCAATCAACGATAAAGTTTTCATCTTTAGGTTCATTCACGGATTTCTGCAATAAACATAAACGAGTGTAAATTACTTGATATTTGAATGTAAATTTGAATTATTTTTAAAATAAAGCTATTATTTTATTGTATTTATTTTGCTATTTATTATTTCCCAGCCAACATGAATTCACACTAAATTACCAGAGCCCGCTAATAGTTAAAATAGGATTGGAGGTCGTTGGGTAGGTACAATGAACTGCACACTAAAGGGATTACCGAATTGGGCGCTGAATTTTTTGAACTTTTTTTTTGGTTTTTCCATAAATAAACAAATTAAATTGACCTAGTCTTTTAGAAAATTATGAAATATAAAATATTTTAATTATAACTTTTATTTGTTCTTTAAGTCAATATCATTTACATTGTTAAAAAACTAAATCATTGAGAAAAGTAGTAATAGATAATGAGAAATTATCTAATTGTTTAGAATTATTATAGCAGCCCAGCGGGTAAACAAAATTATTTTTACCAACTTTACGGCAATTGAACCAACAAGAATATTAGCAAGAATAAGGAGACAATGGTTGTTAAGTGTTAAATGTTCTTTACGTATTTTATATTTTAATTTTTGGTTCCTTTCAGACTTTTGTAAGCTTTGGTTTCAAACAACACAAAAATAGAAGTAATTAAAAACTAAATTATGGACGAAAACGGCAAGAATTACTTGTCGCAGACGGAAAAGTTTTATAACAGTAAAATGAAAGTGATAAAACATGGTAAAAAACATGAAAGGGAGTTTGGGTGTGGTACCAATTATTAAAGATAAAATGAGATAAGTTTAAGGTGGTTATGGCGCGTACAATGCGCAAAGGTACCATTTCATCCAAAAAGCGAAAATGTGTGTCGCACCTGGAGCTAGTAAGAGAGGAAGAAGAAGCCGTTATGGTAAAGTTAGGAATGACATGGCGGTAAAGAATATTTATTCTGATGTGGCTCAAGACAAAAAAGGCAAATATGTATAATGATGATGATGTAATAGAAGAGAATATATTAGGCTATTGATTATGTTCAAAATAAGATGGCTAAAAGGAACTACAACGTTCACGGGGTTTTATTGTTTCTTGTTTCATATGGTCAATGGACCTCTAAATATGAAAACACCGCGGAGTGCTTCCATTTACAGGGGTGCGTTTTTGAGAAAGGGGTGAATTAACCCCTATGAACTAAGGTGCATAGTATGAGTTCTATGCCCTTTTAGTACATACATTTCTACAGCAAAATTGTTCGAAATTAAATTTACTATTGAATTATCACCTTTTAAAGTTTAAAAGTGTTTTTTAAAAAATATAATAAAAAAATGCAAATTCATCCTTCCTCTTTAAAATGACGTTTGGCAGAGGTCATCGCTTATAACTCGACAACAACTAATTTTAGACAAATATCACAAGAGACCTTTTTTGCTCAGAATTATCCAAAGAATCTAAAAAGACCTTAATACTATCAATTTCTTTACAGGGCTTCTCATAAAGCCCTTATTTTACCATAATTTGTTAATAACAATTAAACGGACCATATTTGGGCTTCCAGACCACTTCCATTGGATTCAGCGACCCAAAAAACTTATAATACCACCATTAAATCACGGGGAGCTCGAACTTTCCCACGGGACCCCCTCTGTTGCGACTAGACAATGGATCTCGGATTTGCATTTTAGGTTAAGTAGGTATATCAATTTTCATTATAATTAATGCAATTGTTAGTACTGAAAACTAACAGCTTAAAATTTTATAATTTTACTCAGTTTGACAACATTGTTTAACGTTAAGCAATTATTTAATGCCAAATATTTATCAGATTATTACATCGACCAAAATTTTATTAAGAAAATTCCCAAAAAAACTGGTTATGAACAAAAAATTTTATTACACTTTTTTTTCCAACAATAATAAATAAAAACTGAAACATCATGCAAAAAAATAATAAAATATTATTTTTGAATATTTGCATTGTTTTGGCACATCGAAAACTTTGGCGTTAATACTTTGAATATTGACATTACAATAGTAAAATGTGTTCTTACCTTAATTGTTAAGAAATTATGAAGTGGTCCAGCTTTGCTAGTTCCAGGTTGAGAGAGCTTTGGAAAAATAGTACCATATTCCTTTGGATGTTTACTTAATAAGTGCCTTTTTAAAGTAGTTGTAACGGAAAGTTTTACTTTAAACTCACTTTTAATTTTTCGTTTGTTACATAATTTGCATGTCGCTAATTTGTTTATTTTGTCAATAATTTTAAACTCAAAAAAGCATGTAAACTTGCTCCGAAATGTCGAAGTTTCGTCAAGAGTATAATCGCCGCTAACGCTTTCAGTCGACTTAGTTGATACTTCACTATTTTCACTTGGACTTGGAGAAGGAAGATTTGTGTCCATAAAACTATCATCACTATCGTAATTAAACATTTTAAAAACGCGAAAAATTTGGAATTAGGCTCCTAAACAGAAATGGACGAACAGCAACTTCAACTTCTTTCTCAAGACTGAAAAGATTGTAATAACTATTAGATTTCTTTCCTACTACCCGTAAAATACAAACGTGCTAGTTTTCTTAAAATCGGAATTATTTTCTTAATACCTACAGATTTAGCAAAGTTTATACTGAGAAATAAGTTACAATAAAACATTCAACTGTACAGATTAACAGTAAATTTCTATTGTTAAATTCATATCATTATGTCCAAAACCATTCAAGTATGGAGGTACGAGGTAGAATCCCAATTTTATAATCCTCCATAAACTTAAACTGCCTCTTGTAACTTCTTAAGAATTTGTTTATCAAAAAGACTAACTTCTAGGAATGCGAATATTTACATTTTACCATAACAAAAAAATATGTTCATTAAAATTTTTACCTCTTCCGAGTAACTATAGTAAAAATGAGAAGTACATAACTGCATTTTATAAATCCTATTCAAATATTTAGTGACGATATTAGGAATAATCGAAATGCAAGAATATTATTTAAAAAGGAATTTATACAGAGTGTCCGTAAAATATGTAATAAATTAGATACTTCCTTAATCCTTTTTAAAAATATCTGGAATTCGTGGAGTTTTAATTTTAATGTTCTACCTTCTACCATAAAATTTGATTATACAGGGTGATATACATTAAGCTGATATGTATGAGGTAAATGTACACTCTGTACCTACGTTGTGACATTTTTAGATCGAAAAAATGAGCTGATGTTAAAAAGGTATGATACTTGGGGTCTAACGGACAGAATTTCAAAGATATGCGCTATGAAAATAAATTTTATTGATTTCAAATTATTAATCTAAGAATTTGAAAGTAATCCAGTAATTGATACATGACTTTATCTTAAATTTTCACACTCCCACGTCTTCCAATCCACCTGTTCGGAAAAATTTCGTCTACGTACCTTGGAACATCTACAGCATAATGCGGAGGCGCAATATCCTATTGAAACCATAAACTTTCATCAAAACCTCCAGGATTAATTCTACTGGGAAATAAATAAATTAAAGTAGGTGCGAGATACCCGATAAAGTAGGACTCGTTTCAATTACCTTTGAAAAGTAGGGTCCGATAATTGTTAGCCCACATATTTACCTTTTGCAGGTATTGTGTATGAAGCTGTTATATTTACAAAAAATCCGATGGCGTCATCACCTTTATGTGTATCACTCTGTGTAATTAAATTTGGTTGTAAAATGTAGATCATTAAAATTAAAAATCGACGTGTTTTAGATTTTTTTCAAAAGACTTTTAGTTTAGGAAATATCCCATTTATTTAATACATTACGGACACACTGTATATTGCAAATACATATTTGTCGTCTAAATTACTTATTCTCAAACAAAAGTATCAGTGGTATCAAAAATAAATAGAAAAAATATTAGAGTATTAGCTAAAATATTGACAAGCTCGTTAAGGAAAGCTCGGCTCGTTTCCAATTCAGCTCGGCTCGGCTCGAAAAAAATTTGGCTCGGCTCGAAGCTCGGCTCGCAAGAAACAAACAGGCTTGAGCTCGAAGCTCGGCTCGTCAAACGAGCCGAGCCTCGAGCCGAGCCGAGCTAAGCTCGAGCTTGTGTCCATCCCTACTCACCATAGCCAAAAAACTGAAAAATTAAGCTTTGAAAATTTTGGTTTTTCGACAATTACTCAAAATTTCAACCTACGAATTGCGCCAATAACTGAGCGTTTGTAGAAGGACTCAGGACGCGTCTAACGGTGTATACCTCATATCTGGGAAAATTCGAATTTTTAAGTTATAGACTTCATAAGTATGATCAAATCTATTTCTTATGGGAAAAACGGTTTTTCAAGCTCAATAATTTCTGTAATACGTTCAGTTATCACACTCGATCTTGAATGCTCAGATACTACTTGTCAATACGTTTCAAATTCATGTTTAGTGATCAACATCAGGTAAGCCGTTCAGAAGTTATAGAGCTTCAAATGTATAATTAGTCCAGGAACTGAAATTTTTCACTTCGCAATTTTTACAGAATGGATAGATTTGCTTGAAAATTTGACAATAAGTATTGGATAGTCCAAGGATCAAAATCTATATGATGCAGAAATACGCTTTTACCATGGGGTGGTTGCCACCTCATCTCGAGGGTGGAAATTTTTTATTATATTTTGACCGCAAATACTGGTAAAAACATTAATTATAAGCAAAAAATGTTCATTATACATTTTTTTGATAAAATTAATAGTTTCCAATTTAGTGGTTGTCGAAGCTGTTTTATATCGAAAAAATTACCAGAGAACGGCAGTTCTCGCCAGTGGCGCAGAAATACACCCCCCTACACGCGACACTATTAATTGCACGAAATTTTCAATTTTCTAAATCTGACTGAATTGAAAATTGGGCCAACTCCCATCTTAAAGTTCAGAAAAAGACTCACCGATTTATTGTCAACCATCAATTTTGGTCCAAGGGTGTGGATTTTACGGCCCTTCCTATTTAGGGTCTGTTTTTCGTTTTCGTCCCCAAAACTCCCAAAAACTTTAAAAATTAAGTCCAACCTTTGCGGCTTCTAATAGAAATGATCATTACCTTTGCAACGCATGTCTAATTTTGAAAATCGGTTATACCATTCAAAAGTTATAGAGCTTATAAATGTGACTCAATTTTTATTTAAAAAAGGGAAAATGTTTGTGGATATGTATGTATGTGTGTTTGAAAGTTAAACCGATTTGATATTTTTTCTCTGTGTTTGAAGAGGGGGTCAGGGCCGATTTAGAACCGGTGTAGTTTGTGACTTTTGACCTCCCATAAGCCAGCTATAGGACTTGGTAGGTACAAAACGGCATATTTTTTGGGGGTATATATATTCGGACCAAGACGAGGCAGGAGAACTGGAAATACATCAAATCCATAGTGTTGACTTAAGCTTTCAAATGGTGTTTAAGCCGTCAGGATCAGACATACACACAGCTCAGTATAGCCGAAAAACTGAAAAACTAAACTTTGAAAATTTTGGTTTTTCGATAATTACTCAACATTTCAACCTACGAATTGCGCCAATAACTTAGCGTTTGTAGAAGGACTCAAGACAAATCTAACGGTGTATACCTTATATCCGGGAAAATTCGAATTTTTAGGTTATAGGCTTCATAAGAAATGATCAAATCTATTTCCTGTGGGAAAAACGGTTTCTCAAGCTCAATAATTCCTGTAATAGCTTCAGTTATCATACTTGACCTTAGATCCATCAGATACTACTGGTCAATACGTTTCAAACTTATGTTTACTGATCAAAATCGGTTAAGCCATTTAGAAGTTATTAAGCTACAAAAGTATAATCCAATTAACGATTATTCCCGAAATGGTTTATGTAGTTGAAGTGGTTACGACGGACGCTAAATTTGATCTGGCAACGGGCAATCCGACTTCATTTACCGGCCATCTCAATATTTTTGTTTCAATCTCTTTCGAATAGAAAAAATCTAGTGTATATTCGATGGACACTAGATCATTTGGGATATAATGCAACAAAGGTGACCATTTATAAAGCTTGACGTGTAATAGGGGAACATTGCATTCAACTTCATACATTTAATTTATAAATAACTTTGAAAAACTCCTGATACAAGAAAAAAAACCGCTAAACGCCGTAAAAATGAGTGGCGCATAAAATATTCCAGCTACAAAAGATCTGATATGAATATTACGTGGCGCGAAAATGGATTTTTATTTGATGCAAAACAAAATTCTAGTTTTATTTTAAAAGATTTTTCCATAATATTTGCTAAATTTGAAGTAAACGCGCCACAAAAGAGTTTCAAAATTCAAACTGTATCAAAGTTACTCTTTTGTGGCGCGTTTACTTCAAATTTAGCAAATATTATGGAAAAACCTTTTAAGATAAAACTAGAATTTTGTTTTACAGCAAAATGAAAATACATTTTCGCGGCACGTAATATTCATATCAGATCTTTTGTAGCTGGAATATTTTATGCGCCACTCATTTTTACGGCGTTTAGCGGTTTTTTGTTCTTGTTCTATTCTACATCAAATAAAGAAAAACGGTGCAAAAAGCTTGTGAGATTTTTTGATGATTTGCCTGGGCCTAGTAGTGATGCGACTGATAATTTTGAGCCCGACGCAAAATTTCGCTGGGAAGTATTTAATATTGTCAAACAATAAGCGTTTTAACTAGAAGATTTAATGCGGATAATCAAATTCATTCGCTATTTAACATTTTATGGATATTCCGAGATGAAGATGACGACAATATTAAGAAAAACATTGATATACAGGGTGGGGCATTAGTGTGACAAAGTCCAATTACTCGTTTGTCGTAAGAGATACGAAAAAAAGTTATTTAGGTAAAAGTTGGGGCACACATAGTATCATATTTTAAAAATATTTTCAAATATACAGGGGCGTCCGTATTGACAGGGTGACACAAACTTATGTTTTTTTAAATGGAACACCCTGTATATTTTTACATTTTTTGATTCTCCTCGATGTTTCCTTTCTTAAAATATATGGTTTTGTAATATTATACGAGGTAGTTTAAAAGTTAATTAAGCTTTTTTGTTAATTTCGTAGCAAAATCTACACCCTGTAGAATTGTAGTGATTTGACATCAAATTTTCTATTTACATTCAAACGATTTTTAGTATAGTCTACTACTGTTAATCATTAATAGTATAGCGAAATGTTTAATTTTAGTATACAGGGTGGGTCGAAAGTCGGAATGAGTATTTTCTGAGTTTTCTTAAATGGAACACCCTGTATTTTAGTATTGTAATGAAATTACATTTTATGGTGCTTTTTTATTTCTTAAGCATTCCCTATACCTAAGTGCTTTAATTTGTAAGTTATTCGTCATTCTTTGAGCAAACATTAATTGCAACAAAAATTACGTAAAATTTCATTAGGTAGCCGTGAAAATATCCAATCAAAAGTAATTTTTCGAAAAAAAATACATAATAATCTAGCCTGATCCTTAATTTATTAATATTGGATGAGATATCTAAATAGATTCGTAGTTAAGGTTGTTGGTGCTTAAAATATGAATCAAACATACAAAATTCTGCATAGTTGGCTATGACACAAAATTTGCTTAAACATTTGACATTATGCTATTTATATAGTTCCAGTTGATTTGATACCATTACTAATATTAATTTTTCTAATGAGGAACGGATTAAAATGGCTTTGTGCTAGGAGAGTATAACAAAAATGAGCTACTTGCAATAAAAATTTATCATCAGCAATTCCCTGATAGACGACAACCAAAAAGAGAAACTTTTGAAAGTATACTAAAAGGGTTTTAACAGACTAGATACTTAGATTGTAAGAACGATTGTACTAATATGCAGATCCTCAGTGACACTAAGGATTACATTTAATTGCTGTTTTCTTCACTTACAATAGTTTTTATTCGACCAGATTTATCATAATCTAAGTGATCAGTCCGTTGAAACCGTTCTAGCATATTTTTAAACGTTTCTCTTCTTAGTTGTCGTCTATCAGGGAATTTCTGATGAAAAATTCTTATTGATAGTAGCACATTTTTGTTATATTTCACTAGCACCAAAATCTTATTAATCAGTTTCTCATAAGAAAAATACATATTAGTAATGGTAACAAAGCAACTGGATCTATAAAAATAGTAAAATGTCAAATTTTTAAGGAAATTTAGTGTCATAGCCGACTAGGTAGAATATTGTATGTTTTTATTAATATTTTGCGCACCAACAACCTTAACTACGAATTTATTTGGATATTTCATCCAATAGTAGTAAATTAAGGATCAGACTAGAGTATGATGTATTTTCTTTTCCAAAAATTATTTTTGATTAAATATTTTCACAGCCACCTAATAAAATTTCACGTAATTTTTCTTACAATTAATGTTTGGCTTAAAGAATCACGGATAACTTACAAATTAGAGCACTTAGGTATAGGGAATGCTTAAAAAATAAAAAAGTATCTTAAAATATCATTTCATTACAATACTTAAATATAGGGTGTTCCATTTAAGAAAACTCAGAAAATACTCATTCCGAGTTTCGACCCACCCTGTATACTAAAATTAAACATTTCGCTAAACTGTTAATGTTTACCAATAGTAGACTATATTAAAAATCGTCTGAACATAAAATAACAATTTGATGTCAAATCACTAAAATTCTACAGGGTGTAGATTTTGCTAAGAAATTAACAAAAAAACGTAATTAACTTTTAAACTACCTCGTATAATATTACAAAACCATATATTTTAAGAAAGGAAACACATCGAGGAGAATCCAAAAATGTAAAAATATACAGGGTATTCCATTAAAAACAACATAAGTTTGTGTCACCCTGTCAATATGGACGACCCTGTATATTTAAAAATATTTTTAAATTATGGTACTATGTGTGCCCCAACTTTTACCTAAATAACTTTCTTTCGTATCTCTTACGACAAATGAGTAATTGGACTTTGTCACACTAATGCCCCACCCTGTAGGTAGGTATGTATTGAGCAAGTTTTATAAAGAAGACATCAGTGAAGAATTGATAGATGAAATTTTTCATTTGAGAGCGAAATACAAGGATAATATGGGCGAATCTCAACTTTCTCCAATATATTTGCTTAATAAAATTAAATATCTCAAATCTGAATTGTTATTGCGTTAAAAATATTTTGCACATTACCGGTGCCACATCACAGAAGCAGTAAGATCCTTTAGTTTTCTTTTTCGCATAAAAAATTCTCTGAGGTAATGCTAGCTACAATGAAACAGGATCGGTTAGTTGCCTATCAACTTTGTGAATTGAGAATGATTTTGCAAAAACATGTAATTTTTCAAAAATTAGAGACATCTTTGCCAATCAGAAAACTCGAAAAGCACCTGTAGGTACTTAATATACCTACCTAAATATTTTCAGTATTATAAATAATATAATCAAAATTCAATAAAATTTTGTTCTGAAGCTATTTCCTTGTGGCATTTTTATAATTAAGTATTTTTGATGGGAAATAAGCCACAATTTTACCAAAAAAATGAATTTATTAACATTTCGACATCCAAGTTGAGTGTCGTTGTCAAAATACAAAATAATACTAAATAAACAAAAATGTTGTTGCTTAGTAAAAAATTCTTCTAAATAATTTATTTAATCTGACTCATTTATATCAATATTGGCAATATCATATATAATATATATGCCTGAATTGCCGATATAAATGAGTCAGATTAAATAAATTATTAGAAGAATTTTTTACTAAGCAACAACATTTTTTGTTTATTTAGTATTATTTTGTATTTTGACAACGACACCCGACTTAAGCGTCGAAACGTTATAAATTTATTTTTTTGGTAAAATTTTGGTAAAATTTCCCATCGAAAATACTTAATCAATAAAATTTATATTTGAAATGTTTCTTATTATTTATTATTAATAATTTGTTTTCTATAAAAATTAAACAGTTTTTTTCGCTCTTCACTTGTTGCCAGGGGCCCGCCCTTCACTTTTTACCGGGTCCCGCTCATCCCTCTCGGCGGCCCTGTGTATGCTTTATATAAATATGTAATATAATTTTAGATTTTAAGCAGATCGAAGCCTGCTCTTCAAACTGTCAATGACTACACTAAAGAATCTGGAAAAAGTAATGTTAAACCATCATCACCCTTTGAGGATTATCTGAAAAAGAGGGATTATTCAGGAGCTATTACTTTATTAAAGGTATGCATGTTTATTTTTTGTTATATTTCTCCTAATAATACTTATAGGATGATATTGTTATGTTTCAAGTTCAATCATTTTCCTGAAAGCAAGAAAGCCACAGTAGATGAGTGGTTAGCATTTTGTGCATTTCATAGAGGAGATTACAAAAAAACCTTAAGTATCTACAAAAATCTTTTATCTGTTAATCCAGAAACGGAGAATTATTTAGTAAATGCAGCATGTTGTTTATTCTACTTAGGTGAGTGAACCCGTAAATTTTACTTACGTGCGTGAGGTCTTTACGCTTTTATAAAATTGGTTATTTTATTATTTCGAATACTTTCTCTCTTATACACCGACTATAATACTGCGCATAGACGCCATCCCCCACCGGTACCTTTAGAATCTTTGCACTATACCTACATATAAAATTATTTTTGGCTTTAATTACATAACAAATTTTAGGCATGTACGAAGAGTCTAAAGAACTTTTGCAAACAGCTCCTCAGAGTGGATTAAAGACTAGACTTAACTTCCATCTCTCCCATAAATTAAGGGACGAGGCAACTCTAATGGAATATCACCAACAACTTCAGGATATTTTAGAAGATCAACTTAGTTTGGCAGCAATTCATTATTTGAGAGCTCATTATCAAGAAGCCATTGACATTTACAAAAGATTACTTTTACAAAATAGGTGAGATGACAACAGTCTAAACTAATAATTAAACAGTTATATTTTAAATAAATAAATAAATATTTCTCCTATTTTCGTCGTCTCTACGTGATTATATATTGTAAAATCCGGAGATATGGGATGCAGCCAGAAAGCAGTTTATTAACGAAAAGTCTTAGATTTAAAATATTGTTTATTATATTTTTATTTCAATTATTCTAATTGTTTAAAAAGTAGTAAACTTTGTATCTGGGGCTTTTCGTTGTTTTCCTCGTAATACGAGAGATGTCGCTAGATTGCGTCTCAAAAGGTGGGTTCATTGCATCGCGATGGTTTGCCTTAAAAGAGGCAGAATGTTTATATTCCCTTCAGAGTTGTGACTGCATAAACTTCACTGATGATGCATAAGGATGCTGAAATAGTTGCTATATGGAGATGGTAGTCCAACTCTGAATCGAATATAAACAAAACCTGCCTTGAACCCTTTTTTATCTTTTTCATTTTACTCAGTTTTTGAGTATTTAGAAACTGTCTTTCGGTCCTTTTCCTAGACGAAGAGAAGGTAAATGCGTGGCCTAAGTGTCCTCTATTTGCTTTCTCCTATTTTCGTCGTCTCTACGTGATTATATATTGTAAAATCTGGAGATATGGGATGCAGCCAGAAAGCAGTTTATTAACGAAAAGTCTTAGATTTAAAATATTGTTTATTATATTTTTATTTCAATTATTCTAATTGTTTAAAAAGTAGTAAACTTTGTATCTGGGGCTTTTCGATGTTTTCCTCGTAATACGAGAGATGTCGCTAGATTGCGTCTCAAAAGATGGGTTCATTGCATCGCGATGGTTTGCCTTAAAAGAGGCAGAATGTTTATATTCCCTTCAGAGTTGTGACTGCATAAACTTCACTGATGATGCATAAGGATGCTGAAATAGTTGCTATATGGAGATGGTAGTCCAACTCTGAATCGAATATAAACAAAACCTGCCTTAAACACTTTTAAATAAATAATTATTTCGTTGTAAAACGAAAGAAGAGCTGTCTTATACTGCAGTTCGTTCACAGAGTGTCATGCACTCTAACCGGTTTTGAGCTTTGTTAAAGCTCTTATCAGAGAGTGCATATATGACTATCTCTGAACAAACTAAAGCAAATCGGGCTGCTAGTATCGAATTACAACAACACGCTGTGATACGGATGTCGTGGAGGCATCTGCTAAAAACTACTTTTATGGGGGAATTCGTAAGTCTCCTCATTCGCGCACCGAATGAGATATTTGATAAGCCATACCTTGTATCTATCGATATGGCGAGGAACTGCCAATCACACGAGGTTTGGATTGTCATCCATTTTTTTCGAGCTGATTATTCGTTGTTATACAAATTTTCTACGATGATTTTATTACGAGGTTTTGTCTTACGATAAAAGTCGACGAGAGGAATGGGAATAACACAAAAAGTGGATTTCGCCAAAAAGTGTACATGCAAGGTTTGGCTCTGACGACGAAGATATTGTTTATAACTTTTTTTTTCAGAGAAAACATCGCTTTGAACGTATATGTAGCACTTTGCTATTACAAACTGGACTATTACGATGTTTCACAAGAGGTTCTTGGAATGTACCTTAACAGATATCCTGATTCGGTGATAGCTACTAATTTAAAGGTAAATATTACAATATACTTATCCGAGTTACTAGCTATTCTGTTATAGTAGTCAAGAAAATATGTATTAACAATTAATAATAGTGTATTAAAACAACACGATGACTATCTGGGTGTACCACACCCACTGTGGGGCACTGCTTGAAAACTACCCGTCATCAGCAACTACCCCGGGTTCGAAAGTAAATAAAAGTCTCTTTACTAAAAAACCTCTATTTATCTAATTCAATTCTAAATTAAAGCATCAAATGTAGCACAAAAATGAATAACGAAAACAGTATATTTCTAATAAATCTAAACAACGCAAAATAATTAAAAAATGGTTTAATTATTTTTATTATAATATATACGCGGTATTTACGGAAAATCATGACCCAGTCACCGACGTATCGTATATCTTCGACTTTTCAAGTTTTAATATTACCGGCAACACGATATGTCAACGTTCATTGCTCTATATCTGGTAGACTTCTCAATTCACACTCCCTTACATCACTAACTGTTAATTTCCGTCCAAAGCGTATCGCAAAGGTTTTCGAATACTCAGCAAAGCAGCATGACATATTTTCTCTTAATTAATTATTATTAAAGAAGTACTTAATTATTATTAAAACAAATAGATAATAGCCGTCTGTAAGTGGAAGAATGTGGCGGTGTTTATATTAATCAACGGTTTTTGAATACAGAGTGTGCATCAAACAGACAACTAAAATTAATGCAATGTTTAAATGGCTCGAACACCCACCTAGCGCTTAGTGTTACATATTCTAACATTATGCTTGTCGGGTTAATATTGAACCAATATAATTTTCGTGATGAAAACAAGACATAATTGAACTTTATCCTTTTTATAGGCGTGTAACACTTTTCGTCTTTATAACGGATCTGCAGCAGAAAATGAGCTCAAAAATATAATAGATCAAAGTAATCATGTTGGTTTTGGATATGACTTGTTGAAACACAATATGGTAGTTTTTAGGGATGGAGAGGGAGCCATGCAAGTAAGTAACCAGTTTTTTCACTATTTTAAAACGTTTTTATATATACTTCACTTGTTCTTTGTCACTGTGTCCAAAAAAACTTTGTCATAGATTTTAAACATACTTCCAGACTATCTAGATACCTGAAATTTTCAGAATAGCTCAGAACTCGACGACAATGCAATATTCAACAGCTTTTATATGGATACATTGAGTTTTATTTTGAATTTTAAGCCATTTTAAATGCAAATAATGCCATTTAGACCCTGTTGTAAAGTACGTTAGTGAACAGCACAGCGGATATAGCTCAGTGGTAGAGCATTTGACTACAGATCGAGAGTTCCCTGGTTCAATACCGTGTGTTCCCTATTTTTTATTTCTTTTAGTTAACTTTTATTAGCATATTAATATTTCATTAATCACCTTTAATTTCATCAAGGATCAGAGGAACTTCCAATATAAAAGGCTCCTATCATGGATAAAACAATCTCCAATCCCAGACCTGCATAGGTATGATAATATATAAGTTTAATGAAAAATATAATAATTTCCAGGTATTTCTTTCATTGCTAGACGTAGTGCCAGAAGCCAGATTAAATTTGGTCATACACTATCTGAAAAATAATGATATTAAGGAAGCGTTTGACTTACTAAAGGGTCTACAGCCCGCCGTTCCACAGCAATATATTTTAAAAGGTGTCGTCAATGCTGCTCTTGGACAAGAACTGAATTCCGTAAGTAGTATAATAATAGTGTAGTCAATGAGAGTATTTGGGTCCGAATTCTGCCCTAAGGCATCAATTTACTTGATATTTTCACAGTAAGTAGGGAACAGCTCAAGAAACAAAGTCTACCCTATGCCGATGTTCTCACCACTTCTCGTGGGTAGAAACTTTGGGTCAAAATAACCCCGAGAGTCGTTAGAGGACCTAATGGTAAACAAATATTGTTCTATATATTTTTTAAAACTCAATATTTTTTTAGTTATTCGTGATTGAAAATTTGCCATTTTCATTGAAAAATGATAACTTTTTGGACGGGGTTTTTTGAGAACACAACATAAAAATTAAGGATCTACTGAGAAAAAGTGTAAGAAACATTTTTGTAGCTTATGAAAAAACAAAAAAAATTGATTGTTCAGAAATCTTCTATCTGCAATACAAAACGAGATATGGTAGGTGAAAGGAGAGTGTTTTTAATTGTGAATGTTCGAATCGGTACATTCCGCTTGAAATAACAGAAATCTTTTTTTTTAAACATTTTTAACAAAAAAACAATTTTTGTTAAATGTCGATTTCTTTTCATACTTATGTAATTTTTTATTGCAATACTGAAACATTTACAATTACGTACCTATTGCTTTTAAAAACTATTTAAAAAGTCACTACAATTATAAACTTGCTTTTTCTCTGTCCTCACAACAATAACAACTAATATACACAACATTTGTTTACCCATAACCGACATTTTGAACAATTATTGACAGGTCATTGTAATTACGCAATCAGAGCACGTATATCGTTTCAGCTGCGCCCAGGGCCAAGACTTTTGAGGAATTCGCGCACATATACATTTACTCCCAGACGCGCCTAAAGATGTATAACTCAGTGGCGGCTCGTCAGGGTCGGCAGTGCGACCCACACATTTATGGACACATAGATTTTTTAAATATTTAATTTAATCGGAGTTGATGATATTCGTTTCTGTGAAATAAAAAATATATCTGTGAGATAATACAGACTAAATTTTATTCATTGTTTTTAAAAGACTTCGATCCCGATACGTTAGTTAAGTGATCCCTGTGCGCTGTGCGTAAGAGACTTTTCAAATTAATGATCCTATAGCCATGCACCCGCACCCGATTGTGTGAATTCTTATTATAAAGCCCGGCACGGCATGCCATCCCCAGATCGAGGATTTGCTATATAATAAGAAGCTATGGAATATTAGCCGATAGGCAACCAATTATACATTCTCCGTACTTATTTGAATGCAAAGTACGGCAGCGGGTACCTCTGCCGAGGCCGAGCGGTGATCTGCAAACGGCAGAAACTCACGTACGTAGCCACGTATTGCCTTGCTGGCGCGCCCGGGATAATTATGAAATAGGTAAGTAGTTTTACGTCGTTTAATTATTAATATTATTATTGATATTGTAATTATTTTAAGTTGTTAGGAATTACCATTTAGGGGACATGATGTATCGAAGCATTCGTTAAATCAAGTTAATTATAGAGAACAAATAAAATTGTTTAACAAATACGATCTGGAATTTTCTAATTTATTTTCTGACTCGAAGAATATACCGGCGTACCTAAAACAGCACAGAATGAAAGAATCAATTAGTAGTTACATTTTGATCCTTTTCGGTAGAAGTAGACGAAACTACTGATAGAGGTAACATGTCATTCACAAGTATCAATAATTGTTCTTCGATACGCGTTACGTCTAAATGTATGAGAGGTTGTTAGGTTTTCAGACGTGAGTAGAAGCCATAAGACAGAATATATTTTTGATGTTTTAATTTAAAGGATAGATTAAATTTTTTGATATCAAAAATAAATTGGTAAGGCAAATTTATGACGGGGCTGTCTTGATGTCCAGTGAATTGTATGGTCTCCGGACAAAAGTTAAAACAATTGCACCAGGCAAAACTATTATTGACTCACTGTTATAAGTCATTGACCTCTTTGACTATTCAAAATTGAAAAGTTACGCCAAAGAATTTTCAAAATATCTATTAGACAAGTTCATTAAAAATTATCCATCATTTTTTAATCAAATAAAATAAGAAAATGAATTAACAGTTTTATATTCTGATCCAAATATTTTCGGAAGGTGGGATAAGTTAGAGACTATGTATAATTTTATATACTGCAATTCATTAGGTACAACAAACTGTTCCCGAAATTAATAAATTATTGTGCTCAAATGTGGGCAAATTCTGTCTCAAATGAACGGGATTTCTCTTGTCTCAAAAGAGTCAAAACGTATTGTCGAAACACCATGAAACAGGAGAGAATGTCAAACTTGTCTCAAATGTCGATAGAAAAAAACTTTTAAAATCCCTCCAAAACAATAATAAATTTTACAATTACATACATTATAACCCATTTTGCTACTTCGAAACAACATAGACTAGAGTTAATTTATAAACAGGTATAGTTTCTAAATTTATAGGAAAAAAACAAAAAAAAAATAAAAAAACACAAAAACCAAAGATCTCCTATGAAATTGAAGCCTTTGGAGACAAAACCTTGCCGACCCTGTCCCTAAAGCCAAGAGCCGCCACTGGTATAACTTCAAAAATACCTTTATTTAACTTCATCAAACACTATTAAATCCTAAAGAGTACCTTGATTTCATGTTACAACTAGTTTTATTTAATTTTGGCAATAAGGAGTAGTTTTAACCCCTAAAAATAGTAAGCTTATATCGGGATAGAGTAGACCTTAGAATTAGGAGGTAAGTAGAGCCTATTCTCAAAATTTCACCAAAATCGATGCATTAGGATAGAAATCGGAGGTAATATCCCTACTTTGGCTCTCGTTGACTTGAGTATATATAAGATAAAATAAATATATTGACGATATGAAAATCATACCTTGTAGATGGAACATATAAAAATAGCAGAAGAATGTTTTCATTTAGTTGGTAGTTCTACCAGCGAATGTGATACTATTCATGGAAGACAGTGTATGGCAGCGGCCTTTTTTCTTGCTAACCAATTTGAAGATGTACTGGTCTATTTAACATCTATCAAAAGTTATCTACATTCAGGTGAGACTAGGTAGAATGTAAAATAAATTTTCAGAAATAATCTATCAATATTTTGTGAATATATCCACACTGGACTATGTTTATTATAGTGATCTTCAATATGCTCTACTAATATGCGCAATACATTCATTAATTACTTCTAATCCAGTCGAATTTAACGTGATGTATAGGCGTATGGCGTATTGGGACCGTGCAAGTTTGGCAAAGCGACCCCTATTTCTACGCTCTGTACTTTTATTCGCACTTTTAATTATATTAGTCCTGGTTACTGGATAATTGTCAAGGCCATAGTCCAAAAAAATAATAAGAAAAAATAAGATTCAGGTTATGTTATTAAAACGTAAACAATTGTATGTAGTAAATAAAATTAGTTATTAAAATGCAGTACTGCAAGCAAAATACAATTAATTAAATTTACCTTTATATAATAATTGCATATCACATCAATATTGTGGAGCAATATATAATTTTTCTGCTTCAATGACAGAAGGTATGAAATATACGTCAATTTGACAATTTCAATTGACAATATGAATTATTTAAGATAGTTGCAATATTTCTCCGCGACCCGCACACGGTCGTTTCTCGTTTCCCTTCCAAGTACTCGCACACCGCGAATAGTACCAAGAAAATCGGCAAAAAAACCAAATAGCTGAAATAAAAAGACGCATACAATAATTATTGTCTTGGGTAGCTTTCGGCATGTTAAGCTTTATTTTGAAGAATAAAAATATACAAATGTGTCTAAAACGTAGGATTATGACAAATGTATCTTGCCTGCAACTACATACAGAGTGGGCCAAAGAAAACAGTCCACCTTGATATGTGGCAGTATTTATTAGATTTTAAGGAAATTACGAAGCAGGTCGATTTTTGATCTAAGGGGCACACTTTTATACGGTAGGTACATACATCTGACATTTGTCAACCCCCTCCCTTTCACTTCCCCCACCCCTTATGTTAGGGGTTGTGTGCTAGCTCATTTAAAAGGTTATTCAATTCTCTATTCAGTAATATAAACATTAACATAATTATTTATACAGGATGTCCAAGAATTTTTTTAATTAAATAAATTGACACAAAAAGAAGAATATATGTAATTTATTTGATTCAAAATACATTCTACTGCTATCACAAAACAAAAAAAAATGTTTTTTGGTAAATAAACATTGCTTTTTGCTTAATTTCAATGTTCAAGTTGCCACCCATCTGCCTCTTGGTAGGTTGAATATTGAATTTAAGCAACAATGTTTATTTATCAAATAAAATTTTTTTTCTGTTTTCTGTCAGCAGGAGAATGTATTTTGAATTAAATAAATTACATACATTCTTCTTTTTGTATAAATTAATTTAATTCAAAATAATTTTTCTAGGACACCCTGTATAAATAATTATGACAATGTTAATATTACTGAATAGAGACTTAGAACCTTTCAAATGAGCTATCACACGACCCTTATTCCCTATTTAAAAATAAGTGGTGGGGATGTGGAAGGGAGGGGGTTTACAAATGACAGATGTATGTACCGTAAAAATGTGTCCCCCTTAGATCAAAAATCGACCTGTTTCGTTATTTCCTTAAAATCTAATAAATACTGCCAAATATCGAGGAGAACTGTTTTCTTTGGCCCACCCTGTATGGACTGGAGACCATGGCCTTTACAAAGAAAAACAGAGGCAACTCAGTAGGGCCCAAAGAGCGATAGAGAGGGTCATGCTAGGGATTAGTTAGAGAAGCAGGATTCGAAATATCGACATTCGTGAATGAATAAAGATTACTGATGTTGCAGGACGTATTGCAAGGCTCAAGTGGCAATGGTTCGGGTATGTTGCCCGAGATAATCCCAAAAAATGAACACAGAGATTAACAAATTGGAGACCAAGAACAGGCAAGGAGTAGGCAGAACGCAGAAGAGGCGGACAGATGATATCAAACAAGTCGTGGGCAAGCAGTGGGGGGTCTGGAAGGGTGACACGCGTAGATGTCGGCGTTTGATTTATTTTGGTCTTTTTCTTCAGTACCGTTTTCCATGTTGTAGGAAGCCGTTGAGCATCATCTCTTTGGTTTAGACCGTTGGAATTTCTTTCAATTTCTATCGATTCTCTGATTTCACGTTTTCTTTTTATTTCTATGTTAGCTAACATCGTTGTTTGGTTCAGGTTTATTGTATGTCCTGTATTTGCGACAGTTTGTGCAAGGGAGGACGTGGTTTCTCCCCTTTCGATGGCATTTCGGTGTTCTTCTCGTCTTACATGAATTCTGCGGTTGTGTCCGTCTTGTTTCTTTATTATTAACACATTTAATAATGGTATTTGATAGTTTTCTTCCAGTTCCATAGTAAACTGAAATTTATGGTGGATATTGTTGATGTGTTCTAAAAATGCCTTTAGTTTTTCTTCTCCGTGGGTCCAGAGATAAAAGTGTCATCCACGTATCTAAGCCAAAGTTTAGGTTTGTATTCAGCTGTTTCTATTGCCCGCTGTTCTATTTCCTTCATAAACAAGTTCGCTATTACTGGTGAACGTGGGGAACCCATCGGTACTCCCTCAACTTGTTTGTATCTTTGTTCCTTATATATAGATGAAATATGTTTGGTTAGGTTTAGAGTATTCGGTGATATTGGATACTTTTTGCTTATGATGTTCAGTGATTCATCTATAGGAACATTCGTGAAAAGTGAGACTACATCGAAGCTGACTATCAAATGTCCCGGCTCAAGAGTCACACCTTTTATACGCTCGATGAAGTGGCTCGCGTTCTTGACGTAAGAATCCGCTTCCTCCGCGTATGGTTGCAGCTGTTGAGCCAGAAATTTTGTCAGCGGTTGTAAGGGAGATCCGATGGAGCTCACAATTGGTCGCAGTGGTAATCCTGTCTTGTTTACCTTGGGATACTCATCGGATACTCTAAACCTAACCAAACACTGTTTAAATAACACATATTTCATCTATAAGGAACAAAGACATAAACAAGTTGAGGGAGCACCGATGGGTTCCCCACTGTCACCAGTAATAGCGAACTTGTTTATGAAGGAAATAGAAAGCGGGCAATAGAAACAGCTGAATACAAACCTAAACTTTGGCTTAGATACGTGGATGACACTTTTATCATCTGGACCCACGGAGAAGAAAAACTAAAGGCATTTTTAGAACACATCAACAATATCCACCATAAAATTCAGTTTACTATGGAACTGGAAGAAAACGATCAAATACCATTCTTAGATGTGTTAATAATAAAGAAACAAGACGGACACATAGACCATACAGTGTACCGGAAACCGACACATACCGATAGATATCTAAATGCTGCTTCACACCACCATCCTGCACAATTACATTCAGTTGATTACAAGATCCGAAAGACTGACAGACCAAGAACATCAAAATGAAGAAATGCATAATGTGAAAACAGCTTTAAGAGAAAACGGCTTCTCAACATACACCATCGAAAAAGCTCAAAATGCTCGAAGAAGAATGAAGGACCCAACAGAAGACGAAAAACCGATCGGCAAAACCATTTTGCCATATCAGAAGGGTACAACAGAGAAAACATAACATAGAATCGATATTTAACACCGACAGAAAGATCTCAACTAATCTACTAACATCAAAAACCAAAATATCGTTAGAAAGTCAAGGAGTATACGAGATTCCGTGTGGGGATTGTGGAAAGTCGTACATTGGACAGACCAACCGAAGAATCCATGTAAGACGAGAAGAACACCGAAATGCCATCGAAAGGGGAGAAACCACGTCATCCCTTGCATAACATGTCGCAAATACAGGAAATACAATAAACTTGAACTAAACAACGATGTTAGCTAACATAGAAATAAAAAGAAAACGTGAAATCAGAGAATCGATAGAAATCGAAAGAAATCCCAACGGTCTAAACCAAAGAGATGATGCTCAACGGCTTCCTACAACATGGAAAACGGTACTGAAGAAAAAAAAAACCAAAATAAATCAAGCGCCGACATCTACGCGTGTCACCCTTCCAGACCCCCCAAATACTGGGCCAATCACAAGATCCAAGAGACGCGCAGGTCAAGCAAATGCATCAGGATCAACTATATAAGTTACGGTATCGTGAATAAAAATTCAGTCTACTTCAAACAGCAGCGAGAAGCGGAACTACCTAACTTGACAATGGCAAGTGAGATCTTGCCGAAATGTCAAAATAATGGTTTTTCTCAAAACCAAAATTATTCAACGCGTAGTCAAACCCGGAAAACAACAGAAAGCACATATAGCTCCCGCGGAAACTTCAAGTGTAACATATATATATTTTATAAAATTCTCCTCTCACAGACGTATAAAGATGGGAAACTGTGTAATGTAATGTAAATTTATAGGTTCCTATCGATAATTTTACACCTCTACTAGTTTCATCTCTTTTTATTTCACAACGTATTATGTTTTCCATCTTTTGCGTTATTTTGCCGGTTATTAGCGCTCCCAGCTAAGTACATACAGGGTGAGTCATGAGGAACTGTACATACTCCTACCTCGTATAGAGACTCCTATGGGGAATAACAAATGACCATTAAAAAGTGTCTGCTCCCATTGTTTAATAATATACAGGGCGAGTTTTGCATTTTGACAGAAATTTGTATTCGTCATAATTTTTGAACGGTCAGATCGATGTGTTTCTTATTTTGGCCAATCGTTACACTATTACCACCTAATCAACTAATTTATTCAAACTAGAAAAAAATCAGGTCCGGCTTTAAAAAAATTAGGTCGTTTGGGTCTTAGAAAAAATTTCACCCTGTATAAGCTTTTTGAAAACTCTAATATGAATTTTACAAATTAGACAAATAGGCAATTAAAATGGCATATTTATTTTTTTCCGCACACGATTGCTTAATTTTTTATAAAAAAAATCAAATTTGATTATGAATTAAAAGTTTGGTAAAGTGAACCATAGATTTAACAAAATTAACTTTTATTAACAAAATTAATTTTTTTTGGACAAATATTTAATTTATGTTACCACCAATCAACTGATTTATTCAAACAAGAAAAAAAATCAGTCCCGGATTTAAAAAATAAGTTCGTTTTAGTCTTAGAAAAAATTTCACCCTGTATACGCTTTTTGAAAACTCTAATATGATTTTTACAAATTAGACAAATAGGCAATTAAAATGGCATATTTATTCTTTCCCCACACGATTACTTAATTTTTTATAAAAAAAAATAAAATTTGACTATGAATAATTAAAAGTTTGGTAAAGTGAACCATAGATTTAAAAAAAAAATAACTTTTATTACAAAAATTAATTTTTTTTTTGCACAAATAAGTAACTTATGTTACCATCCAATCAACTGATTTATTCAAACTAAAGAAAAATCAGGTCCGGATTTAAAAAATTAGTTCGTTTTGGTCTTAGAAAAATTTTCACCCTGTATACGCTTTTTGAAAACTTGAATATGAATTTTACAAATAAGACAAATAGGCAATTAAAATGGCATATTTATTTTTTTCCCCACACGATTACTTAATTTTTTATTAAAAAATCAAATTTGTCAAAATCGGAATTTTAACCTAAAAATGAAAAAAAAAATGAACTCACGGTTTAACTCGCTACAACTCTGTTCCATTTTAATATTTTTTTTTTCTGAAATTTTTACAGCACATACCTCTTACCATTGTGAAGACTATGAAAATTGTTGTAGACTTTCAGTCTTCTTCTTGTAAAAGTTGCAAACTTGTAAATCGCAAAAATTAGGTGGAAAAATTTAAAATTTATCAATTTGATCACGTCTATGTTAAACTATAGAGTCCAAAAGAAGTTTTATGGGAAGTTTTAGATCTAGACGTGTTATAGAAAAAAAAATGGTAAAACTTTTAATTTTAAGAAAAACGTTGTTTTTGTAAATTAATTTTTGTAAAAAAAAATTAATTTTTTTAAATCTATGCAAAAACTTTGCCAAACTTTTTATGCATAGTCAAACTTGATTTTTTAATAAAAAAATAAGTAATCGTGTGGGGAAAAATAAATATGCCATTTTAATTGCATATTTGTCTTATTTGTAAAATTCATATTAGAGTTTTCAAAAAACGTATACAGGGTGAGTCATGAGGAACTGTACATACTCCTACCTCGTATAGAGGCTCCTATGGGGAATAACAAATGACCATTAAAAAGTGTCTGCTCCCATTGTTTAATAATATACAGGGCGAGTTTCGCATTTTGACAGAAATTTGTATTCGTCATAATTTTTGAACGGTCAGAATCGATGTGTCTCTTATTTTGGCCAATCGTTACACTATTACCACCTAATCAACTAATTTATTCAAACTAGAAAAAAATCAGGTCCGGCTTTAAAAAAATTAGTTCGTTTGGGTCTTGGAAAAAATTTCACCCTGTATACGCTTTTTGAAAACTCTAATATGAATTTTACAAATTAGACAAATAGGCAATTAAAATGGCATATTTATTTCTTTCCGCACACGATTACTTAATTTTTTATAAAAAAATCAAATTTCACTATGAATTAAAAGTTTGGTAAAGTGAACCATAGATTTGAAAAAAAATAACTTTTATTGCAAAAATTCATTTTTTTTGCACAAATAAGTAATTTATGTTACCATCCAATCAACTGATTTATTCAAACTAGAGAAAAATCAGGTCCGGATTTAAAAAATTAGTTCGTTTTGGTCTTAGAAAAAATTTCACCCTGTATAAGCTTTTTGAAAACTCTAATATGAATTTTACAAATAAGACAAATAGGCAATTAAAATGGAATATTTATTTTTTTCCCCACACGATTACTTAATTTTTTATTAAAAAATCAAATTTGTCAAAATCGGAATTTTAACCTAAAAATGAAAAAAAAAATGAACTCACGGTTTAACTCGCTACAACTCTGTTCCATTTTAATATTTTTTTTTCTGAAATTTTTACAGCACATACCTCTTACCATTGTGAAGACTATGAAAATTGTTGTAGACTTTCAGTCTTCTTCTTGTAAAAGTTGCAAACTTGTAAATCGCAAAAATTAGGTGGAAAAATAAAATAAAATAAAAAAAATAAAATTTATCAATTTGATCACGTCTATGTTAAACTATAGAGTCCAAAAGAAGTGGTATGGGAAGTTTTAGATCTAGACGTGTTATAGAACAAAAAATGGTAAAACTTTTAATTTTAAGAAAAACGGTGTTTTTGTAAATTAATTTTTGTAAAAAAAGTTAATTTTTTTAAATCTATGCAAAAACTTTGCCAAACTTTTTATGCATAGTCAAATTTGATTTTTTAATAAAAAATAAGTAATCGTGTGGGGAAAAAATAAATATGCCATTTTAATTGTCTATTTGTCTTATTTGTAAAATTCATATTAGAGTTTTCAAAAAACGTATACAAGGTGAAATTTTTTCTAAGACCCAAACAAACTAATTTTTTAAATCCGGGCCTGATTTTTTTCTAGTTTGAATAAATCAGTTGATTGGGTGATAACATAAATTAAATATTTGTTCAAAAAAGTTCATTTTTTTAATAAAAGTTATTTTTTTTAAATCTATGGTTCACTTTACCAAACTTTTAATTATTCATAGTCAAATTTGATTTTTTTTATAAAAAATTAAGTAATCGTGTGGGGAAAAAATAAATAGCCATTTTAATTGCCTATTTGTCTAATTTGTAAAAATCATATTAGAGTTTTCAAAAAGCGTATACAGGGTGAAATTTTTTCTAAGACCAAAACGAACATATTTTTTAAATCCGGGCCTGATTTTTTTCTTGTTTGAATAAATCAGTTGATTGGTGGTAACATAAATTAAATATTTGTTCAAAAAAAATTAATTTTGGTAATAAAAGTTAATTTTGTTAAATCTATGGTTCACTTTACCAAACTTTTAATTCATAATCAAATTTGATTTTTTTATAAAAAATTAAGCAATCGTGTGCGGCAAAAAGTAAATATGTTATTTTAATTGCCTATTTGTCTAATTTGTAAAATTCATATTAGAGTTTTCAAAAAGCTTATACGGGGTGAAATTTTTTCTAAGACCCAAACGAACTAATTTTTTTAAAGCCGGACCTGATTTTTTTCTAGTTTGAATAAATCAGTTGATTAGGTGGCAATAGTGTAACGATTGACCAAAATAAGAGACACATCGATCTGACCGTTCAAAAATTATGACGAATACAAATTTCTGTCAAAATGCGAAACTCGCCCTGTATATTATTAAACAATGGGAGCAGATACTTTTTAATGGTCATTTGTTATTCCCCATAGGGGCCTCTATACGAGGTAGGAGTATGTACAGTTCCTCATGACTCACCCTGTACAAGGTAAAATTTTTTCTAAGACCCAAACAAACTAATTTTTTAAATCCGGGCCTGATTGTTTTCTAGTTTGAATAAATCAGTTGATTGGGTGATAACATAAATTAGATATTTGTTAAAAAAATTCATTTTTGTAATAAAAGTTATTTATTTTAAATCTATGGTTCACTTTACCAAACTTTTAATTATTCATAGTCAAATTTGATTTTTTTTTTATAAAAAATTAAGTAATCGTGTGGGAAAAAAATAAATATGCCATTTTAATTGCCTATTTGTCTAATTTGTAAAAATCATATTAGAGTTTTCAAAAAGCGTATACAAGGTGAAATTTCGATAAAATTAAATTTCGACCTTTGCCTGACCAACTTAGTCTCTCCTAGATTTGACTAGTCAAAGGTCGAAACTGTAATTTATTTCGGGCTTTGACTAAGACCGTCAGTCAGACCTGAGGATTGCCTAGTCAAAGCTAGGAGTGCCTGAAATTCGGGCTTTGACTATGACATATACACTAATCGGCAAAATTAACACCTTAGAAATGGGACATGTTAGATGTCTCGAATTTCCTAAACCTGTTGTCCGATTTGAGGGATTTTTTTAATATATTATAGCTTTATTATTTAAGAATATCGATGTAATATTGTTGCTAGACACATAAATGTCACGTTATACCGGGTGTGACAATAATATTGTGTTTTTTCCTTAAAGTTCGGAACACCCTGTGGAATATTTTAGCATATATAAAATATTAAAATTAAAACTCAGTTGTAGCCTTAGGCTTTCTTAACATTTCGTTTTTTATTCATTCGCTTATGTTCGATAATAAAAGAGATGCCCAATTTTTAAGGTGTTCCGTTAATTTTGCCGCTTACTGAATTTCTATACTATTTTTACTATTTATTTTTTTAAGATGATACTTTTAACTTTAATTTCGGGCAAGCCAAAGCAGCTTGTAATCAATCAAAAGAAGCCGAAGAAATATTCCTCTTGATCAGTGATCCTCGGATTAAGAATGATTACGTCTACAATTCGAATTTATGCAGATGCTACATAATGAACGATAAGGCACAACAAGCTTGGGAACTATATAACAAAATGGACAATAACTCGGACAATTTTAATTTGTTGCTCTTAATAGCCAACGACTGTTACAGAATGGGAGATTTTTGGTATGCAGCTAAAGCGTTTGATCTGCTAGATAAAATTGAACCTAATCCAGAGTTTTGGGAAGGAAAACGAGGAGCCATTGTTGGTGTATTTCAGGTAAATTAAGAGAATAGAAAGATTGTTAAAAAATATACACTATTTCCAAGATGTTTAATAAGATAATATTTCCACTTACACCATGTTGTATTTTATTTTATGAAACTAATTTTATCGGTGGTAAAATACATGACGATTTTCGAGCATCCAAAGCGGTACTAATTTCGATCATTTTTTCCTCACATGTATCTTTTTTGTCTGTTTATTTTTTTTTCTCGAAAAATTACATATTTTTATTGAATATTTTCACGGCCAACCTAATAAAATTTCAAGTAATTTTTGTTGTAATTAATTTTTAACTTCAAGAATCACAAATAACTCACAAATTAAAGCAATTAGGTACCTACGGGGAGTGCTTAAGAAATTAAAAAAATAGCACTTCATTGCAACATTAAAATACAGGGTGTTCCATTTAAGAAACTCAGAAAATAATCATTCTGAATTTCGACCAACCCTATGTACTAAAATTAAATATCTCGCTATATTAATATTTTTAACGATAGTAGACTATATTAAAAATCATTTGAACTTAATAGTCCATTCACTCGCGGTAAAATATTGCAAAACCTTCGAATTGCAAAGAACCGCTAGGATTGACATGCAATTTTGGCATCCTACACATGTCAAAGAAAAAAAGTGATATTGTACCGATGTGTGCTTTTATCCTGGGGGGTGGGTGTTACCCCTCATCGAGAGTGAAAAACATACGTTCAAAATAAGTCCGGAAATAGATAAACTAACTTATTCTAAGCAAGTTTTCTTCTACAGAGTTTTTTCACTAAGTTAATAAATTTTCGAGTTACATATTTGCGAGTGAATATGTTCATTTTTCAAAAAAAAACACGTTTTTCGCAAATAACTGAAAAGTTAAGTAGGTATTTTATCGAAACAACTATTCTTAGCAAAAATATAGCTTATAAAAGTGAAAAAAAATGGTATAAAGTCTGCAGACCCAGTAGAAGCAAAGTTGTAGCAAATGAAAAGTAGATTCATATTCTTAAAATTCCGAATCGAATATTCCAAGTTGAAAATGGCAAAAAATGAAGCACTTCTCGGGGAAAACTCTGCACAACTTCTTTAAAGTGTTTAAGAAAGTTTCTAGAAAAGTTTCACGGAAAGTTTGAAAAGTGAACATATTCACTTACTAATTAACTCAAAAATATTGACTTAGTGAAAGTACTCTATAGAACAAAATTGCTCAGAATTAGTCAGTTTATTCACTTTCGGACATATTTTGAAAGTATGTTTCTTGCCCCCGAGAAGGGGGTACAATATATCACTTTTTTCTTTCATATGTTAGCTATGTGTATGCCAAATTTCGTGCCAATCCAAGTGGTTCTTTAAAATCCGGAGCAAAAACCGTGAGTAAATGGACTATAAATATATTTTTTGATGTCAAATAACTGCAATTTTACAGGGTGTGAATGTTGTAGGGGTAGGGTAGGTATGCAGGATATGTAATAGAAAAACGTAATTATCTTTTAAACTGCCTCGTATGCTATTGCAAAACCTTTTATTTCAAGAAAGCAAACATCGAGATGAATCCAAAAATGAAAAATATACAGGGGGTTTAAAAAAATGATGTTTTTTCACCCTGTCAATATGTATGGCCCTGTATATTTGAAAATTACTGACTTAAAAGAATTTCTAGACCTTGTATTTTATTATCTGTCAATTTAAAATGTTTTATTAAAACTGTGGTTTTTCTAGGGCGTTATAGCAAAGAGATTCCCAGTGGATATGTTAGGCGACATTTTACAACTTCTTAGAAGCTCAACTTCACACCAAGCCGATCAAATTGCCAGTGTGATAAGAAAATGGGCAAAAGAGCAACGTTTAAGTGTAAATTAATTTTAAGTGAAATTAAAAAATATCACCACTTATTTCTAGTTATGTTTATGTTATGTTGTTTAGATACCGTTTCCTTCAATAAAATTATAGTAAATGAAAAATGAATAACCATTTTCAATTTCGTCGCAACACGAAACCACAGCCGCACTATATTCTAGTTCAATCAGAGAGTGCAGCAAGCACCCCTACCGGTTTCGAAACTTATTAGTCTCTCATCAGGAGGCACAATTGCTGCTCTCTCTGAACCAACCAGGACAAACCCCGGCGTGCAGTCACGGATTGAAACGAACGAAATGACAGGGATGCCCTAGCGGCAACTGCTAGCAAAAGACTAAGTTTGCAATCTAATAGCACATAAAATAACACCAAAAATATTACTCTACATCCCACCAGATTGAAAACAATGGGAACCTTCTCTGGTTACACCTCCGATGTAGAGTACCTAATATTTTTGGTGTTATTTTATGTGCTATTAGATTGAAAACTTACGTCATTTGCTAGCAGTTGTCGCTAGGGCATCCCTACCATTTCGTTCGTTGCAATCCGTAAATGCACGCCGAGGTTTGTCCTGGTTGGGTCAGAGAGAGCAGCATATGTGCCTTCTGATGAGAGACTAATAAGTTTCGAAACCGGTAGAGGTGCTTACTGCACTCTCTGATTGAACTAGAATATAATGCGGCTGTAGTTTCATGTTGCAACGAAATTGAAAATGGTTATTCATTTTTGATGTTTATATTACTGAATAGTGTATTTAATAACATTTCAAATGAGCCAGCACAAGATCCCTATTCTCATTTAAAAAATCATCGATTACGTCATCAAGCCCAGACGGATGACGTCACTAGTACGATATATATGCCAAAAAATCATAATTGAAAAATAAAAATCGACCTGTTTCGGGATTTATTTTTAAAGTCGCTCATTCACGAAATAATGAATGTATTCCATTTGGTTTTGACACTCTGTATTTGATGTGTATACACACTCTCACACACATATATACCGGGTGGTAAATTGCCAAACGGATCATATTAAACTCAAAAATGTTGAATTCCTGCTTCCCTAATTATTTTACATCAAAAGTCACAAGAAACAATTTGAAGAGGATTAAAATCTGTATTAAAAACAAATATTAAAATTGTTCTATGAATTCACACTCCAATACAAAAAATATTTTGCAAAAATATAAAACAGGTCTTCGGCCCACCATTTAAAAAAAATTATTACCTCCCTCATGAGACTTCTTTATTCATTTATTCGAGTCAACTTTTCTATTTTGGAAAATTTTCGGGAGGGGGCGTTTCGTAAATATAGAGGTTTTTAAACATTGGTGCGTCCGACAACTAGAGACGCTTACAAAGGGTACCCCCGTTAAGATAGGCAAAATGCCCTCACTCCCAGAATTCAATTTTATTAATTTTTTTACGTTCTATTCAACTAAAAAATGAGATAACGTGGATTTTTAGCTCGCCACCCCCCTTACCCCTCCCCCCATAGCCAAAAACGTAGATTTTTAGATTTAATTTTTTTTAGTTGGGTTCCAATTGATTTAAAAATTTCAAAAAATTCACAAGTGTAGCTGAGGCTTTTGCAAAACATGTCCATTTTTTATGGACCCATAGGTCGAGTGTACATAACCTCAAATTTTTTTTTAACTTTCTAAAAACCTATAACTTTTTTTTGGAGGGGGCTGCAGGTCCAATTTTTTTTTTTGCATTTTGTGTATTTTATCAAAAGCTATCTTCCTGATTTTTTTCAGATTTTTCCGTCAGGTGCGCCATCTTGAAAAATCAAGAAAACTATTTTTTTAGGGGGTTTTTGGGGATTTTCTCCATTTTATAGACTGCAACATAGATCAACTCCAGGTTTTGTTAATAGATTATGTATAATTTAAAATAACTGAGTATATTAGAATATTCAAAAATTGGGCGAAACACTTTTAAACCCCCCAAAAACCATATTTTTTTAAAGTTTTGTAAGGATTTTTGCGGGTCTAATTATATTTTTTTGAGATCGATAGAGCCTGAATATTTTTTTTCATGTTTTTACGTTATATGTGATTAAAAATAAGAGTAATCGCATTTTTAGCCCACCACCCCCTACCCCTGTCCCCACAAAAAAGTCAATTTTTCTCTTTTTTTTTTGTTTAGTTAAGTTGCAATTAATTTAAAAATTTTATGAGGCTTCTACAAAATATATCTATTTTTTATAGACCCGTAGGTCGAGTGTACAATACATATAACCTCAAAATTCCTTTTTTATTTTTTTAAAACGCATTTTTGACTTCCAATCGATATTTTTTTAAAACGTCCAATGAATTTACATCTCTCTCGCGGACGGCCGGTTCAATACGTGGTTAGCGCTCATTTTTAATTATTAAAAATAATAGTAATAAAATAATGACAAAAATTTCTTCAGGCTCCTGCAGGGAAGGGCTTTAAACTTTGAGTTGGTCACTTTATGACTTTCATAATAATAATTTTTAATCGAGTTATTAAGCCTTGAAAATGGCCATTTTCGCGTTTTTCAAATTTTAAATTGCATGTAACTCGACAACAGTCAATTTTATATAAAAATCACAAGAGATCTTTTTTGCTCAGGTTGATCCAGAGAATCTAAAACAAATTTGTTCTAAGTGAAAAAATTGATTTTTTGAATTCGTTTAAAAAATTGTTTTAACACTTTTCCGACCGCGGTACTGCTTGGCACCATGTGGATTTGTTATAAGGACCTGTTTTTGAATAAGTTTGTGCAAAAAAATAAATCGAAATAATTTACCTAATGGGGACAAGCATGCAGCATGGAATATTTGCATTATGAGCCAAACTAAGATGGTTCGGAAAACATTAAACGATAGATACTGTTGTAGATGCGAGTTGTGCAAACGGCAACATGACCATAGGCTGTTGTTCGCATGTAATTAGCTGCCATAATATAATATTTATTGCATGGAAGATATTTTACAAAAATCATCAAGCCAGCAGATTATCTTAAAAAACTCTTTGACAATACAGATGTTATACCTGTAATAGACGAAGACAGCGATGAAGACTTTAGAACTGAAGTGTTATACCAACGAATATACTCTCCGAATACTCTACGAGTATATACGGAGCTATATATTGGTAATACTTTCCTTATTCTTTTTATGGTGTTTTACGTAGCAGTAAACGTGAATCAAAATGACATTATAATAGGCAGAGCAGAGATATAGGTTATGTAGATGGTACAAGCACATGTTTGAATAATTAGAATATGTATAATGGAAGGTAATATTAGGGTACCTACTAAATACACACTAACAAAGAACAAAATGTTTTGATTCACAAAACGACAAGAAGTAGGATATATTAAAATAATGTATTTTTCTTAAATTGATTATTCTGTTTTATTTTTGTTTTTTGTATCCTACCCAAAAGATATCACAATGACATCTTTACTTTATATAAAAATATTGCAAAAATTTGAAATTAATTTTGATTAATAGCAAGCTGAAAATAGCTGAATAGTTTAACGGTGTCTAGTCGGACAAACTTTGATGTAGGTATGGAAACAGGGGAAGTTTTAATTGTGAAACTTAATTTTAACTGTGAAACGTGCCATCCTGACAAGTTTATGATTGTGAAAACTATAAATAGCAGGTTGTTTTTAAGTTTATTCAATAGCAAATTATATAAAATATCCCTAAAAACTCAGTTATTTCAAATTATACCTACATTACCTATAAAAAAACCTTGAATTAATCTATTTTGAAGTCTATAACATGGAGAAAATCCCTAAAAACCACCGAACAAACCAGTTTTGCGGATTTTTGAAGATGGCGCACCTTACGGAAAAATCTGAAAAAAGTCAGAAATATAGTTTTTGATAAAATACACAAAACACAAAAAAAAATAGACATAAATCCATCACCAAAAAAATATACGTACCTATTAAAAAACAAAAAAAAGAGGTTATAATATGTACTTACACTCAACCTTCGGGTCCATAAAAATAGATGTTCTGTAAAAGCCTCAGCTGTGCGTGTGAATTTTTTGTAATTTATAATTTAATAAATATTAACTATGTATTCTAAATGGGAAATAAGCCACAATTTAACTAAAAAATGAACATTCAGAATAGTTAATTACAAAAATGCCCCAAAGAAATAGCTTCAGAATAACATTCATAATTTAATTGCAAACCAACTTAAAAAAAATCGAAAAATTGATATTTTTGCCTGTGGGGGAGGGGGAATAGGGGAAGTGGGCTAAAATTGCGGTAAGTCCTAATTTTTTTAAATCATATAGAACGTAAAAAAAATAAAAAAAATATTCAGGCTGTATCGACCACAAAAAATATAATTAGATCCCCAAAAATTCTTAGAAAACTTAAAAAAAACATGGTTTTTGGGGGGTTTAAAAGTGTTTCGCCCAATTTTTGAATATCCTAATATACTCAGTTATTTTAAATTATACATAATCTATTAACAAAACCTTGAGTTGATCTATGTTGCAGTCTATAAAATGGAGAAAATCTCCAAAAAACCCCCTAAAAAAACAGTTTTCTTAATTTTTCAAAATGGCGCACCTGACTGAAAAATCTGAAAAAAATCAGAGAGATAGCTTTTGATAAAATACACAAAATACAAAAAAAACTGGACCTGCAGCCCCCTCCAAAAAAAAGTTATAGGATTTAAAAAAGTTAAAAAAAAAAATTGAGGTTATGTACACTCGACCTATGGGTCCATAAAAAATGGACATGTTTTGTAAAAGCCTCAGCTACACTTGTGAATTTTTTGAAATTTTTAAATCAATTGGAACCCAACTAAAAAAAATAAATCTAAAAATCTACGTTTTTGGCTATGGGGGGAGGGGTAAGGGAGGTGGCGAGCTAAAAATCCGCGTTATCTAATTTTTTAGTTGCATAGAACGTAAAAAAATTAATAAAATTGAATTCTGAGAGTGAGGGCATTTTGCCTATCTTAACGGGGGGTACCCTTTGTCGGACAATATTACCAGTAAAGCATTTTTATCAAATAATCCTGCAAAAAAAATATCATTTGACTTCATAGTGCGCCCCCAATTGGTGGGGGGAGGGGGCACACGCATCCTAAAGTCATAAAATTTATACTCTCACATAGGGTTGTAAAAGTTTGACTTGAATGTTTGAACTTGACTTGAGTTTGACTTAATTTCAAGTCAAACTCAAGTCAATCCTTCTTAAAAATAATTCAAGTCAAGTCAAACTGGTCAATCGTACAGGTTTGAAAAGTCAAACTGTTTGTCAAACTAGCTTGAAAGAGTTTGAAAAATAATTTATTTAGTAGATATACTTTTTTGTCGAGATTGACATGTTAGTTGTCAATTAAGATTAGAAAATTAATAATTCAATGAGTGCCACATAAAATTATCTTGATACAGGAGGCGATTTTAATCAAAATAGGGTAAATTTTTTGAAAATGTATGCTGTATGCTTAGAATTGCTTGATGGCAAGTTTCGTAACCTTAATCTAGAGATCCGCACAAGAATGCTACGTTGTTACGTTTTTTCTACTTTACTATACGGCATGGAAGCGTGGACAATAAAACAGTCTGAAATCAAAAAATTAAACTCTTTTGAGATGTGGTGCTACAGGAGAATCCACAGAATATCGTGGACTGAAAAAGTAACTAATATAGAGGTGTTACAAAGAATGAAGAAAGAATGCGAAGTCATAAAAACTGTTAAAATTAGAAAGATTCAATATCTGGGTCATATAATGAGGGGCGAGAAGTACGTATTACTTAGGCTAATTATGCAAGGGAATATACAAGGGAAGAGAAACACAGGACGACGCAAAATATCCTGGCTAAGAAATTTGAGAGAGTGGTTCGGTTACAGCTCATTAAAATTATTCAGAAGTGCGGCCAATAAAATTAAAATAGCGATGATGATTTCCAACCTCCGATAGGGGAAGGAACCTGAAGAAGAAAAAGATTAAAACAAAGAATTTGTTGGATAGTTTTTTATCATACCAAGTGTAATTTAATCTACTTTGGAAGCTTTCAAGTATTACGTAACGCAAGTTGGGGGGAGGGGATCATGTAAAACGTTACGGCGCGTTATACGGGCGGGAGGGGGTTCGAACAGCGCGTTAAGTAACATTGTTTTTTAACTTAAATAAAAAAACTACGGAATTCCAATCGCCCAACTTTTTAACTTTCGTTTATATTTTACATAGAACACCTGGATTTTATTATATTGCCCCCTTACGCTCCGCTATTGTGAAAATAGGACAATAGTATTCAAGTGAAAAAATCTTAAAATTTGTATTAACCAGATCAAGCACAGTAACACGTGTTTGCAATAAATAGCTGGACCTTTCTTCACAACAAAAGATGAAAAGATACAGATGGGATAAAGGGGTTGTGAGAGCTTTAAAAATTGCGTTTCGTAATACTTGAACGGCCCCTTTAACAAAAATTTATGAAGGAACAATAAAATATTATATTTTTGATAAAGTAGGTTTAATTAATTTTTTGCGACTTTGCAATGTCGTTTTAAAGAATTAGTTCAAATACCTTCACAATCAGACTCAATTTGATCTGGTACTTATTCTGAGCCGAAAAATATTCAGGTTCTGATATTATTTTACAAAGCACATACTTCAAAACGAACGTAATAAACAAGCCGAGCATATACTTCTTAATAATATGAACTACAAACTAATTTGCGGAGTATCAGAGTACAGATTCAGACCTATCCAAATAAGTCAAAACAAAAGTCGGTACGCTCTCAATTAGAATTGGAAATAAACACGTTGCGCAATATGATATTCAAACTTCAAACTGTTTGAAGAAGTTTGATTTCAAGTCAAACCTAAAGATATCGAAATCAAGTCAGTAAAACTTTTTTACAAAAAAAGTTTGGTTTTCAAGTCAAGTCAAGTTTGTTGAATAAAATCAAACTAGTTTGACTTGATGCATCTCTACTCTCACAGCTGATTTTTGCAGGATTGTTTGATAAAAATATTTACAAATAACTGGTAATATTATGACAAATTTTTTAAGGGTACTTAAGTTGTCGGACGCACCAAAGTTTCTATATTTACGAAAGGCCTCCCTCCCGAAAATTTTCCGAAATAGAAAAGTTGTCAGACTCGACATTGTAGTATAGTTGGGACAATCTATATAAAATATGTTTTAAGTTTTAAATAACTTTATCAAAATATAATATAGGGTATTACCCCGATACGAAGACACTGACTTTTGACCGTGAATTATAAACGTGATGTATTCATATTAGGTCGGGTATAAAAATGCAGTATAGGTGAATTTAGTATTAGAGTTATTATTAGATACTTGAGATGTACAAATGTAGTGGTATAGGTAATGTGATGTTATGGTAAACAATTATGGTTGAATCACCGTTTGCTCGATGTAAATATAATGTTAGTAGAACAATAGAGTTTTAATTAATTTGGACCCAAAAGGCAGTATACACATTTATTTATGACAACATGAATAACTGAATAAAAATAGTCTCATGAGGGAGGTAATAATATTTTTTAAATGGTGGGCCTAAAGTCTAATATATTTGCCAGAGTAATATTACTCCAATCGTCAGAGATTTGACCTCTAAAAATAATATGAACAAGCTGAATTTTGCAGAGAATGTTAATTTTGTGACCCCCAAAAAAGATGCAAAAATGTTTGGCGCTCGTTATCTCCGGGCTTAGATCTTCGTTTATAATCTGTTCAATTTTCACATCTTAATGTTAATGAAACATCTAAGACTTCTTATTCGTTGTTAGATCGCTGGGATTGATTAATAAAATAATGAAGACAATGGACTGTGTAGGAATCAGTAAATATAACATATAAATACACCAAGTACGCAAAAATGAATAAATATTATACGTGAGCACGTAAAGGTTGGTATTAATTCATTTTCTCGAGAATGGACGATTTTGGAAAAAAATCTCGAAACAAGTAAATTTTTATTTTTAAATTACGACTTTTTGGCATATATATCATACTAGTGACGTCACCCATCTGGGCGTGATGACGTCATCGATGATTTTTTAAACGAGAACAAGGGTCGTGTGATAGCTCATTTGAAAGGTAATTCAATTCTCTATTCAGTAGTATAAACATTAACATAATTATTTATACAGGGTGTCCAAAATTTTGAATTAAATTTATTGACAAAAAGAAAAATGTATGTAATTTTATTTAATTCAAAATACATTACGTTTTTTTTATGGGAAATAAGCCACAATTTTAAAAAAGTTAATTTATTAACGTTTCGAAGCCCAAATCGGGTTTCGTTGTCAAAATACAAAATACTATTAAAATAAAATAAACATGTTGTTGCTAAGTAAAAAAAATTCTTCTAATAATTTATTTAATCTGACTGATTTATATTGGCAATTCAGACGTATATTATACATTTTAAAGTAGAAGACTTTAAAATGATATCGCCAATATTTATGAGTTGCGTTCCTGGGACGACTTTACTAAAAGATAGTTCATTCGATTACATGAAATCAATCCCAACTCAAGAATATCCTAACAATGAACAAGAAAGAACAAAGAATTGCATTTATAGAATACCTTGTGAATGCGAACAATTTTATTTAGGTGAAACATCAAGACCATTAAACGTTAGAATAAGTGAACATCAGTCTTATATTAAAAACAGAGAATTTGATAGATCTCAGATATGTCAACACGCATGGGATAATGAACATAGAGTTCAGTGGAGAGATTCAAGTATAGTCCTGAAAGAATCAGATAGCAAAAAGAGAAAAATCAAAGAAGCGGCTCTAATTATGCTAAATGAAACCAATTGTGTCGCAAATTCCTCGGTAGAATGCAGTAGGATGTGGTTACCCATACTGAAAGAGGAAGTCAATAGAAAGAAAATACCACGATTAGTAAGTCAATAACATATCGAGTTAGTACAAATTTTATATTTTAGTATTACTTATTGTATATCTATGTAATATTAATATTATTAATAATTTAAACATATTAAAGTCAGAATTTGGTATTGAAGGTAGATTAAATGTAAGACCAAATACTTACGATGTCGGGATAGTATCACGAGGTTTTTTCCTGGTTTTCCCTCGTGATTTACTATGGAATCTCTAACGCGAGAATTTTACTGTCATCGTTGCATTTGGTTGTCTTTTTAAAGACAGATCACATGCTATGATTTTTTTGCGACGGATATTCTTGAGTTGGGATTGATTTCATGTAATCGAATGAACTATCTTTTAGTAAAGTCGTCCCAGGAACGCAACTCATAAATATTGGTGATATCATTTTAAAGTCTTCTACTTTAAAATGTATAATATACGTCTGAATTGCCAATATAAATGAGTCAGATTAAATAAATTATTAGAAGAATTTTTTTACTTAGCAACAACATGTTTATTTTATTTTAATAGTATTTTGTATTTTGACAACGAAACCCGATTTGGGCTTCGAAACGTTAATAAATTAACTTTTTTAAAATTGTGGCTTATTTCCCATAAAAAAAACGTAATTATAAAAATGCCACAAGGAAATAGCTTCAGAACAACATTCAAAATACATGTTACTGCTCTCAGAAAACAGAAAAAAATGTTTATTATTTAAAAAATAATCATTGCTTTTCGCTTAAATTAAATGTTCAAACTGTCAAGAGGCAGGTGGGTTGCTGCCTCTTGTTAATATTGAATTTAAGCAAATACAATATTTATTTGTTAAACATTTTTTCTGTTTTCTGAGAGCAGTAAAATATATTTTGAATTAAATTAAATTACATACATTCTTCTTTTTATGTGAATAAATTTAATTCAAAAAAATTTTTTTAGACACCCTGAAGAAATAATTATACTACTAAATAGAGAATTGAATTACCTTTCAAATGAGCTATCACACGATCCCTATTCTCATTTAAAAAAATCATCGATGACGTCATCACGCCCAGATGGGTGACGTCACTAGTATGATATATATGCCAAAAAGTCGTAATTTAAAAATAAAAATTGACCTGCTTCGGGATTTTTTCCAAAATCGTCCATTCTCGAGAAAATGAATTTATTCCAACCATTACGTGCTCACTGTATGTGTTCGTATGTAAATGTGAACAATTAAGCTGGCTATATCATAAATGGTTATATCAGGTATCAGGCTATCCAGAAAGTACATTACGTTTTGGAATAGAAAAAAAAAACAGTACATGAAAAATATTTTGTTATATACATTTGAAAGAGACACCCAAACACTATTTTTCTACATAATCTCCTAACGAGTTTAGGCACTTATCATAGGGCTGTAAACTAGCTTTGAAATACCATTGTCATAAAATTCTGCCGCCTGAGACTTCAACCAGGTGTTTAACGACGTCCCGTAACGCATCGTCATCAAAGCGCTGCGTTGCAAGCCAGGTCTTCATTGCTCGGAACAGGTGGTAGTCACTAGGTGCAAGATCCGGACTATACGGTGGGTGAGGAAACACCTTCCCCTTAAATTAAAGAGACAAGTTCATCAGTCACAATGCTTGGCCGTCCACTTCGTTCTTCATCGTGCACATTGGTTCAGCCATCTTTGAATTTAATGCCCCATAACAGCACAAACTTCACGATAAATTTGAATTGGTTTGTTGTTTTTAGCTAACAAGAACCGTATTATTGCACCTCACAACTGGCGGGGTATTCGATCGCGGCACACATTTCAAAGAGCTGTTGTAAAATAATGAGAAGAGACAGTGACTTCGCTCTAGCACGGCTGGTCAGCTACTGAACGGAGGAACGCCACGATGTTAAGATGGCTGCGCTAGCCTCGCCCCTAGCGGCTACAGATCAAGACATAACGAAATTTCTGAATAGCCCTCGTAATTGTCAAAGAGATTGTATTACTCACCATTAATTGACAGTAGACCTGGACATCACCTTTCGCGCTTTGTGGAGAGCCGGCCAGGGGGACCTGAGCATCCTTTCGGTAAGCTGTCAACTGTTAACTTCGTACTGAGTTTGTCAGGGTCAGGTTTGTCTTCCTTTCCACGGGCGGTACTCACAGGAAGAGAACCCTTTCTCTGCAATGGTGGCTTGGGGTAATAAATTATCGACGCATATGGTGCTTTGAAAAGGCAATAGCTTTAGATGTACCTTTCTCTCTGAATATTTCCCAAAATATGAAAACAGATGGTATGATCACTTTACAGGGAGACATTAAAAAATATGAAAGTATCTGGTATGTAGTAATATTACGTAGGTGAGACTACTATAAGATAAATATCAAATAAGATTATAGGTGTTAAATGAGATTAATCGTATTACATAATTAAGTAGCCATATGTTAACTATAAAAAAAACTAATAAAGCAAAATATTTAAATAAACACTACATACTTTCCCAAACAGTTAATAAACAGTGAACATATGATTTTAAGAAAAAAGATTGTCATCTTGGTTCCTATTGGTCATAGGTCCTTTTTTTTAAGATTGTGTTTTTTCACCATCTTGTCAGTGAGCCTACTTAAAAGAGCGTGACATAAAAAAGATCAAAATTACTATAAATGTTTATAAGCTAAAAAGTCTGCCCTTTTTCAAACGATTTTTTTAATAAGAATTTGGTTAAATTGTTTAAGATATATTAATATTGAATCCTCAGAGGATCGATTTCGATCTGCCAAGTACTTCTACAGTTTATTTGCATGAGCTATTCACTAGATGTAAACATTAGTTGAGAGCGACGTCGTCACCAACAGAATAGAGATGACTATTTGGTGAAGGTTTGGAATATTTTTGGATAACAGTTCCTTGTATAATTGCGTAAATTATTCATTAATTTAATTAATAGGATTACTTTTTCACTATATGTATTCAGTGATTACAATAATTTATATACTATACAATAAAACCTAATAACCAAGAAAAGTGATACAAGTAATTTTTATAATATACTGTTACTATAGATTGAGTAGATACATTTTGAACACCTTGAACAACTAAAATCGTTGTTTACATGCACTGCGTGTCTTTTATTGAAACTTAGTATAGAATCAATGTCGGGGTAAGTACAGTAGTTGTTTAAATAATAGCTCTCTGGGATAAACAAATTGAAAATCTTTATAAGATTTTTACATGAAATCAACGACTTTTCACTGATAACTGGGGGATGTGTAAAAATTGGACAAAAACCTGTCCATGTAACTGCTTGAATAGTTGTGAGAATCAAAAACAAAAATTAACAGCTGCAAGTAGCATTTATTAGTTTTATTAAAATAGCATTTGAAAATACTTTTTAATTAAGTAACAGTGCATATATTCAGAGTATTATAAAAATTTGAACCATGTATAAAATGTTTCCTGTAAATAAAAAACCTAATAATGTTATATTTCACCAACTACACTGTTAGGCCCTGGTTTCCAATAAACACTGTATGCTGAGTACAGCATTATACCATACATTGTGTCTGTATGCTTTAAATACTAAATAATGGATGCTGTCCCTTATATGTTGAGCACAGCATGCAACAACTGTACAAACATACAGACAAGATGCATGGGGCAACACTGTACATAGCGTATTGTGTTTGTTGGAGAAAACTACCTAAAGAAAACCCCAGGAAGATACATATACATAAATTGGATCTAAATATATAAATAAATGTTTAAGTTACTATAAAATATAGATATATTGTGACATAAAGATGTAGCTATATTTTAAAATAAGTATATCTGAACTTCCTTTTCCAATTTGATGAATAATTATAAACTAACAAGAAGATAAAAATGTTTTAGATTTCCATAATTGTTTGTAAAATGCAAAATATTAGCTCTTTTTACAGTTGTGATAATAATTTGTCAGATTTTAGAATATAAAAAAGGTATTAATGGCGTAGGCACAAAATTTCTGGCTAATTTTTTTTAGATGCATTCATTTTTTCAAATTCTTAGAAAACTAATAAGTATTTTTAAAAAATTTAAAAGCAAAATGAAAGATTACATTATTACCAAGGGCCAAAAGTCCCTGAAAACTTTTATGTTTATTTTAATAAGTTACAGGAGTGAAAAAGAAGAGAAAATTGAGTGATTTATAATGTTAATATCTCATTCAAAAGAAACTTTTTGTTTATTCTAAGTGACTTTCGGCCCTCAGTAATTACGTAATCTTTTATTCTGTGTCTAAATTTATCAAAAATATTTATTTAGTTTTCTCAGGATTCGAAAAAAATGAATCCAGTTAAATTTTGCGCCTACTCTCTTAAAATCAAAACTTTTCCGACGCTTGAAGGCATGGCAACTTGATAAAAGACAGGATAACCAATGGGTACATTCAGACGACCTCAGTGGCTGACATTAACTACAAAAACGGCTTAGATCCAGTAGTAATAAACATATTTGCATAATATTTACATAATACTTCTAGAAATAAATATTCTCGTACAGTACCAAAATGTACTTCTCTTATTCCACTGTAAATCCATTTTTTGGGTCAATTGAATATTTTATGAAAAGTTTAAAAAAATTTAAACTCATTATTGCGTACTGTACCCAAGCAACCACTGAGTTACACAGCAGAAAGAAAATACGCTTAGTAAATTTAACAGTGGCTTGTCATTGTGTTGTCTAAACGCTACCGCTTACTCAGTTGTCCAACCGCTGAGCTTGTCTCAAAGCACCCAAAATTTAAGAATAAAATAGGTAAATTTATTCAATGTCAAATGTTTAAGTACATACTTTAAATATTTTGAAATAGATAATGCTGAAACAAGTTATAATGAATTGTGAGAACAGTACATGAAAAAGTAATGTTTATTTTAAAATATATTAACTGAATATAGTGCTACATAGTACAAAGTTTTATAAGACCCTACAAATAAAGTATAAGTAAAAATATATTATATTCTAACTTAAAAAGCAGAAAAGTACAATAACAACGCTTAATTAGTACGCAACTGGTAGTCACCATTCTGTGTAATATATCTCACCCATGGTAGAGCTTGATACCCACTTTTCTCTATAATCTTCAAGTATCTGACTTGTATTCCAGAAGTTGTAAAATATGGAATTTCAAATTTGACCTGAATAGGTGGTTTACCCTCAGTATCTTCACATTCAACACTAGGTAAACCAAAGTGGGCTCTCATCAAATACTCTTTACCCCCTGGGAATGATTTGATACTCCAAGTTATGGCATTTTGTTCAGGGGCATACTTGACACTGCCGATGGTGGTTTTAAACTTCGGAGAGTCTGCATCATGTGGCACTGGAATGATTATTTCAACATTGTTAGCAGTAGAACGTCTCTTGAATTGCGATTTAGCTTTAATCATGTACTCCACTCTACTATGCGCATGTCTTTCTATAACAGATTCAATCCATATTAATGGTTTCACATGGGTATTTAAACGATAAGACATTAATTCAAATTCACCATCTGGTGGAATAAAAGAGATTGTTCTATCTATCTCGAATCTTGATAATCTTACACATTGATGGAACTTAACATCATCTAACTCTACCGATTTAGATTTACCACGTCCTGTACTCTCGAATAATACTTTATCATTGAGACCTAATCTCAGTTCAGGCATACCAGAAAGATACACTCTCATTTTTATTGCTCCCACTATTTCGCTTCTTAGTACATTGCCATTTGCACTTGCTAAAAGATTTACTGACTCGATTACATCTAAGAATACTTCATTTTTCCTGTATTTGATTCCCTCAGAACGCCATGAAACTGCATTTGTCACAGCTACAGGAATTCTTGGTTGTATCTCTAGTTTATGACCTTCTTGAGTGATGTATTCTTGAAGAATTTTGCTATCAGTTGTTTGAGGATAGCCAAAGTCTAAAAGTTCGTCCAACAACTCATAAATAACGACAAAATTATCTCTGATACTTTCTTCTTCTAATTCTTTAAAATATTCAGTCATTACTTGAACGATTTTATGTAAAAATACAAATACAAGAGCGATATTACCATTTTTCTTCGTAGTGCTTACTATATATAGATTGTTGGTTTTAATATATGAGAAGGTGCATTCAGGGATTTGCAAAATTGGAGTTAGAAGCCCTTCTTCTTCTTTTTCCATTAATAAAGGCATAAACTTCTCTATTACACCTAGGTCTATATCGCCTCTATAGTTCCTAGAGATTAAGACTTTTCCTTTTACATCTAAAATATATATCGCTGAACACGACATGTTTAAAGGTGTATATCTCTACTAAGTGCTCTAAACAACTGGAATGTGATATAACCTCTTCACTTCTTCAGAAAATCTGTAAATACAGCAATTAGACTCTTAATTATGCAACGAGATGTAATTTTACTTACCACATACTGCATTTAACTATTTGCAAACCATATTATAATCATTATTATTTACTAACTTTTATAAAATCTACACGTAAGATTGCTGTCATTAGTGTCATTGATCATCCATTTTGTGGTCTTGTCTTAATTTTGTGTACATAAAAGTCACCTTTTCTGCCAATATGAAGTTTGCAACGTTTCTAGAAAGAGATTTCGTAGCATAAGCATAGGTAGGCGGGGAAATTTGTAGAATTGTAATATATTTAAATATAATTAATAATTAAGTATAAATTAGCTTTCCTAATTAAGATCCCCAACTAAGCTACTTTAATCTAGCAGTAATTTTTAATACTTTTGGCTTGCGAGAATTTGATAAATAGCGAAATAATAAAAAGAAGAATTATACTTACAAACTGTCAAAATTGACATTGACAACTATTGGCCATTTTTAAATTTGGGTTATGTTATGACGATAGTAGGAAAAAATGTCCACAGTTTTATTTACATTACCAGAATTATATCACTCATATAAATCATGGGTGAGCAAAAACCCGAGTTCTCTGGGAGATTGGGAAAGCAGTGTAAAATGGATCTCTTACTTTTTAGCAGGTAATATTAGATTTTTCATAGTTACAGGTAACTGTAAATTTGTAAGGATAAGTGCTCTTTAATTTGAATATGTTAAATTGCGAGAAAGTATAGTTTTTCAAATATGTATTCTAAGTGTGTATGAATATATAAGTATCGGATCATTATGCTATAAAATATGTATTTATAATTTTTAATTAAAAAGAACATTGATAAGAAAGATACTGTCTTGTAATATGTCATACACCATCAACCTTTGAACAATGGGAAGGTAGAGTATGCACTGTGTACACTCCTTCTAATAACGGATCATTTAAAATCAAACTTCCTTCACATACTCCATTTACACTGCAGAAACAGTAGCTATTAGAAAAGCTCTCGATTGTCTAGAGCAGCGGTTCTCAACCTTTTTTACTCAGCGACGCACTGACGTACTCCTTACAGATTCGCGACACCCTTATATGTACAAATTTTTGCTAGTGGTAGGTAAGTACAGATGAATATATTAGGAAACAATTACGGATTGGCACTTTATTGATTGGTATAACGTGGTATATACCTAATAATAAAAAAATGGTTGAATGCATGATTGGTATATTATAGTGGATAAGTAAAAAAATATAAATAAAAATATCGTATTCGTAAATCTCGCGACACACCTGATAGGTTCTTTCGACACACCAGTGTGTCGCGACACGGTGGTTGAGAACCGCTGGTCTAGAGCAGGAAACTTTGCAAGATGCTGTGATCATCTCAGACTCTATCTAAATCAGTTCTTAGCGGACTTAATAATACTAATAATAAAATATTTTCAACAGGTAAGTAAGCCAATTTAATGGCCAGCGGATGTGAGTAAATTCCTGATCTTATCGATTTCTTCGTAGTAAAGAATATTTCTACAAACTACATTCATGTTTAAGGAGAGCTATGGCCTAGGAATTCCAATCACTAGTGTAAACCACAGAAGTTTTTCATCACCAAAAGTTATGCTCATTTTGATGGTTGATTTTCTCATGAACCTATTAATAGATTCCAGTATTTTTTTTTATTATTGTACATTTTTTCTTTGGTATTTACACTGTTGGCCAGGGTTTTCTTAAACTTCTTTTTTTGAGCTTATGCAGTGTTGAAGAAAGAAAATATTTTCTTATATTAACTTTGAGACACCCTATAGGAGGGCAAAATACAAGGGTGCGTATACATTGAAATCATGTAGTCTCATGTTTACTAAATATATGTGAGATTTGGAAATTGAATTGGCTCTCATAGTGATAATATGAAACCTATTGGGATAAAAACACTTTGGGATATTGTCAGTACACAATGAAGACTTTGTCAATCCCTTCCTGTAGGGTTATTGACATGTGAAAGTCCATAGACCAAAATCAAATAGCCTGCCTGATATCCAGCCTATCTTAGGCTATGTGAAGCTGTTATTAGAAGTAGATGGGGAAACACGCAATATTAGTTTACATTATGTTTCTTCTGTTTTTAAAGTTTTGTTAACTGTTGTTATTCTTTATTATTAATTTAGTATTGTTTCAGTTAAAACACATGTTATAGAATCAAACTGTCTGTTTTCTTTGTTTTTAAAGATATCAGGGAAATTATAAAAATAAAATGTTTACAAAACATGAGACTACAACATGATGTTAATGTATACTGACCCTTGTACCTTGTCCTCCCTACAGGGTGTCTCAAACTTAAAAGATAAGAAAAACATTTCCTTTCTTCGACTCACTATAAGCCCAAAAGAAAAATTTGTGTATACCTTTGCCCAAGTGTCAATACCAAAGAAAAAATATAAAATTATAAAAAAATAGCGGAATCTGTTAATCTATTGACAAGAAAATCAACTATCAAATTGAGTATAACTTTTAGTGCTGTAAAACTTTGTGGTTAAGTGTATAACTCCTACACTCAGTGATACTATAATTCAGAAAGAAAAGTTGTCAAAATTGTCTAACAAAAAAACTGACTGGCAACATTTCAAAATCAAACTCCAAGAAAGCATTAATCTCACAGTTCTTATAAGAACAGAAGAGGAACTAGCAACTTTTTTTAAAAAGTATTCAGAATAATATTCTTGAAATTATTCCCAAGGCAAAAGATAGTAATTTCTTAATAGAAATTAGGATCCCGATTTGTGAAAAATGAAACCTGATAAGAAAATGACAATAGACTAGAACCCCACAATACAAAATCAGTGTAAAATCCAGTCTTTAAAAATAAAACAAATGATGATTATTTGAATGCACTGACTCATGATGACAGAACAGACTATTCACTTTGGAAAGTCACAAAGCAATTGAAAAGCTTGTTCCACAAAACCCAAGAATTAAAAAGACAGAAAGACCTGGACTAGGCTCAAACCAAAATTAAAATACACATTGATTTGCTTGTCATGGCAAAAATATTTTGTTTTTTTTTGTATAAGTTGAAACAGCACAGATAATTTAATCGTTATTAAGGCAAAAGTGGTACATCATTCTGCATCAATTATTTGTAAGTAAACAATAAAAAATTAATATACCTTTGTCAAAACATGAATATTTCAGGTCTTACGAAGAAAGTGAGACCAAAAAAGCCCTTCTAAATATTGACATGTGAGCACCTGTACAGCCATTTGAAAATGACCTTTTTTTCTCTCAAATGGGATACACAAATAAAGTTGTTTGTACTCAACTAATCAGGCCCATCTTTTACACATATAGTAACTACATAAAAATTCATTGTAAAATGTGTTTTTAAGGGCATGGGTGCAAATATTTTAAGGCTATCCCTACTTTTTCTGTCTTTACATGGCAAATTACTTGTAAAATTCTCACTGGTATGGATATGTAAACATTACTTGACAAATGTCATCATTAGCTTTAAATTCAGCTACCTAATTAATATGATTATTTCATTCATAGGAGATTTTGACCAATAGAAAGCTACAGAAATAAAAATTAAACTGATAATTTTTGATAATATCCTGTTGTCAATATATTACGTCAGATGCCCTTCGTTGCTATGAAAAAATATATTCAGTGATATTAATGACAATTAATGTTTTAAAAATTATAAAAGTGATGACTTTCAACCGTCAAATATTTATAACAACTGTGTGTTTAATTGTACTAATTTGTACTTACATAAATAAATTACAATAAAATTTTGGTTTTGAACAGTTTTATTCATGAAATAATCGCAACAAATTACATTCGATCTCTAAAATTAATATCGAATTTTTGCCCTCATGACACTTTGACATAAATTAAAACTGTCAAAGTGTCACTCGGGAAAAATTCGATAATTTTAGAGCTCTTATGCAATTACTACTGATAATTTTTTCACTATTTATGTATTCAGTGATTGTAATAATTTATATACTGTACAACAAAAACTAATACTCAATCGAGAAAAGTGGAAAAGTGATTTTTTAATATTATATTGTTACTGTGGAACGCTTACAATTTTGAACATCTTTAACAACAAAATACTTGGATCACAGAATATATCCTGCTCTATTCTCTGCTTGGATCTTCTATAAATAATAAACAATAAATAACTTTTTATTAAGTTCATGTCAAATCAATTATTTATCAAATACACTATCAATATTATTTAATCAACAACTCAAAATATTCCTGATGCAATGTCAAATATTTAAAATTGTCACTGTCTTGTCACCATATTCTATTCGACTCAGTGAGTTGTATGACAAACATAGCGAATGTTCGATTTGGAAAAAATCACCACGGACATGGTGCCCATTTTTTTCGAATCCTGAAAAAACTAATAAATATTTTAAAAAAATTTAAGCGCAGAATGAAAGACTAAATTATTATCGAGGGCCGAAAGTCCCTTAGAATAAATAAAAAGTTTCTTTTGAATGAGATATTTGAAATTAAAAATCACACTACATTTTCTCTTAGTTTTTCACCCCTGTAACTTATTAAAATAAACATTACAGAAGTTTTCAGGGACTTCCGTCCCTCGGTAAGAACGTAATCATTCATTCTGCGTTTAAATATTTCAAAAATACTTATTAGTTTTCTCAGGATTCGAAAAAAATGAATCCCATTTAAATAGCATTAGAGCTGAAACTATGTACCCATCCCCTTAAATATTTTCTCTTTATTTTAATAGTTATAAACATTTGAAAAGAATACTTACTTTCGGATTTAATTTGCAATATTTTTTGTTTATAAACATTTTGTAATGTAGAAAATCTCAATTTAAATAGCAAGTATTTTCAAGAAAGTCATGTGTTGAATGTTTTCATCTAGAATGTGTAGTTATTTTACAATATTGAAATGAATGAAAAAGTCACTTTTTTGTTAAAATGTTAATAAAAAACCATGAGACAGTAAACATTTATATACCCAAGATGGTACACCTATTCTATTGACATACCTCAGATATGCGATATGCTAATTGAAAAATAGTGACCAGTAATTTTTTAAATGATTTTTCGGCTTCATTTCGAGTAGTACCTATTTTCAATTATCATATTTTCTTCTTCTATGCTGCTATAATAATATTTTGCTTCTAGGAAGAATAAATAATTCTCATGTAGTATCAGAATTAATTTACTGTCTATCCAATCTTTTGGTAATGTTCAATGACAGAATCATAAAGAAGGCACAAAAGGTTCATAGCAACAGTACTGCAGAAACAATAAAGCTTTGGTTAACTGTAATTGAATATTCTGAAGTGTTCTGTGAGCTTTCTGCTAACAGAATTTGGGGCAATACTGGAAAATGGATTGTTATAGTATCAATACAAGTGTTCAAGTAAGTTTCTGTTGAAAAGTATGTTTGGGCATGTTTTTTTTTCAAAGTAATGATTTAAAAAATTCTGAGAAAGAAAAAACATGTACTAAGCAGCAAAGTTTTTCGCATTCCTGAAAGATTGTAGATTTTGACTTGAGGTTTCAGTATTTAACCATCAATATATTCACTAATACACTCACCGGCACAAAATTCCGCCACCCAAAATTGTTGATTAAGTTTGACAATCTATAACTTTATTATTTGTACTCCGATTTTCAAGATTCTTGCATCAATTTGTAGGTACATGTATTGATGTCGTTTTTTATTATTCCGGTAACCAAAAATTTGTGCTTAGATGGCATTATACGGGGGTGAATGGAAACGTTGTATCTTCTCCTAACTTTAAAAAATTCTGTGGAAAAATTGGAAAGCTGATTTTGTTTCATACTCCTTTTGTATTATTCTGGAGGTATCACTAAGGCTTTGTTTTTTGAATTATCCGGATATCTCTTTTCTTGTAAGAGCTGTAAATAAAACTCTGCTTTGAAGGTTTTTTTAATTAAAAATATCAAACGCACTAAAATTAACAAAACAAAATTAACAACACACAACAAAACAATTCAATAGCGGGTATATCCACCTCTTGCAGCAACGACTGCTCGCAATCTGTTAGGCTCCACCAGGGCCATAGCTGTACCAAATTTTCTAGAGGCTTAGGATGACGGTGAATAGCTTTTTTAATTCATCCCATAAATACTCAATAGGATTGAGATCTGGGCTGCATGCAGGCCATTCTAATCTTATCAATCCAACCTCTATTTTATGAGTCCATCAGTGTTTTTATTTCACAAAAAATGGTACAGCTCTTACAAGAAAAGAGATATTCGGATAATTCAAAAAACAAAATTTTAGTGATGCCTCCGGAATAATATGATAAGAATATGAAACAAAATCAGCTCTTCCATTTTTCCAGACAATGTTTTAAAGTTAGGAGCAAATACAATGCTTCTATTCACCCCCGTGTAATGCCATGCAAGCAAAATCTTTGTGTTACCGGAATAATACCAAAAGATACCAATACCTACCTACAATACAATATACATACAAACTGGTGCAAGAATCTTGAAAATCGGAGTACAAATAATAAAGATATAAATTGTCAAACTTAATCTAAAATTTTGGGTGGCGGAATTTTGTGCCGGTGAGTGTATATTCAAAATGTAAATAAAGCAAAATGCTTGTTAAATAAATACCTCACTGAGGACTACTTTGCTATTTTATATTATTAATTATCTTCAATTTAAAGAAACACAAAAATATTGTAATTTATTAAAGAGCTAACTAAAACTGTAAAAATTTTGACTTTGTAAAACTTTGTTCATAGTCCAGGGCGCATCTGTTTTGAGATGGACGTTGAGAGGTGACTCAAATTTTTTTGCAGAAATTGCTTGAAAATAAATCAAATAATAATATTTGAGTTATCCTCCCTCTCAAAAAGGTCCGGAACATTGTTTAAATAACCAAAATGTCAAAAATTTAAGGAAAAATTCGATTCTTTTCTTGGTTTTTTGATTATAACTTTAAAAGTATTCATTTTCAAGAAAAGTTGTACTGACATAAAAGTTGCGTAATTAAATTTCCTACAATATAGAATTGGTTGATAATTTAAAAAATAGTCACCCTAGTTGCAAAATAGCAATAATTGCGAAAAAATCATACAAAAACAAGTATTCGCATTTTACGTTTTTCAACCATTTATGCTACACCTAGGACCTTCATATTTCACCCAGAAAAACTTTATGATACAGGAAAACAATACTGTAATTTTTATTAAGATCGGTTCAATAGATTTTGCAAAATAAATTTTGCAATCCAGCTTTCGCAAAAAATATTCATTTTTTCAAAATGTTACAGGACTGAAAATAAAGCAGATAGCAAGTTGAATTTTTTTTTGCTTATAGAAGTGTACTGTACCTTTCATTTGCAATTTTCAAAATTAATATCGATTAATTACCACGGCGTCAGACATTTTTTGAAATAAACAATAATTTTTGGTGCTACGCGCAGGACAGCAGTGTTCGATTCACACAAGTTGATTTCCACCAAAATTTCTTCCAATCTTTATCTAACATATTATTTTCTTACTCTATATTTTGTTGTATTCTAATATTTTCATTCCACAAAAATCAAACTAATTTTATTATTGTTTGTGAAATATTGTTTAAACAATTGCATATGTTTAAAAATAATAAACTTTTATTATTTAAGTTAAAATATATGAACAAAGAAAGTTTTTGCTAATAAAAGTGTTATTTCAAAGGATAGAGCAAGTGTTTTTATTTTGCAATAAACAAATTTATTTATTTATATCGAAATATAACAAAAATTAAAATGTATCAATCGTTATCAAAGGTCATTGGAATGCCCAATCAGAGCAAAGTATCCGCTGTCCTGCGCGTAGCATCAATAATTAATGTTTATTTAAAAAAATTCCTGACGCCGTGGTGTTAATCGATTTTAAATTTGCAAAATTGCAAATGAAAGGTACGGTACACTTCTATAAGCAAAAACATTTTCAACTTGCTATCTGCTTTATTTTCAGTCCTGTAACATTTTGAAAAAATTAATTTTTTTTACGAAAGCTGGATTGCAAAATTTATTTTGCAAAATCTGTTGAATTGATCTTAATGAAATTAACAGTATTGTTTTACTGTATCATAAAGTTTTTCAGGGTAAAACATGAAGGTCCTAAGTGTAGCATAAATGGTTGAAAAACGTAAAATGCGAATACTTGTTTTTGTATATTTTTCTTCACAATTATTGCTATTTTGCAACAAGGGTGACTATTTTTTAAATTTTTGACCAATTTTATGTTGTAGTAAATTTAATTACGCAACTTTTATGTCAGTACAACTTTTCGCGGAAATAAATACTTATAAATTATAATCAAAAAACCAAGAAAAATATCGAATTTTTCCTTAATTTTTTGATATTTTGATTATTTAAACAATGTTCCGGACCTTTTTCAGAGGGAGGATAACTCAAATATTATTATTTGATTTATTTTCAAGCAATTTCTGCAAAAAAATTTGAGTCACCTCTCAACGTCCAAATGTACTAATATTTTTACAGATCCGCCCTGCTCTATCATAACATTTGATTGTTTTTACTTTTTATACAGAATGAGTTTTATGTCTGGAAACCCCCAAAGTTCCTTAATTATCTCGGAAACGTCTTGCACAAGTTTTATAGATTTTGATCGGTAAGGGTTTTCTAATGCGGTGGATATTATAGTTGTAATTACATTGTTGTCAGATCTTTTGTTTTTCTGGAAATCTAATGAACTTTCTAATTTCAAATGGAACACACTGTATATTTTTTGTGTTTTGAAGTCCTTAAGGAATACTGATTATTTTTGTTATTATGTTATATTCCCTATACCTAAATGCTATAATTTCGGAGTTATTGCTATATTTATTAACCCGGCACCTGCCACGTAACACATTTTCATCAAATATTTGGTATTTCAAGTTTGTTAACCGTGCTGTGTGTCATAGTAGCTTTCTATAATATTATATAGCATAGATCTGTTTGCGTTTGAAGTGGTTATTTAGTGTCATTCTGAACTTGTAGCTCTAAAGTCGAATCGGAGTGCCACCATCTGGCAGTTTAAGTTTTAATTTTTTTTGTGTTTTTGATAAACAGGTCAGATTTACATTTTTTATTGTAATAACTGATTTACATTATTAATATATAGTTTCTATACTCAATAAATATTAATTTTCTAGATATTTTACTTCACTTCATTTATTATGGGTTGGCACTTGCTAGTTTGCTTATAACACCTTTTTAATTTTATTTTTTAACTTTTATAAAATATTAGTAACTAATAACTTAATAAAACATGTTTCTTTATATTCTTGTGTAACTCAACACTTTATTTTTTGTTTATAAACAAGTAGATCAAAGAAAATGTTTAAGGGGTGCTGTGAGCACCCCACGTGGCAGTTGACGCCTTGCAAAGCCACGTGGCAGGTGCCGGGTTAAAAAAAAATTAAACAAATTATAAAAATCAATTTTTTCGGCCCGAGTAGACATTAATTTAGGTTCTTTGGATAATCGCGAACAAAAATGGTCTTTTGTAATTTTTCTTCAAAGTTATTCGTTTTCGAGTTATAAACAATTTAAAACTAGAAAAAACGAAAAATGATTTTCAAGGTTCAAAAACACAAGTAAAAAATATAATTTTTAAAATTACGAAGTACCTAAATTCAAGCTTAAATCTTGCTATCAAACCTTGCTTGCAAACCTATCAGCTCCCCATATGAATTTCTGGCATGTTTTATTCTAAAACATTGTTTTTTAATTGTTATTGAAGCGCGTAAGAGGACGGGCGGGTGCATTAACAGCTAAAAAGAAATGTCTTAAAATGAAACAAACCCAAATTACTTATCGGTAACTGATAAAATAAGGTGTGAACTTGAATTTAGGCACTTCATAGTTTCAAAAATGATATTTTTTATTTGTTTTTAAACTTTTTAAAATTGTCATTTTTCGTTTTTTTTTTCAGTTTTAAGTAAATTGTTTATAACTCGGAAACGATTTAGAGAAAAATTACAAAAGACCTTTTTTGTTCCCAATTATCCAAAGAACCTAAAATAATGTCTACCCGAAAACATTGATTTTTGTGATTTCTTCAAATTTTTGTTTTTAGTAAATGTAGCAATAACTCCGAAATTATGGCATTTAGGTATAGCGAATATAACATGAAAAATAATCAGACTTCAAAACGCAAAAATATACAGGGTGTTCCATTTGAAATAAAAAAGTTCATTAGATTTCCAGAAATACGGAAGATCTGACAACAATGCAGCTGCCACTATAAAATAGTTCGCATTAGAAAACCCTTACCCACCAAAATCTCTAAAAATCGTGCAAGCCGTTTCCGAAATTGAGGGTTTCCATACATAAAACTCACTCTATATTTTATACAGAGAATAGAGAAGAGTGGAGAGCTCATGGGGAGGCCTTTGTCCAGGAGTGGATGCAAACAGGCTGAAGAAGAAGATATATTTTATAAATAATGTAATTAAATTCTAGTTCAACATGATCTTGTTTCAGGTGTATTTCAAGACTATTTTTAATCTTCCATTATAAAGAACCCATCATTCAGAGTCCTCCAATTCCAGTTCTGAATAGGAAAAATGTAGCAGCTAGCAACCAAAAATATATATCTGCAAGAGATGTTGCTCAATCAGAATTTGATTCAGTGTCATTCACCTTAAAAAGGTCTGGTAGGGTCGTGAGAAAAGTGGATTCGTCTCCTCCATTGGGTTAGTAAATTAATTACTATGTAATAACTATACTCTGTTTTTAAACTAGGAGGAGTAAACTCAAAAGACAGATTCAGGCCCAATGATGTCACTCCAAAAATCACAAATTCGTCTTCTCTTTTGGTTGATCATGTCTACCTTCGACAGTAATCCATATAATATATTATGTCATACTAATATGCCGCTAAAGAGTTGTAAAGACAACTGTTTTTTATATAAATGCAGACTAAAAATAGAATTCATAATTTATTGGAGTCAACTTGCCTGCGGTTGGACCAATTACAAACAAGTATTTGAATCAGTAAATTTGAATTATTCCTCCTAGTTTAAAAACGAGGTATAATAACCAGGAGTCAGAAGTTATTAATATTTTTTAAATACACAATAGCAATGAAGAACACTATAGAGCAAATATAGAAAGTGAATACAAAATCTGTATTCGCATTAGGAAGGCAATAAGATATAGTACATGTAAATAATGATAGTTCAAGAACTTAGAAATTCATTCATGTTCTATTGATGGTTATCATTTATAAATAGGATAGTAATAGGGAAGTATTTAAGAAGCAAAACCAAACAAGAAGTAAGTGGATATCAACTAAAGAAGAGTAAGATCGAAATAAATACAAAAAAGCAATTAAAGGAGCGGACCATGGTGAAAATAGAATCCATCAGTGCAAAATATTAAGAAAAATATTTGATTTTATTTATTTACAATTTTAAAAAGATTTCCGGATAATCACGCTGTAAAAGTAATTGTGTAAAGCTCAAGGAAAACAACAAGAACAGCATATAGGGGAGAAGGAAAGTAGCTGATAGGGCAGGATGGAAAAATAATGTTAAGCAGGCCAAAACTCAAAAAGAGCTGTAGTGCCAAGAGAAGAAGAAATGTTCTGTTTGTTGCCTGTCTCCTATCTTATAAAAATATATTTCGCTTTCTTTTGGATATTTTCGTCACAAATTTTTCTGTTTTCTTTATTATCTGATGGTTTTTCAGAGAAAAGAGAAAATATTCAATCGTAGACAGATTTGCATATCATAAAGAAACTTTTATTCTACCCTTTTGTTGACTATTTGATCAATATTATGTAAAACAATTTTTTTTATTATCAGGCTTACGAGATTGGAAACCTCTACCAAAAATGTCCTTAATGGGGGTGGAAGAAGGTCAAACATTAAATAATGCGTTGGCCAAAAGAGAGTTGATTGCAGAAACTGTGTACATTTCAAAACCTATTATTCATCTGGCAGCAATGGCTTGTTTGGGAACTAATACATGGAAACCATGGGCTGTGTCTTTAGCATTGGACTTTGCTAGGTGAGTAAATCTACATAGTAACTTATCATATTAACGAACACAGTTCCAATTAAGGCCATCCATACATAATTCGCAAGTATTTTACGGCTATCCCGACTTTTTCTGTCTTTACACGGCAAATTACGTGTAGTAAAATTCACCCTGGTATATATATGTAAACATTACTAGAATGTCATTCTACTTGAAAATGTCATCATTAACTTGAATGGCTTTTGAATTGTTCTTGGATAACTTATTTGTATATGTCATTGCAAATTATTAATTCAGTTAATAAATGTGATAATTTTTTCACTATGTATTCAGTGATTGTAATAATTTATATGTACAACAAAAACTAATACTCAATCGAGAAAAGAGGAAAAGTGTTAAAGTTTAGAGATTTTAGAGAAGTGTTAAAGATTTTTTAATAATATATTGTTACTATGGAACGCTTACAATTTTGAACATCTTTAACAACAAAATACTTGGATCACAGAATATATTATCCTGATGTATTCTATGCTTGGATCTTCCACGAATAATACACAATAAATAACTTTTTATTAAGTTCACGTCTTAAATCAATTATTTATCAAATACACTATATATCAATATTATTTAATCAACAACTCAAAATATTCCCGATGCCATGTCAAATATTTAAAATTGTCACTGATTGTCACTGTCTGACTGACAATATGCTGACAAAGATAGATTTAGAAAATATTACCAAGGACATTGTGTTCATTTTTTTTCGAATCCTGAAAAAACCAATAAATATTTTTGAAAAATTTAAACGCAGAATGAAAGACTAAATTATTACCGAGGGCCGAAAGTCCCTTAGAATAAATAAAAAGTTTATTTTGAATCAGATATTTGAAATTAAAAAGCACACTAAATTTTCTCTTAGTTTTTCACCCGTAACTTATTCATATAATCACTATAGAAGTTCTCAGGGACTTTAGAAGTTCCCTCGTTAATTACGGAATCTTTCATTCTGCGTTTAAATTTTTCAAAAATACTTATTAGTTTTCTCAGGATTCGAAAAAAATGAATCCCCATTTGAATAGCATTGCAGCCGAAAATACGTACCCATCCCCTTAAAGTGGGCTATATTTTGTGCAAAATTTTTAAATTTCAGTCGCTGTTGACTTGACACGTCCTCATGTAGCTAGAAGAGTGAATACTTAGCTTGATGAAATTCAATTTAAAAATTACATATATTGGCCACCATATAGCCCATATCAGATTTAAATCCGATCGAGCCTTTATATGACACTTGAAAACAGCGCATTCGCAAAAGAAATGCTATTTCTATAACACTGCGAGAGCTAAGGATTGCAGCACAAAAAATTTGCTTCACATGATAATTTAAAAATATATTAAAGATATTTAATTTAAAGATATTAAATATAGTTATTTTCCTAACAAGTGCAGAAAGTCATTCTTTTCCGCAAGCGACTGCAGTTTGCCGAACGACGCGAAGCGGGAGTTCGGCAAGCAGTCGAGTGCGGAAAAGAGACTTTCTGCAAGAGTTAGGAACAATATTTTTTCTAAGAGTCTTTAAAAAAATTATCAAATCTTAATCAATTAATTTAATTAACATGAAAATACATACACAAATGAATTCTTTGACAAGGTTGTCAAAACCAAACTTTCATTATAATTAGTTAGCATGACGACGATCTTGGTTTCCATGATGATGATTCAAAACGACTGTTATTGCCTACCGATTTGACTTTCGATTATTATGTCAAAATAATTTTATTTGATCGAATTGTCGCGTTAATTTCATTAAAACAGGAACACAATAAGATATATTTGAAATAAATTAGTAAATAATATCTAAATATTAGTTTATTGCATGGATTATAATTACTTTAAGGCCATATTAACATATTTAAATTAACACGCGTGCGGAAAAGTAAAAACCGCGTGCGGAAAAGTAACACGCGTGCGGAAAAGTGAAACTTTCTAAACTAAAATGCGTGCGCGAAAGTAGACATGTTTGCACGCTCGTAGAAAAAATATATTTTTGACACACGGTAGGCCCATATTAAGAAAAAGATATTTTTGTCCATGAATGTATTTTCCAATAAAACTTCTCTTTTATTTTTCAGCTTGGAACTGTATAGATCCTGCACTAAGAAGGATGTAAAGTCAGTCACACCACAGCAAAGGTTGCAAATATCAAAAAGAACCATATTACTGCTGCTATATCTTCTACGATCCCCAATGTATGAAAAACATAGCAAAGACAGAGTACACTCATTTTTGATGACTTTGAGTAAAGTTCCTCTAGCTGGTCTAATATTTACACCGTTAGCTCAGTATCTGCCTTTCTGGCAGAGTACATACTTCTATATGTGGTCTTCTTAATTTATTAATTTTCTGGGTTATATAATTTGTAGTTTGGTATAATTTGTTTCATACAATGTTCTCTCTAATTCCTTTATTTAGACACATTAGTAAGAACTGTTCAAAACCTGTTTGTGTGACAAATCAGCATTTTAAAGCCCGGGAGATAGTGTCAAATTTGACCGGAGCATTTTAGCATGGCTGTTTTTTTTATTTGGCAAGAAAAGGTAAAATATGTAACTTGATGGAAAAACGCTACCTCATATATGTCAAATATTTATCTCCGTGACTTACATCTATTAATGGCCTATAATACTTGGTTCCTAGCTTTCACTCAGGCGACCTGGGTTCAATTCCTGGCGTTGAAATTTTTTTTTTTTTGTTTTTAAAATTGACATTTTATTTTAAAAAATTGATTATTTTTATAATACCACGTTTTTATTATTTATACGAGACGTCTATGTCTTTTATAGAATTGTAAACTATGCATTTGATCATATTATGATTGACCTTAATAAGCAAATTTGTTGTATCTACATGAACCCCTGAAGGTTTCTGAGTTGGTACGACCAATCTAAGTGAAAAGGGGAGTGCCCCCCCCCCGAAATTATTTTTAATTTTTTTGGATAAACTGTTTTTGAATTTATGAATTTTAGATTGTAATAAAAAAGCGTCAGCTGCATCATGTACGTGGCAAATCTTTTTTTATATATTATAGAGAATGGGGAAATATTTAGATTGCTATTAAAAAATGGGGGTTGGTGATAGAAAAGTGAAAAATTAGGTTGTATGACATGTATCTTTTGGTTCTACATCATATAAAATTAATAAAAAACAGTTTGTCCAAAAAAATAAAAAATATATATCGGAAGGGTGGTGGGGAGGGCAACCCCCTTTTCACTTAGATTGGTCGTACTAACTCAGGTTAGTAACTTAGGCCAGGAAGCTTCAGGGGTTCATGTACAACAACTTTGCTTCATACATTTTATGATCAAATGCATAGTTTATGATTCTATAAAAGACATACAGACTTTTTATATTGTGTCGTATAAATAATAAAAACGTGGTATTATCAAAAAATAATTATTTTTCAAAATAAATTGTCAATTTAAAAAAAAAATTCAACGCCAGGAATTGAACCCGGGTCGTTTGAGTGAAACTAGAACCCATGTATTCTAGGCCATTAATAGATGTAAGTCACGCAGATAAATATCTGACATAAGTTGTAGCGTTTTTCCATCAAGTTTCATATTTTACCTTTTCTTGTCTAAAATCCCCGGTTTTGGGCCAACTGACACATCATTTGTTAATAAGCTTTGGAACACCTAACTAAATAAAAATAAAACATCTATGCTAAAATGCTCCTGTCAAATTTGACACTACCTCCCGGGCTATTAATATTATATGGAACAGCACATCTACATATACTAGGGCAGTCCGATAAGTACTTAGCCTACAAATGAAAAACAAAAATTTTGCGAAAAGTGGCGATTTATTTCTGAAGGTGGTCTCCTTTTAGCTCGATACACTTGACCCAGCGATGCTCTGACTTCTTTAACCCGTCTGAAACATATGTTTTCTTGAGGTCTGCAAAGTAGCCTTCCCTGGCGGCGATGAACTCCTCGTTCCACTTAAATTTCTGCCCGGTGAGTTAATTTTCCAGTTTGGAAACAAATATAAGTTTTACAGGGCCAAATCTGGAGAATACAGTGGACGGGACAGCAAATCGTAGCTTAATTCGACCAATTTGGCTATGATAATGGCCGATGTGTGAGCCGGAGCGTTCTCGTGGTGGTTTTTTCTTCGTCAAATGGGTCGTTTTTTTTTCTGAAATTCGGCGTAATAATTCTAGGAAAGCTCTTTAGCAGTTTTGCTCCTTTCCAGGAAGTCGATGTAGATCACCCCTTGTGAATCCAAGAAAACGGTGGCCATCGCGTTTCCGGCCGATAGGACAGTCTTCGCCATCTTCAGAGCATGTTTGCAAGTTGATGTCCACTGTTTCGACTGTTCCTTAGACTCTGGTGTGTACCAGTGGATCCATGTTTCGTCGATGGTTATGAAACAACGTAGAAACTCCTTCGGATTCGCTTAAACAGCTTAAACACTATTCTGAAGTGGTCTCACGGTTGCACTTATTGTCCGAAGTGAGCAGACGCGCCATCGCTCCGACAGCTTTCTCATGTCCAAAATTTCATGCAGGATATAACCCACGCAGTCTGTTGAGATGCCTACGGTCTCAGATATCTTGCGCACCTTCAATCGGCGGTTTGCTAATACGAGATCGTGGATTTTTTCACATTATCCTCTGTGGTAGCCCTTTTCGGGGCACATGGGCATGATTTATCAAAAACCGACGTGCGACCACGTTGAAACTCGTTAAATCAACTTTGACGGTCGCCATCTAAAAAGAATGGGCACCGTACACAGCATCTAAGTGTTTCCCAAAGTGGGTCCCACGCCCCACAGGGGGGCAATTTTATTTTTAAGGGGGGCAGTTCAAATACGGACTCGACATGAGTTTAACCCTTTCGTTCGGGCCATTTGAATACAATTCTAAATTTCGGTGAAGAACATTAAAGTCTCTATTTACTGCTCATACTTCAACTAATAATCGTGTGCTTAAGGCTAATCAATTTTTTTTATTCATCGCTAAAACGGGAAAAAGTTAAACTATAGGAAATAATTTATTAAAACCGTCAATATCAGCATTTCTTAAAACGGTTCGTGAAAAAGATGTACAACGATGTAAAAGCTATGCCGCTCAGTAACAATACTATTAGCAGAAAAATATATGGAATGGGTAAATATATTCAAAAACAACTTGTTGAAAAGCTGAAAACAAGAAATTTTTCAGTGCAAGTGGATAAATTAACTTTGAGAGACATTGAGGCAGTATTGATACTCATATCATGTGCTGCTGATGGTGCTCCTAATATGATGGGCAAGAAAAATTCCTGCTTAAAATTTATGAAAGATGCGAATCCAGAAATAATTCTTGTGCATTGTGTTATTCATAGGGAGAACTTAGTAGCTAAAAACATCTCGCCTGTTATAAATAACGCACTATATTCCGTAATAAAGTCTATTCCGTCTATTCAAGCTATTTTGTGAAAAACAAAATGAAGACCACGTGAGACTTTTACTTCATACTGAAGTAAGATGGCTATCTGAAGAGAACTGCTTGAAACGACTTATGGAAATGTTTGATACTGTTAGTGATTTTTTTAAGCGACAAACCTGAAATGAAGTATCTGTTAAGTACATCATCATGTTGTCATCTACAATCGATGGCAGAGCATTTGTGAGTTATTTAGTCGAAATCTTTGAAAAACTAAATACATTAAGTAAGCAACTTCAAAGAACAAATAAAACTATTGTCGATGCAGAACGAAGATATTTGGTTTCATTACCCATATTGAGTTATAGTATGATAAAATTGATGCAAATAATGCCATAACCCAGACATCCAAAGTGAAAGTTATCCTCCAACACCAAATTGTTCTATATGGTCCACATAATGTTCAGAAAAAAGTCACACCATTTTGAGCGTCGCGGAGGGGGGGGGGAGAAATCGGTAAATTCGTAGTTTTTTACGTTTTTCGTCAATATTTCTGAAAGTATGCGGTTTAGCATGAACCACCTTCTATAGAAAAATGTTCTACATTAAATTTGAAATAAAAAAGGTCCTATGCATAATCCTTCTAAAATGAACGGTTCCAAAGTTACGGAGGTAGTATAGTGTAATTGGTCCAAAAAAACGCCTAACCCAGACATCCAAAGTAAAAGTTTTCCTCCAGCACCAAATTGTTCTATATGGTCCACATATTGTTCAGTAAAAAGTTACATACTATACAAAAATGTTCTACATAAAATTTAAAACAAAAAAGGTCCTATACATAAAAATACCGTTATAAAATCAACGGTTCCAGAGTTACGGAGGGTGAAAAGTGGAGGTTTTCGATACTTTTTATATTATTTGGACAATTGATGATGATTTTGGGTGGTGAGGTTGACGTTTCTTCAAAGGCTTATCACTAACATACCATCGGCCACTAAACTAGCAAATTTTATTTACAAAAAAATTTCTTTCATTAGTAATAATATTATAAATTGCCCAAAAAATATAAAAATTATCGAAAACCTCCACTTTTCACCCTCTGTAACTCTGGAACCGTTGATTTTATAACAATTATGTATTGGATCTTTTTTGTTTTAAATTTTATGTAGAAAATTTAAGTATAAAACATAATTTACGCTAAAGCATAGTTTTAGAAATATTGACGAAAAACGTAAAACAACTATTAATTTACCGACTTCTCCCCCATCTCCCCTCCAAACCGGAGGCTCAAATTGGTGTAACTTTTTACTGAACAATATGTGGACCATATAGAACAATTTTGTGCTGGAGCAAAACTTTTACTTTGGATGTCTGGGTTAGGCCTTTTTTTGGACCAATTATAATATACTATCTCCGTAACTTTGGAACCGTTCATTTTAGAAGGATTATGCGTAAGGCCCTTTTTATTTCAAATTTTATGTAGAATATTTTTGTATAGAAGGTTGTTCATGCTAAACTGCATAGTTTTAGAAATATTGACGAAAAACGTAAAAAACTACGAATTTACCGATTTCTCCCCCTCTCCCCCAAACCCGACGCTCAAAATGGTGTGACTTTTTTCTGAACATTATGTGGACCATATAGAACAATTTGGTGTTGGAGGATAACTTTCACTTTGGATGTCTGGGTTTGGGTCTAGTTATACCATACTATTATGTCAGAAACATATTAACAATAAAAACTTTCATTTGCTCAGTTTCAGTTGCTCCAAAAATGTGAAAGTAACTGATATCGTTTTACTTGCTATTGTCAATTATCTGAATATTCTTGTAGATGATGCAGCCAATGTTAGTGGATTTGTCTGATCAAATATGTAGTATCAAGAAGAACTAACAGACTGTTATGAATGAGTCAGTGAAAAACTTTATTTAATATAGAAGGAGCGATGGCATTGCTTTTTGAGGAATTAAAAGTCAAATATCGAATTTCAACCAAATGTGCAAGAAAGCTAATGCTACTGTTTCCATCTTCATATTTAGTTGAGTATGAATTTAGTGCTGTAAATGATTTACTGGTAAACAACAAAGTAATCGGCTTGATATAACACAAGGAGACTTGAGACTGAAGTTAAGGAAATTGGAACCTAATATAAAATCTCTGGACAGCAGGCAGCAAGAATCAAGCGCCAGGAGCTCATGTAATTAAAATAAATCAATTTAGAAAAATCTGGAAAATTAATATTTGGCATTTGAATGTTTCATTATATGTTTTAAAAATCCACTTACTCCGTTTCGTTACAAATTTCCTAGCGATTTCATTCTAAAACCTATCATATTAGATTTTTTAATATTAAAAATTATGTATGGCACATAGGGGGCATAAGAATTTTAGAAAGAATAAGGTGGGGCGTGGCACAAAAGGGGTTGGGAAACACTGACTAAGCGTTCTTTAATTTCATTGTGCGATTTCCATTACAAAAACAAGAATTTAATCACCAACGGACATTGCTCTTTTTCCATTTTTCTAAAATCTTGCAGACACGCCCGCTTCCACACGCTGTCAAAATATAACTAAGAGTCCGAGATTTGGCTGAAATTTTTACATAGGCTGTCTAGAGCATGTATTACACGATAGGAGATATATCTTGCGAGATTAGCGCCATCGGACGGTGAGGCTATGTACTTATCAGATCACCTCATGAGTCAATATACTTAGGATACATTACCAATGAATTTAACATAAATGTCTTTCTTGTTACTTTTTTTTGTTAGTGATTTGACAAGTTGTAATACTTCATTTAGCGGTAGATTTTATTGCTATTTTTAGATTTCGTCTCGTTTTTAGTTTTTAATCTCTTCCCCTTTAGTCCCAATACTTTATGTTCTTTAATACATTTCTTTTCAAGCACTTCCGGAAATCCGTTTTTTCTTATTTTCTCAATGATGACAGTACCATGCTTGTTTTTTCCTGTTGCTTTTACTTATTTCAACGTATGTTAAAATAAATATAATAACATCATACATTTCCGTAAAAACAAGATAAAACTTGTTCAAGTTGTTTGGTTGGTAGTGATTTGAAATAAGTCAATCAGAATTGACACAATATTGATCCAAATGCATACAAACCGTTCGTTGATACAAACAGTCAAAGTTGTGTAACATTTTACATGTCTCGAGACCAGCACTTCGATATATTTATTTTTATTTAATTTAATTACGAAGACATAATATCGTCGCCTTAGTACTATAACTTGATAACTCCAAAATTGACGTTTTTGAGATAACTAGTTCACAAGATGTACTTTATTTGCCTCCATCTTGTGTTAAAACTTGATAACTCGCTCCAAACGGGTTAAGTATTTATTTATGATTGACGAAAGTTGATAAAACTCAAATGCCCCTAATATTCAGTGCTAAAACTCGACAAGACAAGTTATCAAGTTATTGTTTAATCGAAATAATCGTGAATACGACAATATACGACTGAATGCTATAACTAGCTAACTCTATTTATCTAGTTGTAGCACCTGTTTCTCTTAAACCATTGAGCTTACCACGTAATTGCTATCTGTTTATTCGGTTCATGTTAATGCAAAAATTCGAGAATTGTTAGCAGATCTGGCAACCCCCATGGCAGAGGGTTAATTTTCACCAAAATAATGCTTAAAATGTTAGTTTTGTTAAAAAGTTCACTTAGATGCAACTTGGCACGACATGCGACATTACCAAATGTTAACATTATGGTAGTGCTAAAAGTTGATAACTTTAATTTTTCATGGTATTTTCCATATTTGAAAACAAATTTGCACCGTATTCCTAAATAGATCAGTAGCCAAAAAGTTAAGGAACAGTATTTTAGAGCTGCAGAGTGAATTCCGTATTTACCAACATCATGGTAGCAGCACAAATATCTTTAAAATCTTTAAACCCGTTTATCTCAGAACTATTAATTTCGAGTTATCAAGTTATAGTATTAAGGCGACGATATATAGGTATAATTATAATATCATATTTTATTGTACTTTTGGTCAGTTGGATATATAAAGGTATGATTAATACATTTTGTTGAAAGCTATTATGGTATTTGGGTATTTGGTTGGGTGATTGCGAAGATTTATATTCCAATAAGATGTAAAATTTGTATATTTTTATATGTAAAATATAGTGATAAGTTATATATTCAATATTGTTTTATTCTGTTCCATTCTTGAGAAGTAAAAAATAAGCGAGAAACTTACTGCTTCATATTCTGTCTTCGATTCGCGCACATATGCATTAAATTCAGCTCCTAGTATAACTTTCTCCTCTAATGAAATATCACTCAGTATGTCTCCCTAACTTATCAGAGAAAGCTTTTCTTTCATTCTCACTCAGCCCTGATTGAGAAGCATACACACATTCACACAAAATACAATACCTCTTGTCTTACACTTCACTATCAGCAATTACGCCAACTCAATTCCTAGAGTACTCCATTACTTTTCCCTACATACCACAATTTGTATCCTTCACCTAGATTTTTCGCCCTTTGTCTTTTCCACCTAGTTTCTTGAATGCAAGCAATTAGTACTATCTTTCCTTTAAGCGTATCTACTAACTCCATACTATTACCTGTAAGACTTCCAAGATTCTATAATCCTATCCTATGTGTTCTAACCTGTAATGGTCGCTGAGATAGTCCTCACCCGAAAATCCGAAGGAGGCTTAGTTTGCTTCCGGAACATTTTACCTGAGGAGATACCATCATTTCATTATGAGTTCTGTTACATTGGAAAAGGTCTTTTCATTATTATGGCCTATGACGATAGTCTAGATTCTAGATCGTCTAGAATACGCCTATGTATTAAACAAAACGTGTTCTTACACCGTCTTTGACAGTGTAAAAGACCGAACGGAATTCCATTATAGCATTCACTGTGTGCGAAACGGAGAATAACTAACCATCGGGATAGGTGCACTGAACGTACCCCGAAACCTACCGAACCCTGTCGATTTCGCGAGTTGAGCGAAATTGACGAATCCCTATCCTGTCCAACGGCTAAGTGCGTTGAACGTAATCAGCATGACATATTTTAGACTCGGACAAACATAAGTTTGGGAATATGATTCATAACTCGATGATGCGCAGTGGTTCTTGTTTACTAGCGTTACCATGGAAACGGCCAGTTTGCTGGTCGCCAGTGTCGTAGTTAGAAGTGCATTACATATCGCAGAGAGTGTTTAACGATTTGATCGTGTTGGATATTTTATTAATAGTTTTTAGCTTAGTGTTTGGTATATTAATAGTAGTAATTAGTGTATTATTAAGACATTTAGTGTATCTCTAGTGTGTTAAGTTTAGTGATTAGTTATTTAACAATCTGCCTCATAAAAAGATAGGAATCAAAGGGCTGGGATTGAATAGCCAAGCAAAGGCAATCATTTATAATGTTACTACATTTATGGAACAAGAGGCAGCACATTTCAAAACAACCGAAAACCTGTTAATACCTTTAAGTAAATCGACGTAAGTATTGTTAAAGTTAACAAATTATCTCGAACAAATTACAGGGGGAGAAAAACCGAATACAATAGGAGAGTCCTAATGGAAAGTTATGACATTCGTTTAAAACGAACAGAGTATTTAAAGCAGCTGAATAAATTTCGATCTGAGGGTAGAAACATAATTTATACTGATGAAACTTATACAGGGTGTTTAGTAAAGAATGGGCCATAGCTTAACCTCAGGTTCTTGAGGTTAAAATAGGCCGATTTAAGCTAACTTACCTTAGTACAGTTTATAATAACCGAGATACAGGGTGTCAAATTTAAACTTTTTTTTTATTTATTATTGAATATTTCCTGACAGGTATGAGATAACAACATGAAATTTGGTATGTGGGGGTTTTTTGGGTCGATAAAACTAAATTCCCTACCAAAAATGATGGATTGCCCAGAGGGCGTCACATACGCCTTTCAGCACTCATTTATTACGTTCAATTTTTTTTATCCCTCGTTCTGTATAATTTTGACATTAAAATTTTTATTCTCCTATTAGTTTTACTTAAAAAAGGTATACTTTTTTCATCTCCCTAAACTCAACCGTTTTCGAGATAAACGCATTTTAAATCTGCGATACACCATCATTTTTAGCATAATATCATTGTAGTTCCACCCGAAAAATAACTTAAAACCATAATAATTTTGCCAGTTCTCAAATTTATGTCATTGCATCACAAATTCCATTTGAAGAAATTTGCGATACATTTTTGGATAATTTTATGGTTTTAAGTTATTTTTCGGGTGTAACTACAAAGATATTATGCTAAAAATGATGGTGTATCGCAGATTTAAAATGCGTTTATCTCGAAAACGGTTGAGTTTAGGGAGATGAAAGAAGTATACCTTTTTTAAGTAAAACTAACAGGAGAATAAAAATTTTAATGTCAGAATTATACAGAGTGAGGGATAAAAAAAATTGAACGTAATAAATGAGTACTGAAAGGCGTATGTGGCACCCTCTGGGCAATACATAATTTTTGGTAGGGAATTTAGTTTTCTCGACCCAAAAAACCCCCACATACCAAATTTCATATTGTTATCTCATACCTGTCAGGAAATACTCAATAATAAATAAAAAAAAAAGTTTAACTTTGACACCCTGTATCTCGGTTATTATAAACTTTGTACTAAGGTAAGTTAGCTTAAATCGGCCTATTTTAACCTCAGGAACCTGAGGTTAAGCTATGGCCCATTCTTTACCAAACACCCTGTATACATAGCAGCCGTACTCCACCATATTACTGGGGAGATCAAAGTGTAAAAACGTTCAAGAAACCAATTTCTAAGGGCAAAAGCCTGATTATTGTTTATGCTGGAGGAGAGACTGGATTTGTACCTAACGCTCTGTTAATTTCTAAATCAGGTACATGTTTTTAATTAAAAAGTTAATTTTAATAACAGTAACAATGATGTAAGCCATAATTACTTTTATAATTAAGTTTCACAGTAAACCAAATTCTACTGTTAAAAAAATTTCACAAAAGGCTGTCTATTTGTCTATGAAACTAATAACAAGGCAAAGGTCGTTCGGCAAAAAGCTTTTGATAACGGAACATTAAGTAAAGATAATAATATAAAATTATTATTGTAATTCGCCGAGAAATCATCTAAAAAAATTTGTACAATAATTTCATATTTTTGCTTTCAGGATCCAAGAGTGGTGACTATCATGGCGATATGAACCACCTTAATTTTATGAAGTGGGTCAGAAGTCAGCTCTTACCCAACTTACCCAAAAACTCGGTTCTGGTAGTTGACAATGCATCCTACCATAACGTAACAATGGAAAAAAATGTGACATCTGCCAGCCGTAAGGATATTATGGTAAAGTGGTTACAGAAAAAAGCATCCCTTTTCCAGTAAACTTAACCAAGCCAGAATTGTACAAAATTATACAAGTCCATAAACCACGTTTTCCACCTGTTTATTATGCATTAGATCATGAGCTTGAACAGCACGGACACAAAGTACTTTGCTTGCCTCCCTATCATCCGGAGTTAAACCCTATAGAAAAAATATGGGCTTTGGTAAAAGGTAGGGTGGCCAGTCATAATACAACAATCAACATAAATGATGTTGAAAATATAACGAAAAAAAATTTTTCAGAAGTGTTAATACAAGAATGGGGTAACATGTAAACACGTAAACAAATATGAAGACACCCTAATAGAAAAAGAGCATTTGTTAGACGCTACGCTGGAAAACCTAAAATTTTTTATTAATACTGGTTCATCAGAAGATAGCTTTTCTGAGGATGAGGACAGTGATTCAAATTCCAGAATAGATATCTTAGAATCATCCGAAGAATCGTAATTAAAACTTTGTTTAGAATTATTGTTTAGAAAATAAATATATTAGAATTAGTAAAAATAAACACTTGTTTGTAATCCTTCCTTCCTGCCTGATAATGTTATTACATAACTGTAAGTATTGAGGAATTTGTCATATATTAAAGTACTCCTAATATTTTGCTCATTATTTTATCAAATGCAACTGATTATAGGCTTCATAATTATTACAAACTATGAAAATAAAAAGACACAAATTCATTATTCGCTTTAATTAAATATAATTTAGGTACTATTATGATTTACTTGTAAAAATTTATTTCAAATCTGTCTGTTTCCGTCCGCCACTGGCAGAAATGGTTTGCTTGTCTGCGCGAAACGCTACGTCGCAATCCCAAACTTATGTTTGTCCGAGTCTACCATCTCGCGTACTGAGGCAGTTACTCCTTATACGTTTATTTAGCGTTAAGAAATAAATGTAATTCCTTCAATCGTCGGTTATTATTCGTATCCAATATCATAACACTACCTCCCGAGGTTTACTAAAGCCCTATACGTAGAATATATGCTTATAATTAAATAGCGCAGTTAATAAGTAATTAACCATAATTATCTTTTTTTTGTGTTTGGACTTTTGATACCTGAATGTCTTTTCTATCAGCATCATGTTCTGCAGGACTTAGCCAACACACAACCAAAGTGGAGTTCGCATTTTTGTGTATTCGCGGTGTGCAAGTACTTGGAAGGGAGACGTGAAACGATCGTGCGCGAATAGCGGAGAAATATTGCAACTTTCTTAAATAATTCATATTGTCAACTGAAATTGTCAAATTGACGTACATTTCATATCTACTGTCATTGAAGGAGAAAAATTATATGTTGCTCCACAATATTGATATGATATGCAATTATTATATAAAGGTAAATTTAATTAATTGTATTTTGCTTGCAGTACTGCATTTTAATAACTAATTTTATTTACTACATACAATTGTTTACGTTTTCATCACATAACCTGAATCTTATTTTTTCTTCTTATTATTTTTTTGGGCTATGGCCTTGACAATTATCCAGCAACCAGGACTAACGTAATTGGTCAATACAATTAAAACTGCGAATAAAAGTGCAGAGCGTAGAAATAGGTGTCGCTTTGCGCAACTTGCACGGTCCCAATAGGCCAGGATCACTACTGTAAGGACTACCCACCCGTTATCCCACCCGTTGTTCCAGTCCTATCTCTACGACTAATAAAACTCAAAAAATTGTTTAACTCTTTTTATTTACCCTAGTCTTTTATTACACTAGTAGCATAATATAAGTGAACTTGAAAAATTCAAAATAACGACACAAACAGACAGTCGGTCGTTTGAATTTTCCGTAAAATTTGAAAATTGACTAGAGTTAGAGAAACATATTTAGGAATGCATTTCAACATTATATACAGCTCGTCATGTTAACAAGGTACATTGCACTTGGATAAAAACGTATTTATATACAATAAATCATTTAAAAGTAGTAAATAAATCTACAAAAGTTATAGCGTATACTTAACGAATGAATAGTAAAGCCAGTTTAGAAGAATCAGTACGTATTGTTTGTAATAACTAGGAGATACAGTTCTACAGTAGACAGATAAATTACAATATTAGCTGTATATGGTGATTGGGAAATGCGTATGTGTTATAGTTAACAGGTTGACTTCCGGCGTCCTTCGGTAACGTGACTACTCCGTGAATCTTACTTCGATTATGCGATTGATACTCCGAAAAGAATAGGCAGCGTCACCGAGGGAGGCCGGCATACTTCAATCTAGTATGCGGCAGTCAAAGTGTCAAAGAAATTCTTTCAATAAGAAACTTTAACTACTAACCTTCATTAATAGTGCTTCATAATGAGAGGCACAAGTCTACACTTTTTCATTTTGCTCAATAATCTAGTAGTTCAGCTGTGTTTCCCCTTCTACTTATTCTTTCAGTTGTGATATATATTTCGCCACGTGCAGACGTATTGAATCGTGAATAGTGTTTTGAGTTTTATAGGTACAATTGAGTGTGGCAAAATTTTTAATTTTGAGATAAGCATTTTCACTTTCTTTAAGCGTGCGTCATGAGACTCATGAGTAATTGTTTCAATTGTAAGGAATCTCTAGGGAACCTTATGGTAAGAACTGTGAAGGCAAAAGGAGTAAAAACTTTGCTCCATCGAGCAAAACCTAAGAATGATGTGGACAATGAACAAATTTTACAAACTGTTTCTTAGATTACTGTAAATATTGCATGTTGCCATTGTTATAGTGATAGTCGAACGGCTAAGGTCATTCTTCGTCTGAGAAACAGCAGTTCATCATCTTCAGTATCAAATATTCTAGAGACAGGTTTTGATTTTATGCATAACTTATCGACAAACTTTCTGACGACGAGGCACAGGGCATTTGCACCCAAAAAACGGTGGGTCAAAAATAAACATATGCGCGTAAAAATAATAAGGCAAAACATTACTATAAACGATCATAACTTCGAAGTGGTTAAATAATTTAAATATCTAGGAGCAACAATCACAAATGACAACAAAATAGATCGAGAAGTAGAAACGCGAATAATAGAAGGAAACATCTTTCTTTGCAATGCAATATCTAATGAAGTCAAAACTTCTTTCACGAGGTGCAAAAATCCAGATATATATAAGACCATAATATGACCAGCAGTCGCGTATGGGAATCTGGGAACGTAAAATCCTTCGAATGATATATGACCCTTGTAGAGACAGTATCTTGGTACTGGTGGGTTGTTACCCCCGATGATGGGGTTGATTTAGTTGAAACACTATTTAGCAAAATATATTTATTTAGAACACTAAATAAGACAGTAACTAGTTGGTGGACAACGTATCTGATCTAACCACGTCGCTGTCTGAATAATGAATAATCTCCCTTCTTTACTTTCTCCGTATCTATAAATAAATCGTAATTGCTTTGTTATGATTGACTACACCTGAATGTGACCGTGAAAATACTAATAGAACATAATTGCTGACTCCGTTGTTTTCAAAACGAGTGGCCTACATTGCAGAAGCAATGTCACCCATTTACGTAATGTAAACAGTACATGTAAATAATATTTGTTTGAGACTTGTAAAACTTAAATCGATATGGATTACTCTTCTTTTTTGGATGCTAATATAAATCCTGTACAACAGCGTGACAAAACGAATGGAGACGCAGATACAATAACGAGTTAGAGTCTCTAGTCGGAGAGGAAAATCTAGTCAGATATATAAAGGCCAATAGACTCAGATGGTCAGGGCATGTGATACGCAGTAGGTAACGGCAATCGCCTTATAAACAATGTGTTCTGGAAAAGACCAGATGAAAGAAGGCCTGTAGGACGGCCTAGAAGAAGCTGGATAGATGCAGTCAAAGAAGATCTGGAGAAAATGAGAGTGGGACAATGGGAATTAGTGGCACAGGACCGACAAACATGGAAGGCAATAGAAAACGCGGCAAAGACTCACGATGAGTTCTAACGCCATTGATGATGATGATGATGATGACAATGCCATGAAGTACATTTTGGTTCCTTACATGAAAACCGTGAAGGGTGCCAATTTCTAATGAAGAATAAAATCGGTTTAAGGAGATTACAATCCTCATAAGCGTACAATCATAGCACGATTAAGGCTACGGCTCCACGGGCGAGAAATTGACGCTAGCAGTAGCAGTAAAATGAACTTAAGGTTCCGCGGAACGGAATGGGAATAGCCGAACTGAACCGACTACGCACAAGTCCTGTAGTCGGTACCGTTCGGCTATTCCCATTCCGTTCCGCGGAACCTTAAGTTCATTTTACTGCTACTGCTAGCGTCAATTTCTCGCCCGTGGAGCCGTAGCCTTAGGTGGGTTCTATCTAACTCTGCTCTATCAGAGGTAGGTTTTAGTGTCGACCAGACTGAATCAAATGCAGATATGGGCCATTCCACGAACATACGCCTGTTTTGGATTACTTCGACAACGAATATTTTACTGTGCAACATAAGAAGTACGAAAGTAAATGGCGCTAATAACTATTCCAATAAACAACAATGTAATTTGCAATTTACTTTCGTTCTTCTTATTTTGTACAGTAAAATATTCGTTGTCGAAGTAATCCAAAACAGGCGTATGTTCGTGGAATAGGGTATACAGTCATCATCAGTTCTGCGCTTGCTGCATCCCAATTATATGATTCTGTGACTATCGTAGCAGAAGACATTGACATTCTTGTCTTGCTCACAGCATTAGGAAGGAATCCTTCAAAAAGGTGTAATTCGGGTCATTTTTCCCTATCATCATCATCATCATTCAATCTTCGCTTGTTCACTGCTGGACATAGATCTCCCTCATAATTTTTCATCTATTTCGATATTGTGCCTCTTGCATTCAGTTTCTATGACAAAGTTTTGGATCATCAGTCCAACGTGTCGGTGGACGACCTCTGCTTCGGTAGGCATTATCTCTTGGTATTATCTCCATGCCAGTATCCGTTTTGATCTGTCATTCGAGCCACGTGACCTGCCCAGTTCCATTTCAGTGTTGATATTGTCTCTACTGCATCAGCTACTCCTGATCTTTGTCGTAGCTGGCGGTTTGGGATCTTGTCTCGTATTGAAACGCCCAACATAGCACGCTACATATTTTGCACTGTTGTCCTTGTCATGGTCAACGTTTCCGCTCTATTCGTCAACGCTGGCAAAACTCACTGATTAGTGTCTCCCAAGTCAGTCTTATACGGCTGCCCAAGTCAGTCTTATACGACGAAGAAGCTCAACGGTTTGGTTATCTTTTCCTCTGCGAATCTCATGACCTAGGTATTTATAAGCCATTAGGTACACTTCGCGTCAAACAAAACTGGTACAACTCTTATAACCGAAAATCGTGTTTTTCAAGTTAAGTAAGTTGGTCTTGTCAAATGTATCATTCTAGTTTCTAGGGCATCGTTGCCAGTTCAACAAAAATATTAGTGAACTCTTGAGCCAGTTGTCGGACAGACCAACTATCTTCTATTTTAGAAATTATTCTCGTTTTATCACACTTACTTAATTGACGTGGCATCGTTAAAAATTTACTTTGACCAACTTGTCAAATCTGACTGATGTTATGTAATTAAATAAGTAATCGAGGACTAGACCTATTGCTTTTTATTATGTTTAGTCGTTTAATTTTTCAGTTATAAGTGGATTTTTTAAGATTAACAACGCTCTCTCTGGTTATTAAATTTATTAGATACGGTTTTTTGATGATAAAAATAATACCTATCTAAAAACTTATGTACATAAAGTTAGCGAATCACTTCTCGCAAATATTATGGCAAGCACAATGGGAATTTGCCGCTTTTTTGCCGTTAATTAGTTGTGAAAAAATTAATTTTGTCGCTCTTTTATTTTTCTTAATATTCGATGTTTCGCTAACTTCATATGAAGTTAGCGAATCACTACAGCAAAAAATGTTTCAAATTCAAATCGAGTTGGTGTGGAATTTGCCGCTTTTTTGCCGTTAATTAGTTGTGAAAAAATTAATTTTGCCGCTCTTTTATTTTTCTTAATATTCGATGTTTCGCTAACTTCATATGAAGTTAGCGAATCACATCAGCAAAAAATGTTTCAAATTCAAATCGAGTTGGTGCTGAATTTGCCGCTTTTTTGCCGTTAATTAGTTGTGAAAAAATTAATTTTGCCGCTCTTTTATTTTTCTTAATATTCGATGTTCCGCTAATTTCATAAAGGGTGGGGAATTAGTGTGAAGAAGTCCAATTACTCGTTTATCGTAGGAGATACGAAAAAAAGTTATGTAGTTAAAAGTTGGAGCCTAGACAGGACCATAATCTGAAAATATTTTCAAATATACAGGGCTATCCGTATTGACAGGGTGACTCAAACTTATGTTTTTTTTTAAATAGAACACCCTATATATGTTTACATTTTTGGATTCTCCTGTACGTCTACTTTCCTAAAATATAGGCTTTTGTAGTAATATACGAAGTAGTTTAAAAGATAATTACGTTTTTTGTTAATTTCGTAGCAATATTCACACCTTGTAGAATTGTAGTAACTTGACATCAAAATTTCTATTTACATTGAAAATATTTTTAATATAGTCTACTATTGTTAAACATTATTAATATAGAGAAACGTTTAGTTTTAGTATACAAGGTTGGTCAAAACTAGGAATGAGTATATTTTGAGCTGTCGTAAATGGATTTTAGTACAGTATTTTGGTATTGTGAACCAACAAATTTGTGATAATTATAGAGCAATAACACTACTAAGCACAACATATAAAATATTGTCTTCAATAATAAGAAAAAGATTGTCAAAGATCACGAAGAAGAGAGTGGGACAGTACCAATGTGTAGTCACAGAAGAAAGATATATGGAGGAAGGAAGAGTAATGGAAAAAAACAAATGAATACAAACTGGAATTAGAAATGCTATTCATCGATTTCAAACAGGCATTTGATTCGATTAAGAGAAAACAACTAACGATTGCCCTGGAAAAATTAAAAATCCCACATAAACTCAGAAAATTAATAAATATGACAATGAGAACTACCAAAATTAGCATAAAAACGCAAAGAGGCGAGACAGATGAATTCATGATAAATAAAGGAGTGAAACAAGGGGATGCCTTATCCACTGTTTAATCTAACTTTAGAATATGTACTACGAAATATAAACAAAGGAAACCTAAGCCGCTCTTTTATTTTTTTTAATATTCTATGTTTCGCTAACTTCATATGAAGTTAGCGAATCACAACAGCAAAAAAATTTTCAAATTCAAATCAAGTTGGTGCTGAATTTGCCGCTTTTTTGCCGCTCATTAGTTGTGGAAAAATAAATTTTGCCGCTTTTTTATTTTTCTTAGTAATCGATGTTCCGCTAACTTTTGCCGCTCATTAGTTGCGAAAAAAATAAATTTTGCTTCTTTTTTAATTTTTTAATATTCGACGTTTCAATAACTTCATAAATATGAACTTGGTGAATTACAACAGCGAATAATGTCTCAAATTGAAATCGAGCTTGTGCTGAATGCTGAATGGTACCACTTTTTTACGATATTGTAACATATTTTTCTTCTTTTATAATTCTGATAACGCTGCACGATAATTTCGTAGGATACGTCTGGTAGACTTGCATCTCCGCACAACTCTTTTGGGTCCTGATTGACGCTTCTAGTGGTACGCGGTACGAATAGATTATTATTAATTTATGGATATCCTACTTGAAACATAATATAATTTCATCTAACATAATATCCTCACTGTATAAAATACTTGAAATAAAATATAAAAGGAGGGGGTAAATATATCAATTTATATTTTATAATATTATTAATAGTATAATGAATTTATTCCAACTCAAACGTCCTTACTGTATAAAATACTTGAAATAAAATATAAAAGGAGGGGTGAATATATGAATTTATATTTTATAATATTATTATAAAAAACTTGAAATAAAATATAAAAGGAGGGGGTAAATATATGAATTTATATTTTATAATATTATTATAAAATATAAATTCATATATTTATCCCCTCCTTTTATATTTTATTTCAAGTATTTTATACAGTAAGGACGTTTGAGTTGGAATAAATTCATTATCTCGAGAAGGAGCCAATTTGTAGAGAAATCCTGAGACAGGTCGATTTTTATTTTGAAATTATGACTTTTTAGCATATATGTCACACTAGTGACGTCATACATCTGGGCGTGATTACGTAATGGATGATTTTTTTACTATTCAGTAATATAAACGTTAACATAATTATTTATACAGGGTGTCCAATTTTTTTTTGAATTAAATTAATTGAGACAAAAAGGAGAGTGTACGTAATTCATTTATTTCAAAATACATTTGAATTCTGTCAGAAAACAGAATGAAATGTTTATTTGACAAATAAGCATTGTTTTTCCCTTAAATTCAACGTTAAAACTGACACCCACATGTCTCTTAGCAGGTTGAACATTGAATTTAAGCGAAAAGCAATGTTTATTTGTGAAATAAACATTATAAACTGTTTTTCTGACAGCAGTAAAATGTATTTTGAATTAACTAAATTGCTTACATTATTTTTTATGTGTAAATAATTTTAATAATAAAACAAGTTGTACACCCTGTATAAATAATTATGTTAATGTTTATACTACTGAATAGAGAATTAAATAACCTTTCAAATGAGCTATCACACAACCCCAACTCTTATTTAAAAAAATCATCGATTACGTCATCATGACCAGATGGATGACGTCACTAGTATAGTATATATTATGCTAAAAAGTCATAATTTAAAAATAAAAATCGACCTGTCTCAGGAGTTCTCTACAAATTCGCCCATTCTAGAAATAATGAATTTATTCCAACTCAAACGTCCTCCCTGTATATGTTTAGGTATATTATGTTTAAATGAGATTGATCCGTAATTATTGGTGTAATAAAAATAGATATTTAAATAACTAATGGTTGACGTTTTGATTTCCACGGCGGAAATTGTTCTCAAAAAACCTTATTCTAAAAATAGGTACTGTGAACATTTTATGACCTGATTTGTTTAAGGGTTATAAAATGTTTCCAGAATTTGTAGAATAATCTTTTTTGAGAACGATTTCCGGAGTGTAAATCGAAACGACAAACATACACCAATAATTATTGTCGCTCTCTCCCATTAACCGTTAAAATGTCAACATCTGTACTTCTTTGTTTCCCCGTGTATATTTAAATTATACAAAAACATAGATACAATATAATTATTGTGAATAACTACCAAACAATAGTTCTACTGTTTCAGTAGAACAGTAGGAAACACAATGAATAAAAAGGTTCTTTATTTGAAAATGCAATTCAGCCGGTATTTATAATACAACACGTAATGAATGTCTCGCGTTGTTATCGCAAAATATATTATTTCACTGCAAGACACCTGATGACCTGATATAAACAAATTTGAACACCATTCGCTAATCAATCGACAAGTAGATAACACACAAAAATTAAACAATACATTTTCGCATTTTTTACACTTAGGTAGTGTCTTATAGGGTATAGTGAATGCTTAGAAATAAAAAAGTATCATTAAAGGAAACTCCAAAAATACTCATTCCTACTTTGGACCAACCCTGTATACTAAAACTAAACGTTTCTCTATATTAATAATGTTTAACAATAGTAGAATATATTAAAATCGTTTGAACATAAATAAATATTTTTATGTCAAATTACTACAATTCTACAGGGTGTGAATATTGCTACGAAATTTAAAAAAACCGCACTTAATTATCATTTAAACTACTTCATATATTACTACAAAAGCCTATATTTTAGGAAAAGAGAATTCAAAAATATAAAAATATTCAGGGTGTTCTATTAAAAAAAGCATAAGATTGTGGAATCCTGTCAATACGGATAGCCCTGTATATTTCAAAATATTTTTAAATTATGGTCCTGTCTGGGGATCAACTTTAACCTAATAACATTTTTCGTATCTCTTACGATACATGAGTAATTGGACTTCTTCGCACTAATTCCCCACCCTTTATGAAATAAGCGATACACCTAATATTAAAAAAAAAATAAAAACGCGGCAAAATTAATTTTTTCACAACTAATTAACGGCAAAAAGCGGCAAATTCAGCACCAACTCGATTTGAATTTGAAACGTTTTTTGCTGTTGTGATTCGCTAACTTCATATGAAGTTAGCGAAACATCGAATATTAAAAAAAATAAAAGAGCGGCAAAAGTCTTCTTCAACTTCTTGCAACCATTTTGATCTTGGTCTTCCTCTTTCCTTTCTTCCTACTGGATTCCATTCTATCATAGTATATGTCACTGCTTCATCTCCTGCCCGCCAGATGTGACCTAACTATCTAACTCTGCATTGCTTTATTTTGGTCACGATATCTTCTTTTAGTACTTTCTTAATCTCTGCATTTGTTCGGCTTCTATATTCATTTTGCTCTGTTCTGATTGGTCCCATTATGGTTCTCATGATCTTTAACTCCACTATTCTTAACTTTTCTTCATCTTTTTTAGTCATCGTCATTGTTTCCGCTGCGTATAATAATATTGCTCTAATTATGGTGTTATACATTCTTATCTTGGTTTTAATAGACAGTATTTTGCTTTTAAGTAGTGTTTTATTTGCAAAATAAGTTTTATTCGCTGCCAATATTTTTTCTTTTATTTCTGTATTCTTTCACCCGTTTTGCTTATTGTCACTCCTGGGTATTTGAAATGTTCTACATCTTCAAACTCTGAATTTCCTATTTTGGTTTTTCCTTTTATTGCTGTTTTCCCTAGTCTTAATATTTTTGTCTTTTCTTCATTTATTCTGAGTGCCATTGTCTCCCCTTTCTCTTTTATTTCTTTTAGCATTTCTTTCATTATGTTTCTATTCTTTGCAATAACAACAATGCCGTCTGCGTAGGCGATTATATGTCCACCTCTTGTTCTTAGGTTTCCTTTGTTTATATTTCGTAGTACATATTCTAAAGTTAGATTAAACAGTGGATAAGGCATCCCCTTGTTTCACTCCTTTATCTATAATGAATTCATCTGTCTCGCCTGTTTGCGTTTTTATGCTAATTTTGGTAGTTCTCATTGTCATATTTATTAATTTTCTGAGTTTATGTGGGATTTTTAATTTTTCCAGGGCAATCGTTAGTTGTTTTCTCTTAATCGAATCAAATGCCTGTTTGAAGTCGATGAATAGCGGAATTTCTAATTCCAGTTTGTATTCATTTGTTTTTTCCATTATTCTTCCTTCCTCCATATATCTTCCTTATGTGACTCCACATTGGTACTGTCCCACTCTCTTCTTCGTGATCTTTGACAATCTTTTTCTTATTACTGAAGTCAATATTTTATATGTTGTGCTTAGTAGTGTTATTGCTCTATAATTATCACAAATTTGTTGTTTCACAATACCAAAATACTATACTAAAATCCATTTAAGAAAGCTCAAAATATACTCATAGTTTTGACCAACCTTGTATACTAAAACTAAACGTTTCTCTATATTAATAATGTTTAACAATAGTAGACTATATTAAAAATATTTTCAATATAAATAGAAATGTTTATGTGAAGTTACTACAATTCTACAAGGTGTGAATATTGCTACGAAATTAACAAAAAACGTAATTATCTTTTAAACTACTTCGTATATTACTACAAAAGCCTATATTTTAGGAAAGTAGACGTACAGGAGAATCCAAAAATGTAAAAATATATAGGGTGTTCTATTTAAAAAAACAAAAGTTTGTGTCACCCTGTCAATACGGATAGCCCTGTATATTTGAAAATATTTTCAGATTATGGTCCTGTCTAGGCACCAACTTTTAACTACATAACTTTTTTTCGTATCTCCTACGATAAACGAGTAATTGGACTTCTTCACACTAATTCCCCACCCTTTATGAAATTAGCGAAACATCGAATATTAAGAAAAATAAACGAGCGGCAAAATTAATTTTTTCACAACTAATTAACGGCAAAAAAGCGGCAAATTCAGCACCAGCTCGATTTGGATTTGAAACATTTTTTGCTGTTGTGATTCGCTAACTTCATATGAAGTTAGCGCAACATCGAATATTAAGAAAAATAAAAGAGCGGCAAAATTAATGTTTTCACAACTAATTAACGGCAAAAAAGCGGCAAATTCAGCACCAACTCGATTTGAATTTGAAACATTTTTTGCTGTTGTGATTCGCTAACTTCATATGAAGTTAGCGAAACATCTAATATTAAGAAAAATAAAAGAGCGGCAAAATTAATTTTTTCACAACTAATTAACGGCAAAAAAGCGGCAAATTCAGCACCAACTCGATTTGAATTTGAAACATTTTTTGCTGTTGTGATTCGCTAACTTCATATGAAGTTAGCGAAACATCGAATATTAAGAAAAATAAAAGAGCGGCAAAATTAATGTTTTCACAACTAATTAACGGCAAAAAAGCGGCAAATTCAGCACCAACTCGATTTGAATTTGAAACATTTTTTGCTGTTGTGATTCGCTAACTTCATATGAAGTTAGCGAAACATCTAATATTAAGAAAAATAAAAGAGCGGCAAAATTAATTTTTTCACAACTAATTAACGGCAAAAAAGCGGCAAATTCAGCACCAACTCGATTTGAATTTGAAACATTTTTTGCTGTTGTGATTCGCTAACTTCATATGAAGTTAGCGAAACATCGAATATTAAGAAAAATAAAAGAGCGGCAAAATTAATTTCTTCACAACTAATTAACGGCAAAAAAGCGGCAAATTCAGCACCAACTCGATTTGAATTTGAAACATTTTTTGCTGTTGTGATTCGCTAACTTCATATGAAGTTAGCGAAACATCGAATATTAGGAAAAGTAAAAGAGCGACAAAATTAATTTTTTCACAACTAATTAACGGCAAAAAAGCGGCAAATTCCCATTGTGCTTGCCATAATATTTGCGAGAAGTGATTCGCTAACTTTATGTACATTAAAAACTTTATACATTTTTGAACGTTATTTTTTTTCATTTAGATCTAGTGAAATTCCGTTATCTGTAATGGCAACAACGAAGTGATTCACGAACCATTGGGTCAAGTCTGAAGACAGGATTACATTGGGAAAAAAAGTGTACCAGTTTTTTATGACGGAAAGTGTACCTGGTCTATGGATCTCATATCTCTTCGCTGACTATAAGATTTGTCATCATCTGGCTTTTAAAGATATTTATTTTCAATCCCCCTTCTAGCGAGGAAAGGTAGAGCTGATTTAAAAGGTCTTTGGCCTCATCTATCCTATATATACTGTCCTATACGCTGCGAGCTCGTACGTAGAGGGGATATTTAAAAATTCGAGAGCGCTAGTAGTGACAAGTCTGTAAACGTTTACTGGAAATTTGACATAAATGTCAAAGTGATTAATTTAAAATTAAAAATAAAAACATTAATTATAAAAAATATTAGTTGGTCAAAGCTGTGGTATATATTTTCACCTTAAACATACTTACGTTTTAAATAATAAATTTAAGTTTTTTTAATGTTCCGTAATATGTAATTATAAATTAATCTATTAATCTTAGCGCCATCTACACGATAATTGTGAAAGTATCCGAAGTAAGAAATTAATATTTCATCAATAGAATGTCAAAATGATTAGCAAAATCTTAAAAAAAATCGATTACAATTTAATTACTTTTTTGCGTTGTAAATATTAAGCGATAACAATTAAATAATAAATTTAAAAATTACCGGTGAAAGTTGCATTACTAATCCGCTAGGAGCGACACCAGCGAAGCTCAGAGCGTATATATACGTTAAAATATATAAATTTTCTATATGGCGTCATTTCCGTATTTCCCAACAAACCTTATACAATTATACTTTGGTCCACGATTACCGATTAGAAGAAACTTACCACACATTCATGGAATCAGCTTAGCAAGAAAAGTCTCGTAATATAAAAAATAAAGACTGGTCTTTTAATAAACGTTGATGAGATCGTCATTAGAAAGTAGGTTACATACTATACTAAAATCACAATAAGGATGCACCAGAAATAAACAAACCAAGACATGTTGAATGTTACGAGGAGCGCTCCCGAATCATGATTTACAATGTATATACTTTGTAAATCGTGATTTGGGATTCAACGTGTCTTGGTTTGTTTATTTCTAGTGCATCTTTATTGTTATTATAGTATAGACATATAATGAAGTAGTACGTGAAAATATAGTAAAACAATAAAAATCGACACCTGTACACTTGCGTAAACAATAATAATATTGCGTATTTAAATAAGTAAAACAACAGCCCTACCTTCTGATACAAAAAACCTCTTTATACATATATAAAAACATTAAAAAATAAATAAATTATCTAACATTACAATAACAGTAAATTTGTACCTTGTTTAACAGATAAGATATATATACATAGTTAGAAAGGAGTGGGGTCCTTCAAAAAACAACGTAGGTCCTATATTTACAATACAATATACATAAATACTGAATAATTTGAGTGCTCTTTTTCAGAAAGTTTTGTATAAAAAAATTTTAAAATCGTTAAATAAAGAGCTTGAAATATAATACACAAAGTAACTTCAGAAATATATAAAAAAAGATATACATAGTAGTTAGTAGTAGTAATAGTAGTACGAGAAAGACAATGGTAGAGATTTCATATTCTAACAACCATCAGAATTTGACAAAAATGCGATTAAAACGTTGATCCTTTTAGTACAATAAAAATTTATTAGTTTTAAGGAAGCTAATATTACTATTCATTAAATTACTACAGCGCCTTCAAGGTAGTGAACATATTAGCGGAAGAATTAAATAAAAGTCGAGAGAATCCAGTCAACAGAAAATAGAAGAAGAATGGCAGAACATACAGAGAGCCATGTCGGAAGCAGTGGAAAAGTGTATAGGAACAGTGCATATAAAGAGACTTCCAAGATTAGTTCGACGAAGAATGTAGGGATGCTTTGACAAGAAGAAACAGGGCAAAACTACAAAGAGACGGAAAAATACCCAAAATGCGATCGAAATATATGTGGCTAGAAGAAGGTAAGTTAAAATAATTTGCAGAAAGAAAAAGAGAACAGCTAGAAAAGCAACTGAAAAACATAGAAAAAGCCTACATAAACAAAGTATTGCAAAATAGGGGGCTTAAAATAAACTAAGCAAAAATTAAGTACATGACCATCAAAAGAACACCTGACAATGAAAATAGTATCGCAAAAGACAACTATACTATTGAACGTGTGGATGCCTTCACATATCTGGGCACAGAAATCAATCAGAAGAATTCCGCAAGTAGCGAAATTAATGGACGTATTTCCAGTGGGAATTTGTTGTGAACGTGACCAGACATCTCGTAACGCGACAGTTCGTAACCGAATAACTGGTAACAGCGACAATTCGTAACAGCGACAGTTCATAACTATACAAATTCGTAACGTCCAAATGGAATATTCTCTTTACTTTTGTAAACGTAGAAACTAACCGTTATTACTAACTAACTGATATAATTAAAATTATGTTTATTAATTTAACGAATCAATACCGGGATAAACATGTTTAACACATTTTATGATTCGTGTTTCAGAATATATATATTAAAAGTGTTTAAACACAAACAAATATTTAAATACATACAAACTTTTAACAATAATTTTAAAAATGTATCCCTCTTATTGTTCCTTAAATTTCCATATACCTAGACAAAGGAATAATGAAGTAATTTGTGAAATATTTAAGCCAACAACCGTCTTTAGACATTCCAAATTTTCTAGAAAAACATTTTGTAAAAGAAAGATTATAATTACCTGTTATTATAATAAACCTTGTGATTGGTTATAGCAATGGGGGATTCAATCAACGGTTATAGTTGGTACGAGGGATGGCTTTTAATACTTTAAATACTTGGTTTAAATACTTTTATTATATTCTGAAACACGAAATATGAAATGCCTTAAAAATGTTTATCCTGATACTGATTCGTTAAACTGATAAACATAATTTCATTTATAATTGCAATAACATTTAGTTTCCACGTTAACAAAAATAAACAGAATACCAATTCAATTTGGACGTTACGAATTGTCCGTTACGAATTTGTTTAGTTACCAACTGTCGTTACCAACTGTCGTTACCAACTGTCGCCGTTACGAACTGTCGCTGTTACGAATTGTCCGTTACCAGTTGTCCGGTTACGAACTGTCGCGTTACGAGATGTCATGGAACCGGTTGTGAAACCTGGGTAATGAAAAAGATTAAGCCCAACTCAGGACATTCGAGAGAAAGATACTGAGAAAAGTATATGGCCCGCTGCAACAGGAAGACGGCATTAGGAGATACGACGAGGTTAATGAACTGAATGAAGGGTATGATATTTGAAGATTTGTGAAAAGTCAAAGACTGTCATGGCTGGGACAACAAGAAGATCAAAAACGACAAAGAAAATATTACGATGGAAGGCGAAAAAAAGGAAGGCCCAGGACGAGATGGTTGGATGACGTGGAAGACGACCTGAAAACCGTGAATATAGACAATGGAGGAGAAGGGCACAAGAAAGATCTGAATGGAAGGACATGGCCAGACAGACAAAGACCCATCTCCAGGGTTATGATGCCAAAAGAAGAAGAAAATCGAAGAATGCAGGGGAATTGATATAAAACAAGACGGACAGAGTTTAGTTGCCAACGTCAAGGGGACTTGATAAGGCACGTTTAGATATATAGTTTAGTTTAATTTTAATCAAGTGTAAGAGGGATAACTATATTATGTGTAAAATAGATGTGGTAGACCGAAGCTTAGGCGAACAGATGGTGCAATACAGAATGCAAAGAAGATGGGAACATTAACTTAAAAAAATTGAAACGAATGAGGTACTCTAGAGGGTTCTAATAATGATTGTTTTTATATATGATATTTATAATTATTGGATTCCTACAACTAATAGTTACATAATGTCAAATTCTGACTGTAATGATTCAAACAACAGTTTGTTCAACAACTTAAAGAAGTCCTAGGTACTGGTTTTTTTATTATACACATGATTAACAATAGAATCTTAAATTAGAATCCTCTAAACAATCATAAAAGACTCATAATATGTTCATATTACACGATCTGTTTAAGATCATGATATTTTAAAACAATTTAGAATAAATAAATAAATATTAAATATTCTTTTAATATCACAGAGTAAGATAGCAATCATATTGACGCAGTTCATGAACGTGACATAATGATTAATTATTCATTAAATAGACTAGGTTCTAGAGATTTGTCGGTCAAATAGTTTTGAAGTAATTCAGTAAATATAAAATGCAAGATTGGTAGATTAGGGAGTATTGAATGGACTCCTCGTTCACCTGATTTGAATCCTAAAGATTATTTTTATTTTTAAAAGTAGAATTTATAAAACTCAACCAGCAAGTGTGGCATAACTAAAACAAATAATTATCGATGAATCCACATCAATTCCTAGAGACACATGGAGAAATGTAATAGACGTATTCTACCATCATTTAGGATACTGTCAAATTCACAACGGAGGACACTTTGAACACTTGATTAAGTAGACATTAACTTAGCAGTGTAGTAAACTGTTAATTGTTATGTTCAAATTTAGTTGTAGATAATTTGAATCAAAAAAGTTATTGGGACGATTAGACGTTTCTAGGCTTTTGTTTTATCTTTTAAGATGTTCCTGACTACATAAAATCGAAAGTATTATATATGCGGTTGAACTGGTATTAAAGTTGAGACTTTTATAAAGATACAATACACACTGGGAAAAATTGCTATAATACTCACAAACATTTGCTATAATGTTCATTGGGAAAAACATTTTATAACTATAAATATGTAGTGTATAGGACTTCTTTAATTAATAATATATTCAATATCGACAAAGTGAAATATATTTAAATAGACTGCTCCAATAAAATAACGCACAATCTTCAAATTGGAAGATTTTTGATGTCGCGAATTTCCTAAACTTGTTGTCTGATTTGAGTGATTTTTTTTAATATCTTGTAGCCTTATTGTTTAAGAATATTGCTGTAATAATGTTATTGCTAGACAGGTAAATGTCATTGTATAGGGGTGTAACAATCATACTGTTTTTTTTTTCTAAAAGTTTGGAACACCTGTGGAATATTCTAGCATGCATATGTTGAAATTAAAACTCAATAGGGAACTTGCACTAAAATTTTTTTTGCATCAAATTGTTAATTTATGTTTTAAAATGTTATATTCAAAATATTACGTCTTAACAATGAATAGTGTACGTACAACATCTAATCAAAGTTCCGCGCCTAAAATTTCCGTTTTAAACAACTTCAAAAGCGAGACCTGGGGTCTGACGTCACAGGCCACTCGTATCGTTTGTCCGTTCGGGGTGAGCCATTGCATTTAATGCAGTTTGCCCATAGATAAATAATATAGTTGAAATATCTTGTTTTACTCTGTGGCAAAAATGATTTTTTCTGTGACAGGCAAAATATTAACATTTTATCTCTGTTGACATGTATCAAAAAGTTCTTTTTTATGAAATTACTTTGTTCGTTTCTTGTGTTGAAGAACAAAGAAGAAACAAGTAACTTAAAAATAAACAAAACTTTTAGTAATAAAAGTAAGAGTAACTAAAAAGTATTGGTGCTACTATAGTATGCGGTCTACAGTCGGGTTTCTACTATAGCTTGCGGTCTACCGAGGGATGCGGTGGAAGTATAAGCTGAGATGATAAAGATATTAACTTGTAAAATTACAATAATGATTCTTCTTATTTATGCGTATTATTAACTTTAAAGAAGGATTTTGTTGCTGCTAATCACCATAATCTTTTCTCAGAAGGCTTTGAACACAATAATGATAGGCTCCAGTAGGTACTAATAAACATTACAATAAAATATAATCTTTATTATAATGCAAATTATACCGTAACCTTTTCCAGGATATACGGAATCCTTCGATTAGAGGTAGGTAGATCAAACCCACGGGGTAAACCGTATAAGTACTATAATATAATGGTACCAAACTATTGTTATAAACGGTTTAAACATGCTTATTAATAACTCTTACTTATTTGCCTTGACACCTCGCATTTCTCCAATAGAATAGCTTTTACTACTTTTTATAAAAGTTGCCACGATGAAAACATCAACGGTAGGTAAGTTAGTCAGATTGACCTTTTGAAAAACCCTCGTCCGTCATATTATGCGTTTTAAACTCTTTACAAGGTAGCACTCAACTTTATCAATTTCAGTTTAAAACTAAGCTGATTGGGGAACTACTTATTACAATATATAAGATGAACATCAATAATACCTAGGAATTTTTCATTAAAGACGATTAAAATGTAATATACCCGTGATACCTACCTTAATCGCGTTGTTTCCGCCGGTTCACCGTGGCCGGTGACGTCAAACCAATAGAAGGACGTTCAAGAGCCTCCTAAGATATTTGAATTTTATAGCATTTTCAAAACGTCGTAATTAGCGTACGGGTTAAAAATATTTGTTTTTTTCGCATGCAAGCGTTTTAAGATCATGTTACCTTATGTTTCTTAATATCATTTTAATATTTAAAATTTTTTGCAAGTTCCCTATTGTAGCCACGCTTTCTTAACATTTGATTTTTGACGCTTATGATCGAGAATAAAAGAGATATGCTTCTTTTCATGAGCATTTCTCAGTGCGTCACAAATGATAGAAAAAAAGGCAAGTCCGTGATAATATACATTTATAACATTTATTCTAACATGACATTTTAGTTAAATCTGACAGTTGTCACATTTTATTTGTAATTTGGCATAAAAGCAAATCAATTGTGTTTATTGCATTTATAAAATGGTATTTTCTTTGCTTTGTATAGTCTTATAAATTGTACAGATTATATTCGTAGATATATTATATAATTCGTAAATAATTTCTTTTCGATTATAGCGCCATCTATCGACAACTAGAATAAATGTTATAAATGTCTGTAATCACAGGCGTGCCTTTTTCTGTCAAATACAATTTAATGCGTTAGAAAGAAATCGAAAAAATATAAACTTTTATATTACAAATGAGGTTTGCTATTTGGTATTGATCAATATCATTCCAAATCTCGAGAGCTACTGTTTCTACCTCTTGTAAGGTTCTATAAGGTGGCAAACGCTGTTTGGCGTTTGGAGAAGATCTGAACTATGCGGTGGCCAATTCAAAGTCCGAAGATTTACCTGTTGTAAATATTCAGTTACAGTTCGTGCAACGTGAGGTCTTATATTATCGTGCATTAGTAAAAAATTGGGACATCTTGGATATTAGTGCACTCTAATATGTCTGTGTAGATTTTGGCATTGGATCCGACCATCACTTGTAACACCATTACCGTATCCTCTATTTTTTCATACTATCACGTTACAATTTTTTGTGATATTATACACGAGCCGGACACCCTCAAAAAAGCGCTTAGTTTTCGAGATACTGACCACGGAGGGGTGAATGGCTAATTTTATTCATACTTTATATTTTCGAGGGTGCTGAAAACGAAAATAAGGTTTATTTTGAATTTTATGTGGGGGAACATTGTCAAAATGGCAATTTTAACCTAAAAATAAAAAAAAATGAAATCACGTTTGTTGCGTTTACCTCGCTACTACTCTGTTCCATTTTAATATTTTTTTCTGAAATTTTTACAGTATATAGCTCTAACATTTTTGAAGACAAAGGTACCTGCTTCAAGTTTTTGTTCTTATCATGATAAAGGTTATGAATTTTTCAAAGAAAAAGGTGCGGATTTGTGCATTGCAAAGTTTAATCGCAAAAGTTGTGTACGAAGTTTAAAATTAAGCTTCGTAATCACGTTTATTTGAAAGTAGAGAGTACAAAGAAGTTTTCTGCTAAGTTTTAGATCAAAATATTTTATAGAAAAAAAAAATAGTGCAACTTTTAATGTCGACATTAGAAATCCCCAATATAACGCTTATTTTTTGAGGGACAGACAATCTAGGTCTAATTTCTCACCTTTTGTACTATCCTTGGATTATAAGCTTTCATTTGACACCTCATTTGTCATTCTACCTAGTATAATGACGGAGAAGTAAACGTTCTTATTCTATTATTCTTGTAGGTACATTTAACATTGATTGAAATTATGAAAGAAATGGCATGGCAACACTGTGACGCTCAAACATAAGATTCCGCTGTGCGTTACATACGGTGCACTAATATCCAAGATGTCCAAAAATTGTTACCAATATAAGGAGCCGATAGGATGATAGCTAAGTCCTTCGCTATGTAAGGTCACTGTTTGAACACACCCATCGCGGGTAAAATTCTTTGTAGCGCGTTCCATTTCCAACAAACAAAAAAATTACGGGCTTCAATTGAAAGTTTAAATAATAAATCTACCAATTTTCACAACAAACCAGACACTTTTTGACTTTTGTTAACAATTTGACATCTATCAAATCGTTAATTTCTAGGCTTGTTTATTAAACTAAGCCGAAAATGAGAATATATTGATGAAAAACATGGCTAGTTGTTAAAGTACCTAACTTTTTTATTATCCCACACAACCGAATGAATCGAAACCAAAATGTTAAGAAAACCTGAGGCTATAGTTATAAATGCTAGAATATTCCACAGGGAGTTGCGAACTTTGAGAAAAAACACAGTTTGATTGGTACACCCGGTATACAATGACAATTTACCTGTCTAGCAACAATATTATTACAGCTATATGGTTATAGAATAAGGCTATAACATATTAAAAAAATCACTTGAATCAGACAACAGGTTTAGGAAATTTGAGACATCAAAAATGACCCATTTTTAAGGCGGTACGTTAATTTCTTGGAGAAGTGTAGATCGTAGTATCTACCCGCAACCAAAATCGGGTATATTCGGTATAAACGAATAAAATATATATCACCTATACAATCCAATGTACAAACATTATATTTTTTTATCTAGAAACCTGCGGTACGTACAGACTTATTTTCCGCACTTTCCCAAGTGCGAGAAATAACAGTTATCACAATCCGTGCTTAAATTGCCAGTTAAAAAGGGAAAACCATCGCTAACTTTTGACATTGACCAATTTTGATGAAAAGGTACATAAGATGAAGAGATAAAGGTATTTTTTAATATAAGTACATACATATTTTTAAACTAAAAATCAATGCACATACTGTTCTTAAACGTTTTTATATATTTACTTCACTCGTTCTTTGTGTATTTGTCACTTTGTCCGAAAAATATTGTAATCGATTTTAAACATATTTCCCGACTAGCTAGGGATCTGAAATTTTCATAATAGCTCAGAACTCGATTGTTCAACAGCTTTTACATGTATGCATTCAGTTTTATTATTCCAAAAATCATAGTTATTTTAATACCGTTGCAATAGAACTTATATGCCAAGTATTTATCTTCATACCTAATATCCAATATGGTTTAGTGGCTAGGATACCTGGCTTTCACCCAGGAGGCTCGGGTTGGATGCCTGGTATCGGAAATCGTTTTTGTTTTTCAAATTAACATTTTGAATTGAAAAATAATTCAAAGTTTTAAAGTTTTCAACCTAATAGAAATATTAACATATTGAAAAATATTAAAACTATTCCTTCTTCTTCTTCTTGCAGTATCGTCTCCTATCGGAGGTTGGCTACCATCACAGCAATCTTAACTTTGTTGGCTGCAGCTCTGAACAACTGTATTGAACTGCACCCATACCACTCCCTTAAATTTCGCAACCAGGAAATCCTCCTACGTTCCACATTTCTCTTTCCCGAGATTTTTGCTTGGATTATGAGTCTTAGCAGAGAGTACTTTTCTCCCCTCATTATGTGGCCTAGATACTCCAGTTTTTTCGTTTGTATGGTTTTTATGACTTCGCATTCCTTCCCCATCTTCAGCAAAACATCTTGATTTGTTACTCTTTCTGTCCATGGTATTTTCCACATTCTCCTGTAACACCACATCTCGAATGCCTCAATGTTTTGATGTTTATCTTTTTCAGTGTCCAAGCTTCCATACCGTACACAGAACGGAGGAAACATAGCACTTTAACATTCTCGTTCTTAAGTTTATATTTATGTCCCGGCTGCATAGGAACTTTTTTATTTTGACAAACGATTGTCTCGCTATCTCAATTCGCCTCTTGATTTCTCTTGTCTGGTCATTAGTATCAGTGAAGCAAACCCCTAAATATTTGTAGGACGTAACTCTTTCAACTAGCTGATTATTTATGGTTAAATTCACATTGGTGTATAGCTTCTTTGTTACAATCATGAATTTAGTCTTTTTGATGTTCAGTTTTAGACCATACTTATTGGTATGAGTGTTTATGTTTTCCATCAAATACTGTAAATTTGCTAGGTTATCTGTTACTATTAGCGTGTCATCAGCGTATCGTATATTGTTAATTAACTCTCCGTTAATGTTCATACCAATGTTTTGCTCTAGGAGCGCTTCCTGACATATTGTTTCGCTATATATACTGAATAGTAGTGGAGAAAGCACACAACCCTGACGCACACCTCGACGAATCTCAATTTCTTCGGTTAACTCATTATCAACCTTGATTTTTGCTGTTTGTTCCCAGTACAACCTGGATATGATGTTAATGTCGCGACTGTCGACGTTTTTTGCTTCTTAGGATTTCATACAGCTTTTGGTGTCTGACTTTATCGAAGGCCTTCTCAAAATCTATGAAATCTACGTAGAGGTCTTGGTTTACATCCAAACATCTTTGCATTAGCACACTCAGACCAAACAAAGCTTCCCGTGTTCCCAGTTCACTTCTGAATCCAAACTGTGTGGCGCTTATGTCCTCTTCTAATTTATTAAATATTCTTTTGTGAATTATTTTTAAAAATACTTTTAGTGTGTGGCTCATCAATGCTATAGTTCTGTGGTTTGAACACGCTCTGGCGTTGTTCGTCTTCGGGATTGTGACAAAAGTAGAGGAGAGCCATTTCTTTGGTATGATGCCTGTTCTATAAATTGTGTTAAAGAGGTTCACCATTATTTCAAGTGTGTCGTCGTAGAAAACTATTCCTAAAAGATATTTAATTGAAAACTTATTGGACCATTTTCCTGGTAACACCTCCATGGCTTCTAAAAATTGCAAGAAAGATGGATGCTGAAGCGAAGAAAACAAGAGGGAATTCAAAAAATTTACAATTCACGACCCAGTGCGTCTGTTCAGCTGGTAAATTCCAACGGAAAATGGACCTAGTTACTCAAAGGTGTAAAATCAATATAAAATGAAATAAAAATGTATACCATTTTTATTCAGTTGTAATGCGAAGGCAAAACTGTCTAATTTTTCACTTAGAACAGAGAGCGCAAGCAAGCACTCTAAATCGACTCTATTTGGAGTCATCATCAGAGAGGCATAGGCCTGCTGCTCTCTGTCCCAAGTGACCAATCTCCGAGAGCTTACGAGCTCCGAAGAATTTACCAGCTGAACAGACGGGGTCGTGAATTGTAAGTTTTTTGAATTCCCTCTTGTCTTCTTCGCTTCAGCATCCATCTGGCTTGCAATTTTTAGAAGCCATGGAGATGCTACCAGGACAATGGTCCAATAAGTTTTCAATTAAATATTATTTTAGGAATGTTTTTAATATTTTTCAATATTTTAATATTTCTATTAGGTTGAACACTTTAAAACTTTGACTTTCAGTTACCAGATGTCGTTAGACACCTACTCCATTAACGTCAGTTGCAATGCGGGGATAAGCTCTCGGAGATTGGTCACTTGGGGCAGAGAGCAGCAGACCTACGCCTCTCTGATGATGACTCCAAATAGAGTCGAAAATCGTCGATTTAGAGTGCTGGTCTGCGCTCCCTGTTCTAAGTGAAAAATAATACGGCTTTGCCTTCGCATTGCAACTGAATAAAAATGGTATACATTTTTATTTCATTTGAAAAATAATTGTTTTCATAACACTTTTTTTTATATTGTGTCCTATAAATAATAAAAACGTGGTATTATAAAAACTTATTAAAAACTCTATATAAACTGAGATATTGGAAAATTAGTGCAAAAGCACTGCAAAATTGCGGTATTTAGGCGATTTTTCACTTGTAACTCGGCTGAATTTTGAGTAAAGAAACTTTATAATAGCTCACATTAAAAGAAAAACTACCAGCTATAAAGCTAAACCTTAATTATAATCGAAATATTATTAAAAACCAACTTATAACAATTATAAACTATTTTTTATAAAAAAGGCATATAATTTGTTTATAACCGTATAACTATGACATATATAGGCAAGGCCATAAATTACAGTACGATTTGATTTTTCGCTAAAATTAATATAACATTAATTATAATAATAACTTATTTCATTCAACTTAATTTATTTCTTCTGTATTTTCTTACTTATTTCCTATCTTTGATCGTGCATTAATATTTATATTGATGTAAGCACAGTATGCAATTGTTTTAAAGTTTGTTTTCGCGCATTTTTAAATAAGATTAAAATTTACTATTCTAATTGGGAAATAAGCCACAATTTAACTTGAAAAATGATTTAAATAAATGAAAAAATTTATAAATGAAAAAAGATTAAAATTATTACTAGGTGCAATTATTAATTTTTAGTAAAAATTCATTCATCTCTTAATTGTATGATATATTTAGTTATATAGAAATTAAATATTTATTTTTATTTTAAATTTAAATTTGCCATTTTTTTAATCTTTCTAATGAACAAGATAATACTTATAGTAAAAATACCTTGTAGAGCTAAAATTGATAACAATCAAAAAGAAAATATTTGCTCCAAACTTTGCGACGGTTCTCCGTACTAAATTGAATAAATTTTGGACCGATATGAGAAGTCATAAAAGTTCTTTTAGTCGATTTACTCACGGTTTTTGCTCTATATTTTACAGAACCGCTTGGATTGACATGAAATTTGGCATAGACATAACATGCCAAAGAAAAAAAGTGATATTGTGCCGATGTGTGATTTTGCCCTGGGGTGAGTTTCACCGCTTCTCGCAGCTTAAACAAACGTTCAAAATAAGTCCGGAAGTGGATAAACTAACTAATTATAAGCAACTTTTGTTCTATAGAGTTTTTTCACTAAGTCAATACTCTTCGAGTTATTTGCGAGTGAATATATTTATTTTTCAACAAAAAAAACACGTTTTAGTTAAAGTAGGTTATTATGCTTCAAATTCCAAATCGAATATTTCAACGTGAAATAACCAAAAAATGAAGCACTTTTCGGGGAAAATTAATCACACCTTTTTTAAGTGTTTAAAAAAAACTTTTTTTTTGTTTTTTAAAAAAGTTTCTACCATCACCACTACCATGAGCAAGTTACGCTCAAAATAAAACTGGTCCCTTGTTTTGTGAAAAAAAAAGCGTGAAGCTCACCCCTATATAGCATTCCACATGAAATTAATCGTTACCGTTTCACAAATTGCTTTATTTATATATTGTTTATATAAACTGTAAAGTTTCAATGGTTCAAAGTGCTTATTTTTTGACAGGGCTGTAGGTGCAAGGGCTTGAACACGTCACTAATCACGAGTGTATGTAAATTTTGAACAGCCATATCTTAACCAATTTTTGCCTACAGAAAAAAAAATCCAAAATATTCACAGAACAGCAAAACCACATTTTTTACTCTTGAGATTTTTGGTATCACTAATAATTTTTAAGTTATTTTGAAAACAAGCATTTTTTTCAAATTTTTTTTTAGTTTAAAAACAATTTGTTTCAGAAATAAGCACTTTGACCCGATGAAACTTACAGACTATATAAACTATACAAGTAAAGTAAATTGTAAAGCGGTAACAATTAATTTCACTTGGGATGCTAATTAGGGGGTGATTTTTACAAAAAAAAAAGGACCAACTTTATTTTGAGCGTAACTTGCTTACTTGTAATGATAGAAACGATATTTTAAACACTTGTGATGAGTTTTCCCTGAAAAGTTTTTAATTTTTTGGTTATTTCACGTTTAAATATTCGATTTGTAATTTGACGAATAAGAACCTACAACTCTGCTTTTACTGGATCTACAGACTTCATACATACATCATTTTTTTTCACTCTTTTATAACATAATATATTTTTGCTAAGAATATGTTTTCAATAAATTACTTACTTTTTGAGTTATTTGCGAAAAATCTTCTAAAAATGTGTTTTTTTTTTTTGTAGAAAAATGAACATATTCACTTGCAAATAATTCGAAAAGTATTGACTTAGTGAAAAAAGTCTGTACAACAAAAGTTGCTTAGAATTAGTCATTTTATCCAATTCCGGAATTATTTTGAACGTATATTTTTTCACCCCCGAGAAGGGGTGAAAAAATATACAGGGCAAAACCACACATCGGCACAATATCACTTTTTTTCTTTGACTTGTTAGCTATGTGCACAAATTTATTGTGAATCCAAGCGGTACTTTAAAATTAAGAGGTTTTGCAATATTTTACCGTGAGTGAATGCACTATTTATGAACAAGAAAAGTACCTTTCGACAGTTGATACTACTTGAATAAACCTGTACAGTAAAATTAAAGGCAGTATATGTTAAAAACGCATTTAGTATCTTTAGTCGAAGTGTACCATCAACAATACTTAAGAAAGGACTAAGTCTAGTTTAGAATACATAAAAATGTTTGCATAGATTTCACCAGCTTATGAATTCACAATTTTAGAATTATATTTGTTTGTACTACAATAATTGTTATTTAAGTGTTACTTTTCGGTACCTGCCAATTTCAACAATGGTTTTTTATTTAAATCTATAAGTCAGCATAAATTATTTCAGTAATTAGCGGGAGGCATAAGGTTTCTTCCAACACAACGAAAACCCGTCAGGTAACGGTCAGGCTTCTGCGCAGTAAAGAAACTACGTTAAAAAAAGATTATAGTTCATCGCATCGTCCTTTCGAGTGTTCCAACAAAACTTGTGATCGCCCAGTGACGGTTTCATGACGATCATTTCAGTAATTGGGCAAATGCAAATACTCATTGAGCTGACCTCTGCACTTTATTACGTTCATTCTCAAGAAAAGCTCGAGGTCACAGTTTTAGGGCCTGATTGGTGGGTGTGCCATGTCGTCGGAGCTTGTCATTGGTTAGAAAGTATTTTTTAGCAATGGAAAGCTGCAACGACACGTCACACCCTCGAGCTTATCTTGGGATTGAACAACTACAGATCGGTTTTAAAAATTACGGTCATCGGTATAAATGATGAACATACGCATAAGTAATAATTGAATACAATATTACAACTTGGTTCTGATGCTATTTTTGTGGCATTTTAGTGCTATTTACTATCTTTAACGAGAATTAACCACTGTTCCAGTTGAAAATACGTTTATTCTGATATTTCCATTTCCACTTCGGAAATCTTATTTACAATACAAATCAAAATTTGTTTAATTTATATTTTGAGAACGATTTCCGAAGTGGAATCAAAAGAAACGTATTTTCAACTAAAACGGTGGTTAATTCCCATGAAATTTAGTAAACAGTATAATGTGATGTAGAGTTACAAATGAAAATATGTATTCTGATTTTTCTGTGTGACTTTTAAGAATTCGGATTTATAATCCGTTTCTTCAGTAGAAGATATGAAGGTAGTGATTTCTATTTATTTCAGTGATGCTTTTTTTTTATTCTGGCGATGTTGAAGGTTTTGCTTTGCGTTTTTATACGATTAATTTCATTTTTTAAATTTGTGTACCTAATAAAATTTTGCAAGTGAGATTTTTGTCAAGAATGTGAGGTTAAAAGTGACTTGAACCACATATTTTTTGAATGCAAGAAGCATAAACACCTAACCAATCACCTAATTAAAAGAATTATAGACCAGAACATCCCACTCCCTGTAAATAATCTCTTTATTCTGTCACTGAATAAAAAGAAAATTTTTGACTGTTTGGTATCTTTCTTGTCGGATAGTAAAATATTATTGTAATTATAATTAGTTATAGGTATTTGTAAAATATGTTTAAAAAAAATATTTAAAAAAAAATAATAAAAAAATGAAACAAAAAAAATCTCCTAACTAAAAAAATACAAAAAAATATAAAAAAAAATTAAAAAAAATTTAAAGAAAAAAAATCACTAAGAGGATTTAAACCTCCGAGGGGTTGAACCGGGTTGACATCTTATCGTAGTGACAAAAAAAACAAAACTAAAAAAAAATACAAAAAATAATGCATTTATTTTAAATAATTAACATTAATATTTTTATTTGTAAAATGTATACACTATGTGTTCTTGATAAACATTAAAGTATAATATATTTATAATATTTATTAACATAGTGTGTACAGGGTTATTTACTATATTTTGACCCCCCTGTAAACTGCTTTATTTACAGAATTAGAAAAAAATGCAAAATACAAAAGTTATTCCATTTTTAAATTATGATTTTTTGACATATATATCGTAATATTGAGGTCATCCATTTGGGCGTGATGACGTAATCGACTATTTTTTTTAAATGGGAATAGGGGTCGAGTGCTAGTTCATTTGAAAGGTTATTCAATTCCCTATTCAGTAATATAAACATTAACATGATTAATTATACTGGGTGTCTAAAAACATTTTCTTAATTAAATTAATTGACACAAAAAGAAGAATGTATGTAATTTATTTAATTTAAAATACATTTTACTGCTGTTAGAAAACAGAAATAAAAGTTTATTGCACAAATAAACATTGATTTTTGCTTAAGGTACTAGTACACTTTAGAAGACCAAAAATAAGCATTTTTTCAAGAATTTTTTTCTCAGAACCTTTATTAAAAATGAACATAAAACTTTTTACATATTAATATCTAACTCTTAGAAAATACAAAAAGTATATCTTTTTTCATTAATGCACGTACACTAATATTGTAGAGGGCGCCAAAGTCGAGGCCTCGAGAAAAAGTAGTTCCGATGGCGGACAATTAATCTCAGGATTGGGATCTCTGAAACAAAAAAATCGTACGGCATTTGAAAAAGGAAGGTTTCTTACGTGACAATTTACCACCGTTAGTGAACAATTGCGCAAAAAAAAGATTTTACGGGAATTTGAAAAATTTTTAAAGTCGCCCGTTTTTCTTCAATTTTTCATGGTTAAAAAATATGTATTTTAAATTTTTTAGTCAAATTGTGGTAAATTGTCACGTAAGAAACCTTTCTCTTTCAAATGCGGTATGATTTTTTTGTTTCAGATATCCCAATCCTGAGATTAACTGTCCGCCATCATTTTTCGAGGCCTCGACTTTTGCGCCCTCTACAATATTAGTGTACGTGCATAAATGAAAAAAGATATATTTTTTTGTACTCTCTAAGAGTACAATTGATATGTAAAATATTGATATGTAAAAAGTTTTATGTTCATTTTTAATAAAGGTTCTGAGAAAAAAATTCTTGAAAAAAATATTATTTTTGGTCTTTTAAAGTGTACTAGTACCTTAAATTCAGTGTTCAAACTGCCAAGAGACAGATGGGTGGCAACTTGAACATTGAATTTAAGTGATGAAAAGTAATGTTTATTTGTTCAATAAACATTTATTTCTGTTTTCTGACAGCAGTAGAATGTATCTTGAATTAAATAAATTACATACATTCTTCTTTTTTTGTCCATTAATTTAATTTAAAACAATTTTTTTGGACACCCTGTATAATTAATCATGTTAATGTTTATATTACTGAATAGGGAATTTAATACCCTTTCAAATGAGCTAGCACTCGGCCCCTATTCCCATTTAAAAAAAATAGTCGATTACGTCATCACGCCCAAATGGATGACGTCACTAGTACGATATATATGTCAAAAAATCATAATTTAAAAATCGTATAACTTTTGTATTTCACATTTTTTCTAATTCTGTAAATAAAGCAGTTTACAGGGGGGCCAAAATAAAGTGAATAACCCTGTACATTAGCTGTAATGAGTAGGTAAAATAAGAAGTAAAATATTGTAATATTATTATAATAACCATGTTTCACTAATTGGCAATATCTTTAATACATTTACTTTTGATTGAGACTAGCTGAATGACTAGTCCAAGCAAAAAAAAAATCGAAATATAGTTAACTATAGGTGTATGTAGAACCGTATGTTGATGTTGGTATTATAAAATATACTATTTTATTAACGAAAGTTAATTATTGGCAGATACGAAAGTGCTCAAATAACAACATATTTAAAAGTGCGAGTGTTGTGCTAGACAATTCATTAAACCTGAATCATAAATTGAAAACAAATAACTCTTTTATATGTATTACATTTTTCAAATTCACACTTCCTAGAAAAATAATGCTCTTACAGAACCTCGCCTGAATATTAGCACATTCATGAGGTCTTAGGTTGCATTTATTATATTTACAAAAATCACACTGAAATCACTTGTATGTCATTTAGCCCATATGTGTTACATAAACTGTACTCGTATTTACTTTATAATTTACTTACGTATACTTTGAATAGTATGTAACAGTTTATAACGAAAATTTCTATATAAATCTTAACTCTTACGGCCGGTTTCACAAAGTAAAGTTACCTAGTAGTAGTTAAGAGATAACCAATGGTTACCCTGAGAATGCCCTGAAATATGCGTTTCACAATACATATAAGGTCAACAGTTGGGTTGTGGTTAACCGACAAAATTTTTAACTCGAAGGTATGAGTGTCGGTCAAGTGTTGGTTTAGATCTTGACCAGAATAGGTATCCTAACCTAAGGTTTGTTCCAACTCGATACAAAATCGTTCTTGAACGAGTAACGAGTTCTTGAGTACCGAAAAATGTGTTATTGCGCATAATTATTCGTTATTGCGCATGCGCGTAACGATTCAAGAACGGTTTTGTATTGAGTTGGAACAAACCTCTAATTTCGAATTCAGTTTTGTTGACAGGACAGAGTATAGATACGTAAATTATTAATTTATATGATGTAAATAAATCCTTTTAGCATTTCAGTGGCCAGTAATTTTCGATTTTTAAATGATTAGCTTCCTGGGGTAATTATTAATATTACACATAGTCCCTTTGTTTGCTACATATTTTTATATTAACAATTTAATTTTAACGATTTTGGTGAAAGACCTTGAAACAAATATTATTCGTAAACAAAATTTAAAATTTATAATATGAAGTGTACTGAGAAGGGAAGAAAAAATAGTAAGACAGATATATGAAGCGCAAGATATGGGAAGAAAGAAGAGAGGAAGGCCAAGAAAGACGTGGACAGAAGAAGTGAGGGAAGCAGCAGACAAAAGAGGAATAAAATGAGAGGAAGCAAAAGCATTATCCATGGATAGAAGGAAATGTGGAAGAAAACGACGGAGACCCAACTCCGCAATAACTCACACCGAAAGGTAGAAGAGTTCTGTATTAAGTAAGTAAGGAATGTGAAGTGTATTATGTATAACGTGAAGTGTACATACAGCGTATGTACTTTAGTTGAAAAGGTATACATGAATATTAAAAAAGTTTCCCAACATGATAAACTTTTTTAATATTCATTTTACGAAAAAATACACTCCATAAGAAGTTTTGCATAATAATTTATATGGTCCAAAAACAAAGATGCAACCATTAGATATCAAATGTTATCAATCCTTTAGGAGGTATGTTAAAAATATGAATTTTTAAAGCAAGAATCAACATCAAATATGATGATGCAAGAAACCATAGGCCATGCAGTGAATATCCTAACCACACATTACACACATTTATTTTTGTTTAATCTGCAAAATAAACTACACAACGAAATATAAAATGCCTAAAAAATATATACAACAAATAGTCCTAAAGAAATACATATAACAATTTATAGAATTTATCCTAATAAAAATTGGTCAAAACTCATCTATACTTCTCAATGTTCATAATATGCTGATAATTCTTCATAAAAATGTTTCTCCGTAAAAATGCTGATAATTGTCAATGCTTTCTGCTGATCATTGTCCATAATTTCATACCAACATAAGAAAAATAAAAAAAACTTATGGCCATAAGCCATGTGACCATAACTGAATCTGTGGATGTGAAACTGCAACTGTCAGTTAGTCTATGGGTAAAGGTCAGTTGACCTCTAGGGTTAACCACTGATTGTGAAACTGACCGTTAGAGTCACTTAAGAGTAAAGTTATATTGATGAAATTTTGAGAGAGATTGATTTTTCAGTGATGTCCCCATTAACACTTGTCAAAATTAACGCATCATCTTAAATTTACTATAAGGCTATTTTTCTTCTGAACCGTTCATTGGATGATGATATATTTTTTTTACATACATATATCTATATCTATGGAATTACTGTATACTTTTTTAATACAAAAATACGCTTACGTCATTCGAGATTTCTGACGTCAGAATCCCACAGCGTTGCAAAAACATTAGAATAGTAAATAAATGTGAGACATTCTCCAAATGTCAATCTCATAATTCCGCAAATAACTTGAACAAAAATTTGTCAACTTTAATTTATTTTTTGTCTTTCATGTAACACATATCGGGCAAATGGTACACCATACTTTGAAAATGCTTAACAACTTTTAGAATACAGATTCAGCCGACCTAGAAAGATGAATAGGATGAGATGGACTGCGAGCCAGTCGTTTCTTTGGCAGCTTATCGAGGATGTTTAGTAACCTGATGAAATCAGGCCTGTCGTTGGAATGGAATGACCAGCAGAGCATTAATATATCCTAAGTAAACAATAAAATATATTCTAGATTTCCTGATCATCCTGTTTCATATACGATTTAGAAAATAAAACGCATTTTGAACATACTTTTCGGCAATTTTCGTTCTTAGCTTTTTAAATTTTTGTTAAAAACATCACAACAATGAGTAAAAAACACCATAAAACACAAAACAAATATTATACGGGGGTCAGCATAAGTTTGGCAACATTCTCTAAAAAACGGCAGAAGTCCGGCAACGCTCATAAGTCTGGCAAAGCTGTCTAAAAAGATTAAAACGAAGCATGTTCGTGCTTCAGACAGTTGTGTCGGTGTCATGATAGTACGTGGGATGTGTGCGGGTGTATCTTAATGTTCATTTTGGAGAATGGATAGGCAGACGAGGAATCGTTGAGTGGCCTTCACGGTCATGTGACCTGACACCCTGTGATTTCTTCCTGTGGGGCCTTCTCAAGAACCGCGTCTTTTGCAAGAGGACTACGCACCCTTCCCGACCTCCGAACTGCAATTGAAGACGTACTTCGCCGAACTTGCCTCTCCGGTGCGAAACCTTGCAATAAATACATTAATCAAGATGGGCATCAATTTTAAACACTTACAGTAACCATTTTTCGAATCTTTTTTGTTCTTTTTTTGAAAAAATTCATTTTGGCGCTACATTTTTTTCTCCTAATGCAAGAACCCCGCAGAAACCTTATGGGAAATGGCTCTCTGTTAAATACTCTGAAACTTTGGGTTCTGGTAGTCCTTGATGTGTAGAACAATAGACTCAATGGGAGCGTAGCTCTAAAAAATCATGGTTTTAAGATATAAGCCTCTGAAGATATAGGTACAGTGAGGACGTTTGAGTTAGAATAAATTCATTTTCTCGAGAATGGGCGACTCTGGAGATAAATTACGAATCCGGTCGATTTTTATTTTTAAATTATATTTTTTGGTGTATATATCATACTAGTGACGTCATCCATCTGGGCGTGATGACGCAATAGATGATTTTTTTATTAAGAATAGGGGTCGGGTGATAGCTCATTTGAAAGGTTATACAATTCTCTATTCACTAATGTAAATATTAACATAATTATTTATACAGGGTGCTAAAAATTTTTTTTAATTAATTTAATTGAGACAAAAAGAAGAATGTAGATAATTTATTTAATTCGAAATACATTTTACTGTCAGAAAACAGAAAAAAATGATAATTTGAAAAATAAACATTGCTTTTCGCTTAAATTAAATGTTCAAACTGCTAAGAGGCAGGTGAGTGGCAGCTTTAATATTGAATTTAAGCGAAAAACAATATTTATTATTTATCAAATAAACATTTTTCCCTGTTTTCGGACAACAGTAAAATGTATTTCGAATTAAATAAATTATATACATTCTTCTTTTTGTCTCAATTAATTTAATTCAAAAATTTTTTTGGACACCCTGTATAAATGTTAATGTTTATATTACTGAATAGAGAATTGAATAACCTTTCAAATGAGCTATCACATGACTCCTACTCCTATTTAAAAAAATCATCGATTGCGTCATCACGCCCAGATGGATGACGTCACTAGTATGATATACAGTGTGTCCACGGATGGGGTGCCCAAAAGGAAAAACTTTTTTATTTTCAATTTTAGCGAAAAATGTCATTCTTAATAAAAAGTTTTGCTTCTTCTAAAAGCCCATGAAATTAAATAAAATTCAAGTTTTTCAAATCCTGCTTAATTTTATAGCCAATTTTATGTAAATCCCTATAAATTTTTGCAGTAAGTTCGAAATTGTAACAATAATAACTTAGCACTGAAGCGAAAGGGAGAACAACCCTTTCGCTTCTCTAGATTATGAAGCCAGACTTTTTCGTTCTCCCTGAATCATCAAATTATTTATTAATTAAATAATTATTAATCCAATCATTTTAATAATGAAATTTTTCACAAGATAAATTCTTTATTGAACATTTAACATTGTCGAACAAAATGATAATTCGCAAATTATTTATCGGAGTTGACAGTTACTAAGCTACATTGTGGCTTGGCAACACTAGATTATTGTTACAATTTCGAAGTTACTGCAAAAATTTATAGGGATTTATATAAAATTGGCTATAAAATTAAGCAGGATTTGAAAACTTGAATTTTATTTCATTTTATGGGGTTTTAGAACAAGCAAAACTTTTTATCAAGAATTACATTTTTCGCTAAAATTGAAAATAAAAAAGTTTTTCCTCTTGGGCACTCCAACCATGGACACACTGTATATACCAAAAAATTATAATTTAAAAATAAAAATCGACCTGCTTCGTAATTTATCTCCAGAGTCACCCATTCTCGAGAAAATGAATTTAATCCAACTCAAACGTCCTCACTGTACCTATAACTTCAGAGGCTTATATCTTATAACCATGATTTTTTGGAGCTAGGGGCCCATTGAGTCTTTTGTTTTACACATCAAGGACTACCAGAACCCAAAGTTTCAGAGCATTTGACAGAGAGCCATTTCCCATAAGGTTTCTGCGGGGTCCTTTGTTGAGTGACTTATGCCGACCTCTGTATAATTAAGTATCGTGACAGTCCCAAAAATTTCACAGCCAACTTCTTCTTCTATACTCTAGACCGTAGAAGATGCTCCCTGGTGGCCAGTATGCTCACTGGCCACTGTAGACTCCGGCGGCACCTTCACCTGCTTGGCAAATCTCCTCACATGTCCTCTAGAAGTGCCCGGCATTGACCTGGCCGAGCCAGGTGAGGGAGTTGTCTTTGAAGAGACTTGTGGCTTTCTGTGAGGCCATAAGCTTGATAAAAGATTAGACGTTTGGATCGACACAAGGAGCTCGGATTTGCAGCCCCTGCTGATTCTAACAGATATGGAAGCCCGTTGCAGCTTGGGCCCTGCGTTTCTGGGCAGAAACGCAGAAGACCAAGAGTCTTATGGACATGGTCCGTATGATAGGGGTGATACAATGGACCCGCCATAGGAGGCTTAAGTGTCTGAAGGGCTCACAAGTGGACCCTGCCCCTACGTACCATACCATATCGTGACAGTCGAACAAAAAATTGTATAAATGATCGAAACGTATGTTCAAAATTTTTCATTGTGACACTTATCTTATTGTTTTTTTATCGTTATGAATACTTACCTTTACATCTCTAGACGCTTGAAGATTCGCAAGGGGTTGTTTCATTCCTTTTCCTACTTGCCAGATGACTGCTTCGGGTGGTTGAGCTTTAAAAGGCCATTCACCACACAGCAATTCGTACCATACGGTTCTAAAAAAATATTTGAAAATTTTCAATTAGTAACGATGGGAGTTTAGACCTAAGAATAGATTTTTAAATGTGAATTTTATAATCTGAATATCTGAATGAGTATCTGAATAGATATTTTGTAAAATGAAATAGCTTACCCGAAAGCGTAGACATCTGAAGCCTTACTAAATGGCAGTTCTTCATCGTGAGGTTGATGTGCATGTAAACTTCGCATTATCTCCGGTGATAAATAACATAGCCAACCGGGAGGTATTCCTAAACTATCTGTTCGCCTAAAAAAATGTTATATAAGTACAAGCCCACTAGACAGCATGGGCGCTGTCACATGCATATAAGACATATCATGCATATAAAAAACATCTCTACTTCCAGTAGTGACTGGGTGGATTGAGTAACCCAGTAACTACCAGTGTAGCTCCCAAATCCTGATCAAGGAGGAGGGTTTGCATCGGGTAGAGCATCCAGCAGTAAAAAAATCTTACTCAAAACATAGAAAGAAGGAATACGGAAAACAGTATAGGGGCTAAGGCGTTCCCCGTTAGCGACGTGTAGTTGTAGCCTCGCCTGACCCCTGCGAAAAGTAAGTTAGGGCTACCCCTTAGAGGACGGAAGGGGTCAAAGAAGCTAGTCCTAAAAACTGCAACTCTCAGCGTCGGAAGTATAACAGATAAAGAAAGAGAGCTCACCGATTTAATGCAGAGGAAAAGGATTGTAAGAAACTCGTTGGAAAGGGAATAAATCGAGAGATCTTGGAAACGAATACAAGTTAATATACGGTAGTGTGAACATCATGGCAGAAACGCAGTGGAATTTTGAACGAGTGGAAGGAACATCTGGTAAGGGTGACCAGAAGAATTGATAGAATAATGAGTGTCCAAATGAATATAGGTGGTACCAACTTAAACATCACGTGTGTCTACGCCCCACAGGTAGGGTGTGAAGAATTATGAAGTGCACTTGATTGCGAGATGCTCGAAATTCCTGTGAACGAAAAGTATTTTATGGGAGGTGATTTGAATGGACATATTGGTAGAGAAAGAGATTGGGGATGGGAACAAGAAATGATGAAGGAAATAGTGTGAAGACTGAATAATATGTATACTAATAGTATCAGTTTGTTACCTAGAGTAGTGGGGAAGGTAAAATCAGATAGATTTTGTGTTGTGTAGAAGCCAGCTAAAAGAGGTTACCAACTGTAAAGTGATAAAAAGGGTGAGTATGTAGCTAGTTAACATTGACTGATGTTAGTGAGAATCTGAGAAAGAAAGGATCTGAGAAAGGATTTGGCAAAAGTCTTCAAGAGTAAGGTGCTGGAAGAGCTTGAGGGAAAATATACGTAAATTACTCACAGGAAGCCTACAGCAAAGTTGTGGTGTGAATGGGAGAGGAAGTGTCAGGAGAAACATCTGGTAAATGGCCTAAGATCAAGGAAACTTGGTGGTGGAACGATGAAGTGCAACAGAAGGTTAGGGAGAAGAAAGGCTAGAAAGAGGTATAACAGGTATAAAAGAGAGGAAGATAAGGATATATACAAGGTAGTAAAGAGAGGCAAAATGCATTGTAACTACTACTAAAGAAATATCGTCTACAAAGCTGTATAAAGAGTTGGAAACAACTGAGGGGATAAAAAGGTTTTATAGAATTGCTAAAACAAAGGGATAAGTTAGCAAGGACTTTAAAAACAGTGCCGATAGCGATTAAAGTAAGCAAGATAATAAAGCTTATAGGTCGATGTTAGGAATATTTATATTCGACAAGTACATCAACAATTTGCGCAAGTAAATACCATCATTCTTGTACTCTTTTCGTCGTGTAAGAACGATACACGGTTTATAGATATATTTGGTTGACTTTAAGAGTAGTTATTTTAGAACTTCAATGCTCGAAGAGCATTAAAGCGGATAAGAACAACAATGGATTTCCAGATAATGCTAAAAAACCGGAGATCAGACGAACGCCTAAAAATTTCAGAGAAACAAGCATGAGAACTGGATTAGAAATTCACGAAGATAATAAGTACAATAATTATTTCTTTGAACACATGAGTTACAAAAAAGATACTTAATTGAATAATTACTTACCTATTTCCAAAACATAACTTGGTTACGCTAAATAGTCCAAAATCTGCTATGACAACTTTTCCATTTTCAACAAATATATTTTTACTTTTTAAATCTTTGTGTATAATACCCTTAGCGTGAAGATAACCCATTCCCTAGAACAAAATAATATAACATTTTAAAATTTACGTTTGTACATTTATTGTATATTGAATATCGAATAACACTTATAGAATATGTATGTCGAATACTTTGTAAGCGTTAAGATGTTTTATTTTTTGTATGAAAACGGCGCCTCGTATAAAAAAAGGGAAGATAGATTTTTCATCACAAATTGAACAGGAATTCAAAAATGATTTTTAATTTGAAATATCTGAGTGGTGTACTATTTTTTTTTTCTTTAAAAAATTCAGACCATTACCCGTATGTGAGCCAATGGTGAATGTAAAATTCTTAATTGTATATTAAAAAATGAGCAATAATTACCTCTTAAAACCCACGAAATTTCATTTGAATATCTCAACCGGTTTTAGAGCAATAAATAAATCGTCAGTTTATAAGAAAAATTTCAACGCCCCGTATCTTGGAAACGAAACATCTACGGACATATGTTTATCAAGCAAACTGTCATTATTTTTTTATGTATAATTACCTCTTAAAGTTTGTCACACTTATTTAGAAACACCATGTATAAAAATTTCAAAAGCGTTAAAAAATTTGATTTTCGATCCAAAAATTTTGCAAAAAAAGAACATGTAGGCGATAAAAAAAAACCTACAAATTAAAATAAAAAGGGAAGTTTCTACGATAATTAGAACCGAAGATATCGTCAAAAAACGAAAAAATACGTTTCGATTTTTTTGGGATGTACAGGGTTATCCACTATATTTTGACCCCCTTGTAAACTGCTTTATTTACAGAATTAGAAAAAAATGTAAAAAACAAAAGTTAGACGATTTTTTATGTAGTTTTCGAAAATGATAGTAGAAAAACAAAGAAGTTGCAAACAAAATGGCTTCAGATGTTAACATTTAAGTGGAACACCCTGTATATGGTTACAAATTTGAATAGAACGTTCTGTAACGAACATTTCCATATTGAATTTGATTGGCCTATCTGGAAAAATAAGCGAGACACTAGATATTTTGAACAAATCTCAGTCATGATGGTATGCTATGACAATGATACAACAATGTTATATTTTGACAATTTATAATATTTAATTAGAATGGGTTACACGGAAGCTGAAAATATTAAAATATTATAGGTATTAAAAAAATTACTGTAAGGAATGGAACACTAACTTAGAATATTAAAATAACAACGATTATTTCATTCATAGGAGATTCTGACCAATAGAAAGCTACAGAAATAAAAATTAAACTCATAATTTTTGATAATTTCCTGTCGTCAAGTATATTACGTCAAATGCCCTTCGTTGCTATGAAAAAATACATTCAGTGACATTAATGACAATTAATGTTTTAAAAATTATAAAAGTGATGACTTTCAACCGTCAAATATTTATAACAACTGTGTGTTTAATTGTACTAATTTGTACTTACATAAATAAATTACAATAAAATTTTGGTTTTGAACAGTTTTATTCATGAAATAATCGCAACAAATTGCACACGATCTCTAAAATTAATATAGAATTGTTGCCCTCGTGACACTTTGACATAATTTCAGCTCTTGTGCAATTACTATAGACAATTTACTGTTAACTAATAATACTACTAGTGTTGCTCGAAGTGACCTCCATTATATGAAACACAAAGCTGATATCTTCTTTTTAAATTATTTAAACAGTTCAAAACAGCATTATTATTAATATCGTTTAAATCATAAATTATTTCTCTAATTTTATCTTTAATCATTTAGACTGTGTCATTCGAATTATCATACACTTTGTCCGTATCTAATATCTAGTATTTCGCTTGTTCTTCCAGATAGGCCCATCAAACTCAATATGGAAATGTTCGTTACAAACGTTCTATTCAAATGTGTAACCATATACAGGGTGTTCCATTTAAATTAACAAAGTTAACATCTACCGCCATTTTGTTTGCACCTTCTTTGCTTTTCTACTACCATTTTCGAAAACTACATAAAAATCGTGTAAATTTTGTATTTTTCATTTTTTCTAATTCTATAAATATAGCAGTCTACAGGGGGGGGGGGTCAAAATATAATGAATAACCCTGTACTTCAAGGAAAATAAGGCAGAGATGATTTTAAAATTGAATCAGGAGTCAAAAAGAAAATACCGAAAAATGATAATTTGACACTCAATAAATAATATAATTTTTTTCGACATTTTGTTCGGCTCAGTTTTTTAAACAAAGTTTAAAAATTTCAAGAGAAAAAAAAATTAATTTCGCGCTAAAAATACTATGCTTAGGCAATAAAAAATTCTACAAATTAAAATAAAAATTAAGTTTCTACGATGATGAGAAACGAAGATATCAAAAAACGAAAAAATACGTTTTTGGTGGGGGGGGGGGGGGTTAGGTGAGGCTAGGGGTCTAAAAATGCTTTTGGTTGAACATTTTTTGATGTAGAACAGCATGGGATTTTTATTTTTGGAATATCGCTGGGACCTTACCGGCTAGACTAGACCTTTTGGTTTCAAAATTGCGGTTCTGAATATTAACCCGGCAACAGTCGCGCTTTCTTCTGTCACGTAAGCAGTCGCGCGTTAGATTTTATCTAACAATACGAATTCAAATACGAATTTAACACAAATTTTTATTTTATATTTTTATTTACTTGTTATTCTCCTTTTCATGAACATTTTTCAGTGCGTCACAAATTATAGAAAAAAAGGTAAGTCCGTGATAATACACATTTATTCTAACGTGACATTTTAGTTAAATCTGACAGTTGTCAAATTTTATTTTCAATTTGGAATAAAACCAAATCAATTGTGTCTATTGCATTTATAAAATGGTATTTTCTTTCATTTGTATAGTCTTATAAATTGTACAGATTATATTGATAATATTATTATTTTATTTAATAAATAATTCTTTTTTTATTATGGCGCCATCTATCGACAACTAGAATAATCACCGAACTAGAATAATTACCAAAGTATTCAGAGACGTGCCTTTTTTTCTGTCACATACAATTTAATGCGTTAGAGAGAAATCGAAAAACTGTGACGCACTGAAAGATGATCATGAGAAAAAGAATATATTAAAAATATATATTTCTAACAATTTTAAAGCTAATTGGTTCTCACCAAAGCCATCAATTCCACAAAAAAAAATAAAAAAATTAAAACAAAATTTAAAAAAAATTAAAAAAAGTACCTACGCATTTCTACAATCTTCCTCGAGGCACTAACTAGTGGAAAGTTATGTTGCAAAATTTTTCATCAAGTTATCACGGAAAAGGATAAAATGGATTTTTTCTACCGGCGCGACTGCTTCCGGGTTAAACATTAACCGAAAAGATCTATCCCAATACTCACCTGAGATATTTGCTGAGCTACATTCGTCGTCTTATTCATATTAAATTTTTCTTTCCTGAGATGTATGTGAGTGTACAATGTCATTCCTTTCGATATTAAACTGGTAACTATGGCCAACTTAGGCGGTTTCATGCACGCTCCCATAAACAAAATTAGATTTTCGTGCCTAGTTTTCCTAAAAGTCGAAACTTCGTTTTTAAATTGCTCTAAAGTTTTTTCGTCCTTTAAATAATTAACATTTAATACTTTTACAGCTACGTCACCGTGCCATTGACCTCTGTATACTGTGCCGAATCGGCCCGTTCCGATGACATCTCCCATTTTTAATTCGTCGTAAGGAATATCCCATTCTCGCATTGAAAGCTGAAAGATAAACAGAAGAGTACATTTAATAGAGTACACAAACAATTAATTTATGTAAAAGATTAATTAACAGCAATAAAAGAGATTTTACAGTATCATTGAAGTGAATGTATCTGTATTTCACGTAATTTTCTCCACATTTTATAAACAACAAATTAATTTTACTTGTCCAATTAGATTAATCTAAAAAAAATTATTTATCATCAATATTGACCCTAGTGGTAGGGGAGCCCAAGCGGGGATTTTTGCAGTTACTCGAGCGCGTCAGATTAGCATATGGGGAGAAACCTGGTACCCTGCATATGTACCTCTACCATATATTGGCTCTTAACACAGGGGAGTTCGTTAAGGGGACCCGAAAAAAAAATCTATCCTTAAAAATACTCGACATTGTCAGATTAAGATAAGGTAAGTTAAGTACATGCAAAAGAGTGTATATTTCAAAAATCTGACGATTTGAGCCGGGCGTAAGGAAATGGGTGAGTCCCAAAGTTTCACAAGAAAAAAGCGAATATTTCGCGAAATGAATGACAGATCGAAAAACTAAAAAATATGTGCTCAATATTTTTTAAAATCTATCGAATGATACCAAACACGACTTCCCACGGAGAGGGGTGGGGAGCAAATTTAATATTTTAAATACGAATCCCGCGATATTTCGCGAAATGAACATCAGATCGAAAAACTGTAAAATACACTTATTCAATACTTTTGAAAAATCTATCGAATGGCACTAAACACGACCCCCCACGGAGGTGGGGTGGGGGGTTACTTTAAAATCTTAAATAGGAGCCCCCATTTTTTTATTGCGGATTTGGATTCCTTGCGTAAAAATAAGTAACTTTTACTCAAAACATTTTTTCGAATTATGGATAGATGGCGTTATAATCGGAAAAAACCATTGTTGGAAATGGAAAATTAAATTAAAAAATGGCAAGCGCCCACTAAGGGTCGATTTCTCATACCTGCTGTAATCTATGGTTCAGTTGAACCAGGTTCAGCCGTGATCTTCGGTTTTGTTTGGAATGCATTTCTCATTGCACGTTCATGTCAGCGCTCGTTCTACAGCTTTCGAGAAATGCCAATAGATGGCAAAAGGTAAAAAACTGTCGCCATTTTGAACTACGTTTTTTATGCTGGTTTTGAATAAAGTTAAATTTAAGTATTTATAGTCAAATAGTCATTTTAATAATTATAAATAAATATTATAAAAACAAAAATAATGTTATCGTTTATCGTGAGGCTTAATATAATAAAATAGGATATATTTATATTATGACAGCGTTTCGTGTTAATACAACGCATGCGTAGTCCATGAAATCATCTGAACTGAGTTCTGAAATCTTTGAACGGCCGAATTCCACCGTTCAAGCATCGTTCAAGTTTAAACTGCCATCGGTTGAACGTGCGAATTGAGAAAGACGATTTTGACTTTAAACTGACGTTTACTAGAAGTTCAGGTTAAACTGGAGTTGAACTCGATATGAGAAATTGGCCCTAAAATGGAAAACTTTACTTAACTTTTTTTGGTTTTAGGACCTACTCTTCACAACCCAATAGGTCCCCATAACGCTCGAGTAACTGCACATTTAGCATACTTTGCTCCCCTACCATAGTATCCAACACAACTCTCACAAAAATCCTAAGCAACGGCCTCCCCTAGGGATCCGTACTCGCGCCTCTCTTAATCAATTTTTATCTGACTGGCCACCAATTATCACATTCACAAAGTTCATGTAGGCTCCTCGCAACCCAACACAAAAATGAACACACTCGAAGAAACCCTTACTCAAGACCTGGCATTGATGGTAGAATACTTGAATACAGGAAATGAAGACTTACTCCAAGCGTACTTACAACACCTCATGCTTCCAATGAAATAATAGGTTTACCAACATACTTACAGACAGGCGTTGAAGTAACATAAACTGCTCTAAAAAGAAAATAACAAAGATACAAGAAGAAGACATTGGGTTCACGAAAAACAACAGTAAACAAGAATGGAAAAGCAAGAGATCATGGACCTCATGGACGTAGGACGAAAACATAAAACAAGCCCAATAGAATACAATCCAAATCAAGAAAATTATTAGAAAAACGTGCAGACAAGCAAAAAAACTGGATGTCAACAAAATGTCTAGAAATTGAACAACTTCAAGAAAGATACGACACCTTTAATGACATAAAAAAAGTGAAAGAAATGACATATAGACACAGAAAGAGACGGGAAACAATATTAAGAAATAACAACGAAATAATTATAGGCACAAAAGACAAACTGGAGAGATGGAAATACATTCAGACACTTTTTGACAACGATAGACCTTGTTCTCCACCATCCACAGATGATTGAATGAAAAAAGCAACCAAAGAACTTAATAATGTAGTAATAGCTCAAAAAAGCGGAAAAGCCACCTTCTTTCTTCGTGTACCATGTCCTTTCAGAACGTTGTTTACCATCATAGCTATCTTAATTTTATTCACTGCCAACCTAAATAGCGTCATGTTCGTATCAATACCATACCAATCTCAGAAGTTCTTCAACCATGAGGGATCTTCTTCGTCCTGGACTACGTTTGCCTGCTATTTTACCTTGCATAATATTTTGTAGCAGCCTATATTTGGGACCTCTCATTCAGAACACTCCAGCTCTCTACTCTTGATGCTTCATACAATCACAGTAGTTTTACTGAGACGTTCTAGTATTGTGGAGTTTTGAATCCTCTCCACCCAAGAAACTTTTAAAACTATTCTATAACACCACATTTCGAAAGCCTCCAGGCGATTTAGATCAATTTTATTCAAAGTCCAGGACACAACAGCATAAAGTAAGACCGGGAACACGTAGCAGCGAAGTAGGCGGGTCCGCAATGCCAATTTTATGTCTCTGTTACATAACACCTTGGACATCCTTCTAAAAGTCTGGCCTACTCTATCCTAGATATAATTTCGCCGTGACTCGCCGCGTTACAATTTAATTGATATCCAAGGTAAACAATTTGATAAACTTGCTCAAGTTTGGTATTATTTACATATTGTATACATTTGGAATAAATTCAATAGTTCAAATACTAATTGTTTTTTTTTTGAAAAATGCTCAGACCTGTCGATTAGTATTTCAAATCGACATTTTTTACATACAATAATAATGTATACAGGGTGTCCTAATTTAGAGATATGACGTCATCGTTGGTTTTCTTAAATGGCAACACTGTCATTTTGGTAGCTATTTTGATAAGGTGTGTAAAGTTGTACATAACTGCAAGATATCAAGTTTTTATTCCCTACCATTTACAAGATAATAAAAAATAACAAAGTTATGAAAAATAAGAGTCTGTAATTTGGAATAAATTCAGTAGTTCAAATACTAACTTGTTTTTTTGAAAAATGCTCAGATCTGTCGATTAGTATTTCAACTTATGTATAACTTTTCACACTCTATCAAAATAGCTATCAAAATGACAGTGTTGCCATTTAAGAAAATCAACGATGACGTCATATCTCTAAATTGGGACACCCTGTATATATTATTATTGTATGTAAACAATTTCGATTTGAAATACTAATCGACAGATCTGAGCATTTTTCAAAAAAACAATTAGTATTTGAGCTATTGAATTTATTCCAATATACAGACTCACTCTGTATAGACGGTTTTATATTCTGTTGTTTACTTATTACGAGTGTTTTGGTTTTCCGTATGTTCAGATCCAGACCTGCTTCCTTACAGCTCTCAACGACACTATCAAGTAATGTTTGCGGATCATCTCGAGTAGAAGCTAGGAGTACTGTGTCGTCCGCATATATCACAAATTATTTATGACTTCGCCGTTCACAATTATTCCTTCCTGTTTTTCAGAAAATGAATTTCTGAAAATTCTTTCGGAGTAAACGTTGAAAAGAAGGGCGGGGCGACAAGAGACATCCCTACCGTACTCCCTTTTTAATATTAAGAGCTTGCGATTCCAAACCGTCTACTAAAACTGATGTTGTTTGATCCCAATACAAATTTGCAATTATGCGAACGTCTCTGCCGTCCAAGCCAACCGGCAGGGGCGGCTCGTCGGGGTAGGTAAGGTAGGCGCCGCCTACCCTTTTCAAATGTAGTACAATAATATAAATTATTAATATAAATTACTTATTTCAAAATTGTAATTTATAAATTTTGACACAATACCTACAATAAAATAGCAAAAATTATCCAAATTATTTTTAAAAATATCCAAAAAAATTTCTCCGTAGTTATAATTATTGTACGCTCCTTGTAGTATCAGTAGTACTGTATAAGATTCTATATTCTTCCTTGGTCAGGCACTTGAAAACGTAGCCTGAAATAGAACGACGCCAACACCGAATTGACGTGCGATCTCTCTCTGTTTATGCGAGTAGGCCTGCTACAGGTCTGCTGGTAGCGACCGTATTCTACGATTTTGAAAGCGGGCGGATAGGCACAGAGTCTTATAGCCGGACCTACAAAATTTTATCAGTTGCTTCTCTTGTGTCTTGTGAAACTGTTTTAAATAATTGTTTTTTGATTTTGGCTGTTATTAGTAGGTTAAGTATTGAATAAAACTAGGTAGGACAATTTAAATTTGTTTATGAAAACTGAATAATAAACAGGTAAATTTGAGATCGGTCTATTGAAGGGCATTTTAATTTTATATTAATTTAGTAATAATTCACTAACGACAAATAAATCTGTGAATAGTTATTTGTCAGTCGTCCATTATATTTTTATTGTGTTTCAATACAATTTGGATAATTTAAAGTTTAACTGACGAATTGTGTTATTAGATTATATAGATCAGCGTTTCCCAACCGGTGGGTCGCGACCCACTAGTGGGTCGCGGCGTGGCTCTTACAGTAGCTGAGTAGCACGTCATGTAGCCATCAAGGGTGAAAGATGGGTCGCGAATATGAAAACACATCAGAAGGTGGGTCGCCAGACATAAAAGGTTGGGAACCACTGATATAGATAATTAAAAATTTAAAGCGAGGTTAATTGTTAACTTATCAATTTATTCGAAGAGTAAATTATTACTTGATACATAAATAAAATAAGTAATATTTGACGTTGTTGAAACGTAGGTGTGTTAGTTTTATTGGTGGAAAAACTTTAGTCATCGAATATGAATATTTTAAACGATGTAATATGCAGTTTGATCGAGACGCCTTTTTCAAGGCGCCAAAATCAAGAAAGATCAGAAATTATTTCAATGGGCCGGCCTTTACCAAATTTAACAATTTTATCCACAGATAAGACAAAAGACAATCGACCATTTTCGAGATCGTTTAAAACAATATGGTATGAAAATCATAAATGGCTAAGCGGAAGTTATTTTAAAAATTCACTTTTCTGTTGGCCTTGTCTGTTGCTCTCAAATTTGAAGCAAAATGTTTGGGTGAGTCAGGGATATTCAGATTTGAAAAATTTATCAGCTATTGTTTGTTTTTTAACCAAGAGGAGTGATTCAAATTTACCGCGCTGTAATGCTTGTTTCTAATTGGTCTAACCGCAGGCAAGTTTACTCCACTGTTATTAAATTTTGACACTAATGACATTTATGAAATTTTGGCACTTCTGTCATTTTATAGGTTAATTAAGTATATCAGCGATTTTTTGTGTTTTCTGCATTATTCCTTTAATTTTTAGATTTTTAGTCTACTTTTATATAAAAACAGTTGTTTTTAGAACTCTTTAGCGATGTGTTAGTATAATATAATATGTATGGATTATCATCGAAAGCTGATATGATCAACGAAAAAAGAAGATGAATTTGGTGACTTTTTTAGTAACTTTCTTGGGTGTGAAACTGTCTTTTTAGTTTACTCCTCTTGGTTAAAAAATCAACTATAGTGTAAAAAAACATGAATCTTCGAAAGAACATTTAAACAATTGCTTAGGTTTAAAACGGTTAGAAAAAAATAAACAAACTATTGACAGTGCTTTAGCTGGACAAATTTCTCTATCTAATAAGATATATAATGAAGAAGTTGAAAAAGATTGAAGAAGTTGAAGAAATTGATGTTACAATTCTGTTAGTAAAACAAGAACTTGCATTTCGCGGTCGTGATGAGAGCCATAATTCTTCAAACATGGGTAATTTTAAAGAAATTTTTAATTTGGTAGTTAAACGCGATCAGGAAATCCAGGATCATGTTAAAAAATAGAAGGGGTGTTCACGGGTTTGTCAAAAACAATACAAAATGATTTAATAGATTGTCTTGCCGATTACGTAAAAAATGAAATTTCAACAGAAATTAATGAAAGTCAACTTTTTTCTATACTAGCTGACGATACTACTGATATAACCGAAAAATCACAGTGTACTTTAACAATCCGTTTTGTTAACAAAGTTGGTCAGGTAACAGAAAGATTTTTAGGGTTTTTTGATGTTAGCGATAATAGATCTGCAGACGCTCTATATAGTTTAATTTCAAACGTGCTTGAGCCATATGATTACAAAAATAAATAAATTGCTCAATTTTACGATGGTGCAAGTGTAATGGCTGGCTCTTTAAAGGGATTACAATCAAAAATTAAAGTAGATGCTCCAAAAGCAATTTTTACACATTGTTGCGCTCATAGATTACATTTAGTATTGCAAGACGGCTCAAAATGTATTACAAATTGTAGGTGTAGGATATTTTTTGTCGCCTACCCGAACTATATGTGTAGCCTACCCGCATACTGAGGTCACGAGCCGCCACTGCCAACCGGTACAGACAATATCAATGTCGATAATATCATTCAATTGAAAATTAAATCGTATAGTTCAGTTCTTCGTATTCCGACGCTGTATATTATCTACGCTGTTTATAGATTGAAAGTTTGTATAGAACTTTGATTAGTATTTGAAGAAGCATTAAAATTTGTGTACCATCTTGAGTAACATCTAAACATAAAATCTAAGACCTGACTGAAGAATACAGAAGTTTTATCAACACTTGAAGTACTTAAGTTGCAATTCTTTTAATTAAATATAAAACCAGACGTAATACATTTTCCATAGCTCATATTATATAAATTTGTTGATCGAAAATACTTACACTATTCTGTCGAGGCCATCTGTGAGGATCAGTAATTGTATCACTGTCGGACACTTGACTGTCCTGGGAATCAACCCTAACGGGGGTCTTGTCTGAATCCGTACTCGCACTTTCTGACGTCTGGGATGCCGTTCTATCGGTATCCGTCGATTGTTGTGAACTTATTATGTCTCGATGAAATATCGGCATCGGTGGTAGAGGATAAGTCTCTAATTTCACCTCGTTCGTTGTCTCCCCTAGAGTGACATCTAAAAGTAAAAAAAAATCACATTTGTTGACAAACTAATGATGATAAGGGACTATTATCAAGTTGTTCGATTTATATACGCCATTTATATACAACTTGTAAAGATTCAAAAATCCTACGTTTTAATTCACTTATTTAAATTCTTATTCTGTACATAAGGTTAATACGGGTCTTAAATTTATATTTTCGATGTTAGTTTGATATTAATATTCCAATTCTATCTTAAATGCGGCTCAAAACACTTAGTGTCGCTTCGATTAAAACAAACCAAATTTAAGCATGCTTACTTTATTCTGCTCAATTGCCTTGGGCAAATCACTTAGAGCTAGTTGTTTTGAACTACGCCTTAAAAGCGTAGATGGAAATAAAATAAAATTTGAACCATTTATTTACACTGACACTCGCTGAAAGCGAAATTCAATAAAATTGCGTATTGTAACAAAAGAGAAATCTTGGACGACCGCCGTATAACAGTAAACACCTCGAGAATGACGTCATCGAATAATCTAGGCCTCGGCGGAAAGGAGGAGGGACTTCTCGAACGTACGATCCGTAGGCGGAACACGCTGATAGCTAGAGATGGGCGTCGATTGTTCCAGAATAACAACTGGGTATAAATACGGGCATATTTGTAAATACAGTTTAGTCTTAAGCTAAAGTTTGTAAAGTAAACTTGTATAAATAAATAATAAAGTCGTATATAAATACGAATCGCTAGTTTTATTGTAATTATAAGTAATTACAATAGTCACGTTACAGTTGGTGTCGGTGTTCGGTTAACTTAGTGCGATATAAATAAGTGAATTACAGAGAGACTTTAAAAGACTTTTGAACTTTATTCGTCGGGAATAACCGGAGTGCGTTAATTGTTCGGTATTCGGAAAGACTTTAAAAGACTTTTGGACTTTATTCGTCGGGAATAGTTAAAGTGTGTTGATTGTTCGGTATTCGGAAAGACTGTTAAAAGACATTTTGGAAAGTACGTGTGTGCCGACCAAAGATGTTGCTACAAGAACTTACAGTAAAACAGCTCCGTGAACAGCTAGAGGAACGGGATCTGGACAGCAGTGGGCTCAAGATAGTCCTACAAGCACGACTCGAGGATGTCCTCACGAAGAACGGAGAAGACCCAAAGACGTTCCACTTCCAGTCAGCAGAACAAGCAATCTTATCGAAATTAAAAACTGTTTCTGAAACGATCGATGAAACTTCTAGAAAAAGCGACGAGAAATTCGAAAACGTTGCTAAAAAATTTGACGAGACTTCTCAAGTAATTAAAGAAGTTAGTAGACAGAATAACGAGAAACTTGAAGAAGTTAGTAGACAGAACAACGAGAAATTTGAAAGTGTTTCTCAAAAGATCGATGAAACTTCTAGAAAAAGCGACGAGAAATTTGAAAGTGTTTCTCAAGTAATTAAAGACGTTTGTAGACAGAATGACGAGAAATTTGAAGAAGTTTCTAGAACATTCGATAAGATGCAGAAAAGTGTAGAGACCGTAGAAGAAAAGATCAAACAACTAGAGAGCATGATAACCGATACAAAAGTACAACCATCAGTTAATGCAGCAGCGTTAGATCCTGTAGTGAAAGATGAACTATCGAGAGACGAAACGTCGCATAATATGAGATTCAAATTACCACCATTCGATGGAAAGTCCTCTTGGTCCATATATCTTAGACAATTTGAAGCTATTGCGACCGCCAATCATTGGACCGAACAGGAAAAGGCTGTTTCCTTGACTGCTGCTTTGCGAGGTGATGCTGCAGATATATTAAGATCAATTCCTAAGGGTCAAGAAAATTGTTACCAGACCTTGTTCACTCGTCTAGAAAAACGCTATGGAGATGCCCATCTACAACAAGTATACAAAGCACAACTGCGAAGTAGAAGTCAACGAGCAAGTGAGAATCTGCAAGAATTTGAAGCAGATGTGGCTCGTGTGGTGCGGTTGGCTTATCCAGAGGTGCCAGACAGCGTTTTAGAAGAAATTGCAGTAGATACCTTCGTCAATGGGCTGAAAGATAGTGAACTACAGAAAGCTTTACGACTAGCAAGACCGAAAGTTTTAGATGAAGCACTTGCTATTGCCTTGGAACACGAAGCAGCTAGCCAAGCTTCACGAAACAATCGAGTAATAGCCGTGGAAAAAGGCGATAAGAGAAAAGATGAACGTTTGGTGGAAATGGTACGGAGGGTGATTCGTGACACGATGCCGAAGAGACGCGTGAAGAGGGCTGGAAGAGTTCGTTCAAATACAGATGCTTCCTCGATACGGCCATGCGGTGAAAGTTGTAATCACCGGCTTAAAGTAGAGGAACAGCGTTGCCCTGTGAGACGAACTACCGTAGTTAATGAACAATGGCAGCCCCAACAGCTACAATACGCCCAAGAAGATGATCCATGTATAAAAAGAGTATTGGATTGGATGCAGCAAGGTGAGAGACCTAGTTGGCAGAACATTAGTGCATGTAGTCCAGAAGTCAAGGCCTACTGGAGCCAATGGAATTGCCTGGTACTAAAAGATGATCTTCTGTACAGAACCTTTGAGAACGATGATGGTACAGAATCTAAGCTGCAGTTGATTGTACCTAAAAGTAAAGTGTCAGAAGTATTGCGTCAGTTGCATGACGGTACATCAGATGGACATTTTGGTATTACGAAGACTCTGCAAAAGGTTCGAGAACGGTTCTATTGGGTGAACTGTAAAGATGATGTAAGAAGATGGTGCCGGAAATGTGAACTGTGTGCATCCGGTAATGGTCCAGTTGGTAAAAAGAGAGCACCCATGAGACAGTACAATGTTGGAAGTCCTATGGAAAGAGTAGCAATCGACATTGCAGGTCCATTTCCAGAAACCGATGCTGGAAATAAATACATTCTGGTAGCCATGGACTATTTTACGAAATGGACCGAGGCCTATGCATTACCGAATCAAGAAGCTGCTACCGTTGCAGAGGTACTTGTTAAAGAATTCTTCAGCCGATTTGGTGTTCCCTTGGAGATCCACTCCGACCAAGGGCGAAACTTTGAGTCAGCTCTTTTCCAAAACGTTTGTAAATTGATTGGTGTCAATAAGACCAGAACAACACCCCTGCATCCTCAATCGGATGGAATGGTCGAGAGGATGAACCGAACGATGGGTAAACACTTGTCCAAAGTTGTATCTGAACATCAGCGAGATTGGGACCAACACATTCATTTATTCCTGATGGCCTACCGCTCGGCCGTGAATGAAACTACAGGTCAAACACCAACCTGCCTGATGTTGGGTCGTGAAGTTCGTTTGCCCTGCGACCTAGAGTTTGGCTGCAGACCTTCCGAGGAATATGTTGCAGGCGAAGAATACGTAGACCGCCTGAAGTTACGAATGAACAACATTCATGAACTTGCCCGACAACACATCCAGATAGCCAGTGACAGAATGAAAGATCAATATGATTCTCGCTGCAAAAATGAAAGCTTCGAAGTAGGTGATCTTGTCTGGCTTTATAATCCACAACGTCGTCGAGGCCTGTGTCCTAAACTGCAAAGACAATGGGAAGGTCCGTATGAAGTTAAGAAGAAAATAAATGACGTAATATACAGAATTAAGAAGTTACCAAACGGTAAACCAAAAGTTATTCACATAAATCGTCTTGCACCATATGCTGGCTCAAATGAAAGAGAGGAAGCCCGAGTCCTCCAACAGGAGATGAAAGATGCACCACAGCCAAGTTTTAAGGAATTTATGTCAAATTACGCAGAAAGAAAGAGTGCTAGATTCGGCGTGACCACAGAAGTTCAGCAAGATCTGTTTGGTGTTCCAGAAAACGTCTCTCTAGCCCACTGTGTTGCCCAAGACCTCGAGATGACTAAAGGAATCTCGTCCGTATTCAATAGAAAGTTCGGCCGCCTGGACGAGTTAAGGAATCAACAACCTAAAATTGGAAGAGTATTGCGATTGGAAGATGGTCCTCGATCTTTGCTGTATATAGTGACCAGGAAGTCTTATACGGACACGCCAAGCTACGAGAACATATGGCGTGCTCTAACTAATTTGAAGAAAATCGTGTGTAATTATGACATCAAAGATTTGGCTATACCAAAAATAGGCCATGCAGTAGAAAGTCTGGATTGGAAGATTGTGAGAAGCATGCTCACTTCAGAGAAACTGGCGTACGAATTACTGTGTGTTGCATGAACCCGAAGATGTCATACCCTTCAAAGACAGTAGACTGCTATTTCTTCTTGAAGGGTGTATGCAGAGCTGGAGAGTCGTGTAGATTCCGCCATCCTGGGCCTTCATCTAGAGTTGCTGATCGGGACGCTCAGGTCTTAAGAGGGGAGCAGTGTAACAAAAGAGAAATCTTGGACGACCGCCGTATAACAGTAAACACCTCGAGAATGACGTCATCGAATGATCTAGGCCTCGGCGGAAAGGAGGAGGGACTTCTCGAACGTACGATCCGTAGGCGGAACACGCTGATAGCTAGAGATGGGCGTCGATTGTTCCAGAATAACAACTGGGTATAAATACGGGCATATTTGTAAATACAGTTTAGTCTTAAGCTAAAGTTTGTAAAGTAAACTTGTATAAATAAATAATAAAGTCGTATATAAATACGAACCGCTAGTTTTATTGTAATTATAAGTAATTACAATAGTCACGTTACAGTATGTTACCTTTTTTTCTATTGGCTGAATTAAATGGTTTTCAATAATTATTAAACTTAATAATAATAATATTAAACTTAATAATATTAAACTTAATAATATTAAACTTAATAATAATATATTTAAACTTAATATAGCTGATAGCTCTCAATGTATTTGTGGTCAGTTTGGTAACCTACAACACAAAATTTTGACCTGTTCTCTTATTTCTAATAAAGTTAATATGTTTTTAAATTCACTGTATTCTTTGACTGATGTCCACCATCCCATTAATTTAAATTATTTATTAACATTAGAAAATAATGAGTTGGTATATCGACTATTGTATAAACATATTTTAGATATTAAACTTAAGTTGTAATTGTAAAATATAGTTTAAGTATTTCTTGTAAATTGTTATATATTAAAAGAAAAAAGAAAAGAAAAAAAATATAAAAAAAATAATAGAAAAAATATATAATAAAAAAATATATAATAAAAAAAATGAATGACGAACTTGGACAGTCCATAGTAAAAAGCTTTCGAATGAAGTAGAGGGCTAAAGTAGAAAAGAAGAATGTTGCAGTTTTTACTGTGGAACTCTGAGAACATCATTTAGAAAAAAATAAATAAAAAAAATGTAATATAAAAAATTATTAAAAAAAATACAAAAATAATTATTTATTAGTAGAATTGTTTAATAGAGATTAATATTAGTATTAGTTTTAGGATAAGATACGAAAAAATGACTAATAAAATAAAAAATAGTAAAATTGGCGAATGGATTTAGGGTCCGCAGTCATATAAACCCAAATAAACAACAACAACAATAATTATTACTTTAATAATAATATTACAAAGTTTTGTTGATGCGTTAAGTTTTACTAAGAATTCTTAATTAATTATTTTGAATGGGAAATACACCACAATTTTACTAAATAAATTATTTTATTAACGTTTCGACGTCCAAATCGGATGCCGTTGTCAAAATACAAAAAATATTAATGAATTAAACAAAAATGTTGTTGCTTAGTAAAAAATTCTTCTAATAATTTATTTAATTTGACTCATTTATATCGGCAATTCAGACATACTTATATTATACATTTTAAAGTAGAAGACTTTAAAATAATATTGCCAATATTTATGAGTTGTGTTCCTGGAACGACTTTACAAATAATACTAAAATATAAAATATGTACTAACTCGATATGTTATTGACTTAGTATATTGATAGATCTCAAATATGTCAACACGCATGGGATAATGAACATAGAGTTCAGTGGAGAGATTCAAGTATAGTCCTGAAAGAAACAGAGTAAAAAGAGAGAAATCAAAGCGGCTCTAATTATGCTAAATGAAACCAATTGTGTCGCAAATTCCTCGGTAGAATGCAGTAGGATGTGGTTACCCATACTAAAAGAGGAAGTCAATAGAAAGAAAATACCACGATTAGTAAGTCAATAACATATCGAGTTAGTACATTTTATATTTTATATTTTAGTATTATTTATATATCTATGTATTATTAATATTATTTATAATTTAAAATAACATATGTACATATTAAGGTCAGAATTTGGTATTAGTTTTGAGAGTAAACTAAAATAAGACCTAATACTTACGATGACGGGATAGTATCACGAGATTTTTTCCTGGTTTTCCCTCGTGATTTACTATGCAATCACTAACGCGAGAATTTTACTGTCGCCGTTGCATGTGGTTGTCTTTTTAAAGACAAATAACATGCTACGATTTTTTTTGTGACGGATATTCTTGAGTTGGTGTTGATTTCATGTAATCGAATGAACTATCTTTCAGTAAAGTCGTCCCAGGAACGCAACTCATAAATATGCAATATCATTTTAAAGTCTTCTACTTTAAAATGTATAATATATGTCTGAATTGCCGATATAAATGAGTCAGATTAAATAAATTAATAAAAGAATTTTTTACTAAGCAACAACATTTTTGTTTAATTCATTAATATTTTTTGTATTTGGACAACGACATCCGATTTGGACGTCGAAACGTTAACAAAACCATTTTTTTAGTAAAATTGTGGCTATTTCCCATTCAAAATAGTTAATTACAAAAATGCCACAAGAAAATAGCTTCAGAACAAGATTAAGAATTCTTAAATAATATATGATAAATATTTTTTCACTAAGACAAAATGTGTAGTTGCATAGTTATAATCAGCATTTTCTTTTATGAAAAATAGATTATTACCTGGAAAATGAAACGTCGATTTCTGACTAGAGTGAGGAGTCGTTAGCGTTTGTACAGCAGGACTAGATGGTGTGGAACTATTACAACTTGATGTATTTGAACTCGAATCGTGAGGCTGAAAAAAAATGATGTGTTTTATTTATGGCACTTTTTTTCCATTAGTTAAGTGCTTTCTATAATATACTTAAACGGTGTTTAGTTGAAGATTTTAGACGAATTGTCGACTAGGTTCATATTTTTAAAATGCCCACGAAGGAGACTTTAAGAAGCTCCAGAAGATGGTCCTGAAATAATCGAGAGACATCTGATAGATTAAATCTCTATCAATGAGCATTATCGAAACTCGGTAAAAATAGTCAAAACATATTCTGGACCTGATGTCCCTTCGGACCAAATTCTCTTATTGATTTGAAACTAAGATTTAAGAAACTGATAAAGCATCAACCCAATCGCAGACTCGATGTCGACTCTTAAGTTACTTTCATCAACAACTTGCAACTTGGAGAATAAATTTGAAAAAGACCAAGAGTTTCATAATATTGAAATCACTGGCATAATTTTAAAACTAATAAACAAGACTACTTCCGACTTCAAATATAAAAAAGTACTACAGTAGAAAGTACTGTAGACTAGCGCGAAGCTAAATGCGTTTTCTGTATTTTTAAAATTAAATAAAGTAATTTTATTATTTATTTATTATTTTTTAAATTAATTTTGCGGCACTTTTAACTGGCATTTTATCTGCCCAAAACCACATTATATAGTTCGGACAGGTACTCGCAGTCCTTCCAAAAATGTACCGATGCATAATTTACTGCACCAAAAACCATGGTTTAATTTGTACCCGACTTTTTGTCTGACTGCACATAAATGTCAACAATTTCGAATTTTACATTTAAATTGTTCTTCAATCAATCCAATACTTTGCATATATTAGATTAATTCTATAGATTATAGAAAACACTGCCATTTTGTCAGAATAAAAGGAAAACAAACTAAACTTGTTTTACATTTTTGTTTCGCATTGTGAAAAAGTTTTACATCATATAAAATGTTTGGAAACTTACGACAAAAATTGGCAACCTCGCACAGACGTTGTCATAATTCAATGCAAATGTCATAATAAATACAGCAAAATATTAATTAGCAAAATTGATTATCTTGGTGAATATCAACCACTATCTCATTATAATCCAGTATTCTAATAAAAATTATGAAATATTACGCACTACATAATAAATACGATACAAGCAAAAGGTTAGTAGATAGGTACATATAGTTTTGGTTTATAATTAAATGAAATGTTTACATTTGTGTAATGTAAACCGATCTTATGTTCCACTGGGAACATAAGATCGCTCAACACTAGAGATCAAGAAATAACCCAAGAGCTAAAAGAGAAAAAAATAGATATATGCGCACAGGAGACCAAAAAGAAAGGAAAAGGCCAGTCAAAATTAGGCGAATATATACTAATCTACAGTGGAGTAGCAAAAGAAAACAGGGCCAAAGAGGGTTTAGCCTTACTAATACACCAAAGATACCAAAATAACATCAAAAAGTGTCAATATGTATCAGAAAAGATTGTCACATCAAAAATTAGAATGGAGAAAGAAGACCTGAACATCATCGGAGTATACGGAAATAGTAAGCCCCAAACAACAAGGGAAATATTCTATGATCAATTGCAACAAGTAGTAGATCAAGTTAGAGGAAAGTTGATAATACTGGGGGATTTTAATGCTCGAATAGGCAACCAAGTAATCCTGGAATTAAACAAAAACATAATGAGAATGTCAAAAACGAAAATGGAGAACTGATGATAAACTTCTGCACGAATAACGAACTTAGAATAAACAACACCTTTTTTGACCACAAAGACCAACACAAATATACATTCAATAATACCCGTGGACAAAGATCTATGATAGATTATGTTGTAACTAACAGAGATATACATCCATCAAAAATAATTGACGTAAGATGCCTCAACTCAGCAGATGTAGGTAGTGACCACAGCCTAGTATTATGTAAAATTAGAATCACCATGAAATGCTTCACACCTAAGAGAGTGGCACCAACACAAACAAAAATCAAAGTTGAAGGACTAAGTACCGAATCCACGGAGTACTTATATAGAAAAAGAATATCAGAGAAGATTGCTGATAATGAAATACTAGAAAACGATAACATCGAGGAAAGCTGGGAAAAACTCAAAAGTAACATAATTAACGCAGCAACAGAATCACTTGGAGAGAGGAAAGTAACGAATACCAATATATCAAAAAAGAAAACCCCATGAAATTACTTCAGAACAACATTAAGAAAACCCCATGGTTTCGAGAGGAAGTGAAGATAAAATGTGAAAAAAAGAAAAAAAGCCTTTTTACAATACAGAACACAACAAACACAACAGACATACAACCACTATAAAAGAATTAGAAACGAAACAAACACTTTAGTCAGACAAATAAAAAGAGAACACTGGGAGAGTTTCTCAAAACAGATGGAACACGACTTCTACGGAACACAAAAGGAAATATGGAGAATGATCAGAGGACAAAGAAAAGAGATGAACGAACTAATAAAAACGAAACACATTCAGAAGGAAACTTGGGCAGACTATTTTCGATCTCTGTTTGCTAAAGATAACGATAACGAACCACCAACACCTGAAGTGACAACAAACGAAGAAGTAAATATTGAAGAAGCAGAGGTAACGGCAGCATTAAGGAAATTAAAAAATAGAAAATCACCAGGAGAGGACAGAATATCGAATGAACTCCTAAAGTATGGAGGACAAGACCTGACCAAACAATTATTAAAACTAATCCAAAAAATAATAGAACAAAACAGAATACCACATGAATGGAGATCAAGCATCCTAATACCTCTCTTCAAAAAGGGAGAAAAATCGGACCCGGAGAATTACAGAGGAATTAATTTATTAAACACAACACTAAAATTAACGAACAAAGTGATAATAAACAAACTGAATAAAATTATACCATTAGCAAAAGAACAACAAGGTTTTAGGTCGGGAAGATCATGCACCGACGCTATATTTATAATGAGGCAGATTCAAGAAAAATCGTTAGAATACAACAAACCGGCATACTCATGTTTCGTGGATCTTAAGATGGCATTTGACAGGGTCAAATTAAAGGACGTTATCCATTTATTGTACGCAAGAGAGGTACCTCGAGGAATAATTAAAACGATCGAAAATATCTACCAGAACAACACAATAAAAGTAAAAGTAGATGAAGAACTAACTGACCCTATTGAAGCTGGCAATGGGATAAGACAGGGAGATTCCCTGAGTCCTCTGTTGTTCAACCTGATCATGGACGAAATAATAAAAAAAGTAAGAACAAAAAAAGGATACCAAATGGGAGAAAAACAACTTAAAATAATCTGCTATGCGGACGACGCAATACTAATCTCTCAAAGTGAAGATGATTTACAACGTACCCTGCACGAATTTAATATAACCGCTAGGAAATTGAACATGTTAATTTCCCTAAAAAAGACTAAATGCATGGTTATAACAGCAGATCTAATAAGGTGTAAATTAGAGCTGGAGGGTCAAATAATAGAACAAGTCATGGAGTTTAAATATCTAGGCATCACACTATGCAGCTACGGAAAGCTCGAAACAGAAGTGGAAGATCAGGTGAATAAAGCAAACAGAGCCGCAGGTTGCCTGAATGAAACAATATGGAGAAATAAAAACATCGGAAAAGAAGTGAAAGGCAGAATTTACAAAACATTCATCAGACCAATAATGACATACGCGGCAGAAACACGACCTGATAAAGGACAAAAATAATGCTAGAAACAGCAGAGATGAAAACATTGCGAAAAATCGATGGTAAGACGCTGTGTGATAGAGCTACAAGTGCAGATATACGAAGGAGATGCAAGGTGGACAACATTAATAACTGGGTGAAAAGCAAAAGAGTAGAATGGAACGACCACATAAGCCGAATGACAGCAAATAGAAGTAGTGAGGACGGCGAGAGACGGTTCCCCAATAGGAAGACGATCAGTGGGAAGACCACGAAAAAGATGGAATGACAACTTACTGGAGGCATATTGAAAAACAGACAGAGTAATGTCTATATAAAAAGAAGAAGAAGAAGAAGACATTTGTATAACGGACTCCCTTTGTTCAGTAAATTGACCCTTCCATCTATTTCACGTGTCGTGACGATTTTTCATTTTTTACTATAGAGAAAAATTATCCCCCGCGTTTATAAAAGCTACGCTTCCAAAACAACAGTGGATGAATGTTGATATATAAACGTTATGAAAGAGAACTTGGACGATGATTTATTAAACCTTATGCAGGAAAGCTCAAGACATTTTTTTGGTAATCACAGATTCGTAAACAATTTTTTCTAGTTTCATATAGAAATAATTTATCAAAATTTTTCAGAGTGTATTCATTAGAATAATCATAATATTTAATAATATTGATCAATTACTTACCGGGAAGGCTGGAGTATTGGTTGTGGGTTGAGGATGTGAATTCTTCCTCGGCCTAGTTTTTAAGACTCTACCAGCACTCTTTGTGCTAGCTCTCCCTGTAGTAGGAGACACAAATGGATTACCTGTAATAATTTTATTGCTTAAAAAAGTATACGTCATAATGTAAGAATAAAATGAAAACCAGACGTCATTGATAGATATCAACATAAATTATGATCTGTTTTAATCTATTTATCGCTATCAGACACTTTGAAAACTTCTAAATAGTAATTTTTAATCGAGATGGGATTTTTTATTTAGCTTAAGAGGCTACAGTAGCGATCAACAGGTAGCAACAAACGCGTTCCCAGATTGCGGCTCTAATTTTGAACATTTTGTCGAGATATTTGGCACACACATTCGTAATATAATAAAGAATGTTAGAAATATTTCCCAAATATTTCAGAAATTTCAGAAATATGTTAGTACGTGGAAATTACTCTATAACTAAATAAAATATTGAAAAAAGGAGCCTGTACCGCCATTAAGAAGAAAAAAAAATAAACTTTTTTATCCCATGCCTAGATTTTGTGTAATCTTGGAACTACTAAAATTTTTTATTTCTAACAAGAAATCGAACATATTATTACTAAATAACTAATTAGGCAACATAGAGAAACTATCACTGTCATTTTGACAAACCTGCGTCAGATTTTCTCTAATCTGTTCTGTCATCTTTATCGATATCTGTTCAGTGCAGTAGTGTGTTAATTTAAGAATTCGTTTTTGTTGTTTCATAGGAAAGTAGTGTTTATTGTTAGTTAATTTATTATATATTTATTGTTGTTGTATAAGTTGTTGGCCTCTTTGAAAGAATAGATTGTTGTTAATTGTGAGTTTTAGTTATATGTAGGTAGGTAAGTATATTTTACGTAAAAATATTTCGAATTCTAATGCGAGTAGGTATATAAAGTTTTAGGAGGATTTTTTATTCTAAAAATATTATCAATAGTTTAACAAAATTGAAAAAGTAAATCAAACGAAAAATAAAGTGAAACCTTCCAAGAAAAACTCCATTAAAAACCATGCCAAAATTATGCGAAAATCAAAATTTGTTTCGCTTCAAAACAAAAAATGATTATTTATTATTGTTTTATTATTACATATTTCATGCAAATACCTTTCTAAATACCTATCTTAACATAAAATTTTCACCCACTTTGGTTTATTTTTATAAATATCTATTTATTAATAATAAAATCGTTTTCTGTTACTTCCATTTAGCGCGACTATGATATTGTCAAAATATTAATCTTAGATAATGTCAAAGATTACCACTGTTGCCAAAGTTTATGATACTATCTCCCGAAGTTATATTTTGTTGCTACCTGTTGATCGCTAATGTTTACTCTTAATGCCTCTGTTTATTTTGCAATTAGATACCTAGTGTAGTGTGTAGTGTGTGTGTGTGTCGAGTAAATGTCTTGTTACTTAGTAAAGTCCACGTGATTGTCTTTACAAAGAGACGCTAATTGTATCCAAACGTCTGCGGTCCCTCAGGTGAGTACCGATCCCACAAGGAGAAATGGGATTTGAATAAATAAAAATGTTTGTTTATTTATTGAAATCCATTTAAGCCGAAACAATAACTCTTTCCTGCAATTTAACAAAAAAGATTATACGACATTTGTAGCAAGCTGTTCTTCTCTTCACACTTTTCTGTTATGTGTTTTCTTAGTTTTAAATACAAATTGGCGTTAAATGAATGATACGTGTTTTGTATACGCTGTGAGCTCGTACGTAGAGGGGATATTTAAAAATTCGCGAGCGCCAGTAGTGACAAGTCTGTAAACGTTTACTGTAAATTTGACATAAATGTCAAAGTGATTAATTTAAAATTAAAATTAAAAACATTAATTATAAAAAATATTAGTTGGTCAAAGCTGTGGTATATGTATATTTTTACCTTAAATATACTTACGTTTTAAATACTGAATTTAAGTTTTTTTAATGTTCCGTAATATGTAATTATAAATTAATTTATTAATCTTAGCGCCATCTACACGATAATTGTGAAAGTATCCGAAGTAAGAAATTAATATTTCATCAATAGAACGTCAAAATGATTAGCAAAATCTTAAAAAAATCGATTACAATTTAGTTACTTTTTTGCGTTGTAAATATTAAGCGATAACAATTAAATAATAAATTTAAAAATTACCGGTGAAAGTTGCATTAGTAATCCGCTAGGAGCGACACCAGCGAAGCTCAGAACGTATAGGTGTCATGTAATGTTTAAATCACAAGACCTAGTTGGAAACGTAATTAAAGTGTTCCTGCTTATTAGTGTCTCATCGAAAAATTCTTTAAGATATTACATTTTTTTATGGTTTTATATGTTCTGTACCATTTTGTTGGAAATCCCACTTAAACTTACTATCTTTTTGTGACATCTTGCAGCAGTAAGTGTTCATTGAAAAAAAGGGTATCCGCAAAATAATTATAGTCACACCCTATTGTAAAATTAGCTGTGTTCTTCAGCTACCTCAGGATGATGTAAAAAAGACAGATATTAAGAAGCCTTTGTCAATGAAAGACTAACCCTAAGTACTAATGTTTATATTGCATTTATTTACCTGCTTCTATTGGAAAAGTCTTCTTAAATTCGTTAAGTAATTCAGGAGGTAGTCCGCATGACGGAGTCACTTTGTCTTCACAGTCTCTATGACAGGTATATTTACATTCTTTACATTTCAGTCCGCTACCGAAATAAATCGGTTTTTGACAATAACCACACGAAGACATCATCTTGAATGTTTTCGTGAACCTATGCTTGATCTGATGCGTCATTACTTTGCCCATTACCGTCGGTGTTCTCGGTGATTTGGGAACCTGGAGACTTATAGCTGAAATATAGATAAAAGAGTATACAATAAAAATTATACTTTCATTTGACTTAACACAATTAATAAAAACAAAAAAGTTTTATAGGATATGAGAGTATCACAAAGTCTGGCAATTAAGTTCCCACGTGGGTAGTATAACAAATTTATTTAGCAATTTTATATATTTTTTTGTTTTTCCTCTTCATTATACGTTGCTTTCACATCCCTATACCAGGGTTGGCAAAAACCAAGGTTTTTTCAAAAAAAAAGAAAACAAAACAAAACAGGTTTTTTGGTTTAAACCAGGTTTATTTGGTTTAACTATCTTAATTTTCTTCATTTGTGGCAGCTGTATTAAAAACTTTAAATAAAAACACCATTTTGGAGGCTTAATAAAAAAACCAGGTTTTTGGTTTAAACCATGGTTTTAAGCATGTTGATTTAAACTGCCAACCCTGCCCTACTGCCCCATACGAATCTTTCTATGTACAAAGCAGTGCTGCAAGTCATCAAGAGGAGTAATGGACTGGGAAAAAGCTCTAGAAAAGGATTTTCTGCTACACACAACAGAGGGGTATGTTATAAACACTTAAGGCTACGGCTCCACGGGGGCAAAATTGACGCTAGCAGTAGCGGTAAAATTACGGCAGCAGCACAGCTGTAAAATCTTGGCTCCACGAGAACGACAATTTACAACATGCATAGCGCTGCATCTTCGTTTGTAGTGGCTCCATGCAGGGTCGGCGATAACGGGCTTGCAATGGATGCACTGCAGGCGGGCGCTCCTATTTGAGGGGCTCCAAAATGAGCTTTTTTCTGTATACATGTTAAACAAAATAGTGTACTAATTAAAAAAACCGAAGGGCATCTAAGCTAATTTTGCAGAAGGGACCTTATGCCCTGGCGCCGGGTTTTTCTTTTTCACTAAGAACAATTTCACAGAATTCATTTTGGCAATCAACTCAAACCGTATCGTATACAGATAGATCGCGCTCTATAGTGTTACCCTTCCTTATTAACTTATTTATTTTTAGCATACAGGCAAAACGCTCGGACAGGTCGATTTTTAAAATAATCATAGTATATTATAGCATCAATGTTTCGAACTTTACGCGATCCCTCTTCAGGTGACAGGCATAAATTTGATTTTTTTAAATGGGAAAGTACATCATGTGACACCTCATTTAAAAGCTTTTGAAATACTGATTACAAAAATATATAATACTTTAATCCTTTTTGAAAGCGTAGGTGCAAAATTTCGATCGAATTCTTTTTAAATGCATTCATTTTTTTCGAATCCTGAGAAGACTAATAAGTATTTTTGAAAAATTTAAACGCAGAATTAAATATTACAGTATTATCGAGGGTCAAAAGCCCCTGAGAACTTCTATAATGTTTATTTTAATAAGTCACAGGGGTGAAAAAAAGAGAAAATATAGTCTGATTTTTAATTTCAAATATATCATTCAAATGAAACTTCTTGTTTATTCTAAGGACTTTCAGCCCTTCGTATTAATGTAATCTTTCATTCTGCGTTTAAATTTTTTAAAAATACTGGTTTTCTCAGGATTTGAAAAAAAATGAATGCGTTTAAAAATACTTCGATCGAAATTTTGCGCCTACGGTCTCAAATAGGATTAAAGTATTATCCATTTTTGTAATCAGTATTTCAAAAGCTTTTAAATGAGGTGTCACATGATGTACTTTCCCATTAAAAAAATTAAAGTTATGCCTGTCACTTGAAGAGGGATCTCATAAAGTTCGAAACATTGATGCTATAATATACTATGATAATTTTAAAAATCGACCTGTCCCAGTGTTTTGCTTATATGCTAAAATAAATAAGTTAATAAGGGGGGTAACACTTATTCCAGCGCACTGTATGTATTACATTTTATATTTGATTATCATAAATGCATAACCAATAAAATACTTACAAATTAAAAGCTATTAAAAGGTAATTAGAAGATGCCCGGGATTCAATTCGACCATCTAAATATTTTGACCCTTTTTAATTTAGATATATGGGATTCAATTTACCTACGCCCCTGTAAATTACTGTAAAAATATGTGTGGACATCCATCTACGACATGACCTTGACGATGCGTCTTTTACCGATCTTGAGCGACAGTTTACAGCATCTTGGAGCCGCCCAGTATTATCGCTGTTGGTTTCATTTATCACTCTTCATTTTACCACTACTGCTAGCGTCAATTTTGCGCCCGTGGAGCCGTAGCCTTAGACCAGAGGATTTTAAACAAAATAATGAACGGCTTAAATTGAAACCTAACGCTGTACCATCAATAAAAAAGAGATTGGACCTACTACCTCTTTTTGCAAACACAAATCCCATATCCTTCATCAATCTATACAGCGTTGTTCTTGCAAAATGGGGTAAATCCTCATCCCCATTTACTGTAGTTACAACAGTAGACAACGTAGAAGGTATGTTTTTCAAGAAAAATCCGTGGATTTTTCTACAGATAGCGCTTCTCATTCCTTCGTCGTAGATTTTATCTCGCGATGTAGAAAGCTCCATCATTTGTTCGTTTCTTTCCTGGTTATAATCCAATAACCAAAGAACTCTCTTTTCGTACAGCATAAATTGTTCTTTCAGAAATGCATGTTTCTTCAGATATCTGTTTGATTGCCGTTAAAAGTGAATGGTTTCCTGGGTTTATTCGATAGTTCACCAGATTCATCAACATCGGTTTTTCCCCAACATGTAATGCCTTTACCTGCGAATGTTTCTCAATATTAATTAAATTAATTAACAGCGAAAACAACGCAAAATCATACTGATTATCAGTAGTAATTACACGAGAGCTTTAAAATTATCGATTTGTATCCCGAGTGACACTTTGACAGTTTTAATTTCACGACCCGAATAGGAGTGAAATTATGTCAAAGAGTCACGAGGGCAAAACAAATCGATAATTCGAGCTCGAGAGTAATTGGGTAAGATTATTACATGAATAAAATTGTCTTTTTAAATCATTTTAACTAATATTTTATTGATCTCTTCGCCTGAATATTTGCTAAACCTGTTTCTTGTTGTTCTCTGTGACAAGTTGTAAATCATTAATAATTGTTATTAATGTCAGTGAATGTATTTTTGCGTAGCAACTAAGGGCATCTGACTTAAAATACTTGACGACGGAAAATTATCAAAAATTAACGCTGCAATTTTTATTCTTGTAGGTTTCTATTGGTCAGAATCTCTAGAATGAAATAATCCGAGTAATTTACGTCAATAAGCAAAGAAAATAAGAAAATGGATATTTAGTTAAATATTAATCACAGGCTAATTATAATATTCAAATGCTATATAGTTAATATCGTATCGTAATACCCTTCATAGTATCTATGAATTAGTTAAAAATAATAAAACCGGCAACGCTGAGCTCAAAGGTTCCATAAGATTTAGATCGCCCTATATTGCTCCCACTGCAAAGTCACTGCGAAATGCGCTATAGGGTACAAAACTATCAGTGGCGGCTGGTCCTATGAGGCAGTGCCTCACCAGACTATCAATCCACTATTTACGTTATTTCTTTATCCCATAATAAATTCATTAAATACAATTTAACTTTTTGAAATTTGTTAAATAACTTTATTTTTATGATACAAAATAAAAATAGATACGGCCCTGGAGAGGCAAGCCTGGCCCAGCCGGCATCGGTTCTATGTCTAGCTTACGGTTTCGTAAAGGGACTAGACCGACCAGCAACAAAATTCAAACAATTTCGAACGGCGATTTAAATATCCTGCCTGAGGCATGCTTCTCTAGTGTAAAATACGATATATTAAGCGTATAGGGTCGAACTGCACCGATCTGTTTAATGGATAAAAATTATTGGATGTGTAATTTAGTATGTTAACAATTATAAAATGCAAAAAAGCAAGAGGTGTCCGATCTAATTTTCTTCAAACTATAATGAATAATAATTATTTAATTATTAAAAAATGACTTTCTATAAATTAAAAAACATTCCGGCCCAGGCAGATATTATTTTAGATTTTTTGGATCATTCTAAACAAAAAACGTCGTCTTTTTTAATTTTTCTCTTAAGTTGATCGTTTTAGAGTTAATAATTTAAAACTGAAAAAAGATCGAAAGATGACGATTTTCAACGCTCGAAAACAAAAAAAAAATATCATTTTTGAAAATACAAAGTACCTAAATTCAAGTTAAACATTAGTCTATCAGTTCTTGATAAGTATTTTGGAGTTATTTCATTTTAAAGCATTGTTTTTAGTTGTTAATGCAGCCCGATCGCCCGTCTTCCTATAAGGAACCTTCCTCATTAACAATTTAAAAAATACATTTTAGAATAGAACATGGTAAACATTTTTACCGGGACCTGATATAAGAAGGTTTGAACTTGAATTTAGGTATTCGATGATTACAAAAATAATATTATTTACTCTTTATTTTGAGCCATGAAAATCGCCATCTTTCGTTCTTTATTCAGTTTTAAACTATTTATAACTTGAAAACGATCAAACGATCAACAAAATGAGATAGGCACCACTTGTACTTTATAAATATTAACATACCTACTAAATTACATATAATAATATGGATATTATCCAATAATTTTTATCCATTAAGCAGATCGGTGCAGTTTGATCTTATATCGGATCCTCTACTATAGCGTTTTTTCACGATAGAGAGACTTTTTTCGCGATAATGATTTAGAACTTTGTATGCCAGTTTTTAGCTGCATAGACACGATTGAGTAATATGGTAAAAATATCAATTGAAAAATCATTTATAAAAGCACAGGATGAGAACGCTTTTATAGACGAGGTAATAGATCATTTTTCAGAACAGAAGTCTCGCAAAGTTTCTTTAATTAATAAAAAAAAAGAATTTAGAACTCCGTTTTCTATTTATCATTTATATTTTATGAAGTTTTTTACTAAAATAACTTTAAAATAGGAAGTGGTTCGAATATATGAATTTTACGAAATAAAAGGCAGATATCAAGCAGTGAGTTTTATTTAATCTTGCTCAAGTATCGTTTCGCTCCTAGAGCATCTTCAGGGACATTTCGTCAAAAAAGGAAGGTATCCTCGAATGTCAATAATTGTCTGAAGTTGTGGTAACTTAAATTAACATATATCTAACAAATACTTAACTTACACAACACTGTAACGTACAAACAGATACATTTATCTGTTTGTACCTCCAACTTCAAAATGTATAAGTACCAAAATTACCTGCACTCAAATTTATCTGTTCATCCTTCGTGTAGTGTACGTCAAATATTTGTTAGATATATGTTAATTTAAGTTGCCACCACTTCAGACAATTAGTGATATTCGAGGATACCTTCCTTTTTGACGAAATGTCCCTGTAGATGCTCTAGGAGCGAAAGTATACTTGGACAAGATTGAATAAAACTCAGTGCTCAATATTTACCTTTTATTTCGTAAAAAATAACTTTATTTCATTTATTCTCATTTTATTATTTTAATTTCATAATAATTAATTTTCTTTTAAGCTTTTTATATATATAAAAAAAAACAAAATTTAACCCTCAGTTTATTTAACATAAAAATCAATCTTATAATAAAACATTAATTTGTTTCTTGATTGTTTGTATTGCCCTATATTCAATAGGATTTACAATATAAGATTGGTTCTAAAATTAAATTATCACGTGTTTGTAGGTACATATATTGTTTGCATACAATAATTTCATTTTGGCAACTGAATTTTTTCAACAAAATCAGTTGTTGTCCGTTGTTCTCATGTAGTTTCTAATGTAAATTTTGCTTAATATGGCTGTACAACGCTGATGAGACCCAGGAAGGACGAAATATGTGATGCATACTGTTTTGATATGTGGTATTAGTAATTATTATTAGCTAAAAAACTGCTACTATTAGTATGAACCTATCACAGACTTGACCAGAAAATAATTTGTCTCTCTCTAAATACCAGCCTGCCACGTAAAATGGTATCCGAGCTTTCGTTGCTATTTTTGCCAATAAAATATTTATTTAATATGATTTGCAAGGGTTTAAATAAGAACAGCAATGTTCTGTAGACGGACTCATGTTATGACGTCACAAAATTGACCTTTCGATCATTAAAGAGAAGCTAACCACAAAAATAATAATCCTCAAGTGTAGTGTGCCTCACCATCTTATACTAGCACGAGCCGCCCCTGAAAACTATTGTTTCAACATGGCGGCTGCGCATGCGCTCGTCACATGAGGAAAAGACATAAATTCATGAAGTATGTCGAAAAGACCATCCGGGGGGTACATTTATGTGATATAAAGCATTTTTATACTATTTAAAAAATACTTACATTTATAACTATTATCGTCACTATCGCATGACGTAACGGTGTGATTATAAGGTGGTGACTTAATAGGACTTGTAGTTAATGGACTAGAATAACCCATTGTGTTCGGACCTGGTTCTGTAGGTAATCTTCCTCTTCTCCCAACAGAGCCCGTACCACTAAAAAAGACAAGAAGTGATATACATCCATATGTAGATGTCAAGATTACATCCATCATAATTAAATAAAAATTAATAATGCAAAAGATAATGAAAATACTTATTAATGTTGATAAACGTAGAAATTGCAAAGGGAACATAAATGAAAATTTGTAAATCAAAAGATTGTGTAGTCGTATAATAATAATGTATAACTTCTCATACAAATAAAGGATTCTGATAGATATATACTCCGATTTGGTTCATTTTGTAAATGTTGCTGACATTTATATTTGTTTAACTTATCACGAAAATCCGTATGTCAAAAAGTCGTTCACCTTTTCCTTCATTAGTTACACTCAAATCTAATACATCCATCTTTCCTCTTGTGCTTCTTTACTTCTGTCACGATAACGTTCTTAACTATTTCTTCTTCTTTCGAACCTCCTTCAGTAAGCTTCTCCATAGATCTAGATCTACTGCTGTTCTTTTCCATGAACATGTTTTTAGGAGGTTTTTGGCATCCTCATCTACTTTGTCCTCCCATCTCTTTTTTGCTCATCCAACAGGTCTTTTTCCTTGCATTCTTAAGTTTAGTAATTTCTTGGGAATTGTTCTCAGGTATCTGTTCCACGTATCCTGCCCAACGTAATCGCTGCAGCCTATGTAGTGTATTGTGCTAGTATTAGTTTTCTATATTGGTCGTATATTTTATTATTATATATCTAATTCACCATTTGTTATTTTCATTTATTGGTCCAGTATCCTCCGTAATATTTTTATTTCAAACACGTCTAATGCATTGTGATATGATCCATGTTAGACATCCATAACTTACTATGGGCCTGCTTATTGTTTTATAGACTCGGAGTTTTGTTGTACGGCAGATCAACAACAGATGCAATTTTCATTGTAAGGCAACTGATGGAAAAATACAGGAATAAAGAGACCAACGCTCATATTATGGTATTCATTGCTCTTGAGAAAGCATATGATAGGGTTCCTCGAGAGATTCTGTGGTGGGCACTCAATAAGAAAGGAGTCCCTGGCGAATATGTAAAGATTGTGAGAGATATGTATGAGGGAGTAACGACTAGTGTTAGGATAGGTGTGGGAGAGACTGATAAATTTCAGGTGAAAGTAGGATGGCACCAAGGCTCGGTGCTTAGTCCTTATTTATTCTCATTAGTTTTGGACCAGATAACAGCGAAACTACAGGGTAGCATTCCATGGTGCCTAATGTATGCTGATGATGTAGTGTTAATAGGAAATAGTGAAAGAGACTTAGAACAAAAACTGGAACAGTGGAGACAGGCTCTGGAGGAAAAAGGTTTAAAACTTAGTAGGACAAAAACAGAGTATTTGGAATGTTCATTTAAAGATGGAGTTACTACAAATAAAATGGTATTTTTGGATGGTGAAATGATTGTGAAAAGCGATAGTTTTAAGTACCTAGGATCGGTATTACAGAGTAATGGAGAAATGGAGATGCATGCAGTAGAATTAGGGCTGGATTGATGAAGTGGAAAGAAGCGAGTGGTGTGTTGTGTGACAGAAAAATTCCAATGAACCTGAAGGGGAAATTCTATAAAACAGCCATAAGACCGGCTATGATGTACGGAACTGAATGTTGGGCAGTGAAAAAGAAAGAGGAACAACGAATGCATGTGGCGGAAATGAGAATACTTAGATGGATGAGTGGACTGACAAAGAAGGATAAAATTAGAAATGAGTATATTAGGGGAAGTCTAGGTGTGGCACCAATTGATGCCAGAATGAGAGAGCATAGTTTTACCCAATACGACGAATAGCTGAAGTGCAGATTCCTGGAAGGAGTAGGAGACGAAGACCAAAGAAGACCTGGGGGGAGACGATAAGGCAGGACATGTTGGTAAAGGGGATTAACATTGATATGATCCAAGATTGAATTGTATGGAGAAATTCAATTAGGGAAGCCGACCTCGCATAAGGATAAGGCAAAGAAAATGATGAGACTCAGAGTTTTGTTGTCCGGTGTATATCTCGCGATTTCAATATGTGGCCGATGGTGAAATAGGCTTTATTGACCAGCATAAGCCTTCTATTTATTTCAGGTTCTTTTTCATTTGTGACCAGGTCCATTCCTAAATAAGTGAATCTGTTCATTTATGAATAGGACAGATTATACTTTTGTTCCATTGTTTCGGGATTTTTTCTTCTCTTCATATTTTTTTCTAGTAATTGGTATATCTGTTTTGTAAAATTTTTTCCTCCTTACTTGTATAGTTCTGCCGGATTTTCCTCAGTATTGTTCAGGTATCAGATATACATCTACAAACTTTCAATTTACAAATGGTTATTTTGTTCCTTTTCGTTACTACAAAAAAAATCCTTTTTATATTTTATCGACACAACTCTTTCAGAAAACAACATTCACAGAATGACATCCTGAACCATCAACAAAACCTGGTAGAAAAAAAATTAAGTTATTAATGATAAACAGCATGCTGCAGCTCATGGAAGAAGAAAAGACACATGAAAAAATGAAAACACAAATTTAGTACGATATTCGCCAAAATTAACAATACCGAGGATGTCGTGGACTTGGTCGCACAACATGTAATGGGCTCGTAGATACGGGACTAGAATATCCCCTTGTGTTCGGTCCTGGTTCTGTAGGTAATCTTCTCCGTCGCCCAACAGAACCGGTGTCACTAAAAACAGACGCAAGTTACTACAGAATATAAATTACACTAAAAACAAATAAAGGCTTGAATGCGTTATATGCTGCATATATAAAACACATATTCAATCATAAATACAAAGAGAAATTTTCAACAAACGATGAAAATATTTAAAAAGATGAACAAATTAATGAATGAGCAATCTATGATGTCGAAGAGAGGGAAAGATAAATAAAAATGATAAAATATGTCAAAGCTATAAAATTAGACACATATTGTATTACTTTATTATATTTAAATGGAAAATAAAACAAAAATAGTCGCTGAAAAAATAAATTTATGTAATCTGATGTATTGGAGTGCGGCCTATTAATTACTCTTCGAAAATCTACTCTTCGTTTACTCTACGACGTGTTTGGATCTCATCAGGCAGAATCGAAGAAAGACTCAAAGAAGGTCCTTCGCCTTTTCAGTCATAGCATTCATCTACGAAGACACCGAGTTTTTAATCGTCCTATTGCCTGCGTGTGTGTGTTGTAGTGTCTAGTTCTCGCTTTTAGACGGCATTATTAGAAGTCTTTTACTCCAGTTTTATATGCCTCTTTTTCGAGTACCATATGCTTCCAGCGTGTAGAAATACATCTGCCATTTATTTGTAGTTGCCCTTCTCTATCAAGTGGAAATATTTCACCTGCATTTCGAACACCAAATATGTCGCAGCCTCGAATGTTGACCTTTCCCCTGGACCACTTCTTTCTTTTATCTTATCCATTAAAATCAATCTTAATATACACTCTGGACCAAAATTAACCGGCCACCTTAAAAATGGGTTATTTTTTATGTCTTATATCTCCTAAACCTGTTATCCGATTTAAGTGATTTTTTTTTTAGAAAGAAACTAAACCACCTAATATATGCAGATGATGTAGTAGTCATAGCATCAAGTTTTGAAGAACTACAAACCATGCTAACCGAACTAGCAAATGAATCCGAACAAACAGGTCTAAAAATGAATTTTGCCAAAACAAAAACAATGACAAACGCACAAGACAATAGAAACGTAATACTAAACGACACCACAATAGAAGCGGTTAATGATTATATATATTTGGGACAGATGATAAAAATAAATAAGGAAAACCAAACAGCGGAGGTAAAAAGAAGGGTCAGATTGGCCTGCGCAGGATTTGGAAAATTAAAATGGGTCCTAAAGAATAAAAAAATACAACAATACTTAAAAACAAGAGTGTTCGACCAGTGCATACTCCCAATTCTCACATACGCATGCCAAACATGGACCTTGACCAAGGCAAACATGGATAAAATAATGAAGACACAAAGAGCCATGGAGAGAGCAATGTTACGAGTAAAATTGACAGACAAAAAGCAAAACAACTGGGTCAGAAATAGAACAAAAGTCAAAGACGCAGGCCAACATATAGCCAGGCTAAAATGGAGCTTCGCAGGTCATAACGCTAGACAAACGGACAATAGGTGGAATAGCACGATACAACAATGGAGACCATGGACAGGAAAGAGAGCAAGAGGACGACCCCAGATGAGATGGGGAGACGACATTAAAAAGATAGGAGGAACGCACTGGAAACAAAGCACTAAACAGAAGCGAATGGAGGAAACTGGGGGAAGCCTATGTTCAAAATTGGACGAATTAAAGGGCAAAAGAAGAAGAAGAAAGCCTTATTCCTTGACATTATCGTTATAATAATATTGTTGCTAAATAAGTAAATTTTCATTGCATGCCGGGTGTACGAATCAAACTGTGCTTTTTCTTAAAGTTTGCATCACCCTGTGGAATAGTCTAGCATTTGTAGAATACTTAAAATAAAACCTAACTATAGCCTCATAATTTCTCTTTGTAGTTTGATTGATTCGCTTATGTTGGATAATAAAAAAGTTAGGTGCTTTAACAACTACACATGTTGTTTATCAATACAGGGTGTTTTTAAAAAATTTTGGCAAAGCTTAAGGGGTAATTCTGCATGAAAAAATAATGACAGTTTGCTTTATAAACTTATGTCCGCAAATGCTTCGTTTCCGAGATAGGGGGTGTTGAAATTTTTCTGACAAACTGATGATTTATTTATTACTTTAAAAATGGTTGAGACATGCACATGAAATTTAGTGAGATTTAATACGTAGTTATTGCACATTTTTTTGGCATACAATTAAGCATTTCATATTCACCATTTGCGCGCATACAGGTAATATGATGGCTCATATTACCCGTATGCGCGCCAATGGTGAATATTAAATTCTTAATTGTATGTCAAAAAAATATGCAATATCTACGTCATAAAACCCACCAAATTGCATTTGCATATCTCAACCGGTTTTAAAGCAATAAATAAATCGACAGTTTGTCAGAAAAGTTTCAACACCCCCTATTTTACAAACTAAGCATTTGCGGACCTAAGTTTATAAAGCAAACTGTCATTATTTTTTCATGCAGAATTGCCCCTTAAACTTTGCCAAAATTTTTTAAAAACACCCTGTATTGATAAACAACATGTCTAATTGTTAAAGCACTTAACTTTTTTATTATCCAACATAAGCGAATCAATCAACCAACAAAATGTTGAAAAAGCATGAGGCTATAGTTAGATTTAAATTTCAGTATTCTACAAATGCTAGAATATTCCACAGGGTGATGCAAACTTTAAGAAAAAAACACAGTTTGATTCGTACACCCGGTATACAATGAAAATATACCTGTTTAGCAACAACATTATTATAACGATATTGTGAAGGAATAAGGCTATAACATATTAAAAAAATCACTTAAATCGGACAAGAGATTTAGGAGATATAAGACATCAAAAATAACCCATTTTTAAGGTGGCCGGTTAATTTTGGTCCAGAGTGTATGTCCCATACATATGATGATATGATATGTCTCAAGAAAGAAAGAAACTTTTCGTTATTTTACAGTTTGTAACAGGTTATGTTCGGTTTTAGCTCTTTACATGAACACTTCATCATGATCAACCCACGAGATCTCTCTTCAATCCTGACCCCCGGAGGGAGTGTAGTGGTCGACGTGATGTCGTATTCTCCGTCTCCAAAGATCTCTGTCTCTGGTCATTTCTTTTAACTCATGCGTAGGTCTTTTGCATATTCCTGTAATTTGATCGATCCATCTTGTTGGGGATCTTCCCCGTGATCTTCGGCCTTCCACCTTTCTTTGTATAATGAATCTTTCCATGTTTTCTGTGTTTGCTCTCATAACATGTCCAAAGTAATTTCATTGTTGGAGATGGACTTCACTGGAGAGTCGTTAGCTAACTTTTAGCTTTCTTAAAATTGAATTATTTGTCCTATGGTCGGTCCAAGGAATTCGTAGCATTCGTCTCCAACAGAACATTTCAGTGGCGTCTATCTTTCTTCTTTCCGATTTTCTCAGGGTCCAAGATTCACATCCGTAGGTCAGTATTGGGAATATTAAGCAGTTGATTAACCTCATCTTTAACGATCTTGAAATTTGACTAGTCCTTCCATATTGTGGTCATTTTTGCTGTGGCAACTTTTGCTAGATCACATCTACGTTTTATTTTTTCCTGTAGTGACCCTGTGTTTGTGATTAATGATCCAAGATATAAGCATAGATTTATAATACTCTAGATTGCGCCTTACGATCTTAAAATGGGTGACGGTTGCGACAGAGATAAATGAGCCTATTTGGTCGGTAGTCTCTTTCTAATTCAAGGGGAGTATTGACGACGTCACTATCCTACTCGGTCGTCGAGTATTTTAGATGGTTTGACAGTTCGAGCGGATGGCGACGAGAACTGGTCGTTTGTCTTCGGACGTGGATAATCCTGGTTCGAATCCCATACCAATCTTTACTTTTTTTATTTTTAATTTAATCAATATTGCGTTGATTAGATATTATTACATCTCTAAAATAAATCTATGCAAAGAAATATATAACAAATAAGAAAAACTGTGTAGGTACCTATAGATTTTTAAAAATATAAAAGCCAATGTTATTTTTTTAATAAGTTAATGGTAGAATAGTATAAAGTAATTAAGAATATTCGTAAAAAATTACCAATAATTAATATCAACATAATGTACCATCGATTTATTAATTGAATCGGTCATTTCAAAAACAACACGAGTCACATATTCCTAATTTTAGAGAAGAGCAAAGAAAACTTAATTATATAGTCGAAAGATGGATGAAATGGATGACATCAAAATTCAGAGTTATATTGTAGTTTTGTTCCTAATGTTTTTACTGGACTGGTGTCGTTTTTGCACACAACGTTTATCTTAAAGGAGTCTATTCCTCTCAAAAAGTTAGTTTCTCAAAATTGTGGACTTTGCTGTTTTTGAAATGACCGATTCAATTATAAGTAATTAGACATTATTTTTATTTACGAAACTATTGTTACAATTTTTTAAAAAAGTAGAAGCAAAACAAATATTATTCACATCATTCGAATAAGGACGAATTTATATTAATAACGAATGACTTTTATTTTACTATGCAGTTCACAAATATGTATTCCAATATTAACTTACTATACATAGGTACATTTATTATCTGCTAGATTTACTTAGGTCCATTTTTCAGATGTAAAAATATCTAATAAACGCAATATTGAGTAAATAAAAATAAAAAAGGTAAAGTTGGTATGGGATTCGAACCACGATTACTCACGTCCGAAGACCAAAGACCATTTCTCGTCTCCACCCGCTCCAACTGTCAACAAATATTACTCGATAAAGTGGGATAGTCATGTCGTCGATATTCCCCTTAAATTAGAAAGAGACTACCGACCAAATAGGCTCATTTATCTCTGTCGCAACCGTCACCCATTTTAAGATCGGAGGACGCAATCTAGAGTATTATATATCTATGGATATAAGTATAAGCTCACAACCTCAAACCGGTCAATTGTGGTTATGTGTGGATGATTGTTATGTAGTCTATCCACTATCACGATCTTTGTATTTGATGTTTAATTGCATACCAAATATTTGACTTTCGTTTTCAACCAGTCGTATAAGATCAATCAGCTCTGCTTGACTATTTGCAAGAAGGGCTGTGTCATCTGCGAAACGTAGGTCATTTATTTTATGATCATTTATTGAGATGACTTTTCCCATCCTTCAAGTGCTCTTCTCATAATATGCTCCCCATATGACACCCCGTTCTGAATGATATTCGTTTGAAAGTGTGTCAAGCACAAGCATTTTAACTGATTCTCCAAAAAAATTTTATCTCCAAGTTGCTCAACTGTTCAGTTCTGTAACAACTTACAGTTCCTCATCGCAGTGTTGCCCGAATTTCATTTTTTCTTTATACTAAAATTTGGTATTAAACATCATAATTGGTGATGAAAGACGGATACTATACGAGTCCATTTTTTTAAAGGTTTAGAGAATTGAATCGATTCAATTTTGAATGGTATACAACCATTCGTTTCAGCCAGAAGTTATTGATAAACTGTGCAAAAAACAACAAAAACAAAAATAAGAAAAACTAGCTATTTGTGTTGCATTCCTAAATTATTTATTGAATTTAAAATGGAGGAAAACGTGGTATTGTATTGTTCTGGTGGCGTAATATTAGAAACGTAAGATTTGCCACTATAAGCGCTAAGCTCCAATGATGGAGATGACACACGAAGAAGATATAACGTGTGATCCAAAATTATTGTCACCATAGATGGCTCTGAACGACAGAGATAGCTATACAGTGCATGTCTATTCTTAATTCAGATATACTCTCCAGTTTACGTCAACTTTGCAGTGTACGTCAACTTAACAAGAAAAGTTAGGTTATGTAGAGATGTTGGTGGTGGATATAAATATACATCATATTGTTTGATTTTATTTATTATTGTTACTTATAATTTTGTTAATTCTTTTTATTTTTGATTAAAGTTCTGTGTTAAAGGTTTTGACTGATTTTTTTATGTTTTATAATGTTAATCAAAATTAATTGATAAACAATGATATAAATTCAGATTAAAACAAGACATACGTAATTTTATGCACGGCTAGCTTTGATCTCAATAATTGTGGATCGCTTGCAGTGTTCCCAGATGACTTTTTTGATGATCAGCAGGTGTCGCTTCAAAAGATCAGTAGATTTCAGTAGTATCAAGTCGCCTCAAAAATCTATCAGTTTATACATAGACAACTAGATGTCGCCCCGAAAAATCAGTAGAATTAGGGGGGAAGGCAAGCAGATGCCTTAAAAAATCGGTGGATTCAACCGATTTTTCGTTAAATTTACCGAATCCCTCTATTAAAATACGATGATTTTGAGTATTTTAGTAATTTTTAGTATTTCAGTAGGTTTAGGGATGCCATCAGTAGATCAGTAGACGAGGATCGAGATCAGTAGGTCTACTGATTTTTCAGTAGGTCTGGGAACACTGCGCTTGTTACTTGTATAAAGGGTTCCCACTGCCACTTCCAATCTCTTCTCCGTGTTCTTCTTTCACGTCTTCACTTTCTGTGCAATCCAGGTGCCCAGCACTTGATGGGTTTGTTTAACTTTTCTAATAATTACCTAATCATATCAAAAATGATCATGTTACTCGTACTCTTTCAACTTCTTTAAGCCCACATATAGCAAATATTGTAATTGGTTATCCATGTTTCGCTATGATTCTTTTATTTATTTCCATTCGTCTTAAATCTTTTTAAATCGTTTTATCTTTCCTCTCCGTTTATTTTTAATTAATGCCGAGACTCCTGATTTAATTGTGTCACGTTTCCTTACTTAGTTCCATATGTGGTGGAAGATCCACAACCTCTTAAAATCTCAATTTAAATAAAGAGAAAATAAAAACAAATTGAGATATTTTTAATTGATTTTAACTGAATGTGATTAATGATTTAAGGTAACCATGCAATAAAGTAAACTGATCTAGAATGTTTTCAAAAATAATAAGGATCGCATGCTATTCTGGACACTCAATACACCACTTACTTTGGGGCTTTCGCTTCAGTTTCTCCTTTGGGGCTTGCTAACTGTGATTCGTGTGACTTACTCTTAGTTAAAGGATACTCAGGTAATAAAGATGGCGGAATGCCCGTTTGATGTCTTCTCCTGGCAGGGGGCGTCGTAGGAAATTTTGAACCTAAGATAAGAGATTTACGTATTAATGTAACACATTATTGAAATACGAATAACTAATTACGAATATAATTTATTCATAAACCTTAAAAAAACACATAAAATATTGATCGTTCCTATTCTAACATATCGATGAGGATATGCATTGCATCAATTGAAATTCACAAACTTGATGAACTTTGCATAAATGTGTGACAAAAAAAATAGAAGAGTAGTTAAATATAGTTTTGAATGATACGTTTAAAAAGTCCAGAACTGGATAGAACAGTAGAAACAATAACTCACACTAGATTTTAAAAGACGCATTGAAATAGCAAGGTCTGGTTTCATGAACATGCGTAAAATGCTCTGTAAGCGCAAGCTATCAGTCACAGTAAGATTGAGAACACTAAAGTGTTATGTGTGGTCTCTCTTACTATGTGGCTGTGAGACCTGGAAATTAAAACAGTATGACGTCAACAAACTGAATTCATTTGAAATGTGGATGTAAAGTTTGTTTAGCAGTAAATGGTTGACTTCAATTAGTGCGGTCGTAAATATTATTAAATTTATCTGACTTGGGCCTTGTATAATATATTGCTTTGCCTTATATACCCGAAATAAATGTTTTCAAATGAGATTTAAAATAAATTAAATCTATTTTAATAGCTAAGATTATAGAAAAACAAACATTCAAACATATTTAAATTTTACCTGAAACCGGGCCTTTTATACTATTATCGGTTAACCCAGGATGTTTATAGTAGGTACTATTTGAAGTCAACCATTTACTGCCGAATGCTAAGAATAAGCTGGACCAGCAGAACGACGAATGAAGAAGTACTGGAAATAATGAACATACGTCCTAATCTGGTCAATACAATCAAAATTAGAAAGACGTCATATCTATGACACATAATGCACCATAGGCAATTTGAGCAGCTCCAGGTAATACTAGAATGCAAAGTCGAAGGTAAAAGGGGTATAGGAAGAAAGAAAAAAATACTGGCTCCGAAACATCAGAGATTGGACCCACACAACAGGGAATGACTTAATTCATCAAGCTCAGAACAGAGAGAAAGGGCCTAGCCGGGTAAGATGATGAAAACTGCCTCCAACTCGATTCGAATTCCATATAGGTCACCGTTTAGCATATATAGTGAAACTAGCTTTATGAAATTTTTAGCCCCCTAGGTGGTCATGTGACCCACCTAGAGCCTAATTAGGGTTTTTATTTTTTATCTCAGCCGCATCGAGAACTAGCGAAAAACTTTATATAAAAAAGTTGTAAGCTTTAAAAAGTTCTGTTCGAAAAAAATTTAAATTTCGGAACGATTTTAAAATTTTAAATGAGTATAAAAAAATAACTAAGACATTCGTTTTCACGAAAAAAATATATAACGTGTATTTTTGCACAATGTTTCACCCTGAATTTTTTCAAATTTTTAAAATTGGTGAAACGCTCCTTTAAAAATAAAAAACCGCATTTTTTCGTTTTTTTTTAGTTTTTTGATAAAATTTTATACATATTTTTCAAAAAAGGTAATACCGTCACTAGAATAGGTAAAAAACTGAAAAATAATTGGGGTTTGCTTAATAAAAATTTTTTGTAATCCCATCCATTTTCAATATACAGGGCGTTGAAGAAAACAAAGATTTTACACATTTTTTACCATTTTGCCGAAACTACTGGCAATATTGTAATAAAATTTGGCGAGTTTTAAGAGGTAGTTGTTGTGCATTTTTTGACATACAATTAAGAATTTTATATTTATCATTGGCGCGTATACGGGTAATAGTCTGAACTTTTTAAAGAAAAAAGATAGTACGCCACTGACATATTTCAAATTAACAATGCTTTTTGAATTCCTCGTTTAATTTGTGACAAAAAATCTATCTTCCTATTTTTTTCATACGACGCGCCATTTTTTTCAAAAAATAAAACATCTTAATCCTTACAAAGTATTCGAACTTCTATTAGTAGTTTCTACATCTACATAGGTACATCTATAAACTTGTACGTCCATTATAAAAACTAATTCGAATACTTTGGAAGCGTTAAAATATTTTATTTTTTGCAGCAAAACGGCGCCTCGTATGAAAAAATGATAAGTTAGTTTTTTTATGGCAAATTGAATGAGGAATTTAAAAATGATTGTTAATTTGAAATATGTCAGTGACGTACTATCTTTAATCTTTAAAAAGTTCAGACCATTACCCCTATGCGCGCCAATGATAAATATAAAATTCTTAAGTGTATGTCAAAAATGCACAACAACTACCTCTTAAAACTCGCCAAATTGTATTACAATGTTGCCAGTAGTTTCGGCAAAATCGTAAAAAATGTGTAAAATTTTGTTTTCTTCAACGCCCTGTATCTTGAAAATGGATGGCATTACAAAAAATTTTTATTAAGCAAACCCCAATTATTTTTCAGTTTTTTACCTATTCTAGTGACGGTGTTACTTTTTTTGAAAAATATGTATAAAATTGCATCAAAAAACGAAAAAAAAAACAAAAAAATGCGGTTTTTTATTTTTAAAGGGCCGTTTCACCAATTTTAAAAATTTGAAAAAATTCAGGGTGAAATATTATGCAAAAATACACGTTATATATTTTTTTCGCGAAAACGAATGTCTTATGTTATTTTTTTATACTCATTAAAAATTTTAAAATTGTTCTAAAATTTAAATTTCCCGCCAAAAATAAAAAAAAAATTCTGACAGAACTTTTTAAAGCTTACAACTTTTTTGTATAAAGTTTTTCGCTAGTTCTCGATGCGGCTGAGATAAAAAATAAAAACATAAAAACCCAAATTAGGCTCTAGGTGGGTCACATGACCACCTAGGGGGCTAAAAATTTCAGAAAGTTAGTTTCACTATATATGCTAAACGGTGACCTATATGGAATTCGAATCGAGTTGGGGGCAGTTTTCATCATCTTACCTGGCTAGGCCCTTTGCCATATTGATCACCAACCTCAATAAAGAAGGCACTTAGGAGGAGGAGATTTTAAAATTATAATCAAGACAATAGAAAATAATAATTGATATTCAGGTAAGAAACAATACCCATAAAATCATTAATAACAGTATTTAAGAAGTTAATGTTGTTTTAGGTTATTTCAATATGAAGGTAGAGAAAAGAAGAGATGGAAAAGTAGTAGGCGAATAATAGTAGTATCGAAGAACACACACCTGGAGGACCCGTAAAGATGACGGTGAGAACATACTAAGGAACAAGATTGATTACATAATTATAAATAAAAGATTCAGTTATAGCAAGTGGCCCCAACCTTGTTTTAACAGACACGAAATCAAACAAAACGAAATAAAACAGCCACCAAAACACCTAGAAATAAACTGAGAAGACTATAAGGAGGCTGATCTCTGCTAACAGATCAAAGAATAAATACACAAGAAAGTTCAGGAAGTAGAGAAATGATAACACAATAAATAAAGGCATTGATCAGAACGGAGGAAATAACAAGAAAAAACGTACAATACAAAAATGTGAATAAAGCAATCAGACAAAAAATAAAAGAAGCGAAGGAATTGTGGCTATCAGAAAAATGTGCAGAAATAGAAAAACAATATGACAGCTTTAACATATACAGGAAAATTAAAGAAGCAGCTTTTATATGCAAAAAAAATGGTATTAGAAATATATAGAAAAAAATAACAAAATAATTCAAAATGCACAGAAAATAAATAGATGGGAAAAATATATAGAGTGGATACCACTTACGGAATAAAATTATTTCTGTCCTTATTTAAAAAAATATATAAAAAAACGCTGGGTGTCGTTGACTTTTATATTATAAATATGCACTTTATAAACATAAATTTAAATGTAGGTACAGGGTGACTCACGCAAACCTAGCATAGTCCATTAGCTTTATTTTTAATGGAACACCCTGTGCACTGGGAACACCCATACATATTTTTATATTTTTAAAAGCTCTTAACATCAAACGAATTATATTATGTAGGGCCTATTATGAATATTATAGGGTGAAATTTTGAAATTATACAGTGTGGAATAAGTTTATGGAATAAAATTCGATTATAAATTTCTTGGAAATCGGAGCCTGAATTGAAATGGCCAATGCAAACTTTTTGAAAATGCGAAGCCTCTTATGCGATCACTTAATCCTTAAAAAGATACAATTTTGTGAAGTGCTACATGTATTCCACACTATTATATGAAGTTGAAGCGCGGACGCTAAAAGTTTCCAGTTTGGACAGAATTGAAGCATTTGAAACCTGAGTATATAGACGAATGTTACGAATATCTTGGACTTTATTTACACACCACTTAGTATTTCTCTATCGAATGAGCAGACTCTGTGTACTCAGACATGTAATGAGAAACAAATACGATTTTCAACAGCCCGTAATCGAGGGTAAACGTAAACCAGGACGAAGACAGTGCTCCTGGCTTAAAAACATACGAGATTGTACAGGCCTGGGTTAGACCGATTTGCTGAGAAAGACCCAAAACAGAAGAATTTTCCAAAATTGTTGCCGATCTTCGATAGAAGGCAGTCGTAAAAGAAGAATAAAGAAAGAGACTTTATTAGTGTAAATTATATCTTAAAAAAACAAAGTTATTTCCAAAAAAAAAGTATTTTTTTAAAATCAAATTAAGTCTAAATAACAAATACGAGCATCAATCAACATTTAAAAAACATTGTGAAAGCACTTTTTCACATATTTTATTTCATTGCCTAAATGACACAACATGAAGTGTAAGCCTCAGATTCATATATTCGTTGGCTTTATTTAAAAATGAACTTTAAATTTGTCCTTATATGATTCTCTGAAGCTTACTACAAAAACATACATCAAATGTGCATAACACTTAGACATACTCTAAACATTAAAAATCATTTAATAAATTGTTTTTCAGGTTTGCACTGGTACATTTTGTTCTGCTCAACGTTTCGATGGAAAATAATGTGGGACAGGCAGAAAAATTATGGTATTAAAAGAATAACTATTTTTTAATACGTTCAAAACAACTTAATTGGTTTAGACATATTGTAAGGATAGATCAAAATAAGTTACTGAGGAAAGTGATACAAGCTTAAAGCATAAACAATAGAAGAAGAGGCAAACCTGGGGAAATAGAACAGAATATCTTATTCCCCGCGAAAGTCTTTACATTTTTCTTTAAATCTATAACATCGCCCCCTTGACCTTAGTTCCACCAAAAACACGTTCTATAAGTTTAATGTACAGTGAGGACGTTTGAGTTGGAATAAATTCATTTTCTCGAGAATGGGCGACTCTGGAAATAAATCCCGAAACAGGTCGATTTTTATTTTTATATTCAAATTTTTTTGGCATATATGTCATACTAGTGACGTCATCCATCAGGGCGTGATGACGTAATGGATGATTTTTTTAAATGAGAATAGGGGTCGTGTGATAGCTTATTTAAAAGGTTATTCAATGCTCTATTCACTAATCTAAACATTAATAGAATTATTTATGAAGGGTGCCCAACAATTTTTTTTGAAATTATACTTCTTTAGGCACGAGGGTGAATTTTAATTTTACCGGGCGCATGCGCACACCGACAATATGGTATTACCCGCTCAAACGTTATACGTGATCTGATTGGGTGTTAAAATCATCTGTCAATAATTGTTCAAATGCATATTATGCATAAACAAATGTTGTGAATATTATTTTTTATTGTTGTGAGGACAGAGACAAAAAGCAAGTTTATAATTATTGTAATGACTTTTTAAATAGTTTTTAAAAGCAACAGGTACGTACCTTATTGTAAATGTTTCAGTATTGTAATAAAAAATTACAAATTAAATACCTATTTGGAAAATGTACCTACCTAGCTAGTAGGTAATGCCTTGATTTACCAACAAAAATCTTCATCTAATATATTGCTTTTTTAGTCTATATTTTGTCGTATTTTAATTCCACAAGAATCAAACTTATTTGATTAAACTAAGAAAATAAACAACTGTCAAAAATTTTTTAAAACGATTAGATGCTATATCTTCCCACTTTATTCACATGTCTCGGTAGTTTAATTCTGTGTGGGGTGAGTTCAAAATAATCTAACAACCTGATAGACACAGGTTCAATTCCCAATGCAAATTTTTATTTTTTTTATTTTTATTTTTGTCTACATTTTATGATTGTAAGTATATTTATTATATTTTTTTTCAGAAAATACGTGTTTAGTTAAAATTTTCTCAACAAAATTGTTCAGAAATCATTGTTTGATAAGATTGTTTTAATAAAAATTTTTGGAAAGTAGTAAGTATTAAAATTAGTTTAATATTTAAATAAAATATAAATAAACTGTTTAAAGTATATTGATTTCGTTGAAATCATATAATAAAAGTATAACTTCTTACGCGCGTACAAAGTACATACACATTCTTTTTTTGAAATAAATTAATTGAGACAAAAAGAAGAATGTATATAATTTATTTAATTTGAAATACATTTTACTGTTGTCCGAAAACAGGAAAAATGTTTGTTTCTCGTTTAAATTCATTATTAAAGCTGCCACTCACCTGCCTCTTGGCAGTTTGAGCATTTAATTTAAGCGAAAAACAATATTTATTTATCAACTAAACATTTTTTCCTGTTTTAGGGCAGCAGTAAAATTTAAACTCAATTAATTTAATTAAAAAAAAAAATTTGGCCAGCCTGTATAAATAATTATGTTAATGTTTATATTAGTGAATAGAGAATTGAATGGCCTTTCGAAAGAGCTATCACACGACCCCTATTCTCATTAAAAAAAATCATTGATTACGTAATCACGCCCAGATGGATGACGTCACTAGTATGATATGTATGCCAAAAAATTTTAATTTAAAAATAAAAATCAACCTGTTTCGGGATTTACCTCCAGAGTCGCCCATTCTCGAGAAAATGAATTTATTCCAACTCAAACGTCCTCACTGTATAAGCACAAATTGAGAAAAACTTCTTTTAAACTTTTTCAAGGGTGTAAATATCGTTAAAATAGTATGAGGACCATACTATAGAAACATAAGACAGGATGCTACGGACGAAAGATATAAAATTTTATATGTGGGTACCGAAAGATCTCGAGAGTTTCTTGTGACAAAATCTAGATTCAGAGGTTCCCAACCAGTATGCCGCGGCACACTGGTGTGCCCTGAAGTCCCTGCAGGTGTGCCGCAAAATTTGATTATACTCACTATCATTATAGAGATTATTTACTCAAGTGTGTCGTGGCTGAACCAATTTTTAAGTTATTGTGCATCAAGCTAAAAAATGGTTGGAAACCGCTGATCTATGCTTTATTTCACAAACTTGTTGATGTGAGGTATAAATCACAAGGGACTGTCAAATAATACCCCCAAATTTCTTATTTGTCACTCTTGAGAGAAGACTTGTGTTAATGGGATAGTCAAAAACAACATTATTTTTATATTTGCTAAAGGAAATAATAAAAACACTAATCTTAATTCAACTGGAGAGCATTAGAAAGAGACCAAATAGGGAAATCAGGTCTTTTTGAATCCTTAGACAGTCAGATACGTTTAAAACTTTGATAGCCTACCGTCATCAACAAATAACAAAAAACGTCAAACCTTTATTAAGTACCTCAGAAATCTCCTTAATAAACAGAAGAGCACCCACATGTGAACCCTTTATCAAAACAAACTCAACTGTTTCATCAAGATAACTACTTAACCAATACATCGTAATTTAAAGATAAGCAAAGAATGGATTACTAAGTCAAAGGCATTCGAGAAATCGATATAAGTGGAGTCCACTTGGTACCCATCCTTGAAAGCCCTAATAATTGATATGGATGGCTATCATTACGGTTATTATGTATGATTGGTCCCCTCTTCTTCAAGCACATCATGTGATGCTCTCCAGTCAGAAGGATAATATCTATTATATCAGCTATGTATACGCATATTATTTAAATAACATATTTTAAATATTTTATTGTGTATAAAAGAAATTACTGAGTCTAGAAAAATACTTTCCCCTTTTATGCTAAAAATTTCGTAGTTTCAGCTATGTGTTTAAAATGTATGTCAAATATAGACATAAAAAATTTATTTCAAAATAATATAATCGTTTCTTGGAGGCTCTAAACATTTGGAAAATATTTTGCAAAGACTTCATGCATTTACACTTATACATACCACAAGTAATTTCGAACATAATATGAATTCAAAACCTTTCACAACTTACCTAGATTTAAAGAAGAAAAGAGTTTACTTTAAAAATATTTCTTGTGCCCTGAGAACTCACGTATTTTTGATATAAGTTGTTTTATGAAGGAATACAGTTCGGAACTAAAGGTTCGAGTATGAACAAAACAAAAAACAAAAAAAAAAAGAAAGAAAATAAATTGCGCGTCAGAGAAAACGGATCACCCACAAAATTTAAGAAATTTTTGTTTTTTTTTATTTTTTTTATTTATATCAAATTAAATATATCTAGAGTGCTATGTATTAAGAGTATAAGTCAAAAATAAAAAATATTTATTAGGACTTTTCAAAGTCTTTTTTACCACTCATGAAATAACTATTACGACTAAATATCAAAATGGTGACGAAATATGATTAATAGATTAGTAATTTACCTTCTACTTTGGTAATACCTTATTAATTATATAATTCAAAATAAAGAAGAATCCCGAAAAATATTTTTTATGACTTTTACTCTTAGTACATAGCACGTTAGATATTGTGTATTGAGTCGGTTACTTTTGTAATCATTTTTACTAATGATAATGTCGACATTATCATTAGCAAAAAACGGAAAACAAGGAAAAATTTGAGAAAAGAGTAAATGTATTGAAAATTTCGATGTACCATTACAGTTACAGTTATTGGGACCGTGCAAGTTCGACAAGAGCGACACCTAGTGTCATAGCTCAGCAACATTTGTAGCACTAATTATATTGGACAATTATATTAGTCCTGGTTACTGAGTAATTGTCAAAATCATAGCCCAAAAAAGAATAAGAAGAAAAAATAAGATTGAGGATAAGTAAACTGTATGTAGTAAATAAAACTAATTATTAAAATGCAGTATTACAAGTAAAATACAATTAATTAAATTCACTTCAATAATTGTATCACATAAGTAAAAACCGGGCTAGTGCCAAAAATCGAAAAAATATTTTTAGTGCTTAAAAGTGGTATATGTGCCAAGCCCGATGCTGTATAAAGTGGGCTAACTTCACAACTACTCAGAAAGTTGTTCTAAAGAACGCCACAAGATCGTGTACGTGTTAAGTGACAGGCATCTTAAAGTAAAACCCGGGCGTTTCCACAAAACTAACATTTTGGCACTTAGCCCGGTTTTTACTTATGTGTTACAATTGCATATCATATTTCATTTATTTATATATTTCATTTCATTCACTATGACAGTAGGTATGAAATATGTCAATATGACAATTTCAATTGACAATATGAATTATTTAAGAAAGTTACAAGATTTCTCCGCTACTCGCGCACGATCGTTTCTCGTATCCCCTTCAAGTACTCACACAGCGAATAGCAATAATTGAATTACAATCAAGAAAAGGCAAGTACCCTAGTTTCAATAATGTACGAGGTCTGGCTATTAAATAACGAGACTGCTTATGAAAAAGAGTTTTATTTTAAAAATTATTCTACAATCGAATGCTCTCCTTCAATATATTCCCATTCCCTCGCCAAGCACCGTTCCATTCGTTTTTTCCATTGGTCAAAGCAATGCGGAAGTCTTCTTTTGTTCGAGCTTTTAGGAGCTCCGCCGTTTTTCGCTTCACCTCTTCCATCGACTCGAACCGGATTCCTTTAAAGGCAGACTTGATCTTCGGAAACAGGAAAAAGTCACAGGGTGCTACATCAGGCGAGTACGGCGGGTGTTGGAGCACTGGAATGCCTCTAGCGGCTAAATAACGCTTCACAGAGAGCGCGTTATGGGCAGGTGCGTTGTCCTGGTGCAAGATCCACGACTTGTTTTTCCACAACTCCGGCCGTTTCTTACGAATTCGCTCTCGCAGCGTTGCCAAAACGTTCAAATAGTAAGTTTGGTTTAAGCGCTGGTTTCCTCGAAAGCGGCACCGACAAACTGCGACCGTAGAACTGCGATGCATTACGTCAGATTACGGTGAAAATGCAAGGTTCTTCACTGCGGCAATGGAATGTGCAAACTCAGCAAGCGGTGGCTTCCAACGCATCCTTGGAAACCACCGCTATTATTTTGCATTGTAGTTTTTTATGACGTCATTCACCGCGGTGTTATGGTCGCAGTTTGTCGGCACCGCTTTCGAGGAAACCAGCGCTTTACAGTTTGACCCTCTGGAACCCATTCAGTCATCACGATGCCGTTAATGTCGAAAAAAACGATTAGCATCGCTTTAAATTTTGATTTAGACATCCTTGTTTTTTTTATTCTTGGCGATGCAGGAGTTTTCCAGTGCATGGATTGTCGCTTAGTTTCAACATCGTGTTTGAATATCCAGATTTCATCGCAAGTGATGATGTTTTCCATTAATTCAGGCTCTTCATGTAACCTCTCAAGAAAATCTGAGCAGATCTGTTGACGGACGAGCTTTTGGTCAGGGGTCAAATTTCGCACAGACTTTCTTCATGTTCAATTCGTCATGTAAAATTTTTCTGACAGTTTCTTTATCGACGTTTACAGTCTCAGCAATCATCCGAATGCTCATACGACGATCTCCGCGCACAATTTCATTTATTTTGGTCACTGTTTGCGGAGCTGAAACAGAGACAGGTCGACCTGGACGTTGGTCATCTTCGGCGCTCTCTCGGCCTTCATAAAACCGTTTATACCATTCGAAAACACTCGCACGAGATAGAGAATTCTCAACATAGGCCTCTTTCAACAAATTATAGCACTCAGTCGGAGTTTTTTTTTAATTTAACGAGAAATTTCACATTAATCCGTTGCTCATGTTTTTCGTCACACATTGTTATCGGCACGAGAAAAAAACACGTTCCATTCAAACCTCTACAGAAAAAATACTACTACAGCGACAAAAACGTGTTTTTGTACTGGAAGACTAGACACTTCCAGCTATCCAATGCTGCATTCGTTTCCCACTCTTCCCCTCTAGGACGCCTTCTGCGCGCGCAGTCTCGTTATTTAATAGCCAGACCTCGTATGTTGCCACTACGGTTCTGGATACCACTCGTCATTCTATTTAGCACAGAACTGATCACGTTTTGGATGTCCTTTTGGGAAAAATTGTCCATCCCTTAATGAGAACATTTTGAAGCTCTTCACATGTTGTTGGAGTAGGTATTGGGCGTCTTACATGCCTTTTAAGAGGGCTCCATATTTGCTCAAAAGGACTAAGGTCTGGACTTTGAGCAGGCCAGTCAATTTTTGGAATACAAACATCTTCACGATACTGTTTTACAATCCCTGCTGTGTGCTCTCGCATTATCTTGCATTAGCAGAAACCGAATACCAATAAACCCAGCATATGGAATCACATGATGTTGTAGGATCTCTGTTTTGAATCAGTGTGGTATTAATGTGCCCTCTCAATCACGACGAGATCCGTGTGTGCCTCAAAAGAAATCCCTACCCAAAACATTGCTGAGCCACCACCAAAAGTAACTCAGTGTGATCAAGTGCAGGCAGCATAACATTCTCAAGCACTTCTGTGGACCTTATTTCGACCATATTTACCATAAATTGATATTCTACACTAATCCGTAACCAATACTTTTTCACAATCAACTATTGTTCAACTGACATGTTCACGGGCAAATGTAAGTCTGCATCTTTTGTGAGCAACAGTAAGTAATGGCTCCGTTGCTGTATTGCAAGCTATCAAATCCTGTTCTGTTAACCTTTATCGAACAGTAGAAACTTTGACTGGTCCTTGGACTTGCTGAATATGGATTTGGAGCATGTTAGCAATTTGCGTCTGGTTTTGCAATGCAGCAATGGTGAGAACGTGATCTTCTGATTGTTATCTTCCTTTTTGCACCAGTGCGGGTCACCGTTGAAGAGATCCGGTCTCAAGAAATCGTTGGTAAGTTATTATGTAAATACTCGTTTATTCTGTAAATAAGAGGGATTTTGAAACTAGGAGGCAGTTGTGAATTTGAATAGGTACGTCGGTGTACTTTGATATGTATCGGGCGCGGTATATTTTTGAATTTGTAATTATGTAGATAAATTATTAGATTTAGTGTAATAAATAAATTAGATATCGTAGTTTGTAAAATAAAGGATATAAATTCAGTGTCTTTCATTTGTTTAGAAGTAAGTATTAAAAATAAATAAAGTCAACTAAAACTAAACATTAGTGCCTAAAAGATCATAGAAAAATCAGTTTTGTAGCATTATTCTCTTTGAAGGGTCGGTCTAGCTTCTCAGTACACGCGATAATTCATTTAATTTAATCAACATAAAACAAAGTAAAACAAAATAGATAATATAGATAATAGATATATAATAATATAGATAATAGAAATAGACGGCAAAATTGTAGAACAAGTAATGAAATTCAATTACCTAGGAGTAGAGATCACTAGTGACAGGTATATAAGAACAGTGACCACAAGGCAAGTAGCAAAAGTAAGTGGTTGTCTCCGAGAAACCATATGGAGAAACAAATATCTGACCACGGAATGCAAAATAAAAGTATACAAAACAAGAGTAAGACCAATCTTAGCATATAGGTCTGGATCCCGCGTATGAAAAAAAAGTTGATTAATAGCAAGCTGAAAATTTGTTAATAGCTTAAGGGTGTCTAGTCGGACAAACTTTGATATATGGGAACACTGGAACAGGGGCAGTTTTAATTGTGGAACAGGTTAAAAATTTGGAACGGTCGCACCACGAAAACGGCACATTTATTTTGTCCGACAGAACAGACTTAAACTCTTCGAACAGAGATTAAACTCTCATGCAAAAATCAGACTGCTATTTATCACCAAATGGGCGTTTTAATGAGTGGAACATGTAGAATATGTCAAATGACAGGAATTATGACAGGTGATAAATAGCAGTCTGATTTTTGCATGAGAGTTTAATCTCTGTTCGGAGAGCTTAAGTCTGTTCTGTCGGGCAAAATAAATGTGCCGTTTTCGTGGTGTGACCGTTCCAAATTTTTAACCTGTTCCAGAATTAAAACTGCCCCTGTTCCAGTGTTCCCATATATCAAAGTTTATCCGACTAGACACCCTTAAGCTATTAACAAATTTTCAGCTTGCTATTAACTTTTTTTTCATACGCGGGATCCAGACCTAATATGCAGCGGAGACAAGGACGAGACAAGAAAGACGAAACAACAAATCAACAATATCGAAATGAAAGTATTAAGATTAATAGCGGGCATAAGAGACAGACAAAGCAACAGAAGGATACGCGAACAATGCAAAATTCAAAACATTAACAGATGGATAAAAACAAGAAAAAAAAACTGGAACGAACATGTAAACCAAATGGGACGAGATAGATTAGTGAACATCTGTAAAAACAACAAGCCGTATAGCAGAAGACCCGTTGGAAGGCCGTCGAAAAGGTGGAAAGACAATGTACAGAATTGAACAACATTTGAACAATGATACAACAATTGAAACAGAATAAGAGGCAGACAAACAGGAGTAATCCTAGTCGCACGAAGAAGAAGATATATAACATATAATAATAGAAATAGAAATACATATTATTGTGTATCAATTTGGCAATCAAAGATAGAATAAAAATTTAATTTTTTTAATATAACGCGGGCACATAAATTTGATACACCCTGTATATTGATTTGTAAATATTTATTAGAAGTTAGCTTTCACGCAAGGTGGTTTCTCCTTAATGAATTTTTCCATGAAGAATATTAAAAACATTTGTAAATAAAAGTGAAGTGAAAGTTATTTAGGATTATTATTTTAAACCGATTGTTTATTACGGGAAAGGTAGAAGCCATAGGTAATTAGTTCTTAGAAAATTAAGGTAAAGAAAGTTTGGAATTTTAATCTCTTTTTGTTTAACCCCGAGTAAATTTTGTAGAATTTCCCGAAAGTAATTATTATGATGGTAGGAATATTTTTGAAAGTATGAGTGGGTATTTCGAATGAAAAAAAGAAGGGGGAAGAAGAAATGTCTCTGATTGGTTTGGCAATTTGGAATGGGGAGAGAGAATTTTGAATGTTCAGACAGTTTGGGTCTCAGGAGATTATTGTGTTACCGGCATCCGAAAGGAGCAGTCAAAAGTTTTCGTGAGTAGTTCAGAAGCAAGTACTAGTGTTTTGTTTTGATAGTGAGAGTAGCTGAAAAGTGGAACGAGAGACAAATCAAATCGAGAAGAAATACCTCTTTGATTCTGTAAAGTCCAAGAGAGTAAGTTACAAGAATTATCATTATTAAAATTATTTGTGACACCAAGTAAAAAAGATACTTGGGTCTCAGGAGATTATTGTTGAGAGAAAGAGAGGAGAGAGTTTTGAAGTTTATTGAACGAGTATTGGCAAAAAAGAGGCCTGGCTTGTGTTTTTGGAGAAAGAGTTGCTGGTATCCTGCTGAATTGTTTGCTGAGAACGGAGAGGGCTTTGCTTGGTAGCCTAACATAATCAACAAGGAGGAGCTGTTTGGGTCAAGAGGAGACATCATTGTGTGTGAATCGAAAAGGTCAGTCAATAACCTATGTGATAGATTTTTTTATAATCAGAACTTAATTTTTTTACGTAAAAGCATATGAATTTAAGATTCCAACATTTCAAAAATTTAATAGGAAGTATAAGTAATTTTGCGAATACCAAATTTCTTTGTTTAGCTGGGTTTATTAATGGTATCAAGAACAAAGCGATAAATATTTGTTTGAATTAGATAAATTTATATGGTAAAAGTTTGTTTTGGACAGTTATGCCCACAGAATTTAATTGATAAATTTATAGAGCATTGCTTTTGATAATAAAGGTATTTGTATGTGTTTATTTATGATTTTTCTATTTATTTCCTTTTCCTATTTTATCCCGATAGGGATCAACTAAGAGATACTGAAACCACGAGAAAGGATAAGTATAACCTAAGAGAATTTAATTAAAATTTTTTTGACAAAAGGCACCCTGAGATTTTTTCTTAATATTTTTATGTATGATTTGCGTTAATTAAATAATTAATATAAAAGTAATAGAAAGCAGATCATAACAATATATATAAAAATATAAAGTTTTCTAAATTTTGTGAGTGGCCACTTTTACTTTGACACGCAATCTAGAAAGATAAAAATTAATTAATTTCATAAAATCAAGAGGTATGTTTCATAAAATCAAGAGATAAAATTGATACTAGAATTGCCTATGTATAGGTACATATGTTTTCTGGTTAAACGAATGACTTAGTCACTTCTTGTACCACAGATATTTTCTTAGTATTTCTTGTTTTTTTAATAGTAATTTGATTCTTTGAATACCAATTGAACAACAAATATATCATGCACATGCATACCTTTTCCCCTCCCTTGACCAGGAGGAGTTAAAGGAGGTCCAAGCACATTACACTGAGCATTCAAGGTGTCAATACTAGACACTGAAGATGAAGGTGGAATAATCGCACCTCCCCTATTGTTATTGTTGTTGTTTAGACCGATGCTCTCTTCACAAGGAACGGATGTTCGAGCTGCCCTCGAGCGTCCTGGCCTTGGCGACAAACCAGTCTTGACTTGATGGTGATGGTCTGGTACCCATGAGTCCCAGTGGAGATCAAATGTATCGTTGCAATCCTTCTCGCCTCTTTTAAGTTTACCTGCAGAAGGAAAAATATATAGTTTAGGTAATGATAACACGAACACACATTTTTTCATGAAAAAGTTTTTCAAGTTTAATAGGTGCCCTAAAGTAAATGGGGTTGATCATAAATTTGTGCTTTATCTTTATCTGCATATCTTTCAGCACGTCAGGTTTTCAGGGAAAAGTGTTTGAAATTTTTCCAGAAACTGACAAAAATACTGGAAAAATATTTATTTAAATTATACAGGGTGATTGATTAGTGGGGTAAAGCTCAATAGATCCGCTATAGTAATAGATAGCAATAAAAGTTAATAACAAAAATTGTAGCCAACTTTGATCTTCGCGTTACAAAATTAGTTAGAATGCTACAGGGTGTTCGATAACACAGTGGCAGACCAAACTTATGTTTTTTTAAATAGAACACCCTATATTTTATTTTACATTCAGAATCCTGCTATCTTCTCCATCACAAAAATATAAAGAATATATTATAGAATAGAATAGAATAGAAATATGCTTTATGGTCATAAAAAATTGTACAATTTTATCGACAAAGCTTACAAAAAGTCAAGAAAACAAAACAATAACAATTCAATTTACTAAAATTACATAAATCGTCAGTATAAATTAAAAAATAATAATAATGAAGTTAAACAGTTAATCAATTGCAAAATTTAAAAATTTAAATAAATTGCATAGTCTACCTAGTAATTAAGTTTAAAAGTTAAGCTTATATGAAAATCGTATTAAGTTGAACTCCCTGTATTAATAAAAATAAGCACAATACCAATGGTTTTTTAATGCCATATTTTTTTAATTATGGTCAAAATTTTCAAAAATTATTGACATTGCTAATTGTCTTCATATCAAATACAGGGTGAGTCAAAACGCAAGTACATTATTTTCTCAGTAATTTTAAATGGAACACCCTGTATTTTATATCACTATTGAAAAGTACCATTGCCGTACTTTAATTTTTATATAACATTCCCTATATCCAAATTTATCAGCTTTCGAGATATTTTCATTTTTGAGAGGAAATTCTTTTAGGTGTCTAAATTTTCAAAATTTTAAGTAAGCCATGACTGAATTGATAATTGACGATTACTGATTATCAATCCGGTAATCAATGTAACAATGTAGCAAATAAAGAAAGAAAATTAATTTATTAGTAATACATTTTACAAAAAAAAAAAGTTTAAAAGTTAAGCTTATATGAAAATCGTATTAAGTTGAACTCCCTGTATTAATAAAAATAAGCACAATAGCAATGGTTTTTTAATGCCATATTTTTTTATTTATGGTCAAAAGTTTCAAAAATTATTGGCATTGCTAATTTTCTTTATATCAAATACAGGGTGAGTCAAAACGCAAGTACATTATTTTCTCAGTAATTTTAAATGGAACACCCTGTATTTTATATCACTATTGAAAAGTACCATTGCCGTACTTTAATTTTTATATAACATTCCCTATATCCAAATTTATCAGCTTTCGAGATATTTTCATTTTTGAGAGGAAATTCTTTTAGGTATCTAAATTTTTCAAAATTTTAAGTAAGGCATGACTGAATTGATAATTGACGATTACTGATTATCAATCCGGTAATCAATGTAACAATGTAGCAAATAAAGAAAGAAAAATATTTTATTAGTAATACATTTTACAAAAAAAAACACAACCACAACACTCAACATTTTTGAAACAATTAAAGACCACTTGTGTATGTAAATGTAACAAATAAAGAAAGAAAAATAATTTATTAGTAATAAATTTTAAAAACACACACACAAACACAAAATACAACAGTTTGTGGAGACAATTAAACACTACTTTTGTATAGTAAATATTTTGTATAATAAATTTTAAAAACACACACACAAACACAAAATACAACAGTTTGTGGAGACAATTAAACACTACTTTTGTATGTAAATGTAACAATGTAACAAATAAAGAACAAAAAATAATTTGTCAGTAATACATTTTGCAAAAAAACATGTTTGAAAAAATTTAAAGCTACTTTTAATAAAATATTTTTAATATTTAATTACATAGTTCAAAATTACCTCCAAACACATTTATGCACGCCTAAAAACGATCATTGAATGAGCTACTTACACTCCGAAGCATTTGTAAATTAATACATCGAAATAAACTTTGTATTCTATTTTTCATCTCATCCCTTATTATTGGTGGTATTTTATAATCTTCATTATTAAGGTAACCCCAAAAAAATCAGTCCAGTTTATTAAATTCTGGTGATCTGGGTGGCCACGCTACTGGTCCATTGAAAAATGAAAATATCTCGAAAACTAATATATTTAGACATAGGGAATGGTACTTTTCATTGGGACATTTAGACATAGGGAATGACATTGAAACGGTTGAAAAGTTTACATACCTGGGAGTAGAAATATATGCCGACGGATCAGAAGATGGAGAAATACGGAAGAGAATAACGCAGGCAAACAGAGCTTATTTTGCCCTCTCCCATATATTTCGGTCTAAAAGTGTCCACCGAAATACAAAGATGAGAATCTATAAAACCTTAATTCGGCCAATAACATGCTATGGCAGTGAAGCCTGGGTCCTGAAAGAAACAAGTAATTGGACTTCGTAAGTCCTAGGTTTTCTCCCAAAGTAATCGAAAGTAGAATTGGAAGTCGATATTTGAATTCTTCGTGTAACTTTGCGTGGATTGATATACAAATTTACTAATTTTTAGTCATTTTTACTAAACTGTTTACACAGAAATAACTCTAAAGATTCAAACCTTTCAATACGCTTCGATTTATGTGTTACATATTTATACTATTTCTGAGTCTATTGGGACCGTGCAAGTTCGGCAAAACGACACCTGGTTTCTACGCTCTGCAACTTTATTCGCACTTTTAATTATATTGGCCAATTATATTAGTCCTGGTTACTGGATAATTGTCAAGGCCGTAGTGCAAAAAAATAAGAAGAAGAAAAAATAAGATTCAGGTTATGTTATTAAAACGTAAACAATTGTATGTAGTAAATAAAATTAGTTATTAAAATGCAGTACTGCAAGCAAAATACAATTAATTTAATTTACCTTTATATAATAATGACATATAATATCAATATTGTAGAGCAACATATAATTTTTCTTCTTCAATGACAGTAGGTATGAAATGTACGTCAATTTGACAATTTCAATGGACAATATGAATTATTTAAGAAAGTTGCAATATTTCTCCGCTATTCGCGCACGATCGTTTCTCGTATCCCTTCCAAGTACTTGCACACCGCGAAGAATGGCATTTCCGGTTATAACTTTTTAAGCGGAAATTACGTGAAAACCAAAATTTTACATTTGTTCTCATCTTGCTAAGCCACGTTGAATAATATATCACTTATTCTCTTTCGGCGACTTTAAAATAATAAATACTTACGGTTGCAACTCTAAAACCGGACCTCCGACGTCAAATTTCTCCTCTTTAATAATACTATCCTTAGGTTAAAATCTTTCATTCGACACCCCATTTGTCATTCTATCTGTATTAATAACGGAGGAGTTGTCTTCGCGGATGGACAGACAGACGGACAGACAGCCTAGTTAAAATTTTTCATCTTTAGTACCATGCTTGAACTATAAGCCATCATTTGGCACCTCATTTGTCATTATACCTGCTATAATGACGGAGGATTTATACTCGCTGTCGGAGGGATCGACGGACAGACAGCCTAGGTCAAATTTTTCACCTTAAAATATTATTATTGGATTATAAGCTTTCATTTGACAACTCATTTGTCATTCTACCTGGTATAGTAGAGGAGTTATATTCGCGGTCGGACGGACCGACGGACAGACAGCCTAAGTCAAATTTCTCACTTTTAGTACCATCCTTGGATTATAAGCTTCCATTTGACACCTCATTTGTCATTCTACCTGGTATAATGACGGAGGAGCTATATTCGCGGTCGGACGGACCGACGGAGACAGCCTAAGTTAAATTTCTTACCTTTAGTACCATCCTTCGATTATAAGCTTTCGACATCTCATTTGTCATTCTACCTGGTATAATGACGGAGGAGTTATATTCGCGGTCGGACGGACCGACGGACAGACAGCCTAAGTCAAATTTCTCACCTTTAGTATCATCCTTGGATTATAAGCTTCTATTTGACACCTCATTTGTCATTCTACCTGGTATAATGACGGAGGAGCTATATTCGCGGTCGGACGGACCGACTGACAGACGGCCTAAGTCAAATTTCTCACCTTTAGTACCATCCTTGGAATATAAGCTTTCATTTGCCACCTCATTTGTCATTCTACCTGGTATAATGACGGAGGAGTTATATTCGCGGTCGGACGGACCGACGAACAGACAGCCTAAGTCAAATTTCTCACCTTTAGTACCATCCTTGGATTATAAGCTTCTATTTGACACCTCATTTGTCATTCTACCTGGTATAATGACGGAGGAGTTATATTCGCGGTCGGACAGACCGACGGACAGATAGTTTAGGTCAAATTTCTCACCTTTAGTACCATCCTTGGATTATCAGCTTTCATTTGACACCTCACTTGTCATTCTACCTAGTATAATGACGGAGGAGTTGTGATTACAGACAGACGGACGGACAGACGGACGTGGATAATACAAAGTTTTCACATTTTTTCAAAATTGGGTGAAAACAACATCCAAAAACAAACTCGACACATTCGAAAGGAAAGTACTTAGGAGAATACTAGGACCTGTGAGGGAAAACGGAATCTTCAGAAGTCGATACAACAACGAGTTTTATCAACTTTATAAGGAAACGCCCCTGTCAGACTTCATTAGAATACAAAGATTGCAGTGGGCCGGACATGTGATAAGAATGGGAGAGGATATGCTACCAAAACGAGCACTGAATGCTAGAATGCAAGGAAAGAGACCGGTTGGGAAGCCACGAAAGCGCTGGGAAGACACAGTAAACAGTGACGCACAAGCCCTTTTAGGAGTCTGTGTATGGAGAAGAGCAGCCACAGACAGGCAAGGGCGGAGGCAAAAAATAAAGGAGGCCAAGGCTCAATTTGGGCTGTAGTGCCGTAGAAGAAGAAGAAGAAGAATGGTACTTTTCAATAGTGATATAAAATACAGGGTGTTCTATTTAAAATTAGTGAGAAAATAATGTACTTGCGTTTTGACTCACCCTGTATTTGATATAAAGAAAATGAGCAATACCAATCATTTTTGAAAATTTTGACAATACACAAAAAATATGGCATCAATAAACCATTGCTGTTGTGCGTATTCTTATTTATACAGGTAGTCGAACTTGTTACGATTTTCATATAAAATTGGTTGTAACTTTGTAAATACCCTGTATAACATAACAAACCTTTATATTTTGGTGATGGAGAAGTTAACAGGATTTCGAATATAAAATAAAATATAGGGTGTTTAAAAAAACATAAGTTTGGTCTGCCGCTTTGTTATCGAACACCCTGTAACATGCTAACTAATTTTGTAATGTGAAGCTCAAAGTTTGCTACAATTCTTGTTATTAACTTTTATTGCTATCTATTACTATACCGGATCTATTGAGCTTTACCCCACTAATCAACCACCCTGTATATAAAATACTTACACTGCAAAATTTCATAAAAAAAACAATGGATTATAATCTACATTAGACAATCGTTAATTTTATTGAATAAAATCATTTGTTTGCTACAATTTCTTTGTAGTTGGGAGACGTGTTGTTTCCAAGTAAACCGTCTCTTCCTCAGCCTCCATTTTTGATCGATACCATCCCACTATTTTCTTCATCTTTACTCTCATTTTCAGTTGAATAAGGAAATAAATTGTGACGTACCGGACTGATTCAAAACAAGTTCGAAAATATCGTTAATGAGAAGCTGATAACCCATTTTTGCCCATCTTTCTCACACTGTGTCCACACCTCAACCTCGATTTCTAACATTTTTCATGACTTTCATAAACTCATTGGCGTGGTAGACTAATGCAGTTAGTTCAGCTATGGTAGTTTCTTTATCCTCATATATCATGATGCCTTCATCTTTCTCTAGCATTAATATTTTGTAAAAAGTTTTTGAAGATATTCTTCTTTAGGCGCGATTCGATTGAGGGTAAAATTGTACATAAATCTGCGCGCCTGCGCACACAGACAGTATGTAGTTCCTTGCTAATCTTTCAAGATAGGTGTTTATGTATCTGTATCCGTGCAAATAAGCCATTAAAAGAATATATTAGTGTTGTTAGTAAATGTATTATTTATTATAATTCTTGTGCTTTTGGATTTGTGTTTCTCTGTAGTAAAATAATAAAATATTTACACTATTTGTCGCCGTGTTGTGTAATTATATCCGAAACTTACATGTAAATTAGAAGGACCTCGCTGGTGTAGTTGCTAGGGCGATAGCTCCGAGATTGAAATGACGCGGGTTCAAATCCTGGGCGATTCATATTTTTTTTTATTTTTGGTTGTTTTAATAAAAATTTTTTGAAAGTGGTAGATAAGAAAGTTAGTTTAATTTTTAAATAAAATACAAATAACCTGTTAAGTATATTTACTTCGTTGAAATTACCTATATAATAGAAGAATATCTTCTTACGTGCGTACAAAGTACACACACATTCTTTTTTTCAAGTCTTTTCTCTCACTTGACTCTATGTATTTGCCACCATAAAAATTGCATCCATGATAATGAATGGTACCCAAATCTTTATCCAAGTTCATCATAAATTCTCTTCAGTAGAGGCGTTTCATTGTCTCAATAATAACCTGATTCACATGTTGAGTGCAATTTAACATTGGTTGGAAAAAAACAAAAGAAATATCCATCGTCAGTCATTATTCAGAAGAAGCACATTTGTGGCAACTTTTCTTTCTTCAAATAAGACTACATCAGGAATGAACTTTTTATAGAACCAATCTTGGAAGATGTGACTAATTTAGTGGTTTCTTATTTTAAATATTTTAGAATTTGTGAAATTTGTCTATAGGATGTGGTTTAGGTGTTTATTGACATGGCTATAGTACAGCAGACTCTCTCTATAACGAACACGGATATTATGAGGTTTCGCTTATAACGAGGTACACTAGATGTCCAATAAAATTGCTATTGAGCTGTAACACCTCTATAACTGGGCATATTTGGTTATAACGAGGAAAAATGAAATCGAAGAATGTGTTTCTTTACCTGTTTTATGCACCTTTACGTGAATGTTTTACCTGTTTTAGCATAGTAATAGCTATAAATAAATACCCCAACTGCCTGTATACAGAAATGCCCAACATCTGTGTGCCTTTCAAGGCCAGTGCTGTAATAATCTCCACCGCATGTAATAAACTTCCTGTTTATCTATCGACCGATATTGAATATTGTAGGAAATTTACAATTTATGATGGCAAAGTCTTATTGTTAAGGTCAACCAACGACATCTAATAAACTACGTAAGAGGCATCAAAACATTTTAGTGGTGAAGAAGCTCATTTCGTGAAGAACCAGATATAAAGAGATCCGCTTATAACGAGGTAATTAGTACGCCATTTCAGTTCTTGTTATAGAGGGAGTCTACTGTATACTCACACTGAATAGTGGATATATATAACGGGCCAAGTGACAAAAAATCAATATTTCTCTTTTTTCAATTATAATGGTCTATGCCATGCAACAATGCCGTTAACCTGTATTATGGGCCAAGTGACAGTTGCATTGGAAACAGCTCTAAATAAATTCAACAGATAGCGTCTGCTGTTAAATATAGTATTCCGTTTCCTGGTAAACACTCATTTTTCTCGATTGTGTCTTTTTGTCACTTGCCCCTTATATCTATCCACTCTTCAAATGCTTTAAAATAATTTTTACTCATAATAAACAAACAGTAACAAATTCAAATTTGAAAGTTAAAATGGTAATATGTAATTCTATTTTTCCCTTTATGTGTTATTATTTCCATTCAACATTAATAAAACTAGTAAATCCCTTTCAAAACTATTTATTCTTTACTTACCTACATATCTTTTCAAATTGTGTAAAGCCCTGCATAATTTATTTAATTCTTCAGGTTTGGAACTTTTATCATTTAAAATAACTTTTAATTCATTATCTGACTTCTCTTGAAGTTCTTCAACTGAGGCGATCCTTTGACAGAGAACAAGTATGCTTGATTTATCTAAACCAACCACTTGTAACCATTGTGTCAGTGAGGGTATATGTTCTTCACAACCTTTTTTCAATTTTAATTTTATCACTAGCTGTTCTGAGAACATTGTAATAAGCTTGCCCTAAAAAACAATTATATTAGAACTACATAGTATTATTAATAAAAAAGTAAGATTTAAAAAATCGTCATCTATTTTTACACCTGGGTTAATGTTTAATCTCTGTGTATTAGAATAATTCACCCTTAAGTATTAACTAAAAGCCTTACAATATAATTATATTTAATTTATAATTCCTAATTCTTAAATATTAATAAGCTTAGTTGAACTGAGAAGAAGATATAATGATCATTGTATTATTGCATTCATAATGATTCACGCTGGTCAGCAATTTGTTATTGTTGATCATTAGGTTCTTTTTACCAGTGCCAGATTAACCATTAGGCAAAGTAGGCCATTGCCTAGGGGCCTCGGCCACAAAGGGAGCCTCACAGGTCCCAAAACGAAAAAATAATAATTAGAATTAAATAAAAAGTATATATCATACTATGTTGAAAAATTCAAATATCCTACAATACCATAAAAGTGATGATGGACATTAAGATGCATACTTTTGTTCACATAGAAAGCCTATTTTAGAATAAATGCCTAACGAATGCTGTTTGGCAGAAGGAACAGTACTACTGCCTGTCGGTCTGCACAGTTTCGTAGAAAAGTAGTAAGAGCAAGAGGAACAACTGAGTCAGTACCCCTCCCTACCCTCTCTACCAACCCATGCCTTTTGCTACATGTCAGGCAAATACAATGGTCTCCAGGCTCATTTATTTAAGATTAACTAATTTGTAATTTACATTCCTAGTGCTGCACACTAGTACTGAAAGTTGCGTTGGAGCAATATCGTATTTTAGGTTTCTTAAGTCTTTTAAGCTTCAAAACAACATTTTTGTTAAGTCTGTGTACAACTTTTTTTAAGCCTCTACCACTCTACCCACTGTTGGGAAGTTCTGATGCACCAAGAGCTATGTCTAAAGGTTACAACACCTTCAAATATGCTCTTCATACTCTTGCTGAAGATATTAATCAAAAAGTTGAAATAGTTCATGAGACTAAGTGTTTGTTGATAGAAATATCAAAAAAAGAAACATTCATAATAATGAGTTTTGTCAACACATTTAGAACCCATCAATGCTGTCAGTAAATATTTACAGAGAGAAGAGATTAACTCCAAATTTCAGTTCAGCTTCTAAATTCACTTAGTTCTTAAAATCCCAAAAAGATAATTTTGCTTAGGTACTAGGAACAATCGCGAACAAGGCCTGCAACCTACAGAATATTCCGACAAGAGTAGATGAAAGCGAGCAAGGAAACTACATTATGATGCCAATTCCAATGAAGTTTTTCTACAGGGTGGAGAAAAGTTAAAGATTAAAACATATCTACCACTTTTGGATAAGCTAATTACTGAGCTGAATAGTAGGTTGACAGCGTATGAGTCAGTGAATTTTATTTATTTAGTGTTTTGTGCTTTTCCAAAACTGACTGATACTCAAATAAAGGAATGTGCTTCAAAACTACATGAAAACTATCCTGATGATATTGAACCTGAAATTTAAGATGAACTAGTGCAGTTCAAATATTTTATAGCTCGGCTTCAAGACTTGCAGAGAAAACAATTTATTCCTGCTTCACAGTCATTTTGGGATATTTATGAGAACAAATTAAAATTAAAGTTTCCAATTTCATGACAATGACCACAAATTTTGTTTGAATCCACTAACCACAAACCACAGGTTTGACTCCAAATTGATTATCAATTTGGACAGCTAACAATATAAATCAAACAGGTGTATAAACAATTTTTATTAAATATTTTTGAAAACAATTTCCAGAGTGGAAGTTGAGATTGTCAATAACAAACAATATAAAATTAAATTTTTAGTACAACAAATTGTGATTTAATCCCACTTAAACAGAATATTTAACACTGTTTCCAGGGACACATTAATGGGTTAAATGAGAATTTCTGTAAAAATCTGATAGTTCTTAATTTGTTTCAGCAGTTTAAATTCCATTAAAGGTCCAAGTAGATGTTTATGAAGAAAAATATTCAAGGTCAAATGTCAAAAATCAATTTATTTCAAATTTCTTATGATCTATGCACTGCTATCAATTTATATGTATAAAACAAGTAGGTAAATTATATTTTGAAACAATGATTAATTAACTTAGTTATTAAAACAATATTAATTAACACATTGATCACCAGAGATAGTTTTAAAAAAAATTCTGGGAGCACATGTATATTTTCGTGTATTTTGTCTGACATATATGAGCGACGTAGCCTAATAAGCATTATTCGTGTTGGCCAAATATGTCCAACATGGTGATTAATGTGTTAAATAATTTAATGTCTGACTGGTATATTATTTGACAAATAATGTCATGATTTCGAAGTCAGTTAATTATAATATAATGCCCTAGGGCATTATTTTGAAAAATAACGCCCTAGGGCATTAAATTTAAATAACTAGTTACTTAAATACTGTCAAGTTGACAAATAATAACCTATGTATAACTATAGTTACCACAATTACGTTACGACTATTGCTGGTAAATGTACTTATTTAAAAACTAATAATTCAAAATTCATTCAAATTTTTTGCAATAATTTAGTCAGACATTAAACGTTGAAGGCACCACGGGTATTATAGATAATAACGCTTTCGTTCAACGTACATCCCTCGATATATACACCATTGACCTCAAGCGTTATTATCCTTATAATACCCTTGGTACCTTAATAACTATAATTTTTCATTATATATAATATCTTCCTTTGAAATAATACACTCTACTAAGAATTGTAAAGAAAAACAAAACAGGAGGACCTATTATTTAACACGTAGTATAAGAACTACACGTGGAAGATAAATGTTAGATTACGTTTGTCAATGAACTTTCTGAGATTATATCAATAGGACTATCAGTGAATTTAAATCAGCATTTGGAATATTATCATGTTTAATGTTATCAATTAGCACACATTAAAACATTATTTTGTTTACAAACAATTGAATCAGTTGTTTCAGAAACCTGATAGGTCCAAAAAAATCGATTTTTGTTTTTTTGCATTTTTACTATCCTTAAGGCGGCGCCAGATATGCGGTATTTGGCAATTACTGAACAAGTGCTTGCTAAATATCAAATATTTGAGTGCTCATGAAAGTGTCATTAAACGGCAAGCACCTTGCACCACATATCGATGGCTTAGTGTGGAAACCTCGTATCTCATTTTTTTTTGAAAATGACATTTTGGTGGTTTTAATTTGAAAACCTTGTATCTCACGATTTACAACTGTTAGAAAAAATCCAAATACACCAGACTTTTTTCTACAGCCGAAAAAAGAAACCACGTATATCAATTGCCCTCTTGATTTAGTGTGAATACCACGTATATTTATAACCAAGAATTTGGCACTTAATTTGGAGTGTTTGTTTAAGAAATTCGACTTGGAGAAATGTTTTTTTGTAAACAACAAAAGGTCCGGCATAAAAAAACATTTTATAAACCTTAAATCAAAAGATTTGTACTGTATCAACCTAGTATTTGGAGATGTGCAATAAGCTATGAAAAATGAAAACCTCGTAAATAATCATGAACACAACCTCATTTTAGATGAAAAACACGTATATCAAGATATACGAGGTTATCATAGTTACTTGGGCAAAGGCTCTATATACTGCAAGGATATTTACGTGTTTTTCATAGTTAATATTTGTATTTTTCAATTTAATAGCAACATTTAACACTTTCAGCTCTCAGCCAAGATCAAATATTTGTCTCAATGTGCTCAAATTAAAATACGTAACAGTAGTTTTTGTTTTTAGATTATATTATGCAAAAAATCAGTTTTTTGCCTCTCCTGTAAAATTGTAATTTAATGAGATACGAGGTTTTCACACTAAGCCATCGATATTCGAGATTTGTTCGAGATTCACCACAGCGAATATTTGTTTACTTTGAAGTGTTGAAAAGATCGACAACATAAGGGAACACGACAAATATTCGACAAGCACTAAAATTGGTAAATGCCAAATAGCAAGCAACCCCTCCACACTAATAGGCAAATAGCAAGCACTTGTTCAGTATTTGCCAAATACCGTATGTCTGGCACCGCCTTTAGATACAGAGTCACATGTTTCAAGAAAAACAGTTTTTTCTAAAATGAAAAACCCGATTTAATGTTCTAAATGACCCTACAGAGTGGAGAAATTTTTTGTGTATCAAGAAAAACACAGCAACCCTGAGATGGTGTAGGTTGGATGGTGGTGGTTTGTCCCTTTCCACAACTTTGCTTTTTTGAACATGTAGGGTTTCAGAAACGACTGATTCAATTGTTTTAATCATAAGTTCTTTATAGACATACTTCTTCCATAATAAACATTGATATTTAAAATCAAACTAGTATTTACAAGTCAAATAAGGAGAGGAGCTTTTTAAAGATCAGATTAAACTTTCTGTATTTGTATTATGACTAACTTGCATAATTTTGACAAGGTATCTATACATAAATATGGTACTTCCTTTTTATTTGCTAATAAAACAAATACGATACGACAAGTACAATTCTAAACTTAAACAGCAAAAGTAAGGAGAACGTTCGAATCAATGAATGCAATATTGGGAAAGGCTGTTGTGAGTATATGAAAACATCAATTAAAGTAACTAATTTATACAGGATATTCATATCAAAGCAACAGTTTGGTAAGAAGCATTACCTCTAGGGTTCGTATTTCTTGTTGAGTTAGTTCTGCACTTGTAGCACATTGTGTTCTCAGTCCTTCTAAACGTTGAGCAGAAACATCAATCATAGATTGGATCATATGAAGGGTTTTTCGAACTTCTTGATCTGACCCCTCATCAGCCATTACAAATATCACAGTACTGTTACAACTTAATATTTACAATTATCAAAACAATATTTACATATCAAATATACTTTTTTACAAATTACATTTAACTTTCTGCGTTTTCTGTCAATCATCTTTCACCATTTGAAGGTTTGTTCATTTTGCATCACAAAAATATTCTGTTTTGTTTTTGCTCTTGATTTCTTGATGTCTGACATATTACAGTTTCTTTCCCTGTCTAAAATTGACACTCCAGATTCCAGATTTTCGTGACTTCTGTATAAATAGTTGCATACATTTCTTTTGGTTTCGACTTGAAGGATAGACGTCAAGTTTTATTTTTTAGAAAAATCTTAAATCATCGCGTTAAAATTGTTATAAATTAAGTAATTATACTGTAGATATAGTTAGTTAGTGTTTGAACATTAATTTAGTAGTTAATTTAAAAGTTAAAACGGGATAATACGTTAGTAGTGAATTAGAAATACTAAGGACTTTTCTGTAAGTTTTGCCTTTATATAATCATAGTAGCAGTAGTATAGTAGAGTAGAGGCTGGCTTAGGAGATGGACACTAACTCTCCCGGCCCCCCTGACAAAGGGGGCGGGATCTATGCTTTGCTTTCATTGAACTCGCAAAATTTTTTAAATTCCATACACATGCTAGCCCCGAGACATAAAAATAACATTAATTTAATAGAAAAAGAACTCTGTGCTTTAAAAAATAAATTCCAAAACGATCAGATCATGTTAACAGAAGTTAATAACTTATCATCTAGGATTGAAAATATTAGTAGAAGAAAAGTTGAATACAAGGACACTGACTTCGGCCCATTCCTTATTATGATAGAGAGTGACAAGGGAAAAGCAGGAAATATCCATCCTATGGATATTGGGAAAGTATTTCATACAATGGGTACGACTGGAATTAAAGAAATTAGTAGAAAAGGCATGAATAGAATTGGAGTAATTTTTAACACCTCCAAACAGGCAAATATGGTACTAAATAGTACAGAAATCCTTGAGAAAGGATTTCTTGCTTATATACCTCAAAAAATGCTAACATCAAGGGGTATTATTAGAGATGTAAGTATAAATATTTCAATGGAAAACATAGTTAACGACAGTAAATTACAAAAAAACGTGAAAATTATATCGGCCAGAAGACTTAACAGAAGAGTTTTAGATAGCAGTGGGACCGTTACATACATTCCAACAGGAACTGTACAACTACTCTTTGACGTAAGAACTCCCCCTAAAGAAATAATCATATATTCAAACTTGGTAACAGTAGATCCATACATCCCTCCTGTACAGCAATGCTTCAAATGCCTAAGATTTGGGCACTCACAAAGACAGTGCAGGGGAAAAGCAAGATGCCCGAAATGTTCCGATGAACATACAGTACAAAGCTGCACAGTTTCTGTACCAAAATGCCTATACTGCGATCTTGATCACCTTGCCACAAATAAAATTTGCAAAGAATTCGAAAGACAGAAAAAGATAAATGAAGTAATGGTCTTCCAAGATCTCACCTTTTTTGAAGCTGCCAAGCTGTTTCCCCCAATTAAGGAAAAGCCAGAGAATTCGAGAATGTTTCAGAGGAGAAGTAGGGATTTTCCTTCTTTACTATCCAGCTCACCCAGAGCATTTACTCAAGCACTTCAAAAATCCCCATCCTCCACTCCCCATTTCCAGAGTCAAAGTCATGTGGTCCCAGTTAAAAGGAAAAATAAAGTAATTCTTAAAGACATTAGTTATGACAAAGAGGCGCATAAAGCTCTATTAAATGAGGATCTAAGCAGAAATTTACCTAGATTACCGATTTTAAACAAATTAAATGATTCACAAAAGTATACGGGATCACAAGGCCCAAGTTTTGCACTCTCATTAACAAGCAATCGTGTACATTCTCAGGATAGTGTATTTTCAAAAAACGTTGATTTAACCTCTGATAATAATATGGATTTTGCAGGTTTTGATGAGTCACATAATACATCTAATTTTAGTAAAAGTAGTGTTGACTGAATTTTCATTTATTTCTTACAGATAATATAATATATTATTTTTTATATTAAAAATAAAAAAAAATAATAATAGTAACAAATTATATATATAGTTATGATATTTAATATTTTGCATTGGAATATTAATGGTTTCTTTAACAATAAGCAAGATCTAATGGTGTTTCTTAACGAATACGATGTTAATATCATTCTTCTAAATGAAACACATCTGAAATTTTCACAGCACTTGCATATTCCCAATTTTTACTGCTATAGGGATGATAGGATTGATGGATGGGGTGGAATAGCTGTACTTATTCATCAGTCTCTGGCAGCTGATAGGATAGACATTTCACATATTCACTTGCCTGAAAAATGGCAGGCTATCATTATCAAATTTGAAAATTTTTTTATTATAGGATCGTATAAGACACCAGATGTTCGTTTTCGTAAGGAGATCTTTAGAGAATTGGTTCAAATGTGTGATAAACCGTTTTTCTTCATAAGTGACTTGAATTGCCAACATTCTTTATGGGGTTCATCATCTAACAATCCGAACGGTAATCGTCTTGCAGATCTTTTGGAGGAGGATAACTTGTGTTTTCTCAATACGGGTGAGGCGACAAGAATCTCACCGCCTGACTCAAACAGTGTCCCTGACGTAGCTATAGCATCTCCAGGTTTGGCTGTGGACTGCCTCTGGGAAGTTTTTCCAGAGATAGGAGCAAGTGATCACTTTCCTTTTGTAGTGTGTTACGGGCAGGATAGAAATAGTCCCCAAGGAAATGACCCTCTTCAAGATCGCAGTATCTTTAATGTGAAAAAAGCCAATTGGGAACAATTCAACCAATATATTGAGTCTAACATTAACAACATCCCTAATGAGTCTTACACAGATTTTCAAAACCTAATATTAGACGCAGCAAACAGGTTCATCCCTAAGAAAAAGCGTGTTAGATTCCATAAACCACAATTACCTTGGTGGGATGAAGAGTGTTCAGTTTTAATTAAATCAAAGAGGGAGGCAGTCAAGAAGTTCAAACAGGTACCTTCTTTAGAAAACTTCATTAATTTTAAAAAAATTAGGGCACATTGTAAAAAAGAACTTAAATCCAAAAAGAAAAAATCATTTGTTGTGTTTTGTTCCACAATTTCACCTGATACTCCAATATCAGTAATGTGGAGAAAAGTGAGAAGTTTCCATAAGGCTTTCACTAAAGCCTCAGTTAGAACTCCTAGTAATTCATCGTTAGGGGAGGAAATGCTTTGTTCATTGACTCCACCTGTATTTGAGGACATTGCGTCTCACCCAGTGAAATCTAATACTATCGAGTGTGAACTCTTCACTTTAAACGAACTTTCATTGGTTTTGGTTGAACGAAAGGATACTGTGCCGGGCCAGGATGGTATAACATTTTCTATGTTGCAACATCTTCCAGAGTCAGCCATCAAGTTCCTGTTAAAATTTTTCAATTTATGTTTAAAGGAGGGAATGCATATTCCCACTCAATGGAAATCACAAACAGTGTGTTTAATTCCCAAACCCAATAAAAATATAAATTGTCTTTCGGGCTGGAGACCAATCGTTTTATCATCGTGTGTTAGTAAACTTTTAGAGAACATGATAAAAATAAGGTTAGATTGGTATGTAGAACATTTTATGATCCTATCGCCTTTCCAGACTGGCTTTCGTAAAGGTAGAGGGGTGTCTGAAAACATAATTCATCTGGTCAATGAAATCTCAATGAATATCTCAAAAAGGAAACCAGCAGCTGCTGTTATGTTAGACATTTCTTCTGCATATGATAAAGTGTCAATCATCCAATTATTGGACGCTTTGGGAGATCTCAATTTGCCATGGTTACTTATTGAATTGGTTAAACATTTATTGACTAATCGTTTGGTGTCTGTTCGTGATCCTATTTCCTTAAATCTGCTAGGACCAAGAACTACCAATGTGGGCCTTCCTCAGGGTTCCCCTTTGAGTCCAGTACTATTTAATATTGTCATCAATATAATTTCATTTTGTGTTCCAGAGGATGTTCTAATTACTCAGTATGCAGACGCTGTTGCCCTCTATTGCTCCGGCAACAGCTGGGTGGATGTTGTGGAAAAATTGAATGGTACAGTAGAAAGTATTTCTAATAAACTTCATGATATGGGAATGTGTCTGTCATCTAGCAAGAGTCAAGCAATTTTTTTTGATAGAAATAGGAATAATATTCCGAATTTACTAATATCAGTGAATAACACACGTTTAGATTGGAAACAAGAAGTTTCTCATTTGGGAGTTATTCTAGATAGTTCCCTTTCTTGGAGAAGTCAAATTGAAAAGATGGCATTGAGGGCTTCCAGTGGAGTCAATATTATTCGTTGTTTGTGTCGAACTTGGTGGGGAGCACATCCTGCAACTTTACTCACTCTATATAAGGCATACATTAGATCACATCTTGACTATGGATCCATTTTTCTGGGAGGTTGTGCACGTTCTCTACTTGCAAAATTGGATAAGGTTCAGTATAGAGCTCTTAGAGTGGTGGGGGGATTTATGAGGTCTTCTCCAGTTCATATAATTTTGTCAGAGTGTGGAGAAACACCGTTAGATCTCAGAAGAATATGGCTAGCATCTAAATTCATTTTAAAAGTAGTAGCCTATGACAACCCAATATATGCCTCAATTGAGCAATTTCACAATGTCTTTCTGGGTTACTTTAGTTTTTGGAGAAGAAAATATTTCCCACCAATACTGGCTGCTTTCCAGAATACTTTACATGAAATTCATGAGGTAGCACATAGCTCCTTATTTCCTTGTCACTCCTTTCCACTTAATATTCAGATTTCTCCTATGGCTTATGAAACTGTCAATATGGGCAAAGAAGCAAATAACCAAACCAAGTTTATGGAATGGTACCTCAATAACTGGTCGGAAAGCATAAACTTATTTTCACAGATGGATCCAAAGATAAACAAGGTAATGTAGGTATTGGGATATACCTTAACGAGAGAACACAGTTAACAGCAAGATTACCCTCCGCTAATTCAATTTGCTCAGCAGAAGTATTTGCCATTAAAAAAGCATTAGAGTTAATCCAACAGAATAATTTTACAAAGTGCCTCATCTGTAGTGATTCTAAGAGTGCTCCAGAAAAAATCACAAGATCAAGCTACAAGGCGGCAATAGACTCACAAACTCTCCAACTAAAACAAAAACTATGTGAATTTGATGAACAACATAGAGAAATTAAATTTGCATGGATTCCAAGTCACACTGGAATTATTGGGAATGATAGAGCTGACCATCTTGCGAATCTTGGAAGAAAGCTGCCCATTAGTGGAGAACCAAAGGCCTCCTTTAAAGATTTTCAAATGAAATATAAAGAAAACCTATGGATCGGTTGGGAAAATCGATTCCAACAAATAGGACAGGCAAAAGGAATTACTTATTGCTCACAAGTTACAGTACCATATAAAAAGGCATGGTTTACAAAATTTCCCAACCTGGGGAGAGGTATAATCACACAAATGTGTCGTATGAGAAGTGGACATTGTAGTGTTCCTGTACATTTATTTAGATTGAAGGTAGTGAATTCAAACCAGTGTTTATGTGGCAGTGTAGGAACTTTACAACATGTTTTATTGGAATGTACTAGGTTCCAAAGAGAGTCCCAGTTGCTTAGAAGGGAACTACAAGGTGATCCGACATTAACTGATGTGTTGTTTAAAAATTTAAACTCAAAGACATTAATCGCAGTGCAAAAGTTTTTAACATCAACAATGACTCGTGTGTAGCTTGCTTAAAAACTTTATGACTTTATGCTTGCTTGCAATGCATGTGCTTTGTGCTTAGTGCGGTTTTGCGTGGTAGTACTAGAACTAGACCATTAATAGTAGAACTTTAGTTATGGAACTTATAAACAATTACAAAGTTTTTTTTTATCTCTTAATATTTCAGATTCAGGAGCTATGAGCTTAAGCCCAGATGTACCTCAGGTACGGCTCTTGAATATTCAAGTCTATATTCACGGATCCTGGCCGGATAGCCCTGGCAGCTAAGGCCATTCAAATGAAGAGAAGAAGAAGAAGTTGCATACATTGTGGTATCAAACATTTGAATTTTATACAGTATGATGCAAAAGTTTGGAATAAATTAATTATTTCAGAAACGGAGGCAACGAAAGCAGCGAGAATATCTGGTGTCCTGAGGGATATAATCTGGCGGAATAAAATATATAAGCACCGAAAGCAAAATCCGCATTTATAAGACATGTGTTAGACCCGTACTTAACTGACATACGCAGCTGAGACAAGGGCCGAGACAACAAAGACGAAACAAATAATAAGAACAACAGAGATGAAAACCCTAAGATCCATATAAGAGGCATCACACTCAGAGATAGAATACGCAACGAAGACACATTGAGAGAGCTAAGGCGTTCAAGACGTAGTGAGATGGACAAGAGCACGACGACGCATGTGGAGATGAGACCACGTAAATCGGATGGATCCTGAACGTATGGCGAAATGGGCGAAAACACAGAAGCCTAACACCAAGCCACCCATAGGAAGACCCAAAAAAACGATGGTACGAGAGCTGGAGCTCCGGATCGCAGCAGACTCTGTAACAGAAGAAACAGGATGACATAGTCTAGAAGAAGAGAAACAGAGGGTTAAGCAAAATTATTCACTTATTATGTACTTATTGGTAGGTAGTTAAGTATGATGCCAAAGTATTGAATACATTAATTATTTCGAAACCAGACGACATTTAAAAATTAAAATTGACGTGTTTTAAGGTTTTTTAAAGTCGTCTGTTTCTGAAATAGTGAAATTTATTCCATACTTTTGCATAATACCGTATTATAAATATTAACCTTGCTGGGCTGTGGAATGACTTCGACGTGGTGGAGGGGCCAAGTAATTGGTCTTGGTTTCTACTAATGTGGGGGAGCACGACCGATGAAACCAATAATAATCCAACTCTCGTTCGGCGCCCTAGCGAAAAGCAAGGCCCTCACTACCACCTTCTAAGTTTGCTCAGTCACCAAATCGTCAACGACCATGCAGGACATTCAAACATACATCAGACCTGAACTCCGAGTTCATCAGAGAGCATCGAGCATCATCCACTCCGTACCCATTTTTTATCCATTCCATCATCCCCACAGCACAGTGTAGAGTAACAGCAATACTGAAAAACATCGTGGTGTACAAGCGTCGCTGTGGCTACTGCTACCGGAGAAAATCATGACAATTTAATAGGAGTAAATTGTGGTTTACTCGTAGGTTTATCAGCCACCGTGACCAGGGGATGAATGGCTACACGGTAGTCACCATCGAAGGGTGCTCTAGTGAACAAGGTGAACGCACGAGGAGTGAAAAGCCTTAGCTGGGTAAGGGAGCACTGCCCAGCCGAATAAAAACAACTTCCCAATGTCGTAGGACGGTATTGTAAATAGAAAAAACAATAGACACAACCTAACGGTAAGACCTGCTGATGAGGAAACGGCAGTAAAAATGAAAATAGAAACAGAAAATATTGGGTAGCAAAAGCGGAGGTCTTGATCTTGGAGGTTACTCAAGGAAAAAATGATAAGGAAAGTTGAGGATTACCGTTGACGACAGGCACTATGTAAGAAATATATAAAACATCAAGAACATTTATTAGTGGACATGACAAAAGAATACTTAACCACAAAGGTGGAAATAAAGATGATTCAGAAGCTGTACAAGTCAACGAATCGAATGAATGGCAAGATGCAGTCGTGTAAAGAAAACTCCAGTGAATAAGCACAGTGAAGATGAAAGAAATGGGGAGGCAAGCGAATGAAGGAGATATCAAGAAAGATATAAACATTATTGCCACCCTATAAAAAGGGATAAAAAGGAGAAGTGTGTAAGATATGCTGAAGCTGAAGAAGAGTGACCTAAAACAGGATACAGAATAACTAAAATCGCAAAAAGAAAAATAGCTCTAACAGGGACAAAGATATAATTATAACAGCAGGATAACTATACCGCGCAATGAGTTGAATGCCATACTGGCTTGAGCAGAACAATAAAGGAATGTAAAAGTAGTAAGGACTACTTCCTTAATACATCTTAATCTAGGAGAGGAAGAAGCACATTAAACACAACGGTGACATATGTGACTCCTATCGAGGAAGGAGACGCAGATAATTTTGATGCGGTAATGAATCTGGCTAAAGACATAAAATAAGTTAAGGTAAAGGAGAACAAAGGCCAAGACTTGTTCGGCATAACCATAACTAGACAAGATATGGCTTGGGAGAATTACAGAAAGGCACTAGGAATATCTACAGGATGTGAGGGTGACATTACTACAGTGCTTCCAAATCTAAAATGAAAGACAGAATGGGGAAACATATTTTGTCCTTTTTGGTACACGTAAACTCATCACCAATTAGCATAAATCCACTGGTAGATAGTGCAAACTCATCACCGCCATAAAAACAGGATTTTAAAATAGACCGGAGAGACTTGCACACTGATCACTGGCCTACCTGCATCCCGTGGCAGGTAAAGTCCATAAAATGACCTTTGGCAGTTTTTAAAAGCAAAGAAACTGTGCTTGAGCATATAGGTGCAACTTATAAATAAAAAAAAAGAATGTGTGTGTACTTTGTACGCACGTAAGAAATTATTGTATACTTCTATTATATATGATTTTAACGAAATAAATATACTTTCAACTGGTTATTTGCATTTTATTTAAAGATTAAACTAATTTTTACTTACTACTTTCCAAAAATTTTTATTAAAACAATAAGAAAAATAAAAAAAATTAGAAAACACACGGGAATTCGAACCGGGGACCTCTCGATCTCCGGTCACGCGCTCTACCACTGTGCTATACTCTCTTTGCTTTGACACGTTACAAGATTTCTCATACATACTGACAAATTTAATAGACCAAGTGAAGTATACAAAAATACTTTAAATATACTTACTATTATTATAAAATATCTTATTCCCGAGGAAGACAAATCCAAAGATACAAAAATTATAATAAATATATTTATTTAAACTACTTCGTCTAGAATAAATATATTTACTAAAATCACTAATAATATATTCTTTTCACGCACACCTTATTTGCGCTATAATATAAAGATGTAACGACTAACATACTGTCGGTGTGCGCATGCGCCAGGGAATGTAAAAATTCACCCTCGTGCCTAAAGAAGTATAACTTCAAAAACTTATAGAAAAATTTGAGCATTAAACAGAAACTTGGTACAGAGGGAAGGAAATACATTGACAATTCGGGATTTAGCGAGGGACAAACGGAAGTAACGGTCAACACGAAAGCAACCGAGACATGGAATAGAATAGGTTTAGATTTCTAGTTCTTTCATCAATTGCTCTATATACCGGGTGGTGAATTGGAAAACGAGCCATAGGAAACTCAATGTAAAATTCTAAATTGTTGAATTCCTGCTTCCCTAATTATTTTACATCAAAACTGATGAGAAACTATTTGTAGAGGATTAAAATCTGTATTAAAAACAAAAGTTAAAATTGTTCTACGATTTAAACAGAGTGCAAAATTTTGAAAAATAGAATATATTTGCCATACCTAAGTAAGTGCGTAAAAGTAAGGCCACACGTTACTATTTCTGACAGTACGCAAACTATTGACTGAATAAAACATCTTTATTATTACTACTTTCTCCTCAACTGAGGACATACTATATTATTATTATACTCCGGTAATAGGGCTTTTCATCGATTGTCATTTTTTTCGAGCTTCTGTCATATGTCACATAATTTTAATATATCTACGTCGTACGTCTTTGGTTTGTATCATTGGTATATACCAATAACGTATGACGTAGATATAGTAATATTATGTGACACATGACAGAAGCTCGAAACAAATGACTGTGAATGAAAAGCCCTATACTATATTATTTATCTATGGTTCAAAATATTGTTAATATAATAATTTCATTGTGACCGAAGGCAACCTTATACACATTCTTGCACTGTGTGTGGCATAAATTTGGCAAATACTTTGATAAAATTTATTATATTTTACAAAATTTTGGAATGTGTTAAATTCGTAGAACAATAATTTTAACAATTGGTTTCAATAAAGATTTCAATCCTCTACAAATAATTTCTCATGTCTTTTGATGTAGAATAATTAGGGAAGCAGGAATTCAACAGTTTAGAATTTTACATCGAGTTTCCTATGGCCCGTTTTCCAATTCACCACCCTGTATATCTTTCGGTGCTCTGGAGTGATATATTGCTTTAGTTATTTAATTTTTATTGTTTTATCGAAGAATGGGCCTACCATACTTTTCCTGATATTACTGGAGCTAGCTTACGATTCGCCGTCAATATTTGCTACGTATTCTGATTAGCTGCAAACCTTGAGGTTTGCTTTCTAGGTACCATTTTCCCGAATTCACCAAATTTTTAAAAATTTTCTGGAGTTGTCTTAATTTTTATTTGAGTAATTTTAGTTTAAGTATAGACGTCATTAAAGAAAAGGGAAAAATAAAACGAAAGTCAACAATTTTATAATATAATTTCTAAAAAACAATTATAAGTGTTAAATTTTTTGTTCAACAGGATGTTGTTCTTCATTGCTTTGATTTTCTTCGTGATTACTCTGTACCGTTTCAGCTTCACCAATTTGCTCTCTGTTCTGTAATTCCTCGTGATTACTCTGAACCATATCAGCTTCATCAGTTTGTTCTTTGTCCTGCAATTCCTTTTCGGCATTTTCTTTCATAAATTGTTCCTTAAGTTTACTCCACCTTTCAAAGCTTATAACAAGTTCACAATGTTTGGTATATGGAAACAAATCAACGGCTACGGCACGAGTGGGTACTAACGGATCACCAAGTACTTTCTTGGATTCTGATCTACCAAAATCGACAAAATTTTCAAAAGCTGCGTTAGGGTTACACGAAACATAAACAACTTTCTGAATTTTTGGAATTTTTCGAATGTGAAGAATTCCATGCTTATCTGAAAAAAGCCGTTAGGAAAATGTTATTATATACAGAGTGAATCAAAAGTCTGGAAACGTCTAATAATCTCTTAAATGGCTTGAAATTTGATAACACGTTGCCAGATTTACCATTTTTCTGATATCATTAGTCACTTTGGTTTTTAAATAGAACACCCTGCAAATTGTAACTTTATTGAATATCAGTTGAACTCAACCGTGTACAATACTTTCGATTTTATGTAGTCAGGTACAAAAGATAAAACAAAAGCTTAGAAACGCCTAATCATCTCAATATTTTTTTAATTTTCTTGATTTAAACTATGTACAACTAAATTTGAACATAATAATTAAAATCAACTATTTTCAATGGGAAATAAGCCACAATTTTATCAAAAAAATGATTTTATTAACGTTTCGACGCCCAAGTCGGGTGTCGTTGTCAAAATATAAAATAATACTAAATTAAATAAAAATGTTGTTGCTTAGTAAAAAATTCTTCTAATAATTTATTTAATCCGACTCATTTATATCGTCCCAGGAACGCAGCTCATCAATATTGGCAATATCATTTTAAAGTCTTCTATTTTAAAATGTATAATAATGTCTGAATTGCCGATATAAATGAGTCAGATTAAATAAATTATTAGAAGAATTTTTTACTAAGCAACAACATTTTTATTTAATTTAGTATTATTTTGTATTTTCACAACGACACCCGACTTGGGCGTCGAAACGTTAATAAAATCATTTTTTTGGTAAAATTGTGGCTTATTTCCCATTGAAAATAGTTGAGTATAAAAATGCCACAAGGAAATAGCTTCAGAACAACATAATAATTAAAAGTTGCTAAATTAATGTCTACCTAATCAAATGTTTACATGCCCTCCGTTTTTAATTTGACAGTATCCTATACGATGGTAGAATCAGAGACATGTTAAGGATAGACCTGGCTAGTCATATGCCACGCAATGCATCGAAGTGTAACGCCGACATAGGATTGAGTGGTCTAGCCATCTTTGTCTGTGAGATGCGCGGGATCGCTTGGTTAAAAGAGATAACTAGACCACCGATCGACTGTTTCCATGCTGTTTCAGCGTTACTCTTTTTTGGTGAGTATGCCGTGTCTACGCTTAATATGCCAATGGGTAGAATGCGTCTATTACACTTTTTCATGTAGAAATTAAAGATCGATTCGCATTTTACGGAACGTCAACGTCCCGTCACATACCGGTAACGTTACGTGAAAACTGTCGCTCATTCACACTATAGGTGCCTCGTGCTGTGGTGCAGTAACGTTCACCAAGGTTTATCACGTCATTTAATTATAACAAAAAGTTAAGCGATGAGCAAATTAACCCATTAGCGCCCAGCGTCCTCGTTTGAGGACGGTTTGTTTAGGTGGGGATAAAATAATTTCTGGGTGAATATTTTGTGATTGCCTACCTTAGTGGTTTAGTAGAAGCACTATCGTTAGGCGTAAGTTAGGTTAAATCCACAACTTGCACAAAAAAATACAAAAATGACTACCCAGTAAAAAACGTTAAAAAAATTATAAGAGTATTATACGTCCTCAAATGAGGACGCTGGGCAATATCATATATTTTGTGTAAAAAGTCGACATTGGCATTTTTAGTACCTAACTAATTATTTTCTTCGATTCTAGGATGAGACAAAAATATTTATTAGAGAAAATTATTAGAGAAAACCGAACTGCAAAGTGTCCTACCAAACAATAAAAATACCTAGAACAGAAGGCTTGAGGTGCATATGGCTGGTGCTTTGACAACAACAATGCAGTAAATGTGTTTTTATTGGAACCAATTATGAAACGGTTTTTCTCACCAGCCAAGTTCAACAATGAAGTAAAAAGGAAAAAAAGAAAGTACAAATTTCCCAACTATCCGCTATTTCCAATATATGGGTGGCGTGGATCACCATGACTGGTTGTAAGAAAAATACCATATCTGTAAGCGAGCTCGCATACCGAAGCAATATCCTATATCGCATGTGGCATGCATTGCGAAAAGATACGCACTGAGTGTCACATCTGGTTTTCGGTGAATCTTCGGTGACTTTCGGTGGAATTTCGTTCACCGAAAACCAGATGTGACACTCAGTGCGTATCTTTCCGCAATGTATGTTATGCGATGTAGGGATATTGCTTTGGTTTGCGAGCTCTCTAAGAGGAAAAAAATGGTATTGGTGTCTTATTACACGAATGATAGATATGGCTATGGTAAATCGGTGCGTGCTATACAACATAATACATAAGGGAAAAATATATATTCATCAAAGAATTTAGGCGACAAGTAGCTTATTCATATCTAAAAATTGGACATGACGTAAGAATAAGCAAAGGTCGTCCATTTAGTCTTCCATGTACATCAAGAAGCAATATCTCTGAAGACATTAGATATGATAGTAAAAACCACACTGTAGCAAAACGAGAAAAATAACGAATATGTCAAAATCGAAACTCTACGTCAAAACCGCGAACATATTGCCAGAAATGTAAAGTAACGCTTTGCGTGTCGATTTGTTTTGAACAATTTCATAAAAAAATATAGGATTTATATAAACATTTTTGTTGTAATATGAATATAATTTGAATATAATTTGAAATAGTATGTATATAATATGAATATAATTTGAAAAACTACTAAATAAACTTATTTTGCTAAACTAAATTTTGTCTTTAATTTCATAGTAATTGAGCCCAGCGTCCTCAAATAAGGACAGTTGTTTTTTCAAAAATTTGAAAACAAAAAAACAAAAACTTTGATAGGACATCATTTTGTACCTCGAAATATATTACGAAACAAAAAATTACGTTAAAAATGCAAAAAGAAATTATTTGGGCGTTAATGGGTTAAGCAAAACAAAATTAGCAGTAATTGCAATATATTGGACGAAGAGGAGCAGGCAAGCAACAAACCTAAGAAAACGTTGTGAGTACGAAAGACATTTTTTAATATAAAATATGTAGGGGACTAGGTACCATACATTGTTTAAAGAACTATGGTCGGTCCGTGATGGGACGTTGACGTTCCGTAAAATGCGAATGGATCTTACGGACCTTTATATGGATCCATCGAAAATAATTATTTGACTTAGCTCTGCAACACTGCTGGTTTCGTTTTCTAAATTCTACTTTTCAAGTATTCCCAAAAAATAATCCTCAAGATTTAAATTGGGTGAACGAGGCGGCCATGTAATACTACCTAATCTACCAATCCATCGTCCGGCAAATGTCTGATCTAATAACGCCCGTTACACCAAAATGAGCTGGAGCTCCGTCTTGCTGAAACCACATATCATTAAAATTGACTCAAAACTTGTTTTTCAGAGCTGGTACAATTTCATTTCTAAGTAGCATTTCATAATTATCGCTTGTTAAATTTCCTCTATAAAAAGACCAATTAACTGAGTACCCACTATACCCGACCATACATTTAATGTTTGTGGCCTCTGAGTATGGTTTTCATGTATTCCAGTGTGGATTTACCCCATCATTACCTTACTAAACTGCAATCTACGGTCGTAGTCATCTTCATTTCATTCTTGCAACAACTGGGTTTTGTAGTGTTTAAATGAATTCTTATGTAATATACGAAATATTGAAGAATGACCTACATGTATTTGTGCATTTCTTAACTAATGATGGTCATTAGACAAGCGAATTATTAAGAGATGGTGACTAAAATTGTATAGGGGTCATTCCATTTCAAATCACTCAATTTTGGAGTAAAAAAAATTTTGGACCTCCGATTTGTCTGAAAATTGGTATATAGCTTCTGCGTGACGTCAAATAAGATATTTAAGGTCAAAAAATTTTCTTCTTCTTTTTTTCTCAAAATGTTATTTTATGCCATTTTACAGTGATTTGGTGTTTATTTATACAAATTTGCATTTTCTATCGTCAAGTATCAATGGAATGCATAATATTTTAATAAAAGGGACTCAAAAATGTCATTATATGGCATTATAACAAGTTACTTTGATTCAAAACAAGCTTTTGATCAAATTTTATAGTGTAGAAAACGTTAAAATACCGTTTTTTTTTACATTTTTCTCCATTCCCAAAATACATCATAATCGATTTGGCTGAAAATTTGCCCACAGAGAGACAAAACATAGGACTTTAAGTGGTGAGAAGGATTTGAATTATATTACAATACCAAAAAAGTTACACGCAATATTATAGTCAAAAATATAGGCGTCTACTGTAAGTACAATTAACTCGAAAATATCGACCTCACGACAAAAATTGTTAAAAGGAAATTGTAATAATTGTAAATATGATTTATTTGGAACAATTTCAGTTCCCACCATTTTTGTCGAAAAGTTCAAAATGGCGGAGATATTGAGCAAAACAGGTTCTCCTTTAAAATCAAGATGGCGGCTAACGTAACGGAGGAATTCATTCTTGATTTTAAATTTAGGCTACTATTGACTCCCCTAAAGATCAGAAAAATAAAATTTTGGGCAGCTCGGCATTCAAGGTCAAATGCTATCCCGACTGGACTAATATATACTTTTGAGTCTGATATTACTGCATGTTACTTTTTTGGTATTATAATATAATTCAAATCCTTCTAACCACTTAAAGTCCTATCTTTTGGCTATCTGTGGGCAAATTTTCAGCCAAATCGATGATGATGTATTTTGGGAATGGAGGAAAATGTAAAAAACGGTATTTTAACGTTTTTTACACTATAAAATTTGATCAAAAACTTGTTTTGATCCAAACAACTTGTTATAATGCCATATAATGACATTTTTGAGTCCTTTCTATTAAAATATTATGTTTTTCATTGATACTTTGCGACAGAAAATGCAAATTTGTTTAAATAAACACCAAATCACTGTAAAATCGCATAAAATAACATTTTGAAAAAAAAAAGAAGAAGATTTTTTGACCTTAAATATCTTAATTTTACGTCCCTCAGAAGCTATACACCAATTTTCAGACAAATCGGAGATCCAAAATTTTTTGCCTGAGTGATTTGACATGGAATGTACCTTACATTAAATCTAAAATTTTATTCTAATTTATATTCAAACAGTTTTTTGGTCTACCCATTCGAATGTCATCTTTTACACGTCCAGTTTCCTCAAAGCGCTTTACATTTTTTTGTACTGTAGCCTCATGGATAGGAGAATGCTTTGGGAAAGTATCGTTGATCAAGTTGGCTACTTCACCATAAGATCTTTATCTATCGCCGTAGCCGCTCATTATTAAAACAGTAATTCGCTTTTTTTCATTAAAAACCATCTTTATTATAGGGAATTTAAAAACACAAAACAATTTTCAGCTTTAGTTCTTAATACAATTTAATTTACAAAACTTTTCAATAAACGTCAAGCTTTTGTTAATTTTATGAATTAATGTCAAAATCACAGCATTCTATATTTGATGAATAGGGAACTTGCATAACATTTTAAATTCGAAAAAAAATGTTATAAATCACAACAGAACATAATTTAAAACATGTATCAAAGATAAAAAAGTTTTGTTTGTCTTTCGTTTGGCCCCTAAAGACGATTAAAAATTCAAATTATACCAGCCAGCCCAAAACGCGTCGTGACGTCATCGGGCTATATGTTTACATTTTGCACCAACAAAGTAAACAAAATTGTATATAATTTTAAATTGGACATTATAGACGTCAGTAGAAAATCAGTTATGTGACGTTACAAGTGTTTGTGATCGTTTGAACTATTCATAGAAAATTTGTACTTTTACAAAATGGTTTTATTTTCCATAGTAAATATTCTTTCCTTTCCTTCAATAACTATATCAAAGTCCAATCTCAACAAACTGGTATATATTATTACAATAACATACGATAAAAGGCATTAGAATATAAATATTTTTCCTTTATTCCGCGAACACGAGCTGACCAAATACCAAAGTAGGTGGAGGCCCATAACCTAAAGAAGAAGAATATACCTATATACAGGGTGTCCAGAAACTCTACCGACAAACGAAGACAGGAGATTCCTCAGATAATTTTAAGACAATTTAACCCAATTTACCTAGTCCGAAAATGCTTCTTAAGGGAGCTAGAGCTCTTTGAAGATGGCGTCATGAAATTAGTTTTTCTTAAATACCTCCAGAACGCTTATATTTAGAAAAATAAAAATTGGTATGCATAATTACTTTTCAGAGATGAATCGATTCCATCCATTGCAAATTTCTAGTACCAGTCATAGGCGTCCGTTTTGGGTAGAGCAACGGGTATTTTATCTCATAACTTTTTTGTCCTTAACTTTTATGCAATTTTGACACCGGATTATTAAATTGTGAGGTATTCTAGTATTAAAAGGCACTCTTGCTTTAAGTCGGTAGGACACACCGTTTTCTAGAAAAATCAGTTTGAAAGTTTTTCATTTTTGGAATTTGAAAAAAAATTGAAAGAACTTTTCAACAAAAAACGAAGTATTTTACCAACATAAAATAAGAGTAACTTTTAGTACTCGAATACCTCATAATTTAATAATCTAGTTTTAAAAATGCTCAAAAATTCAAGACAAAAAAGTTATGCTATAAAATAACTGTTGACCTACCCAAAACGGACGCCTATGACCAGTACTAGAAATTCCCAATTAATGAAATCGATTTATCTCTGGAATATAAATAAATGTACCAGTTTTCGTCTTTCTAAACAGTTTTTTTTTTAATTTTTTTTTTATTCAAAAAGCGAAAAATTTTCAAATTGATTTTTCTACAAAATGGTGTGTCCTACCGATTTTAAAAACGAGTACCTTTTAGTACTAGAATACTTCACAATTTAATAATCTAGTGTCAGAAATGCATTAAAGTTAAAGATAAAAAAGTTATTCGATAAATTAACCGTTGCCCTACCCAAAACGGACGCCTATAATCGGTACTAAAAATTTGCAATGGATGGATTAGATTTATATCTTGAAGATAAATACGCGTACCAATTTTTGTTTTTCTAAATAGAAGCGTTCTGGAGCTATTTAAGAAAAACTAATTACAAAACGCCATCTTCAAAGAGCTTTAGCTCCCTTAGGAAGCATTTTCGGACTAAGTGAATTGGGTTAAATTCTCTGAAGAATCTCCTGTCTTCGTTTGTCGGTAGAGTTTTTGGACACCCTGTATAACCATAAACGGAACCATATAGTTAAACTATGTGACGTCACGGGTCGTTTGACTATTTTAAAATACAGAAGACTTTAAGAGGATCGGTACGTATTTTCGGCTGCAATGCTATTCAAATGGGGATTCATTTTGTTCGAATCCTGAGAAAACTAATAAGTATTTTTGAAAAATTTAAACGCAGAATGAAATATTACGTTATTAGCGAGGGCCGAAAGTCCCTGAGAACTTCTATAATGTTTATTTTAATAAGTTACAGGGGTGAAAAACTAAGAGAAAATTTAGTGTGATTTTTAATTTCAAATATAACATTCAAAATAAACGTTTTATTTATTCTAATGGACTTTCGGCCCTCGGTAATAAGTTAGTCTTTCATTCTGAGTTTAAATTTTTCAAAAATATTTATTGGTTTTTTCAGGATTCGAAAAAAATTAACACAATGCCGTGGTAATATTTTCCAAATCTATCTTTGTCTTACAACGCACTCAGCCGAATATAATATTGTCAGCATATATTATCAGTCAGACACTGACAATCAGTGACAATTTTAAATATTTTACATTGCATCGGGAGTATGTTGAGTTATTGATTAAATATTATTGATATATAGTGTATTTGATAAATAATTGATTTAAGACGTGAACTTAATAAAAAGTTATTTATTGTGTATTATTTGTGGAAGATCCAGGCAGAGAATACATCAGGATAATATATTCTGTGATCCAAGTATTTTGTTGTTAAAGCTGTTCAAAATTGTAAGCGTTCCATTACAATATATTATTAAAAAATCACTTTAACACTTTTCCTCTTTTCTCGATTGAGTATTAGTCTTTGTTGTACAAATAAATTATTACAATCACTGAATACATAGTTAGTGAAAAAATTATCACATTTATTAACTGAATTAATAATTTGCAATTATAAAAATAACAGTTATCCAAGAACATTCAAAAGCCATCTCTTTAAATTAATGATGACATTTTCAAGTAGAATGACATTCTAGTAATGTTTACATATCCATACCAGTGTGAATTTTACTACACGTAATTTGCCGTGTAAAGACAGAAAAAGTAGGGATACACGTAAAATATTTGCGAATTATGTACCCATAGCCTTAAGTTTGTACTTCTAAGTTATTATGAGTTTTTGAAGCGTGTAATTTTGGAAATCTCATTTTTATACAAAACTGAACATTATTATGTAATAAAAAAAATGTGAAAGTTCCTTATTACTTCAAAAGTATTTTGCACTGAGAATTTTTATTTATTTAAGACCTTCGATACTAGATAACATACCAAATGGATAACATACCCAATATGGTCGAATTCATATTGAAGTGAGAGAAGTTCAATAATAATTCATTATACAGAGTGTTGTATTAAAAAAAAACCAAAGTGACTAATGATATCAGAAAAATGGTAAATCTGGCAACATTGCAAGCATCAACTTTGAAATTTTCATATTTCAAAATCAGATTATCCCGGTTTTTGTATAATTCGGACCGTCCATTTAAGAGATAAATATGTGTTTCCAGATTTTTCTATTTTGTGTAGCCACAGTACTAAGTTATTAATTTAACTCTGCATTGGTGTCAACAAACAGGTGTTGAAAAGGAAAGATGATTTGTACAGTTGTTCCAACGGATCTAGGCACATGCATGAAATTATTCACGAATTACTTTTTATACTCGGTCTCTTTTTTACTTATTGGGACCGTGCAAGTTCGGAAAAGCGACACCTGGTTTCATAGCTCGGCAACTTTTTTCGCACTTTTAATTACATTGGCCAATTATATTAGTCCTGGTTACTGGATAATTGTCAAGGCCGTAGCCCAAAAAAAATTATAAGAAGAAAAAGTAAGATTTAGGCTATGTTATTAAAAGGTAAACAATTGTATGTAGTAAATAAAATTAATTATTAAAATGCAGTACGGCAAGCAAAATACAATTAATTAAATATACTTTTATATAATAATTGCATATCATATCAATATTGTGAGCAACATATAATTTTTCTTCTTCAATGACAGTAGGTATGAAATATACGTCAATTTGACAATTTTAATTGACAATATGAATTATTTAAAAAAGTTTCAAGATTTCTCCGCTATTCGCGCATGATCGTTTCTCGTATCCCCTCCAAGTACTTGCACACCGCGAATAGAAACTAATATTGCAAAATTAGGCCGCTTGTCCATAGAGACCACAATAAGTTAATCTTCGGATGACCAAGCGGGGAAATTGTGACTCCAGCGTATGTTTTTCTTTAATAAATTCAAAAGTATTTTCAATTTTTAACTCATTATTTTTTTATTTGACTATCATTCTAGATATCCTCATATGTATTTTGAAATTAAGAAAATTCCCTATATTTTACGAATAGAAAATATATTCTGAAGTTGACGTATTCGCGGTGTGCAAGTACTTGGAGGGGATATGAGAAACGATCGTGCGCGAATTGCGGAGAAATATTGTAACTTTCTGAAATAATTCATATTGTCAATTGAAATTGTAAAATTGACGTATATTTCATACCTACTGTCATTGAAGAAGAAAAATTATATATTGCTCCACAATATTGATATGATATGCAATTATTATATAAAAGTAAATTTAATTAATTGTATTTTGCTTGTAGTACTGCATTTTAATAAGTAATTTTATTTACTACATACAATTGTTTACGTTTTAATAACATAACCTCAATCTTATTTTTTCTTCTTATTATTTTTTTGGACTATGGCCTTGACAATTATCCAGTAACCAGGACTAATATAATTGGCCAATATAATTAAAAGTGCGAAAAATATTGCTGAGCGTAGAAACCAGGCGTCGCTTTGCCGAACTTGCACGGTCCCAATAGTAAAATACCGTCTATTATATGTGTAATTCCAAGTAGTTTTACGCTAATGACGTCGACTTTGCAAAGTAACAAGACACTTACTCAACATACACACTACACATGACACTAATACTCATGTTGTGACTGGCTGAATGACATCCTGAAGTCAATGCCATAAAAAAACTTCATTTTTTGTTAATTGTCATTTTTGACCTGGGGTCATTCCCCCCCCCCCCGCCCTTGGTCATCCGTGTAACAAAAAAAGGTTGGTCATCGGTTAAACAAGGATAAGCGAGGATAAGTGATACGCCATGTTTTGATACATTATTTGCTAATAATTTTGGCATTTATCATTTTCAGTGACATTGGCGCAATTGTTGTTTTTAAAAATGGGTTTTTGATATGATTTTTTAGTCGTTGTTTGTACATTTCATTGTAATTTTTAGTTTCAAACATAACCGTTAAAATGACTAACTGTTGCTCTTATTTGATCATTTCCGGTAATTATTTTTAACCTAATCTGACAAGTAAGTTGTCATTAGACTACACGAGTCTAGCTATACGCTGTGAGCTCGTACGTAGAGGGGATATTTAAAAATTCGCGAGCGCCAGTAGTGACAAGTCTGTAAACGTTTACTGGAAATTTGGCATAAATGTCAAAATTAATTAATTAAAAAATGAAAACATTAATTATAAAAAATATTACTTTGTCAAAGCTGTGGTATATATTTTTACCTTAAATATACTTACGTTTTAAATACTGAATTTAAGTTTTTTTAATGTTCCGTAATATGTAATTATAAACTAATCTATTAATCTTAGCGCCATCTACACGATAATTGTGAAAGTATCCGAAGTAAGAAATTAATATTTCATCAATAGAACGTCAAAATGATTAGCAAAATCTTAAAAAAATCGATTACAATTTAATTACTTTTTTGCGTTGTAAATATTAAGCGATAACAATTAAATAATAAATTTAAAAATTACCGGTGAAAGTTGCATTACTATTCCGCTAGGAGCGACACCAGCGAAGCTCAGAGCGTATAGTTCAGTCGAAAGGAAACGTATTTGTTTATTTTCGAGATTACTGTTTAACTTTGTTTTTTTTTATTTATTTATTACCGTTCTCTATTTATCTTTATATTAGTAATAGTCGGTATGATGTTCAAGCTGTTTAAGGTTGATTCCATTAATCTCCTCAATAGTGAAAAAGATCAAACACTTCAATAAAATAACTTTATAAAATACGTCCACCGGGATAATAGCCATTTCTTAATAATTACATTGACTTTACATGCCGACCTACGTTTCACTTTACCTTTCACTTCACTTTACGTTTCACCTATGTTTTGATTTAATTTATTTGAAAATCATTACGTTTGTGCGCAAATCCGGTGGAACAACTCCAATCAATCAATAATTTAGAGGACTAGTAGAGAAGGTGAAAATGATTAACTGCAAAATTTTTACAAAAATATGATCGAAGGGTAAACAATTAAACAAACGCATGGCTTAAAACATTGAACAAAATGAGTCAGCTACAAATGCAAACATTGCATGTACACTTACGTAAACCAGCTCTTGGTGGGTCTAATACAGCAACAACGTCTTTTCCTGTAGATTTATAACACACATTTCCCAATGTGTCTTCGGCTTTACCAACAAAAAATTCCGAATTTTCAATTTTGTTAATAGCTGCATTTTCTTTGGCATCGTCTATAGCTTGAGGTATTATTTCTATCCCCAAAACTTGTTTGCATTTCTAAAACGAACAAAAATATTATATACTACCAGAAACAATAAGATAATCATTTGTGGGAATAATGAACAAAATCAAGATAATACTTTCTTGAAAAACTTCATGTCTACCTCAGTCTAGAAAAAGAAATAGGTGAAAAAATTATTACGGGTATCTGATCATTTTATGTCATAGGGGATATCTTCTTCTTCTTCTTCTTTTGACATCATAAACCTGGATGAGTATTTGTCTCTCTGGCTATGTCCTTCCATTCAGATCTCTCTTGTGTCGTTTTCCTCAATTGTCTTATATTCATGGTTTTCAGATCGTATTCCACGTCATCTAACCATCTCGTTTTGGGCCTTCCCTTTCTTCCTTTCCTTCGTCTTCTTATCGGCTTCCATTGTAACATTTTCTTCGCTGCCCTTGCATCTTCTTATCTCTTTACATGTCACAGCCATGACAGTCTTTGACTTTTCACAAATATTACAATATCATATCCAAAATCTCTTCATTCTTTTTTTAAACCAGGGTAATTCGACAAAATATTAACAACTATTTAAATACTATGTTTATATGGCATTAAGTCACAATTGATGGTAGAGTCCTTTTCATGAGCAGAAAAAAAGGTGATAATACACATTTATGACATTTATTCTAACATGACACTTTAGTTAAATCTGACAGTTGCCCATTTTATTTGCAATTTGACATAAAAACAAATCAATTGTGTTTATTGCATTTATAAAATGGTATTTTCTTTGATTTGTATAGTCTTATAAATTATACAGAATATATTCGTAGATATATTATATAATTCGTAAATAAGTTTTTCTTCGATTATAGCCCCATCTATCGACAACTAGAATAACTAGAATAAATGTTATAAATATCTGTAATCACATATGTGCCTTTTTTCTGTCACATACAATTTAATGCATTAGAAAGAAATCGAAAAACTGTGACGCTCTGAAAAATGCTCATGAAAAAGACTCTAATGAAAATTACATTTTTAAGTAACTTTTTGATTTCCACTCCAAAAATCGTTTTCAATTGTAACGTTTAGGTTTTCTGAGTGTAGATTTTAATTCAGTCCCCATCGCTTCATGAGTTTTAACTTATTTTCCTGTAGATTTTATAATCTCTAGGACCATGTTTTTCTCAGAGTAACATATGTGCTATCGATAGAGGCGTTTTCACGCAAAATGCGAGGATTTAATAGCTTTTAGGTAGAATAAGTCGTTAATACTTAAGCCACTAATAGCCATAACTCATTTTGGGAATTGGGGTTCTGAGACATTGGACGACTATGTCGCGATGTTAATAAGGCCCTTTTTTGCATATCTCTCTTTACCGTTGATATAGCGGCTTGGGTAAGCTAGCGTCCTGACGCTAACGAATCCTATAAGTTAAAGAATTCCTAAGATTTTGCGTCATTCTTGTTAGTTGAGTTAATAGAGTTAGTCATTATGTGAGATCAAGTGTGATCGCGTATAGTGGGCCCCGCCTCTTAGGCAGGTAAGAGTATTAATTATCGTTTATTGGTATATACAATTGTACAATGGCGTTTTTATATTTTTTAAAGTGTCCACCTAAGTTTGCATTGCGTCCAGCTGCTATTTTATTAACACTGTTTGTGTTATTCTTTCGACTGTGTGTAAAGTCGAATTTCTTCCTGGCCATCTTCCGCACCTTAAGAGCCTGCCGGCTTACAAAGGGCCATCCTAACACCTGGGCAGTCTGCGACACTGTCTAAAACATGGACTTCCTCTACCTGTTCTGGGCAAGTGAATTTATATTTGGTTTATTTTTGTATCCCTGTGATAATGTAGCTACCATATGTTATTTTACTTAATATAACATGTAGGTCATTTCCGTTTTGGATTTAAAAAAAGAAATATAGACATTTACTTTTGCATAAATTTCTAATTCAGGATATACAGCGTGTCTACTTGAGTTGGAAACATATGGGAAACTTTTTTATTATTAATTTTACGAAAAAAAGTTATTCTTTATAAAAAGTTCTGCATGCCCCAAAACCTAAGATTCAATTATCAGATATCAAATTTTCTCAATATTATACGAGGGATGTCAAAAAATATGAATTTCGGCTAAGGGTAAAGTACCTTTATTTCTCTCAATATCGAAAATTCTTATTATGAAAAGTTGTTTGGAAATAAAAACCAAGCTCAAATATGTAATTACATGCTTCTAATTGGAAAAAAATATTTTCCAAATTTTTCTCAAATTTATTGATACTAACTTCGTTTTTATTCATTACACATACGATAACTCTTTTATTATTACTTTTACGAAAAAAAGGTATTCTTTATAAACATCTCTGTATGTCCTAAGACCGAAGATTCAACCAACAGATATGACATTTTATTAATTTTATACGAGTTATGTCAAAAAATATGAATTTCACTCAAGAGTAAAGTACCTTTATTTTTCACAATATTGAAAACGGTTATTAAAAAAGTTGTTTAGAATTAAAAACTATGTGTCAATATGCAATTACATCCTTCTAATTGAAATACTGTGAAATATAGGTGCTATAATATTGAGCGAATTTCATATTTTTTGACACACCTCGTATAAAATTAATAAAAGTTGATATATCATGGTTGTGTCTTAGATTTTAGACCATGCAAAGTTTTTTATGAAGAATAACTTTTTTTCGTAAAATGAATAATAAACGAGTTATGATATTTGTAATAATTAAAAACGATGTTGGGTATCCATAAATTTGAGAAAAATATTTTTTTTTTCAATAAGAAGCATGTAATTGCATATTTCATCTTAGTTTTTAATTCCAAACAACTTTTTATCATAAGAATTTTCGATATTGAGAGAAATAAAGGTACTTTACCCTTAGCCGAAATTCATATTTTTTGACATACCTCGTATAATATTGAGAAAATTTGATATCTGATAATTGAATCTTAGGTTTTGGGGCATGCAGAACTTTTTATAAGGAATAACTTTTTTTCGTAAAATTAATAATAAAAAAGTTTCCCATATGTTTCCAACTCAAGTAGACACGCTGTATAGACTTCTTCTTCTTCAGGTGCCATCTCCGCTACGGAGGTTGGCAATCATCATAGCTATTTTAATTTTTGAGGCAGTAGCTCTAAATAGTTGTTTTGAGCTGCATCCAAACCATTCTCTGAGTTTCTTCAGTTATGAAATTCGTCTTCTGCCGATGCTTCTTCTGCCATCTATCTTTCCCTGCAGTATGAGTCGCAGGATGCCATACTTCTCGCCCTGCATCACATGTCCGAGATACTGTAGTTTTCTTTCTTTAATTGTAAGTTCAACTTCCTTCTCTTTACCTATTCTTCTCAGTACTTCATTGTTCGTAACTCTATCTACCCAGGAAACCCTCATAATTCTTCTATAGGTCCACATTTCAAAGGCGTTAAGTCGTCTCATTGTCTCTACATTTAACGTCCATGATATATAGACGCTTTCGCTTAATGTTTTTGACATTTACAGTGAATTTGAAGTATGTTTTTATATAGTTAATTCTTTTAATTAACGTTATGCAATTTCTGTTATTAGAGTAAAATTTAAGTATTTTAGTCTTATCGAGACAAAAAGGCCTTTTTACTATATTTAGAAATGGACGAAGTATGACTAATTATATCATCTTTTTATAGATAAACTTTGTTAATAAACTATTTCATTTTTTTATATTTTTCAACTTTCTAGATAATATGTATTAACTTCAGTTAATTCCATTCTTAAATAGCTATCTAGTGAGAGTCACAATCGTCCATTTATCAATTTTTTTTGTATGTGTATATGCAATTTGTTAACCATTTTTAAATGATTATTTTTTAACAAACTGTCGAAACCCAAAAGACTCCATCTTTAAACAAATAAATGTTTAAAAATAATAAAATCTTTGGATTTCTTGGTTCGGAAGCAGATTCTCTCCTATACCTATTCCCCATCCTTCTAAAAATTCAAGGAAAAGGGTGATGAATGTAGAGACATGGGGAGTCTACATAGTTGCACTTCACAACATATCAATTCACCGAGGTAAAGATCAACAAATCTGCTTCCTAGTACTCGATACGTGAGTAAAACCGTGGGTAGATAAAAGGCATTATATTTAATTTCGACTCAGAGATCATTACCATCTTTCTATGGACCATTTCGAACTCTTTTGTTCTCGTCAGGAAAGCATATGCAATGATGCTCTGAATCGAAAAATAAATATATTTGCCATTCATGTCAATTACAAAATATAATTAACATTTATACGCTATAGCGACCTCTTTTAACAAACTGTCGAAACCCAAAAGACTCCATCTTTAAACAAATAAATGTTTAAAAATAATAAAATCTTTGGATTTCTTGGTTCGGAAGCAGATTCTCTCTTATACCTATTCCCCATCCTTCTAAAAATTGCAAGGAAAAAGGTGATGAATGTAGAGACATGGGGAGTCTACATAGTTGCACTCCACAACATATAAATTCACCGAGGTAAAGATCAACAAATCTGCTTCCTAGTACTCGATACGTGAGTAAAACCGTGGGTAGATAAAAGGCATTATATTTAATTTCGACTCAGAGATCATTACCATCTTTCTATGGACCATTTCGAACTCTTTTGTTCTCGTCAGGAAAGCATATGCAATGATGCTCTGAATCGAAAAATAAATATATTTGCCATTCATGTCAATTACAAAATATAATTAACATTTATACGCTATAGCGACCTCTTTTAACAAACTGTCGAAACCCAAAAGACTCCATCTTTAAACAAATAAATGTTTAAAAATAATAAAATCTTTGGATTTCTTGGTTCGGAAGCAGATTCTCTCTTATACCTATTCCCCATCCTTCTAAAAATTGCAAGGAAAAAGGTGATGAATGTAGAGACATGGGGAGTCTACATAGTTGCACTCCACAACATATAAATTCACCGAGGTAAAGATCAACAAATCTGCTTCCTAGTACTCGATACGTGAGTAAAACCCTGGGTAGATAAAAGGCATTATATTTAATTTCGACTCAGAGATCATTACCATCTTTCTATAGACCATTTCGAACTCTTTTGTTCTCGTCAGGAAATTATTCAGGATTATTTTTTAATTTTTATTTTCGTGGTCGACATTTTTACGCTTTATTTATGTATATTATGTGAATATTAAGATTCCCTTGAGTTTTTAATAAATTTTTTATTACAGTGTACGATGTTGCATTTTATTTAATTATTATTTACAGCTCAAGACTGGAACATTGTTGTTTTGCCGTAGCAGTGTTGATAATTTTTCTATTGTTGTGTTATGTTTCGTTAATTATTCCTTTGAGGATTTAGAGGTAAAAATCCCAGGCGCCCAATTTCGTTTGTGTATTCAGTATTTTCGTTTTCTTAGAGGCCATGAGTCAAACCATCAGTTAATGTTATCTATTTATCTTTTGTCTATCATGGTTTCATTAGTCCTATTCGCATATCATTATTTATTCATTTAATATCTTTTATTGCAACGGAAGCCCAACCCAAAGAATCACGCCCACATCTCTTCCGACTGAGCAACGTGACCTTTATTTCGTCAATGATGGCGATTGGACCTTTCCATCTTCGGTCATTCCTTATTCCATCTAAGGATAATATCGTCCTGATCCTTCTTGTTCAGCCTTTATGACCCCTTGTCCATCCGATCGTTATACAATAAATAAATTTAAGAATTGTGTGAACAATATTTGATATACTTTTTTTTCTGCAACTTCAATTCAGTTTAAATTCAACAAAATCAATTTTAATAAAAATATTATTTGATTAAGTTTCTTACCTTGGAAAAGCATAAACCTATAGTACCGGTACCACAGCACACATCGAGAACAGTTGAATCTTCTAATGGTTCAGATAATTCCATAGCCGACTGATATAAAACTTCGGCTCCTTTAGAATTGACTTGGAAAAAAGCTTCTGGAGATATTTTAAATTTCAATCCTAAAATGGTCTCGTAGATATGAGTCTCGCCCCAGAGATGTTCTGATGGAGTTATGTCATTATTGTGGTTTCTAGGTAAAAAATCAGAATTTAAAAAAACATATTATAGTGGAGTTGCTGAGAGAAATATCCACATGTAATTACATAATATTGTATATCTATATTTTGGGTAATATAATTGACGATTTTCCACCAGAGTTGTCAAAATTGTGCCCTATAAGCACAACAGCAAAGCTAATCAAACTACCCTTGCGGAGGGCTTTGCAGAAGCAAAGAAAAGTTCTCCAAAGAATGAAAAACGGGACTTATTATAAAGATAGCAAATAAAGGCTAACAAAAGATATTGCAAAACTAAAGAGGAATCATACTTCTGAATACCATAAATAAATTCACAGTAATAGTTATTAACAACCGATGGCAGATAGTGTGGAATCAATGTTAAGGAAGGAACAAGTCTGCTTCAGACCAAACCGATCATGCATAGACCAAATTAACACTTTTAGAGTAATCATAGAACAGTCGCATAAATTCAATTCTTCTTCGCTAGATGTTGCTACAGCGTCTAACAGCGAATTATTTCATATAATTTTGCTTAATAAGACGGTCGTTTTTGTTACGATTCAGAGCAGACCACAGGCCTCTCTGAAGATCCCAAAATTGGTGCTTTTGAAACGGAATGAAATATGTTTTACATAGATGAATGGACAAGATTCGACGAAATTTTACCTAGATGAATTGACGGGTTGTGGAATGCAATCTTAGATTCCCCCTATTCTCCTCTATTCATTGTTCGTTTGCTTTTCAAATTTTAGAAGGCACGAATTCAGGTTGTCACGTAAAACTTGGTTCCAATGATAGAAGTTTTATATTTTCGGCTCTAAAACTTATCATTGCTTTGAAAAATTTTGAATTATTTAATATTTGGAAAAACGGAACTTTTTCCAACAATTGTTTCAAATAAAACGACAGGAAAATGCTTAATTTTGGAAGTAGCTTAGTTCACTTATCATATTTTATCCACGGCCCAATTTAAGACAATTATTTGTTTGCTTTCCATGATTATGATTAGATTAAATGAATTAGATTAAATAATTAGATTAAATAATTAGATTAAATTTCCACGAATTAGATTTAAAAAAAGACTAAGTTTTCAATCTAATGGCATATAAAACAACATAATGTTAATCTACATCCCACCAGACTGAAAACAATGGGAACCTTCTCTGGTTACAACTCCGCGGCTTCTACAATTTGCAAGCCATAACGGATGCTGAGACTAAGGAAGATGAGGGAATTTTACAATTTATAATTCACGTCCCATCTGCTCAGCGCGGTAAAGTTCCAACGAGAATGGTTCCCTTCGTACTCCAATCAGAGTAAACATGTAAATCAAAAATAAATAGCCATTTTCAATTTCGTTGCAAAACGAAAATACAGCCGCATCATATTCTAGTCCAATCAGAGAGTGCAGCAAGCACCTCTACCGGTTTCGAAACTTATTAGTCTCTCATCAGGAGACACATATGCTGCTCTTTCTGATCCAACCAAAACAAACCCCGGCGTGCAGTCACGGATTGCAACGAACGAAATGGCATAGATGCCCTAGCGGCAACTGCTAGCAAAAGACTAAGTTTTCAATCTAATGGCATATAAAACAACATAATGTTGTTAGAAATTTACCGCGCTGAGCAGATGGGGCGTGAATTATAAATTGTAAAATTCCCTCATCTTCCTTAGTCTCAGCATCCGTTATGGCTTGCAAATTGTAGAAGCCTCGGAGGTGTAACTAGAGAAGGTTCCCATTGTTATCGGTCTGGTGGGATGTAGAGTAACATTATGTTGTTTTAGATTGAATTAGATTGAAAACTTAGTCTTTTGCTAGCAGTTGCCGCTAGGGCATCTATGCCATTTCGTTCGTTGCAATCCGTGACTGCACGCCGGGGTTTGTTTTGGATGGATCAGAAAGAGCAGCATATGTGCCTCCTGATGAGAGACTAATAAGTTTCGAAACCGGTAGAGGTGCTTGCTGCACTCTCTGATTGGACTAGAATATGATGCGGCTGTGTTTTCGTTTTGCAACGAAATTGAAAATGGTTATTCATTTTTGAATTAGATTTTATAATTTATTTGCCTAATTATATGAATAAGTACTTACTTTTTAACAATTTTCTGATAATATAACGATGTCACATTTGCATCCTTTCCATCTCCCTTGCTGAAAAATTCAACGAGATCTTGTTTGAACTTGTTTAATTTTTCTTCGTCCAAGTCTTGAGGATGTATTCCGACTACTAACATTAGTTGGTTTGGTGCTGATCTCGCCATTAATTGACGAAAATGACCTGTATGTAGTTCTGGATTAAAAACACTTAGATCGGAAGATCTCACAAAATTCTGAAACACCTACAATAATACTCTTAATAAAAAAAAAATTAGCAAAAAAGTTATGATAACTATTAGACAACAATGACCAACCACATAGTCCAGTCGGCTTAGACGAATAACAGGCCTAACCTTGCATTAAGGGCTGCCCCCAATTTTATTTTTCTAATCTTTAGGGAGGGTCAACAGTAGTGTAAATTTAAAATCTCGACTGAATTCCGCCATTGCGTTAGCCTCCATCTTGATTTTAAACGAGAACCGTTTTTGCTCCATATCTCCGCCATTTTCAACTTTTCGACAGAAAGTATAACAACTAAAATTGTTGAAAATGTGATTTTCTATCATTTCTATTCTTACAATTTTTTCATGCCGTCGATATTTTCCGAGTTATGGCGGAAAATAGTGGCAGTTAGAGCATAATTATTCAATTATCTCGTTTATTATTAGTTTTACGACAAAAATGTTTCTATATAAAAATAGAGAGAATTAAATTCTACACAATTTTAAAATCTTTCATTTTTTTGCTGAAGTTAATATTTAAGGTAGTACGTATGCGATAATGGCGCGAGCGTAAGACCAGATTGATTTTGTAGTAATTGTTTTTGATCAATATCTACGCCATTATCAAATAAAATTGTTCCAAATATGATTTCCTACAATTTATTTTTAACAATTTTTTTCATGCGGTTGATATTTCCCAAGTTAAGTGGGAAAATAGTAAAAAGTGGTGGGGGAGCATAATTACTGAATTGAATCTTGTTTCCGAGCTGCCCCAAATTTTATAATTCTATCCTTTAGGGGAGATCAATAGTAGTGTAAATTTAAAATCTCGACTGAATTTCGCGGTTGCATTAGCCGCCATATTAATTTTAAAGGAGAACTGTTGTTGCTTAATATCTCCGTCATTTTCAACTTTTCGACAGAAACGGTAGGAACTAAAATTGTTGTAAACGCAATTTCCTACAATTTCTTTTCCACAATTTTTTTATGCGATCATTATCCTCCGAGTTAAGGGGGAAAATAGTGGAAGCGGGGGGAAGCATAATTATTGAATTGTCTCATTTATTATTAACTTTACGACATAATTGTACATAAACAAAAATAAAGAGAATTATATTTTATACAATTTTTGAAACTTCCAATGAAACACCAACCAAACTAAGTATATAAAAGACATAAATAATAACTTATATGCATTAAGTTCACTTAATTTTATTAACTAGCGGGTTTTATTGGTTGAATTTGTCTGTCGATAATTAAGTTTCATGTCAGCTAACATATTTTAATATCTCAACAATTTTTTTTTTAATTTTGGACCCTGTTGGGGGGAATTTCCCCATCTCCCCGTCGTAGATCCACCACTGGTTCTCTCGAAAAATTGTAGTAAATCTTAATTGCAACAATTTCAGTCCTTACACTTTTTGTCGAACAGTTGAAAATAACGGAGATATTGAACAAAAACAATTGCTATAAAATTAATCGGGTCTTACGCTCGCGCCTTTACCGCATACGTACTACCTTAAATAATGATTTTATCAAAAAAATGAAGGAGATCAAAATTGTAGAAAATTTAATTCTCTTCATTTTTGTATAGGTTCAAATTTGTTGTATAACTAATAATAAACAAGATAATTCAATAAATCAATAATTATGCTCTAACTGTCACTATTTTCCCCATAACTCGGAAAATATCGACCGCACGAAAAAAATTATAATAAACGAAATTATAGGAAATCGCATTTTCAATAATTTCAGTTTGTATACTTTTTGTCGAAAAGTTGAAAATGGCGGAGATATTGAGCAAAAACGTTTCTCGTTTAAAATCAAAATGGCGGCTGACGTAACGGTCAAATTCAGTCGAGATTTGAAATTTATACTACTATTGACCCCCCCTAAAGATTAGAAAAATAAAATTTGGGGCAGCTCGTAATGCAAGGTCAAATGCTATCCCGACTGGGAACAGCAAACCTGTTTATTCGCATGGCTTATGCACTAAATGTAAACAGTAGCTGACAGCGATGTCGTCACCAACAACAAACGAGATGGCTATTTGGTTAAGTGTTTGAATATTTTTGGAAAACTCGCATAATGGCATAATAGACCGGGATCCCGCGTACCAAAAAATAGTTGATTAATAGCAAGCTGAAAAGTTGTTAATAGCTTAACGGTGTCTAGTCGGACAAACTTTGATATAAGGGAACACTGTAAGAGGGTAAGTTTTAATTGTGGAACAGTTTAAAAATTTGGAACGTCAGATTACGAAAACGTCCCATGTATTTTGTCGGACAGAACATCCAATTGATTTGTTACCCTTTCATAGGGCTTTTCATCGATTGTCATTTGTTTCGAGCTTCTGTCATATCTTGTATAATCTGTGTATACTATTAATATACACGGATTATACGACCTATGACAGAAGTTCGAAACAAATGACTGTGAATGAAAAGCCCTATTAAACTCTCATGCAAAAATCAGAGTGCTATTTATTACTAACCAACATGATTCCTGTCATTTGACATGCTCGTCAAATGACAGGCACTTCGAATGACACTTCGTGTTCCACTCATTAAAATGCCCAGTTGGTGATAAACACCAGTCTGATTTTTGCTTGAGAGTTTAATGAAATGGTAACAAATCAGTTGGAAGTTCTGTCCGACAAAATACATGGAACGTTTTCGTAGTCTGACGTTCAAGTTTGTAACCTGTCCCAGTGTTCCGATACATCAAAGTTTGTCGGACTAGACACCGTTAAGCTATTAACAAATTTTCAGCTTCCTATTAATCAACCTTTTTTTCATACGCGGGATCCAGACCTACAATACATATCTGACGCTTTGGAAAGGAGACTACATACAGGTAGATGCTATTTATACAGATTTCTCTAAAGCATTTGACACCGTGAATCATAAATTATTGTGTAACAAGCTTAAAACCATTGGATTTACAGGCAATGTGTATAACTGGTTGTGTAGTTATCTAACTAACAGAATACAGTTTGTTAAGATAAAACACTTTCAATCTAGTGAAATTTCTGTAACATCTGGTGTTCCACAAGGAAGCCACTTACGGCCTTTCCTGATTAATATATTTGTTAATGACATTAAATCTCAAATTAACTCTAAATTTCTGCTATTTGCTGACGATTTAAAAATCTTTAGGATTATCGAATCCATCTCAGACTGTGAAAAACTTCAAATTGATATTAATAAAATTATGGCATGGTGCAATTGGAACCAAATTAGCATTAGTGTTGGAAAATGTCACTTTATTAGTTTCTGTAGAAGAATTAACAACCTCGTTTTTAATTACAAATTAAAGGCTGAAATACTGAAGGCTGTATCAACTGTGAGAGATCTAGGAGTTCAATTAGATTCCAAACTAAATTTTTGTGCTCATTTTGATTATGTGAATAACCAGGCATTTAAAATGTTGGGCTTCATTATCAGAACTTCTAGATGTTTGCACAACATTAATACCATCAGACTGATTAACATTTCCCTAGTTAGATCTGTTCTTGAGTATTTGTTTGGTCACCCACTTATGAAGTCCATATAGCCAAGCTTGAAAAAGTTCAAAATAAATCCATTAGGTGTTTAAATTTTAAATTACACAAACCTTTAAGTGACCATTCCTACTCAGAAATTAGAAATACATTAAACCTTCCTAGGCTATCTTCTAGACGGATTTATGCTGATATTTTGTTTCTACATAAACTATTGAATTCTAAAATAAATTGCAATGATCTACTGTCTCTAATTGATTTTAATGTTCCCTCTAGAGTGTCTAGAGTCACTAGATCATCTCAAAATTTTGCAATTAAATTTCATCGTTGCAATTTTGGTAGTCATTCTCCACTGAGTAGAATCATTCTAAATGGAAATAGAATAGACTTCGATTTATTGCTGTGCGCTAGGTGACTTATATTTGTTATGTGCTTTACCTTATTTTAATCTTATTTTAATATCTGTTTATTTCTATATGGCTGCATCGCTAATTTTTGTCATATTTATTATATTTTTATGTTTAATGTATCACTAGATAATAATTGTAATATTTTATGTATGTATTTAATTGGGTGGTATCCCGTCAATAAATAAATAAATAAAAGTAACTTAAATAAACGAGGCACAACAATAAAAATGGGGAACAAATAAAAAAAATTAACACTAGCTTACTTTAACAGCAACTTTCATTGATTCAGGAATGTGGACAAGACCATCTACTGGTCCAACACCAGTAGTCCCATTAACGTAGCTTCCTATCCTAAATCCTACAGTCGACAGATTCGTTTCCTCATCAATTCCAACTGTGAATTCACATTTATTCCTATATCTACAAAAAATTAATTGAACATATTTTATAATTTCTGAATAATCAATTGATAAAAAAAGGCATTTGATAAAAATTCACATTTTAACATCTTTATGAACATTAACATTTACTTATACAGTGAGGATGTTTGAGTTTGCATAAATTCATTATCTCGAGAATGGACAAATTTGAAGAAAAATCCTCAGACAGGTTGATTTTTATTTTTAAATTAGGACCTTTTGGCATATATATAATACTAGTGACGTCATCCATCTGGGCGTGATGACGTAATCGATGATTTTTTTAAATGAGAGTAGGGGTCGTGTGACCCCTCATTTGAAAGGTTATTTAATTCTCTCTTCAGTAATATAAACGTTAACATAATTTTTTATAGAGGGTGTGTAAACAATTTTTTTTTTAATTAAATTAATTGAGACAAAAAGAAGAATGTATGTAATTCATTTATTTCAAAATACATCTGAGTGCGTCAAAAAACAGAAAGAAATGTTTATTTGAAAAATAAACATTGTTTTTCGCTTAAATTCAATATTAAAACTGCCACCCACCTGTCTCTTAGCAGTTTGAGCATTGAATTTAAGCGAAAAGCAATGTTTATTTGTGAAATAAACATTATCACCTGCTTTTATGACAGCAGTAAATGTATTTTGAATTAAATAAGTTAGAATGTTATATAAATATTTATATAAATAAAGAAGTTACATTCTTCTTTTTGTGTAAATTAATTTAACAAATGTTTTAGTACACCCTGTATAAATAATTATGTTAATGTTTATATTACTGAATAAACAATTAAATAACCTTTCAAATAAGCTATCACACAACCCGTACTCTCATTTAAAAAAATCATCGATTACGTCATCACGCCCAGATGGATGACGTCACTAGTATTATATATACAGGGTGTTTCATTGGGAAACGGAAATACTTGAGTGGTGAATAGAGGTCACTGAGGCGGTCCTAGATATACAACATTTATTGCCTCACCGATTTTTATAACCGAGTTACAGGGTGTTTTATCGATTTTGCCCATTTCTTTCTGGACCCATAACTTTAGAACCACCCTGTATATTTTTTGACATTTGGTACACATATGTCCCATTTACAACCCAAACCATCCAACTATTAATCACAAGAAAAATCCAGGTCCGGACTAAAAAAAAAATTATGAATTCATTGTGACCTTGAAACAACACCCTGTATATTGAAATTTTCAAAATCTGTTTCCATATTTGAAAAGAGCACAAAAAACTAAGTTTAATGGTCCGCTTAAATTTTTCGGCCAGACAATTTAATGACTTTAATTTTGAAATTATATATATTGCAGTTTTTAAGAACTCTTAGATTAAAAAGCAGGTAATATTAACTTTTAATAATAAATTATTAAAGTTAATAATGAACAAATACTCATTTTAAAAATAATCAATACTTATTTACTATGGTTTATTCAACAGTAAATGGTTGAGTTCAATTAGTGCGGTCGTAAATATTATTAAATTTATCTGACCTGGCCCATTGTTAAGACCCACCCGGAGCGATAAGCCACCGAGATAGACAGAGTTGGTCTTTTGCAATTAACACTGACTAGACGGTACTCCCATAATAAAGCCTGAAATAAATTTTACCTGAAACCGGAAATTTTTTATAACTGAGATTAAAAATCACGTATTAGTAACTTTTAATAATCAGTTAATGCCTAAATACTCATTTTAAACATAATTAATAATCACTTACTACATTGGAACGACCCATTTACTAATCACAAGAAAAATCCAGGTCCGGGTTAACAAAAAAATATAAAGTAATAGTCACCTCGAAGAAACACCCTGTATATTGAAATTTTCAAAATCCGTTGGAACATTTCAAAAGAGCACAAAAAATTAAGTTTATTGGCTCGTTTTAATTTTTTGCACAGACAATTTAATGAAATTACTTTTGTGTATATCGAAATTTTTGTTAGAATTCTCCGAGTTTTTACAAATTTCGGCATAATTTCAAAATTAAAGTCATTAAATTGTCTGCGAAAAAAATGGAAGCGAATCATGAAGCTTAGTTTTTTTGTGCTCTTTTCAAATGTTTAAACGGGCTTTGAAAATTTTAGTATAGAGGGTGTTGCTTCAAGGTCATTATTACTTTATATTTTTTTTAATCCGGACCTGGATTTGTGTTGTGATTAGTAAATGGGTCGTTCCAATGTAGTAAATAAGTATTAGTCTAAGAGCTGGAAGCGGATTTTGTGCGTGATAAGTAATATGGAAAAACTATACGTGGATATGTTGAATTAGTTGTGTACATGACTTTCACCAACGGCCGGAAACCAGAGTGGGGGCCGAGGGTAGTTATAAGGGGTCAAGTCGCAAAATTTATTAGTTTTTTTATGACGCTCATGATCGAGATAGTGCACCAAAATTTGGGAAGAAGTAGGTCATGACGTACCTAAGTAAAATCTCTAGGAGCGCAACGCTGCGTGGCCGACAAAGGGGTGGGGGTAGGGGTGAATATAAAAAATATAAGGGGCTTTTTGCGACGTTCGTGATTGAGGTAATGCACCAAAATTTGGGTATAAGTAGACCATGACATAAGTAAGTAAAATCCCCAGAGCCGGAAACCAGAGTGGGGGAGGAAGGTAGTTATAAGGGGTCAAAATCCCGTTTTTTATTATTTTTTTTTTGTGACGCTCATGATCGAGATAGTGCACCAAAATTTGGAAATAAGTAGGTCATGACGTAACTAAGTAAAATCTCCAGGAGTGGAACGATGCGTGGCCGACAAAGGGGTGGGGCAGGGGTGAATATAAAAAAATGTAAGGGGTTTTTTGCGACGTTCGTGATTGAGATAGTGCACCAAAATTTGGGAATAAGTAGACCATGACATAACTAAGTAATATCCCCAGAGGCGGAAACTAGAGTGGCGGACGAGGGTAGTTGTAAGGGGTAAAATTCGCGGTTTTTATTATTTTTTTATGGCGCTCATGATGGAGATAGTGCACCAAAATTTGGGAGTAAGTAGGTCATGACTTAACTAAGTAAAATCTCCAGGGGCGGAACGCTGCTTGGGGTACAAAGGGGTGGTAGTCAGGGGTCAGTATTAAAATATATGGGTGTTTTTTTGCCGTTCGTGATCGAGATAGTGCACCAAAATTTGGGAATAAGTAGACCATGACATTACTAAGTAAAATCTCCAGGGGCGGAACGCTGCGTGGGGGACAAATGATGTGCCAGGTCACAAAAAAAATAATACACACTGCGACTTTGACCCCTCAAAACTACCCTCATCCCCAACTCAGGTTTCCGGCTATGGGGATTTTACTTAGCTAAGTCATGGTCTACTTATTCCCAAATTTTGGTGCACTATCTCAATCTTGAAAATCGCAAAAAACCTTTTATATTTTTTATATTCACACCTACCTACACCCCTTTATCGGCCACGCAGCGTTCCACCTCTGAAGATTATACTTATTTACTTCATGACCTACTTAATCCCAAATTTTGGTGCACTATCTCGATCATGAGCGTCACAAAAAAAAAATAATAAAAACGGCGATTTTGACCCCTTATAACTACCCTCGTCCCCCACCTAGGGTTTCCGGCTCTGAGGATTTTACTTAGTTATGTCATGGTCTACTTATTCCCAAATTTTGGTGCACTTTCTCAATCACGAACGTCGCAAAAAAACCCTTATATTTTTTGTATTCACCCCTGCCCCACCCCTTTGTCGGCCAAGCAGAGTGCCACCCCTCGATATTTTACTTAGTTGCGTCATGACCTACTTATTCCCAACTTTTGGTGCACTCTCTCAATCATGACCGTCACAAAAAAAATAATAAAAACGGCGACTTTGACCCCTTATAACTAACCTCGTCCCCCACTCTGGTTTCCGGCTCTGGGGATTTTACTTAGTAATGTCATGGTCTACTTATTCCCAAATTTTGGCCACTATCTCAATCACGAACGTCGCAAAAAACCCTTTATATTTTTTATATTCACCCTCTACCCCCACCCCTTTGTCGGCCACGTAGCTTTCCGCCCCTAGAGATTTTACTTAGTTATGTCATGGTCTACTTATTCCCAAATTTTGGTGCACTATCTCGATCATGAGCGTCACAAAAAAAATAATAAAAACCGCGAATTTGACCCCTTATAACTACCCTCGGCCCCCACTCTGGTTTCCGGCCGTTGGTGAAAATCATGTACACAACTAATTCAACATATTCCCGTATAGTTTTTCCATATTACTTATCACGCACAAAATCCGCTTCTATCTCTCCGACTAATTCATGAAATTTAAAAAAAAAAAAACTACCAACTCTCTTCTGAAAATAGAGGGACTGTCTTTATAACTTAGAAGGGAGTTGATAGTACCAAAAATATTTTAAATTGTTTATTTAAATTTGTTTGTTAAACGTAATTAATAGATTATGGCAAATTGTTAATTGTAAAAATAGATTCAATAGTTGAGCAAAAAAATGTAAAAATATAAAAAAAAATATCTGTAATCCCATCAGGAAAAAACGACCTGGATTGGTCACTAGAGGCCAGGTCATATGTATAAATAATAAATAAATAAAATATCTCTCCGACTATATTGATTATTTTTAAAATAAGTATTTAGTCATTAACTTTAATTTATTTTTAAAAGTTACTAATACCTGCTTTTTAATCTCAGAGTTCTAAAAAATTTCAATAGATTTAATTTAAAAATTAAAGTCATTAAATTTTCTGCGCAAAAAATTAAAGCAAACCTATAAATTCAGTTTTTGTGGTATTTTCAAATGTGCAAACGAATTTTGAAAATTTCAATATACAGGGTGTTGTTTGAAGGTCACAATTATTTTATGTTTTTTTGTTAATCCGGACCTGGATTTTCTTGTGATTAGTAAATGGGTCGTTCTAATGTAGTAAATAAGTATTGATTATTTTTAAAATAAGTATTTGTTCATTGACTTTAATAAGTTATTCTTAAAAGTTAATAATACCTGCTTTTTAATCTAAGAGTTCTTAAAAACTTCAATATAATTTCAAAATTAAAGTAATTAAATTGTCTGGCCGAAAAATTTAAGTGAACTATTAAACTTAGTTTTTTGTGCTCTTTTCAAATATGCAAACGGATTTTGAAAATTTCAATATACAGGGTGTTGTTTTAAGGTCACAATAACTTTATAATTTTTTTTAAGTCCGAACCTGGATTTTTCTTGTGGTTAGTAATTGGATGGTTTGGGTTCTAAATGTTCTATATGTGTACCAAATATCAAAAAATATACAGGGTGGTTCTAAAGTTATGGGTCCTGAAAGAAATGGGCAAAATCGGTAAAACACCCTGTAATTCGGTTATAAAAATCAGTGAGGCAATAAATGTGGTATATCTAGAACGCCTCAGTGACCTCTATTCACCATTCAAGTATTTCCGTTTCCCAATGAAACACCCTGTATAATATGCCAAAAAGTCCTAATTTAAAAATAAAAATCGACCTGTCTGAGCATTTCTCTTCAAATTTGCCCATTCTCGAGATAATGAGAATTTATGCAAACTCAAACGTCCTCACTGTATATCGGTTCATAACTTTCTACGACATCTTCCAATTCCCAATCGCCATTGTTCTCTACTGTAACACATGTCTTCGTTCAAGCCTCTTTCTCTAATTTCCTTATGAATTCCATCTATCCAACTTTTTCTAGATCTTCCCCTTGTCCGCCGTCCTTTTGGTGCCCATCGTAGTACTTGCTTGGGTAATCTCTCATCTTCCATAATATGTTGTATGTAGCCAAACGATCTTAGTTGCCTTGTTTTTATATCGTCAAATATAGTGTGCTTTACATCCATTATCTCCAATATTCTTGTATTTCTGGATTTATCTCTTCTCTCTTCTTGAAATATGTTCATTAACATATTATGTTCGAAATATAAAAAAATTTACACTTACCCTATATTCTCATTAGAATATCTTATATCGCTTAAACTACAAGGTAGACCATTGTACAATGATTTTTGGTTCTGGATCCACTTTTGGAGATCTGGATTATTGTGTGCAAGAGCATTCCCCAATCTTTTCAACAAGTTTTTGATATTAGTTTGTTTCATTTCCAACTAGAATTGCAAAGATAATAAAAATGAATATAGAAAGGGTTATAAATAGAAAGTTGGGGATATACAAAATTTATGCTCATTTTCATAGTTGATTTTTTCGTGAACGGATTCCACTAATTTTTTTTTATTATTTTAGATATTTTTTTAGTATTTACACAGTTGTGCAAAGATTTACTCAAACTTCTTTTTTATGCTTACACCGGGTGGAAGAAAAGATATGTTTTTCTTATGTTAAGTTTGAAACACCCTGTAGGGAGGACGAGGTAAAATAATGAGTACACATCGGAATCGTATTGTAGTCTTATGTTTTGTGAACATTTTGTTTCTTGAATCTCCCTCATATCCTTAAAAACAAAGAAAATAGACGGGTTTGTAGTTTAACATGTGTTTTAACCGAAACAAAAGTTTGAGACACCCTGTAGGAAGCAAAAGGTAAAAAGGTGGTTATGCATCGATACTATGTTGTAGTGTCGTATTTGATAAACATTTTATTTTTTAGTTTCTCAGATATCTTTAATAACAAAGAAACTAGACGGTGTCACTCTTTAATGTGTGTTTTAACTGACGACTGCGATACGTGAGAGGAGGCCATGTCTTATCATACCACTGTATATCTCGATGCAGATGTATGAAAGAAAATGTCTATAAAAATAGTAATAATAAATAATATCAACTTACTTTTTAATTGTATTTCTGAAATATTAGTTTTTAATAGTTTTTTTTCTCATTCAGTACAAAAAATAGAAGACAAATTAAATAGAATGAAAGGTGATACGAGGTACAGTCTGATGATTTAATTATAAAATATGATAAAATTTTATTAGGATCTTCAAAAATGAAAAATGAAGATAACGTATATACCGGGTTGTGAATCGTAAAACGGGCCATAGGAAACTCAATGTAAAATTCTAAAGTGTTGAATTCCTGCTTCCCTAGTTATTTTACATCAAAAGTCATGAGAGAATATTTGTAAAGAATTGAAATCTGTATTAAAATCAAAAGTTAAAATTGTTCTACGATTTAAACGCATTCCAAAATTTTGAAAAATATAATACATTTACCACAGTAGGTATGTGTGTAAAAGTTAGGCCACACGTTACTATTTAACTGACAGTGCTCACTGCTCACACCACTGACTGAATAAAAATCTTTATTAATATTATTAATACTTTCTCCGCAAATGAGGGAATCTTATCAACTGTGTTGTTTTTAAACAATAAATGATAAAATAAAAATATTGACAGTTCAAAAATGTGAAAATAATAACTTCGTTGTGACACATTATTGCATTGTGTGTGGCCTAATTTTGGGCTGAAAAACTCAAAAATGTATTACATTTTTACAAAATTTTGGAATATGTTTAATTCGTAGAACAATTTTAACATTTGTTTTCAATACAGATTTCAATCCTCTACAAATAGTTTCTAATGTCTTTTGATGTAAAATAATTAGGGAAGCAGAAATTCAACAGTTTAGAATTTTACATTGAGTTTTCTACGGCCCGTTTTCCAATTCACCACCCGGTATACAATATATACATAGAAATTTTAATTTGCATCGAGAAGTTAGCGCGTGAACCTTCACACTGTGAGCCAATCTTGCGCCTCATAGCGCGCCATTAAAATATCGACATCTTGGCCAAAAATAAATTTACGAACATTTTCGTAAGCTCAAATTGTTCCTTTTGAGTTCTTCTATCATTATTGTTAATTAAAGTATAAATGTTTATAGCTCAAATTTGCTTGAAACCCTTATAAACAAATGAATGTACATTTTTTTAAGAAAATTATAACTTCAAACGGGTATAACTTTCAAAAAAATGAAGATCAAGTAATTTAACAAGCTTTGCTTGGAAGCCTATTATTAAGCTTTAAAATGAGACCTTCTAAGGCTCATTTGCATGCGACGAAGCCGAGTTACGATCGATAAAGCTTCGAAAAATACTTATTTTGCAATTTGCATTGTGCACTAATTTTACAATATCTTAAGTTCTAATTGTTGGATTTAACTTTAGTAAACATTTTTCCTTCGTTTTTTATTAAGGAACAAATTATATTGGAAACATTTTTTTATCTCTTTTAGTTTATGAACCAGAGCCTTATAAACAATTTATAAACAATTAAGTTGTTTATAACAATTTTTTGACCACTCTTATCGAAATCCACCCTCGAAATTCGTAATCAGCAGCCAAAAATTCATAAGAAACCGTTGAGTTTGTCCATCAGAATTGAAAAGGACACGGTGACCTCTATTTGGCGCCCAGACTATTAGTTTTGTTTCAGTTAAAACACATGTTAAGAGTAAAACCACCCATTTTCTTTGTTATTTTCTTTGTTTCTAAAGATATCAGGTAGATTCAAAAAACAAAATGTTCAAAAAACAAGACTACAATACGATTCCGATCTATACTTATTATTGTACCTCGTCCTCCCTACAGGGTGTTCCAAACTTAACATAAGAAAAACATTTCTTTTCTTCCACCCGGTATAAGTACAAAAAAGAGGTTTGAGTAAATATTTGCACAACTGTGTAAATATTAAAGAAATATCTAAAATAATAAAACAAAATTAGTGGAATCCGTTAATCCGTTCACGAAAAAATCAACTATGAAAATGAGCGTACATTTTCTATATCATTAACTTATGCCTCGCAGTGTAGATGGATATAATAAGAGATTTCAGAGCCATTAGCACCATAATATGTCTTTTAACACTTAAAGGATGTTTCTACACCTATAGTCTAAATAATGCGCATGTCCCGACAAAAGAAAATGAAGATGAAGTAAAAGAATAGTTTTATAATGAATTAGAGTCTACATACCAAAGTCTATGTCCAAAAAATTATACAGGGTGTCCCAAAAGTAGTGGAACGGTCGAATATTTCGCGAACTAAACATCGGATCGAAAAACTGAAAAATACGTGTTCAATCATTTTCAAAAATCTATCCAATGACACCAAGCACCAAAACCCACTACACCCCCTGGATTTGGGGTGGGGGGGGGGGTTACTTTAAAATCTCTAATGGAAACCCCCAGTTTTTCTTGCAGATTTTAATTTGTTACATAAAAGTAAGCAACTTTTATTCAAGACATTTTTTCGAACTGTGGATAGATGGCGCTATAATTGGGAAAAACGATTTATCCTGATACCATAGGTAAATTATTATAGAAACGGTCTAATACCTCACGAAATACACTTCCAAATGAGAAACTAAAAAACAATTTTTAATCTTTTTCGAAAACCTATCGAATAACACCAAACATGACCCTCCAACCCACCCCCTGAATGTGGGGTGGGGGGTAACTTTAAAATCTTAAATAGCAGCCCCCACTTTTTATTACAGATTCGGATCCGTCATGAAAAATTAAGTAACATTTATTCGAAACATTTTTTAGAATTGTTAATAGATGGCGCCTTAATTGGAAAAATTCGATTTATTAGCGCCATCTATCAGAAATTTTAAAAAATGTTTCGAATAAATGTTGCTTAATTTTTTATGACGAATCCGAATCTGCAATAAAAAGTGGAGGTTGCTATTTAAGATTTTAAAGTTACGCCCACCCCACATTACTCCACAAAAGATTAAAAATCTGTTTTTTGGTTTCTCATTTGGAAGTGTATTTCGTGAGATATTAAACCGTTTCTATAATTTACCTGTGGTATCAGGATAAATCGTTTTTCCCAATTATAGCGCCATCTATCCACAGTTCGAAAAAACGTCTTGAATAAAAGTTGCCTACTTTTACGTAACGAATCCAAATTTGCAAGAAAAACTGGGGGTTTCCATTTAAGATTTTATAGTTACCCCCCACCCCACCTTCATGGGGTGTAGTGGGGATTTTGTGTTTGGTGTCATTGGATATATTTTTGAAAATGATTGAACACGTATTTTTCAGTTTTTCGATCCGATGTTTAGTTCGCGAAATATTCGACCGTTCCTCTACTTTTGGGACACTCTATATAAAAACAATATATGGAGACCTAAACTCAAAAGTTGGAAGAGAACAACAATTCTGAACCACAATAGATAAGCACAGTCTCCATGAGCAATCAAATGACTATGGTAATTTAATAAACCTACAAAGATTACTTAACATGATGATTGCCAGTACATACTTCGCTGGAAAATATATGCACAAAGACATCTGGAAATCACTGGACGCACTTACAGTAAATATAGTAGATCATGTTATTGTAGACTTACGACTCAATGTCCGCACCAGGAGAGGAGCAGATGTGGATTCTCATCATTACCTGGTCGGAGTTAGGGTAAAGGCCAGAATTTCAAACACAAAAAAGAAAAGAGGTTCTACAGTTTTACTAGAAATTGAACAAAGGCAGAAATAAATTCAAACCGAGAACATGTAGACATACAATGGTAGACCAGGAAGGATCTGTTTTTAGGTGGATGTGAGAGGTGGCATTCGGATTTTTGCGGATAAAGTTAGGTAATAACTTCGTTAATAATAATTGACTTATGCTCCATCTCAAATATGCCCGGAACATTAATGAAAAAAAAATAAAAGATTTAAAAATTTCAAAAAATTTCGTTTTTTTTTCTACTTTCTTTGCTTAAAACTTTAAAACGATTCATTTTGGAACAAAGTTGTATAGGAATAAAACAAAGATAATTAAATTTTTTATCAGATACGATTGGTTAAAAATGTCTTAATTCAACACCCTTGCTGCAAAATAGCAATAAATATAAAATAAGAGGGCAAAACAAGCCTGTCCTTATTCAGTGTTTTTCCATCACTTAGGTTACACTTGGAACCTTCCTAATTCGCTTAGAAAATTTTTGTAATGTGCTAAAACCGTCCACCAAATTTCATTAAAATTGACTTACTAGATTTTGCATAATAATTTTGCAATCTAAACTTTTTTTAAAAAATTAAAATTTTTTAAAATCTTGCACAACAAAAACTAGAGCATACAAAGATTTGTCAATTTTTTTACATATAAAGAAGCACTCCACCTATCTAATGCACTTTACAGAATTGAAATCGGATTATTTAAGCAGCCTCAGCAATGTTTTAAAGTTATAAACAGTTTTTTGGCTTATAAACAAATTAGTGCTGTACCCAGGAGGGGGTGCTACGGGCTCCTTTATTTAGATGGACTTACCCAAGTTTTTTTTATGTATATTGACCCGTAGAACACGAATTTTTTGGGTAACAGTTGATCCGGATGTCGATAAGATTTTTATAAACAAAGAACTTGAGGAATTACATAACATCGATTTTTCGCAAAATAAAACATTTTTTTGTATTTCTTGGGCAATTCTAAGCAAAAAATGTTCTTACAAGTTTTTTCGTAGGATGCACAGTTTTCGAGACAAACGCGGTGGAACTTTCAAAAAATCGAAAAATTGCAATTTTTGAACGAGGATAACTTTTGATTAAAAAATAAAATAGCAATTCTGCTGACAGCATTTGAAAGTTCAAGTCAAATTATATCGGTTTTAATTATTTGCATTGCTAAAAATTAATTTTTTTATTATTAAACAAAGCTATTTGTTTATAAGCCAAAAAATTGTTTATAATTTTAAAACATTGCTGAGGCCCCTTAAATAATCCGATTTTAATTCTGTAAAGTGTATTAGATAGGTAGAGCACCTCTTTATATTCAAAAAAATTAGTCAACTTCTAAATGGTCTATTTTTTGTTCAGAAAGATTTTAAAAAATTTGAACTTTTTTAAAAACATTTACATTGCAAATTTATTATGCAAAATCTATTAGGTCGATTTTAATAAAATTTGGTAGACCGTTTAAGTAAGTTATAAGAATTTTCTAAGCGAATTACTAAGGTTCTAAGTGCCACCAAAGTGGTTAAGAAACATTGAATAACAACAGGCGTATTTTGCCCCCTTATTTTGTATTTATTGCTATATTGCAGAAAAGGTAATACTTTAAGACATTTTTGACCAGTCGTATATCATACAAAATTCAATTATCTTTATTTTATTTCTCTACGACTTTGTTCCAAAACGAACCGTTTTAAAGTTATAAGCAAAGAAAGCAAAAAAAATCGATGTTTTTCGAAATTTTTAAATATTTTAATTTTTTATTAATGTTCCGGGCATATTTAAGAAGGAGCATGAGTCAATTATTATTACTGAAGTTGTCACCTAACTTTATGTGCAAAAATCCGAATGCCACCTCTCACATCCAAAAATACACGTTTTTTACAGACTAGTCCTGGTCTATGGGTAATATATAGAATAGAATAGAACATCTAAGACAAAGCTTGAGGGAGATAGAGGATTCTTACCTGTTCCTCGTAGGGTACATTCCAATAGGGAATGGTAGAATTTTTTAACCTCTCTTCTTGGCTACCCTCTAGTTTTTGTTTCTTTGCTTGGTGTTCCTCCGAATCTTCCTTTCTCTTTTTTACTAAAGGATCAGGTGCAGGTTTAGCTTTCTAACCTAACCTAACCTAACCTAACCTAACCTAACTTTATGTGCAAAAATCCGAATGCCACCTCTCACATCCAAAAATACACGTTTTTTACAGACTAGTCCTGGTCTATGGGTAATATATAGAATAGAATAGAACATCTAAGACAAAGCTTGAGGGAGATAGAGGATTCTTACCTGTTCCTCGTAGGGTACATTCCAATAGGGAATGGTAGAATTTTTTAACCTCTCTTCTTGGCTACCCTCTAGTTTTTGTTTCTTTGCTTGGTGTTCCTCCGAATCTTCCTTTCTCTTTTTTACTAAAGGATCAGGTGCAGGTTTAGCTTTCTAAAATACACAGCTGTAGTAAGAAATACATAACTAAAGGGTGTTGTTAGATAACAACATCGTTTTAATGAATTTTACAGATAGTCCTGTCGCCAGGGGGGGTATAACGGCCTCCTTAATTCAGATGGACTTACCCAAGTTTTATTATGTATTTTCACCCGTAGAACACGAATTTTTTGGGTAACAGTTGATCCGGGTGTCGATAAGATTGTTATAAACAAAGAACTTGAGGTATTATATAATTACGGTGACCATATCTTTTTAAAGAAAAAAAAGTACAAAAAACAAAAATGTATTAAAAACGCAAAACGTATCTTGTTATTGGACAAATATAACTTTTTGGCATTAAAAATAAATCAACTATGTAGCTAAACATAAAAAATTATATCAATTAAACTAAACATAACACATTATATTAACTTTGAAAAAGTTGCAAGCCTGTAATTATGAGTTTTTAGATGAGGGACCTGGAGTAGCCTCATCTTCCTCCGGTTTTTTGCATCATTCATATTTTTCTGAACTTAAAATTAATTTAAGAAGGTCCGGCTTCGACTAAAGTAAATGAAACATTTCATACAAGTCTCATCAAAATTTGCGTACACCAGCATCGCTGCCTTGAGAGTGGATATGGACATTTGAGACTTTTCCGACGTCCAATAATTATTACAGAAAATAAACGGTCGATAGCCGGACCAGTACCCAGAAGACAAAACATAAATTCGCATAATGTTTGTAAGTTTTTCAGTTTCAATTAATCTACACATTTAAAAACTTCAAGTTATCGATCCTGACTATTTTTTTCTTCTCTGTTCCACTCAGCAATTTTTTCAGTTGTAGCCACGTCTTTCAAAATTCCCAGTTCGTCAAAGAGTTTATCTTCATTTAACATGGTTGCCTTGATATACAATTTAAAAGTTTCGAGAGAATAACAAACATCGTTCCATGTTATTTCTCTTCTTAGATCTATCCTTTTGAATAGTTTAAATTCATGAAAATTTGTACTCCAGTTGTCTAGGTAGGTTACACATTTTGTGTAAAAATATTTCACTTGTGCAGTGAAGTTTTGTGCACGACCACCGCACCATAAGCCTGATGTCTCATACACTTAAAATGTTTTTAAAGATCATTCATAAACGCATTTACCAAACACTTGATATGGATATTGAAGAAACCCACTTTGGATTCCGTAGAGGCGTAGGTACCCGTGAAGCTCTGTTTGCATTCAATATACTAATCCAGAGATGCTTGGATGTGAACCAGGATATGTACGTCTGTTTCATAGATTACAACAAGGCTTTCGATAAAGTCCGCCACAAAGAGCTAATTGACGTCCTCAAAGCAAAACAATTACAATACAATGACCTTTGAATTATAACAAATCTATATTATAAACAGCAGGCACACATACGCATTAACGAACACACATCAGAAGAGTTCGAAATTAAAAGAGGAGTGCGATAGGGGCGTGTATTGTCACTACTACTATTCAGTGCATACTCTGAAGAAATTATGAAAAAAGCTCTTCAGGGAGGAACAGCAGGAATAAAGGTAAATGGAACGCCAATTAACAACATTAGATAGGTATGCAGACGATACTATCTTAATCGCAGACAACCTCCAAGACCTCCAAAACACAAGATAGTTGAGTATGGAGAAGAATATGAATTATCAGTAAACATCAAGAAAACTAAACACTTTATCAGGATATCAAAAACCCAAAATAATGATAAAAGCCTGACAATTAAAGGTAAAACTTTAGAACAAGTAGAAAACTACAACTATCTTGGCACAATAATTAATCACACAAACGATTACTCCAAAGAAATTAAAGTTCGAATAGAGAGGACAAGAACAAACTTCAATAAAATGAGAAAGGTAGTTTGTGTAAGAGAACTGAAATAATTAAGACTTGAGAGTTAGGCTGGCAAGGTGTTATGTTTTCTCGACTTTGCTTTACATGATAGAAGCATGGTCAATTAACACGTCGACTACTAAAAAGTTGGAAGCATTTGAACTGTGGGTGAAGGTACCTGAAGATAGCATGAACCGAGCCTGTCACAAACAACGAAGTCATGAGAAGAGTCAACAAAAGAATGGAAATATTGGAAACCATCAAGACACAAAAGCTGCAATACCTGAAACAGTATACAAAGAAATTTGTTTAAAAGTACATAGTAAAATATAAAAATATTCATTTTTTAGAAAAAATAAGTACATTTGTGTGTCCTTGGAAAGGTTTTAAAGTACATTAGGACAATATTTAAAAATAAGTACTGTCCTACTTAAATAAGTACATATGGTCACCGTATATATAACAGCGATTTTTCGCAAAACGAAACATTTTTTGTATTGTTTGGGTGATTCTCAGCAAAAAATGGTCTTACAAGTTTTTTCGTAGGATGCATAGTTTTCGAGATAAATGCGGTTGGACTTTCAAAAAATCGAAAAAGTGCAATTTTTAAACCCGAATAACTTTTGATTAAAAAATAAAATACCAATTCTGCTTACTGCATTTGAAAGTTCAAGTCAAATTCTATCGGTTTTAATTATTTGCATTGCTAAAAATTAAGTTTTTATTTGTTAAACAAAGCTTTAAACACATAGTGTTTCCCGTGCCCAATGCATGCGTTTTAATGTACGTAATCTACGTAGAAATTCTATGTATGCGCGCCTACTCGTTCGATTTCAAATGAGAAATGCATTGAAAACATCATTCAATCACTATGTGTTTATAGCTTTTTTTTTTAACAATAAAATAAATTATTTTTAGCAATGAAACTAATCAAAACCGATAGAATTTGACTTGAACTTTCAAATGCGGTAATCAGAATTGCTATTTCATTTTTCAATCAAAAGTTATTTTGGAGAAGGAAGCTTGCCGAGTACTTATTAATTAGGTATATTTACTGGGAGACATAATTCATATGCAACGCTTCGTGACGACCATTTTATTAGACTACTTCAACTGTCAATATTGCCAACCTGATTTACATATACTTGGGGATCAGGATAGCTAACATTTCAATACCCCCTCTCAATTTATACAACATTTACATAAACAGTAAATTTGGATGAATTGTCGACTAAACAACAATCTTGACTCTAACCAAGTCTTGACAATAATTGAACTAAATGAAATCATAAAAACATACTTATACATCCTACATTACTCAGGTTACAACTCATACCTATATAGAAAAATATTCAAAAAATAACTTTCATTAACTCAAAAAATATTAACATGAGAATATGATAAAAAATAAAAAAAAAAAGCAAATAGATAATTCACATGAGTTGTGCCTAAAGTATAAAAGTACTAATCTATAAAAACTTTCAACATTCTTGAATTTTGATCAAAGTTCTGAGACGTGAGAATATTTCATTTGAAGGAGCTTTAGTGAAAATATCAGCACAGTTTGATTTTGTATTTATGTACTGTAAAGTAATTACATTGTTTTCAATTAAATTTCGAATGAAATGATATTTTGTGTCTATATGCTTAGACCTTTTACCTTTAAATGAATTTGTTGCAATACATATAGCTCCCTGGTTATCTATATATAATATACTACCAGTTATTTTCTCGTTCAATAATTCTTCTGCTAAGTTTTTTGTGAACAATAACTCACAACATGTAACAGTTGATGAAATATATTCGGCCTCAGTACTGCTCAATGAAACAGTGCTCTGTTTCCTTGAATACCATGAAACTGGATTGTCTAGAAAATATACTATACCTCCTGACATGCTTTTTCTATCATTTACATTTGCTGCCCAATCTGAGTCTGAATATGCAAATATTAAAGATTTTCTTTTTATATTTTTACTGTATATAAGACAGAAATTAATTGTATTTTTTAAATATCTAATAATACGTTTAGCAGCTTTCCATAATATATCATCAGGACAATCGAGAAATTGACTCAAATAAGAGATTGAAAACATTATGTCAGGGCGACTACCCAATGCAATATACATTAAGCTTTTTATGTTGATTTTGCTCGTCTCTTGACAATTGTGTGAATTGCGTTGCAGTTACTTCAGTGGTAATAAAATCTTTAACACCTTTGGCATCTAGAAGATTGCCTAATCTAAATTTCCATGACGAAAAGTTCGTAGATGTTAATTGCGGATACAAACTCACGGTTGAATTCGCGCCATTTAAACCTTGGACTGCCATTTTTTTGCGGTCACTCACAACACTGCCGGTCGGTATAAAAGCAACACTAAAAAACTTTACTTCTTATTGAATGTACTCTTGGCATGTAAAACTGGAGTCCATAACCTTTTGGGTTCAAAAATTGACATTTTTCGATTTTTTGAAAGTTCAACCGCGTTTATGTCGAAAACTATGCATCCTACGAAAAAATTTGCAAAAACATTTTTTGCTTAGAATGACCCAAAAAATACAAAATGTTTTGTTTTGCGAAAAACGCTGTTATGTGATTTTTTAAGTTCTTTGTGTGACTGTTACCCAAAAAATTCGTGTTCTACGGGTCAAAATACATAAAAAAACTTGGGTAAGTCCATCTGAATTAAGGAGGCCGTTGTACCCCCACTGGCGACAGGACTAAGAGTAATTTTAGAGTGTCAATGTATTTTTGACAAAACAAAATATAAACAAAATAAAAACAAAATATATGCAGGTAAGTAAAAACACAAAAATAAGGCAGCCACAAAATATAACAATAGGAGAATACAACATTGAGGGGGTAAAAATCTTTACATACTTGGGATCCCTAATCACGTCTGATAATTTATTTATTTATTTATTTATTCACGGGCAAGCCCTATTCCGATATAAATTTTACAGTGTTCTAAATTATATAACATAATTATACAATTATATAACATTAATATTAACCAATTATATAACATAAACTATCGTAATATAACATATAACCAAGTGGTTTGAGAAAAAATAACTCGTATGAGTAATACAGTTACAAAAAAGAAAAAAAAAAGAATAAGATAACATTAGGTCAGTACAATTACAAACAAAAGATATCACCTAAATCAATTCGGAAATGTTGTAAGGTATAACGGTTTTAAGTTATCTAATACATACAGGTCATGTAACACTAATCACAATACAAAAGCTCTGGCCGAAAATATTAAAAAGTTAAAAAGTTAGGGAAGAAATTAGGTTTTTAAAGCGGGAAACTGATATATTAAAAATTTCGAGGTTATTTAATGAGTTAGCTAATCGAAGAGTTCTAGGAATAAATGTGTTGTAAGAATAATTGAATCTATGAAAAGAGACATAAAAGGTTTGCACCTGCCTAGTCGAACGACTGGGGACAAATAGAGATATTTTGGAGAGAAGTTCGGGGCAGTTACACAGCCCGTTGATAATTTTAAATAAAATAATTAAGTCTCTTTGTTTTCTGCGTACCTCAAGAGGAGGTAAGTTCAGTATGCGCTCTAATACAGAATAGTCATAGTATACATGCAACTTACTGGCAGTATATCTCAGAAAATTGTGTTGGACAGCCTCAATCTTCAATTTATGAGTAAAGTAATAGGGGGACCAAATCGTGGAACAGTAATCGAAATGAGATCTAACCAGGGAGAAATAAAGAGATTTAATAGCTGAGATGTTTGTAAAGTCTCTAGTGGTTCTTTTTATAAAGCCAAGCATCTTCATAGACTTCTGTATTGTACTGTAAATGTGTGATTTATAGCTAAGGGCGGAGTCAAGGATCACACCTAGATCCCTAGTTTCAGAGGCAGAATGTAAGGTCAGATTATTTATACTATATTCGAAGATGATTGGATGATGAGTTCGGTGGAAACGAAGAATATGGCATTTGGATGCATTCAAACACATACCATTTTGCATACACCAGTTAGATAGGCGATCAATATCACCTTGTAGACTAAGTGAATCAGCCTCAGATGTGATTATTTTAAAACATTTTAAATCATCAGCGAATAACAAAGTTTCACTTACTTGGAAACAGGGTATTAGATCATTGATAAATATATTAAACAACAGAGGTCCCAAGTGTGATCCCTGTGGTACACCTGAGTTAACAGAGATGGTATGAGAATAGTGATGATTAACCCTGACAATTTGCGATCTTTGCGTAAGATAGCTCTTGAGCCACTTCAATATAAGGCCATCAACTCCGTATAAATAAAGTTTATGAATCAAGAGCTCATGATTAACTTTGTCGAAAGCTTTGGAAAAGTCAGTATACACAGAGTCAACTTGTAAACCCCTCTCAAGAGCATCTGTCAAAAAATCAACATATGTTATGAGACCCAATTCTGCTGATTTTTTGGATGTAAATCCAAATTGTTGGGCCCCTATAATTGGCGAGAAGTCATAACTTAAATAATCGGAAATAATGCTCTCAAAAACTTTAGGAATAGCACTAAGAATACAAATGGGACGATAGTTACCTATATCCGATTTTCGACCTGATTTATATATTGGAGTGACATAAGAGTTTTTCCAGTAGTCTGGAAATTCCCCTGTTGATAAAGACTTATTAAATATATAAAAAAGTGGGCGCGATAGAATGAAGCTGAATGTTTTAAGGAAAGTGGGGGGAATTCCATCAGGACCAGGACCTTTGTTGGTATTGAGTTCAGACAGTTTTTCGTAGATTTTTGAAATTTCAATGTGATAATTAGACACATTAACCAAAGGTGAAATCTGGGTTACATGCGGATGTAAGGATTGGTTAGTATAGACGGAAGAGAATTGGTTAGCAAAAAGATTAGCAATATCAGTTCCATTGAAGGCAGTACGATCTCCAAGAGTCATTGTATTAGGTATAGCGTTATTTTCCCTTTTACTACTTACAAATTTCCAAAAGGATTTAACGTTATTAACAATAGAATGTTCGGTACGTTGAATGTAATCAGCATAACACTGTCTTGATAAAAATTTACATCTAGTTCTTAAGTTACTAAATGCTGCATAACTTTCTGGACACCTTGTGCTCTTATATATCTTGTGCACTGATTTCTTCTCGTGAAGCAACTTCTTCAGCTCAGAGGAGTACCAGCATGGATATTTCTTATCACAGATTTTTTTTTAGCGGAACAAAACAATCAATGATGGAATAAAAAATGTCGTAAAATACAGAAACCATGTCAGAGAGTACTTTTCCTTGAAGTGCACCATCCCAATTAATTGCTTGAAGGGATGAACGAATTGCTGCATAGTCAGCATGAACAAAGTCATAATAATACTCTTCACCAGATAAATGATCATTTGTGATTTTGAGTGGCAAACTGCATTCAAGCGGAGGATGATGTGTGTCCACTGGAATTAAAGTGTCGATAGCCTTCAATACATCAATACCCAATGGAGATAAAATGAGATCAAGCGTAACTCTTCTATCGTTGGTTATTTCGTTGGTCTGGAAGAGATTGAAAAAAGCACAGATATTGGATATAGTTTCAATAGAATCAGCTTCAGATTGTGTAGCTGTAGGCTGAGGAGAAGCAACGGAACAATAATCATCGACATCCCAAACTGCAGATGGAAGATTAAAATCACCCAATAGAAAAAGGTTTGCTCTATCATATTGCTCGCTTATAGTGATAAGCTGTTCAAAGTACGATTGGTATAAAGTAGCTATAGATTTAGGTGGAAAATATACTGTACCGATTATAGATTTGTTATTAAAGAGAACAAACAACTGTTCAATCGAAGGATCAGACTGAATTTGATAAGAAGGAATTGAGTTCTTAATGGCAATCAACACTCCCCCACCTCTACTGAAGACACTGGAGTCCTTAGAGCGGTCAGTTCTGTAGATGTTGTAGTTGAGAAGTCCAAGTTCAGCATCCGTAATTTCAGGTGTGAGCCAGGTTTCAGTTAAGATAATGATATCATAGGAACAGTTGCTGACATTCAAGCTGAGGTCAGACAGTTTAGTTCTTAGTCCTCTAACATTTTGGTAATAAAGTATAGGGCTGCCCGGTTTTAGTTTTTTTTACAGATTTTCGGTGTATTGTTGAAGTATTTAATAGTTAAATTTTGCTCACCAGCCTGTTGACGCACTCTAAGTTCGTTTTTCACTGAATCGAGTTGCTTTTTCTGACAGGGAGTTTGATCAGATAGGAAAAATATTTTATTTGCCTGGCCTAATTTAACTTTGTTTCTTAAGATTTGATGCACTTCGCGAGCCGAGGAAAGAACGACTTTAATTGGTCTATGACCGTTTTTATTTTTCTTCCCAAAACGAAAGATATGTTTACTGTTGACACTTATCGCACCTTCACTCGCTCCAGATAAAAGTGTTTTTATTTGATTAATATCCTCAGTTGAAGTTGATGGTTCTGGGAGATTGAAGATAAGTAAATTATTTGACCTTTTTTGGCGTTCGTGTAGCTCATTTATGATGTCATCGGTTATTGGAAAGTTACTCTTGTTATCTTTTAGCATCTGGATTTCAGCTTTGAGTAAGGTGACTTCGCACTTCAGGTTTTCAACTTCTCTTAGAATTTTGGGCACACTTTTGAATGACAGTCGGCAATCAGAACAAAAGTAGAACAACGTTCTCTTCTGGATTACAACAGCTCGAAGTTCAGAAGCACTTAAGCCAGTACATCCTTCGGTCGGATGAAGAATAATATGACAGCTGTCACAAGCCACTGATTTATCACTGATATCTTCATTGCACTTTGAACACTTATTTGCAGCCATAATGCCAATTTCACTGGGCTAATATAATGTGAGTATATCAGTTCTAATATTCCTGGACTAATAAACCTATCACCTCAATTAAGTTCTTATCAGTTGGCACTTTTTTTGGCTTAATTAGTAGCTTTTTATAAGGAGTATACACAATAGATGAAATAATATTATCAAATATTGATTGGACTTGCAAACAAAAAACAAGAAAATTAATCTCTTCAATGAACGTAGATACATTTGAAGAACAATACACAAAAAGAACGAAAATTGTGGATAAGTTTAAACCACTTTAAATCCAATAATTCGAGCAGAGATCAAAAAACACTGTTTAACTTGACTAATGACTTTATGAAGTTACGTAGCGGAGGAAGTGAAGAGGCGAATATTTATTGCCAATAAAAGTTACCATGGCTTAATTCGGCAACTAAGATCAGATAACGTCGCAAGGAAAACAAAATGCCAAATATACAAAACCTTAATAAGACCGGTACTCACATACGGCTCAGAAACCTGGACACTCACTAAAAGAGGAAACATTGCTAGCCACCTTTGAAAGAAAAATCTTGCGACACACATATAAGGGCACAAAAGAAAACGGAATTTGGCGAAGAAGGTACAACTTTGAACTATACGAAATATAACAGGATCCGGATATTATAACATTCATTAAAATAGGACGGCTGCGTTGGATGGGACATGTAGAAGGAATGGAAGAAGGCGAAATACCAAACAAAATATTCAAACAGATGCCAGTAGGAAAAAGAACAAGAGGAAGACCGAAGCTGAGATATTTAGAACAAATAGAAAATGATATAATAACCTTAAAAATAAAAAGCTGGAGAAAAAAAGCACGAAACAGATCACAATGGAGAAGAATCCTGGAACAGGCCAAGACCCAGGATGATGATGAATGTATTTTTGAAACCCTAGAGTCAGCTTGTGAGCTAGCTCGTGAATTCTCTGGCCACATACCATCTGCTCTACACCTCTAGAAACTACTTTTTTAGAATCTTCATGGCCTCCTAGTATGTGCCAAAGTGAGTACATACTAATAATGGGTGGCACATCAGAGTTTAGCATTTCTTTTCTTTTGTTTTTAGCAACAGGTAGCAACACTGATTGTGATGTCTGTGGACATGAAATTGATGAAAAAAAAAAAAGAATAATTTTCCTCACCCAATCATAATGTTTTGGGCCCATGGAGAGTTGAAATAGTATGACTACAGAGACTGTCTTTTTTGACTTTAAAGTACAGTTGCATGATTATGGTCCCAGTAATATATAAATGGAGAAAGAACTTCTCTTCACTTTTCCTTTTATTATAAGGCGAAGTAGATGGTATTTAGGTCCTCTAATTATATGGATGAAGTATTCTGTTTTTCTTCTCTTTATGATGTTCATGAGCAAATTTGAATGCTTCGAATTTGTTTAGCATTTAGACAAGCCGAAAACGGCGGGTTCGTTGGAAAAAATATTCCCATGAGATTTTTTTGCATAATCACAGTCGTGAGAAGGTTCAAGAAGTCGCCCATGCGAAAAGTGGTCCAAATTTTTTTTAACGATTTTTTTTAATCAAATTGCAAAAATCAGTATTTTCGGCCCGAACAATTTTTTTAGATATTTCGGATCATTCGGGACAAAAAAGGTCTCTTGTAATTTTTCTCTAAAGTTGATCGTGTTCGAGTTATAAGCAATTTAAAATTTGAAAAACCCGATAATGGCCATTTTTAAGACTTAATAACTCGGTTAAAAATTATTATTATGAAAGTCAGAAAATGACTACCTAAATCAAATTTAAAGCCCCCCCTACATGATCCTAAAGAAATTTGTGTCATTAATTTATTACTAAGCTGTTATTTTTAATTATTAATAATGAGCGGTAACATCGTATTGACGCAGCTGTAAATGTGAGTGCGAGAGAGATGCGCCATTGGACTGCCTGAATGGCATCTCTTTCGCACTCATTGTGGACGGCCGCTTAATACGTGCATGGAGCTCATTATTATTACTTAAAAATAACAGCTTAGTAATCAAATAATGACAAAAATTTCTTCAGGATATTGTAAGGGGGGCTTTAAACTTTGATTTAGTCACTTTCTGACTTTCATAGTAATAATTTTTAACCGAGTTATTAAGCCTTGAAAATCGCCATTTTTCATTTTTTTCAATTTTAAAATGCTTTTACCTCGAAAACGATCAACTTTAGAGAAAAATTACAAGAGACTTTTTTTATCCAGAATGGTCCAAAAAACCTAAGAAAAATTGCCCGGGCCGAAAATATTGATTTTTTGCAATTTGATAAAAAAATTGTTAAAAAAAATTTGGACCCCTTTTTCGCGTGGGTGACTTCTTGAATCTTATTCTGGAATGTCTCACGAATGTGATTATGCAAAAAAATCTCGTGGGAATATTTTCTCCAAAAAACCCGCCGTTTTCGCCTTGTCTAATTGTGGTTTTTACCATCCATGTCTCACAACCATACAATAAGATATACCACACATAACATTTCAGGACCTTCTTGCTAATTCATCAACAGGTTTTTTACATAGAACTGGTTTCCAGGTCATAAAAACCTTACATGATATTTCTATCCTGGTTATTATCCCTTCATCAGAGTCAGAATTTACATTTAACCAGCTGCTAAGGTATTTAAAATGGTTTAAGCATTGTATCTCCTCTCCATTAAGAGAAAGCAGACCTTGATCTATATCAATCTTTTCAACTGCCATCAACTTTGTCTTTGAAATATTGATTTTAAAGTCTCTCCGATAACTTGCATCATTGACTAGATTTACTAATATTTGGAGAATTTGTAAATTTTCTGCAAGAATGGCTGTATCGTCAAAGTGTCTGATATTGTTAATTACTTCTCAGCCTAGTCTTACTCCCTCTTGTCTGTCATCCAAAGCCTCCCTATAAATTTCTTCAGAATACAGATTAAAAAGATATATGTAGATAGCCAGTACCATGATAGATACTGCTGCTGTGCTTAGCGAAAACACTGTATCTGCAAAAATCTGAAAAAATTTAAATTTTTTACTTCTTTCTAACCCAAATGTGCATATCTATCTTATTTGCTTACTAAAAATGACGTAAGTTAAGCCAAAACACATTAAACACACCGCATCTTATGCCGTATCCTGTGTAAATGTATATGAATACTTCGAACAAAAATCGATTTTACTCAAATGTGATGTCTCTGTAGATACGGCGTTTTGGCTAAGCATGGCAGACTGGCTGTCAATATGTTATACCTAGTAAAAAACCTAATGACTGAAATAATATAAAACTTGTAGTATGTGAAACAACTAGAGATTAAACTACTTGACACATATCAACAGGATTTTTTCAATGACTCATTTTGGTTAAAAACATGAAACTAAAAATATTCTTAACCCATTAGCTGCAGACCGCTAGGAGCCATTCTGTTGAACAGCATGACTGAAGTAACCATATCACTCAGTGGCACGTGATCGGCAGCAATTGAGTTAATATGCAGCCTAAAATAATTATCTACACAAAACTTACCGTAACCTGCAATTCTTTTCCTTTCCATTTGTATTTAGAGAGGACTTGCATTGCATTGTCCCTATCTTCAGTATTTCTAAAGCAAACAAAGGCAAAGGAACTATTTCTTTTAGTTGTTTTAATTTTATTGGAATTTAATTTCAATTTTTCATTGAGAAGCTTCCGAAATTCCTAAAATATTACAAAATATTTGAATCGTTTATTGTTGAAAGGGGGTAAGTGTCATTTTCTACTTTTCGAGTTGTAAAAAACCCTTCTCTTTCTATATCCGCATCATTTGGTGTTGAAACGAAGCAAGCATTGATACATTACATGGATATAGTTTATGGGTATAGTACTGCAAAACTGCATTTAACACCAAATGATGTGGATAAAGAAAGAGAGAAGGGTTTTTACTATAACTAGAAAAGTAGAAAGTGGCACTTATCCCTTTCAAAAATAAATGATTTATGTACAATCAATGCAAATTTCAACACTCTGAAGTTTTTAAATATTACTTCTGTATAATGTCATTGTGCCTACCAAAATTAAAAAATTGTGCAAAAATAGTGTATTGTTTTTTCTTCCTATAATTTCCTTATGTCTCTATGTCTAAAGAAATTATACTAAGGAGATTTATTGTACAGTAATCCCTCTTCAACCACGGGGGTTACGTTCTGAAGAGGAAGGTGTGGTTGGTGAAACCGTGGTTGGCGAGGGATCCACGATCCAAAGAAGAATATGACATATAATCCCAATTTGGATACGTATATTAGTACATAGAAAGAAATGATCTCCTGCAGCTAAACAGTCTAACTTAACTGAATTTTTTTATCTAAACTCATTACGCATCTTTTCCTTTTAACAAAATCTTTACTATTCATTTCAGACGAAGACTTTTTTCAGTATCAAAACTAAGTAATGTTCGACGTCAAATCGAGAACTGTAAAAGTACAAAATATGTAAAATTGCATATCTGTGAAATAGTAGATATTATCATATCAACAAAAATATAGACATTCGCCGGTATTTTAAACCTTCCGAACTATAAACTAATTGCCTTAGTATTACTAATAAGAACAAGCGCCAGTGGCGTATCATGAGTACCAAATTTAACACGACTGATCAAATTATAAAAAATATATAAAAATAATAAAATATTCTCATTAAAGATTCAACAGATATCGCAACCGCGGATAAGTGAAACCGCGGTTGACGAGTCCGCGGATAAAGAGGGATTACTGTACTAGGTTTGTTGATTATTGTCCCAACTGTCTACTAAATTTATTACAATCAGTCAGAGGTGTAACCAGGATGATCCTAAGGGGGGGAGTTACATCTACTTGATGGTCTCTGGGGGTATGGAATAATAATGGTGTTAAGCTTATAGAGCTCAAAGTACATCCAAAAGGGGGGGGGGGGATTATAACCCCCAAAACCACCCCCTGGTTACGCCTATGCAGTCAGTATCAGAATATTAATTCTGAGGGGTACAAACTTTTATGTCGTATGTTTCTGACAATGAATTGGTCAAAATATTCCCAAGCTGACTGAACGAACTATACAATACATTTTAAACTAAACCCATTTTTCAACAAGTTTTTTGATTGTTTAAAAACAGCTTTTACAGGCATAGTGGTGGTATATTATATTAATCAATGAATGTGAAACAACGATATTTTCATTAGGGTAAAACAAAATCCCTTATAGAAACCCATTTGTTACATTTTCAAATAAATAAACACATCAATATATAATAAAACTAAGATATATTACAATAGAATTAATAAAATTAGTTTTCATGTTCCTTTTTTAACATTGTAGATTAAAGTTACCAAAAGAAGAGTAACAGCAAGGAAGTAAAATAACTTAACTTACACTTATTCCATAATATTTAGGCATATTCTTAACTTCAATTTTAAAATTCTCCGAAGAAAAATCTCTATCCAAATAAGCATACGGATTTTCTTGTGTAACTGTATCATTTTCACTTTTTAAGGGTGATTCCATAGTTGATATTAAATTAAATAAATATTGTAATCCTAAATATTATAAAATCAACACAAACCAAACACATTTGGACTTTGGACATTTGTATTTGTATAGGTTAGATTTGAACTTTTCGTCTTCTTTTCGACAATAACTATTTCACTTCTTAGAAATTCCACTTTCTGAGTAGCGAAATTTGTTTTAGCAGACACGTGTATTGCTTTTGGAACTCGCTGTGTCTAGGTACACGCTAACGTGTACGCAAATAAAAAAGTTAGGTACACGCGAATTAAACTTCATCCAGCGAATGACGTCATTATTTAGCGTGCGCGGTGACTTTATATTTTGGTACACGCTATTTTGATATTTTTAGTGTTTGTTGTTTGTTTGATAGAAAATGTTTTTATTAAGGGAAGGGGAAGGGAACCAAAACTATTCAGATGTTTCAAACTTAATTGTAATAAAACAATATGCATATAAAAGTATATATTCACAGGGCCGGTTGTTCGAACGCTAATCAACAATAATCATTATCAAATATTTAATTACTGTCATCAAAACTGTCAATGTCAACTTTGTTTGGGTTGCTGAAAACATAATTAAATACATTTATGAGATTTATTATTAATTATGTTAATAATTATTGTTATATTAATTGATTATAGACTCCACAGACTTTTTAACAACCCAAACAAAGTTGACATTGACAGTAATTAATTATTTGATAATGATCATTGTTGATTAGCGTTCGAACAACCGGCCCTCAGGTTAGCAAAATAAATATTAGTTAACATGATATATACAAAATACAGCTAAAATAATTTTTATACGTAAGTTAATTATACCAGTTTATATTGGTGTTTATTTTTATTTATACAGGAAGTTGAACTTGTTACGATTTTCATAGAAAATTGGTTACAACTTTGTAAATATTAATATAACATAATAAACCTTTATATTTTTGTGATATGGATGTTAAGAAGATTTCTAACATAAAATAAAATATAGGGTGTTCCATTTAAAAAACATAAGTTTAGTCCGCCAGTATATTATCGAACGCCCTGTAACATTCTAACTAATTTTAGTAATTTTGTAATATGAAGCTCAAAGTTTGCTAAAATTTTTGATACTAACTTTTATTGCTATCTATTACGGATCTACTGAGCTTTATCACACTAATCAATCGCCCCGTATATTTTATCTTATTACTTCTGCTACCGTTAATCACGAATTTTTGCCTCTTATCTTTTTCATACTGTTTTAGACAGTGCCGGTTTATCCACTGGGCGCTTGGGGCGGGCGCGCCCAGGGGCCCGGGCCCCAGAGGGGCCCGGAGGGGCTCGTTTCTTTTAGTTATAAAAAATAAAGTCACTAAATAATTTACATATTCTCCGAAAAAAAAATCTCATACGCAGATACGCCAATACACTGCAAACGCCTTTGTTCTTTTGTTACATCTTTTCACGCCTATACACAGTGCCGTAGCCCTAGCCCCACAGGGGCCCCGTGTCAGTGTTTGTGGCACTTTTCCAAAAACTACAGAAAGTTGTCAGATTTCGCCATGTCATGAATTAAAACTATATACCCAGGTAGTGGGTAAAAACTGTGTAGGTTATTAATCAATGGCCATGTCTCGAATTGTATCCAAAATAATCGTACAAACGGAGGTTGTTTAGTTTCTAATAATTTCATTTTGAATTGTGGGGCTTAAATAATAATTTATCTCACTTTTCGGCTTTAAAATAAGTTCTTTTAAAATAGGAAAAAATAAGTCCTTTTAAAATAGAAAAGGCAGGTTTACATGTATCCAGTAACTGGCGCCAGTCGCACTGGAACGACAGTGCTGGCATGGTAGTGGCATAAAGGCGCGTTTACATGTATCCAGTAATTGGCGCCAGTCTCACTGGAACGACAGTGCTGGCATGGTAGTGGCATCATGTTAACGCTTTTTTGTTCCAGTCCAGCGCGGTCTGCCAGCGCTGTCTCGAATAGAAAGCTGGTTTGTTTTTCATGCCAGTGGCCCTCGTGCGCGTCCCCTTTAACACCGTGCCAGTGGTTGTAGACACGTGTAAACACAGCGTTCCAGTCGCTGGCACTGTCGGACCTGTGGTTTCAGTGGCAGTATTATGATTTTTAATAAGAGTGCCAAGTGAGATTGGCGCCAGTTACTGGATACGTGTAAACGAACCTATCCAGCGCTGTCTTAGTCAAGCACTCGCATTCCAGTGAGACTGGCGCCAGGTACTGGATACGTGTAAACGTTACTTTAAACGAAAGACAAAAATAAATATACATAAATCTAATTTATAGATAAAGAATAGATTATACTCGAAAATGCCAATTGGCTGTGAGTTTCGACGGTAGCGCTATCTCGCGGTTTGAAACTTATACTTTTCTGATAAAATTTATGTATGTGAAATATACAAAACGAGAAAAATAGATACTTATCTAGAAAGACACAAATTATGAACTGAAATATTATTGTAACCTGATTACTAAACGAATACACAGAATTAATAGTAAAATTAATTATGTTTTTTTATTTTATTCATTATAATTTTAATATTTAATATATAAGTTCGTGAGACTGGATGACTGCTTACGCAAGAGACCATTGAGAAAAAGAATAAGTTTATATGAATTATTTAACATTTTAAAGGTTACCTCTGTTTATTTTTGTGTGCTTACTGCTTTGATTATTAAAATTTGCAATTTGTATGAATTGTAATTTGTTTGAATTCTATCAAAATGGATATTAAACATTATACTGGATTCAGTCTTATTTCCCATGATATCCAATTTCAATCAGCAACACCAAAAAAGGAAAGGATTTAGTTGATACAGGACATGTACGCAATGTTTCCGAATATAATAACTGCATCCAGTACTGTTATATTCAATATTTTTACATGAATCAATACAACAGCTGCAATATCTTGTTTTCTTTTTTGAAAAATCCATATTACCCGCCATTTCAGTTTGTGAAGTTTATCAAATGCACAAAACAAAACTGCCAACTGCCACTAACACAGCGTTGCCACATTTTATTTAGAAAATCTACTGTAAGTTTAGCTTACTAAAATCTACTTATCAAAAACTAAAATATACTATAAAACTTTATTAATATATTTGTATATAATTTATGACTTTTATAATAAAAATAACAGCTGACTAACTAGAAATTTTTTTTATTTAGCTAATGCCTCGACAACTAATGGGCATTGGCATGGTGATGGTACAGTGGATTTTACCAATTAGGTAGCTAGTGTTAAGTCGACTTTACATTACATGATTTATCATGTGATTTGTCATATGATTTGGTCATGGAGTAAAATTTACATGTTTACACTGTGTGATTTGTCATATGATTTTGCCATAAGCATTGTGTTTTATCATAAGCATTGTCATGCGGCTCGTCATGGGCAAAATCATATGATAAATCACGTGATAAATCATGTAGTGTAAAGTAGACTTTATGTGTAGTGTGTGTGTTGAGTAAGTGTCTTGTTACTTTGGAAAGTCGATGTCATTGTCTTTGCAGAGACGCTAATTGTATCCGAACGTCTTCGGTCCCTCCGGTGGGTACCGATCCCCCAAGGATAGAAACTATTTTCATTTATTAATTTATAATAAACGAAAAATTCTCTACCCTGGTGAAATTCAAACGCACGACCATTCGGACCTTTCGATCCAAAAGTAGGCGCTCTTACTACTGAGCCACAGAGGGAGTTTAACTAGAAATTAATATGACTGTTTGTAAACAAAAACCAAACTTTTTTATATTTTAACTGGGGAACAAAATGACCAACTATAATTAATTTTTATCAGTTTCATATTTAATATTTATATATAATATTTTGTCATCCACTGATTTTAACATCTGCATATCTGGATCACATTCTTCAAACAATTATTTCGCATTTTACATTAGAAACACGCAAACACAACATTTGTTGTTTTGCAAAGTTACATATATTATAATTAGGCCCGGTCTTTTCACCTCCGAATAAATATTTATTAGGAAGTTTATCCGGCAGATTACATGTAAATCTGTCAAATAACCTCCGAATAACTTTTATTCGGAGGTGAAAAGACCGGGCCTTAGATATTTTAGTTTTCCATCGTTAGCTTCTAACAGGCTCACCGACCACCGAATACCAGAACTCTTCAATAACACCTGAAATAGGTACTGATTGCACTGCTACTTGAAATCTGCAAGTTTGTTACACCAGAATCCAGTTTCATTTCTGTTTAATATTCATCATCTACGTCCTGGGGCTAGATTCCGTGCACTGTAGATATCTACACTTCGCTTTCTATCGATGTCAATTGTGAAATTATTTGAATTTTTATTTTTAATTGAATTATTTTCTAGTTTTGCTAGTTGATGCTGAAGTGACACTTGTAAAACAAGAAAATATTTGAATTAAAACTAAAAATTCAAATATATTGACATTGATAGAAAGCGGTCGGCGGTTTGTTCCAACATGAACTTTTGGACGGCCCAAAAACCGTCACGAAACTGCTTGTACCGTTTGTTGTGCGCATGTTCGTAATTGTATCGCCCAGTTATCGTCCCATGACGGTAATCATATATTTGTCATTTTTGTTGGTGACAGCTTGTGTGCTTTTAGTCGATCAAAGGCTCAAAAAATTTAAAGAATTAAATCCTAGTGCTCAAGTCAGTCCAACCAGCACATTATGCATTTGCCCGATTACTGAAATGATCATCACGAAACCGTCACCGAAAGATCACAATTCTTGTTGGAACAGTGGGAAGGACGATCCGATGACGATCATATTTTTGTTGGAACGGATTTTCTTTACTGCGCAGGATCGTTACCGTTTCCTGACGGTTCTCGGTCGTGTTGGAACAAACCTGGTGTTAGCGATTGTACACAGAATCCCACCCCTGAATCTTATTTTCGGTAATGACATTGGGAAATTGTAACAAAATGTCTAAAAATTAATTTAGAAATGGGGTAAATACTATTAAAAAGCAAATTTTATTTTAGTCATAAGAAAATGTTGAAATATACCAAAAATCTACTAAAAAATATTGCCTACTAGAATTTTTTAAAAAATATCAAAAAACTACCAAAAAAGTAGAAATCTACTAAATGTGGCAACGTTGCACTAACAGCTGTGGCGAAAACCGTCAAATCCCCTCTCTTCTACCCATGGCGCGCCATTTAAATTTATCAGATAAATGCACAAAACTGCCACTAACAGCGCTGGAGAAAGCTGTCAAATCCCCTCTACCCATCGGCTCATGGCCAATACCCAAACAATAGGTACACACTCTTTTAAACATTCACAAGTAAAGCGATTACAAAAATTGCAATTTGGCATTATACAGTGCGGCCTCTAAAGGCCCCGTCTCACCATCAAATAATTGACAGTTATTTGATCAAACTTGACAGTCAAACTTGACTAGTGACACAAACTATACATACTAACTGTCACTTTGTGTCACTAACTGTCAAGTTTGATCAAATAACTGTCAATTATTTGATGGTGAGACGGGGCCTTAAGGCTAGCACTCCACTTGCGATTTGTAGTCGCAGCAACAAAAAAATCGCTGTCGCAGAAAATCTAGAGTCTAGAAAATTAGTCGCTGTTTTCAGAATCTCGATTGAATGCCACAAGGATGTAACATCAGCTTTTAGATGTTTTTTTTTAATCTAGAGATAAAGAAGAAGTCAAGACGTCAATAATTAATACTTTATGCGAGAAACATAAAAACGATGTTGATGAAACCAAAGAGAACTTGCATAATGAAATTACCCATTTTGTAACGTTATGCCAAAATTTGAATAAACATCATACAATATTTGAAAAATTTGATTCTTCCAGGATGTAAAAGCAACTTTTCCCAATATTTTAGCTTTACTGCAAATTTATTTGACGATAAAAACATATTTAAGGTCAAATTTGGGTCAAGAAAACCTAGACGCATTATCACTATTGTATATAGAGAATGAAGAACTGGAGAAACTGAATTGTGATAATATTATATGGCAGTTTGCGAATGCCAAGTCAAGAAAAAAAGTGATCTAATGTTTGTCTTTATGTATTTTTTAGAATATGTTTTTTGCTTGTCATGTGTTGTTTTGTGGAACTTTCTGTTTTTTATTTATGTTTTTAAATGTATATTTTGGATTATTTTTTACATTTGCTATCCTTCTTGCTTGTTTAAAAAAATATTTTATGGATTTTACAATAAACCTTTATAGTTAATGCATGTGTTTTCTTGTTAAAGAACTGATAACGAATAGCAATGAAGGGGGCCCCTAAACCTCCAGCGCCCAGGGCCCGAAGTTAGGTTAAACCGGCACTGGTTTTAGAATGTTGTTAAACTCATTAAAAGAACTAAATAACTGTCCACACTCCATATAGTTAATTTAAAAAAAACACTAAACAAGTAAAAAATAAGGAAACTCTTTACAAAGCAATATTAAAGTGTAAACATAACGCGATTAGACAAATTCTAACCACACTCTGACACTCGCGATACTTAATACCACAGCATACACGCGGCTCAAATTAGCGTGTACCAAAAAACCCAGTCATAGTACACGCTAAATAATGACGTCACTGACTTGATGACGTTTAAGCGTGTACCTAACTTTTTTATTTGCGTACACGTTAGCGTGTACCTAGACACAGCGTTTGGCGCTGTGGAAAAAATGAAATAAAATCGACATTTATTTTAATTTTAAGCACAATTCCTTTTCTAGCATTCGTAAAATGAAAGTTAGGTGTAATTTAAATTCCATTAAATTTAAATCAAGGATTTACAATTTTTTGACATTTGTAACTGTTCTCTGATCCATGTGACTTTAAAATAGAAAAATTAGGACACGGACACGAGACATGTGACACTGTGACACATGGTCTACCTACACGTTAAGTTCATGCCGTTTAGAGTTTAGGTCTTAAGTTACAATTTATAAGATTATAAGTAATTCATAAATAAAAAAATTCTTTCTGGTGAATTTTTAGTGAACAGAAGGCATAAATGAAGCTTGCAGACGATTCTGAACATATTAATTTAATAATAAATACATACATAACACTCAGTTTTAAAAAGCCAGACAGGTCAGTAGACTTAAGGAAATTTGTGGAAGAAGTATACTCTATATTTCAAACTAATGACATAAAATATTCCAAAACAGACATCCTTACAACATGGAAAGATTTAGTAGAGGATTATTATTACTACAAGAAAAACTTCACAAGTGAATATGCCAGTAATGCATGGAATTTCTTTTCCTTGATGGATCGTTGTTTTGACCCCAAAGATACATCTAAAAAGTTTAATTCTACTTTGACCTTTTACTTAATTGATTGTATGAGTAACCATAGAGATGTTATAGCGAAAAAAGGACTAACATCAACTGTTTTATCTAGTGTTGAAAATGATTTCAAGTAAGTTTTGTAGTAGGTATATTTTGAACACGAATTATTTTTGCTTTCTTGACCTTGTTATATAATATCACAATAATACTGTATTAAGAGAAAGAACTGTATTTTAGTTTTAATATCCGAAGCAGTTAGTAAAATAGTATTTTGTAAATTTACAATGTTATGTTGCAATGTTATGTTATATGACATAATTAGTCCAAGGTGGATCTGATTTGAATATGATAGTTTCCATTTAATATCACAATAATACAATAAAAAAAGAAAACTTAATATTTTAGGCGGATATCTGAAGGAGTTCTCTCCTATGGCACTATAGCCCAAGTTGAGCCCTGGCCTCCCACAGCTTCCGCCTCCGAGTATCTCTGTCTCTGGCTGCTCTCCTCTAGTTGTCCACCCACAATATCTCTTTAGCATCAGTTCTCACTTTGTCTATCCATCTCTTTCTACTGGCCAACATCCTGCCATAGTTCCACTAAACGTTCTACTAAGTGTTCTGTCGTTATTCATTCTTATACGGTGACCTGCCCAGTACAATTTTTGTATTTTTGCTTAATTTACAGAGGGTTCTTTGTAATATTGGTATAACTCGTGGTTGAACCTTATTCTCCTTATACCATTGTGGCAGATGGGTCCCAATATATTCCTTAATATCTTTCTTTCAGCAATATCAATAAGGCTCATGTCCATTCTATCATAATTCATGTATTGCTAGTGGTCATAATATAATGGTTTTATACAGAGTGGGCCAAAGAAAATAGTCCACTTCGATATTTGGCAGTATTTATTAGATTTTAAGGAAATGATGAAATAGGTCAATTTTTGATCTAAGGAGGACACATTTTTATGGTACATACATCTGTCATTTGTCAAGCCCCTCCCTTCCACTTCCCCTCCCCTTATTTTTAAATAGGGAATAGGGGTTGTGTGCTAGCTCATTTGAAAATTTATTCAATTCTCTATTCAGTAATATAAACATTAACATAATTATTTATACAGGGTGTCCAAGAAAAATCTTTTTAAATTAAATTAATTTACACAAAAAGAAGAATATACAGCGTGTCTACTTAAGTTGGAAACATATGGGAAACTTTTTTGTTATTCTTTATAAAAAGTTCTGCATGCTCTAAAACCTAAGATTCAATCATCAGATATCAAATTTTGTCAATATTATACGAGGTATGTCAAAAAATATGAACTTCGTTCAAGAGTAAAGTACCTTTATTTCTCTCAATATCGAAAATTCTTATTATGAAAAGTTGTTTGGAAATAAAAACTAAGATTAAATATGCAATTACATGCTTCTAATTGGAAAAAAATATTTTCCAAATTTATTGATACTAACTTTGTTTTTACTTATTACACATACGATAACTCTTTTATTATTCCTTTTACGGAAAAAAGGTATTCTTTATAAAAAGCTCTGTATGTCCTAAGACCAAAGATGCAACCATCAGATATCACATTTTATTAATTTTATACGAGGTGTGTCAAAAAATATGAATTTCACTCAAGAGTAAAGTACCTTTATTTTTCACAATATTGAAAACAGTTATTAAAAAAGTTGTTTAGAAATGAATTGTTGAATTATATATATAGTTGAATTTTCGATATTGAGAGAAATAAAGGTACTTTACCCTTGACCGAAATTCATATTTTTTTACATACCTCGTATAATATTGGGAAAATTTGATATCTGATTATTGAATCTTAGGTTTTGGGACATGCAGAACTTTTTATAAAGAATAACTTTTTTTCGTAAAATTAATAATAAAAAAGTTTCCCATATGTTTCCAACTTAAGTAGACACGCTGTATATGTAATTTATTTAATTCAAAATACATTCTACTGCTGTCACAAAACAGCAGCAATTTAAGCAACAACCAATGTTTATTTATCAAATAAACATTTTTTTTTCAGTTTTCTGTCAGCAGTAGAATGTATTTTGAGTTAAATAAATTACATACATTCTTCTTTTTGTGTCAATTAATTTAATTCAAAATAATTTTTCTTGGACACCCTGTTTAAATAATTATGCCAATGTTACTATTACTGAATAGAGAATTGAATAACCTTTCAAATGAGCTAGCACACGACCCCTATGCCCTATTTAAAAATAAGGGGTGGGGGATGTGGAAGGGAGGGGGTTGACAAATGACAGATGTATGTACCGTAAAAATGTGTCCCCCTTAGATCAAAAATCGACCTGTTTCGCTGTTTCCTTAAAATCTAATAAATACAGTAAAACCTTGATATAACGGACTTCGGATATAACGGACAAAAAAATCCGCTCAAATGTGAAAAAAATTAAAAGATCTCGGTATTTTACAAATAATTTCAATAAAATTTTTATTATAGCATAATGCGGACATATTTCTAATAATAGTATAAAAAACAGCAAACTTCAAAAGTGCAAACAAAACTTTAGTTTTTTGATTCATTTTAAACATATTTTTGTATAACAGACTTTCAGCTTTAACGGATAACCCGTCCCCCAATTAGTCCTTTATATCGAGGTTTTACTGTACTGCCAAATATCGAGGTGGGCTCTTTTCTTTGGCCCACTCTGTATATATTTTAAACTTTACTTCCCTATGGGTGTCTTTGGATCCAAACACCTGCGACGACAGAGAGAGGTATTCTTTGTTAGCAAGCATTATCTGTTTCTGTATTTCCTCCTTGCTACTATCCTCAGTTATCTGTACACCCAAGTATGTAAGCTGTTTTACTACTTCAATGTTAGCATCATCTAAAGCAGTTATCAAGATAGTATTCATAGATTTACAATGGTATAATTTGGCAAATTACATTATGATATAATCCAGGGAGATCTGATTTAAATTGGACATTTTCCATTTAATATCACAATACTTAATACTAATACTGTACAGTAGAAAGTCACTAATATAACCTCATTGGGACAAGGAGGTGGGTTGGAACAGCCAAAGGGATGAATTAACCAAAGATAACTAAAAAAATGGCTTTACTAAATTAAAAAGTGTAATTAACATCCAAAAAAATAACTACATATTGTATATAAAAAAAGAAGACATCTTTAAAAAACTATTTTATTTTTTTTGCCATAACCTGGTTTTTTATACTTGTGCAGCTTTATCTCATCATTCTAAGCAACGAAATATCTCTAGATTTGCAATCTTTATGAACTTCGACATATCTTAAAGCGATCTCAAAGGCTTTCTTTGCAGAGGCATGAGGGATTTTTGGATTTTCTGCAGGTCCTCATCATTCTCATCTAAAACATTTCTCAGTTACCAGGGGTTAATGGCCCACAGCAGGATGTCAGATTAACAAGGTTCTACTGTATTAACAGAACAAAAAGGAAACTATTAATATTTTTGGTTTTTATGTCTGAGGCAGTTATAATAATAGTATTTTGTAAATTTAGAATGTTATGTTATAATATGGCAAAATACAATATGACATAATTGAAGACATAAGTGGATAAAGGTCATATGTCACAAAATAATGTTTTTGAGTAATAAGCATTTTAGTGTCTTTTGTTCCAAGTTAATTATTTGTTTTATGAATTTGCATTGCTATACATTTTTAAACAGGTATCTGAAGGTACTTTTGACACTTTAAATCCAATTTAAAAAAAGTTCCATTAAGCCAAATATTTAAAATTTTGTGGACTACCTTTATCCAAATAGTAAGTAGTAGAAAATTCTCCATATTTACACATTTCACGTGGATAAAAGTATTATGTCCAAACGTAATTTTGGACATAATACCTTTATCCACTACAATTTCGAAAATCAGTGTGACATATTGCTTTAATACCTTTCTGTTATTTTTATTTTGCTAAAAATAGGTAATTTTAAAAGGTTAAACAGCATATTAGAAGAACAAAAAACTTATAAAACAATTTTCTCAAAAAAGTGACATATGACCTTTATCCACTTATCTCTGCAATTAGTCCAGACAAGATCTGATTTTCATTGAATTACAGAGAGAACATTTTCGATAGGAGTCTATTTTGTTACTGGAATCACTTCAAGATGTACCTTGTACCAATAATCAGGATATGTGCCAGTCACAAACCTTGTGCTTAAATGTTTATTGAACAAAATCTGAAAAAATTCGAAAATTTTTGGTTTTTCCACCCCATATTTTCGCCTACAACTCATGAGATATTGCTTCTACAAACAAAAGTTATACAGGGTGGTCCTTAAGGAATTGTACAAAAAGAAACAGTAGATTCTACACTCTAAAATATTACGATTTAACCCAACTTACTTTAATAAAATGTTGATATTAAGAAAGATACAGGGTGGTAAAGTGAAACTTTTTTTTATTTATTATTGAATATTTCCTGACATGTATGAGATAACAACATGAAATTTGGTAAGGGGGATTTTTTTGCGTCGAGAAAACTAAATTTCCTTACCAAAAATTATGTATTGCCCAGAGGGCGCCACATACGATTTTCAGCACTCATTTATCACGTTAAATTTTTTATCCCTCACTCTGTATAATTTTGACATTCAAATTTTTATTCTCCTGTTAGTTTTACTTAAAAGGTTATACTTCTTTCATCTCCCTAAACTCAATCGTTTTCGAGATAAACGCATTTTAAATCTGCGATACACCATCATTTTTAGCATAATATCATTGTAGTTACACCCGAAAAATAACTTAAAACCATAATAATTGTGCCAGTTCTCAAATGCATGTCATTGCATCGCAAATTCCATTTGAAGAAATTTGCGATACATTTTTGGATAATTTTATGGCTTTCAGTTATTTTTTGGGTGTAACTACAATGATATTATGCTAAAAATGATGGTGTGTCGCAGATTTAAAATGCGTTTATCTCGAAAACGGTTGAGTTTAGGGAGATGAAAGAAGTATAACTTTTTTAAGTAAAACTAATAGGAGAATAAAAATTTTCATGTCAAAATTATACAGCGTGAGGGATAAAAAAATTTAACGTAATAAATGAGTGCTGAAAGGCGTTTGTGCGCCCTCTGGGCAATACATAATTTTTGGTAAGGAAATTTAGTTTTCTCGACGCAAAAAACTCCCACATACCAAATTTCATGTTGTTATCTCATACCTGTCAGGAAATATTCAATAATAAATAAAAAAAAAGTTTAACTTTACCACCCTGTATTTTTCTTAATATCAACATTTTATTAAAGTAAGTTGGGTTAAATCGTAATATTTTAGAGTGTAGAATCTACTATTTCTTTTTGTACAATTACTTAAGGACCACCCTGTAGAAAGTTCCACTTTTTGATTTTACTTATAGGTCTGGATCCCGCGTATGAAAAAAAAACTTGATTAATAGCAAGCTGAAAATTTGTTAATAGCTTAAGGGTGTCTAGTCGGACAGACTTTGATATATGGGAACACTGGAACAGGGGCAGTTTTAATTGTGGAACAGGTTAAAAATTTGGAACGGTCAGACCACGAAAACGGCACATTTATTTTGTCCGACAGAACAGACTTAAACTCTCCGAACAGAGATTAAACTCTCATGCAAAAATCAGACTGCTATTTATCACTTGTCATAATTCCTGTCATTTGACATATTCTACATGTTCCACTCATTAAAACGCCCATTTGGTGATAAATAGCAGTCTGATTTTTGCATGAGAGTTTAATCTCTGTTCGGAGAGTTTAAGTCTGTTCTGTCGGACAAAATACATGTGCCGTTTTTGTGGTCTGACCGTTCCAAATTTTTAACCTGTTCCACAATTAAAACTTCCCCTGTTCCGGTGTTCCCATATATCAAAGTTTGTCCGACTAGACACCCTTAAGCTATTAACAAATTTTCAGCTTGCTATTAATCAACTTTTTTTTCATACGCGGGATCCAGACCTATTAGTTATAAATTGAAAATTTAGTCTTTATTTAAAAAAAAAGCCATAATTGGGACAAAATTAAGAAGACTATCATCATTGGATGACGATAATTTAATTTAAACTAATTATTCCATTTTTATTTCAGAGAATTGGGAAACAATGATATAAATCAAAGTGACATTTATATTCAATGGGAAATTCTAAAACAGTCCTTTAGAGAGAGCAGGTTACTTATAAAACAACGATGTAGAAACATTAAGTTAAACGAGTTTTATGATGCCATGAGAATATTTTACCAAAGTCCATCATTTCATGCTTCCAAAAACTATAATGGTCCTGTAAAGAGAAGAAACGGTGCAGATCGGTGTGAAGGTATTAGTAAAAAAATGGATGTAAAAAGTGATGATGTTGACAGACCTTTCAATACAGAACTGAAGGAGCAGCTACTTATCTATATTAAAAGTAAAAAGAATAAACTTGGATTCAACAAAGAACTGACACCATCATTTTCAAATTACATAGTTGAAGAATTTAAAAAAATTGGCTATAATTTTACTGCAGAGGCTATTAATAATGAGTGGAATGATCTGTACTACAGGTAGCTTTTCTTTATTAGTTTTTCTATATTAGAAATTTATCATATCTCTTTTTATTATAGTTATTTTCTTAGTCATAGGTTACGTCAATAGGGAACTTGCACATTATTTTATTACATAATAATGTTCAGTTTGGTTTAAAAATGAGATTTCCAAAATTTAAAGTCTTCTGCAGTATAAAATAGTTCAAACGACCCGTGACGTCACATAGTTTTATTATATAGTTATGATTATGGTTATATTTAGGTATATTCTTCTTCTCCTTCTTTAGTTTATTGGCCTCCATCTACTTGGGTATTTGGCCAGCTCATCGTCGTGGAATAAGGGAAAAATATTTATATTCTAATGACATTTATCGAATGACATACGAATTAACATTTAATGACATACGAATTAACATTTAATGACATACGAATTAACAATACATTTTTCCCTCACAAAGAACAATACAAATACACTTTTAAAAACACAAGAGGACAAAGATCTATGATAGACTATATTCTGTCGAATAGAGAGTTACACCCGTCACTAATCTTGGATGTAAGAGCTCTAACATCAGCAGAAATAGGAAGCAATCATAAATTGGTATTGTGCAAAATCAGAATGAAAACACATACAGGGTGTAACGAAAATACAGGTCATAAATTAGATCACATATTCTGAGACCAAAAATAGTTCGAATGAACCTAATTTACCTTAGTACAAATATGCACATAAAAAAAGTTACAGCCCTTTGAAGTTACAAAATGAAAATCGATTTTTTCGAATATATCGAAAACTATTAGAGATTTTTTATTGAAAATGGACATGTGGCATTCTTACGGCAGGAACATTTTAAAAAATAATTATAGTAAAATTTTTGCACCCCATAAAAATGTTATGGGGGTTTTGTTCCCTTAAACCCCCCCAAACTTTTGTGTACGTTCCAATTAAATTATTATTGTGGTACCATTAGTTAAATTCAATATTTCTAAAACTTTTTTGCCTCTTAATATTTTTTCGATAAGGCAGTTTTTATCGAGTTGCGGCTTCTTTTTTAATATGTTTACATAAAAATTTTATGGGGATTTTGTTCCTTTAAACCCCCCAAATGTTTGTGTATGTTGTCCAATTAAACTTTTACTGCGGTACCATTAGTTAAACACAGTGTTTTTAAAACTTTTTTGCCTCTTTGTATTTTTTCGAGAAGGCACTTTTTATCGAGATATTACTTCTTTTTTAATATGGTTCAAAATATACCTAAAAATGTAAATCATAAATAAATTGTCATATTATTACCAAGTCTCCATAATCGTACTTAGCCATATACAAAGATGTGGTGGATTTGACAAATATTCAAAATATCTCGATAAAAACTGACTTTTCGAAAAAGTACTAAGAGGCAAAAAAGTTTTTAAAATATTGTGTTTAACTAATGGTACTACAATAATAATTAAATTGAAACGTACACAAAAGTTTGGGGGGTTTAAAGGAACAAAACCCCCATAAAATTTTTATGGGGTGTCCAAATTTCACTATAATTTTTTCTTAAGATACTACTACCATAAGAATGCCACATGTCTATTTTCAATAAAAGATCTCTAATAGTTTTCGATATATTGGAAAAAATCGATTTTCATTTTGTAACTTCAAAGGGCTATAACTTTTTTTATGTGCACATTTGTACTAAGGTAAGTTAGGTTCAATCGAACTATTTTTGGTCCCAGAATATGTGATTAAATTTATGACCTGTATTTTTGTTACACCCTGTATATGTGATAACAAAACAGCAGAATACACCACCAAGATTAGGTAAAGTCGAAAGCTTACAGGACGACTCCACAAGATACCTATTCCAAAAAAAGACTAACGGAAAAAAGCAGCAACATGTCGTATATCACAGAAAGTGACGAAGTCGAAGAAAGCTGGGCAAAAATTAAGTCTAATATATTAGCCTCAGCCAAGGAAGTTCTTGGTGAAAGAAACATTAATAAAAATAAATCGCTTCCAAGGCGAAGAACTCCATGGTTTTGTACAGAAGTGAAGGAAAAATGTAAAGAGAAGAAAAAAGCTTACCTAAAATACATGTCAACTAAAACAAAAGAGGCATACGATAATTATAAGACTATAAGAAACGAAAAACATTCAGTAGCAAGAAGAATAAAAAATGATCACTGGGAACGTTTTTCGAAAGAAATGGAACACGATTTTTATGGTCTCCTAAAGGAAATATGGCGCTTTATAAGAGGTCAAAGAACGAAGGTAAAGGAACTAATAGAACCAAAACACATAGAAAAGGATACATGGATTGACTATCTAAAAAAGCTCTATGCAGAGGAAGAACAAATGATGCTAGAACCGGAAACACCAGAAATTACCACAAATGAAGATGTTAATATAAGTGCACAGGAAGTACGAAAACACTCGAAAAGCTGAAGAACAGAAAAGCTGCAGGTAAGGATGGAATACCAAACGAATTACTGAAATATTGTGGAGCAGCAATGACAGAACAATTAACAAAATCATAAAACACAATAAAATACCGGAAGAATGGAGAACAAGCGAACTAATTCTACTATTCAAAAAAGGAGATTAAAAGCAGCCAGAAAACTACAGAGGTATCAACTTGTTAAATACTACCCTAAAACTTACAACTAAAATCTTACAAAACGTAATGAATCAGAGGATAAGTTTAGCAGATGAACAACAGGGTTTTCGTACTGGAAGATCGTGTACAGATGCAATATTCGTCAAAAAGCAAATTACTGAGAAATCACTAGAGTATAATAGACCAGCATTTCTATGTCTGATTGACTTAAAGAAAGCATTTGACAGAGTAAGACTCAAAGATGTAATCCATCTTCTGTATAATAGAGAAGTCCCTCTAGATATCATAAAAACTATTGAGAACATCTACTAAAACAACAAAATGGAAGTCAGAATAGATGGACAACTTACAGAACCTATACATATAGGCAGCGGAATAAGACAGGGAGAGTCATTGAGTCCTATGCTTTTCAATTTAATCATGGATGAAATCAAAAACGTCAACAAGGGAAGAGGATATAGAATGGGAAACAAAGAAGTAAAAATACTCTGTTACGCAGACGACGCAATATTGATAGCCCAAGATGAAGATAGTCTGCAAAGATTAGTCCACAGATTTAACATAAGAGCAAAAGAATTCAATATGATAATTTCATCTCAGAAAACCAAAACGATAGTAATCAGTAAAGAGCCAATCAGATGCAAAATAGAAATTGATGGTATCAGTATTAAACAAGTAATGGAAGTAAAATACCTTGGAATTACATTGTCAAGCTACGGAGACCTAGACAAAGAAGTGATAAATCAAGTACAAAAAGCAAATAGATTGGCAGGATGCCTTAATAACACTATATGGCGAAACCGACATATTAACTCTGAGATGAAGTCAAGAATTTATAAAGCCAGTGTAAGACCAATAATGACATATGCATCAGAAACAAGACCCGATACAGCCACAACACAAATACTACTGGAGACGGCAGAGATGAGAGTACTGAGAAGAATTACAGGAAATACACTGAGAGATCGAAAGAGGAGCGAAGATATTAGAAGACAATGTAACGTACAGTGTATAAACGAATGGACACTAAATAGAAAAAAAAGGATGGAACAACCACATAACCAGAATGGGGGAGACACGTGTGGTCAAAATAGCACGAGATAAATCACCAATCGGTAGAAGTATCGACCGACCGCGCAAAAGATGGAGTAACAACCTTCCATAGAGGTATCAATCCGCCATTGAACAAGCAGAATTGCTTATAAAAAGGAAGAAGAAGAAGAATGACATTTATCGTATGTCATTGTAATAATATATACCAGTTTGTTGAGATTGGAGTTTGATACAGTTTTTGAAGGAAAGGAAAGAAAGTTTACTATAATAATGGAAAATAAAACCATTTTGTAAAAGTACAAGTTTTCTATGAATAGCTCAAACAATCAAAAACACTTGTAACGCCACATAACTGTATTTTCTACTGACGTTTATAATGTCTAATTTAAAATTATATACAATTGTGTTTACTTTAGGGGCTAAACGAAAGACAAAAAAACCTTTTTTATCTTTAATACATGTTTTAAATAAAATATGTTCTGTTGCGATTTATAACATTTTTTTCGAATTTAAAATTTTATTCAAGTTCCTTATTGTGGCTTAATCCCATATAATCATAATATTTAACCATAGGACCATATTTTGGAAGATGATTTATTATGATGTATTGTTTTAGGTATGAATTATTAAAATCAAGTGAAAAACCATATAACTGGAAATTTTTCTCGGAAATAAATGATATATGTAACCACACCGAATCAGTGGTAGTAGAGAGTATAGAAAACAGTACATACCTTGAAAAACTTACAGCGATGGATGATAATAATTGTTCTAAGAAATACTCCGATATACCTGAATTAAGAGAATTGATGCTCGAAAATAATTTGTCAGGCGAAGAAGTGACATATTTATTAAACTCGATTGAAACTTGAATAGTTAGTGATAAGTTTTCAGGAAAATGATGTCACAGTAGAAGAAATTTAGTTTGCATAAATGAATTTTGAAAGATTTGTTTTTCATAGGGCTATGCCCAGAGTTTGTTTACATTGAAAATAAAGCAATTTATTTATAACATCTGTTTTTTTTCTGTGTATCTTGTAAACTTTGTGAGAATTTTTAGTTTGAATTTTAAATCAACTAATTTAATTTTGATCTACATAGATTGAATAATGTCAGGTTAACATGACTTTTGAGTCTAAGTTCTGTACCTCGATTTTGATTACTTATGCCTAACTAAAGAAATAAAAAATAATTTTATCTAATAAAGTTAGCTTTTGTACTTACCAGAACAAAATTTCAAAGGGCCTAGCCGGGTAAGACGATGAAAAATGCCCCCAACTCGATTCGAATTCCATATAGGTCACCGTTTAGCACATTTAGAGAAACTCACTTTCTGAAATTAGCCCCCTAGTAATGTTTTTATTTTTTATCTCAGTCGCATCAAGAGCTATCGAAAATCTTTAAATAAAAAAGTTGTAAGTTTCAAAAAGTTATGTCCGAAATTTTTTTCTTTAATTTTTGGCGGGAAATTTAAATTTTAGGACGATTTTAGAATAACTAAGACATTCGTTTTAACGAAAAAAATTATAACGTGTATTTTTGCATAATGTTTCACTCTGAATTTTTTAAAATTGGTGAAACGTACTTTTAAAAATTAAAAACCGCATTTTTTGTTTTTTTTTTTCGATTTTTGACAACAATTTTCTACATGATGTTTAAAAAAACGTAACACCGTTACTAGGATAGATAAAAAACAGAAAAACAATTGGGGTTTGCTTAATAAAAAATTTTTGTAATGCCATCCATTTTCAAGATACAGGGCGTTGAAGAAAACAAAATTTTACACATTTTTACGATTTCGCCGAAACTACTGGCAACATTGTAATAAAATTTGGCAGGTTTTAAGAGGTAGTTATTGTGCATTTTTTGACATACAATTAATAATTTTATATTCATCATTGGCGCGCATACGGGTAATGGTCTGAACTTTTTAAAGAAAAAAGATAGTACACCACTGACATTTCAAATTAACAATAATTTTTGATTTCCAATTTCCAAATTTTCAATTTTTTTCAGGCAGAACTTTTTGAAACCTGCAACTTTTTTATTTACAGTTTTTCGCTAATAGATCTCGATGCGGCTGAGATAAAAAATAAAAAGCCTAATTAGGCTCTAGGTGGGTCACGTGACCACCTATGGGGCTAAAAATTTCAGAAAGTGTGTTTCTCTATATTATGTGCTATTCGAATCGAGTTAGGGGCATTTTTCATCATCTTACCCGGCTAAGCCCTTTTATGAAAAAAGCTTTATTTTTATAGTTTAAATTATATTTAAAAGTAAACAAATGTTGAATTATATGCAGTAAAAGACGGAAACCATATTAAGTTGTAAGATAAAAGAGATAAATACTTGTAGAGGTGGGAAATTTAGCGATAAAAACCTATAAATGTACATTATATTGATTGTTTCCCACCTTTAGACGTGTGGGACGAGTTTGGCAACTATATACCACTGTGACAGTTGTAGTTAACATACTCCTCTGATACGTCTATGGGTGGAAAATAATCGATATGTAAATTTATAGATTTCTATCACTAAATTTCTAATCTCTTTTTATCTCACAACTTAATATGTTTTTTGTGTTATTTTGCCAGTTATTAGCGCGCTCATCACTGTATTTTTTATTAACTTTAGTTATAAAAGACGGCATATACCAAATACAAAAAAAATTTAAAAATGAACAGCTTTGGTATTTCTTTTGTGTAAACAAGGACTGTCGTATGCGCTCCAAGCGTAGTCACCATTATATTGTCCTTGGTACCGATGTTTGAAGTTCATTATATCTTGGTGAAAGCATTCCCCATGGTCTTCTGAATATGCACCAAGTTGTCTTTAAATAATTGATCCAAGTGAGCACGTAGCATGTGTACTTTAAGACATCCCGCAACCCATGAATTTGAAGGGATCAAGCATATTAGAAATAAAGTTTTTTGTAATTGTCTTCCTCTGACAGTTTCGGGAAAACTTATGTTAAATAATAGGTTTGTTCTAGCATCAGTTTCAAACGGTTGAAACCATCAGCGAATAGTGGAGAGGATAGCACTGGTGACTGTATTATGATTTCTCACTGACCAACTGTTTGTTGACGGTTTTTAACTAGTTTGACTGTTTGCTAGAACAAACCTATTGAAAGGCTTCAGAATCTTAAAGAAGAGCTTTTATGAACTGCTTCATTCAACACGGATATTAATGCATTCCCACCAGAAAACCAACCATTTTGAAACCTATCACTGGCCAGGCATACCTACTCTTCATATTTTAAAACTTAAAGCACCATTTTAACGCTCTCGGCTCTCGTAATTTTCTTTGAGCATTATAGAATTATCCAGAGGAAGAGATGGAAATCTATTTCGATTGTGAAGAAGAACTTTTTTCTTCTTCTTCATGTGCCATCTTCTCTAAGAAGGTTGGCAACCATCACGGCAATTCTCACTTTCGATACCGCTGCTCTAAAGAGATCAGCAAAAGTGCAATTAAACCAAGCTCTCAAATTGTTTAACCAGGAGATGCGTCGTTCCGCGACTCCTTCTACCCTGTATTCTTCCTTGTATTATTAATTGTAACAAGTTCCCAGGCAACCAATTGACGTCATATAACGTCGAGGAAACGTCAGTTTTGGTTGAATATATACACGTGTTTAAAAATTACGTCATATATACGTCTTTTGTAAATGATTTTAAATACGTAGATACATTTCAGACAGTTTAAGTCTGACGTCACAAAATTGGGAGGTTTGTATCACTCCAAACAATTTCGTTAAATAATGTTCATTAGAAATTTCTCATTTATTGTGTACGTGGTTTGTGTCTTGTGTAATAAAATAAGACTTTTCATTTAGATATTTAGTTGAAGAAACGTGTTAATTAAGAGATTTGTATTAGTTTTTGCCCCGTGAGTTAGTTTAATGCAATATGCTTCTTGACAACTATTTGAGGTTATGTTTATTTTCTGTTAATGAACTAATAATTATGTGTTATCGAGTTTAATTAAATTAATGTTTAGCCTTCTAAGATTGCTTCAGCAGTCTACAAGATTTAGCTATGAGATGGCAACGAAAAATGACGCTCATGTACTACTGTATACAGGTATTCCAAAATGAGTTGTTCATGATTCTTTTTGATTTAATGGACAGCGTTAAATTAAGGCATTAAGTATGCTGAATAATTTGTTAATAAATTATTTATTAGTTTATATATGTTGTTTCAGTTTTGACACAGTAAGGTAGGTATACTTATATAAATATGTAGTGAAAATTCTATAATGCGAGGGTTGGTACAATCATGCAGAATCATTGTCAGATTGCTTCTAATGCACAAGCGATCTTAAACAAATTGTAGTATAATATCTTCGACACATGGGACTTAGAACGGGTTTCATGTTACCTATTTTTTATACTACCTATTTTGACACATTTGAAAGAGGTCACTTTTTGAAAGTATTAAAGACGTGATTTTACCGACGTATAAAAGTCGTCACCTTTTTGACGTCAAATCGATGAGACAAATACACGTGATTTTCAACGTCGGTACTACGTCATAAAAACACGTCGATTGGTCATGTTTATGACGTATTATCTACGTTATAAAAACGTCGTTTGGTTGCCTGGGTTATAACGCTCGCCCCTCGATCATAATATGTCCCAGATATTGCAGTTTTCTGACTTTAATTGTATTTAAAACTCTTTATCTTTTCCCATTCTTCTCAACACCTCGATATTCGTGACTCTATCCACCCAACTTATTCTTAATATTCTTCATGTAGGCCCATAACTCGAAGGCTTCTAATCTGTCCGAAACATCCTTCTTTAATGTCCAAGCCTCCAACTCATAGAATAATACGGAGAACACGTAGCATCTCAGAAGTCTTATCTTTAAAGAAATTGTAATGTCCCTGCTACAGAGTACTTTTTTCGGTTTGTTGAAAGCATTTCTTGCCTGTCCTATTATTGCTTTAATCTCTTCTGTGTACTCATTAGTTTCATTAATTTTATTGTACCCAAATATTTGTATTTTTCAACCTTTTTAATTTGTTCTCCATGTATTGTTATGCTTTCTTGGCGCTGTTGAGCTTTAATGATTACCATAAATTGTGTCTTTTTTGTGTTTAGGGACAGTCCGTTTTCTTGGCTGACTTCTACCACTCTGTCGACCATTATTTGTTGTAAATCCTCAAGACATTCGGCTAATAAAATAGTGTCGTCGGCAAACCGTATATTATTGATTGGTCGGCCATTTACTTTTATTCCCGTGGTTAGGTCTTCTAGTGCTTCCTGGATTATTTCATCTGAATACAAATTGAACAGAGTAGGAGACAGGACACAGCCCTGTCTGACGCCCCTCTCAATCTATATTTCATTTGAAAAGGCGTTGTTCTCTTTTATCACAGCGATCTGATTATAATAGATAGCACTAATGATCCTGATGTCCCTCATATCTAAGTTTTTCTTTTCAAGTAATTCGATAAGGCGGTTATGTCTGACCTTATCGAAGGTTTTGTTGTAATCCAAGAAACACATAGGTATATACTGGCTGATTAACATCCATGCACCTTTGCACAAGTACATTTACAGCGAACAGGGCTTCCCTCGTTCCCATTGCATTTCTAAATCCAAATTGCGTGTCGCTTATGTCCTGCTCAAGTTTGTTATGTATTCTCCGGTGTATAATTTTTAAAAATATTTTGAGTGTATGACTCATTAAACTTATTATCCGGTGGTCTTGGCATTCGCTCGAACTTTTTTACGCTCCTGAATTGTAGAGCTCTCAAACAAAATTTTTTGGGTCCCACTTTAACGAATTCATCACAAATATAGCAAAAGGAGTCCACCTCGTTTTTACACTTTTTTTAAGACATTTTTAGGCCTCGCGACACATAAACTACGCTATTCCTTTGCAATGCTCACGCGCACACACTACCATGTCAGTCTGCTACTTTCCGCTTCACAGCAGCCCCCCCTCATATTTTTATATATAATTGTTTTAGTCTTGCTAAGGTGCGTAGAATAATATATTGCTTGTACTATTTCAGCGACTTTAAAACAATACTTCCGGTTGCAACTCTAAAACCGGAAGTCCGAGATCAAATTTCTCATCTTGATACCATCCTTGGGTTATAAGTTTTTATTCGACCTTTCATTTCTCATTTTATTTATTTTAATAACGGATTAGTTATATTTAGCGGACAGACAGGTACGAAACAGGAAGTATATATTTGTTCTCGTCTTGCTAGCCGAGGCGCGTCAAATAATATATCGCTTGTACTATTTCGGCGACTTTAAAACAGTACTTCCGATTACAATTCTAAAACCGGAAGTCCGAGGTCAAATTTCTCACCCTTAAAAATTTTTATATCCCATGTTTTCAGGGACTTTCGGCCCTCGGTAGTAATGTAATCTTTCATTCTGCGGTTTAAATTTTTCAAAAATACTATTTAGTTTTCTCAGGATTTGAAAAAAATCAATGTATTGCAGGCAAATTTTGCGCAAACCTACTGTGGAAATTTTTCATTGTTCTTCGGTTTTGCACAAAATTTTCAAAAATATTTTATATTTTGCGTTATAGTGTTTATTCAGAGAATAATTCATTATAATTATAAAATAATACATAATATACATATATTCATCAAATTATATTTAGTCCATGTGGTGAGACCGCTCCCGTCTGAAAAACATTTCTAATTCGGTTTCTCCGCGGATTCATATTCAAAAATGTTCCCTTTAAACAAATCCGAAGGGTGCCGGGCGGAATTTTTGGGCAGAAATTGTTTAAACAATTTTTTAAACAAATACATAAGATCACCTTTTATTGCTCCAAAAAATATAGTTTTAGGTTTTTTGGGTCATTTTAAACAAGAAAGGTATCTTGTGATTTTTCTCAAAAATTGACAGTTTTCGAGTTATAGGCGATTTAAAATCTAAAAAATGCGAAAATATGCATTTTCGAGGCTTAAAAACTCATATTTAAATTAGTATTTTTAAGGGTGCCAATAACTTGGATAAAGTTTAAATATTCCTTTTCAAGATTCCGAAGAGTGATCGGGTCTAACTTCAATTTAGACCGTAGTTTTTTAATTGTTAATTATGCATGTCCATCCGATTTTTTGGCCGGTGCGGCGCGCTCTATTTCAAAAATCTCCTATTTTCCTCCTAAAAATATTTTTTCTCGATTCTTTGGGACATTCTAAATAAAATAAGTTTCTTGACATTTTCTCAAAAGTTACTCAAGTTACTAGTTTTAAAGTTATAAGCGATTTAAAATGCGAAAATGTGTTTTTTGTCATTTTTCGGATTTTAAATCGCTTATAACTTTAAAACTATTAACTTTTGAGAAAAATTTCAAGAAACTTATTTTATTTAGAATGTCCCAAAGAATCTAGAAAAAATATTTTTTGGAAGAAAATAGGAGATTTTGGAAAATAGTGCGCGCCGCACCGGCAAGAAAACCGGATGGACACGCATAATTAACAATTAAAAAACTACGGTCTAAATTGAAGTTAGACCCGATCACTCTTCGGAATCTTGAAAAGAAATATTTAAACTTTAATGCAAGTTATTGGCACCCTTAAAAATACTAATTTAAATATGAGTTTTTAAGCCTCGAAAATGCGTATTTTCGCATTTTAGAAATAGGAGATTTTTGAAAATATTGCGCGCCGCACCGGCAAAAAAACCGGATGGACACGTATAATTAACAATTAAAAAACTACGGTCTAAATTGAAGTTAGGCCCGATCACTCTTCGGAATCTTGAAAAGGAATATTTAAACTTTAATCCAAGTTATTGACACCCTTAAAAATACTAATTTAAATATGAGTTTTTAAGCCTCGAAAATGCGTATTTTCTCATTTTTTAGATTTTAAATCGCCTATAACTCGAAAACTGTCAATTTTTGAGAAAAATCACAAGATATCTTTCTTGTTTAGAATGACCCAAAAAACCTAAAAATATATATTTTGGAGCAATAAAAGGTGATCTTATGTATTTGTTTAAAAAAATTGTTTGAAAAATTTCTGCCTAAAAATTCCGTCCGGCACCCTTCAGATTTGTTTAAAGGGGACATTTTTTAATATGAATCCGCAGAGAAACCGAATTAGAAATGTTTTTCAGACCGGAGCGATCTCACCACATTATGGACTATATTATACAAGGTGAGGCAAATAAAGGGCCTATTAGAAATATCTCGAGAACTAAAGGCAACAGAATAATGAAAATTTGAATTGAAAGGTTTTGAAGAGTCATCTATTTAATGAAAATATTTTCATCTATTTGCTACTTCCGGTTATACCGGAAGTTGCTTATAACTTCGTTTTTTTAAATGGGACACCCTGTATATTTTTAGATTTTTGGATTCTCTTCGATGTCTTCTTTCTTAAAATATGAGGTTTTGTAATGTTATACAGGGTATTTTAAAAGATAATTACGTTTTTTTATTAATTTCGTAGCAACATTCACACCTTGTAGAATTGTAGTAGCTTGACATCTAAAACTCTACTTACGTTCAAATGATTTTTAATATAGTCTACTATTGTTAAGAATCATTAGTATAGCTAAATTTTTAATTTCAGTATACAGGGTTGGTCGAAACTGGGAATGAGTATTTTCTGAGTTTTCTTAAATGGAACACCCTGTATTTTAGTATTGTAATGACATGATATTTTATGGTACTTTTTTATTTCTTAAGCATTCCCTATACCTAACTGCTTTAAATTGTGCTTAATTGTTAATCGCACCAACAATCTTAACTACGTAGGTATTTGCTAAACCATTATTGGTAATTTTAATGATCAGTCTGGATTAATATGTATTTATTTCTGAAAAATTATTTGTTACTGAATTTTTTCACGGCCAACCTAATAAAATTTTACGTATTTTTTGTTGCAATTAATGTTTAGCTTGAATCACCATTAACTCACAAATTAAAGCAATTAGGTATAGGGAATACTTGTAAAATAAAAAAGTATCATAAAATATCATTTCATTACAATACTAAAATACAGGGTGTTCCATTTAAGAAAACTCAGAAAATATTCATTCCGAGTTTTGACCAACTCTGTATACTAAAATTTCAAAATTCGCTATACGAATGATTCTTAACAATAGTAGACTATATTAAAAATCACTTGAACGTAAGTAGAGTTTTTAATGTCAATATCTATTACAATTCTACAGGGTGTGAATATTGCTACGAAATTAATAAAAAAACGTAAATATCTTTTAAAATACCCTGTATAATATTACAAAACCTCATATTTTAAGAAAGAAGATATTGAGGAGAATCCAATAATTTAAAAATATACAGGGTGTCCCATTTAAAAAAACGAAGTTATAAGCAACTTCCGGTATAACCGGAAATTGAAAAGAGATGAAAATATTTTCATTTAATAGATCATCCTTGAAAACCGCTTCAATCCAATTTTCATGATTCTGTTGCCTTTATTTCTCGAGATATTTCTAATAGGCCAGTTATCTGCCTCACCCTATATATTAGAATACAAAAATATTGACAAAATGCTATGAAAAAATAAGAAATAATTTTATTTTATTCCCAACCAATGATATGGCCAAAGGTATTTACGCCCAAGTTATTGTCAAATTTTCATTTTGTGAGGCAAAAAAAATTGTAGTTTCTATTTAAAGATCATACTGCATGAACACCTGTGCAGCTTCACTTTACAAAATCTACCTGACTATGATAAAATCAAAGCCAAAGCTCACTCTGGAAAAATTCAATTGTTAGATCTGTCTACCTAGATAAAGGCCACAACAATCTTCTTTACTACGACCTTGAAAACTGTCGACCAATCAAATTTGGAAATTGGAGGGAATAACAAAGTAACGTGCGTTCATCTTGAATTTTGATTGTTTTATTACCAAATTTTGTAGGCTTTTTCAGACTTAATTATCAAGAAAAAACTATCGGAAAGGTGTAACAATTACCATTTTAAAAACGATGGAGAATGTTGCTTCAAATTCTCAAGATTCTAATAAATGGGGAAGACTTATATCCTGCATTCCTACCTTAAAATCAGTTGGTAAGTTTTTTCGTTAAAAACATTTGAAATAACAAAAAATAAGTTATTCAATTTTACGTGAAATGATTATGGCAAATGTTTTATTCTTATTTTAACGTATTTTTAAATCATAACCTAAAGTGACCTAAGCCAGAACTTTCTTCAAATAATTTACCTATTTGAATAAAAATGCTGATTAGATATTTTATCAAAACAAAGAATAGTAGATTATCAGCATAATTGTGAAGTTATTTAAGACGAGGAACCGGAGGAACTATTATACCTAGATATGATTTAAAACAATGTCATTAGTACTTTATTAAAATTATGTAGGTATTTAGTTATTGTAAATTACTGCAATTTTCCTAGTGCAATTGCCAAGTTTTCTTCAAAACTTTGTTTTAATGTAAATTAAACAATTTACAAAATAACCAATCAGTAGAATTCTATGTAGAAACATTCATCATTATTGAAATTTAGGTAATTAAGGTTGAACAATCATCTATACTAAATTTACAATCAAGATGCAGTAGAAATAAACAAACCAAGACACATTAAATCCTATTAGGAGCACTCCCGAATCATGATTTACAATTTATAGACTTTGGAAATCATGATTTGGGAGTGCTTCTAGTAGTATTTAACGTGTCTTGGTTTGTTTATTTCTACTGCATCTTGATTGTAAATTTAGTATAGATAAACATACATCTTTATGTAAAGAATTCTGAGAGTTAACAGTGAGCTTTTCTAGATCCTTATTCACACTCTAGGAAGTTCATATATATTATGTGGACAGCATTATGCATAACTCGACCAAGCGCCAAAACATAGTTTTGAGATAAATGGCTTCAAAGTTTTTCATTTCTTGGTTGCTTAATGGTCGCTTAATGGTAAGTGGATTAATGTCGCTTGGTTTAATTTTGTTTTTCTTAGTAACCGTTAACGTGACAATAACAGGGACTTTTTTTAAGATAGTTTTAGCTATGTGTCACCAGAATCCGCTGTTATCTCGATATTAAAGAAATGGCGCTTGGTCGAGTTATGCATAACGCCGTCCATGTATACTAAGGAAATCCACAGTTTACACTGTATTCCTTCACTCAACTGTCCTCTCCAGTTCTTTCTGTTTTGCTAGTCCCCTTCCTCCACATTTCTTCTTTCCATTACTTCGTCCACTTTATCTCTGAAAGATTTAGGTTGGTCTCTTCTCTTCTATGTAGTCTATTATATCTGAGTTCATTCCTATTCTTTTCTTAATCTCTATATTACTTATTCTATCTCTTTTTGTTATTCTGCAGCTTCTCCTTAGGAATTCCATCTCTGTTCCTCTTATTTTGTTTTTGGTTTTCTTATTTATTGTCCAATTTTCACACCTACAATCTTCTTGTCATGGTTTTATATATTCTTCTTTTTGTTTTTATACTGATGTTTTTATCCCACACTATCAGGCTCAATTTCTGTATGCAGTCTCTTGTTTTCCTAGTCTATTTTTTATATCTTCTTGTGTTCTTCCTTTGGTTGATATTATGAAACCTAAATACTTGTACTTGTCTCTTCCTCTGATTTGTTTACCTTTGTCTATTTCCATCTCTTTTATTTCTGTATTCTCCGTTGTTAGGTATTCAGTTTTCTTTAGGTTTATTTCCACCCCATTCTTTATTATATTCCTGTTCTATACTCCGTCTATCCAAAAGACGGAGTAATCACATGAATACCATGTGAACTCATAAAATATTCAGGTCTATGCCTACAAACAGTAAAACTTCAGTCAAACAGTCAGAATTCGTGGCAAACAGCTGGTGAGTGAGAGAACAATAATACAGTTATCAGAGCTATCCTCTCTACTCGTGCTGGTTGACTTTTCGCTGTAGTTCCTGACGGTTTGGCCACTGTTTGGCTGCTTGTTGGAACCACCACTTCGGAATTTAAACCAGTGGAGTACCAGAAAAATAAAATAAACAGTTTTTTGACAGACAAAAATTGAAATAAACGATTATTTTATAAAAATATTTATGTACCTACATAATAATGAAGAAAAAAGTACAATTCAAAAGGATGAATTGGGAGCATTATAAAAGCTTGAGATGCCGCTAAAATGTAAATAACGCAAGCTTTACTGTACGTAAAATATTATATAGTGTTAATTTTAAACAATTTCTAACATTTGGCATAGAAGTAGAAAATACAGTTTTAAAATATAACTTCTTCCTCAATCTGACATTACACCTAACTAAAAAATGTTTAATGCAATACAAAAATATTAGAAATTCCTTAAAAAGTAAAAAATGAAAATTTGATGTGGCTTTATCAAATAAGGAGAACTGGAAGTCAAAATACTATAAACTAACTTTAGGCAATGTGGACATTATACACATGTAAATTTAAATGTGTAGGTGTGGCCCAGGTCTTACGTGGTAGGTCAAATTCGGGAGGTGTCTCTGGGATGCAAGGTATAACTACAGTATTTGGTTGAGCATCCGACCATTCATGGATTCATCTGGTGATCATGTTGAGGTTTACGGTTGAGTTGCATCATCTGCGGTTTGTATTTTCTGGATTTTCTGGAGCGCAGTCGACTTTATGTTCATCTTTTAAATAGTTATAAATCGACAGCGCTGTGTTGCTAGGGATATTGTTACATTCTTTAGTCAGCAGATTGAATTGGCGAAAGGGTGGTGATATAATGTCGCTCAGCATTGGTAGCCAATGGGTTGGTGCAGATTTGATAACTCCAGCGATCATTGCCACAGTGTTATTGAGCTGGACATCAATCTTTTGAACGTGAGCAATGTTAATCCATATTGGTGCACAATATTGAGCTACAGAGTAAACAAGAGCTATGCTTTAAGACCTGAATGTGGATGCTGATATACCCATGTTGTGCCTCACAATTTCTGAATGATGCTATTTTTTGTTTTTAGCTTCTCAGCAACTGTATTTAAATGTTCTCTAAAGCTTAATATTCTGTCCAAAACCATGGCTAGGTGTTTTGGATGTTTATTGTGGTTGGGTCGCGTGTTTTCAAAGGAACTTTAAGTGTTCTTGACTCCAGACTCTTGTTTAGGTGAAAGCAGGTTACTTCGGTTTTAGAGGCATTGGGGCGAAGTCTCCCATAACCGCTAGGTCTTCAGTCAGTATTCCTTCAGCGCCTTCTAGCGATTTTGTTTGTGTTAATAAAGCCCAGTCATTAGCATAGCCGAACTTGGATGATGTTGTTGTCAACATGTCTGCGATGTAAAGGCTAAAAAGCAATGGTGCAAGTACCGAGCCTTATGGTAGACAATTTTTGAGTTTTCTGGGGGTGCTTATTTCGGATCCCATAGTTAATATCTGTATTAATATTCTTACCTAATTTCTTTACAAAATACAAAACTGTATAATACACAATATAAGTCTTATGACCGGTTTTACCAACGACAAATAGTACGTTTATTCAATGAAGAAAGTTATTCGACCAATAAACTGACATTTCTCCATTTTACTAATGTCAAGTCGTCAATTAAGACTTTTTATTTATTTATCGAATAAATATTTAATCTTTGAATAAATTGGCAAGTTAATCTCGCTGCAAATATCTATACGAAAGTAAATTCGTCAGTATAAGTTTAAATTATCAAAATTATATTAACAAAATAAAAATATAAACATAAATTTTATTCAACGAATAACTATTCAGTGATTTATTTGTTGTTGGTGAAATCGGACCTAAAACATAAATATAATTAACACAATAACACAATACAAATCACAATATTTATTCGAAATACCTTAATGCACCCCCTTGTATAAAATGCTGATAACTGACCAATACAACTTCTGCGAAGTAGGTAATTCGACTCTTCACCTGTTACTTTTCAACAATCACGTGCATATCATGCGTTTTTATTACTCTGTCTTTTCGGTAGACAGACTATAGTTTTTTCATCATAAAACTGAGGTCATCTTCGTCTTCGGTGATCACTATTTTGGTTGTCAGCAAAACTTAAGGTATATACACTAGGTTCGCTTTCAAGATGCAGTAGAAATAAACAAACAAAGACACATTAAACTTTGGAAATCATGATTTGGGATTTACAATGTATATACATTGTAAATTATGATTCGGTTGTGCTCCTAGTGACATTTAACGTGTCTTGGTTTGTTTATTTCTACTGCCTCTTGAAAGCGAACCTAGTGTAGATATTTGTTCCTTACTGTTGTACCCATTCCTTTGGACTTCCTTTTCCACGGTTTTAGGAATTTTTCCAGGACTATTTTGATCAGGATAGGGGATGTGGAGCAGCCCTGTAGTAAACCCTTTGTTGTCTTAAATGGACTGCATATTCTATTGTCCGTTTTGATAGCTACTTTGTTTTCTTGTAAAGTGCTTTTACTGCTTTTATTAATATTCATGGAATTTCGATGTCTTCCATTGCTTCCCATAGCTTGGTTCTAGGTATCGAGTCATATGCCTTCTTAAGATATACAAAAGCCAGATGGACGGATCTATTTTTGGCCATTTTTTTTCTATTAGTTGTTCGACCAGGGTAATTTAATCTTAGTGTTCTTTCCCCACTGTGAAACCTGCCTGGTCTTCTCCGATTTTATCCTGTATATATATTTCTAATTTTTCCTTTATGGTCTTTCCATACAGTCTGTGTATAGACAATATAGTGCTGATTCCTAGATAGCTTTCACACTTTCTTCTATTTCCTTTCTTATACAGTAGACTCCCTCTATAACGAGAACTGAAATGGCAGACTAATTACCTCGTTATAAGCAGATCTCGTTATATCAGACAACAATAATATTGAAATGTTTTGATGCCTCTTACGTAGTTTATTAGGTGTCGATGGTAAGAGAATGACACTTCGCCATCGTAAATTGTAAGTTTCCTACTATATTCAATATCGGTTGATAGATAAACAATAAATTTATTACAGACGGTGGGATTTATTACAGCACTGGCCTCGGCCTCGATAATAACACATATGTTTTTGCATTTTTATATACAGGCAGTTGGGGACGGGTATTTATAGCCATTACTGCCCTAAAAACAGGTAAAGAAACAAATTCTTTGATTTCATTTTTCCTCGTTATAACCAAATATGCCTCATTATAGAGGTGTTATAGTTCAATAGGAATTTCATGGGACATCTAGTGTATCTGCTAGTAAGTCTTCTCCATTCAATGCTCTCTCAAACATTTTGTGTATGATGCAGAATAGCTTTTCCTATCAGTTTTTTATCAATTTATTTGGTATTCGGCTGGGGCCTTCTGGTTTTTTGTTCTTTAGAGTTTTGGTTGTTCTTTTTACCTCAGCTAGGCTTGATTCGATTTCATCATGTGTATAGATTTCTATTCCGTCTATTTCTGATTCTTTTGAATTGGGGGCAGTTTTCGGTTAGCCCCCAGGAATCGAGTTCATAACCATAGTAATTGAACAGAGATTCCTTTGCTGAACAGTCAAATTAAGCATTTCTTTCTATGAAATATTTTGTAATATTGTAAAGGTGAATGTCCACAAGGAGACTAAAATCTCTTGAGATTTTTGTCTCATGAGAAATTTATTTAGTAAACTAAAGTCCTTTTCATGAGCATTTTTCAGTGCGTCACAAATGATAGAAAAAAAGGTAAGTCCGTGATAATACACATTTATAACATTTATTCTAACATGACATTTTAGTTAAATCTGACAGTTGTCACATTTTATTTGAAATTTGGCATAAAAACAAATCAATTGTGTTTATTGCATTTATAAAATGGTATTTTCTTTGATTTGTATAGTCTTATAAATTGTACAGATTATATTCGTAGATATATTATATAATTCGTAAATAATTTTTTTTTCCGATTATAGCGCCATCTATCAACAACTAGAATAAATGTTATATATGTCTCTAATCACAGACGTGCCTTTTTTCTGTCACATACAATTTAATGCGTTAGAAAGAAATCGAAAAACTGTGACGCACTGAAAGATGCTCATGAGAAAAAGAATATCATTATGGGTAAATAATAGGAGATTAATCAGTTTTTATTTACGCAATTGGAACAGTTCTTTCACTGTTAAATTATTGTAGGTTGTGAAGTTTGTAAAATTTGGTCTGAGGAGCAAATGCCTGAAGAATGGAGTTAAGGCTTAATATGCCCGTTACACAAAAAGGGAAACCAACTGGAATGCAATAATTACCGCGGAATAACTCTCCTAAATACAGCATACAAGATATTGTCAAACATTTTACACGAGAGATTGAAGCCCTATACCGAAACGTTTCTAGGAGAATATCAGGCAGGATTCAGGCGCGGACGTTCAACCATTAACCAGATCTTTACACTACGACAGATCCTCGAAAAAGCGCAAGAGTTTAACATAGATATGTACCATATTTTTGTCGATTTAAAGCGGCATATGACAGTGTCTTAAGACCAAGTCTTTACAATGCTATGAATGAGTTGGGAATTCCAAAAAAAACTCATATGATAAAAGTGACAATGGCGAAGATGCTATCAGCAGTAAAAATTCAAAAACGACTCGTCAACCCCATTCGAAATACATAAGGGGTTAAGGCAGGGAGATGCATTGGCGTGTCAGCTTTTTAATGTAGCCTTAGAAAAAGTTGTACGAGACGCTAATTTAGATAGCAGAGGAACAATATTTAATAGATCAGTCCAAATTCTTGCATATGCAGATGACGTGGACATTATAACAAGAACCAGGGCGAGAACTGCGGAAATCCTAACCGATCTATTAGCAGCAGCAGAACTAATGGGGTTACATATAAATCAAAATAAAACAACACAAGAGCTGGAAATGTTGATGCAGATCTAATCATCAATGACCAAAACTTCGAAGCAGTCAAAGAGTTCATATATCTAGGGACATCGGTTAACCCCAATAATGACACATCTGAGGAAATAAAAAGGCGAATAATAATTGCAAACAGGTGTTATCATGGTCTATCAAAGTACTTATCTAACAAACGTCTGTCTCAAAAAACTCGTATAAGGTTGTATAGAACATTGATAGTCCCCGTTCTCACATATGGTTCAGAGGCATGGACGTTAACTAAAACAGATGAATCTGCTCTATCAATTTTTGAAAGAAAGGTACTACGCAAGATATTCGGAGCGGTTTGTGAGAACGGAATATGGAGGCGTAGATATAACTTTGAATTGCAGAATATCTACAAGCAAACGTTTGGTGGAAAAGATATTATCAGTATAATTAAGCGAAATCGCCTGCAGTGGGCAGGACATGTAGCCCGAGCCCCTGAATCGAACATGATAAAATCTAACAGCTCAACCCGTGGGAATGAGAAGACGGGGTAGACCAAAGTTGAGGTGGATGGACGGGGTAACACAAGATGCCGAGAAGATCGGAGTCGGCAACTGGAAAGTGTAGGCAAGGGACAGAACAGAATGGCGTAGAACGCTTGAGAACGTCGAGGCCCTCTAAGGGCTGTAGCACCATGAAGATGATGATGATGATGATGTGAAGTGATTTTCAAGATGGCAACTAAAACGGATATAAGAAAAGCTGCTGCCTGGTGTTATTACGGTTATTACCTTGTTATTAAGTCCCTTACTAGAAATAGAAGGACTCATAGATATTTGGTGAGGGATTGGATTAAAAGAAGATCAAAAATAATATAATGGAAGCATTTTTGGAAGAACTGGAACGGATAGATCCAGAATATTATAAAAACTTTTCTTGAATATCAGCCACTGATCTTCAATATTTGCTGAATTCAATAAAATTTGCAATCCAATTTCCTATTCCAATTTGCAGTCCCACAAATTGGAATAGGATTCATACAATTCTATTAACTGCCACATCATAGTTCTTCTCCCGTTAATATTACATTCTTTTCTTTTAACACCCCTTTGGTCACTCGGAGATTAAGTATATCTACCCCATTCATAGATTGACTGTGGTAGAAAAAGGTGTCAAATAATCTTGCATCAGATTCTTCAATAAATTGCCCCATGACAGAGTGATGAAAAATTTAATTCAGTATAAAATAGTTATACATACATATATTACTATTGCAGATAGAACCATATAAGGTAATAGATTTTATGAATTCAAATATGCAACAGGATTTCTTTTTTAACATGTATTTCGCTCTGTATGTACAAGTTTCTAAATAAAGATTACTACTACTCCTTTTTTTTTTCATAATTACTTTAGACTGAAATTTAAATTTCATTCATGAATTTCAATGTATTTTTCAGTTTGCTGTGCATTCAGTTTTTGAGATATCATCATTCATAAAACTGTTTTGTTTTCAGCTATCAACAAGGACTCTTTCAAATTGGGAAGATCACTTAGTTGTGATATAATTGTTACAGAAAGCAACTTTAGTCAAAATACTCTGATAGGCACTATTAGCAAAGAGCATTTTCTTATCTTCAAGAAGCCATGCTCAACATATGCGTATCTGCAAGACTTAAGTAAAAATGGTACTTATGTTAATGGCACAAAAGTAGAAAGAGGCAAATCTGTTTGCTTAAGAACAGGTGATAAAATAGCAATTGGACAAAGAATGAATAGTGGTAAGTATATTTTAGATACATTTTACTATTTGTAGATTTTACACGGTGACAGGTAAAATCACTAGTTTATATTTATTTATGTTATATTAAGGGTAACCAATGTGAAGACAAAACCAGCTGCAGACTGTGGTTCAGACCATAAAATGCTACAAGCAGAATTTCGCATTAATTTGCATAGTAAAACAATTGCAAAAAAGACAAAAATTGGTTATAAAACACCCGGAAAAGTTTAGAGAGGCACTAGCCAAAGCTGACCTACCAGTGACTACCGGAGACCCTGACAAAACGTGGGAATACACAAAGAAGTTGATCACCGAAGCCGTCAACAACACAAATTCCAAAGAAAAAATAGATAGGAAAAAACATTGGATGACTGAAGAAACTCTCAACTTTGTAGAAGAAAGACGAAAACTTAGAAACAGCACGTCAAATTCAATACAAAAAGAAATAGAGATAAGTACCATAAATACAACTATAAAACACTTGTACAGAAGGGACAAAAATATTTATATAAAAAGCATATGTGAACAACTAGAGGAACATGCTGACCGCCACGAATCTAGACAACTTTTCTAAAAAGTCAAATATCTAGCGAGAGAATTCAAACCACAGACACAGATCATCAAAGATAATAGTGGAAATACCATAACAAACCCAGACGGTATCGCAGAGGTGTGGAAACAATATTGTGAAATACTATTCTGTAACAACGACCCAGACCATAATACAGAGAAAAGAAGTTATGAAAAAGAACCTCAAATATTGTAATCTGAAATTTAGTCGGCAATGAAAAAGCTAAAATGTAGAAAAGCACAAGGAGAGGATGGAATAACAGCTGAAGAAATGGGAGAATTAGGGACGGAAGTAATGCTTAGAATTTGCAATGAGATCTGGAATACCGGAATGTGGCCAAATGACTGTAAACTCACGTTTATTCCCATATACAAAAAAGGTTCTCCGACAGATTGCAGTAATTACCGTACAGTAGCGTTGATATCTCACACGAGCAAAGTACTTCTAACAATAATCATTGAAAGATTAAAATCCATTCTCTTACCGCAAAATCCACAAGAACAATGCGGATTCGTCCCAGGTAGAGAAGAGAACACATTCTTAATATTCGTCAAATTATCGAAAAATCTCGAGAGTTTAACATAGAAACATATTTGTGCTTTGTTGACTACTCCAAGCCTTCGATAACGTAAAATGGGATAAAATGTGGCATATACTTAGAGAAATGGGTACGCCAGAACATCTAATGTATCTATTACAAGCACTTTATGTAAATAACACTGCTAATGTAAGAGTTAATAATGTGGTTTCGAAAAACTTCAAATTAAAATCTGGAGTGCGGCAGGGATGTATAATATCCCCCATACTATACAATATATATAGTGAACACATTATGCGTCAAGTTTTTGAGGAATGGCAAGTTGGAGCAACAATAGGAGGAAGAAAAATAAAAAACCTACGTTATGCTGATGACACCGTTATATTGGCGTCTTCACCAGAAGAACTGGAAGAAATTATGAATAGGCTAGGAACGGTGAGTACAGAATATGGTTTGAAAATAAATATACAGAAATCCAAAGTAATGATCATCGATAGAATCAGAAACAACCAACCGAAGATAAGAGACTTGGCAGGTTACAAAGTGGTCAGACAATTTAATTACTTAGGCTCCGTTATTACTAACAGTGGAGGATGCGAAGACGAGATCCGTAGGCGCATCATAATGGCCAGATTGGCAACAGCCAAACTCACAAAAATATGGAAGAATACTGACATTACAAAAAACACAAAATTACGCCTTGTTCGAGCGTTAATATTTCCTATCGCCGCCTACGCTTCAGAGACTTGGACCATCAAAAAAGCAGATTCAAAACGTATAATGGCATTTGAAATGTGGGTCTACCGGAGAATGTTGCGCATACCATGGACCGCACATCGCACAAATAATTCAATATTAGCCGAACTTAACATAAAAACTAGACTCAGCACTACTATCAACCAAAATATACTGAGATATTTTGGACATATAACTAGAAGAAGGGAAGGCATGGAACGAATGATAGTTGAAGGCAACGTAGAGGGCAGAAGATCCAGAGGAAGATCTCCATTACGATGGTCGGACCAAATAAGGGACATGACTGGTTACTCGTTCTCCGAAGCAAAACAACACGCACAGGAGAGAAATAGTCAAACGACTTACATGACGCCACTACATCCTTACGAAGGAGAACAGATAGAGGAGGAGGTGGATATTAAGGGTGGTTAAGAATTCACCACAGAACTACCAAAGAACACTACAAAGAGGTAAGAACAGCATCAGAAGAGAAACATTGCTTGTTAAAAGGTATTAATAACAGCATAATTTATGTGTTAATACTTTCAGCCCAAGAAATTCAGACCAACATCGATTGATAAGTAAAGGCCCCCATTCACATTGAGATTGGTATCGATACATACAAATCTCCTAGAGCATTTGGCTGTCTCAATATCACAACTCTCTATCTTCGTCGTTTACAACACTATCGCCGTTTATATCACTGTCGTGAAATAAATACAAATCTCATACAAATAGAGTATGTGTATCGCAACTTGTCGCAGTACATGTATTGATACTGATCTCAATGTGAATGGGGCCCTTTAGGTTTACCATTTTGATTAGTTTTTTATTTATCTATTAATTAATCATTTGCTTATTTTGAACTATGTTTTAGAATAATCAGATAATAAGATGATAATCCAATTGTCGAAAGTTATGTTGAATAGAATATGGGTATAATAATTATTATTAATTATGCTTAAAATGTGATTTACATTTATCACTGTAAAATTATTCACTTTGTGATAGTTGTAGTTCTTCTTAGTTTCTTAGACTAATGCTATTTTATGCTTTGATTTTAAACCAGGAGGAGTAAACTAAAAAGACAGATTCACACCTTAAGAAAGTCATTAGAACAATCACCAAATACATCTTCTTTTTTGGTTGATCATGTCGGCTTTCGATGGTAATCCATAAATATTATATTATACTAATACGTCGCTGAGTTCTAGAAACAACTGGTTTTTATATAAAAGCAGACTAAAAATCTGAAAATTTTAATTAATAACACAGAAATCGCAAAAAATCGCCAATATAACTTAATTAACCTGTGAATTGCCAATTGTATCAAAATTTCATAAATTTCGAGTTTCAAAATTTCATAACAATGGAGTAAACTTCCCTGAGGTTGGACCAGTTACAAACAAGCATTACGGCGCGGTAAATTTGAATTACTCCTGGTTTAAAAATAGAGCATAGTATACAGGGTGTTTCATTAATAATTGTCCATATAGTAACTGGAGAAACCTTAGCACAAAATACGAAGATTTAACCTAAAACACTTAAATAAAATGTGGTTCCTTACTGAGTTACAGGGCGTTTTATCTAAAAATTTAAAAATTATTTTTGCTCAGCATTTTAAAACTATTCGACGTATCCTTTTCATACTTGGCAGGAAGTATAGATACTGTACAAACTACTAAATTATGTTAAACAGACGTTTCTGTCTATTACCAGAGGCGTACGACGGGGGAAAGTGAATGGTTGACCCTTTCCTAATTCTACGCCACTGGCGGAATTGCTATTTTAGTTCTATTTTTGGATTCTCCAATACTTTCTATGAAAATAATATACTCTTCATTCGTAACGATAAAGTCATTAGTTTTCGAGATCCTTGAAGTTAAAAATGAAACGACACTGTTATTTTGATTGTGTCACTTCATTTTTAAATTCAAATATCTCGAAAACTAATAATTTTATCGTTCCGAATGAAGAGTATATTATTTACATAAAATGTATTGAAAAATCAAAAAAATACACTAAAATAGCAATTTCGTCAGTGGCGTAGAAATTGGGAAGGGTCAACCAGCCACTATCCCCTGTCGTATGCCTCTGGTAGTAGCTAGAAACGTTTATTTATCTTAATTTAGTAGGGTGTACAGTACCTTACGTATGATAAGGATACGCCAAATAGTTTTAAAGTACTGGGTACAAATAATTTTTAAATTTTAATAATATGAATCATACCATAAATTAATCAAAATAACTGTGCCGTTTCTTATTTAACTTCAAATATCTCGAAAACTAATGACTTTATCGTTACCAATGTGGAGTATATTATTAACGTAGAAAGTATTGGAGAATCTAAAAATGGCACTAAAATAGTAATTACTCCAGTGGCGTAGAATTTGAGAAGGGTCAACCATTTACTATCCCCTGCCTTACGCCTCTGGTAGTAGCTACAAACCTTTGTTTATCATAATTTAGTAGGGTGTATAGTAGTCGCACTTTCTGCCAAGTATGAAAAGGATGCGTTGAACAGTTTTAAAATGCCGGGCAAAAATAGTTTTTAAATTTTTAGATAAAACACCCTGTAACTCAGTAAGGAACCACAAGTGTTTGAGGTTAAATCTTCGTATTTTGTGCTAAGGTTTCTCCAGTTACTATATGGACAATTATTAATGAAACACCCTGTATATGTAAATTTTATGTGACTATTCTATGTAGGATTTAGGAACAACTTTAATCTGTATTAGATATTTTTATTATATTTAATTTTAGAAATTTCTAAATAGTTTATTCCTTTTTTATTATCCATGTTCTCTGCATATGTTACGGGTAAACCCCGAAATTTAGTAAAACTATTTTTACCCGGATACTTTGAGTACTATTCAAATTGGCTGGATAAAAGGCAGAGGAGATTGATAACTTCTGCATTTATCCGAGTTATTCTAGATATAGCCAATGACAAATGGACAAAGCAAAACATTTTAAACTTTGATATAAATAACAAAGTTGGGTTTAAATTTTATTTGCTTTCTTTTCTTTATTAAGAGCATAGGCGCAAAATTTGCTTACAATGCAAAATGCATTCATTTTTTCGAATCCTGTAGAAACTAATAAATATTTGATGGATTCGACTGTTACTTGATGGAAGTTCATTTTATCTTACAATAAAACACTGAAAACGTTTGTTTTCTATTAGACCTGGATCCCGCGTAAGAAAAAAAAGTTGATTAATAGCAAGCTGAAAATTTGTTAATAGCTTAACGGTGTCTAGTCGGACAAACATTGATGCATGGGAATACTGGAACAGGGGAAGTTTTAACGGTGGACCATGATAAACGTGTCGTCCTGACAAGTTTATGATGGTGAAAAATAGCAAGTTGTTTTTAAGTTTATTCAATAGCCAACGTTATATAATATATGAAAAAATGTTTGTCCGACAAAAAGGTTGGGCATTTTAACGAGTCCGACACGTAGAACATGTCACATCACAGGAATTATGTTGGTGATGAATAGCAGTCTGATTTTTGCATGAGAGTTTAATGAAAGGTTAAAAAAGCAATTGGAAGTTCTGTCGGACAAAATTAATGGGAAATTTTCCTAGTCGGACATTCTAAACATGTAAGATATAGACAAAAATGTTGGTGATAAATAGCAAGCTAATTTTGATTTGTTTATGTAAAAATTATATTTTGTAACGCAAAAAGTTATATGTCGGACAAAAAGTTTGGGCAAATCGAAGGAAATAAATAAAAAACATTTTTTCAGAATGACTTATTTAGTCACATATTGATAAAGCTATTTTAGCTGTATATTATTATTTATATTCACATATTTGCATGTGCATATATATACATGCACACTCCAAAAACAGTGAGGTAAGTATCAATGCATGTATATATAGCAAAACAATTATTTTTTTGGGTGGAGTTTGTTCTAGATATTCTCAAAATGATAATAAAAAATGTCAAAGAACATGTGAAAGCAATCTCTTAGGGTTTTCTAATTAGGCGCATCAGAAAGTACGGAAAATTTCCTACAAAAAACGTTGTATACACTTTTTTCCATACTTAAATCTTAACCCTGTAAACGACATTGAAAAATGTGAAGAGTGTAAAACTCCGGTGCTTATAAGAATAGACGTAAATATGACACATTTTGCTTAGAAGTATGTATTATAATAGAAGGCTGCATTTGTCAGTGTGACACTTTGTGCTATACAAAGTAGTATTTGAAAGTACATGGTCTCTGAGTTTCTGTTTGCCACGTGTGTTGGAAATTAAAATTTATATTAACTATGGAGTGTTTTTGTGTCTATTTTTGAGTGTCAACAGTTTAAATTTTAAGTCGCCAAATCAAAAGTGAAACCATTCAACGGAACATTTTTGAGTAATTTTCGAACATTTTACAAAGTTCGTAAAATGCTTGGTCATCAATTCAATGAGGTTCAGTTGCCAGATAATTGTGAAAATTCTATTGAATATCATTCTTCGTGCTGTAATGCTTTGCTTGATTGAAAAAGGGTACCTAAATAAATTATTATTAAAATTGTTTAACGTAATTTTTCTCAACTTTCTACAAATGAAATATATTAATGTAATATGGCACATGGCTAGAAATAATTTGCTGCCAAAATAAATCGATTAGTTTAAATTTGAAGTTACGATTGCAATTTATTATGAATTATTGTCAAAAGTGACAGTTTTCTTAAATGGAAATGTATTCATAGACATAAGGGTAGACAGGGAATACAGTGCAAAAAGTCGATAGGTGGTCTATCTATCTCTTTTAACCAAGCGATCCCGCGCATGTGGCAGACAAAGATAGCTAGACCACTCAATCCATAATATACTTTGCCTGATCTACTATAAATGTATTACAGTGAGGTATCTAAATGATGTTGAGATAAATCGAAAGATATCGATTGTAATTGACTGCAGGTACTTTTGACATAGAATGATCACCCCTTATTGAAATTTCAAAAATTATTTTTTTAAATTGTCCGACTACAAAATCTACCCCTTATTTTTTTCCGACAACAGTCATTCTTGGTAAGGAATAATTTACTTAATTAAATTTCATCTTTGTCGGAAAGCTATTTATCATCAGCATTTTTGTGTATATCTTACCTGTTTAGAATGTCCGACTACAAAAACTTCCCATTAATTTTGTCGGACATAACTTCCAATTGCTTTTTTAACCTTTCATTAAACTCTCATCCAAAAATCAGACTGCTATTCATCACCAACATAATTCCGGTGATGTGACATGTTCTACGTGTCGGACTCGTTAAAATGCTTAACATTTTTGTCGGACAAACATTTTCTCATATATTACATAACGTTGGCTATCGAATAAACTTAAAAACAACTTGTTATTTTTCACAATCATAAACTTGTGAGGACGACACGTTTATCATGCTCCACAGTTAAAACTTCCCCTGTTCCAGTGTTCCCGTGCATCAAAGTTTGTCCGACTAAACACCGTTAAGCTATTAACAAATTTTCAGCTTGCTATTAATCAACTTTTTTTTCTTACGCGGGATCCAGGTCTATATACTTCCACAAAATTGTGGATTTTTTGTGGAATTGTGGAATTTTGTGGAAGTATAGAAAACAAACGTTTTCAGTGTTTTAATAAATATTTTTTGATAAATTTAAACGCAGATTGAAAGATTGCATTATTACCGAGGACCGAAAGTCCCTTAGAGTAAATAAAAGGTTTCTTTTGAATAAGATATTTAAAATTAAAAGTTACACTAAATTTTCTCTTTTTTTTCGCCCTTGTAATTTATAAACATTATAGAGGTTTTTAGGGACTTTCGGCCCTCGGTAATAACGTAATCTTTCATTCTGCATTTAAATTTTTCAAAAATACTAATTAGTTTTCTCAGGATTCGAAAAAAATAAATCCATTTAAAAAGCATTGCAAGCAAATTTTGCGCCTACCCACTTAAGAATCTACTGCAGAATTATTGTCCAAAAGATATAAACATTAAGAACTTGATATAACTAACAGCGATATAAATCATATTCATTTTTACTAAAAATTAGAAACGGTTAATAGGGCTTTTCATTCACCGTCATTTGTTTCGAGCTTCTGTCATGTGTCACGTAATATTAATATATCTGTTACCGTTAAAACCCGATTTCAGTTAAAACCCGATTTCAGTTAAAACCCGAATTTACTAGGAAAAACTAGTTTTAACTAAGCGCTTTAGGTTGCATATCGATCAAATCTACCTGACAGCGACTATTCATTTCTGAATGAATATAGGTTTGGACACAAGACCTCTCTTCGTTTTTATATTTTTACTCTTCTTCCGTTGACAGGTCTGGTTGCACACATTGGTATAAAAGTATCTATTGATCATATCAATAAAAAGTTATGTTTGCCTATTTCCTGGCGGTTTCAGTCTTCAACCTATTCCAATTTCCATGATAAATAGCAACATGGGCTGCTTCAATTATGCCAAAAATATTTTCGATAGGTACATAATATTTGATGGGATCAATTTTAGAAGCTAACTTATTTATTTCGCCAACTTCATCTATTCTAAATCATTTTAGTCTTCGATTTTGTAATGGTGTTTTCTTGGCAGACAGTTCCGCATCTTGTACCTACTTCGACCATTAATTTATTATATATGCTTTTGGTCACAACATTGTGGTGACTTTCTTTCTTCTCTGTCTCTTCCATTTGTAAAATCATTTCCAAAACACGTTCTTTTCACGTTCTTATATCTCTGCTCTCAATCTGTTCTTGGATATTATCACTAATGGTGAATAATACACAGTTTACACAGTGGTGTAATATAACCAATAAAAACGATGCAAAACAATCAACCGTTTCACACACTACATTGCTGCCGACCCGCCGCCTTCGTCATTAACACTACCCCGAACCCCGAACAAGCCGTAATACATACTACTTGTCTCCTGCAACAATTTTAACTGGTATTCGCCAGTAATTCCAAAAAAGCTACTTTGAACTATTAGTATAAACTACTCTAAATGAAATTCGTTTGGGATTTCTAGTTTTAACTGAATGTAGCAGTCAAATCTAGTTTTGACTAGTTAAAACTAGAATTGTCTAAAGCGCATAGTTAAAACTAGTTTTTCCTAGTAAATTCGGGTTTTAACTGAAATCGGGTTTTAACGGTAACATATCTACGACATACGTTATTGGTATATACTATATACAATAATACAAACCAAAGACGTATGACATAGATATATTAATATTATGTGACACGTGACAGAAGCTCGAAACAAATGACAATCGATGAAAAGCCCTATTAACAGCATACCATTGTATTAACCAGATAAATCCAGAATGGGCATATACTAGTTCGCTCCGGCGGTCAGATTTTAATACCCAACAGAAAAGGGTCACAGGTAAATTCGCTCCGGCCATTAGAAATCAAAATTTCTAATAAAATTTCTTACTAAGGGTTTTCAAAATAGGGACCAAAATGAAGTGAATATTATACAAATAATCTAATTCAACTGCCTTGTAAATAAATATGTAACAAATAATATTTTATATAATTTCTATATAAAATACAAAAATCACAGAACCAATTTTGCCTATATTAATTCTCCTAGAACTTAGTAGATAAATATTTAATCCGCTTAACCATGGGAGCGAACTAGTATATAATTAAAAGGGTTTTTTGACCACGGGAGCGACTAGTGTGCTTCGTCCAGAATACTGCGAAATGTTCACAAATATGTAGCTTTATTCACTATTGTCCAAGATAATTATATCTGGGTAATTCTAGCATTATCCAAAATTCTAGTTTTAACCGTAACATATTATAGTTATAATCTATAATATGTATTATAATTTGTAACGTTATTTTAGTATATACATTCCAATCATTATTGCAAGAAGAGTTACCAGATACATTGACCCCACTCACACATTTAGAGAATACTCCAACATACACTGAAGTGTTGCCCATTTGGGGACGTCTTTTGTCTTGTTTATTATTTCTGAAATCTTTTGGTAAGTATAGGGTTTAGTATAGATTTTATTAAAGAGATCATGAAATTGTTTTCTTTTACTTAACCCTTTCAGTCATGAGTTTTTGTTTGCAATGATAACAATTTAAAACTCGGATGTTGAAATATATATATTTTTTAAAGATTTATAAACAACAAATTTTGCCCATAAACATTATTATGCCTATTACACTATGTCGATTTGGCGCAATGATATGAAATTATTGTATTTTTCGAGACGAATCTATTATGTACATTTTATTGCATTTGAGGACATTATATTTTCCATAAGATATGTGCGGTGTCTTTTTCAGGCAGCCTATCTTTTGTTTATGAGTTTTGTATCTGAAATACTTTTGAACATTTATTTGTACCTATTATAACATATTTCTGCCTGAATGGAATTTTGTCAATATAATGTCTTTTTGTTTACTTCTGAATAAAATTAATAACGTGTAGTAATACTTTTCTTCATTCCAGATATTCATCAGGATAGATTTAAAGTTGGAAGATCTGAAAAATGTGATGTATCTATAAGCCATACTACCCTGCGTCAGGAGTACAAAGATCTTTTTAGTAAAGAACATTTTATTATTTGTAAGGATTCCACAAGCAAAGTGGTGTATATAAAAGATATGAGTAAAAGCGGAACCTACTTAAATAATAGGCTCATAGGCAAACATAATATGAATATATTACAACACGATGACAAAATTTCCATTGGACCTAAGTTGGAAAGTAAGTTTAGTTTAATAGTTTCTATTCTTATTTGAGGCTTTTGTTAGATATTTGGCAGTTGGCACGTTTTCTTGTATTTTGGAAACTCTTATAACTGGCGCGCATATTCCAAGTACTTGACCCATTTTGAAGGTAATCTTGTTGTCATTTTGGTTGGCTACTCGTACTGGCACGGTCTTTTCCCCATCAAATGACGTCGTCATGACCATACTCCTCTGGTTCTAATAACATGGCTTCCAAGTCATCAGATCCATCAATTTGTGCCACCAAAATCTTTTCACTGTTAGAAGGGATTTTATGTCTTCTGCAACTAAAATCTTTAGTTTATTTAGCTGATTTCCTCATCACTGACCTTGTTGCCCCAGTATCGATGGTATAACTGCATCTGTGGCTATTAAGAAGTCCATCAGCAACTAAACTTAGGAATTTGTTGTGGGGATTGACTGCTGGTCGATTTTCTGTCCACTGATCTTGTAACACTTTGATTTCCCTTGACATTTTTGTTTCAAACCTATTGGGCCGAGATATTTCTCAAATTGAACAGCCAATACCCGGATTATCGTATTTACATCGTCTTCTCCCACTTCGGCAACACCTCTTACTTGATGGACTTTGCATTCATGGCGGGACACATTCTTTATGTTCATTACTCGAAGGGTGTGACTGCTTATTTTAGTTTTGTGTGTATTGAAGTTCTAGTGGTGCATGTTGTCAAAAATATGTTCATTCGATTATTTTCTAATCCTTGTTTCTAAGATAAAAAATGATATCCATATTGAAAAATCTGAACAAAAATAATATGAGTGCTGTTATTAACTTTTTGGCTGCGAAAGGTTGTCAGATATTTATAAGAAAATAAATTTATAAACAGAATTATTTGACCCATTCGCTGCCTATCTAAGAGAATGGAACTCGGCTAGGAGCCATTCTGTTGAACAGCATCTGGCAGAAGTAATCTTATCACTCGCTGGCGCGTGAACGGCACCTGGGGTCGTATTTTCGACTTCAATCGAATATTTTCGCATACGAGTTAACTCGAATGAAAAATTTCGTATACGAACGTGAATGTGTATTTTTGAACGTCCTTCGAAATGTTATACGTATACGAGCAGAATTTGCACCGGCAACACTGCAAATTCGAATAACATTGAACTTATTTGTCATCTGAAGATTCACAATGTTGCCATACTTTTTTTATCAATTTCTTGTACAATTTCAATCAATGGTATAATCGCAGTATTAAAAACAAAATGTTATATTTGTTATATATTATGTATACTGGGGTATAATGTACAAGAGTAAGATTGTATAAGAACGTTTAATGTATAAAGATAACGACTTATAGTCTGAACAAATTATAAAAAAAAAGCAGGCCATTTTTGGGAAAAGTTGTTTAGCAGTTATTTTAAGTGTAATCGAATCTTAAGATTGCATAGATATATTAGTAATATCGATTTTCAAAGTCCGCAGAAAGTGTGCTATTTTGTTTAATATTATTTTTGTATCCAGTATTTACACTGATATTTTACTATTTACTTTTCAAAACTTTACTTCAAAGCGATTTTTTAAATAATGCACCTTTATGTAATGTGATAGTATGAAAAAATTGAGGATTTGGCAACGGTGTCATATGTCAAGTTTGGAGCTTAGATCCAATGCTAAAATGCGTACATAAAGTTGGATTAGGTTTTATTTTCAAGGTGTAATATACAACATGTCCTTTATTTCTATTAAAGAATTATCTAAACCAGCCATTGAAAATAAATTTCAATGTAAAAATATTGTAGACAACAACAAAATTAACACTGTCAGCTAAAACTATCATGACAGCTTAAATGACCTTGAAATGACAACAATAATTCGTATACGAGCATCACGATTTAGAATGGTTCATACCCATTCGAGTCATCGTATACGAAAAAATTCGTACACGAAGTATTCGAAAATACAACACACCGGATTTCAAGCGAAATTCTTCTAATTTCGTATGCCAAATATGCTCGAATGAATTCGAAAATAGGACCCCTGATTGAGGTAACCATATCACGAGCTGTCGCGCTATCGGCAGCGAATGTGCTGTTTCACATAAGAATTTTGAACGTGCGAGGGTTTTCTCGTGCGGTAGTTTTGACGCACTTGTCCTTTTCACACAATAAGAATTGAGTCGCACGAAGATATTTTGCTGTGTTGTTTGGTATATTATTTTTATTTACACTTTGTGGCTGAGGTATGTACATGATACGATGTCTGATATGTATCATTACGATCTATCATTACAAATGGGTATTTTTTGTCCACACTTTTGTCCTAACGTACTGTAATGCGTATTAATTAATTTGTAATTTCTATTTTGTTAGTTATTATTTCTTATGTTTTTAATTAAAAGTCTTAATTTGTTTTTATAATCGTTGTTGTACTAAGATATTTGTAAGAAAGTAATAAACTATTCTAAATGGAAAATAAGCCACATAGACAAGGCGAAAACGGCGGGTTCGAAGGGAAAAATATTCCCATGAGATTTTTTTGCATAATCACATTCGTGAGACATCCCAGAATAAGGTTCAAGAAGTCGCCCATGTGAAAAGTGGGCCAATTTTTTTTAACAATTTTTTTTTAATCAAATTGCAAGAATCAATATTTTTGGCCTGAACAATTTGTTCTTTAATTTTTTGGACCATTCTGGACAAAAAAGGTATCTTATAATTTTTCTCTAAAGTTGATCGTTTTCGACTTATAAGCAATTTAAAATTGAAAAAAACGAAAAATGGCGATTTTCAAGGCTTAATAACTCGGTTAAAAGTTATTATTATGAAAGTCAATATATGACTAAATCAAAGTTTAAAGCCCCCCCTACAAGATCCTGAAGAAATTTTTGTCATTATTTTATTACTAAGCTGTTATTTTTAAGTAATAATAATAAGCGCCATGCACGTGTGCGGGGCTGTAAATGCTGAGTGCGAGTGAGAAGCCATTCCAGCAGTCCAATTGTGCATCTTACTCGCACTCACATTTACAGCAGCGTCAATACGATCTAACCACTCATTGTTATTAATTAAAAATAACAGCTTAGTAGTAAATTAATGACACTTATTTCTTCAGGATCATGTAGCGGCGACTTTAAACTTTGATTTAGTCACTTTCTGAGTTTCAAAATAATAATTTTTGACCGAGTTATTAAGTCTTAAAAATGGCCATTTTCGCGTTTTTCAAATTTTAACTTGCTTATAACTCGAAAAAGATCAACTTTATAGAAAAATTATAAGAGACCTTTTTTGTCCAGAATGGTCCAAAAAAGCTAAAAAAAATTAGTCCGGGCCAAAATGATTGATTTTTGCAATTTGATTATTAATTGTTAAAAAAAATTGGCCCACTTTTCTCGTGGGCGACTTCTTGAACCTTATTCTGGGATGTCTCACGAATGTGATTATGCAAAAATATCTCATGGGAATATTTTTCCCAACGAACCCGCCGTTTCCGCCTTGTCTAACAATTTAAATAAAAAAAAATGATTTTATTAACGTTTCGACATCTGATTTGGGCGTCGAAACGTTAATAAAATCATTCTTTTAGTTAAATTGTGGCTTATTTCCCATTTAGAATAGTTTATTACAAAAATGCCATAAGGAAATAGCTCCAGAACAACATTACAATCTATGTTTTTCATGTACAGAATTTAAAAGACCCTCCGTCATCCACTCGTTTTTAAATGTTGTTCCCATCGTTTTAAATATTGTTTTTAGATAATTTCACACAAGACGTGACGGCTCCAGTCTTCACCGAGTCGTTTACCCTATAAAACTAAATATAATTTTGTAGAATAAAAGATATAGTTATATTATATGGGGCGAAATCAAATTATAGCGTTGTGGTTACTTTATCGTCGAAGAAAGAGAAATAAGAGGAACCGAATTCATTGGGTCCATCCTATGAACGCAAAAAGACACGATTTATATATTTTTATATTCACACATATTGATTGAACACCCTCTATACTCAACGTTAATAATTGCAACTATGTAAAATAAAGTTTATTATAATATACTATAAGTTTTAATTACTGTTGTTATCAGTAACATATAATTAATTTTGCTGTACTTACCAAATGTGTTTTTTCTTTATCACCTAATTCGTCAAGTTCACTGTTCAGTGCACGGCATACACCATTCCAAGCATTTCTCGTCAAGTTTCTATATTTATATATTTCTATTGTTTTGTCCCAAAGAACAGGTCTCGCTTCAATGAATGTTATTAATATTTCACTATTAATCTGAGACATCATAATATAAAATATATGCACCTACTTCAAACAGCCACAAAATGTAAATGAAAATAATGTAACAAAGAACCAAGTAAACTACCTTCGTGCGACTGAACGACTGTATCATATGAAAGGATGCATTAAGTTTCCTATGCTACTGGGTGCGTAAAGACGGCACGGCTGCCGTCTGTTGTTGTAAGCGAGGGACGACATAAACACGGCGACTTTACCGAACGTTCCAACCACCGTCTAGTGAGAAAGGCTCCATATGATTACATGCGCCACTATTGGAATTTCGTCGTGCGTTCTATCCCTTGCACGTTTAAATTCTTATAATGTGAAACAGCGCAATGGGTTAAGGTACGAACAGAACAAGTGGATAGCGGTAGATGCTACTAGTTAAGTCGCGGTCGATGTCGACAGCACATAGCAAGGAGGTCCCCTGCGCTGCTCAGTCGAGCTAGGACCACTGTCAAGTAAAGTAGTTTGATGGAATTTGAATGACAAAAAGATTATTCTGTTTAATTTTCAGTTTCTCTTTTGCTAGTTCCAACAGCTGTTGACCAAAAACAGTTTGAGGCGTTAGTTTTTTGATGTGTCCAGTTTTTGTGGTGACGGTGTTTACATTTTGGGATTGTTTTACATTTGTGATGTTTCCTGAAGCTCGACGTGAAGCACGAACAATAGTTTCTTCTTGTGTATTCTTCTAATATCTTCATCATTTCTTTCTTTTTCTCCACCTTCTGATCCGATAAGACTGGTACTATCATCTTGGTTGGATGTCACCACCAATCACAGGGAAGCATCCTTGTAGATCACACAGTAGACATCTATGTAAAACAGATTCATTTTATTGTCAGAAGCATTTATGTAAACCTCTTGGATGGCATCGCGCTAAACCTCTACCGCGACTTGCTTACTCTGTTCTCTTTCATTCAGTACAATGTGTTTGTTTTACATGGATGTCGACATCGACCGCGACCTCCACCTCCACTGCGACCCACTTGTTCTGTTCGTACCCTTATATTATGACCATATAGTCCAGGCTGTATCGTCGCCTCCGTTAGGTAAATTTTTCTGATTCGATTTTTTTGCACAAACTTACTCAAAAAGAGGTTCTTATAACAAATCCACAGGGTGTCAGAAGGTGCCGCAGTCGGAAAATTGTTTAAACAATTTTTGAAGTTATACTTCTTTACGATCGAGAGTGAAATTTTATAATGCCGGGCGCATGCGCACACAGACAGTATGTAGCTCGTTGCTAATCTTTCAAGATATGTATGTATCAGCGCTGTCAGCGCAAATAAGTCATTAAAAGGATATATTAGTGTTTTTAGTAAATGTATTATTTATTATAATTTTTGTGTCTTTGGATTTGTCTTCCTCGGGAATAAAATATTTTATTATAATAGTAAGTATATTTAAAGAATTTTTGTATACTTCACTTGGTCTATTAAATTTGTCAGTATGTATGAGAAATCTTGTAACCTGTCAAAGCAAAAGGAATATAGCTCAGTGGTAGAGCGTGTGACCCGAGATCGAGAGGTCCTGGGTTCAAATCCCGGACGATTCATATTCTTTTTTTTTAATTTTTGGTATCGTTTTAATAAAAAAAATTTAAAAGTGGTAGGTAAGAAAGTTAGTTTAATATTTAAATAAAATACAAATAACCTTTTAAGTATATTTATTTCTTTGAAATTATATAATAGAAGTATAACTTCTTACGTGCGTACAAAGTACACACACATTATTTTTTTTTAAACAAATTCACAAAAACAATTTTTTCACTTCGGACAAATTTTTTTTAGATTATTTGGGTCATTCGGAACAAAAAATGTCTTGTGATTTTTCTAAAATTGATTGTTGTCGAGTTATACGCGATTTAAAATTTGAAAAATGCGAAAATGACCATTTTCAAGGCTTAGTTAAAAATTATAATTATGAAAGTCAAAAGTGACCAAATCAAAGTTTAAAGCCCCCCCTAAAAGATCTTGAAGAAAATTTTGTCATTATTTTATTACTAAACTGTTATTTTTAATTATTAACAATGAGCGTTAAGAGCGTATTGAGGCGGTCGTCAATATGAGTGCAAGTGAGATGCACCACTGGACGGCCGGAATGGTGCATGTCTTTCGCACTCCCCATTGACGGCCGCCTAATACGCTCCTAGCGCTCATTGTTAATAATTAAAACTAACAGCTTAGTAATAAAATAATGTCAAACATTTTTGCAGGATCTTGTAGGAGGGGCTTTAAACTTTGATTTTGTCCCTTTTTGACTTTCATAATAATAATTCTTAACCGAGTTATTAAGCCTTGAAAATGGCCATTATCGCATTTTTCAAATTTTAAATCGAGTCTACTCGACCTGGACTAATAATGTAGTAGCTTCAGTAAGTGATTGAACACTGTAATGTAATATTTCCCGTGCAGAAAACTAACATTATTGTTTTATTTCAGTATTTATATATAAATGTATGTATGAACACGATAGAAACTTTCTACCTCCGGAGTTAAAAACAAGTTACGAGCCCTCAAATATACTCGGTAAAGGAGGAGCTGGAGAAGTAAGACTGGCTTACGAAAAAGTAACTAATATCGTTTATTTGATTGATCTTTTTCTTATCAGCTATTTTTTAGCATACTTGCAAAATGGTAGCCATCAAGAAAATCACCAAATCCCGCAGTACGGCGTCACAAATGTGCCAGTTGAACCATCCAACTAAAATTCATTCGGAAATCAACATTCTGAGAGCTTTGAAATATGTATGTATAGATTTTTAATTAAATTTTGCTAAATTTTGTTCCACTGTTTATTATAAAATTTAGAGCTATCCCAGAAGTTTTGTTTAACCTGAGTCGCCAGAAACTTCTAATGTGGTATAAAATTGATGTTCACTTTTTTTATGAGTGCCACATGGAGGGGAAAATAAAAAAATATTGATCCTTCATAGTTTAGGTGGTAGGTCAGGTCTTGTCAGTTATCAAAGATCATCACATATCATATCATAATAAACAAACAATTGATATAACTATAAGGACGAATTTACATTGAAAAATAAGTTTCATGCATATGAAATAGTGTAGGAAACAGAGGTTGAACCTCGCAAAATGGACACAAGTCCGGTTTTATTTTTGTTCTGGTATATCAAGGGCTGCTTATTATGAAACTAACTTTTTCTTAAAACATTTCGCCCCGGAACCCCCTTTTTCATCCCTTTAAAGGGGGTAATTTGTGGTTTTTCGAAACGTAGCCCTTCCTGTACGTTTTGCAAAATATTTACTTAATAGTAAAATAAAGAGGACTATATTTCCTACTATTTATTTCCCGACAGCACACACCCACCGTTTAGCGGGGGTGGCGCCCCAAAGTTGACAAATTTTTAAAAAAGATGTTTTCAAAAAATGGTTTTTCCCTAACTGTAATGAAAATTAAGAAGAAACCTTGCGGCAATTAATCGCAAATAAGTGGTTGATAGGTTTCATTTAAGGGCAATTGCAAATTTTTTAATTACATGGTGTTACATTTTAAAAAACCCCTTTTTATATCATCTGAACCGCCTATGCTAGAGTAAAAAAACTTTCAGCGATTATCCATGTACTGGTGTTATTTACAAATTTCTATAATGCACCCCCATTTTTTTTCCGGAACCACCCTAAAAAAAGGAGAATTGATAAAGAAAGTGATTTTCTTGGAATCCTTCACACACCATGCCCTTTATTAAAATGCTTCATATATCAGTTTGTGCACGTTCTTATTACCCATGCATGGACACCAAAAGCGATTTTTTGATGCAACCCCTGTAGCGAAAAAAAAAAATAAATAAAGAGGGGGTTGAAAAAAAAATTTTTTTTTGCTTTTCGACCCATATGGACATATGCTTCATCAATATGCGCGTTTAACAAAACTCTTAACATTTTAGAAACAGTTCAAAATACTCTATTAAAAATATTTTTTAAAAAAAGAAAACGGTATCCAACAAAAAAAATATGATGAATCCGGGATATTTAGTGTTAAATCCCTCTACATCTACAACTGTGTTTTAAATGTTTATATAAACTCAAACAAATTTAAATTTCAAAGCAACCGATTAACTCGATCAGTAACAAATGTGGATATTAGTATTCAGCAGTTCAAAAAATCAGTAACACAAAGATCCCTAATGTTCTTTGGACCTAAATTTTATAACATAATTCCTATACATATCAAACAAGAACCTAAATTATTTAAATTTAAAAAATACATAAAAACCTATCTAAAAACCCACTTACAATTATTTTTGGACGCAATGTCTTAATGTATGAACGACAGCATAATCAGAGTAAAATTTGGGTGTATATTGGTATTATAATTAACAAAGTATTCAGCAGCTAAAGAGGTTTACCGTCCGTCTTGTTCTGTTGCATTATCTCTTCGATAGTTAGGTATGTTACTTCTTAGTTCCAACCTTAATACTACTTTTATGTACAACTGATACAGTTTCGATTGACATAGTACAGTGCAAAACAGGCAACTCTTGCCTAGGCATGGTGCTGAGTCAGTCGACACTAATAATATAGGATCTAAATGTTAAATGTTGTACACACATATTTTTAAATAAATTTTGAATAATAGGGTTTTTCATAAATATATATGATTATTGCAACATTCCTATGGAAACTACCCCTATCCTTGATAATAAACTGCAGGAACTACCCCTATCCCTTGTAGAGCATGTTTTTACGATTTTCTTATTACCTATTCATTTTTTTTAAAACAAAACTTATAATGAATTAAAGAACACTATTTTCTCTACAAATAAGGTCCTATGCATTTTTTTCGTATAAGCAACCGTTACGGCACAATGGGCCGTAAACCTCAGAAATGCTTTGGCGGACTCCAGTTTTTGTTTTTTTTTTCGTCACCTATTCATTTTATTGATAACGTACTTATGGAAAATAAAAGAACACTGATATTTTATTTTCTTTGCACCCTAAAACCACAGTGGTGGCCCAAAATCAATTTTTGATTATTTTCTTTATTAATTCTCCTTTTTTGGGGTGGTTCCGGGGAAAATATGGGGGTGCATTATACAAATTGGTAAATAACACTAGTACATGGATAATCGCTGGAAGTTTTTTTACTCTAGCATAGGCGGTTCAGATGGTATAAAAAGGGGTTTTTTAAAATGTAACACCCTGTAATTAAAAAAATTTGCAATTGCCCTTAAATGAAACCTATACCAAAAATTCAGCCACTTATTTGTGATTAATTGCTGCAGGGTTTCTTCTTAATTTTCATTACAGTTAGGGGAAAATAATATCTCTTAAAAACATCTTTTTTAAAAATTTGTCAACTTTGGGGCGCCACCCCCGCTAAACGGTGAGTGATAGACATATTCTGTCGGGAAATAAATAGTAGGAAATATAGTCCTCTTCATTTTACTGTTAAGTAAATTTTTTGCAAAACGTACAGAAAGGAACGAAATTTTCGCAAAAACCTCAAATTACCCCCTTTAAAGGGATGAAAAGGGGGTTCCGGGGCGAAATTCTTTAAGAAAAAGTTAGTCTCATTATAAGCACTCCTTGATATACCAGAAAAAAATAAAACCGGACTTGTGTCCATTTTGCGAGGTTCAACCTCTGTTTCCTACACTATAAACCATGTTCATTGTTTGGCTAAATTTCTAAAAAGAACCGAAAAAAATCAAATGATCAGGGCAATTACGTCAAAAATTATAATGGTGCCCCGTTTTTCTCTTCAGTGAGTGTATATTATTTTGAAATTATTAAATATTGTTGTAGCCTTTTATTATCAGTATGCAACATATAGTCGAAACGCCAATGGATGTTTACATAGTATTGGATTATATGCGAGGAGGAGAATTGACGAACAGAATTTTGTCCAATGAACCAATGACTGAATCAAATGTGAAGTTTTTATTTTACCAAATGGTTTTGGCTGTCGATTATCTACATACCAAAGGAATTACTCATAGAGATCTTAAGGTAATTTTTTCAAACATTCTTAATGGAAGCTGTTTATGTATTAAAAAACAAAAACATTATTTACAAAAAAGTTTAATTAATTTGATAATGGCGGTTTTCCGACGCGTAAAAACGCAGCGTATGATTGTCCGTGTGCGAAACCTGTAAACTCCAACTTGATTCTGCGAACTTTCAACGATTGCCTTGCGTTTTATTTATCCCAATGCGCGGGAAATTGTAGATGCTTAAAATCAACTGGTAAGTTCGTTGGGATCATCTGTATACGCGGGATCAAGGCATGCTCTCCTTTGTATTTTCTCTTTATGACCATTACCTCAAAGACATTGTTCATTAGCTTTTCACAGTTAGTCTCGTTCCATTGCACATCCGAGGTTGATCCATGTTACGCAGCATACAGATAACTGATCCTACTTTTAATTGTAAATTGTGAGGTGTGAGTCCAGGCAATTCCAATGATGTATTCAAAAACTCAGTAGGATAGTTAACATTGTGCTGTGCTTGCTGTGGTCGTGTTCGCACGAACTCGGTCCATTCTAAGCTGTTTTAGTTAGTTTAGCCACCATAAAATCATTCAACGACCTATCTATCTTTAAGGGGCTATCCTAGTGTAAAAGTACGAAATTCATGTACTTATTTGGAAATTTCTAAAATAAAAAGTACTGTACCAATAGGGAACTTGCACATCTTTTTTTTATTACATAATAATGTTCAGTTTTGTATAAAAATGAGATTTCCAAAATTTCACGCTTCAAAAACTCATAATAACTTAGAAGTGCAAATTTAAAGTCTTCTTTATCTTAAAATAGTTCAAACGACCCTTGACGCCACAGAGTTTAACTATGTGGTTTTGTTTATGGTTATATTTACGTATATTCTTCTTCTTCTTCTTTGGTTTATTGGCCTCCACCTACTTGGGTATTTTTTCAGCTCGTCGTCGGGGAATAAAGGAAAAATATTTATATTCTAATGACATTTATCGTATGTCGTTGTAATAGTATATACCAGTTTGTTGAGATTGGAGTTTGATACAGTTTTTGAAGGAAAGGAAAGAAGGTTTACTATTGAAAATAAAACCATTTTGTAAAAGTACAAATTTTCTATGAATAGTTCAAACGATCAAAAACACTTTTAACGTCACATAACTGTATTTTTTACTGACGTTTATAATGTCTAATTTAAAATTATATATACAATTGGTGTAAAATGTAAACATACAACCCTGTGACGTCACGACGCGTTTTGGGGTAGCTGGTATAAGTTGAATTTTTAGTCGTCTTTAGGGGCCAAACGAAAGACAAATAAAACTTTTTTATCTTTGATACAGGTCCTAAATTATGTTCTCTTGTGATTTTACCATTTTTTTCGAATTTAAAATTTTATGCAAGTTCCCTATTGTTTTGAAAATTTGCATGAGAATTTACTATTAAAAGAAGTACATGTAAAACAATGTTAATAAAAAAATGTTGAAAATTAAACGATTTATGCGCCATTACTGGCACCGTGAAAATAAAAACATAGCTCCACTGCTGCAGTGACTGGGACTAATAGAGATCCTGAAACATAAAATTTCAAAGTTATTATTGAAGTAGAAGTTATTTTCTATACCATCAACTATAGTCTGTCCCACCTTGACTTTACAGTATAGGGAATATAGGCAATGCAGTCCTTATGAGAGATTTTAGCGCAGTGATGCCGATTTTATTAAAAACAATTTGTAATGGAACATTAGAGTGATTAAATTAAAACTGTTTTAGAAAGACAATCTACAATTTTAGATTATATATTGCCTTTCTAAACAGTTTTAATTTAATCTCTCTAATGTTCGATTACAAATTATTTTTGATAAAATCGTCATCACCGCGCTAAAAACTCTCATAGGGACTGCATTGCCTATGTTCCTTATACTGTAAAGTCAAGGTGAGACGGACTATAGGGGTTTTTTGATGGGATAAAAAATGTTAATTTGGCGGTTTTAGAAACTGAAAATTTTTTAGCTAATTTTAAAAATTTCTTTTAACACTTCGTCATTTTTCCAATTTTTCTATTTTTTCAAAAATTCTAGTTGATGATATAGGAAATAACTTATATTTCAATAATCACTTTAAAATTTTATATTTCCTGATCTCTATTATTCCCAAGCGCTGGAGCGATGACATCAAAAGAGTCGCAGGACCAATGTGGAAACGCCTCACAACAGAGATGAATGGCGAGAAATGGGAGAGGCCTTTATTCGACATTTCGAATAGAAAAAAAAGGCTATAAAAAAATTATTCCCAATCACTGCAGTGGAGCCATGTTTTTATTTTCACGGTGCCAGTAGATGGCGCATAAATCGTTTAATTTTCAATATTTTTTTATGAAAATTGTTTTACATGTACTTCTTTTTAAAACAGTAGACTCTCCCTATAATGGACACGGTTATTACGAGGTTTCGCTTATAACGAGGTATACTAGATGTCTCATGAAATTCCTATTGAACTGTAACACCTTTATAACGAGACATATTTGGTTATAAATCGAGTCATTTTGGTTATATAACGAGTAAAAATAAAATCGTAGAATATGTATCTTTACCTGTTTTTAGCGCTGTAATGGCTATAAATAATTACCCCAACTGCGTGTATACAGAAATCCCCAATACCTGTGGTTATCGAGGATAGTGCTGTAATAAAATCACCGCCTATAATAAACTTCTTCCTGTTCTGTTTATCTATCGACCGATATTGAATATTGTAAGAAAATTCACAATTTATGATGGTGAAGCCTTATTGTTGAGGAAACAATATTTAGCATCTTATATTGCTCCGAATGGCTTCACTATAGGTAGTTAATGTTTTAGAAAACTATATATTCATATGTATGCACAATATTATTGTTGTCTGATATAACGAGATCCGCTGATAACGAGGTAATTAGTCCGCCATTTCAGTTCTCGTTGTAGAGGGAGTCTACTGTATATGCTCATGCAAATTTTCAAAACAATTCGTACCGTACTTTTTATTTTAAAAATTCCCAAAAAAAGTATATGAAATTCGTACTTTTACATTAGGATAGCACCTTAAAAAATATATTTTTTGTCTTCTAACCTCTTGTTGATTTATTGGTATTAGTTGAGCTACTTATTGGTATTTATTAAATGATTATATTAAATAAATATCGGATCTAAAAAAAAATTAAATCTGCTTTAATCAATTTTTTAGCCAGAGAATGTTCTTCTCCATTCCGAAGACGTGGAAACGTTGTTGAAAGTGTCTGATTTTGGTTTAAGTAAAGTCACTGAAGAGGACGACATGATGAAAACAATTTGTGGGACGTTGAGTTACATAGCGCCAGAAATTTTAAACAGACACATCAGGGAATATAACAGACAAGTAGATGTGTGGAGTTTAGGCGTTATTTTATTTTATATGCTTGGAAAGAGACTCCCTTTTAAGTAAGTATTCCAATAATATCGTAAACTTGTTTTTATTTTAGGTGACAATTTCTGTTATCATTGTGATGATAAAATGTAGCAATTCATTATTTTAAACTGTAAAACTGCGATTAAGCCTCGGTGTTAAGAGACTCAAGTCTCAAAAACATTGTATGTGGGTTACCTCAAGGTTCAGTATTGGGTCCTCTACTTTTCCTTATCTTTATTAATGGCATCACTAGTTTAAAAATCGATGGAAACATTTGTCTTTTTGCTGATGATACCAGTATCACTTGGAGCAACTCAAATATTGCGACTCTTCATGCTACTATAACTTCTGATCTACTTACAGTAAAAACCTGGTCTGACTCTAATTTACTCTCGTTTAATGTAGGCAAAACAGTAGCATTATCTTATAAAGGAGTTCTTCGACCCTTACCTCTTAATAATAGTACTGTTGATTCTGTAAAATTAAAATAAAGGAGTTCTTCGACCCTTACCTCTTAATAATAGTACTGTTGATTCTGTAAAATTTTGGTATTTTTTAGACAGCAACGTTAAATGGTCCCTTCATATTATCGATTTGTTAAGGAAGAAACTATCTTCAGTTTGCTATGCTATAAGATATGTTTCGAAGGAACTCAATTTAGCATCTTCCAAAATAACATATTTTTCTTTGTTCTAGTCGCATCTTCGATATGGTCTTCCTTTTTGGGGTTCTGGTACAGCTGCCCAATCCGATGTTATTTTCAAATTACAAAAAAGAGCAATAAGATATCTGTTTTACCTAAGAAAAATAACACATTTCAGAAGCTACTTTAAAGATCACAGGATTTTAATAGTTCCTTCTTTATATATTTTAAACTGTTTGCTTAATTCGTAAATATCTACATGTCTTTCCAGCAAGACCTAATCATGACTACTCCACTAGAAATTCTACCTTTGACGTTTATTTACCGACCCCGTCCTCTGAGTTAGTAAAGAAATCTATATTATATTCCCCAAAAAAACTGTACAAACATCTCCCTCTACAACTTTAATCTGCAGCATCTTACTAATAAATACAATAACTAATAAATTACAGTACCCTTTGGACAAGTAGTATTTTTTATCTATATTTGGGTGACACATGCAACAGCTTAACTTTAAACTTATTAGTTACTAATGTAAACTATGCAATTTACAATTTATTTAAATTTTGCAATTATTAATTGTTTCTGATTCACTTCATTATTATTTTTTAATTATATTTACGATTTATGTAATTTTAGTAAATTGTTTTGTTTTTATGACGCTTTGCAAGCTTTGTCTATAAAATTGTACAATTTTCCATGACAATAAATCATATTTCTATTCTATTCTACTTAAGAGACCAGAGGCATATCTAACTTTACTTGAAGTAAAGAAACACAGACTTACTCACAATCATTTAATAATACTTTGACGACCGGTTTCGATCTCTACACTATTCAGATCATCTTCAGGTCGGAGTTACAAGTAGGTAAATGCTACAATTAAAGAAAGCCAGAGTTAGAACATTGTCTGGCTGTACAAATGCTAATAGAACCAGACTATTAGCATTTGTACAACCAGACAATGTTCTAACTCTGGCTTTCTTTAATTGTAGCATTTAACTACTTGTAACTCCGACCTGAAGATGATCTGAATAGTGTAGAGATCGAAACCGGTCGTCAAAGTATTATTAAATGATTGTGAGTAAGTCTGTGTTTCTTTACTTCATTTAATATGGACTCACATATGCAATCCATTCAATATTCTAACTTTACTTCTTCATTATTACTGCATATATATAATATGCTTTGGTTTCTGCAAAATAATCCCTTGTATACTGGACAAGAATCTAAACACATCATGATATTGTTTTAGATCTCCAGATAGAGCGATTATGGAAAAAAATATAATTAATGGTTATTACACGTTTGAAGATGAAAAATGGGAAGATATCTCATCAGATGCCAAAGATCTTGTTAGAGAAATGCTTACAGTCGAACCTGAGGAACGAATTACTGTAATAAATATACTGAAACATCAGTGGTTATCAAAAGTAAGTAATTTTTATGTTTTCAAGACAAAAACAAAAAAGCTTAAGTTAGATTTTGTTAATAATCTTTCCAATCTTCTAGCGGTATTAGGCGGATAGGAACTTTTTCGTTTATATCCGTCATTAGGGATTTTATTATTTTCTATGCTTATCTTTTTCTTCTGAAGCCCATGCTCTGGCCTCTATGTTTACACTTATTGTCTGTCGCACGTTTATTTTTTGCATTCAGCACTGCTTTTTTGACATCCTTACATCCTCTTATGTAGTATTTCTTTTTAGCTTTAACAGTCTTATGCAGTAAGTAAGAAACCACTTATGGAATAAAATTGTTTGCGTCCCGATTTTAGAAAATTCTAAAAAACGCTAGGATACGTCAACTTATAAATTCAAACAGGCGCTTTACAAACGTAAATCTAAATATACAGGATGATTCACGCAAGTCTAGCACAGTCCATGATCTTTAGTTTTAATGAAACACCCTGTATGTTTTTATGTCTTTAGAAGCTAGAAATAATTTTATTCCGCAAGTGCCTTCCACGCTGTATGTTCTTCTTCTAGTTCCATGACGGTTATCGATCGTTGGGTATCATGTTGATTACCATATTCAGCCATATTCTGTAACTTTTAACAAATCAAATAGAAATGACCAAGTCTAATCGTAATTATCCGAAATCGTAATGTTGGATATCTATCGCGTCGTTTTCTTGTTTGGGTTGGCATTCCGTAACTCACATCGTAATCAGTATAAATCGAAAACGCCAACTTCTATTTGACGCGCCCAGGAGGAGATGGCAACATCGCACTACAAAGTGAAATAAGTGTTCTGTGCGAAGGATTCATAAAAAAACAAGAAATTTTGGTTTGTTTTGGATGGTTTTGGTTAAGTTTGACGAATTCAACCCAACAAGAATAAAAAATGACAAGTAGAACACCAATTGGGAACAAGAAACACAAAAGAAAAAACATCTGTTGAGCATTTAAATTACAAGAAGACTTTATCACTGAACACAAAATATTATTGGATGGTAAAAGTAAGTTTTTTCCCTAAGAAAAATTTTGGTTTTTCGTTTCCAACACACTATGGTTTATTTTTTAACCAGGAGGAGTAAACTAAAAAGACAGATTCACACCCAAGAAAGTCACTATAAAAATCACCAAATACATCTTATTTTTTGGTTGATCATATTGGCCTTCGACAATAATCCATAAATATTATTTTATACCAATATATATAATACTAAAGAGTTATAAAAACCACTGCTTTTTATATAAAAGCAGACTAAAAATTAAAGGAATAACGCAGAAAATACAAAAAATCGCCGATATAACTTAATTAACCTATGAAATGCCAATTGTGTCAAAATTTTATAACAGTGAAGTAAACTTGCCTGCGGTTGGACCAATTACAAACAGGCATTACAGCGCGATAAATTTGAATCACTCCTCTTGGTTTAAAAACAAACCATAGATAGGCTCAAAGCTACACATTCAACAGTAAATTAATTATTAGAGCAGCAATTCTTAAAATGTTTCTATTAACCTTGATGCTGTATAAATATTGGTATATAAAACTAAATATACAATTATCTAAGTAAATATCAACACAGACTAAAACCGGTAATTAATTTTACAAATAAACGTCAAAACAACAATAATAATGCCAATGTGCAAGCGTCAATACCAGTTACGATGTAGAAATGTGATCTCGAGTCGAAATCAATTTCTACCCAGCGTTCCGATAGTAAAGGTCGAGATGAGTTACAGAATACCAATTCCTGCAAATTCCGATCCGACTTGCTTACCCCTATTCTATTTGACTCTTTTCTATTCGATTTGTAGTTACGAGGCTCTTGAATGTCGATCTCTGGCTCTGTAATGGCTATCTGGATCTGTGGTGGCACTGAGGCTCTTGAAAGTCGATCTCTGGCTCTGTAATGGCTATCTGGATCTGTGGTGGCACTGAGGCTCTTGAAAGTCGATCTCTGGCTCTGTAATGGCTATCTGGATCTGTGTTCTGGTTCTCCCGGGCCTAGTGTCGTCTATCTGCTACTGGTGTTGTTAGCTGTGGACTGTATTTGTAGGTTTATCCAGTCTTGTTAAAGCTGTTACCACCTCGATGTTTTCTTTTGCTTGAAAAGGACCATGTCTAATCACTACCACACTCTAACCCTGGGAGCCCTTAAGTGTTTCGAAGGATTGACGTTAGGATCCGGCTCGAAGGACCATGTCTAATCTTCGGGCTCAGTGGAGGATGATCGTCTGTTATTGAAACACCAATAGCACTAAATACTTTATTGATAGCGAGTGACACTAGGGTTATTACAGAATAGGCATTAATTTGTAGTTACGATTTGTAGTTACAGAATAGGCGTGAATAGCTACAGTGACTTTAATTCTGTTATATTTATCCGTAATCTATATCTGATCTTATAATCGTTTTTGCAGGATCTTAATATGAAGATTAGAGTCAATCAACTGTACCACTCACATCTGGAGAATATGGAAGAGAACATAACGCCGTTTGACAATGAACCATCGGCTAAACGAAGCAGATCATCATCTGACGAATCAAGTACCTCTCAATAGTTTTCTAATTGTTTTTTACCATAATTTCTATGGTTTATCTGTTATATTGTATTGCGTTTTGTGCAATCCCGTGAATGTTAGTGTCATAATTTTTGTGATATATATTTATATAAGTATGCATTAGCTAGCTCACATTTTCGAATGATACATTTGCTGGATTTGGATGTACTTCAAATAACTGGAGAGAACGGAAACTATACAATAGGTGGATGGTCTGATAAATTCTTGGCTAGATAGAAATAATAATTTATGCGTCCAAAAAATTTATGTTTTTCAGCGGAATCTCGTTTGATGTCAATACATTCATACAGCGATATTATAATGCCGTTAAACTCTTTCTGTAGTGTTGCTCCAGAAGTGCTGCAAAGTACTCATCTATCTCAGTTATGGTTGTCCAGTGGACAAATGTATGGTTGGTACAATATAAATACCGTTGCACCTCATTATCTACGTCAGAGACCTCAGTTGACATTGTTGTCAAATTACAAAAAAAAAATCCTGAATTCATTTTAAATAAATATCGCATAATTATTCCAGAAGTGGATTATACAGGAAAACAAATTAAAATTCGATTTACTTAAATAAATTATTAACAATAAGTTATAAAACAATATGAAGAGCTCAGGGCTAAAAGGATAAGGGTCCAAAAAAACAGTTTTGAGAAATTGGGTTTTTAAGTTTTAAAACTAGATATAAAAATAGTTAACAGAAAGGGCACTTAATTTTTATTAGTACTTCATGCAGTAACTTACAGGAAACGTATAGATTATGTTTTTGGGATATCAGTTTAAAAATTATTATAAATATAAATTTATTTATCTTTTAATGTCATGAAATCTTAGGCTAAATGGATGAGGGTCCATTAATATGTCTTAAAATGAAACTAAAAATACAGATAAGGTAGTATATATTTTCAAAAGTAATATCCTACAGATCTGCTCCTGTTGATTACACAAAGCCAAAAATAGAGTAGAAGATTGTTAGTACTGGATACAATGAAAAGCTTTAAGCATGTGGTAGTGCGTCAAAATATGCTTGAGATTTTACTGAGCAAAATTTTTTTCAAATGCTGAATATTGTCGTATTTTGCTTTATTTAACGGTAAAAGTCCACAATATGCTAGCTCTGGCAGCTGAAAACAGCCTTCTGGTAGTGCAATTTGTTTCTTCTTAGGCTTAGTATCGATACTTTTTTCATTAAGGCCATTGACAGTCTGGCGATGTATCATCATTCGAGGGTGATGAGAAACGATGCTTAGTTGCTATCAAGGTCATATTTTGAAAGGACAACTTTTTGTATACAAAACATCTAGGCAAAAAACAGCACTAATAGCAGGGGGCCTCTGTGGTCAGCAATCTGAACTAGGTGAACTGTCATCCTTTTAGCCTACATATGTAGCACCTTCATCCGTTTAGCCTACAAGACGTATTTTTCAAAGCTGAATGGCTTGTACACTTTCATCTTTTTTGCTTATTTAGGTACCATGCATTATTTTACATGAGATGAAGTACAAGAAATTAGTATTATCTCCATAATGACAAATAATGGACCCTCATCCTTTTAGCTTTGAGCTCTTCATATGTAAAATATTCAATATAGTATCTAAATAATAAAACAAATTTGGTGTCAAAACAATATAGTAAATAAAAAGAATGTGTGTGTACTTTGTACGCACGTAAGAACTTATACTTCTATTATTATGATTTCAACGAAATTAATATACTTAATATACTTCTTTACCTACCACTTTTAAAATTTTTTTATAAAACGATACCAAAAATATAAAAAAAAATATGAATCGTCCAGGATTTGAACCCGGGACCTCTTGATCTCCGGTCACAGGCTGTACCACTGAGCTATATCCCTTCTGCTTTGACAGGTTACAAGATTTCTCATATACTGACCAAGTGAAGTATACAAAAATACTTTAAATATACTTACTATTATTATAAAATATCTTATTCCCGAGGAAGACAAACCCAAAGACACAAAAATTATAATAAATAATACATTTACTTAACACTAATATATCCTTTTATATGATATACTATGACTTATTTGCGCTGACAGCGCTGATACATACATCTTGAAAGATTAGCAACGGAATACATATTGTCTGTGTGCGCATGCTCCCGGCATGTGATAAAATTTCACTCTCGATCGTAAAGAAGTATAACTTCAAAAAACAAATCTGAAGTGTTAACACCTCATCTGTCAAATAAGTGTTACCAATTTATTTCAAAATGTCACCTTCGTTGGAGAGCAGCTACAGTGTAATTTGAAGAAGTGTGCGTGATAAAAACGCTTTATAATCCACTTATACAAATACATTAAATGAAACAAGTTATGGTATATTTCTGTAAGTTTACATTAATAGAAATGTTAAAATATTATTTCTACGCGTATATAATAAAATGATGTCTAATAGTGGCTGTAATTCCACTGTACTTGGCTAAACGATTCCAAAAAGGAACAGACCTACGACTTAAATATTTTGTATTGGTATCATGCGACGTCACTTAGTATGACGCGGATGACGTGCAACGGTATTTACACTGTACGGACTATACTAATGAGTGGATATTCCAGCACTTTATAGTGCAGATCACGCGATTTTTTTAATTACTAGTCTTTTTAAATTGCCTTAGTTTTCGTTTCCTTGACTAAAAGAAATAAAAAAATTCATATTCCGCGTAGCGAGTGCCTTTATTTTTTCTCTTAAATTTGTTCTCTTTGAATATCATCAAACTAAATGAAAAAAAAAAATCTTGAAAAGTGTCTAGAAACACCTATATTTATTCGGGAGCCTCTTTATACAAATCTTTGCTAATTTTTTTTTTTTTTTTTAATTTTTCTAGGTGAATACAAGGGGTTAAAAAATGTCTCGTGGTAAAATTAACCTTTGACATGCATAATATGTAATGAAAAAAATGTTTATATTGAATGGGATATTAACCCCGTATTAACGGAGTCCCTTAAATTTGATGAAATTGTATGTGTCAATTTTTAGCAGTTTCAGGAGTTTGTGCAATAAAAAAATATTTTTCATATTCTTTAATAATATTGGTAACATAATACATTTTTATCCAAAATTAATCAAAAGAACTATAATTTTTACGTTAGTAAATTAAAATTGACGCAAAACACCGGAATTATCTGATTCCACTTAAAAATCTTGTTTTTAACTTAAATTTTTATAGAAAGTAACGAGAATGTTGCATTATAAATAATTTTCATGGAAAGTAAACTTACATTTTTAGCCTTGAGATCATATTTTATAGTTTCGGTGTTCTTAAGTCAATTTCAATTGACTAATGTTAAAATTACAGTTCTTTTGATAAACTTTCAATGAAAACATATTACCAATTATTAACGAGTATGAAAAATATTTTTTTATTGCAGAAAGTCCGAAATTGCTAAAAAAATGACACATAAGATTAATTTCATCAAATTTAAGGGACTCCATCAATACGGAGTTAATATCCTATTCCATATATTTTTTTCTTCACATTTTATGATTATCAAATAGTAATTTTACTGCGGAAGACATTTTTTTAAGCTCTTGGGCTCACCTAGAGAAATTAAAAAAAATTTAAATTATCAAAAAAATCGATATAACGAGGCTTCCGAATAAATGTAGGTGTTCGTACACCCTTTTAAATAACTCTCTCATTTAGTTTGATTATATTCAAAGAGAAAAAAATGGGGAAAAAATAAAGGCACTCGAATACGCAGAATATGAATTTTTTGTTTCTTTTAGTCAAGATAACGCAATATTTAGAGAAAAAGATTATTGAGCGACCTCTAAAAAAATTTTTTAAGAGCTGAAACTTTCAGGATTTTATTAAAAAAATTATTGGGCAAAATAAAAATAATATCGATTTTTTTGAACCACTCTAACGCGCACCCGTATTTTTTTAAACGACTGTACAGTCTACTGCGGCCTGAAATGACTGACAGGGTAACGCTACAGGGTCTTTGCTAACACCAGGTGATATATTTACTAGTACGTTACACTTCTCCGTAAGAAAAGTAAATTACAGGCCACCGAAATGAAATACTTGAGAAGAATGAGAGGAGTCACGAGAAGAGACAAAATTAGAAATAATGTAATACGGGAAGAGCTAAACATCCAACCCTTGTATCGAACAGAAACAGCTAAGTTGGTGGGGACATCTGGAAGACCTACGACAGGTTAGAATAGTATGGAAAGCCAAAACATGGAAGAAGGTAAAGATAGGAAGACCTAAAAAGACCTGGGACAAAACAGTTGGGGAACTGCTGGTAAGAAGAGGAACCACTTGGAATGAAGCAAGAAGAATGGCAAAAAATAAAAAAGAATGGTGAAAATTTGTATACCAGTAATGGTATACTGACTGCCACACACCATTAGATGGTACAAGTGGCTCCTGATTATATACAGGGTGTCTCGAAAAGATTGGTCATAAATTATACCACACATTCTGGAGTCAAAAATAGTTCGATTGAACCTAACTTACTGTAGTACAAATGTGCTCGTAAAAAAAGTTACAGCCCTTTGAAGTTACAAAATGATAATCGATTTTTTTCAATGTATCGAAAACTATTAAGGATTTTTTATTGAAAATGGACATGTATCATTCTTATGTCAGGATCATCTTAAAACAAAAATATAATGAGATTTGTCCACCCCATAAAAATTTTATGGGGGTTTTGATCCCTTAAACCCCCCTCCAAACTTTTGTGTACGTTCCAATTAATTCATTATTGTGGGATCATTAGTTAAATACAACGTTTTTAAAACTTTTTTGCCTCTTAGTATTTTTTCGATAAGCGAGTTTTTATTGAGATGCAGCTTCTTTTTTAATATATTTACATAACAATTTTATGGGAGTTTTGTTCCTTTAAAGCCCCCAAATGTTTGGTTACGTTCCAATTAAACTAATATTGTGGCACCATTAGTTAAACTCAGTGTTTTTAAAACTTTTTTGCCTCTTAGTCTTTTTTTTGACAAGTCACCTTTTGTCGAGATGTGGCTTCTTTTTCAAAATATACCTAAAAATGTAAATTATAAATACATTTTCAGATTATTAACACGTCTCTATAATCGTACTTAACCATATACAAATATGTGGTGTATTCTACAAATGAGGGGTCTAGATTCAAAACCTGACATTTCCACTTTGTCATTCCGAGTAAACTGAAAAAAAAAATTACAACTTTACTGCTCCCTATCTCAAATTGGAGGAAAAGTCCACTTTTGCATCTGAACCAATTCTTTCACACTGAATTACTACTAGGAACTGTCCAATTTTGCTCTTTATCAAATTGTTAATATATGGATCTTTAATCACAGATTACAGAGGTGTATTCAACTAATTTTTACCAAAAAGTGGAAATGTCCGATTTTGCATCTAGACCCCTCAAATATTCAAAATATGTCGATAAACACTGGCTTATCGAAAAAGTACTAAGAGGCAAAAAAGTTTTAAAAACATTGTGTTTAACTAATGGTGCCACAATAATAATTTAATTGGAACGTACACAAAAGTTTGGGGGGTTTAAAGGAACAAAACCTCCATAAAATTTTTATGGGGTGTACAAATTTCACTTTAATTTTTTTTTAAGATGTTGCTGCCATAAGAATGCCACATGTCTATTTTCAATAAAAAATCTTTAAGAATTTTGCATATATGAAAAAAAATCGATTTTCATTTTGTAACTTCAAAGGGCTGTAACTTTTTTTGTGTGCACTATTGTATATAGGTAAGTGAGGTTCAATCAACGTATTTTTTACCCCAGAATCTCTGGTATAATTTATGGCCAATTTTTCCGGACACCCTGTATATATACGTTAAACTTCTCAAGAGGCCAAGAACTTATCAGACCGTCTAGTATCTTTGATATAATTTTTTATGCTATCTTTCAATGTCCTAGAGTGGATTAATTTATGGTACATAATTTGTGAAACGTGATTTACAGAGTTTTGTGGAGATTCCCGGTGGTAGGTAGTGTTGTGAGATCTTTCATTTTTCCGAAAACATTGCTAACTCGTTGTATCAAGTAGATCTCCCGTTTACTTTATATGAGGACACTAGAAGTAAAGGGGTATAAGTGACAAACAGTAAATTTTGAGTAAACGCCGTTCAAAGTTCAGCCTTCACTGTAATTGCCATGATTTCTTAATGCTAATTTTTCTTCTCCGGTTTAGTAATTGTGGGCATTATTATTATTAATTGTAACAAAAAATCATAATTTTATTAACTTTACTCATTTTGGAGCCATTTTTAGGTTGATAAGTAGCACTTGTACCCCTTTATTTCTAAGAAATGCAACATAAAGGTAAAAACTGTAAAAAGATTATATAGTTTTTGTACAAATTTATTCTTCACCATAACACTAATACATAATTGACTTCTCGATTCATCGACCGTAATGATGATCCAAATCATCATTTTCTACTTCTGCTTTTTTTGAGTTTGCTAGTTCTCCAGCTTGTTGACCATCATGTCGCAGATTTGTGAAAAACTTATAGTAAATTGGAGCTACATAGTTAAGTAACTGTTGAATATTTAAACATTTAGCTTGCTTATTGAGAGGCCTTCTGTCAATTGGTACTGGCAAGAGATCTGGCAGAAGGACAGATATTTTGCCAGATCAAGTGGGTTTCTACTTGTTAGATGGTTCCAGCTCCATCCAATGTTGAGGTACATACAGGCCCTTTTTGGCTCTTTTCTTTTTTAACTCTATTAAACCAAAGTCTTGTGTCACACTCATTATAAGAATGGCAACTTATAAAAAAGCGATGATCTCTTGTTTTGACCTCCACAATTATTGTCGTTAAATGTAGTTATGTGTTTCACAGATGGGGGAAGGCTTCTTATATAATTTAGGAGACAAGATATTTCCTGACATCCACGTGACACCTGACCTTCGTGTTACATAAAAAAATGGGTCGTTCCAGTCTGTAGGTTATGGACCCCTAAGGTATACGTCCCTAGTTGCCTTAAATAATATGCTTTAGAAGTTGACACATTCGGAGTTGGCATAGTTTTTTGCAAGTCGAAGATGATCACAACTTTGCTAGCATTCCTTAGGTCATGGCACTCATCTTTTGCTGTTCTTACGGCTTCCGCCTTAAGCAAGTGTAAGCCTTTTCTCTCTAAGCTACATCTATTTTTCATCTGCCGAACCGTAATTTATTTTTATCTGAAATTTGTCACATGTGTCTGTATACTTGGTCTTTTGAAACTAAGGTAGAACTGAGTATTAAGAATATTTCTGTAAAAGGTTTCATTTACAGGTTCTTCCTGTTTTTCCTCCTTACAGAAATCACAACAAAGTTTGTACATTATTTTCAAATTATACTTCTGAGGAAGATACCTTCTATTTGGAGTCTTATTTCTAGTGTAATGGCTTGTGTACCTAGGGATCTTATTAATATGCTCTTTTATGATTTCAGTTGCCCTTTCAGAAATTTTGTTCGAACTCTTCTTAAATGCACTGTAGTTTATAAGGTAAATCACTGCAACAAAGTAATATTGCTTTAGAGGAGCTATACAACTACTCATCCAAAATGTTAACAAACTTAACTAACAGTCTGACACAGTGAAACAGGGGTATAAGCGCACTTATATCTCTTCTCTTCCAAGCCCTACTCATAGTTGGCTTGGAGGTTAAGTAACTTTCCGCTAGAAAGCAGCACCTGTTCTTATCGCTTAAATCTCTTTACCTCCAAATATAATGAAATATTTCCAGTTCAGTTGTGCAGTTATCTCAATATTGACAAAAATGTTACTTGCCCTTTACTTCTAGGGTCCTCATATATAGTAGTACTAGTTATCTAAGAGGCTCATTAATATTTAGCTCAGTGGGATGCTATTTTTCGAGGTGTGAAATATCATAAACAGGGATCATTTCATAAAAGAGGTATCCCTTGCTTATGGAATTCCACACCTCGAACAATAGCATTCCACTGAGCTGAATATTAAGTCTCTTAGACAGCTGATACTACTATACACTTTATTTATATCTAGAAACATCTACTTTCATTCTTGTACATCTACTTCCAAAAATCAAAGCATGCAACCATATTATAAGCACACTTTCTTTGTGGATGATTTTTTTTATTAAATCATCTTTATACATGGAATAATTTTTTTATACATCTATGCATTTACTTTATCTTCGTTTACCAACCTGACTATACATTGTTTATGGATGTTCTTTAAGTATTTTTTATACTCTTTATCTAGTGATCTTTATATTGTGCCTTCTACCATTATAGTGATAAATTTTTATATGACTAATAGCCAGTTTCACCAATGACAAGTAGTAGTTTATTCTATGAATAAAGTGATTCGACCAATAAACTGACATTTCTCCATTTTACTAACGTCAAATAAGACTTATATTTTATTTATTTATCAAATAAATATTTACTCTTCGAACAAATTGGCAAGTTAATCTCGTAAATATACTCGGGTGCAAAAAAATCGATCCACTAAAAATTTGGTCATTTTTGATGTCTCGAATTTCCTTAACCTGTTGTCCGATTTAAGTTACTTTTTTTTTAACCATGTTATAGCCTTATTCATTAACAATATCGCTGTAATAATATTGTTGCTAGACAGGTAAACTGTCATTGTATACCGGATGTACGAATTAAACTGTGTTTTTTCTCAAAGTTCGCATCACCCTGTGGACTATTCTAGCGTTTATAAAATACTGAAATTAAAAATCAACTATAGCCTCAGGTTTCCTTAACATTATGTTTTAGATTCATTTGCTTATGTTGGATAATAAAAAATTTAGGTACTTGAACAACGGGCCATGTTCGTCATTAGTACAGGGTGTTTCGAAATAAGTGCGGCAAACTTTCAGGGGTAATTTTACACATGAAAATAATGACAGTTTGCTTTATAATCATATGTCCGCAAAAGCTTCGTTTCCGAGATACGGAATGTTCAATTTTTTTTACAAACTGACGATTTATTTATTGCTTCAAAACCAGTTGAGATATGCAAATACAATTTGGTGGGTTTTAACCTTTTCACTGCGGCTAGTTATAAGAGTAGTATGGTCTCTGGTACGGCTGTTTCATGCCTGTGCTGATCAATCCGGTTGCCGCAGTCAGTCGATGTAGTACTATGGCGAATAAATACGGTTCGCGCAGTGTATCAATACAGTGTATTCAGGACTGTAATTGCAATTTTGTAGAAGTAACTGTTGTTGTCATTTGTTGCTATTAGATTCTTGAAAATTAATAATTTGCCGACGTAACAGACCTTTTTTGACATACAATTAAGAATTTAATATTCACCATTAGCGCGCGAACGGGTATTATGACCGATCATATTACCCGTATGCACGCCAATAATGGTGAATATAAAATTCTTAATTGGATGTCAAAAAAGGTGCAATAACTACGTCTTAAAACCCACCAAAATTGATTTGCATATCTTAACTGGTTTTAAAGCAAGAAATAAATCGTTATTTTGTAAAAAAAAATTGAACATCCCGTATCTCGGAAACGAAGCGTTTGCGGACATATGATTATAAAGCAAACTGTCATTATTTTCTCATGTTAAATTACCCCTTAAAGTTTGTCGCACTTATGGCCAGTTGTTAAAGTACCTAAATTTTTTATTATCCAACATAACCGAATGAATCTGAAACATAATGTTAAGAAAACCTGAGGCTGTAGTTGGGTTTTAATTTCAGTATTTTATAAATGCTAGAATAGTCCACAGGGTGATGCTAACTTTGAGAAAAAAACACTGTTTGATTCGTACACCCGGTATACAATGACAGTTTACCTGTCTAGCAACAATATTATTACAGCGATATTGTTAATGAATAAGGCTATAACATGGTAAAAAAATAACTTAAATCGGACAACAGGTTTAGGAAATTCGATACATCAAAAATGACCAAATTTTTAGTGGATCGATTTTTTTGCACCTGAGTGTATTTATAAGAAAGTAAATTCGTCAGTTTAACTTTAAATTATCAAAATTATATTGAAACAAAATAAAAATATAAATGTCTAATAAATTTTATTCGACGAATAACTATTCATTGATTTATTTGTTGTTGGCGAAACCGTACCTTAGAGTAATATAAAAGTTTGATTAATGATTTTTTTCCCATTATTATAGAGCCCAATAGACTCTCAAGCTATCTTTTTATTCCCTTTTTCTTTACATTTCTATCTTGTGATTTTTTTTAAGTCTTCAACATGTAGTGTATGGAAAGCTTCATAATATTAATAGTTTGAATGGTCTTAATAATCAAAATTTTTCAAAGCGCTAGCGGCAGTGAGCGTGTTCATGTTTAGGATCATGAATCACCATTTTAATCTAAGAATTAGTTATAGTTATTAAACTTTTCCGTCGGCTGTCTTTTTAATAACATAAAAAAGATATCTTGGCCTAAGTTTTTAGGTAAAGGTAAAGGACAACAATTTTTTGTTTAAATTAATTGATGTCACTTGATTATTGCAATGTACCAAGGTTTTTAACTTGATTACCATCAAGACGCATTGATTTTGATGAAATTTTGGAATTAGCCCCTATTTATCCTTAACTTCAAATTCTACCCTATGTCGAAGTGTGCTCTTACCTTGAAGGTGGAATTCACCCCAAAAGGGGTGCGTTTATATTGAAAACAATCTCAAGAATAGAGAGAAAAATATATTCTAAGCGAAAGTTTCTATAGTATTTTCGATAAATAAATCCTATTAGACTTACTGGTGATAGAAAATTTGAATTTTTCTTATATTTTCAATCGATTTAATCCGAAAAATTTCATCAAAATCGATGCGTCTTGTTTTAAATCGGTGGTTACACTATATTTTTACCGTGGTACACTCGACTATAATGTGTTATCGTGCATTATGTTAATGTAAATACTGATGTTAATTGTATAATTACAAAACTGACAAGAATGTATCGATAATATCATCCGTTTTATAACATTTTGGTAAATTTATTTTTTTTATTGCATTTATAACATATGAATGTGCTGCGATGGCATTGAAATGAGTAGAAATAATTTGGGTGTTATTTTTTTTTGAGAATTAACTATGTCAGCTACAATAACAGTAGATTTGCAGCCATCAAGTTTTTTAATAGATGAAACCACCGTAATGAATTAGCGAGGCACAAAAACATGAAAGACAATGCCGAATATAGATATTAGGCTGCTTTAGTTTCAAGAATTTTAGCAACAACGAACATAAATTGTAAAAGTTGTTAATATCAGTGAAGCTGTGGAACATTTTTTGTTTTTATAAAAAGTTTATTGCACTATAAAATAAACCGTAACTAAACAAAATTGACAGAGATTTGTTAACTGGAGACTTGATATTTTGAGATTTAATTTATATTATATTTTGTCTGTAGTAGATAAGTATGTTATGTTACCTATACACAAATGAGGCATCGATATGATTATTAATCTACGATTTTGCGTACATTGATATACATCATAAAAATACAGTCCACGGAGAAAAAGCTATTAATTATTCACATTATTTGACATCTTGACAGTATTTTAGTATGTTGTTTTGATTGCTGTTATATTTTTTATAAATTTCTTAGATGTTTGTTTCTTACAAACTTTTCTGGCTTACTATAAGTGTACCAATTGATGTGAGCTACAAGGATATTTACTTATATTATACTTGTTAGTTCATATTTTTACACTGTTTTTGACTATTTTTACATCGGTTTGAACATTATTTGTTTCAAATTGCAAGTGAGTGTTACCATATTATCATGTATTTCAGAACAATATTCGCCTAACACATTCCCAAATGAAAACCAACTCCAATTTTAAGGGCCTTACTGATTTTGCATAATTAATACTTAAGAGGAAACAGTAGCGATCAACAGGTAGCAAAAACGCGTTCCAAGATTGCGGCTGTAATTTTGAATATTTTTTCGAGATATTTGGCACACGTATTCGTAATATAATAAAGAATGACGGTACAGAGCCCAATTTGAAAAATATATTAATATGTGGAAATTACTCTGTAATTAAATACAATATTAAAAAAACGAGCCTGTACCGCCATTAAGAAGAACAAAAAAATACACTTTCTTCAAATAAACTTTTTTATCCGATGCCTAGATTTTGTGTCATTTTGGAACTACATACTAAAATTTTTTATTTCATTAGTAGTTCCAAAATGACACAAAATCTAGGCATCCGATAAAAAATTTATTTGAAGAAAGTGTATTTTTTTGTTCTTCTTAATGGCGGTACAGGCTCGTTTTTTAATATTGTATTTAATTACAGAGTAATTTCCACATATTAATATATTTTTCAAATTGGGCTCTGTACCGCCATTCTTTATTATATTACGAATACGTGTGCCAAATATCTCGAAAAAATATTCAAAATTACAGCCGCAATCTTGGAACGCGTTTTCGTTACCTGTTGATCGCTACTGTTTCCTCTTAACAGAAAACATTTCTAACTGACAAAAAAGTTCAATAATGACAATCAAAAGTTCAATAAGATCACTGCATTGACATCACCATTTATAAACGCTACACATATGCGAAGATGTAGAATGTAAGAAGAAAAATAGCTACAATACTACAAATTTGTCTTTGTTTGTACAGTTTTTGCGGTCCATTGTGCAATATATCGTAGCTGTGACATTCCAAGTTCTATTTCACGTTCGCCCTTATTCCTTTGCTGCCTAATGAGTTGATATTTTATGAAAAATTAAATGGTATTATTTTTATTTATATGTAAACCCATTCGTTCTGTTGCTGCTACCAGCTCGGTTAGGATTTTGTATATCGCGTATCGTACGACTTTTTCTAAGGCTACGTTCCACTAGATAATTTACTTTCGGTACAATGTTTTGAAAGAAGTTTTGTAGTACATGATCATTGAAACTGCCATGTTGTTCAAAATCATTACTTTTGATTTATTCATATACATGATTGAGTCATACGTAGTATTGCATAGTATCCCTGTTACCCGTAATTCATTATTTCTTCTACATTCTTCTTCCTTAACTGCCATCTCCGCGACGAAGGTTGGCAATCATCATGGCTATTCTGACCTGAGGCAGCTGCTCTGAACAATTGCCTTGAGCTGCAACCAAACCATTCACTCAGATTCTTCAACCAGGAAACTCGTCTCCTTCCTACCCTTCTCCTACCCTCTATTTTTCCTTGGATTATGAGTCTGAAGATGTTGTATCTTTCGCCTCTCATCACATGTTCGAGATATTGCAATTTCGTTTTTTTATCTCTCTGTGCCCATTCTCCTTAAAACTTCTACACTCACCGGCACAAGAAACGGGCACCCCAAAAAATGGGTAATTTTTGATTTCTCGTATCTCCTAAACCTGTTGTCCGATTTAAGTAATTTTTTCAACATGTTATAGCTTTATTCTTTAACAATATCGCTGTAATAATATTGATGCTAGATAGGTAAATTTTCATTGTATACCGGGTGTAGCAATCAAACTGGGTTTTTTCTCATTTTTCACAACATCCTGTGGAATATTCTAGCCTTTATAAAATATTGAAATTAAAACCCAACTATAGCCACAGGTTTTCTTAACATTCTGTTTTTTTATTCATTCGCTTATGTTAGATAATAAAAAAGTTAGGGACTTTTTAACAACTAGCCATGTTCTTTATCAATACAGGGTGTTTCTAAATAAGTGCGACAAACTTTAAGGGTAATTCTGCATGAAAAAATAATGACCGTTTGCTTGATAAACCTATGTCCGCAAATGCTTCGTTTTCGAGATACGGGATGTAGAATTTTTTCTTACAAACTGACGATTTATTTATTGCTCTAGAACCGGTTGAGATATGCAAATGAGATTTGGTAGGTTTTAAGAGGTAGATATTGCGCATTTTTTGACATATAATTAAAAATTTTATAAAATAAAAATGTAGACCATTTTTATTCAGTTGCAATGCGAAGGCAAAACAATCTTACTTTTCAATTAGAATACGGAGTGCAATCCAGCTCTCTGAATCGCGATTTTCGATTCTTATTGGAATCTCATCGGAGAGAGCGCAGGCTTGTTCTCCATATCCTAACTGACCAGCACCGAGAGCTTTTCCCACACATTGCAACTGAAACAAATAGGGTAGGTGACTAGCGTCATCTGGCAGTTAAAAGATGAAGTTTTTCAATCCTAATAGCAACATTAATAATATTGAAAATATTAAAAATATTACTAAAAGATTTTTAAATTGAAAAATTTATTGGTACACTTCCTGGTGACACCTCCAAGGCTTCTACAATTTGCAAGCCAAATGGATGCTGCAGTGAAGACAAAGGGAAGGAATTCTACACTATGCAATTCACATCTTCCGTCTGCAGTTTGGTAAAGTTCCAACGGAAAATGCAACTAGTTACTCTACGGAGTAATACGACAATAAAATAAAAATGTATACAATTTTTATTCAGTTGCAAAAAAAAATGGTATACATTTTTATTTTATAGTCGTATTACTCCGTAGAGTAACTAGGTGCATTTTCCGTTGGAACTTTACCAAGCTGCAGACGGGGGATGTGAATTGCATAGTGTATAATTCCTTCCCTTTGTCTTCACTGCAGCATCCATTTGGCTTGTAAATTGTAGAAGCCTTGGAGGTGTCACCAGGAAGTGTACCAATAAGTTTTTCAATTTAAAAATCTTTTAGTAATATTTTTAATATTTTCAATATTATTAATGTTGCTATTAGGATTGAAAAACTTCATCTTTTAAAAATTTTATATTCACCATTGGCGTGCATACGGGTCATATTACCCGGTCATATTACCCGCATGCACGCCAATGGTGAATATAAAATTTTTAATTGTATGTCAAAATATGTATTAACGTATATGTATATATGTATGTATTAGTAATAATTTGGTATGTATACCAAATTTCATTTGCATATCTCAACCGGTTCTAGAGCAATAAATAAATCGTCAGTTTGTAAGAAAAAATTCAACTTCCCGTATCTCGAAAACGAAGCATTTGCGGACGGGTTTATTAAGTAAACGGTCATTATTTTTCATGCAGAATTACCCCTTAAAGTTTGTCGCACTTATTTAGAAACACCCTGTATTGATAAAGAACATGGCTAGTTGTTAATGTCCCTAACTTTTTTATTATCCAACACAAACAAATAAATAAAAAAACAGAAGGTTAAGAAAACCTGGGGCTATAGTTGGGTTTTAATTTCAATATTTTATAAAGGCTAGAATATTCCACAGGGTGTTGTGAAAATTGAGAAAAAACCCAGATTGATTGGTACACCTGGTATACAATGAAAATTTACCTGTTTGGCAACAATATTATTACAGCGATATTGTTAAAGAATAAGGCTATAACATATTAAAAAAATTACTTAAATCGGACAACAGGTTTAGGAGATACGAGACATCAAAAATGACCCATTTTTTGGGGTGCCCGTTTTTCGTGCCGGTGAGTGTATATTCGTGACTCTATCTACCCATGAAATCCTCAACAGTCTTTTAAATGTCCACATTTCAAACGTGTTGATCACATATATTTTCTAAACCATCTTCGAATATTACGATGAAGAATGTTACTTGTCCAATTTTCAGATCGTAAGTTCCTGTAATTTAAGAATGTGGATTTGGTCAAACGTTTTTGTCTCCAATTAATGTTGAATATTGTTGTTTTCTGCCGAGCCCATTTTTGGTTCTAAATTGGTTTTGCATGGACGAAAAATGCTATTACGTTATTTACTAAAACTAAACTACAGTAGAACGTCAATAATCCGGATTAATTGGGACCGGACCCCATCCGGATTATCGAAATTACCTCAAAAAAAGGCCAGTATACACATTAAAGTACAACAATCGTTTTAAAATTTTATGTTTTCTCTTGTACAGTAAAGTGTCTAGAGGTGAAATTAATCAAAACATTTTTTTATGTTTAAACACTGTATTGTAATTAATTTATAATAGCAGCATTGTACAGTAAAAACATCAGACACCATTTTGGGCTTTTAAAAAAATGTGTAAAATATTTTTGAACTGAGGTAGAGGTTCGTTTTTCGCAGCTAAGTTCTTAATTTATTTTAAAAGAATCAGATATTTTTCTAGATACAAATCCGGATTTTTGACGTCCGGATTATCGACGTTCTACTGTACTATATAACGTTCCACCGTTTATAACGTTCCGCCGTTTTCCGACTTCCGTTCCATAGGTACCTTCTTTTTCGTTCCTTTCTTCCGCCTCTGTCTTTTCCTTTTCTCCAACTTATTCTCGGTCTACCTCGTTTCCTCTTGCCGTCTGGTTGCCATTTTAGTATTTCCTTTGGTATTCGTTTTTCATCAATTTTTTGTATGTTTGTTAAATTTGGCAAGCAAATGGGAATTTGTTATGCGAATAGCTTGTATGATCTTGAAAGATTAACTGTTATAGTCGGTTCGCTAAACTCAGACACAAGTGGCTAGTGATTTTAGTGTGTAATTTGTTTGTTTTTTGCCAACTTTGCCAAAATTGGCAAAATTACTAACTATTTAGTAATTATTAATTATTTCGTAATTATTTTTTCGCCAATTTTACCAAATTGGCAAAATTATTTACTAAAATCACTAGCCAGTTGTGTCCGAGTTTAGCGAACCGACTATAGTAATATTTTTACTGAAAATAAAAGTATCAGTAATTATTACTTATTACTATTCTTTCCAAGTTGTATATAGTATTTAGTAAGTTTGTTATTACTATTTTGTAAGTTCATGTACTGTTTTTGTTTGTTCTAGTTTATTTTTTTATTTTTATACGAATGTTTTTCTACTTTTTTGATATTTGTTTTGTAGTTATAAAATACTGACTTTTTGAATACAAAATATACCATTATTAGGTACTTCTACGTCTCTATTTGTTTTGTAAAGTACCAAGAAAAAATTAAAAAAAATATATATATATTACTTGACAATAAATAAAAGTTATACTACGTATGTGTTTTTTTATGTTCCATCCATCCTGTGACTCTGGATTTCTGCATAGATTTTATCGTGGTTTGTAACTAACCGTCTCTTAAATTGCGTAGATATTTTGTTTTGAGGAATATTGACAAAATATTTAAATAATTTTCAATATCATACCATATATTTTTAGGGAGATGAAGTTTTCAATCCTAATAGCAATATTTAAAAATATTAAAATATTACTAAAAGATTTTTAAATTGAAAACTTGTTGGTCCATTTCCTTGGTAACACCTCCATGGCTTCTAAAATTTGCAAGCCAGATGGATGCTGAAGCGAAGAAGACAAGAGGGAATTCAAAAACTTACAATTCACGACCCCGTCTGTTCAGCTGGTAAATTCCAACAGAAAATGGACCTAGTTACTCAAAGAAGTAACGACCAATATAAAAATAAAATAAAAATTCCATTTCATTCATATTTCCATTTATTCAGTACACTGAATAAAAATGGAATTTTTATTTTATTTTTATATTGGTCGTTACTTCTTTGAGTAACTAGGTCCATTTTCTGTTGGAATTTACCAGCTGAACAGACGGGGTCGTGAATTATAAGTTTTTGAATTCCCTCTTGTCTTCTTCGCTTCAGCATCCATCTGGCTTGCAAATTTTAGAAGCCATGGAGGTATTACCAAGGAAATGGACCAATAAATAACTTTTCAATTTAAAAATCTTTTAGTAATATTTTAATATTTTTAAATATTGCTATTAGGATTGAAAACTTCATCTTTCAATTGCCAGATGACGCTAGTTACCCAATACATTCACGTCAGTTGCGGTGTGGGGGATAAACTCTCGTTGTTGGTCACTTAGAGTATGGAGCAGCAGGCCTACGTCTCTCCGATGAGACTCCAATAAGAGTCGAAAATCGTCGATTCAGAGTGCTAGACTGCGCTCCGTATTCTAAGTGAGAGATAAGATTGTTTTGCCTTCGCATTGCAACTGAATAAAAATGAAATTTTTATTTTATTTATATTTCCATATATTTTTATTGACGATATACACGTATACAATTATCTCTATGATTTCTGTACTATACATCACATCCTGTCGTTTGGCGGCAAAATGTACAAAACACCGACGTCCAATTGTACATCATAAACATCGACATCAGAAGACCAGACTTTTTGAAATCCATTCCTTCAACACAAGATTTCATCGCAAAAATGGAACATTCCAATATTATGATTACAGCGTAAAGTATCATGAAAGGTAGAAAGAATATCGCATTTCCCTAAAAAATGAAAAATAATATGTACCTACGGTAAAATGGGGTGAATAGGAACAAAACTTCACTAAACAATTACAATAATATTCCTAAACATATTACTTTCGTTGGGCTATTTAATTTTTTTCAAGTTGGCTAACTTGATATGGCTTTAGGAAATTTAGGTTTGTGTTGTTGGCGTCACTAGTTCCTATCTGCCGTGCTAAGCCCAAAGGCGGTAACTGATTTTTTATCGAAAATTAGATTGTTGTATTTCTACGTAGATTATAGGTATTTAGAATATTTTTACCAAGTCCTTAGAGTTGTAGAACTATTATAATGGGTCTCTAGAATATATTTACAAAGTCTTTGGAGTTGTAGAAGCATTATAATATAATGAAACCTACCTACAAATACAAAAATGTCATTTTCGATAAAAAATCAGTTACCGCCTTTGGGCTTAGCACGGCAGCTATGTTCTCGGCGTGCAAACAAAGTCGTTAATTTTGAGGATATTTCTCATCCTAAAAACTTTCTCAGTAAGTACAAAATGTCTGTCAATATAGATTGAAGAGTATTGTTTTTTGTTTATTCTAACCTTTACAACAATATAACATGATGATATTTTGATTTATCTGTTAACTTTTTGAAGTTATACTTCTTTTCTTTACGGGCGTAATGACGGTGAAATTTTATATGGGAAAACCTAGCGACCGGGCGCATGCGCATTATAACTTTGTTCTGATTGGATGTTCAAATGACATGACAAAAATTATCCAATATGGCAGCTGTGGCACAGCTGTGGGACTGTGCATGGTTTGGTTATAATGTATGCTTGTTGCGTTTTAAAATTTGTAGGAAGAGAAACAACAAACAAAAAGTTAGTTAATGGTTATACTGCCTTTTTAAATAGTTTTCATATTATATTTTTGGACTTATTTACATAGAAGAGATGATTGTTGCATGCCAATGTGAAAGCTCATCAAACTGTGCCTAGTATGAGTGCCGCAGATCTCGCTTATTCAAAGCTAAATAATCTTTCACTGGTAAGTGTTTTATAAATAGTTGATCAAATTTTGTTATGATATTTGAACATAGCCACTTCGCACGACGCAATTGATTGCGAAATTTATTAGTCGTTATACGGGCTCCGATACCTACCTTGAACCTACCAAAATACATAAGTAGTATGTAATACTTTTATTTTACACCTTAATATTCACCTAATATATTGTCTTCTCACCCTATGTTTTGTTGTATTTTTTCAATTCTAAATCATTTCAATTCAAAATCAAAATAATTTGATTTACATAAGTTAAAAATGTCAAAAGGTTAATCTGTTTAGTTAGACGATCTTCGCACATAATGACAAGCTGTGTCTGTAGCGCAGTTTTAATGCGGGTGAATCCCAATACAACGCAAATACCAGCCGCGTGGTAAGTTGGTTCGAATCCCAATAGAAACTTTTATTTTTTTATTTTTTTTTATACATTTTATGATTGTAAGTATATTTATTATATAATTTTATTTTCAGAAAATACGTATTTAGTTAAAAATTTTTCCGACAATTAATGTTCAGAAATCATTTGTGGCATTTTTAATGTGTTTGTGTGTGTTTTATTTTTTTATTATTTTAATTTTTGGCACTGTTTTAATAAAAATGGTTGAGAAGTATTAAGTATAAATTAATTTAATATTTAAATAAAATATAAATAAAAAGTATATTAATTTCGTTTATAATCATATAATCATATAATAGAAGTATAACTTCTTACGTGCGTACAAAGTACACACACATTCTATTACTGTTCACGTCATGAATTTGAGATATGTGGGGTGGATAGGAACATATTAGGTTTGTTCTAGCAAACAGTCAAACTAGTCAGCAAACAGTTGGTCAGTGAAAGAACATAATACAGTCACCAGTTCTACCCCTCGACTCGCGCTGGTCCACTATTCGCTGATGGTTTCAAACCGTTTGAAACTGATGCTAGAACAAACCTAATATTTACCGTGTTGCCATTCACCCCACATATTAGAAATTACTTTTTTATCTAATGTCTCCATAGAGTAAGTCTAAACGGAACAATGTCTCATCTAATAATAAATTATAGCTACATATTATATTGATCCACACAAAGAGAATTCGCGGTGTGCAAGTACTTGGAAGGGGAAACGTGAAACGACCCTGCGCGAGTCGCGGAGAAATATTGCAACTATCTTAAATAATTCATATTGTCAATTGAAATTGTCAAATTGACGTATATTTCATACCTTCTGTCAGTGAAGCAGAAAAATTATATATTGCTCCACAATATTGATATGATATGCAATTATTATATAAAGGTAAATTTAATTAATTTTATTTTGCTTGCACTACTGCATTTTAATAACTAATTTTATTTACTACATACAATTGTTGACGTTTTCATAACATAACCTGAATCTTATTTTTTCTTCTTATTATTTTTTTGGACTATGGCCTTGACAATTACTCAGTAACCAGGACTAATATAATTGGCCAATATAATTAAAAGTGCGAATTTTAGTATAGAGCGTAGAAATAGGGGTCGCTTTGCCGAACTTGCACGGTCCCAATAGAAAGAACCATGCCTTGCAAAAAGTGTTTCTAGCGGTTAGCTATCGTCTCCAATTCAAAACAAACTTCTACCAGGGTTCTCAAGTTCTCAACCACGCGTGGTATTAATGAACACAATTTTTCCAATTATTATGGGCACTAATTATCAGCATCCGGCTTGAAGGACCAAATGTGGATTCCGTAAATATGAAATAAATATTTATATGGTTGTCTGCAAACATTAGAACTGCTGGCCAAAAAGTTTAAATGTATGTCTAGACGTAACAAGACCCAAGAAGATTATGTGGCGTAAAATAGTTGAGGAATGAAAAACAGGATCAGGCAGGAATAAATCCACAATAGCTAAAGACAAGTTTCCTATACTATTAGAGAGTTTTTAAGCCCCTTATTTCAGCAACGTTATACGCTATTCTGCTCATCCGCATTAACTGAAAAATAACGTATTACTTTATTAGCGGATAAGGTATCCCCTTATTTAGGTAGAAATAAGGTTCACGTTATTAAGGGATTACGTATTTGTAAGATTGCCAGATGTCATATATCTAAATCATAAAAACGAAAAAAAGGTTATCAGCTGAACCAAAGACAACTAGAATAAAAAATATAGTAACGATGTATAAAATTGTAATTAAAATTTGTTTTTCTTAAAAACGTATCAGGTAATAAACATATATAATTGAATATAATCTGCTTGGCAACCCTGATAGAATAATTCTAAATTACACCGTTTCTTGAGAAATCTGACACTTGATTGAATTGTCTTGTTAAACTTAGAATGGATGTTTTGTGTTCCTAAAGTAGTAAATTGTCTTTGGTGAACGTCTTAATACATTTTCTTCCATTACGGCAAATAATTCAATAAAATAAGTTATAGCACACAACTGCCGTTTTGTAGGTTACGTTTGCCAAATGTCAAAATTAACGTTAACCTGTGTGCGTATGAAGGGTTTCAAATACTATTTTAGGCAAACACGTTATCCCTTATTTATCACTCAGTGCGCATGACAAATATAACGTTTAACGTACGTCAAAAAGTAGAGGGTCTAAAATCTCTCTATTAAAGAAATTGGCAATTGCCAAATTAGTTTAAAAAATATTTTTCATTTCAGCAATATATTTTTCCAACAATACAAACTATATATTTATTTGTGTATGTTATTTTACACCTTAGACACTTTTTACCTGTTTCTATTGACCCTACAAATGTACGAATAGGAACACAATAGTTTTTAATACAGGTGTTCCCATTCACCCCTCTTGGTGGGGTGAATAGGAACACCAGGTTTTGATTTTTTGTGATTAAAATATTAACTTTTTAATTTATTAACATCTAAATATCAAAAGAGGAAGGTAAGACCCAAATAACAATGCATAAGTTTTATGTTTGCAATATGTGTTAGTGACATTTTTTTCAGTTGAAAGTTGAAAACCGTTCCTATTCACCCCATTTTACGGTATGTTAGGGAAAGAAAGGTCCTCTACTCACAATCCTTTAAATTGGTTTTATTACATTAAGCGATGTCATCTTGAAATGAAAGAACTGATTCAAAACCCCAATATTTCAATGTTTTTTTTAAGTTACAATAAAAATAGGGGGACCAACAGATATCAGTTATAATGTGACATCCACTGGACTACTATATTTTAATCAAACATAAATAAATTGTAAATCTCAGGGCTAAATTATGCTATCAATACTTACTTTCGTGGCTTCAAAATATTTCTCATTGGCTTCCTAATAGGGATAGATAATAGAGAATAAAATAATACACATATGAATTTCAATTAGAAATGATAAAAGTCGTTTATTTTATCAAACGGAAATAAATGTTTAATATTGCAAATTTTATTTATTCTTCTATCTTTATTTTATCTAACAATTATGAAAATAGGAATCTTATGTCTTTTTGTCTCCAAATTTGTTTTTTTTTAATAATTAACTATGAATCTCTATACCTCTGCTATACAGGATGTTCTACCTGTTCAAAATTTTTTTATATAAAAAAATTTATTTTATCAATATTATTGTATATAAAAAAACCAACTATAATGATGTATAAGTAACAACATTGATTGAGGTTTGATGATTTTGTAATAGTGAAATGTGTAGTTCAATATGCACTGTGGTATTTAATACGCAAAACCATACATAACATTCATGTCTTAACAAAAAATAAAAGTGACCTTTGCTGATGATTCGACAATGTCTTCACACAAAACACGTTTCCTTCTTTGCTGGTGTTGCGATCCAAAGAAACTCATCCACGTTTTCCAATAATGTCTCTGCTCCTCTGCAAACTCGTTCTCCCTTTCCTCAGTATGCCTCGTACAGTACTCGTTCCGGCTTTCTCCTGATGCAGTATTCCAACTTTTTGAAACACTTAAAACAAACACTGGATACTTTCGACTCAAGGAGTTATATCATCTCTCGACTTGGCCTATTACTCGTTCCACGATATGATGCTTGTCACTTTTCCAAAAACCAACCGGCGTTTTACTTTTCTTTGCACACTACCCTCAAAACTGGACTCTTCCTTTCGATCCAACAAAACAGACTGACTCTCTCTCCTCATTCATTCTCATCCTTCCAAATCGTTCCCCACCAGAATTAATTTTCCAACCAATCAAAACAACTTTCAATCATGACGTATTTACCAAAAATCTCTTTCTTTTTTCTAAACATGTCTATGGATTTTCAAGAAAAAATAATATTCCGACTATTTTAATTCTATTTTTTTATATTAAAAACCAATTTAAAGGATTGTGAGTAGAGGACCTTTCTTGCCCTAACATACATGAATATGTGCTCACACCAGCAACCGTTTTATCATTTGAAAAATAATACATTTTGCTGCTAAAAAAAGAGATTATACTTACTGTGATTAATCCTATTAACAGGAAGAGGTAGTATTCCGTTGATAGCACCAAGCAAATTAATTTAAGATCTCTTTCGACTTCTGATGGGACTAGAGTTCCGCTCTTTAATCGTTCTTTCAAAAGTGGTCCTGGTAATACTGATCCACATTTTATTATTCTCACTATATCGAAAACACTCAAGATCTGAAAATGGGTGTGTGCTAGAGATGGTCAAATTAAAAGAATATTAATTAAGACTAAAACGGGAATCTAGTAATGCTCCTACACAAAAAGGGGCGAAATATCTTCTTCTTGACGGGGTTTACAACTCGGGGTGAGTCTTCGCCGCATCCACTGTACCCCTCCACCAGGCCCGCCGAGACTGGGGTACAGCCGATACATTTTACCGGGGCCCGGCGTCGACCAGACCAAAGACGTAATTTTTCCTGTTTTTTTTGCTCCTCACTTTATGTGCATAATGCATTTTGTTAATACTCAACTATATTTAATATTATCTTTACCTCTATTTTGAAATATAGGGCCTATTATTGAGGCGACTGATAATTTTGAGCCCGACGCAATATTTCGCTGTGAAATATTTAATATTGTCATAGATTGTATCATAAGCAACTTAACTAGAAGATTTAATGCGCCAATTGAAATTTATTCGCTATTTATCATTTTATGGACATTCTGATGAAGATAACGCCAATATTAAGACAAGAAAAGAGATAGAAATAAAAAATAAAGCGAGTTTTATAAAAAAGACGATAGAGTCTTAAGAATCTCTATGGAGACGATAGAGATGTACAAGGAGAATATTTGTGAATCTTAACTTTCTCCAATAGATTTTCTTAATAAAATTAAACATCCCAAATTGGAATCAATATTTCCTAACGTCGTTATATCGTCAAGAATATTTTGCACATTACCGGTGGTAGTCGCAAAAGGGAAAAGATCCTTTAGTTTTCTTTCTCGCATACAAATACTATAATATCTACAATGAAACAGGATCGGGTAACTGGCCTAGCAACTTTGTGAATTGAGAATGATTTGGTAAAATCCTGCGATTTATAGAAAATTATAGACATCTTTGCCAATCAAAAACCTCGGAAAGTAGGTACCGATATTGTAAATATTTTCACTACATATAAAACTATAATCAGAATTTAATAAAACTTATGTTTGAAATGTTTCTTATTATTTATTATTGATAATTTTATTTCTATAAAACTTAAACAATTTTTTTCGCTATTCACTTTTTGCCGGAGGCCCCCTTTTCACTTCTTACCGGGGCCCGCTCATCCCTCTCGGCGGCCCTGACCAGGCCACCAAACGTGTTTATCTTACCCACATGAATCTGTTTCTAATTAAAGACGCGTTGCATCAGCTCCAATTTTCTGGGAAAACCATCTCATTTTTGTGGGTCTCATCTGATGTAGGAATACTTGATAATGAGTTAGCGGACAAAACAGCGTTTGAAGCGATAAACAATGTAAACATTCCGACTACAGCAGGCATACCAATCTCAGATACTAAACCTTTATTCAAGACTCATGCCAACAAAATCTGGCAAGAAATATGGGATCAAATAAACACAAATTTTAAAACCATTAAACCAGACGTATCTTTAAAAAATCTTCCTGTGCCACCAAAAAGAAAACACCAGGTAATTATCAGCAGACTCCGGCTTGGACACACACACGACTTACCCACTGCTACATAATCTCCAAAGAACCACCACCAATGTGCCAAAGATGCCAAACACCTCTCACAGTTAACCATATAGACCAGGAAGGATCTGTTTTTAGGTGGATGTGAGAGGTGGCATTCGGATTTTTGCGGATAAAGTTAGGTGATAACTTCGTTAATAATAATTGACTTATGCCCGGAACATTAATAAAAAAAAAAAATATTTTAAAATTTCGTTTTTTTTCTACTTTCTTTGCTTATAACTTTAAAACGATTCATTTTGGAACAAAGTCGTATAGGAATAAAACAAAGATAATTAAATTTTCTATCAAATACGATTGGTTAAAAATGTCTTAATTTAACACCCTCGCTGCAAAATAGCAATAAATATAAAATAAGGGGGCAAAACAAGCCTGTCCCTATTCAATGTTTTTCCATCACTTAGGTTACACTTGGAACCTTCCTAATTCGCTTAGAAAATTTCTGTAATGTGCTAAAACCGTCCACCAAATTTCATCAAAATTTACTTACTAAATTTTGCATAATAATTTTGCAATCTAAACTTTTTTTAAAAAATTAAAATTTTTTAAAATCTTGCACAACAAAAACTAGAACATACAAAGATTTGTCAATTGTTTTACATATAAAGAAGCACTCCACCTATCTAATGCACTTTACAGAATTGAAATCAGATTATTTAAGCAGCCTCAGCAATGTTTTAAAGTTATAAACAATTTTTTGGCTTATAAACAAATTAGTGCTGTGTCCAGTAGGGGGTGCTATGGGCTCCTTTATTTAGATGGACTTACCAAGTTTTTTTTATGTATTTTGACCAGTAGAACACGAATTTTTTGAGTGACAGTTGATCCGGATGTCGATAAGATTGTTATAACAAAGAACTTGAGGAATTACATAACATCGATTTTTCGCAAAATAAAACATTTTTTTTTGTATTTCTTGAGTAATTCTAAGCAAAAAATGTTCTTACAAGTTTTTTCGTAGGATGCATAGTTTTCGAGATAAACGCGGTGAAACATTCAAAAAATCTAAAAATTGCAATTTTTGAACGAGTATAACTTTTGAATAAAAAATAAAATAGCAATTTTGCTGACAGCATTTGAAAGTTTAAATCAAATTATACCGGTTTTAATTATTTGCATTGCTAAAAAGTAATTTTTTTATTATTAAACAAAGCTATTTGTTTATAAGCCAAAAAATTGTTTATAATTTTAGAACATTGCTGATGCCCCTTAAATAATCCGATTTTAATTCTGTAAAGTGTATTAGATAGGTAGAGCACCTCTTTATATGTACGTAAAAAATTATCCAACTTCTAAATGGCCTACTTTTTGTTCAGAAAGATTTTAAAAAATTTGAACTTTTTTAAAAACATTTATATTGCAAATTTATTATGCAAAATCTATTAGGTCGATTTTAATTAAATTTGGTAGACCATTTAAGTAAGTTATAAGAATTTTCTAAGCGAATTACTAAGGTTCTAAATGCCACCAAAGTGGTTTAGAAACACTGAATAACAACAGGCGTATTTTGCCCCCTTATTTTTTATTTATTGCTATATTGCAGAAAAGGTAATATCTTAAGACATTTTTGACCAGTCGTATATCATACAAAATTCAATTATCTTTATTTTATTTCTGTACGACTTTGTTCCAAAACGAACCATTTTAAAGTTATAAGCAAAGAAATCGATGTTTTTCGAAATTTTTAAATATTTTAATTTTTTTATTAATGTTCCGGGCATATTTGAGAAGGAGCATAAGTCAATTATTATTACTGAAGGTGTCACCTAACGTTATCTGCAAAAATCCGAATGCCATCTCTCACATCCAAAAATACACGTTTTTTACAGATTAGTCCTGGTCTAATAATATAATAAAATGTTCAGAGTACAGTTCAGTGAAGGCGATACTCAAGATTTCTAACAGCCTGACTGGTTACAAAATTCAACGAAGTTCCTTTTTAAATCGTTGTAAACTGTATAACAAATTATGATTCATTATTTTAAAACTGTACCATATTTTTGTCAGTCATATCTCTTAAAAATGTATCTTTTTTTCTCTATTTTGTATTATAAATCTACTGCAATACCCGAGTGGTTGATGCGAATAAATAGAATAAAAAAATGATTAAGAAATGAAATATATTAGAAATATTTAAGTACTTACCACTCCAAGCAGTCCTAAAATTAATACATAAAATGGAGAAAATGATAATGTAGGGTGCGAACAAATGGTGCGTATGGATTTCTGGTTTTTTCTTAACACTGGACCGATGAAACTATGAAATGGTAACTTCATACTGAATTTATAAAAGGTTATTAATTTACGTACGGCATAAACCTTTGTTGGCAATTTTTTACTTTAGCATTTTGATATCATTATTTACTTATTTGACAATGACAATAAATTTGTGACTTCGCAGTTTTTTAAGTTTTTATGGTTATATTTAGTCCAGGCGGGTTAAGCTAACTGTCCACTGGAGATAAAAACTCGAGATTAGTCTCAAGGTGTTATCCAGGTGATATAATTTGTGGTCTCGAGATCGGAATGGGAGACTCGCTGGGGACTTTAGTCTAGAGACTAAAATAATTTCGTGTTGACTAGAGAGTTAACACACAGCCCACTGCGTGACTTAATCGCTCGTATATATCTTTTCATTCTTCAAAATGGATTCGCGTCAGGCACTAACTTTTATAATTGCGTGTATGAGTGTGCAAAAACGAGAATAAAAAAGCGTGAAAAAAATAGAAGTGTTGGATGAGAAAATGGGTGGATCGTTGAATTGACTTGAGAGCCGATTCAGCTCTTGTAAATGAGTTGCGGTTGGATGCAGGGCCGGTTCTAGGGTTTTGAGCGCCCCGGGCAAAATAAAATTTGGCGCCCTTTCATACAATAGTATACCTACAAATTTACTGCAAATAAAAAAAATGCAATAAAGGCAAAAAATTCAAAATTTCACTATAAAGAACTATGTAAAAATATATTTATTTAAAAAATAGGTACAATAGTTATTATACAGTGATGAGCGCGCTAATAACCGGCAAAATAGCGCAAAAGATGGAAAACATATTAAATTGTGAGATAAAAAGAAATGAAACGAGTTGTTATATTTAGCGATAGTAACATATAAATTGACATTATATTGATTGTTTCCCGCCTTTAGACGTATCAGAGGAGTATGTCAACTAAAACTGTCACTGTGACAGTGGCATGTATCAAACTCGTCCGATACGTCTAAAGGTGGAAAACAATCAATATAATGTCAATCTATAAGTTACTATCGCTAAATTTAACACCTCCACTAGGATCATCTCTTTTTATCTCACAACTTAACACGTTTTCCATCTTTTGCGCTATTTTGCCGGTTATTAGTACGCTCATCACTGTATAATTGATTCAACATATGACATAGTATAAGGAAGTTCAAACGACGAAGGAGCGAGATAAAAGATAAAGATAAATGCACATTGTCAACAAGCAGAAAAACATGTGTATAATGTTGTACAAAACCAAAAAATATGTTGATTGTGCTTAAGATGTAGCTGCATCCCCAATGACTAAATTGAGGAAGTCCATACGGCATAAAAAAAGCACGACGATATTCTTTGCAAGTACACTTTTATTTTTTCCATTCATGTTAGAGCCACTGTCATATCCTTGGCGTTAGAATCATCTAAATTCAATTAAAAATTATTCATTAATTTTTTATTACTTATCTCATATGAGTAGGACTGATTTGATACTTAGAACCAAACTATGGAAAGCAATGGAAGACATCTAAGTTCCACGAATATTAATAAGGGCAGTAAAAGCAGTCTACAAGAATAACAAAGTAGCTTTTATCAAAATGGATAATAGAATATATGCAGTCCATTAAGGACAATACAGTGACAACTGTTTAAATCCTTAGTAATATGCAGGGTGTTTCTAAATAAGTGCGACAAAGTTTAAGGGCTACATGAAAAAATAATGACAGTTTCTATAAACTTATGTCCGCAAATGCTTCGTTGCCGAGATACAGGCTGTTGAAATTTTTCTTACAAACTGCGATTTATTTAGTGCTCTAAAATGGGCTGAGATATGCAAATGAAATTTGATCGGTTTTAAGAGATAATTATTGCGCATTTTTTGACATAAAATTAGGAATTTTATATCTACCATTGGCGCGAATACGGGTAATGGTCTGAATTTTCTAAAGAAAAAAAGTACGCCACTGAGATATTTCAATTAAAAAATCATTTTAAAATTCCTCGTTCAATTTGTGATACAAAAATCTATCTTTCCTTTTTTCATACAACGCGCCGTTTTTATGCAAAAATAATACATCTTAACCTTACAAAGTATTCGAAATAAGTTTCTAATATGTATATTCATATGAAAAAGAACTTGCCATTTCTAATTCATTCATACCCAGTTTATTGGCAGAAAAAAAAATATTAAAAGAAGAAATAAATCACTTTTCAATGAAAGGAGAGGTAAATTTATTTACTAACACGGATGAGAATAATAATTTTAAACAATCGCTTCAAATGTTTAAAATTCCCGTTGTTTACCTCCTGACAATGAGCAATTTAATATTATGTTTCCTAAATTTTATATTTTTTTATTACGTGGATACCTATTACCTACTTACCGAAATTTATATAACGTAAAAATAAAAAAAATATTACCTAATTAATACCACAAATTCTCAATATCTAACAAATCTTTGTTTTATTTCACTTTGATTATTACACAACCACGGACACATGCCAATCTTGTTAACCCAAAGTTTATGGAACATAAAGACAAAATTATTTAACCTTAACCATTGAGGCGTATATAACATCCCTGACATAATATACAAGCGCCAGTATTATAATATTCCTGATTATTCATAAATGTGATCTTTGTCAATTTTTTAAAGTATATACATAATATGTAAATACATTGTTACCATAAGTGATAGGTACGTGACAAAAATGTCCTTTTAAAAACTGAACAAACCTTTAAGATCGTAAAAAACGTTTTAGTCTGCATTAATATTGTATAGGTGATAAAAATTCTTAGGTTGCATTAGGTACATTGATTAGATAATTTTTGGTTTTGTCTTTTAACCTTTTTTTGAGTTATTGATTCTGATTATACATAGTATAGCTAGCAATAGTTTTCTTATTATTAAAATTATTATTCCATCATGTTTTAGGAATAATGCTCAAAGTTATAAAAAAATAATGAATGTACAACATATTTTATTTTTATACCGACATCCCTCAAAATTTGGCGCCCCTCTTATCCGGCGCTGGTTGGATGATGCACAGTAATTCAAAAATTTTATTTGAATGTCTGATGTGCAGTTTGGACAGCTTTTAGATTTAGTAAAACACCAGATTTACGAGAATTCTTCTTCTTCACGTGCCATATCAGAATTATCCGACGTTGGCGATCACCATTGCGAAGGCTTCTCGATCTTCTGCAATATGGAATAATTGTCCTGCATTTGATATCTGAGTCCATTCACGAATGTTTTTTTAACCAAGAATAGCTATTTGTATAACAAGGGAGGAAAGTGCTTCTTTTCCTCCCGAGGATGAAGTTTACTGCCCGACGCGTAGCGGAGGGCAGTAATCATTCAAGGGAGGAAAAGACACTTTACTCCCATGTTATACATATGGTTTTTCCACCTTCCTCAAATTAATAACAAGTCATTTTTAATTTTTACTTAATTTATTTATGTAACTAACCAACAAAATTTATTAAAACTAAAACTAACAAGTAGGTACAATATAACTGTCAACTGTCAAATATAAGTCAAATTATTAATGTAAACATTGTTAAATCAAAATAACAATTTACTGTTTTTTACCATTCTGCAAAATACAGGGTGTTTTATAAATAAACGTTAAAATGTATAGATACTTACGTAATAGAAATAGATATTATACAGGGCGTCAATAAGTTATATTTCATGAATGAAATAACATGACGTCACTTTTACTCCCTAGGGAGGAAAAGTACAACTTTGCTCCCTACAATCAGGTCCGGAAAAGTATATTTTCGGTAGAGGTAGGTGGAAAACTTGTTTTCTTCCTACACCTCTACGGCCTTCACCTTTACGAGGATATAAATTAAAATTGTTTAATTAAATTAAAATCTCTTTGTATTGCGTTTGCATCACAATTATCAAATTTTATTGAAAACTCATCATACAAACTTTTTTTTTTTCGCCATTCCTTCATTGTGGTTAACATTTCAGTTTTAGCTCTTCTGGCCTACACAGAAGACTGGAGATTAGATCTCGAGATCATAAATAAGCATGTCCACTTGTGACAAGCGCAGTCTTGGCGACAAGTCACACCTTGTCTCTGAGAGTTCTCTCACACCCATATACATTTGTGAGTGCAGTTTCAAGACTGCTCTCAAGACGATTTTGTCTCAAATGAACATTTAGACGAAAAAAAAAAGGGTCTAATCATTGCATGGCAAGCTACCCTAAATTTTATTATTCTCCATATTTAATTTAAAGGAGAACCGTTTTAGCTCAATATTTTATTAAAAAAATGATTATCCTTTATCGTTTATAAATAAGGAATTGTCAAGATTGGATCGAATGGAACAGAACAACTTGGAACGGGATCCTACAACATTCACAAGAAATAATACGAGGAAAATATCAATACCATTTATAAAAGGACTATCCGAGAAACTTAAAACAATACGAAATAAATTCAATATTTCAACAACATTCAAAACAACAAACACATTGAGATCTATTCTATCTAAAACTAAACCTAACAGTGAACAAGAAAGAACAAAGAATTGTATTTATAAAATACCTTGTGAATGCGAACAATTTTTTTTAGGTGAAACATCAAGACCATTAAACGTTAGAATAAGTGAACATCAGTCTTATATTAAAAATAGAGAATTTGATAGATCTCAAATATGTCAACACGCATGGGATAATGAACATAGAGTTCAGTGGAGAGATTCAAGTATAGTCCTGAAAGAAACAGACAGTAAAAAGAGAAAAATCAAAGAAGCAGCTCTAATTATGCTAAATGAAACCAATTGTGTCGCAAATTCCTCGGTAGAATGCAGTAGGATGTGGTTACCCATACTGAAAAAGGAAGTCAATAGAAAGAAAATATTACGATTAGTAAGTCAATAACATATCGAGTTAATATAACAACATATCGATGGTTAAGAGCGCAGATATAGTATGTCCAAATATCTTAATTGTTGAGGAGAACGTTTTGAAGTTTTCGCGTTACTTTTTGTTTGATACTGCTGATATACCGATATATCATAATGTTTGGGTAATAAGTCAGGGTATCATTATTAGCTTAATGTAGATATTTTTTAAAATAGTATGTATTATTGGGTTAAAAAATATTTTCTTTGGAAATGTGTATGGACATACAACATAAGGATTGTTACCGCATGTTACTGCATGTCCGGTCAAATAATATTTACAGCCATGATAAGTTTGATCGCGTGAGCACTAATATTGTATGTCCCAAAATATACTATGTTTGTGCACTTCCAAACGGACATAAAATATCTGTGCAAGTCGGTTTTTAGTACAAATGGGAAATATTATATTTTGGCAAGACCGTTTAACCCATTTACAATCATTCTGGACTTACAATAATTATGCAGAACATTCATATGACCCTACTGAATATTTTTATGTTATCTTAAAATCAGCAAAAACTGGACATACTATATCTGTGCTCTTAACCATCGATATATATTACATATTAAAGTCAGAATTTGCTATTAGTTTTGAGAGTAAATTAAATGTAAGAGCAAATACTTACGATATTGGGATAGTATCACGAGGTTTTTCCTGGTTTTCCCTCGTGATTTACTATGGAATCTCTAACGCGAGAATTTTACTGTCACCGTTGCATTTGGTTGTCTTTTTAAAAACAGATCACATGCTATGATTTTTTTGTGGCGGATATTCTTGAGTTGGGGTTGATTTCATGTAATCGAATGAACTATCTTTCAGTAAAGTCGTCCCAGGAAAGCAACTCTAAATATTGGCAATATCATTTTAAAGTCTTATACTTTAAAATGTATAATATATGTCTGAATTGCCGATATAAATGAGTCAGATTAAATAAATTATTAGAAGAATTTTTACTAAGCAATAACATTTTTGTTTAATTTAGTAGTATTTTGTATTTTGACAATGACACCCGATTTGGGCGTCGAAACGTTAATACAATTATTTTTTTCAATTTAATTGTGGCTTATTTCCCATCTAAATAGTTAATTATAAAAATGCCACAAGGAAATAGCTTCAGAACAACATTTAGCTCAATATCTCCGCCATTTTCAACTTTTCGGCAAAAATGGTGGACTGAAATTGTTGCAAATGCGATTTCCTACAATTTCTTCTTTGCAATTTTTTTGCAAATTATATCTTAGATAAACTTACATCAGCCACTGTTTTGTCACCTCGGTTTACTTTAACAATGATGCGAACAAACTTTACTATGATAGGTACTTTCCTAGGTACTTTCACAATCGCAAAAATTGGATACAAAAATTACAACAACACTTTTATTATCTTAATAGTTTTAATAGTAAATAGTTTTAAGACTATAAATAAATATAACATAGCATCAATGAATTTTATTCAGGAACTATCCTAATCCAAGCTTCTTTTTCTTCTCCATCTCCCTGATGTATTCGCACTTTAACCAATTGTATTGGTCCTTCTGATGTCTCTATTATTTGAGTTTCCCCAGTTGTTAACGCATCACTTGTTAGTATTTCTTCGCATTCTTCTCCTTGATCGTCAACAACCTGAAACAAATGATCAAAGTCAGTATATAAATATACGTATAGTAATATAGACTATAGTATAAGTCATATTCTAAGCGTAATACCGATCGTTTTTATTATTACAATATATGTTATGAGTCCCTTGAAGATATGAAAATTTGGTTCGAAGATTGCCATCCTATTTTTTATAACTTCGTCGCAAATGCTGGTCAACTCTGACCGGTTGTACCTCAAGTACCACTTTTTTTTTAAAGAAGCGTCTTGTCGCTTTCTTTCCAATACCGTTTTTTTTATTTAATTTAAAGGGGGAAATAGGTTTAGGAGCCCGATTTTTCATGTTTTTTGAGAATTTTTTTTAGGTAGAAAAAAAACATTTTTTTTTTGCAACTTTGGGATTATTTTATACATATTCTAAAGTACATATATGTCCATTTTTTTTTAAGTTATTATATTTAAAAATAGAGCAGTTGTAGGCCGCAACCCGTGAACGTTCGCCGCACGAACATGTTGCTTGCGTGACATGTAGAGGTCGTAATTTCCGCCTAAAATCAAAAATCCAAAAATTTTTACGTTTATTACAAGTTTCTCTTCGATATGAACCTCAAATCGGCTAAAAAAAAATCAAAAATTTGAAAACATGCGCAAGTTTGAAAAAAAAACATCAATTTTTACCGCTTTTTTTTTCAGTTATTTGCCCTTAAAAATGCACTTAAAACCCATTTTTTATTCCGATTGGAGATTCATATCGAAGACAATTTAATAACGAACAATAATCACTTTGGTTTTTTAAAATTGGTTCATTATTTTTTGAGCTAGACGTCACGCAAGTCGAAAAAAAGTCGTTTCGAGAAAAACGCGTTTGAAAAAAATCTCATAGATTGCGCTCTACGCGAGCGCGCTCCGTATAATTCTCATAACTTGGGAAGGACTTCGAATTTTGCTTTGAAATTTTCAGAACACATTCTTGAATAGTAATACTATCGATTCATGCTAGTTCCAAAAATTTGAAATATTGAAACCTCTAAACCAATTTCCCCCCTTAATCCAATAGTTGCCGAGATATTCTATTTGTTTATAAGCCAAAAAATTGTTTATAACTTTAATATATTCCCGAGACCGCTCAAATAATCAAATTTCAATTCTGTAGAGTACGTTAGATAGGTATAGTGCATTTTTATACGAAAATCATAGTTATTCTGGTGTATGATAATTATTCTGGTTATTATTGCGACCGTAAATTTTTCATTAACAATTTAATTGTTACGAAACTATTTGTTTCCGAACTGTCGCCGGCTTCCGAAAATATAACCTACTACAAAAAAGCTTTTATGTCTACAAGCTATTTAATTATTGATAAATAATTATATACTTTCATACAATTTTAGTTGACAATTAAAGGTTTTGTTGGGAAAACCCGGATTTTACGAGGAAAATTTTCGTCGAAGGAAATCGGGGAAAAAAGATCTCTGTGCAAAATTAAATTACGGTGAGTTTTAATTCGGGTGTTTTTGGTTTAAAGTTATAGAGCAATAATTGAAAAAAAAAAGATTTCGGAGGACTAGTTATTAGAACGAAAACATGCATTGTTTCGGAAAAATTCAAACAAGCTTATATTTCTCTAAAACTTTTTTTTGTTAGTTTATATACATGTTAAACTAAAAAGTTCTACTCGCGGATTTGGCCGCTAATTGTTTAAACAATAACAATTGTTTTGTATTAATAATTTCAAAAATATCGTTAAATTCATTATTTTACTTTGATCAAATATGTTTCTATTTTGTTTTTGATTATACTGAATCCGAATATGGCATTGCAATTTGAAAATTCTTATACAGAAACTCTTATACAGTATGTCTGCGTAGCTAGGAACCACATGGAAAACTTTTTTATTACCAATTTTACGAAAAAAAGTTATTCTTCATAAAATGCTCTGGATAGGCAAAAATCTAAAACTCAACCATCAGATATCAAATTTTATCAATTTTATACGAGTTATGTCAAAAATATGAATTTCGTTTAAGAGTTAAGTACCTGTATATTCCAGAATATCAAAAAATGCTATTATGAAAAGTTGTTTGAAATTAAAAACTATGTTTAAATATACAATTACATTATTCTAATCGAAAAATTTTTTTCAATTTTTTCTCAAATTACGGATACTCATCATTTTAAGATGCAACCATCAGATATTAAACTTTTTTAATTTCATACGAGGTATGTAAAAAATATGAATTTTTCTTAAGAGTTAAGTGCCTTTATTATTAACAATATTTTAATTATAAGGATGCAATTGAACACTAAAACAAATTTTTTAATCCAAACAACTTTTCTTAATAACAATTTTCGATATTGTGAAATTTAACGATACTTTACTCTTGAGTGAAATTCATATTCTTTGACATACCTCGTATAAAATTCATTAAATTTGATATTTGATGATTGCATCTTAGATTATATACGATACAGAGTATTTTATAAAGAATAACTTTTTTTCGTAAAACTGATAATAAAAAAGTTATCAATAGGTTCCAAGTTACGCAGACGTACTGTATAAGAGCTAAAAAAATTTTTTTGCTGAACATTTATTATTGTTGAAGTTTATTATTAAATGTATTTTAGGTAAGTTTTACAGAAAAAAGTTTTGATCCCTTTATATAAACATTTTTTTAGCTAGTAATTTTCGGTTTTTGTATTACATTTTTGTTATCTTTCTTAATTTACTCAAAAAGAAATAGTCTATTTCATTTCTAAAGTAAAATAATTTAGTGAATTTTAAAGATTACATCCTAAGCTTTAAAAAAGCACTCATAAAACTGTAATAGATATGTTCAAACTTATGTAATACCGTCTTAAAGTGGTGGTAATTCTATAAAACTACGAAGATTTCAAAAATTACATTTTTTAAGACGTCATATTATTTTAATTAAATTTTTGAGATTTTTTTTGAATGAATCATCATTTAGTACGATGCTTGAAAGGTAAGTTGTGCGAAATTGAGGATTTTATAAGAAAAATTGTATTAGTTACACATTTTTAAATCATTTTTAAACAAAATTCATGTAAGGCTGTTTCCGCCCCCACCGTACTTATGTCCATACATTTTATTTCTTTTTATTATAACCATAAGATAGCTTAATTATTCTTCTTTTAGGTTCAATTTGTAAAATTTCATTTGATCCATTAGTTAAAGAATTACATTAAAATAACTCAACCGTGCACTTCGCCGTACGCTAGTTTACAGTGCGCCAATGTTTGTAAGAAGAGTGACTTAGCGTTATAATTAAAAAATGATAGAAGATACAGATTTAATTTTAGAAAATTCTTTATATAAAGCTTTTTTTGTAAAATTTTCTGAATTTTTCAATGGTCAAGTCAGTTTTGTTCTAAAATTTATATTTTCGGAGTTATTTAAAAAACATCAAACTTAGTAGTTCATTTGTTTAATAAAAAATGAAACACCCACTTCTCGAGTAGAACTTTTTGATATGTTGTTTATTAAACATTTCTTAATGCAATTACAAAAAGTTCTATCTTGTTTGATTTTTTCCGAAGTGAAAATCTATATGCACTCCCCTATATAAACAAAATACCACAATTTCTACGGACTCTGCACACTTATATTACTAATATAAATGCAATTTTAAAATTCCATTCCAGCAATAAAATAGCTGGTAAATATATTTTCCTTGTTTTTTTTTTCTAATTTGGCGAGAGTACAAGCACCTTCAAGATTTTTACGTTTTCGACCATTTGTAAACAAACAGTCGGCATGTGTGCAAGAACTTGTAATATTTTAAAAGAATAATCTTGTGATAAATAAACAGGTTGGTGATTAGGTTCAGGTACCTTTGGTCCTTATTAATTAAATGTATAATAAAAACGACTTCAATTTAACTGCATTATTCGCTGTGTGCAAGTGCTTGGAGGGGATACGAGAAACGATCGTGCGCGAGTATCGGAGAAATCTTGCAACTTTCTTAACTGACATATTTCTTAAGGCCATCGGTACATAATTCGCAAATATTTTACGGGTATCCCTACTTTTTCTGTCTTTACACGGCAAATTACGTGTATATAGTAATATTCACACTGGTATGGATATGGAAACATTACTAGAATGTCATTCTACTTGAAAATGTCATCAATAGTTTAAAGAGATGGCTTTTGAATGTTTTTGGATAACTGTTATTTTTATAATTGCAAATTATTAATTCAGTTAATAAATGTGATAATTTTTTCACTATGTATTCAGTGATTGTAATAATTTATACGTACAACAAAAACTAATACTCAATCGCGAAAAGAGGAAAAGTGTTAAGTGAAATATATTGTTTCTATGGAACGCTTACAAATTTGACCATCTTTAACAACAAAATACTTGGATCACAGAATATATTATCCTGATGTATTCTCTGCTTGGATCTTTCACAAATAATACACAATAAATAACTTTTTATTAAGTTCACGTCTTAAATGAATTATTTATCAAATACACTATATACCTATATCAATATTATTTAATCAACAACTCAAAATATTCCCGATGCCATGTCAAATATTTAAAATAGGTCCTTTCATCGATTGTCATTTGTTTCGAGCTTCTGTCATATTTTGTATAATCTGTGTATAATATTAATGTACACGGATTATACGACATTTGACACAAGCTCGAAACAAATGACTGTGAATGAAAAGCCCTATTGTCACTGTCTGACTGACAGTATGCTGACAATATTCTATTCGACTGAGTGCGTTGTATGACAAAGTAGATAGATTTGGAAATATTACCACGGACATTGTGTTAATTTTTTTCGAATCCTGAGAAAACCAATAAATATTTTTGAAAAATTTAAACGCAGAATGAAAGACTATGTTATTACCGAGGGCCGAAAGTTCCTTAGAATAAATAAAAAGTTTATTTTGAATGAGATATTTTAAATTAAATATCACACTAAATTTTCTCTTAGTTTTTCACCCCTGTAACTTATTAAAATAAACATTATAGAAGTTCTCATGGACTTTCGGCCCTCGACAATAACGTAATCTTTCATTCTGCGTTTAAATTTTTCAAAAATACTTATTAGTTTTCTCAGGATTCGAAAAAAATGAATCCCCATTTGAATAGCATTGCAGCCGAAAATACGTACCCATCCTCTTAAATAATTCATATTGTCAAATTGACGTATATTTCTGTCATTGAAGAAAATGGGATTTCGCAAATGCTGTGTTATAAGCATTGTAAAAATTATGTTGGTCCAAAATATTGATATGATAGGCAATTATTAAAGTGAATTTAATTAATTGTATTTTGCTTACAGTACTGCATTTTAACAATTAATTTTATTTACTACATCATAACCTCAATGTTTTCTTCTTATTCTTTTTTTTTTTGGGCTATGGCCTTGACAATTATCCAGTAACCAGGACTAATATAATTGGCCGATATAATTAAAATGCTAAAAATGTTGCTGAGCTATGAAACCAGGTGTAGCTTTTCCGAACTTGCACGGTCCTAATACTTATTTACCTGTACTCAAACTGTATTAATATCAACAATAGTATCGCGACCTATCTAATATTTCGTCATCGACATGACTATAGTAAACACTAATTATGTGACTTCACACGGGTCTAAAAGGGCCAATGTCAATTTCTTGCTTTTTTGTTCAGCTTTTTTTAATTTAATATTGACAAAACAAAACGCAACAAACTGATATTGGCCCTTTTAGCATCAAGCCACAGTATGTAGCTTGGTGCTAAAATGGACAATGTCAATTTTTTGCTGTTTTGTACAGTTTGTTTTAATTTCAAGTTGACGAAACAAAACCGCAATAAATTGACATTAGCCCTTTTGGCATCAAGCCACAGAATTAGAATAACCATTCTTTATCACCATGGTTCTGTTTACCTTTATACAATAACAATGCATGAAATTTCACTGTTACGTAAGGTTACTGGATCCGTGAGCTTATAATACAATTTGTGCGATATTTCTCTTCAAGGGTTAAATATCTTAGTATACTCTGTTCATTTCACTCGAGAATAATACATCGAGCTAATGGGTGGAGTAGGAAGATAGGGGAAATCTATATTTGTCTCACAATACACACATTAAAATATTGCCGAATATCTACATATAAATAAGTATTTAATCAATTATAATAAATTAACCTCGCAAATATGTACGAGTAGTCTACAGGAATAAAGGTTAAAAAAATACAACATTACCTGTTCAATTTCATTAATAATCTCTTCGTTATCCTCTTCGCTAACCTCAGCAATACTTATAGGCTGATCTATCAATATATGTTCAGTACCATCTTGATCCTGTATATACAAATTACCGTCTGACGAAGACGCGTCCAATAGTTCTATTTCTTCGTTCGGGTTAAGAGAAATCATATCTTCTTCTTTAATAGTGATATTAGGAAGTCTTGGTTGATTAACTAGGATGGTGTCGTTCAGATGACCCTGGGTTTGCATATGCTGAATAAAAGAAAATACAAAATAGAAATACTAATCACTGTTCTGATAATAATCTAGTTATACAACTCGTAAATAGAGAGCCATCGAAAAATCTTAATTAGAGAAATCTTACATTAGCCCTTCAGTTGTATGGGTAGTTCTCCCAGACTAATTCAAAATTTAACCTTTTTTACAACTGAGCCGGTGAGAATGAAAGTGGCATAAACGTAATTACTCACACATCGATTTTGGACGATCGATTTTATATCGGCCATCCAAATTCCAATAGTGAACCACATGTTATAATGGGACATTACACACACGCCGACCGCTAATCGGTGCCGGTAAAATGCCGATAAGCAACTGTATCGCCGGCACGACCGAGAAGTATTGGCGTATATGACTAAATACAGTATTGCACAGTGGCGGCTCGTGGCTTTAGGGACAGGGTCGGCAAGGTTTTGTCTCCTCAGATAGGTATGCCATCTAATTAAAAGGCTTCAATTTCATAGGAGATTTTTGGTTTGTTTTTTTTTTATTTTTTTGTTTTTTTTTTGTTTTTTCCTATAAATTTAGAACCTAAACCTGTTTATAAATTAAGTCTATTATTAGTCTATGTTGTTTCGAAGTAGCAAAATGGGTTATAACGTCACTGTAAAATTTATTATTGCTTTGGGGAGATTTTAAAAGTTTTTTCTATTGACATTTGAAATTTGAGACAAGTTTGACATTCTCTCTTGTTTCATGGTGTTTCGACAATACGTTTTGACTGTTTTGAGACAACGGAGATCCCGTTCATTTGAGGAAGAATTTGCCAACATTTGAGCACAATAATTTATTAATTTCGGGAACAGTTTGTTGTACCTAATCAATTGCAGTATATAAAATTATACATATTTTGTAACTTATCCCACCTTCCGAAAATATTTGGATTAGCATATAAACCTGTTAATCCATTTTCTTATTTTATTTGATTAAATAATGATGGATAATTTTTAATGAACTTGTCTAATAGATATTTTGAAAATTCTTTGGCGTAACTTTTAAATTTTGAATCGTCAAAGAGGTCAATGACTTATAACAGTGAGTAAATAATAGTTTTGCCTGGTGCAATAGTTTTAACTTTTGCCTGGAGACCATACAATTCACCGGACATCAAGGCAGCGCCGTCATAAATTTGCCTTACCAATTTATTTTTGATATCAAAAAATTTTAATATGTCCTTTAAAACACCAAAAATATATTCTGTCTTATGGCTTCTACTCACGTCTGAAAACCTAAAAACCTCTCATAAATATTAGACGTAACGCGTATCGAAGAACAATTAATACTTGTGAATGACATGTTACCCCAGTTTCGTCTACTTCTACTAGTCCAGTCGGGTTAGACGAATAACAGGCCTAACCTTGCATTAGGAGCTGCCCCAAATTTTATTTTTCTAATATTTAGGGAGGGTCAATAGTAGTGTAAATTTAAAATCTCGACTGATATAAAACGAGAACCGTTTTTGCTCAATATCTCTGCCATTTTCAACTTTTAGACAAAAAGAATAACAACTAAAATTGTTGAAAATGTGATTTTCTATCATTTCCATTTTTACAATTTTTTCGTGCCTTCCGATTTATGGCGGAAAATAGTGACAGTTAGAGCATAATTATTCAATTATCTCGTTTATTACTAGTTTTACTACAAAAATGTTTCTATACAAAAATAGAGAGAATTAAATTCTACACAATTTTAATCTATTTCATTTTTTTGCTAAAGTTAATATTTAAGGTAGTACGTATGCGATAATGGCGCGAGCGTAAGACCAGATTGATTTTGTAGAAGTTGTTTTTGTTCCAAAAAATTGTTCCAAATATGATTTCCTACAATTTATTTTTAAAATTTTTTTCATGCGGTTGATATTTTCCGAGTGAAGTGGGAAAATAGTAAAAATTTCCTACAATTTATTTTTAAAAATTTTTTTCATGCGGTTGATATTTTCCGAGTGAAGCGGGAAAATAGTAAAAAGTGGTGGGGGAGCATAATTACTGAATTGAATCTTGTTTCCGAGCTGCCCGAAATTTTATAATTCTATCCTTTAGGGGAGATCAATGGTAGTGTAAATTTAAAATCTCGACTGAATTACGCGGTTGCATTAGCCGATATATTGATTTTAAAGGAGAACCGTTGTTGCTTAATATCTCCGCCATTTTCAACTTTTCGACAAAAATGGTGAGAACTAAAATTGTTGAAAACGCAATTTCCTACCATTTCTTTTCCACAATTTTTTTGCGATCAATATTCTCCGAGTTAAGGGGGAAAATAGTGGAAGCGGAAGGGAAGCATAATTATAGAATTGTCTCATTTATTATTAACTTTACGACATAATTGTACATACACAAAAATAAAGAGAATTATATTTTATACAATTTTTGAAACTTCCAATGAAACACCAACCAAACTAAGTATATAAAAGACATAAATAATAACTTACTGCATTAAGTTCACTTAATTTTATTAACTAGCGGGTTTTATTTGTTGAATTTGTGTGTCGATAATTAAGTTTCATGTCAGCTAACATATTTTAATATTTCAACAATTATTTTTTAATTTTGGACCCCGTTACCACCTACATGGTAATTCCTAACAACTTAAAAAAATTACAATATCAATCATTAAACGACGTAAAACTACCTACTTACTTATTTCATAATTTTATTCCGGACGCGATAGCAAGGTACGTGGCTGTACGTGCCTTGCTACCGTCTGCAGATCACCGCTCGGCAGATTGGTTTCTGCCGTACTTGACATTCAAATAGTACGGGAAATTTATAATTGGTTGCCTATCGGCTAATATTGCATAGCTTCTCATTACAAGCAATTCTTCAATCTGGGGAGCCGAGCCGGGCTTTATAATAAGAATTCACACAATCGCAATCGGGTGCATGGCTATAGGATCACTTAACGCATGGGATCGATCGAATTCTTTTAAAAACAATTTAGTCTGTATTATCTCACAGATATTTTTTTTATTTCACAGAAACGAATATCATCAATTGATATTTAAAAAAATCTATAATGTGTCCATAAATGTGTGGGTCGGCACTGCCGACCCTGACCAGCCGCCACTGGTATTGCATACACATCGGTATTTTATCGGCCAATTCTAGTCGATTGATCGGTAAAATTGTAGGTACTACGTTTTAATTTAAGTTTTGGTAGTGCTTGCTATATAATTACCATTGCAATGGTAATTTCTTGATAATGATGTCCTTATTTCGTTAGTGGAGTCAAGACCCGATTTGTGGGATAAAACTTTAGATACATTTAAGGACAGGAATCTTACTAGGGATGCATGGAGAGGAGTTTCCTGCGCCCTGAAAAACGATTTTGAGATTATGGAGGATAAAAGAAAATTTTTTTTTTAGGATTCAATAACCTCGTGTTACGACAACAAAGCAACTGATTTTTTGACCGGTAAGAATCTGGTGAGTCCGCAAGCACCTGCTACCAGTAAAATACCGGCCAATAATATACTGGCCGTTAAAAATCGATGTGTGTGCAACTAGCGTAAGGCGTAAGTCATACAAATTCAAAAAATTAGTTAAACTGAAAAAGTATAAAAAAGATATAAAAACAAAACAAAATGACGTTTATTAAACGTATATCGAGAAGGGAGTAAGACAGAGCTGTGTCCTGTCACCTTTGCTGTTCAACGTTTACTCTGAGAAGATATTTAAGGAAGTTTTGGAAGGCACCTCGGATGGTATGTATAATTATAAACGGGTTAATGGCAGATAATGCTGAAGCACTGCAACGCCTAATGGACCGAGTAACTTAAATACAAAGAAGACAAAAACGATGATCATCAGCAAGCACCAAAACAGGAGGGTGAAGGTCAATGTCGACGAAACAGATCTGGAAAGCGTAACAAGAATAACGTACCTTGGAAGTAATCTTCATGAAACTTGGGACCACTCACTAGATAACAACACATTCATCTATAAAGAGAAGTACAGTGTTTTAAAAAATGCAAATAGTTATATGCTAGGGAACTTGCATAAATTTTTAAATTCGAAAAAAATGTTATAAATCACAACAGAACATAATTTAAAACATGTATCAAAGATAAAAAAAGTTTTGTTTGTCTTTCGTTTGGCCCCTAAAGACGATTAAAAATTCAAATTGAAACAGGTGGTCCAAAACGCATAGTGACGTCATATAGTTGTGCATGTACATTCTGCACCAACAAAGTAAACAAAATTGTATATAATTTTAAATTAGACATTATAAACGTCAGTAGAAAATACAGTTCTGTAACGTCACAAGCGTTTTTGATCGTTTGAACTATTTTACATTGGCTAAGGGTTCTTCTAAACCAAGGCCAGAAAACAGAAAAAATATATAGATTTTAAATTATCTTCTAAGTTATTATGAGGTTTTATCGCGTGAAAGTTTGGAAATATTATGTTTAAAGGAAACTGAATAATATTACGTAATAAAAAAATGTGTAAGTTCCCTCATAGGTTTGGCATTCGTTTTGACACTGACACTAAGTTTTATAAATATATTTGATAATTTCTATTTCTGATATATTTGAGTGTTTTTAAGATATATTTTTTAAAATGACCGAAGCGGGTTTTTGTAAAGGGCAGTCTGATAACTTACCTATAGTTGATATGTGTATGGTGGATGCATATTTTCAAAAAAGTGAAAATTTTTCCGTCGGAGAAGTTCGGGGAGTTAAAGCAGATAAGTAAGTACATATATTATGTATATTATACTCCCATTATACCTACTAATTTTATACTGTGATTTTATTCTGATTATTATTCTCATAAGTATTTAACGATAAAACTTAGTAGGTACACACTTCCTATTAAGTATAGTGGCAATATTATAAAACACAGAAATATGAAAAATATACTTGTTTTATTTAACACTACAGGGTGTAACAAAAATACAGGTCATAAATTTAATCGCATATTCTGGGACCAAAAATAGTTCGATTGAACCTAACTTACCTTAGTACAAATGTGTACGGAAAAAAAGTTACAGCCCTTTAAAGTTACAAAAGGAAAATCGATTTTTTCCAATATATCGAGAACTATTAGATATTTTTTATTGAAAATGGACATGTGGTATTCTTATGGCAGTAGTATTTTAAGAAAAAATTATAATGAAATTTGGACACCCCATAAAAATTTAATGGGGGTTTGGTTCCTTTAAACCCCCCCAAACTTTTGTGTACGCTCTAATTTAATTATAATTGTAGAGCCATTAGTTAAACACAAGTTTTTAAAAAATTTTTTGTCTCTTAGTAATTTTTTCAAAAGTCAGTTTTTATCGAAATATTTGAATATTTGTCAAATCCACCACAGATTTGTATATGGTAAAGTACGGTTATGGAGACTTGGTAATAATATGAAAATTTATTTATGATTTACATTTTTAAGTATATTTTGGACCATATTAAAAAAGAAGCCACATCTCGATAAAAGATGCTTTATCAAAAAAATACAAAGAGGCAAAAAAGTTTTAAAACCACTGTGTTTAACTAATGGTACCGCAGTAATAGTTTAATTGGAACGTACACAAACATTTGGGGGGTTTAAAGGAACAAAACCCTCATAAAATTTTTATGTAAACATATTAAAAAAGAAGCCGCAACTCGATAAAAACTGCCTTATCGAAAAAATACTAAGAGGCAAAAAAGATTTAAAAATATTGAATTTAACTAATGGCACCACAATAATAATTTATTTGGAACGGACACAAAAGTTTGGGGGGTTTAAGGGAACAAAACCCCCATAAAATTTTTATGTGGTGCACAAATTTTACTATAATTTTTCTTTAAGATGTTCTTTCCATAATAATGCTACATGTCCATTTTCAACAAAAAACCTCTAATAGTTTTCGATATATTAAAAAAAATCGATTTTCATTTTGTAACTTCAAAGGGCTGTAACTTCTTTTGTGTCCATATTTGTACTAAGGTAAGTTAGGTTAATTCGAACTATTATTGGTCCCAGAATATGTGGTTTAATTTATGACCTGTATTTTTGTTACACCCTGTATTAAGCAGACAACAGACTACTTACGATAAAATGATCTTGACATACATGAAGACCTTGTGTATTATCTGAAATATATTTTTTCGACATGCAAATAACCACTTTAAACGGCGTTCTTTATCCATTGGTAATCTAATAAATATTTTATTGGGGTTTTGAATGCTTGTACTTGTACAGAATGGCACTAAACAATACTTATAAAGTTTTTCTTTATTTTCCATATTAATCTTTCTCTTTTTTCCTTCAAAAACTGTAAACTCCAATCCCAACAAACTGGTATATTTTTTATATTATTACAATGACATACGATAAAAAAATGTCATTACAATATAAATATTTTCCCATATTTCGCGACGATGCTGTGGCCAAATACCCAAGTAGGTGGAGGCCAATAAACTAAAGAAGAAGAAGAAGAATATACTTACATATAACCCTCCCACATCACTGATATAACCATATAAAAAACTAATGTAAAACTATGTGACGTCACGGGCCGTCTGAACTACTTTAAAATAAAGAAGACTTTAAATTTGTATTTCTAAGTTATTATGAGTTTTTGAATCGGGAAATTTTGGAAATCTCATTTTTATACAAAACTGAACATTATTATGTAATAAAAAAAAATGTGCAAGTTCCCCATTGAGAACTTGAATACTTAAGTGCTCTGTTTTCTCCACCTTGCTCTATGGTGTTGAAGCCTGGATAATAAAAGAAGCAACACAAAAAAGAATACAAGCATTCGAACTCTGGTGTTACCCTAAAACGCTCAGAATATCCTACATGAGCCATACGGCAAATGCGGAAGTCTTGCGGAGGATGAACAAGGAAATAGAGCTTATGCTTATAATAAAAGAACGGAAACACAAAATTTTAGAAGACGCAACTGTTGGCTTAAAAACCTACGACAATGGACGAATATGACCTCCATAGAACTATTCAGGGCGGCTGCAAATAAGATTAAATGGGCAAATGTAATGGCCAACGTCAAGGATAAGACACCGTAAGAAAAAGAATGTTTATATTTGATAAATGTCCGGACAGTCAGCACGACGTGTCGCATTAGGCTTTTATAAGATTAGATTGTGAAATCTCTGATTTTTTTGACAAATTTTGTAAATTAACAAAATGAAATAAAAAACATATGTATTTACCTGTAATAATAGTGGTTTCCTCATGAACCCTGCACCACATGCGGTACATTCATACGGCTTTTTATCTGAATGAATGTATCTATGTGCATTTCGATTATCCCTACTGTTAAAAGCTTTTCCGCAGATTTCGCAAAGAAAAGGTTTTTCCCCGGTGTGAATCCGAGTGTGTTTTTTGAAATGTTCGGGGTATACGAAAGTTGCTTCGCACACTTCACATCTGTAGGGTCTTTCTCCTGAAAAATAAATAATTACACTTTTATAAAAAGAACTTTTTATAATACCACGTTTTTATTATTTATAGGACACAATATAAAACTATTATAAACTATTTTGTTGTTTCAATTTCTATGTCATAAAAGAATTTTGTAATCGACTTTAAACTCATATACGAGTAAATCAAAGAAAATATACACATAATTTTAAGAAAAAAAAAAAAATAAAAAAAAAATAGGGAACACCTTGTCTTGATCCGGGGACCTCTAGATCTGCAGTCGAATGCTTTACCACGGAGCTATATCTGCTATTGATTTAAGTACTTTACAACGGGATCTAAAGTCATTGTATTATTTACATTTAAAATGGCTTAAAATTCAAAATAAAACTTAATGCATCCATATTGAAGCTGTTGAATATTGTATTTTTATCGAGTTTTGAGCTAGTCTGAAAATTTCAAGTGTCTAGGTAATCTGGATGGAAGTATGTTTAAAATGGATTACCCGGACATAGTGATAAAGAACAAGTGAAATATATAAAAACCAAAAATTGGAAAAAATCCTTTGTAAAAGGTATAAAATTTTTATTAAAAATCCCTTTAAGGGCTACATCACAACAAAACGTTTTCGATTTTATAAAAAATCATCATCAGTGTTAGACCTAAAAGTAAGTATAACCGTTTTAATGAATTTAAAGTTGATGTTTAAATGTTTAAATTTAAACATCAACTTTAAATTCATTAAAACGGTTATACTTACGAAAACGTTTTGTTGTGATGTAGCCCTTAAACGAAAACGTTTTGTTGTGATGTAGCCCTTAAAGGGATTTTTAATAAAAAATTTATACCTTTTACAAAGGACTTTTTCCAATTTTTGTGATTGATGGTATACAGCCAACTACAGGAAAATTTTTTCTGTTTCTTGATGTTCCTTGAAACAAATGTAGATATTACATCTACTTTTTGACGCATGGGATAACGGTTAACTCCAACAGATATTGCGTGATATAAAAAAGACGGAGACCTGTGATCCAGAACCGCCGGCGAAGACGATTGTCCAGTGGTGTCGATGTGAGGCTTCTTCATGTCAACACTCGACGTCATGTCTCGCACCAAACTGAACAACTGCTGAGAGATTTTGGCTGAACTGTTGTGCCTTTCCGCCTACAGTCCTTTGCTCCTTAATTTCCAAAATTAAAGGAACACTTGGGTAGCTTAAGCTTCTGTAAAGATGATAAAGTCAAGAAAGAGGTTATTCGGTTCCTCAAAGGATTGGCGTTAAGCTGGGTCCTCACTTAAGCACGAATTCGCATGAGGCAAGCCGAGGCCGCACCGAATGCCTCGAGTCGGAAAAAATGTATGAGGACACGCTCCCGCATGAGGACGCATGAGGCTTGCCGCAACAGTGATCCATTTATTCGTCCTGAGGCAGCGAATCTTTCGAATGAACAATTGTCTGTGGCTTGTGCTAGTTTTATAAATATTTATAAATTATTAAAAACTAAAAAACGTAAACAGCTGAGACGTATATGGTCCTCCCAATTTTATTTAAAAAGAAGAGGCATGAATAATATTAATACTTCGTTTTTGTTAATCGACCTGTTAGCTGACGAAACTGACAAGTTAAATAATTTCACGAGAATGTCCCAAGAAGGTTTTAATTTTATTTTGGATGGCATAAGAAACATAATAAGTAAAAAAAATACAAAATTTAGAAAAGCTATTCTACAATTCCATATTTTTATATTTATCAATAACTTCTAAACATAACTCTTGGCTCCATTCCATTTTTATAGGTAAATTTATAAATTTGTCTTAAATTTTTAAGTGTATAACTTTCCAAAAGAATGAATATTTCAAGATAAGGAATAAAATTCAACAAAATCCAAATCTTTTAACACCGTTTTGTAAATTATATAGGCTGCATTCATTGCTTGCACGGTCTGTTTACAAATGAAGAATCGAAACGCAACCGCATGTTTTAAAAATACTTAAAAAACGTCCACAGTGAGGCACGAATCCCTTTGATGGACCGACAGCAAATGGATCGCTCCGAGGCGTGCGGCGAACGATTTGAGCATATTTGCCGCGCCTCGGATGACGTCCTCACTTACTGCCTCGTACGGCCTCGGCTTGCCTCGTGCTCAAGTGAGTACCCAATTTTAAGCTGGGTACTCACTTGAGTACGAACGCGCACGAGGCAAGCCGAGGCCGTACGAGGCAGTAAGTGAGGACGTCATCCGAGGCGCGGCAAATATGCTCAAATTCGTTCGCCGCACGCCTCGGAGCGATCCATCTCGTCGGTCCATCAAAGGGACTTGTGCCTCAGTGTGGACGTTTTTTAAGTTTTTTTAAAACATGCGGTTGCGTTTCGATTTTTCAATTGTAAACAGACCGTGCAAGCAATGAATGTAGCCTATATAATTTACAAAACGGTGTTAAAAGATTTGGATTTTGTTAAATTTTATTTCTTGTCTTGAAATATTCATCCTTTTGGAAAGTTATACACTTTAAAATTTAAGACAAATTTATAAATTTACCTATAAAAATGGAATGGAGCCAAGAGTTATGTTTAGAAGTTATTGATAAATATAAAAATATGGAATAGTAGAATAACTTTTCTAAATTGTGTATATTTTTACTTATTATGTTTCTTATGCCATCCAAAATAAAATTAAAATCTTCTTGGGACATTGTCGTGAAGTTATTAAACTTGTCAGTGTCATCAGCTAACAGGTCGTTTAACAAAAACGAAGTATTAACATTATTCACGCCTCTTCTTTTTAAATAAAATTGGGACTACCATATACGTCTCTGCTGTTTACGTTTTTTAGTTTTTAATAATTTATAAATAATTATAAAACTAGCACAAGCCACAGAAAATTGTTCATTCGACATATTCGCTGCCTCAGGACGAATAAATGGATCACTGCTGCGGCAAGCCTCATGCGTCCTCATGCGGGAGCGTGTCCTCATACATTTTTTCCGACTCGAGGTATTTGGTGCGGCCTCAGCTTGCCTCATGCGTATTCGTGCTCAAGTGAGTACCCAGCTTTAGAATTCTATCACATGGGGATAAAAAAATAGCGTAAGTTTAAATTTTAAAATATGATATGTATAAGACAACAAGAATAAAGCTGTCTATTTTTAAAATTCATAGGAACCTTATTTTACGAATGGCCCTCGTGCATTATATTGTTGCTGAAAATAGAAGTAAAAAAAGAAAAGTATAACAGTATAAATAGTCCAAGTAATGAAGCTTAAAATAGGACAAAACCTCGCAATTTTTACAGAATGGATCGATTTGCTTGAAAATTTGAGAATAAGTAGTGGATAGTCCAAGAATCAACATCTATATGATGCCGAAAGGCGCTTTTGCCATGGGGGTGGTTGCCACCTCATCTCGGGGGTGAACAATTTTTATTATATTTTGACTACAAAAGTTGGTAAAAACATTTTCATTCTAAGCAAAAAACGTTCTATACATTTTTTTGATAAAATTAATAGTTTTCGATTTATTCGCTATCGAAAGTGTTAGTTTTATATCGAAAAAATCAATGTCTTTTTCTGCTAATAACTCCAAAAGTTTCCGTTTTATCAAAAAACTTTACTTAACAAAAATGTACCTTTTGAAAAAATAAACAACACCTTTTTTTATTTTCTTTAAGACCAATAATAATCGAGCTATACTTTATTATATGTTAGCTCTTCTTCGTCAAATGCTAAATAATATTGTAGTTTCAAAGTCAAAAGGCGGGAAAACTATGCATTTTTCGAGGATAACTTGTTCAAACTAATTTTAAGTATTTAAAAATGTCTATCTCCAGCAATAAAAAAGTCTCTAGCTAAAAAATTAAGTGATTTATAATGAAAAGAATGTCAGTCCCTATTTTTTTCAGCGAAAAAGTAATCGGAAGCAACCCCCTAATCACCACCCTGATTAAAATTAGTCATTGACCTTATTTGGACTTCTTTATTTATGTATTATTAGGTTCTAGAAGTTTGACCGGCTTAGAATGATTAGTTAAAAAAAATGGAGCTAAAAGCGAATAACGAATTTTTGTAGTTGTGAATCGTAAACGAGCATATCGAAAAACATTGATTTTTCGATATAAAACTAACACTTTCGATAGCGAATAAATCGAAAACTATTAATTTCATCAAACAAATGTATAGACCAATTTTTGCTTAGAATGAAGGTTTTTACAGTTGAGTCCGCGAATCTTTACCCGTGCGTCATCATTTAAAGCATACGAAATAAGTCGATGATAAGTAGGAAATTGAAATTTACTAAACGCAACAGCAAGTGACAGTAAGCGACTTGCTGTTGCGTTTAGTAAATTTCAATTTCCGACTTAACATCGAATTATTTCGTATGCTTTAAATGACGACGCACGGGTAAAGATTCGCGGACTCAACTGTATCAACTTTTGTGGTCAAAATATAATAAAAAATTTCCACCCCCGAGATGAGGTGGCAACCACCCCCCATGGTAAAAGCGCCTTTTGGCATCATATAGATTTTGATTCTTGGACTATCCATTACTTATTCTAAAATTTTCAAGCAAATCGATCCATTCTGTAAAAATTGCGAGGTGAAAAGCTTCGGTTTCTGGACTAAAAACAAAATTCTTAAGTCTTACCTGTATGAGCTGCTTTAATATGGTAGTCTAAAAGTCGTCTTCTCTTAAAACCTTTTTCACACATCGCACACCGGTATCTCTTATCATCATAATGTGTAGCTCTTTTGTGTGATTGTAAATTGGAACGTTGACTGAATGTGGCCCCACAAAATTCACATTGGTACGGTCTTTCCCCTGAAGAGTTAAACGGGTTATTATTTTAGTTTATTAATAACAATTTTGAAATACTAAATTATTACCAAAACTTTTTGAAAGTGTTTAAAACAGTCTATAAATAACTAATGTTCAGTGGAGGCGCCTAGTGTAAAGTATTGGGGGGGGGCACACATATTACGATATAAAAATAGATAACACCGTAGGCCCCCGCTTTAGCCCTATTTCCTCAGGCAAAATTCTTTGAGTGTCGTCAAATTGTAAAAATCAAAGGATGTTATTAAGAAACTGCAATAAATAATTTATTTATTTATTCACGGGCAAGCCCTATTCCGATATAAATTTTACAGTGTTCTAAATTATATAACATAATTATACAATTATATAACATTAATGTTAACCAATTATATAACATAAACTATCGTAATATAACATATAACCAAGTGGTTTGAGAAAAAATAACTCGTATGAGTAATACAGTTACAAAAAAGAAAAAAAAAAGAATAAGATAACATTAGGTCAGTACAATTACAAACAAAAGATATCACCTAAATCAATTCGGAAATGTTGTAAGGTATAACGGTTTTAAGTTATCTAATACATACAGGTCATGTAACACTAAACACAATACAAAAGCTCTGGCCGAAAATATTAAAAAGTTAAAAAGTTAGGGAAGAAATTAGGTTTTTAAAGCGGGAAACTGATATATTAAAAATTTCGAGGTTATTTAATGAGTTAGCTAATCGAAGAGTTCTAGGAATAAATGTGTTGTAAGAATAATTGAATCTATGAAAAGAGACATAAAAGGTTTGCACCTGCCTAGTCGAACGACTGGGGACAAATAGAGATATTTTGGAGAGAAGTTCGGGGCAGTTACACAGCCCGTTGATAATTTTAAATAAAATAATTAAGTCTCTTTGTTTTCTGCGTACCTCAAGAGGAGGTAAGTTCAGTATGCGCTCTAATACAGAATAGTCATAGTATACATGCAACTTACTGGCAGTATATCTCAGAAAATTGTGTTGGACAGCCTCAATCTTCAGTTTATGAGTAAAGTAATAGGGGGACCAAATTGTGGAACAGTAATCGAAATGAGATCTAACCAGGGAGAAATAAAGAGATTTAATAGCTGAGATGTTTGTAAAGTCTCTAGTGGTTCTTTTTATAAAGCCAAGCATCTTCATAGACTTCTGTATTGTACTGTAAATGTGTGATTTATAGCTAAGGAAATAATGTAATTTTATTAACTTAAAATTATAATTTATTTTTTAAATATAACAAGCAAGTTTGGTATTGAAAATCAAGCCACAATT